>NC_090320.1:79231070-81631070 GCF_040869045.1 Eurosta solidaginis | reverse complement strand
AATCTTCGATGTTATTCGGTTCTCCTGCTCTTCCATCTTGGATGTTATACGGTTCTCCTGCGATTCCATATATGTTTGCTGTTCTGCCAGTTGAGATGACACTGTCGATGTTTGAGCAGATATTGCGGCTAAAATCATGTTCAAGTCTGTACTGGTAACCGTCTGCGATGTTTCGTTTTTCTCTTCAATTTTTGTTGTCTCCTCACCATCAAGATGAAAGACATGCTCTTCCACATCAATTCCTTCTGCTTCCATTGCCTCTCGTAGCCGTGCCTGAAGTTCAAGTTTAACGCCGCTTGTATTCAATCCACGGCTCTCCAACTCCTTCTTCAGTTGCTGGATCTTCAATTCACTGAACTTTGCCATGTCCTTGTTGTCCTCTGGAATTTATTCAACAATTCCTCTTCTGACACCAATTGTAACGAATTTTACTTGCAAATCCTCTTATTTGCAATCCTCTGCTAAGTTCGAATCACTAAACTGTTGAATAAATAACTCCAATATTGAATAATGGAAAAATGGCCTTTATTAAAGTACTTCACAATAACCCTTATACTTTGCTACTCGCTGGCTTAATAACCAAACTGATTGATAACTCAAATTAAACTCTACTATTGGCCGCCTGATCGCGTGCTTAATCAATAACTGATGGATAGCTCAACTCAACTGAATTGCAGCGCCTCTACATCTGTTGCCTTTTATACCCTTTGGTTTCCTCGTTCGCATTTTTCCAGAATGTACTAGCATTGTCCATGAGCTCTCAAACTTCTCAGCTTTTATGCATGTGTTTGCGCATTGACTCTCCGCTGCTCGTATTCGTACATGGTACATATGTGTAGACGCAATTATTTATTCGTTTATGTAGATACATAAAGATTGAATTATTGATGTGAATGTTTGTAGTTTACAGTCTCTCGCGCGCACATAGGCGTATAAGTAAATGCATCTGTGTGTGACATCTCTCTGGGCTGTCTTATATATGTGTATACTTGATTTGATTATTAACGTAAATACTGCTTGGCATGGCCTTAGCATCGCCTTAGTGATGGGATAAATTAGTGATGCTAATATCCGTGACAATATTTTCTTGTGGTTTTCTTTTGAACTGCTGCTACAATCACAAACATTTTATTGGCTATCTTGTTTTGATTTCGAATTCAAAACACATTGCGAGAATTTTCTATTAACAATATAGGAGTATTACATATATGTTTTTATTTGATTTTTAGCTGAATCAACAATACTTCTATTCTATCTAGAATCAACCAAAATTACTGTCAATTTTTATCCATTACTCGAAGCTGTTAATTCAACATCATCAAAATTGTTAATCCTAAATCAACAGTATTTGGCAGTTAAAACAACAAAACATCTGTTGTCTTCATATTAACAGTGACCCTGTTAAATCAACATATTTTCGTCATTTTGAAATTGAAAGCTTGAACAACAGTAATTTCTGTTGTCCTAAAAACAACAGTATTTGTGTTAAAATAAAAGAGATTCCTGTCGACTTGAAACAAAAATTTTCACTGTTGAAATAACAGATAGTTTGTTAGCTATAAAACACCTGTGAATGCTGTTGAAATTACAGATATGCTGTTAGTTTTAAAACAACTATGAATACTGTTAAAATATCAGCCAATTCTTTTAATTTCTAATCTACCGTTGAATTTCTAATCTACCGTTGAATGAACAAAACGCAGTTAAAATCTGTTTTGAGTTTTATTTTATTTATAAAAAGTCTTTAATAGTAAAATACAAATATTTATTGTAATTTTTAAAAAATTTACAATTGTTTTATTCGTATATAATTAATCGTGAAATAATGCCCAAATGACCAATGACGCTATGGGGAAAAATAGCAATTTTGTTTTATTGTATTTTATTTAATTTTGCTGTATTTTATTTTATTTTATTTTCATTTCATTTTGCTTTAATTAATTTTATTTTGTTTCATCTAATTTTATATTATTTCATTATGTTTTAACTTACTGTTTTTTATTTATTTTTTATTATTTTATTTATAAATTTATTATTTATTTTATTTTGTCTGATCTTATTTTACTTTAGTTTATTATATTTTTAATTATTTTATTTTATTTCATTTTGTTTTATTTTATTTTGTTTTTGTTGTTCTTTTTTTATTGCATTTTATTTTACTGTATTTTATTTTATATTATTAAAAAGTACAAGTATTGTATTTCGTTTTGTTTTCTTTTATTTTATTTTATTTACTATGTTTTTTATTTTATTTTCTGTTATTTACTTTTTTCTAATTTATTTTGTTCTATTTCAGTTTATTTTATTTTATCATATTTTATTGTAATTTGGCAACGATGCTAAGGCAGTTTTATTGTCATTTTTCGGCTCATTTGAAAAGTTCAAGTTGTCATCCTCCTCATCATGTAAATTTAAGTGTTTTGCAAATGAGTATTTGCTGGAGAAATGCTGAAAACAATTTCCTAAAAACTCCATAGTTTTTTAATTTATGAGTCATTAAAGCGTTTCAAGATTTCCTTAACACTTCCAAACTTTTTACTGCACAAGAAACATACAAACATTTTTAGTAAAACAATTAACTATCGGCTAATAGAGTGTTTAAGTGCGAAACTAGACCTCATACTTTTGGTGAGTTTTCGTAGTATGAGTATGGAGTTTTAATCTTATAAAAAAAAAATTTCTATGAAGGTCCAAACGCGTTTGCAATATAACGGATATTGAAAATTTAAAACGTGAAAATTTTTGAAGCCCATATCTAAGCTCTTAACGAAGGATGAGAACTTAAACTTTAGCCCGTCACAGTATACAAAAAACTCGGTAAGTTTAATTGGACTTTCAGCAACTACAATTATTATTGGCTGCAATGTACCATTTTGGCGTTCAAAACGTTGCCTCATGTTCAAAACTTCTTCCTCTATAGTTGACGTTGATGAAATGCATAAAGAAAAACAGTCCATGGCTTCACTTATAGTGACTTTCTTCAGCTTTCCATTACTTTTATTTTCGCTGTAGGAGCGATAAATGCATTAAGTAAGAGTGCTATAATGCAGTTTCTTGAATCTAGATACAAGTAAAAAAAATTATTAGTGTTTTTTTTTTCTAGAACCACTTTCAAAAAAATATACTCACTGTTGTCTATTGATTTGTAGTCTATCTTGGAACATACTTCCCTGGATACTCTGTCCTTTATCTCGTCAGTAAATATTTTGGGGACGTGGGGTAAAACTTTCTCCTACATTGCAAAAAATGAAACCTCTGTATTTTTAAAAAATCATGTTGAAATCGGATTAAATCTGAAATTAAAATTCAATTAAATATATATTACCATAACATACATAATGTTTTATTCAAAATTTTTACCAGAATCGGTCTCAGGGTGGCATTCTTATAGAGTGGCCACTCGGAAACTACATCCACAATATTTAAATTTATTATGGACTTTCTTCTTGCCGTGAAGGTTCGTCTCCACTTTTCCTGGACTTCCTCTAGTGGCGAGTCGTTATATTTCAGCCAAGATTTAAATATTTCTAAAACGTTGTCATCCACTTCATTGGAGGAGCTTTCACTGTCTTCGTAAAGTAACTCTGTGCCCGTTATGGTGCTAGATGAACTTTTTAGTGATAGTCTACGCTTTTTACGGGCATTGAAATAGCGGTCGTAAAGCTTTCCCGGGGGTTTTTTACCACGACGACAAAAATATGTAGCGTATTAAAGATTGAATAAAAAAATATTACAAAAATAATTGAAAACTGACGAAGTCGAAGTTCGAATGAAATCGAACCTACATATATCCAGCTTTGGATTTTATGAACTCACCACATTTTCTCGTCGAAACTGTTAGCTGTGAGCAAATACAATCTGCCAAAGCCTCCACATCTTTGATCAATAGCTTCTGCCTGCCAGCTAATCAATTGTCTATAATGCAATTCACAACGTCGTGTTGATGTTTTGGTGTTAGTGTTTTATTGTTGTCATAGTATTCCAAAGCGTCTTGACCAGCAGGTATTTTTATCAAAATAGCTCTCAAATCCTTTTAAATGTATAAATAAATAAAGCTGTCCATTAACCAGTAAGGAAGGCTAAGTTCGGGTGTAACCGAACATTACATACTCAGTTGAGAGCTGTGGAGACAAAGTAAGGGAAAATCACCATGTTGTAAAAAGAACCTAGGCTAACCCTGGAATGT
Organism: Eurosta solidaginis; assembly: GCF_040869045.1. NCBI lineage: Eukaryota > Metazoa > Arthropoda > Insecta > Diptera > Tephritidae > Eurosta > Eurosta solidaginis. Next base: position 81,626,884 of record NC_090320.1, on the reverse strand, counting down.
GTTTGTATGACATGTGTATCAAATGGAAGGTATTAAAGAGTATTTTAAGAGGAAGTGGGCCATAGTTCTATAGCTCGACGCCATTTAGGGATATCGAAATAAAGGTGGACCAGGCCTGACTCTAGAATTTGTTTGTACGATATGGGTATCAAATGAAATGTGTTAATGATAATTTTAAAAGGGAGTGGGCCTAAGTTCTATAGGTGGACGCCTTTTCGAGATATCGCCATAAAGGTGGACCAGGGGTGACTCTAGAATTTATTTTGTACGATATGGGTATCAAATGAAAGGTATTAATGAGTATTTTAAAAGGGCGTGGGCCTAAGTTCTATAGATGGACGCCGTTTCGAGATATCGCCATAAAAATGGACCAGGGGAGACTCTAGAATTTGTTTGTACGATATGAGTATCAAATGAAAGGTGTTAATGAGTATTTTAAGAGGGCGTGGGCTTTAGTTCTATATGTGGACGCCTTTTCGAGATATCGCCATAAAGGTGGACCAGGGGTGACTCTAGAATTTATTTTGTACGATATGGGTATCAAATGAAAGGTATTAATGAGTATTTTAAAAGGGCGTGGGCCTAAGTTATATAGATGGACGCCGTTTAGAGATATCGCCATAAAGATGGACCAGGGGTGACTCTAGAATTTGTTTGTACGATATGAGTATCAAATGAAAGGTGTTAATGAGTATTTTAAGAGGGCGTGGGCCTTAGTTCTATATGTGGACGCCTTTTCGATATCGCCATAAAGGTGGACCAGGGGTGACTCTAGAATTTGTGTTGCAATTATAAAATGATGGTATGTTATCCACAGTGAGAGGAGACTGCAGCACGTACTGGTTCGGATCTAGCTCGTCGGAATGGGATGGAATCCTTGTTACATCACTTGGATTAATATCGCCAACAACAAAAATCTACGTGCTTTTGGTAGACATTCTAACTAAAATTCAAAACCACTATTACATCCCTAATGTAGATATCGGACACTATGAATACTCGCGTACGTATGATTTTCCTCCGGACGAGATGGTAAACTCCGGGTATGCCCTCCCTACCTTGTGTTTCCGGCACCAAAAACTATGTATTGAAAACACCCTAATGCTAGGTTCGGTTACTCAAACCCTACTTTACTAGTTTAGCACTTCATAATAATAACCCGTGATTAAGTTCACACTACCATCAAATATAAATTTATTTACTTCAAATTATAAATGTATACCTAGAATTACAATTAATATCTACCCGAAGAGTTGTAACAATGTGTTTGCATAATGAACATAATGGTTGGTGGGCTGCGCTTGCATATATATCTGTTTTTTTTTTTTTTTTGTCTATAATTAGGTCTTTTGTTCTTTATCAATGAGTGGTGCTCATTCTTATGTAAGTATATAAATATGACGCTTGATTTTTTTTTTAATGAGAAGTTGTATGTAGAGGCTCTATTTCTATATGAGCACGGTAGGCAAAACTACGGTAAACTCTTAGGATACGTAAGTGTGGTGCGAGTTAAATTTTTCGTGAGCACTTTACATTATTTACTTATATACATGAGTACAGTGGGCACTTATCTCACCATAGGTATCAAAATTTACGTTCTAACTTCTTTTTGGAATTTACGTCTTTGAAAGGATATAAGTAGGTGACATGAAAATTATATAATTATGAAACTGCTATAATTAAGTATTAACGCTTAATATGTATATTTCCTGAATATTCATGTATTCTAATGGTAACTCAGTTTAAATGAAAATTCTAAAAATAAATTTTTCCTCTTCTTATAACGAATTCAAACTGATATTTTTATATATAGGTTAAGTTAAATTTGCAAATTCTATCCAGCATATACACACTATAATACCTAGTTTTGGTGTAGAGAATGAAAATATGAAATTTGCACTTACATGATTTTGATGTGGTATCCCTCGGCTGGCCAGGCGATAAGATGCACGAAGTACGCTGCATGAATTTATGAAACGCTATATATGTATGTATATGGCAACAGAACTTCAAAATTTATACTTTACAAAATATAATTATTTATGTAGGTATAGACTTTTCTTCACATATATATTTAAGTATATAAAAAAAGAGTTTATTAAATACTTAAATATATATGTGAAGAAAAGTCTATACCTACATAAATAATTATATTTTGTAAAGTATAAATTTTGAAGTTCTGTTGCCATATACATACATATATAGCGTTTCATAAATTCATGCAGCGTACTTCGTGCATCTTATCGCCTGGCCAGCCGAGGGATACCACATCAAAATCATGTAAGTGCAAATTTCATATTTTCATTCTCTACACCAAAACTAGGTATTATAGTGTGTATATGCTGGATAGAATTTGCAAATTTAACTTAACCTATATATAAAAATATCAGTTTGAATTCGTTATAAGAAGAGGAAAAATTTATTTTTAGAATTTTCATTTAAACTGAGTTACCATTAGAATACATGAATATTCAGGAAATATACATATTAAGCGTTAATACTTAATTATAGCAGTTTCATAATTATATAATTTTCATGTCACCTACTTATATCCTTTCAAAGACGTAAATTCCAAAAAGAAGTTAGAACGTAAATTTTGATACCTATGGTGAGATAAGTGCCCACTGTACTCATGTATATAAGTAAATAATGTAAAGTGCTCACGAAAAATTTAACTCGCACCACACTTACGTATCCTAAGAGTTTACCGTAGTTTTGCCTACCGTGCTCATATAGAAATAGAGCCTCTACATACAACTTCTCATTGAAAAAAAAATCAAGCGTCATATTTATATACTTACATAAGAATGAGCACCACTCATTGATAAAGAACAAAAGACCTAATTATAGACAAAAAAAAAAAAAAAACAGATATATATGCAAGCGCAGCCCAACCAACCATTATGTTCATTATGCAAACACATTGTTACAACTCTTCGGGTAGATATTAATTGTAATTCTAGGTATACATTTATAATTTGAAGTAAATAAATTTATATTTGATGGTAGTGTGAACTTAATCACGGGTTATTATTATGAAGTGCTAAACTAGTAAAGTAGGGTTTGAGTAACCGAACCTAGCATTAGGGTGTTTTCAATACATAGTTTTTGGTGCCGGAAACACAAGGTAGGGAGGGCATACCCGGAGTTTACCATCTCGTCCGGAGGAAAATCATACGTACGCGAGTATTCATAGTGTCCGATATCTACATTAGGGATGTAATAGTGGTTTTGAATTTTAGTTAGAATGTCTACCAAAAGCACGTAGATTTTTGTTGTTGGCGATATTAATCCAAGTGATGTGACAAGGATTCCATCCCATTCCGACGAGCTAGATCCGAACCAGTACGTGCTGCAGTCTCCTCTCACTGTGGATAACATACCATCATTTTATAATTGCAACAATAAATGGCGCCCAACGTGGGGCCCCAAAACAACGTGTGACTACCGCAGCTGTTAAAGGTAAAGAAGGTACTCATTACTTCAGCAGCCTGTGAGAGAAAAAAAAACAGTCGAATTGTTTAAGCCCTCGATAAATTCGTAGAACTTTTATTGCTTTTAGGTGAACTATATTGGAATTGCTATTGCAATTGGTCAACCATATTGCATAGACCGATAGCTAGCTTAATTCGCAATTGAAGGCCTACAACTTCTTACCGGTTTTATTTAATGTCCTCTTGGATGGTTGCTAACAGAAGGTTGTGGAATTGAGTTTTATCTTTCGGAATTGCGAAGATTGGAAGTTGTTTTGATTTTCGACCAGGGAAAAGTTCAATCACCGGCAATACACCTTTCGTATCAAAATTTCAAATATTAGCATCTATCCAACCCACTTGTTACAACTTACGTATGCTATGATTTTCTTAATTAGAGTTTTAGGTTCGGTATTGATACTCAGATTAGCCCGCTTTATACATATATCTATCTATTTAGTAGATTTCATTATTGTTTTCTTATTTTTACCATTTTTGATAAAAAAAAAAGTCGTACCATGTCTGTAGTGCATAGCAATGAGAATTTGTTAGATACAGCTAGTATGGCAGGTGAAACTTGTGCTGTATGTGTTCAAGGGATGGATCGACAATCACCAATAGTCCGAACACGATGCCAGCACGATTTTCATAGGGATTGTCTAGTCCAATGGTTATCTAACTCTAAAACGTGTCCTCAGTGCAGAAAAGCATGTACAAAGAACAGCTTACTTGATATAACGCATATGCCAGAGAAAAGCTTACCGACCCAGACATCACAACAGTCATCAACGGGAACTGTCCCAAGAATTATTCCTTCCCGACGAGGAAGAGGCAATCTCAGCAGAGATCAACCCCATTTAGGACTCCCTCAGTTAGTTCCACATACGAATTCCCCAAATCTTAACTTATCTTTTCCGATGATGTCGCACGATACCGCCGTTAACCCTGTGCAAGGATATGGTAGTATCCTCGAAAAGCGTATATCCAACATTGAAGTAGATTTACAAAATAGGTTTGAAATGCTTACGCAGACAATTCAGAACTTGACCCGACAGGTTAGTCAGATAAATGTTAGGGTTATACCACAACCTGAATCGCCTCAAAATGAACCGATAAATGATACCGCTTTTGCCGCGGAAGCGAATAGTAATAGCCAATCACGAATGGATGGACAAAACCACCTTATTAACAATCGAGAAAGAATTTCTATTGTTCCGCATAGCGTGAACAATAGTGGTAGAATCGCCCAGCTTATTCAAAGTTGGAATGTTACATTTAATGGTAGTGCAGAAAAAATGCCGGTTGATAAATTCATTTACATGATTACGTCACTGACAAACGATAGTTTAAACGGAGATTTTAGGATCATGTGTGAACATTCACATATTCTGTTCGTAGGAAAGGGACGGGATTGGTACTGGAGATATCGCCGATCTGTTTCTCACGTAGATTGGGTAGCATTGTGTGACGCGCTTCGTTCACATTTCCGGGATCATCTCACCGACAGTGATGTTCGTGAGCTAGTGCGAGAACGCAAGCAAAAAGAACATGAAAGTTTCGATGAATTTTACTCTTCAATTTTACATTTGTGTGACAGACTTCGCTATCCCATGCCAGATCAAGAACTCTTAGAAGTGTTGAGAAGGAATTTGCGCCCAAAAATAAGAAATGAACTTTTCTATAAAACTATAACTTCAGTAGCTCATTTACGTTACCTACTCCTTCGTAGAGAATCTCTTCTAGAAAATGGTGAAAGCGTACCAAGTCGACCTGTAAGACGACAAGTAAATGAACTCCAATCGAATACTAACGATCTAATAGAGAAAGATGTACTAGATATCGCGGAGATAGGGAATACCCAGCTACGTTGTTGGAATTGTAGAAAGGATGGCCATCGGTACGTAGACTGTTTAGAGGAGCGTACTATATTTTGTTACGGATGTGGAGAAGCCAATGTCATGAAACCCAAATGTGTAAAATGTAAGGGTTCGGGAAACGTGCAAAGGAGCGTGGAGAATTCTCGTCTACGCTCGCCTCAGAATTAGTTCAACCCTCGCAAGATATAGTTACTAAAACCAAAGACCAACCACTTCATTTGTTATTAAATTCTACACGTACCAATATTGGTACGACGACACCACGATTTCATCACATTTTGCCGTATCATAGAAGACTTTCAAACTATGAAACCATACGTGCACGATTGTTTACTGAAGCTCTTATCAAACCACCTAACAAAACCGCAAGAGTACCAATAAAACGGTCAACAATGCGATTAAAATTATTTTGGGCTAGAGTTAAAAGAAACCGGAAAAATTACGGGAAGTTTTTGTCTTCCATTACTTTGAGTCAAAACGATAACCGTCCCTATGTCAAGATTTCATTCTTTAATATGGACATTTACGCACTTTTGGATTCAGGGGCAAACATTTCCTGTATAAGTGGAAAAGCCGCAAAAGATTTTCTAGATAAAAATTATCCATTCAAAGTTTTGCATGAACAAATAGAAACAGCTGGAGGAAAGAAATATAGGATAATCGGTAGTGTCCTATCTAAAATAACCTTCAACGGAGCGAGTAAGGAATTAGAAATTTTTATAATACCCGACCTAAAGCAAGACATGTATTTAGGAGCAGATTTCTTTCACGAGTTTAATTTAATGAATAAAATCTTGGAGACATTTTCAAAGGAAGAAAATGAGATTCTGGAAAGTCTTGAAATGCATACCTTGAGTAGTACTGAACGCAGTCAGTTGTCAAAGGTTGTCTCTCTTTTTCCATCCTTCGAAAAGGAAGGATTGGGTAAAACCCCTTTGTTGAAACACACAATTGAGATTATTAAAGATGTTAAGCCAATAAAGCAACGGTATTTTTCAGTGTCACCTGCTGTAGAAAAGAAACTACATGCGGAAGTTGACAAAATGTTAGAATTGGGTGTTATCGAGTTAGCTCCCCCAAATTGCTCCTGGAGTAGTCCCGTGGCTATTGTGCAGAAGGAAAACAAGACCAGACTATGCTTGGATGCACGCAAGTTGAACAGCGTCACGGTCAAAGATGCTTTTCCCTTGCCAAAAATCAATGGTATATTCAGCCGTTTGCCGAAAGCCAGGTATATGTCTTCTCTTGATCTCAAGCATGCCTTCTGGCAAATAGAATTAAGCCCTTGTTCCCGTGACTGCACAGCATTCACCGTACCAAATAGACCCTTATACCGATTTTGTGTAATGCCATTCGGGCTTTGTAATGCACCTATGACCATGAGTCGCTTAATGGACATGATGATACCACCTCATTTAAAACATTGTGCATTCGTTTATTTGGACGACCTTCTTTTGTTCTCGGAAGACTTTGATTCTCATCTTTTACTACTAGCTGAAATAGCGCAACTGTTAAGGAAAGCCAATTTAACAGTGAATATCAAAAAATGTAAATTTTGTGTGAGTGAGGTACGATATCTTGGCTTTATAGTTGGAGATGGTGTCATTAAAACTGATCCAAAAAAGGTGTCTGCCATAAAGGATATCAACCCTCCGAAAAGTGTTCGAGAGATGCGACGATTTCTAGGCCTAGTCGGCTGGTACAGGCGTTTCATCGACAACTACGCTAGTCTGACAGCGCCTTTAACGGATTTGACATCCAAATCTCATTCTTTCAAGTGGACAGACGAGGCCCAAGCCGCCTTCCAAACCCTTAAGGAAAAGCTGTCATCAGCGCCTCTCCTGATAACTCCTGATTTTTCACTTCCTTTCATCATACAGTGCGACGCTTCCGGAACTGGTGTCGGAGGAGTGCTTGCTCAAGAAGTCGAAGGAGTCGAACGGCCCATAGCATATTTCTCTCACAAGTTAAATCGCGCGCAACGGAATTATTCCATCACCGAATTAGAGTGCTTGGCAGCGGTACTAAGTATCTACAAATTTCGGGAATACGTTGAAGGACATCCCTTTAAAGTTATAACAGACCACGCCAGTTTGCAGTGGTTAATGCGACAACCCGACTTGAATGGGCGATTAGCGCGATGGTCATTGAAGTTACAGGGATTTGATTTTGAAATACAACATCGAAAGGGTAGTCTTAATGTTGTACCGGATGCACTTTCGCGATTAGAGGAGATTTCGAGAGAAGTTACAGATGATGAAACCCATCCCGTTCCATTAGTTGACTTGAATTCTCCTTATTTTCTGACAGGCAGCTATGAAAAACTCCGAAACAGTATTCTAGAAAATCAGAATAAACTTCCGGATATACGAGTAATAGACCAATTTATCTATAAACGTACCGATTTTGCTAATGGCGATGCTGTAGTGGAAGCTTTAAGCTGGAAATTGTGGATTCCCGAGGAATTGAGAACAGATGTTATAAATCGTGCACATTGCCCTAGTACGGCCGCGCATGGAGGCATTGCAAAAACTCTGGAGAGGTTAAAGAGAACGTTTTATTGGCCAAAAATGGCAGCAGATGTACGAAATATTGTTTCTAAATGTGATGTTTGCTTACAGTCGAAAGCCCCTAACTCAATCTTGAGACCCCCGATGGGTGATCAACCAAAATCTGCTAGACCGTTTCAAAGAATTTACCTTGATTTCTTAGGTCGTTATCCTCGGTCAAAAGGAGGAAATATAGGGATGTTCATTGTGTTAGATCACTTATCGAAATTTCCTTTATTAAAGACCCTGAAGAAATTTTCTACCGGTACTATATGCGAATTCCTAGAAGACAACGTATTTATGGTTTTTGGAGTACCCGAAGTGGCAGTAACCGACAACGGTTCTCAGTTCAAATCAAATCAATTTAACAACTTTCTATCTAAATATGGAATCGTTCACACATATACTGCCATATATTCTCCTCAATCCAACGCCTCCGAGAGAATAAACAGATCCGTAATATCCGCTGTACGTTCATATATAGGCAAAGATCAACGAAGTTGGGATTTACATTTACCAAAAATTGCAGCGGCACTTAGATGTTCGGTTCACAGCACTATAGGTTATTCACCATATTATGTGCTATTTGGTCAACATATGATTACTCATGCGGAGACATATGCGCTGTTAACTAAGCTATCCTCCATCGAAGTTGGTGAAGATATAGCTAGAGACGACATGTTACAAATGGTTAGATTAGAAGTGCAAGAAAATATGCGCAGGTCCTACGAGTCCAGCAAGATTAGATATAACTTCCGATCCGCACCTATACACCTACTTCCAGGTCAAGAAGTATATCGCCGAAATTTCGCGCAAAGTAATAAAGGAGCCAATTTCAGCTCAAAGTTAGCTCCGAAATTTATAAAGGCTAAAGTGGTGAGGAAAGTAGGAAATTGTTATTTTGAGTTAGAAGATGTCAATGGGAAGAGTAAAGGAATTTTTCATGGGAAAGACATCCTAAGAACACGTTAAAATCCACCAAGCAAAAAAAAAAAAAAAAAAAAAAAAAAACAAATCGAAATATCATTCTCCAGTAAATTTGGAATTGTCAGGCCCTTCCAGAATTCCCTGTTTTGTTATGATTTTAGTTGGCTTTAAAAGTCCGCGTCCGTGGAGTCACCCATTTTTTATACCTGCTCACTTAGACACCGTACAAGACACCGTGAAAGGTTGTGATATCCAATACTAATACTAGTAATGAATGTACAATGACAATTACATTTTCATAAGAGAGAAAAAAAAGAAAAAAAACAAAAACGGAGAGCTGGATGGTTGAGGTGAAGCATCAGAAAATTGTCTGCCTTCTTTCCGATTTGGATGCTGCTGGCGTAAAGTTGTTCTCGTGCTAAAAAAAAAAAAAAAAAAAAACAGTTTAAGTATTTGGCACTAAAAAATTTTGTTACACGTGGAGAACACGAGGTGCACAAGTACCACCCGTGTAAACCTTCGAGATTATATATGTTGGGTCTTCCCAACCAATTCTTGCCGGCTATCAGAAGGAAGCCAGAAACATCCATGATGTTCCCGATCCGAGCCATCCCTTCTACAAGTGTTCAGCAGTGATCAGGCCTGGATAAGTGTTAATGATTATAAGGAAAAATTTTAGAAAAGGAAAAAAATATATACCCATATCTATGGTATATATTCCTATATTACTGGAAGTGACTTAATATATAAAAGCGTTTGAAATTAAAGTAACAAGAAAACAAAATATTAACAGATTTTTTTACAACGAAATTTGTAAAATATGAGTTTCTGTTAATATTTTGTTTTCTTGTTACTTTAATTTCAAACGCTTTTATATATTAAGTCACTTCCAGTAATATAGGAATATATACCATAGATATGGGTATATATTTTTTTCCTTTTCTAAAATTTTTCCTTATAATCATTAACACTTATCCAGGCCTGATCACTGCTGAACACTTGTAGAAGGGATGGCTCGGATCGGGAACATCATGGATGTTTCTGGCTTCCTTCTGATAGCCGGCAAGAATTGGTTGGGAAGACCCAACATATATAATCTCGAAGGTTTACACGGGTGGTACTTGTGCACCTCGTGTTATCCACGTGTAACAAAATTTTTTAGTGCCAAATACTTAAACTGTTTTTTTTTTTTTTTTTTTTTTAGCACGAGAACAACTTTACGCCAGCAGCATCCAAATCGGAAAGAAGGCAGACAATTTTCTGATGCTTCACCTCAACCATCCAGCTCTCCGTTTTTGTTTTTTTTCCTCTTTTTTCTCTCTTATGAAAATGTAATTGTCATTGTACATTCATTACTAGTATTAGTATTGGATATCACAACCTTTCACGGTGTCTTGTACGATGTCTAAGTGAGCAGGTATAAAAAATGGGTGACTCCACGGACGCGGACTTTTAAAGCCAACTAAAATCATAACATTTGTTTGTACTATATGGGTATCAAATGAAAGGTGTTAATGAGTATTTTGAAAGGGAGTGGGCCTTCGTTCTATAGGTGGACGCCTTTTCGGAATATCGTTATAAAAGTGGACCAGGGGTGACTCTAGAATGCGTTTGTACAATATGGGTATCAAATGAAAGGTGTTAATGAGTATTTTAAAAGGGCGTGCGCCTTAGTTCGGAATATCGTTATAAAAGTGGACCAGGGTTGACTCTAGAATGCGTTTGTATAATATGGGTATCAAACGAAAGGTGTTAATAAGTGTTTTAAAAGGGAGTGGGCCTTCGTTCTATAGGTGGACGCCTTTTCGGAATATCGTTATAAAAGTGGACCAGGGGTGACTCTAGAATGCGTTTGTACAATATGGGTATCAAATGAAAGGTGTTAATGAGTATTTTAAAAAGGCGTGGGCCTTAGTTCTACAGGTGGACGCCTTTTCGAGATATCGCCATAAAGGTGGACCAGGGGTGACTCCAGAATTTGTTTGTACGATATGGGTATCAAATGAAAGGTGTTAATGAGTATTTTAAAAAGGAGTGGGCCTTAGTTCTATATGTGGACCCCTTTTCGAGATATCGCCATAAACGTGGACCAGGGGTGACTCTAGAATTTGTTTGTATTATATGGGTATCAAATGAAAGGTGTTAATGAGTATTTTAAAAAAGCGTGCGCCTTAGTTCTGTAGGTGGAAGCCTTTTCGAGATATCGCCATAAAGGTGGACCAGGGGTGACTCTAGAATTTGTTTGTACGATATGGGTATCAAATGAAAGGTGTTAATGATTATTTTAAAAGGGCGTGGGCCTTAATTCTATAGGTGGACGCCTTTTCGAAATATTGCCATAAAGGTGGACCAGGGGTGACTCTAGAATTTGTTTGTACGATATGGGTATCAAATGAAAGGTGTTAATGAGTATTTTAAAAAGGAGTGGGCCTTAGTTATATATGTGGACGCCTTTTCGAGATAATGCCATAAACGTGGACCAGGGATGACTCCAGAATGTGTTTGTACGATATGGGTATCAAATTAAAGGTATTAATGAGGGTTTTAAAAGGAAGTTGTATATGTGAAGGCGTTTTCGAGATATCGACCAAAATGTGGACCAGGGTGATCCAGAACATCATCTGTCGGGTACCTCTAATTTATTTATATATGTAATACCACGAAAAGTATTCCTTCCAAGATTCCAAGGGCTTTTGATTTCGCCCTGCAAAAATTTTTCATTTTCTTCTACTTAATATGGTAGGTGTCACACCCATTTTACCAAGTTTTTTTCTAAAGTTATATTTTGCGTCAATAGACCAATACAATTACCATGTTTCATCCATTTTTTCGTATTTGGTATAGAATTATGTCATTTTTTTCATTTTTCGTAATTTTATTTATTTATTTATTTATTTATTTATTTATTCAATCTATGAAGATACAGGTCTTACAGACTGCCAATAATGGTAGATACAAAAAATATTAACACAAAGATAACAAAATATACATGTAAATATATAGTTTACAAAAAATAATAAGTTCTTATAACAAACAATTTAAAAACAATTAAATAGCTGACTTTAAAATATTTATAAAAGCGTCCCTACACATAGAAAAGTCAAGCTCAATAGAAGATGAAATCTTATTGAATTCGTTCAGGGCACGTGCAATTGGCGCATTCCTTCCATAATTGGTTCTAATATTGATACCATAAAACGGGCAAACATTACGAAGATCCCTCCTTGGAACATTAAAATTAATTTCCACAAGAAGGTCAGCGCAGTCTACATCTCCGTGGATAATGCCAAACAGGGAAGTCAAGGAGAGAATAGATCTCCTGGCTTCCAGGGATTTAAGATTCAAAAGAAGTAAACGAGCAGTATATGGAGGAAGAGGGTGTGTAAACCTTAATGACCGTAAAGCATACTTAAGAAAAACTTTTTGAACTCGCTCAAGCCTGTTGATTGAGAATTGTTGGAAAGGTCTCCAAATGATGGTAGCATACTCAAGATGAGAACGCACGAATGAGAAGTAGAGTACTTTTAAAGTATACGGGTCCGAAAACTCCGAACTATTACGCCGAATGAAGCCTAGCATAGCATAGGCCTTGGCAACGATGCAATCAATATGGTTCACGAACATAAATTTTGTATCAAATACAACCCCAAGATCTTTGATTTTTTCAACAGTCTGCAACGTACTGTTAGCGATACTAAACGAACCGTTGAGATTTGAACGAGATTTTGAGTAGGTTACGTGGAAGCATTTATTTATATTTAATGAAAGATGAGATCGAATGCACCATGAGTAAAGTTTATCAATATCAGCTTGAAGATTAATCATATCGTTTGCGGAATTTACAACAGAGTAAACTTTGAGATCATCGGCGTACAACAGAAATCTAGCGTAAGAGAAGCATGAGCTAATGTCATTGATGAATAAGATAAAAAGCAATGGTCCCAAAATACTACCCTGCGGGACGCCCGATGTCGCCAAAAAGGGATCTGATGATACCCCATCAATAGAGACGGCACACCATCTATTACTTAGATATGATTTAACCACTGCAAAAAGGTTGAATGAAAGCCAAGGCAGTACAGCTTGTGAATTAGAACATCATGCGATACCTTATCAAAAGCTTTGGAAAAGTCGGTATAAATACAGTCAACCTGAAGATCAGATGAAAAGGCAGAGATACAATATTCACTGAACTCCACAAGATTGGAAACGGTAGAGCGACCAGAAACAAACCCATGCTGTCTCGGACAGATCAAGTGCTTCACTGAAAAATAAATCTTTTCCTTGACAACGCACTCCAATAGCTTAGAAATGGTGGAAAGCTTTGAAATTGGCCTGTAATTGCAGACATCAGTCTTACTGCCAGATTTATAAATAGGAGTTATCGAGGCGAATTTCCAAGCATCAATAAACTCACCAAAGCTAAGTGATAAATTGAACATGATCTCTAACGGGACAACTAGGGAAGTGCATCCTTTTAGCAAGGCAGCCGAGAGACCATCAATGCCAGCTTTAGTAGAGTTGCTCAGTTTCGAGATGCCACTGAAGATATCTTCAGATGAAATTGACATTGAACCAAAATTTAGGGATGAATAAATTTCAGACGAGAAGTCAGCGAAGGGACTAGCATCATTATTAGCAAAATTAGAACTAAAAAAATCAGCAAACGCGTTAGCCACATTGTGGGGAGTGTTAGCAGGTCTGTCATTGTAGAAGACGGTGGCAGGCACCGAGGAGCGAGATTTCTTCGACTTAACGTGACTCCAGAATGCTTTCGGGTTAGACTTTATATTCGTCTCAATTCTTGTAATGTAATTTCTGTAAAGAAACTTCTCTAGACAGTTGAAATCCTTCACATAATGTTTATATTTGGTAAGAAATAACGGGTTTTTGGTTCTCTTAAACTTTTTGAAGAACTTGTTTCTTAAATTCTTCAACTTTTTTAACCTTGTTGTGTACCATGGCAACCTATATGGTTTCCTTTTCGCAACTGGTACATGCCTCGTACACAGATCAAAGAGAGTCAACTTAAATATTTCAAAGCAATGACCAACATCAGAGATGGAAAGCAAATTGGCCCAGTCTATTTCAGCTAGATCCTGATCGAGTCTAGAAAAATCACACTTCGAAAAGTTAAATGAAAAATCATCAATTAAAGAGCGAGCTCCAAACTCATAAAATTCGAGTTTAAGAATAAGAGCAGAATGGTGCATATCCGTCGGAGCGAATGGCGCAAGGCACTCAGAAAGATTAGAATTTATGTCATTACTAATAAAAATAAGATCTAATATTCTATCGAGCCTGTTTTTGAAACTATTGATTTGATGCAAATTTAGACTTAAGATATTATCTATAACGTATGACTCAAAAGACTTAGTAATATTATTAGGTAATAGGCCTGACGCAGAGTAACTATGAGACCAAGAAATATCACAAAGTTTAAAATCCCCTAAAACACATAAGTGATTATCTCCTAATTTACTTAAAACTAGGGACGATATATTGTTAACATGAGCTTTGTAAATTTCTTCCAAGCTGTTCGGCGGTATGTATGATGCAACCAGATATAGAGATCCAGACTGTGGAGAACCACGGACATTGACGCAGATCTGGTCAAGGATGGTATCAGAATTATCTAACATAATAAGGGAGGCATTATACTTGCGTTGGACAGCAATTAGTACGCCACCCCCTCTTGAACGCCCAGTTTTAGTACAATCCCTGTCATTACGAAAAACGACGAATAGCTTGGGATCGAAGAACTCAGCGTCGAAGAAATCCGAAGTAAGCCAGGATTCAACAATGACCAAAATATCATACTCCAATTGGCAACTAAATGCTCTCAAAATGTGCGATTTAGTCCTGATACCAGAAGCATTTTGGAAATACACTTTAAGCTGTTTGTTAATTATGTTCTCATTACTGCTGGAAGCTAGGCGGACTGGAGTTGCTTTTCCACTTGAGGAAAAAAACGGAAAGGGCGAACATTCACACCAGCAGGCCACAAGTCTGGGGATAAAATTATCTCATAAACAGCATTAGTAACGCCAAGCTTAAAGTTGACTTTGGTTATTGAGTCAACAGGCGTATCTTTCTTAACGAGCCCTTTGCATGAAAAATTAGATCGATCAGCCTTCAGATGCCTTACCAGGTAGCTAATAATATCATTAGAAGAAACTGACGGCTGAAATGACGATAGGTGAAGCCAAATCATTCCAACGACTCCCAACTCATTATTAGCATTAGAGCCAACGAAATTTGGCATACGACGCTTGAAAACTTCAGTGCTATCTTTCAGCGCAGAAGGGGATAAAGATGCAGGCGTAGAAATAGATGTAGGTGCAGAAGTTGTAATCGAACCGACAGTGCTAGGCTGCTTACGACGTTTGTATGTTTGTTTGGTATTAACATTGATTTTATTACCAGCGCCATCCATACAGGTAACATTAGAGTTATTAGCCTGTGATTTAAGAACCGAAGCAAACGATCTACCACTATTAGCAGAATTATTAACAGAGTTATTCTCATACGTTTGAGACACAGCTGTGGTGGTAGCATTGTTAATAGCTATTGGTACTGAAGAATTATTTTTGTTGTTTTCAACGTTCATAGCACTATTTTTAACAGTAGAACAAGCATCAACATTGGTAGCCATAGCAAACGTATTAGCAACTGCTGTATGTTTAGAAGCAGCAGGCAAAGCAGAAAGAATAACTACTTTTTCACTTGTCGTGTGTGACGATGAGGAAGTACCATTAGAATGTGGAGCACCAATTATACCCACATTCGAACGAACATTGGAAACAGCAGCAATGCATGACTCAGAGGAAGAGCGAGAGCGACAGGTAGCCAGCGGCAAGTTACAGAGCGCATTCTGCATAGAGCTTAACTTTACTTGCAGGTCGCTGACTTGTCGACGTAAACGATTACCTTCGTCTATTGATGTATTAAGCAGACGTAAAATCTTCTCCTCATTGCCTTTTAGCACAGCAATATCACACACTAACGACTTCAATGTTTTTTCTATATTGCACAAATTATCGCGATTGTTTTTGTTTTGCATATCTTCATTGAGTGAACCAGCAGGCAGCAAGGGCAGGTCATTTACAATACACGATGACGCTTTTTTAGATGATGATTTAAGAGAGGCGGGCGGCGATCGAATCGACCCACGACGCTCACACACACAAGCTTTACAGTAAAAAGCACTATTAGACTCTCTTAAAAAGTCTAAGTCAGTCTCCAAAACACCCACACAGGGAAGATGAAAAAGTACCGAACACTTAGCACATTGAACCTTAGGTTGAGTGCGCTCAACTCTAAGACCACAAATACAAGGCATTAGAGTAAAACAAGCAACAAAAGCGATTAACTATGCCACAGTACATATAGCAACAAATGCAATTAATTATGTCACAGTACATATAGCAATACAAAATCGTTGCAGAGCGATTAAAAAACACGTCCGGTCAGTACGACTGTTCGATACGAATGTTGAATGTTTCGATATCGAAAAAGTGGGCGTGGTCATAGTCGGATTTCGCCATTTTTTACACCAATGCAAAGTGAGTTCAGATAAGTACGTGAACTGAGTTTAGTAAAGATATATCGATTTTTGCTCAAGTTATCGTGTTAACGGCCGAGCGGAAGGGCAGACGGTCGACTGTGTATAAAAACTGGGCGTGGCTTCAACCGATTTCGCCCTTTTTCACAGAAAACAGTTATCGTCCTAGAGTCTAAACCTCTACCAAATTTCACAAGGATTGGTATATTTTTGTTCGACTTATGGCATTAAAAGTATCCTAGACAAATTAAATGAAAAAGGGCGGAGCCACGCCCATTTTGAAATTTTCTTCTATTTTTGTATTTTGTTACACCATATCATTACTGGAGTTGAATGTTAACATAATTTACTTATATACTGTAAAGATATTAACTTTTCTTTTAAAATTTGAATTAAAAAAATTTTTTTTTAAAAAGTGGGCATGGTCGTTCTCCGATTTTGCTAATTTTTATTAGCAGACATATAGTAATAAGAGTAACACTCCTGCCAAATTTCATCATGATGTATTCAACGGCTGCCAAATTACAGCTTGCAAAACTTCTAAATTACCTTCTTTTAAAAGTGGGCGGTGCCACGCCCATTGTCCAAAATTTTACTAGTTTTCTATTCGGCGTCATAAGTTCAACTCACCTACCAAGTTTCATCGCTTAATCCATATTGGGTAATAAATTATCGCACTTTTTCGATTTTTCGAAATTTTCGATATCGAAAAAGTGAGCGTGGTTATTGTCGGATATCGTTCATTTTAAATAGCGATCTGAGATGAGTGCCCATGAACCCACATACCAAATTTCATCAAGATACCTCAAAATTTACTCAAGTTATCGTGTTAACGGACAGACGGACGGACGGACGGACGGACGGACATGGCTCAATCGAATTTTTTTTCGATACTGATGATTTTGATATATGGAAGTCTATATCTATCTCGATTCCTTTATACCTGTACAACCAACCGTTATCCAATCAAAGTTAATATACTCTGTGAGCTCTGCTCAACTGAGTATAAAAAAGGTTTACTCTGCCGGGCGGAAATAATGCAACGTAGCAGTTTTTTGACCAAAATGCATCATATTCAAGTGTACATAAGGAACGGCCTAATGTACCATTGTGTTCACAAAAATAGCAGTCACAACTTTGTAAACATTTTTTCGGCTATTAATTGAATAAATTGTATACTGAAAACTGAACGAAAAAAGTAGGAAATTTTAGACGTTTTTACTAGGAATTTTCAGAAAATGTTTGGGCACGCAGTTTTGTAATTCGATCAATTTTAATGAAACAAAAATAAAGTTTGAAGTTTGTAAAAGTCAACATTGATGTTTAGATTTTTTTTTTTCAATTATTTTGACTGCTTTTTTTGTGATCACAGGTATACGTACAGACACTGAAAATAATACCTGTGAATTAAGACCGCAATTTCGAAGCATTGGAGATTCCAACTTACAACCCAGCGAATTCTGAAAAATTATTTGCAATACATTTAATAAAAGATGAATTTTATATCAAAGCCGATATGTATTGAATCCGACCCAAACGATACAAACACAACCTTAGTTTTAGAAATTGAAATTTTATAAAATGATGGTAATAGGTATTTTGAGCTGTGATAGCTACGGAATGGCTCAACAGCTTTAAAAGATTTTGGTACCATAGGAAAGGTATTCCGAACGGCCAAAACATACACTGTAAAAATTATTTATCACACTGAAAAAATTTTTGAATTAAATTTCATCAAAATCTGAGGTGTTCGGGGTCAAAATCTGCCTTTTTATATTCAGTTGAGCAGAGCTCACAGAGTATATTAACTTTGATTGGAAAACGGTTGGTTGTACAGGTATAAAGGAATCGAGATAGATATAGATTTCCATATATCAAAATCATCAGGATGGAAAAAAAATTTGATTGAGCGATGTCCGTCCGTCCGTCCGTCCGTCTGTCCGTTAACACGATAACTTGAGTAAATTTTGAGGTATCTTGATGAAATTTGGTATGTAGGTTCATGGGCACTCATCTCAGAACGCTATTTAAAATGAACGATATCAGACTATCGAAAATTTCGAAAAACCGAAAAAGTGCGATAATTCATTACCAAAGACGGATAAAGCGATGAAGCTTGGTAGGTGAATTGAACTTATGCCGCAAAATAGAAAATTACTAAATTTTTTTTTTTTTTTTTGAAGATATCATAATAAAAAAAGGAACGTTACTCCTATTACTATATGTATGCTTAATAAAAATTAGCAAAATCGGAGAACGACCACGCCCACTTAAAAAAAAAACATTTTTTTAAATTCAAATTTTAACAAAAAATTTAATAACTTTACAGTATATAAGTCAATTATGTCAACATTCAACTCCAGTAATTATATGTTGCAACAAAATACAAAAATAAAAGCAAATTTCAAAATGGGCGTGGCTCCGCCCTTTTTCATTTAATTTGTCTAGGATACTTTTAATGCCATAAGTCGAACAAAAATTTACCAATCTTTGTGAAATTTGGTAGGGGCTTAGATTCTAGGACGATAAATCTTTTCTGTGAAAAAGGGCGAAATCGGTTAAAGCCACGCCCAGTTTTTATACACAGTCGACCGTCTGTCCTTCCGCTCGGCCGTTAACACGATAACTTGAGCAAAAATCGATTTATCTTTACTAAACTCAGTTCACGTACTTATCTGAACTCACTTTGTATTGGTGTAAAAAATGGCCGAAATCCGACTATGACCACGCCCACTTTTTCGATATCGAAAATTACGAAAAATGAAAAAAATGACATAATTATATACCAAATACGAAAAAAGGAATGAAACATGGTAACTGGATTGGTCTATTGACGCAAAATATAACTTTAGAAAAAAAATTGGTAAAATGGGTGTGACACCTACCATATTAAGTAGAAGAAAATGAAAAATTTTTGCAGGGCGAAATCAAAAGCCCTTGGAATCTTGGAAGGAATACTGTTCGTGGTATTACATATATAAATAACTTAGCGGTACCCGACAGATGATGTTCTGGATCAACCTGGTCCACATTTTGGTCGATATCTCGAAAACGCCTTCACATATAAAACTAAGGGCTACTCCCTTTTAAAACCCTCATTAATACCTTTAATTTGATACCCATATCGTACAAACACATTCTAGAGTCACCCCTGTTCCACATTTATGGCGATATCTCGAAAAGGCGTCCACATATAGAACTATGGCCCACTCCTTTTTAAAATACTCATTAACACCTTTCATTTGATACCCATATCGTACAAACAAATTCTAGAGTCGCGCCTGGTCCACCTTATGGCGATATTTCGAAAAGGCGTCCACCTTAAGAACTAAGGCCCACGCCCTTTTAAAATACTCATTAACACCTTTCATTTGATACCCATATCGTACAAATAAATTCTAGAATCACCCCTGGTCCACGTTTATGGCGATATCTCGAAAAGGCATCCACCTATAGAACTAAGGCCCACGCCCTTTTAAAATACTCATTAACACCTTTCATTTGATACCCATATAGTACAAACAAATTCTAGAGTCACCCCTGGTCCACGTTTATGGTGATATCTCGAAAAGGCGTCCACATATAGAACTAAGGCCCACTCCTTTTTAAAATACTCATTAACACCTTTCATTTGATACCCATATCGTACAAACAAATTCTAGAGTCACCCCTGGTCCACCTTTATGGCGATATTTCAAAAAGGCGTCCACCTATAGAACTAAGGCGCACGCCCTTTTAAAATACTCATTAACACCTTTCATTTGATACCCATATCGTACAAACAAATTCTAGAGTCACCCCTGGTCCACCTTTATGGCGATATCTCGAAAAGGCGTCCACCTATAGAACTAAGGCCCACGCCCTTTTAAAATACTCATTAACACCTTTCATTTGGTACCCATATTATACAAACGCATTCTAGAGTCACCCCTGGTCTACTTTTATAACGATATTCCGAAAAGGCGTCCACCTATAGAATTAAGGCCCACTCCCTTTTAAAACACTTATTAACACCTTTCGTTTGATACCCATAATGTACAAACGCATTCTAGAGTCAACCCTGGTGCACTTTTATAACGATATTCCGAAAAGGCGTCCACCTATAGAACTAAGGCCCACTCCCTTTCAAAATACTCATTAACACCTTTCATTTGATACCCATATCGTACAAACAAATTCTAGAGTCACCCCTGGTTCAACTTTATGGCGATATCTCGAAAAGGCGTCCACCTATAGAACTAAGGCCCACGCCCTTTTAAAATACACATTAACACCTTTCATTTGATAGCCATATTGTACAAACGCATTCTAGAGTCACCCCTAGTCCACTTTTATAACGATATTCCGAAAAGGCGTCCACCTATAGAACTAAGGCCCACTCCCTTTCAAAATACTCATTAACACCTTTCATTTGATACCCATATCGTACAAACAAATTCTAGAGTCACCCCTGGTCCAACTTTATGCCGATATCTCGAAAAGGCGTCCATCTATAGAACTAAGGCCCACGCCCTTTTAAAATACTCATTAACACCTTTCATTTGGTACCCATATTATACAAACGCATTCTAGAGTCACCCCTGGTCCACTTTTATAACGATATTCCGAAAAGGCGTCCACCTATAGAACTAAGGCCCACTCCCTTTTAAAACACTTATTAACACCTTTCGTTTGATACCCATATTGTACAAACGCATTCTAAAGTCAACCCTGGTCCACTTTTATAACGATATTCCGAAAAGCCGTCCACCTATAGAACTAAGGCCCACTCCCTTTCAAAATACTCATTAACACCTTTCATTTGATACCCATATCGTACAAACAAATTCTAGAGTCACCCCTGGTCCAACTTTATGCCGATATCTCGAAAAGGCGTCCATCTATAGAACTAAGGTCCACGCCCTTTTAAAATACTCATTAACACCTTTCATTTGGTACCCATATTATACAAACGCATTCTAGAGTCACCTCTGGTCCACTTTTATAACGATATTCCGAAAAGGCGTCCACCTATAGAACTAAGGCCCACTCCCTTTCAAAATACTCATTAACACCTTACATTTGATACCCATATAGTACAAGCAAATTCTAGAGTCACCCCTGGTCCATCTTTATGGCGATATCTCGAAAAGGCGTCCACATATAGAACTAAGGCCCACGCCCTCTTAAAATACTCATTAACACCTTTCATTTGATACTCATATCGTACAAACAAATTCTAGAGTCACCCCTGATCCATTTTTATGGCGATATCTCGAAACGGCGTCCATCTATAGAACTTAGGCCCACGCCCTTTTAAAATACTCATTAATACCTTTCATTTGATACCCATATCGTCCAAAATAAATTCTAGAGTCACACCCATATCGTACAAAATAAATTCTAGAGTCACCCCTGGTCCACCTTTATGGCGATATCTCGACACGACGACGATATAGACAGTTCAAAGCACAGTTTAAGAGCAGCATTACTCCATAAAGGAAATTCGTTACCGTCAATACCAGTGGTACATTCTGATAATACTAAAGGAACTTATTTAAGCACTAGCAGGGTACCCGACGTTGTTCGGGATGCGTATTTACATATATTAAAGTGGCCCTTATTTTTTTTTTTTTAATTTTATTTAGTTTATGTGTACGACAACCAATCGCATACCTACCAAAGCATCGCAGTACACACGAAAACATTGCGCCACCTGTCAGCGAATAAATAAACCGAATTGCACCAAGAGGTTTGAGTCCCCGATTAACGCGTGTAAAAGGTTTAAAATCTTAGCTAAAAGTATTTCATATTGTAGGTAAATTTAAAGATTTTGGAGCAAATACATTTTGACCGATAACTCAGTTATCGATTAATTTATCGAAATATCACAAAATTCAAATGAAACCTGTGACCTTCCTCTATTGTTTGATGCCCATATTGTACGCATATTTAGAGGTTTTAGGTAACCTCAATTTAACATCGTAATATGGCAGCGTGAAATAATTTTTTTTGGTACGCCACTGTATCTATTCATGAATTTAATTTTTAATTTATATGAAGCTGAAAAAAACTTTGCAAAGGCATTCTTTGATATTTGTTTGGAAACTAAGTGTATTTTCCTTCGTTTTTCAAAAAAAAAAAAAATCCTTTAAAGTAGCTTAATTATAGTTTAAAGAACTATATCTTTTTTTATTTCTCACGCGATTTTACTGAAATAAGTTCTAGATTCCCTTCTGGATTACGGGCTATCAATCTGTGAAAGTCTCATAAAAATCTATTAGTTAGTTTCCGAGATTATCGATATCATACAGACAAACAGAAAAAAGTGGTGCCGATGGATTCTACGATATTCCAAACGTCAAGTACACTCATTTTGTTTTGGAAATCTTGGATGTACAGACACGATTTTCTAGAGATTTATTATAGTATAGAAGATAGATAGATAGATTGTAGGCAAATTTATAGATTTTGGAGCAAATACATTTTGACCGATAACTCAGTTATCGATTAATTTATCGAAATATCACAAGACTCAAATGAAACCTGTTATCTTCCTCTATTGTTTGATGCCCATATTGTACGCATATTAAGAGGTTTTAGGTAACCTCATTTTAACCGATTATCGTAATATGGCAGCGTGAAATAATTTTTTTTGGTACGCCACTGTATCTATTCATGAATTTGATTTTTAATTTATATGAAGCTGAAAAAAAACTTTGCAAAGGCATTCTTTGATATTTGTTTGGAAACTAAGTGCATTTTCCTTCGTTTTTCAAAAAAAAAAAAATCCTTAAAAGTAGCTTAATTATAGCTTAAACAACTATATCTTTTTTGTTTCTCACGCGATTTTAATGAAATAAGTTCGAGATTACCTTCTGGATTACAGGCTATCCATCTGTGAAAGTCTCATAAAAATCCATTAGTTAGTTTCCGAGATTATCGATATCATACAGACAAACAGACAAACAGAAAAAAGTGGTGCCGATGGATTCTACGATATTCCAAACGTCAAGTACACTCATTTTTTTTTTAGAAATCTTGGATGTACAGACACGATTTTCTAGAGATTTATTATAGTATAGAAGATATCCAATTTACTTGGGCTCATTCAATATAAACAATTTAATTGGAAAATTTGTGCGGACTTAAAGGTAATCAGTTTCGGTGGTACAATATAAAATAAATAGTATATGAAATACATCCCAGGTTGTAGCTATAATTCTCGGACTTCAAGGAGGTTTTACTAAATATTGCTGTTTTCTCTGTCTTTGGGACAGCCGTGCTAGAGAAACCCATTATATAGAGGAAAACTGGCCACCAAGAGCTGAGTACGAACCAGGTGCCTTCAATATCGCAAACCCGCCTTTAGTAAATCCCGAACGAGTTATTTTGCCAGCACTTCACATCAAATTAGGATTAATGAAAAATTGTGTAAGGGCTTTAAATAAGGACTCGCCGTCCTTCCAGTACCTAACGAAATTTTTCCCTAAAATAACTCAAGCCAAATTAAAAGAAGGTATATTTGTTGGTCCGCAGATTAGAAAGTTGCTGAAAGACGAAAATTTTGCGAATCATTTATCATCAGTAGAAGCAGCGGCTTGGGACAGCTTTAAGCAAGTCGTTAATGGATATCTGGCAACAACAAAGATCCCAACTATAGAGAGATGGTCAAAGCCTTGTTAAAAAACTACAGTGCTTTGAAATGCAACATGTCCCTCAAAATGCATTTTTTGCATTCACATTTGGATAATTTTCCCGCAAACCTAGGTGCTGAAAGTGATGAACCGGGTGAAAGGTTTCACCAAGACCTCATGATTTTTGAAAACCGTTACCAAGGTTTTTGGAATGAAGAAATTATGGGAGATTATTGCTGACAATAATACGTGAGACAAACCCAGAAAATTATAAACGGGTAGTTAAAAGTACCCATGTCCCTCACTATTGAACACCACGGTAAAATCACTCAATCAAGTTAACGGGGCTATAGTCTCAACGGCACGTCTGATTGTTGCACTGGTATGCTTAAAATTTTCGTTATTAAATTACCTACAACATAGGGGGGCTAACTTTTTTCATCAATAGAATTTTTCCTATTTTAAAGGGGTTAAATATGAAATTTTGTAAAAAATTTTGTGTTTTTCTTTTAACATTTTTTGAACGTTGTTTGGCATAGTGACCAACTACTGAAGATACTTAAGGGAGGTGAAGGCAAGAAATTTTTATGGGAATTAGTATAATGCATAATTCAACAGTTTAAAACGAAAAAATGAAAACTACAAATTTTTGCCGTACCTATATGAAGTAGTGTTCTGCAAAAATGGGAATTTTCATATTTTCGCCGATATCTCGGAAACTAGATCTGCCACAGGAAAATGGAATATTCTGAATCAGGAGCAAATTTCACTTTAGGGAAGGCCTATTTTATACTTGGAGACTAAAGTTGATAAAAATTTGTTGAGTAGTGTAATTGATTGCGTTATTAGTTTGAGTAATTTTGCCATCGCTATTTCAAAAGAAGATTACATTTATTTCGGTTTTTATTTTGAAAAAAAAAAGAAGAAAAAAATTTGTTTATGAAACAAATGTACTAAATGGGCAAGCAAATATTTTCCAGTGCTATTTTCATCAGTTTTTATACTCAGTTGAGCAGAGCTCACAGAGTATATTAACTTTGATTGGATAACGGTTGGTTGTACAGGTATAAAGGAATCGAGATAGATATAGACTTTCATATATCAAAGACATCATCATCGAAAAAAAATTTGATTGAGCCATGTCCGTCTGTCCGTTAACACGATAACTTGAGTAAATTTTGAGGTATCTTGATGAAATTTGGTTTGTAGGTTCATGGGCACTCATCTCAGATCGCTATTTAAAATGAACGATATCGGACTATAACCACGCCCACTTTTTCAATATCGAAAACTTCGAAAAACCGAAAAATTGCGATAATTCATTACCAAATACGGATAAAGCGATGAAACTTGGTAGGTGAGTTGAATCTATGACGCAAAATGGAAAATTACTAAAATTTTGGACAATGGGCGTGGCACCCACTTTTAAAAGATGGTAATTTAAAAGTTTTGCAAGCTGTAATTTGGCAGTCGTTGAAGATATCATGATGAAATTTGGCAGGAACGTTACTCCTATTACCATATGTATGCTTAATAAAAATTAGCAAAATCGGAGAACGACCACGCCCACTTTAAAAAAAATTTTTTTAAAGTAAAATTTTAACAAAAAATTTTATATCTTTACAGCATATAAGTCAATTATGTCATCATTGAACTCCGGTAATGATATGGTGCAACAAAATATAAAAATAAAAGAAAATTTCAAAATGGGCGTGGCTCCGCCCTTTTTCTTTTAATAATTCATTACCAAAGACGGATAAAGCGATGAAACTTGGTAGGTGAGTTGAATCTATGACGCAAAATGGAAAATTACTAAAATTTTGGACAATGGGCGTGGCACCCACTTTTAAAAGATGGTAATTTAAAAGTTTTGCAAGCTGTAATTTGGCAGTCGTTGAAGATATCATGATGAAATTTGGCAGGAACGTTACTCCTATTACCATATGTATGCTTAATAAAAATTAGCAAAATCGGAGAACGACCACGCCCACTTTAAAAAAAATTTTTTTAAAGTAAAATTTTAACAAAAAATTTTATATCTTTACAGTATATAAGTCAATTATGTCATCATTGAACTCCGGTAATGATATGGTGCAACAAAATATAAAAATAAAAGAAAATTTCAAAATGGGCGTGGCTCCGCCCTTTTTCTTTTAATTAGTCTATTATACTTTTAATGCCATAAGTCGAACAAAAATTTACCAATCCTTGTGAAATTTGGTAGGGGCTTAGATACTAGGACGATAACTGTTTTCTGTGAAAAAGGGCGAAATCGGTTGAAGCCACGCCCAGCTTTTATACACAGTCGACCGTCTGTCCTTCCGCTCGGCCCTTAACACGATAACTTGAGCAAAAATAGATATATCTTGACTAAACTTAGTTCACGTACTTATTTGAACTCACTTTGTATTGGTATACAAAATGGCCGCAATCCGACTATGACCACACCCACTTTTTCGATATCGAAAATTACGAAAAATGAAAAAAATGCCATAATTCTATACCAAATACGAAAAAAGGACGAAACATGGTAATTGGATTGGTTTATTGCCGGAAAATATAAATTTAGAAAAAAACTTTGCAAAATGGGCGTGACATCTACCATATTAAGTAGAAGAAAATGAAAAAGTTCTGCAAGGCGAAATCAAAAGCCCTTGGAATCTTGGCAGGAATACTGTTCGTGCTATTACATATATAAATAAATTAGCGGTACCCGACAGATGATGTTCTGGGTCAAACTGGTCCACATTTTGGTCAATATCTCGAAAACGCCCTCACATATACAACTACCACCATTCCCTTTTAAAACCCTCATTAATACCATTATTTGATACCCATATCGTACAAACGCATTATAGAGTCAACCCTGTAGTGGAATTCACTAACTTTTTTAACGATATTTGCCATCGCTTTATTTGCGAATCGATAACTATAACGATTTCGTTGTTCAGTAACTATTTTGTATCGATATTCGTTAATCGACAATCAGCTGTGTTGTTAAATAAACGGCAAGTGAATTGGCTGCGTTAAAAATCACGAAATTCACATTTCTGACAATTTTAGTTAAAAAAGAAAATCGGAGCTTTAATTAAATACCTTCAAACACGAAAAGCTGCTTTATTTATAAATCAAATGGCATTTGTGTACTTGGCGTACGTTTTATTACAAGATGAAGAGTTACTGAGGCCATCGCCAGTGGACAGACGCCTTCTTAGGGAAGTAGATAACCCATTCCACCTGAATGCAACGGAGTTTCGAAAGCTGTACCGACTAACCCCAGACTTGGCTCATGATATTATTTCTCAACTTGATGGTCAATTAAGAGGTACAAGAATAACTGCGATATCAACAGCGAAACAGGTAAATCATGGAATTTCATATAATTTCAATTGAACACTATTATAAAAATTTCAGGTTCTAACTGCTTTACGCTTCTTCGCAACTGGTTGTTATCAACGGCCCGTTGGAGAACAATGGGGCATATCAATGAGCCAGTCGTCTGTAAGCCGCTGTATACATCGCGTAACAAATGCTATCAACCATTATTTGTTTTTCGATAAAGTAAAGTTTCCAATGACTCAAATAGAGCGGCAAGCTGCGAAAGAAGTTTTTTCTGCGTCACCTGCACCATTTGTGGGAGGTACTATTGGGGCTATTGATTGCACTCATGTGTCCATCATGAGCCCCAGAAATCATGAAGAGGCATATGTAAATCACCATGGATACCATTCAATAAATGTACAAATGGTAAAAGCAATAATTCAAAGAAATGTATTGTACTTTTTTGATTATAATATTATTTTATATACAGATTTGTGACCCCAACCTAAAGATATTGAATGTCAATGCTAAATTCCCAGGAGCAAGGCACGATGCATTTATCTGGAGCTCCTCTGCAGTACGGAGAGTGATGCAGAGAAATTTTGAAAATGGTAGCCGCAACATGTTTTTGATAGGTAAGTGTGTTTAATGCACTGAAATTTCCCAGAAAATAAAATCGCACACAAAACTACTTGCAGGTGACTCTGGATACCCTTTAGAGCCCTGGCTGATGACTCCTTTACCTAACCAACCAGAGGGGAGCCCAAAATTTCGGTACAATGAGGCATTGTGTAAAGCTCGAAACCCAGTCGAGAGACTTTTTGGTGTTCTCAAAGGAACATGGCGATGCCTATCACAGCAAAGGACTCTTTTGTATCACCCAGGATTTACTGGTAGAATAGTTAACGCATGCGCAGTGTTGCATAACATCCGATTAAGTGAACCCATACACGAGCCTGACACTGAATACTTAGATCAAAGCCCAAGTGATAGCAATGTTAATCAAGGCGCACCCTCTTCAATAGCGAAACGTGTTCAAGACCGACTTATTGCTAATTACTATACTTAAGTACAGACTTAACAAACTTATAAATAAAAAAATCTACAGGAATGTAAAGCAAACATTTTGGCATTTTATTTTATATTTGGTCTACTTTGGTAGCGAAAACTTCCATCACACCGAACAGTCAAACTTAACAATATCATTTCAATAGAAACGAACTTCGTGTCCTTTAAAATTAAAATAAATACTTATGAGGTTTTAACACAGCTCAGTTTTATACATAATACATTTATTTGAATGTAAAAAATTCATTCATTCGTTTACATAGATCGCTTTCTTTTGGAAATTATTTTAAAAAATCTCTACTTTGGTGGTAAAAACTTCGATTCGGTATCGTCAAACTTAACAAATCATTTCAATAGAAACGAAACGAACTTCGTGTTCTTTAAAATTAAAATAAATACTTATGAGGTTTTAACACAGCTCAATTTTATACATAATACATTTATTTGAATGTAAAAAATTCATTCATTCGTTTACATAGATCGATTTCTTTTGGAAATTATTTTAAAAAATTAAGTGTCACTCAAGTGCAAAGACGAAATCAAATTATAAATAAAATTTGAATGAAAAAACCCGTTTTAAATACGTATGTTTTTATGAGTGGTATAAATAAACGCAGGTTTGCATGAAACCAAAAATCTACATAATTAATTGCAAAACTGTATGTCGGGATACATATATGTTATGTAATGCTAATAGAAAATGCTCGCAATGAGTTTTAAATTCGAAACCAAAACAGCCTGCAAAATTTGTTTGATTGTAGCAGAAAAAGTGCGGCAGGAAAAAATTTAAATTTAGGTATATTCCATTATTGAATACAAAAACATTTAAAGAGCAATATATCAGCACTCTGATGTTTGTGAGTTTACCTAGCCTGTAGCAGCAATATAGGAGTATTACATAAATGTCATTTAACTTTCATAAAACATACACAATGATATTAAAAAAAGGCACTTCATGTTACTTACATACATATAAACCTACCGTTGCCATAAATATACCTATCAAAAGTTACATAATTTTTTGAAGTAAACCTACATCTAACATATAAATATAGGAACTCTGTATTCAAAATAAAAAAATAAAATATCTTCAAAGGCTATAATTCTTAAAGTCGATATATTGCATTGGTTAAATTATTGAAAGCGTCCGCACATGCCTTTAAGCCATTACCCATTGTGACCATACTCTCCGCCATCAACTTCGTCGCCTGTACACTAGCCACACTACAGTCTGCTAGCAGCTGTTAAAAAGAGAATTCTGTGTGAAAACGGTATCAAGCCTAAATATGTATATAATAATAATAATACTTTTAAATCATCGGCTTGTTTGCTGGCTGATTCCACGGCGGCAACACTTGACTCAGCTAACATCTGGTTGAAAAAAAAAATTGTTACAATAATATAAAAAATACATATTTATAATGTTTAGATCCAAAATTAAACAAATTACTTTTAGGGCTGATGCCTGAGTTTGAGCAACTTCTAAAAACGTTTTTTGTATCTCGCTGGCACTTCCTACGCGCCTCCGGGTGGCACCACTTCGAGTCGTTCTCGTTGCTGGAGTAATCAGCGTTCTTCTTGACGGAGCAACTGGCGTAGATGACCTCATATTTGCGCTTGCTTCATGAATTTCAAATGGCAGCTCATCATGCGAAACGAATTGCAGTTCATCATGCAAAACCGATGGCAATTCGTCAGGTGACATCGAGTTTATTTCCACAATGATGCTTTCCTCATTTTCCTTACGCAGTTGCAGTTGCTAACAAGAAAAACAATTGTTATCTTTCAAGCTATTATTAAATAATAAATGATTTGTTCATTACCTCCATCTGTGGCACGTTTTCATCACAGGCATCATCACCTTGCTGGTAATCCTTGCCAGTAAGGGCAATTACACGCCTCTCTAGTTCAGCGGGCCGCTGTTCATATATAGGATTGTTACCTGTCATTGCCTGCTTCCTATTCCTGTCACGAACTTTTAAACTTGTACGGCTTTTTAGATCTCTCCATACCTTTTTTAAAACAAAATTAGGTTAGATATACCCTTAAAGTACAAGAAAATAATAATGGTCGCTTACCGTACGCCACTGCTCAACAGTTTTTACAGCACCACCGAGGCTATTCAGCATTGTCGCCATTTCAGTCCATTTTTTATCACATTCTGCTTTTCCATGCCGCTTTAGAAATCTGGAACCCGCTAATCCCGGAGTTTCCATTAAAAAGTCCACCATTCGACTTAACTGCTCGGCTGTGGTACGGCTTCTCCGTTGATTGGAATTAATTGATGACGCCATTCTATTTTAATATGAGAAATTTGTTATGTCGATGAAATTAATTACGCATTTACTTACCTTTTTTTGATAACGCAAACTGTATCTCAAAACTTGCACAATAATAACTTTTAAAAGCAGTTAGTATATGGAATTTGTTTATTTTTGGCATTCCTTTTGTGCTTTTCGCATTTTTTAGGTTTCGTTAAGCTGTGCTGCCACCTTTCTACTATTTTAAATGTCATTTATTGCGAGTCGTTAAAACTAAGTTAGTGAATAGTACAATCGATAAGGCAAGCGACAAAATCGTTAATTAAAATCTCGACAAATCGCATCGTTATAAGTTAGTGAATTCCACTACTGGTCCACCTTTATAAAGATATCTCGAAAAGGCGTCCACCTATAGAACTAAGTCCCCCTCACTTTTAAAATAGTCATTAGCACCTTTCATTTGATACCCATATCGTACAAACGAATTCTAGAGTCACCCCTGGTCCACCTTTATGGCGATATCTCGAAAAGGCGTCCACCTATAGAACTAAGACCCACGCCATTTTAAAATACTCATTAACACCTTTCATTTAATACCCATATCGTACAAACAAATTATAGAGTCACCCCTGGTCCACCTTTATGGCGATATCTCGACACGACGACGATATAGACAGTTCAAAGCACAGTTTAAAAGCAGCATTACTCCATAAAGGCAATTCGTTACCGTCAATACCAGTGGTACATTCTCAGAATACTAAAGACACTTATTTAAGCACTAGCAGGGTACCCGACGTTGTTCGGGATGCGTATTTATATTAAAGTGGCCCTTATTTTTTTTTTATTTTATTTAGTGTATGTGTACGACAACCAATCGCACACCTACCAAAGCATCGCAGTACATACGAAAACATTGCGCCACCTGTCAGCGAATAGATAAACCGAATTGCACCAAAAGGTTTGAGTCCCCGATTAACGCGTGTAAAAGGTTTAAAATCTTAGCTAAAAGTATTTCATATTGTAGGTAAATTTAAAGATTTTGGAGCAAATACATTTTGACCGATAACTCAGTTATCGATTAATTTCAAATGAAACCTGTGACCTTCCTCTATTGTTTGATGACCATATTGTACGCATATTTAGAGGTTTTAGGTAACCTCATTTTAACCGAATATCGTAATATGACAGCGTGAAATAATTTTTTTTGGTACGCCACTGTATCTATTCATGAATTTGATTTTTAATTTATATGAAGCTGAAAAAAAACTTTGAAAGACATTATTTGATATTTGTGTGGAAACTAAGTGTATTTTCCTTCGTTTTTCAAAAAAAAAATCCTTAAAAGTAGCTTAATTATAGCTTAAACAACTATATCTTTTTTGATTCTCACGCGAATGATATAAGTTCTGGCGGCCACCGTGGTGTGATGGTAGCGTGCTCCGCCTATCACACCGTATGCCCTGGGTTCAACTCCCGGGCAAAGCAACATCAAAATTTTAGAAATAAGATTTTTCAATTAGAAGAAATTTTTCTAAGCGGAGTCGCCCCTCGGCAGTGTCTGGCAAGCGCTCCGATTGTATTTCTTCCATGAAAAGCTCTCAGTGAAAACTCATCTGCCTTGCAGATGCCGTTCGGAGTCGGCATAAAACATGTAGGTCCCGTCCGGCCAATTTGTAGGGAAAAATCAAGAGGAGCACGACGCAAATTGGAAAAGAAGCTCGGCCTTAGATCTCTTCGGAGGTTATCGCGCCTTACATTTATTTTTTTTTTTAAGTTCTAGATTCCCTTCTGGATTACGGGCTATCCATATGTGAAAGTCTCATAAAAATCCATTCGTTAGTTTCCGAGATTATCGATATCATACAGACAAACAGACAAACCGACAAACAGACAAACAGAAAAAAGTGGTGCCGATGGATTCTACGACATTCCAAACGTCAAGTACACTCATTTTTTTTTTAGAAATCTTGGATGTACAGACACGATTTTCTAGAGATTTATTATAGTATAGATAGATAGATAGATAGATTGTAGGTAAATTTATAGATTTTGGAGCAAATACATTTTGACCGATAACTCAGTTATCGATTAATTTATCGAAATATCACAAAATTCAAATGAAACCTGTGATCTTCCTCTATTGTTTGATGCCCATATTTGAAAGTCTCATAAAAATCCATTCGTTAGTTTCCGAGATTATCGATATCATACAGACAAACAGACAAACAGAAAAATGTGGTGCCGATGGATTCTACGACATTCCAAACGTCAAGTACATTCATTTTTTTTTTTAGAAATCTTGGATGTACAGACACGATTTTCTAGAGATTTATTATAGTACTAGCAGGGTACCCGACGTTGTTCGGGATGCGTATTTATATTAAAGTGGCCCTTATTTTTATTTTTTATTTTATTTAGTGTATGTGTACGACAACCAATCGCACACCTACCAAAGCATCGCAGTACACACGAAAACATTGCGCCACCTGTCAGCGAATAGATAAACCGAATTGCACCAAAAGGTTTGAGTCCCCGATTAACGCGTGTAAAAGGTTTAAAACCTTAGCTAAAAGTATTTCATATTGTAGGTAAATTTAAAGATTTTGGAGCAAATACATTTTTACCGATAACTCAGTTATCGATTAATTTATCGAAATATCACAAAAATCAAATGAAACCTGTGACCTTCCTCTATTGTTTGATGCCCATTTGTACGCATATTTAGAGATTTAGGTAACCTCATTTTAACCGATTATCGTAATATGGCAGCGTGAAATAATTTTTTTTGGTACGCCACTGTATCTATTCCTGAATTTGATTTTTAATTTATATGAAGCTGAAAAAAAACTTTGCAAAGGCATTCTTTGATATTTGTTTGGAAACTAAGTGTATTTCCTTCGTTTTTCAAAAAAAAATCCTTAAAAGTAGCTTAATTATAGCTTAAACAACTATATCTTTTTTGTTTCTCACGCGATTTTATTGAAATAAGTTCTAGATTCCCTTCTTGATTGCAGGCTATCCATCTGTGAAAGTCTCATAAAAATCCATTCATTAGTTTCCGAGATTATCGATATCATACAGACAAACAGACAAACCGACAAACAGACAAACAGAAAAAAGTGGTGCCGATGGATTCTACGACATTCCAAACGTCAAGTACACTCATTTTTTTTTAGAAATCTTGGATGCACAGACACGATTTTCTAGAGATTTATTATAGTAAGATAGATAGATAGAAGATAGATTTCCTTCGTTTTTCAAAAAAAAAAAATCCTTAAAAGTAGCTTAATTATAGCTTAAACAACTATATCTTTTTTTATTTCTCACGCGATTTTATTGAAATAAGTTCTAGATTCCCGTCTGGATTACGGGCTATCCATCTGTGAAAGTCTCATAAAAATCCATTCGTTAGTTTCCGAGATTATCGATATCATACAGACAAACAGACAAACAGACAAACCGACAAACAGAAAAATGTGGTGCCGATGGATTCTACGACATTCCAAACGTCAAGTACACTCATTTTTTTTTAGAAATCGTGGATATACGGGCACGATTTTCTATAGATTTATTATAGTATAGATAGATAGATAGATAGATTGTAGGTAAATTTATAGATTTTGGAGCAAATACATTTTGAGCGATAACTCAGTTATCGATTAATTTATCGAAATATCACAAAATTCAAATGAAACCTGTGATCTTCCTCTATTGTTTGATGCCCATATTGTACGCATATTTAGAGGTTTTAGGTAACCTCATTTTAATCGATTATCGTAATATGGGAGCGTAAAATAATTTTTTTTTGGTACGCCACTGTATCTATTCATAAATTTGATTTTTAATTTATATGAAATTGAAAAAAAACTTTGCAAAGGCATTCTTTGATATATGTTTGGAAACTAAGTGCATTTTCCTGCGTTTTTCAAAAATAAAATCCTTAAAAGCAGCTTAATTATAGCTTAAATACTATATCTTTTTTGTTTCTCCCGCGATTTTAATGAAATAAGTTCTAGATTCCCTTCTGGATTACCGGCTATCCATCTGTGAAAGTCTCATAAAAATCCCTTCGTTAGTTTCCGAGATTATCGATATCATACAGACAAACAGACAAACAGAAAAAAGTGGTGCCGATGGATTCTACGACATTCCAAACGTCAAGTACACTCATTTTTTTAGAAATCTTGGATGTAAAGACACGATTTTCTAGAGATTTATTATAGTATAGATAGATAGATAGATAGATAGATTGTAGGTAAATTTATAGATTTTGGAGCAAATACATTTGACCGATAACTCAGTTATCGATTAATTTATCTAAATATCAAAAAAATTCAAATGAAACCTGTGATCTTCCTCTATTGTTTGATGCCCATATTGTACGCATATTTAGAGGTTTTAGGTAACCTCATTTTAATCGATTATCGTAATACGGGAGCGTAAAATAATTTTTTTTTGGTACGCCACTGTATCTATTCATCAATTTGATTTTTAATTTATATGAAATTGAAAAAAAAACTTTGAAAAGGCATTCTTTGATATTTGTTTGGAAACTAAGTGAATTTTCCTTCGTTTTTCAAAAAAAAAAACCTTAAAAGTAGCTTAATTATAGCTTAAACAACTATATCTTTTTTGTATCTCACGCGATTTTAATGAAATAAGTTCTAGATTCCCTTCTGGATAAGGGGCTATCCATCTGTGAAAGTCTCATAAAAATCCATTAGTTAGTTTCCGAGATTGTCGATATCATACAGACAAACAGACAAACCGACAAACAGACAAACAGAAAAAAGTCGTGACGATGGATTCTACGACATTCCAAACGTCAAGTACACTCATTTTTTTTTTAGAAATCTTGGATGTACAGACGCGATTTTCTAGAGATTTATTATAGTATAGATAGATAGATAGATTGTAGGTAAATTTATAGATTTTGGAGCAAATACATTTTGACCGATAACTCAGTTATCGATTAATTTATCTAAATATCACAAAATTCAAATGAAACCTGTGATCTTCCTCTATTGTTTGATGCCCATATTGTATGCATATTTAGAGGTTTTAGGTAACCTCATTTTAACCGATTATCGTAATATGGGAGCGTGAAATAATTTTTTTTGGTACGCCACTGTATCTATTCATGAATTTGATTTTTAATTTATATGAAATGGAAAAAAAACTTTGCAAAGGCATTCTTTGATATTTGTTTGGAAACTAAGTGTATTTTCCTTCGTTTTTCAAAAAAAATCCTTAAAAGTAGCTTAATTATAGCTTAAACAACTATATCTTTTTTGTTTCTCACGCGATTTTAATGAAATAAGTTCTAGATTCCCTTCTGGATTACAGGCTATCCATCTGTGAAAGTCTCATAAAATAAAAATCCATTCGTTAGTTTCCGAGATGATCGATATCATACAGACAAACACACAAACAGAAAAAATTGTTGCCGATGGATTCTACGACATTCCAAACGTCAAGTACACTCAGTTTTTTTTTTTAGAAATCTTGGATGTACAGACACGATTTTCTAGAGATTTATTATAGTATATAAGATATCCAATTTACTTGGGCTCATTCAATATAAACAATTTAATTGGAAAATTTGTGCGGACTTAAAGGTAAACAGTTTCGGTGGTACAATATAAAATAAATAGTATATGAAATACATCCCAGGTTGTAGCTATAATTCTCGGACTTCAAGGAGGTTTTACTAAATATTGCTGTTTTCTCTGTCTTTGGGGCAGCCGTTGTTGCGAAAGATGTGTTACGACCTTTAGTGGTCGATCAAGAGAAAACTTTTGGTATATGGTTGTTGTTGTTGTTGTTGTTGTAGCGATTAGTTACTCCCCGAAGGCTTTGGGGAGTGTTATCAATGTGATGGTCCTTTGTCGGATACAGATCCGATACGCTCCGGTAACACAGCACCATTAAGGTGCTGGCCCGACCATCTCGGGAACGATTTATATGGCCACATTAAACCTTCAGGGCATCCCTCCCTCCCCACCCCCAAGTTCCATGAGGAGCTTGGGGTCGCCAGAGCCTCGTCTGTTAGTGAAACGGGATTCGCCGCTCGAAGGTGAGGTTGACAATTGGGTTGGAGAAGCTATATATTGCGCTACACAACCCCTTGAATCCCTTTGGTATATGGTGCAACCCTGCGGCAGTTGTCAAACTTAGAGCAAATGGCTGCCGCGACCGACTTGACTCGTCTCCTTCCGGTCTTTTTAACACCAACCACCGATCAAAGCACACGTCCTGAAATAAAACTTGGTAAGTTTCGCAAGCATAATAGGTAATGGGAAATAAATTCTCATAAACAGTGTTTCATCCATTAGAATCATTTCATCACCCTATTCAAATAGCAGTTTGAAGGGAGTGCATCAAGCGGCTAGTAATACGCTGCGAGAAACCAAAACGCCAACACATAATACGTCAGCAGCAGCGCCGACAGAGAGAATCCTCCAAAGAAGAGGGAAGCTTCAATTTCAAACGAACAGAGCATCGCTGGCGCTATAACGTACGGAGTATTCCACAGCAAGGTTTATTCACATCAGTTTCGCCAACGCAAAGGGGAAATCGCCGAACATCTCCAAATAATATAACGACGTCATGCAGATAATGCGCACTGTCATAGCAGCTCAGTTGGTTGTCACAGCCGTTCGGCGATAAATATACACGTATAAGGCACATTTCGGTAGGATTGTTCATAAGAATTAGACACACAAGTACAAGGTACATATTTCATATTTGAATTCTATTTGAGAGACGAGCGTGTTGGGCAGCGCGAACACGCATCTGCCATAAGCAGCGAACGCTAGCGCAGGCAAAGGCATATAGCTGAGCGCGCAACGCGGGTGCCCGCAAATGGGCGCTGCTCGCTGCTCGAATAAATGTTAGCAATAGACATACAATAATACATACAGTAATAATAGTAATGATGTGTGTGGCTGTGCATTGGAAATAGCGAGGGTGTGTATTATTAAAGCGAGCCGACGTAAATCTCTTCAGCAAGCAGCACAACCTATTGGCAAGTTAGAATACTTGTTACCAGCGCACAGAAACTGGACATCCAAATCGAGGTATAAACACTAAGAATTAAGAGCCAACGAATAGCTGTAGAAGCGTAGGCACAATAGGGAGAATGTTATCATCTGCTGTAGTTATTGTTAGTGCACTCATTCAAGAGATATCGTTATTGCGCGTGTAGGACAGAAAGGGAATTGTGCGTTTGTGTAAAGTATAGTAGCCAAGCGCAATAAGCGCTATATACCCCTTTGCTAGTTTCCAAGGCGCCTTAGAAAAATCAGCTGGTGAGGTTTGGTTATTGGTTTTGTTTGTCAATACAAAGAGATTGTGTCTCGCAATTGTCGCTCCATTCCATCGCTGTCTGTTGCCCTTGTTCATGTTGAGACTGCTGTTTTTAGACATTTACAGTCTATTATAATTTATATTTGTATATTTCACACTTTTAGTTTTTTGTAGGAAATTGCGTAGGTCAACGCGCAATCATTTAGTTTGTTTAGAGGTATGCAAATCGGACGGTCGCAATTTTCGTTTGCTCACAATAAAAGGCCAAGTGCAGGGCGTTCGAGGATGGAGTTGTAAAAGCATTTCATCGTATGTAAATATGTATGCACATTTGTGTTGATAGCTCTTTTGAGATGCCAATCGACGTGATGAATGCTAATAAACGATGCCGTGCTCAAACGCTTTCACTTAGGACCTGATTTAGATCAAATTAAGTTTGACTCAAATTTATAATTTTGATTATTGATATTACACTACACACACATACATATATGAATTCATACAGTTTTGAGTTGATACACGGTGAAAAATCATCGTGGGCATAATTGTAATTGAACAAGTCGAAGCATTCAATACCTATGTGTAGTTTAGCTAGGTGATAATAAGGCTGGTATAAGCCACCAGATATTCGTAAGAAATTGAACGATTATGTGCGATGACACCTGTAAATATAGATTTGATCTTGTTACATATATAAGCATTATTACTAATTAAATGATGAATTGCTAAGTAGAAAAGTGTAGTGTGGGGTGAATGGGGGTTGTTGGAGTGATCTGTTGGTGATGGACAGACGGACGTGAGGACGGGTATCGTTGATGGGGCCAGCCAACAAGGGCCATGGCGGGTAATGGTAGGGGGGTGTTTTGAAAGCAGATAGGCCAGCCTTGGTTTCATGGAGGCGAACTGCGTGGACGATGGCGACTTGGTATCATGGTTGAGGTCAGGTGAGTAAGGGGGTTGTGTTTGTGGCAGCAAAGGGGTACGATTTTTTTTATTGTTTCTGCGGTTTACCTAAGCGGTTTTTGACACCTATTATGATTGTAACACCCACCCCATCCGGCGAGCTAAGTCGATAATGCAAGCGTACCCAGCTGATCATCGTGCCCTATTTTCCTTTCAGGGGAACTTGATTGCGGCAACCGGGGGTAACAATAGAAAATGGCGCCCAACGTGGAGCCACGTGAAGTGGCTTCCACATATTTCGAAGTTAGATTAGTTGACCAATACCGTGATACACCGCTCGTCTAGACAGGGACGTAAATAGACAGGGGGGAGCAACGTTGCCAGCTTACTAGGCTGTGGTTGGTGCCTTATAAATGTGTCAAGCTGTTAAATAATTTTTCTTATTATTTTTCTTGAGGGAGGATCGGTTACTAACTATCGGGTCATTGTTCGATTTTTATGAGGTAGATCCTCTGGCAGAGTGGGTGTTTAGATGGAGAGGTGGCTACTACCTATGTGCTTAGTAAGAGCGCGTTCGTATGAGGTAGCTTCCCATGGACACGCACTAAGGGGACCTCATGTCCAGCCCATTAGGATGAGGGTCAAGTCCTTTTGGTTGTGGACACTGGTTCTGGGGAGACGATGTTTATAAAATTGGGGGGGTAACGCGACGGGACAGGACTGAGTGGTCGAGACAGGTCACCCTAAGCTAAGTTCATCACACACACACTATTAAGCGTAAATACATACTATTCAGTGGATATACATATCAGGGAATTAACACAATTCAAAATTTTTTTATATAACACTACTGCGCTAAAGCATACATAAACACAAACAAACGTTTAATTTGCATTTAACAAAATTTAATTATGCCTAAAAAGGGTAGAAAGAAAAGGGCCGTCACGAGAAGCCAGGTTGATGCTTCGAAGTCGGCGGTGGAGATTGAGTCAGAAGAGGAGGAGCACTTATCCTCGAACGAGATCGGTTCAGGGGCATCGGGCTCAGGGCATTCAAGACAACGAGTGATTACCGTGGGGGATGTTGCTACTCCAGAAGCGACTGTGCTAGATAAAATGGGGGGCGAACTTTTACAAAAGTTCGAATCATTATTTTTCCAATACCAAACGGAACTAAATCGCACAGCGGCGGAAGCTATAGGCGAAGCTGTGAGTGGGATGCGAAAGGAGCAAAGATCTCTGGGGGAGCGAGCCTCGAAAGTCGAGAAACCTCGCGAGGGCCCTCGGGCAGACGCGAATTGTGATCTATGGATGTTGACGTTCCTCCCGCATCGGCGGAATGCGAAGGTACAACGAGAGAAGGAGAGAGAGAGACAGTGGATCAGGATGAGCTCACCGGCCATCGGCTCTTCACTCCATCTCCACAGAAAAGACATTCTTACTCGGCTAGTAACAAAAACAAATTCAAAACTATCAGGGACTGGGGGTTGAAGTACGACGGTAGTGCCAAATCAATCCCTATAGAGCGGTTTCTGTTTAGAGTGGAGACTGTAAAAAGACAACACGCAGTCTCGTCTGAGGATTTACATGCCAACTTTCAGCTGCTGTTGAGCGGAGCAGCTCAGGAGTGGTTCTGGCTGTTTATGGAGGAACACGCTGGTCTGGAAGGGGATGCCCTTGCCCACCTGCGTGAGGCGCTCGTTGAACAGTTCCGAAAGTCGGACTGTGACGAAGAAATTCGTCAAGCGATGAATGAAAGGAAGCAGGATCATCGCGAATCGTTTGACGAGTTTTATGTGTGCGTGAGGGGCATGGCGTTAACCATGAAAACCCAGATGCCAGAACGGAGTTTGGTAAATTTTATGCGCAAAAACCTGAAGGCGAAGATAAAGAATATCGTGTTTGGTTGTCACATAACAACGCTTGCGGAGTTGAGATCTGAGTGCAGATGTGCAGAGAAACATTTCGCTGACTATGAGCGTAAGTTTGAAAAGAGAAGGGACATCGACGAGATTGACTTACTCCGGGAAGAGGACCACAAGGACGAGGAGCTACCAGTAGTAGAGGCATTGGAAAACCGAGGACGCGCGATGAATGTAAGGCAGAGCTCGGGAAGACCATCAGACGGGACGAGGCGGAAGTACGGTGAGCAGAAATGTGACTCGCAGTTCCACGAACTGCGGTGTTACAAATGCGACAGTACGGGTGCGAGACTAGTACTGTGCGAGAAGTGCGGGGAGGAAAACCGTCGTCCTGGCGGAAACACCGGGGAGCCTCGCCAGGAAAAGGAGATCCCGGAGACCCAGCAGCAGACAAAACAATTTTAAAGGCAGTTACATCAACACCAAAGGCGGAACGCAAACCGGAGGTGATACCATTCAAGACACTGGAGGAAAGAGAGAAACAGTACCGAGAAGCAAGGAAGAGAATATTTGGGACTGTGGGACATAGCGAGAACGCGTGGAGTGCCGGAGCCGTAGGGAGGAATGCGGAGAAGATCAAGGCATTTCGCAAGAAGAACGAAGAACGAAAGCGGCTGAGAAAAGCGATGACAGCGACCATAATCAAAGACGAGGTGGACCGAAGACCATATGCAGAAGTCGTAATAGGAGATACTCGGATGCGCGGACTGTTAGACAGTGGGGTTTCAGTCAGTTGTCTGGGAGGACCTGCTATCGGAAGATTGGACATAGATGGCGTCGTTGCCATGAATGAGCAGCTAAGGACAGCGGACGGAAAGGGACAGGCAGTTGTGGGAAAAGTAAGGCTTGAGATAAGCTGGCGTGGCAAGACAAAGTGTCTGGATGTGTACTTGGTGCCCAGCTTGAAACAGGAATTATACCTAGGGATAGATTTTTGGGAGGCTTTTGGATTATGGACGTCGGAAATAGCAGAAATTGACATTGATAGTTCAGGTATGGTGGAATTGACCCCAAAACAGAAGGTGGAATTAGAGCGGGTAAAATTATTGTTTCCGTCATCGGCAGAGCTAGGGTTGGGGAAAACCCACTTAATGGAACACTCTATCGAGGTATATGACGAGACCACACCAGTCAAGCAACGCTATTACCCGATGTCTCCGGTAAGGCAAAAGCTGGCCTATCAGGAGATAGACCGAATGCTGGAGCTCGGAGTAATAGAGGAGAGCAATAGTGCTTGGAGTTCGCCAATAATACTTGTCCAAAAACCCGGGAAAAACCGACTCTGTGTAGATATGCGTAAGTCGAATGAATGCACGAAGAAGGACGCTTACCCGACCCAGCATGTTGAGGGCATCCTTAGTCGGCTACAGGACGCGTATTTCATAACGGGGATCGATCTGAAAGATGCCTTTTGGCAAATCCCGTTAGCGAAGGAGGCGCGTGAGAAGACGGCGTTCACAGTCCCCGGGCGTCCATTATATCACTTCAAGGTGATGCCATTCGGGCTGTGTAACGCCAGTCAGCGACTTTGCCGACTAATGGACCGCGTCATTCCCTCAAGGCTACGAGAAAACGTCTTTGTATATATTGACGATTTGCTGATTTGCTCGCCGGGTTTCGCGACGCATCTGCAACATCTCGCGGAAGTTGCAGAGTGTCTTTCGAAGGCAGGGCTCACCATCAATCTGCTAAAATCGCATTTCTGCCAAAAGGAGGTAAAGTACCTAGGTTTCATAGTAGGGCAAAGGAAGGTAAAGACGGACCCAATCAAAGTTCAGGCAATGCTGGATTTTCCGGTTCCGAGCACCACCAAGCAGCTGCGACGGTTTTTGGGCTTGACAGGGTGGTACAGGAGGTTTATCCCGAATTTTGCGACAAAAACCGCGCCACTTACCGACTGCCTGAAAAAGAAGAAGGAGTTCGTGATGACACCCGAGGCCGTGGACGCTTTCGAACAGCTCAAGTTGGAGTTGACTTCGCCAAAGGTGCTCGTCAATCCAGACTTCGGGAAACGTTT
Source organism: Eurosta solidaginis (assembly GCF_040869045.1). Taxonomy (NCBI): domain Eukaryota; kingdom Metazoa; phylum Arthropoda; class Insecta; order Diptera; family Tephritidae; genus Eurosta; species Eurosta solidaginis. Next base: position 81,584,079 of record NC_090320.1, on the reverse strand, counting down.
TTACGTCCAATGTGACGCATCCACCGCGGGCGTAGGAGCGGTGCTATTTCAGCTGGACGAGGAGGGCAACGAACGCCCTATTTCATATATTTCGCAGAAGCTGAACGCGGCCCAAAGTAATTACACGATTACGGAGTTGGAATGTCTGGCGGCAGTTAATAGTGTGAAAAAATTTCGTCCCTATATCGACGGGACTCCATTCACTATCATCACGGACCACATGAGCCTGAAAGGGCTCATGGGCCAAAAGGATCTTGCGGGTCGTCTGGCGCGCTGGAGCCTCAAGCTGCAGGCATACGATTTTGACATCGCAAGGACGCCAAGAATATGGTGCCGGACGTGCTAAGGAGAATGCACATGGATGAAATCGACTGCGGAAGCCTTTCGACGGACGTCTCACTAGAGGATGCCGAGTTCCAGTCAGACAGCTACCAGAATTTGATAAGAGTCACGAATGCCAATGCGGACAGATTGCCGGACGTGAAGGTTGTACATCTACAAGAGAGACGGGTTCAGGAGAGAAGAGGATGATGAGGAGGCCTTCTGCAAGGTATGGGTACCGGAAGGTCTTCGCGAGACATTGCTGAAGAAGATGCATGATGGACCGGCGGCTGGCCATGGAGGCATAGCCAAGACGCTTAGGCGCTTGAGGGCCAGATACTATTGGCCAGGAATGGTGACCTCGGTCAAAAACTTCATGGGAAACTGCGACGTGTGTAAACGCTGTAAGGCCTCGAATACCACAAGCCGACCTCTCATGGGCGGACGGACAGTGACGGAGAGAGCGTTCCAGCGTTTGTACGTGGATTTTTGCGGACCATATCCTCGGTCTCGAGACGGAAGCAGCTGCGTTTTTGTGGTGCTGGATGACTTCTACAAGTTTCTGTTCCTGAAGCCCATGAGGAGTGCCACGGCGAAGGAGGTGGTTCGATACCTTGAGGCGGATGTCTTTCATATATTCGGAATGCCCGAGGTTATCCATTCCGACAACGGGCGTCAATTCGTGTCGGAAGTGTTTTCAAACTTCCTGAATAGCTATGGCGTGAGACATGTGAAGACGGGAGTGTACTCCCTATAGGCGAATGCCTCAGAGAGGGTGAACCGGTCCCTTTTGGCGATCATCCGATCGTACATCGAGGAGGATGATCAGAGGTCTTGGGACAGGCAGGTATCAAGGGCAGCTTTTGCGCTGCGCAGCGCGGTGAATGAGGCGATTGGAGCGGAGCCATACAGGGTTGTTTTCGGGCAGACAATGGTCCAACATACGGAAACCTATCCGATACTGCGAGCTTTGGGCGAGGCCACCGACTCGGAGACGGTGATACATCCGAGGGTTGTGAGGCTCAAGCTACTAAGAGAAAAGGTGACCAGAAACCTGAGGCTGGCATACGAGAAGGGTCAAAGAGCCTACAACACACGAGCCAAGCCGAGATCGTTCCAAGTGGGTCAACTGGTCTACCGAAGGAGCTTCCGCCAAAGTGACGCAGCGCAGGGGTTCAACGCCAAACTAGCATCGAAGTTCACCAGAGCGGTGGTGACAAAGCGTGTGGGCCAATGTCTGTACCAGCTGGCTGACTTGCAGGGAAGGTCCGTAGGGGTCTTCCATGCCAAGGACCTCAAGATCTGACATAGGGACGTGGGTTCGGGCCCCACACTTGCGGGCATGCAGCAAAACATCTTCCAGCCTTTCGCGCTCATCGAATCCCCGTAGCTTCTCCGATTAACTCGCCCTGTTGCGAAAGATGTGTTACGACCTTTAGTGGTCAATCAAGAGAAAACTTTTGATCTATGGTGCAACCCTGCGGCAGTTGTCAAATTTAGAGCAAATGGCTGTCGCGACAAACTTACTCGTCTCCTTCCGGTCTTTTTAACACCAACCACCGATCAAAGCACACGTCCTGAAATAAAACTTGGTAAGTTTCGCAAACATAATAGGTAATGGGAAATAAATTCTCATAAACAGTGTTTCATCCATTAGAATCATTTCATCACCCTATTCAAATAGCAGTTTGAAGGGAGTGCATCAAGCGGCTCGTAATACGCTGCGAGAAACCAAAACGCCAACACATAATACGTCAGCAGCAGCGCCGACAGAGAGAATCCCCCAAAGAAGAGGGAAGCTTCAATTTCAAACGAACAGAGCATCGACAGAAAGGGAATGGTGCGTTTGTGTAAAGTATAGAAGCCAAGCGCAATAAGCGCTATATACCCCTTTGCTAGTTTCCAAGGCGCCTTAGAAAAATCAGCTGGTGAGGTTTGGTTATTGGTTTTGGTTGTCAATACAAAGAGATTGTGTCTCGCAATTGTCGCTCCATTCCATCCCTGTCTGTTGCCCTTGTTCATGTTGAGACTGCTGTTTTTAGACATTTTCAGTCTATTATAATTTACATTTGTATATTTCACACTTTCAGTTTTTTGTAGGAAAGTGCGTGGGTCAACGCGCAATCATTTAGTTTGTTTAGAGGTATGCAAATCGGACGGTCGCAATTTTCGTTTGCTCACAATAAAAGGCAAAGTGCAGGGCGTTCGAGGATGGAGTTGTAAAAGCATTTCATCGTATGTAAATATGTATGCACATTTGTGTTGATAGCTCTTTTGAGATGCCAATCGACGTGATGAATACTAATAAACGATTCCGTGCTCAAACGCTTTCACTTAGGACCTGATTTAGATCAAATTAAGTTTGACTCAATTTTATAATTTTGATTATTGATATTACACTACACACATATACATATATGAATTCATACACTTTTGAGTTGATACACGGTGAAAAATCATCGTGGGCATAATTGTAATTGAACAAGTCGAAGCATTCAATACCTATGTGTAGTTTAGCTAGGTGATAATAAGGCTGGTATAAGCCACCAGATATTCGTAAGAAATTGAACGATTAGGTGCGATGACACCTGCAAATATAGATTTGATCTTGTTACATATATAAGCATTATTACTAATTAAATGATGAATTGCTAAGTAGAAAAGTGTAGTGTGTGGTGAATGGGGGTTGTTGGAGTGATCTGTTGGTGATGGGCAGACGGACGTGAGGACGGGTATCGTTGATGGGGCCAGCCAACAAGGGCCATGGCGGGTAATGGTAGGGGGGTGTTTTGAAAGCAGATAGGCCAGCCTTGGTTTCATGGAGGCGAACTGCGTGGACGATGGCGACGAGGTATCATGGTTGAGGTCAGGTGAGTAAGGGGGTTGTTTTGTGGCAGCAAAGGGGTACGATTTTTTTTTATTGTTTCTGCGGTTTACCTAAGCGGTTTTTGACACCTATGATGATTGTAGCACCCACCCCATCCGGCGAGCTAAGTCGATAATGCAAGCGTACCCAGCTGATCATCGTGCCCTATTTTCCTTTCGGGGGAACTTGATTGCGGCAACCGGTGGTAACACCGTGCTAGAGAAACCCATTATATTCAGGAAACTGGCCACCAAGAGCTGAGTACGAACCAGGTGCCTTCAATATCGCAAACCCGCCTTTAGTAAATCCCTAACGAGTTATTTTGCCAGCACTTCACAACAAATTAGGATTAATGAAAAATTGTGTAAGGGCTTTAAATAACGACGCGCCGTCCTTCCAGTACTTAACGAAATTTTTCCCTAAAACAACTCTAGCCAAATTAAAAGAAGGTATATTTGTTGGTCCGCAGATTAGAAAGTTGCTGAAAGACGAAAATTTTGCGAATCATTTATCATCAGTAGAAGCAGAGGCTTGGGACAGCTTTAAGCAAGTCGTTAGTGGATTTCTGGCAAACAACAAAGATCCCAACTATAGAGAGATGGTCAAAGCCTTGTTAAAAAATTACAGTGCTTTGAAATGCAACACGTCCCTCAAAATGCATTTTTTGCATTCACATTTGGATAATTTTCCCGCAAACCTAGCTGCTGAAAGTGATGAACCGGGTGAAAGGTTTCATCAATACCTAATGATTTTTGAAAAGCGTTACCAAGGTTTTTGGAATGAAGAAATTATGGGAGATTATTGCTGACTATAATACGTGAGACAAACCCAGACAATTATAAACGGGTAGTTAAAAGTACCCACGTCCCTCACTATTGAACACCACGGTAAAATCGCTCAATCAAGTTAGCGGGGCTATAGTCTCAACGGCACGTCTGATTGTTGCACTGGTATGCTTAAAATTTTCGTTATTAAATTACCTACAACATAGGGGGGCTAACTTTTTTCGTCAATAGAATTTTTCCGATTTTAAAGGGGTTAAATCTGAAATTTTGTGTTTTTTTTAACATTTTTTGAACGTTTTATGGCATAGTGGCCAACTACTGAAGATACTTAAGGGAGGTGAAGGCAAGAAATTTTTATGGGAATTAGTATAATGCATAATTCAACAGTTTAAAACGAAAAAATGAAAACTACAAATTTTTGCCGTACCTATATGAAGTAGTGTTCTGCAAAAATGGGAATTTTCATATTTTCGCCGATATCTCGGAAACTAGATCTGCCACAGGAAAATGGAGGTCATATTCGGAATCAGGAGCAAATTTCACTTTAGGGAAGGCCTATTTTATTCTTGGAGACTAAAGTTGATAAAAATTTGTTGAGTAGTGTAATTGATTCCGTTATTAGTTTGAGTAATTTTGCCATCGCTATTTCAAAAGAAGATTATATTTATTTCGGTTTTTATTTTGAAAAAAAAAAAGAAGAAATAAATTGGTTTATGAAATAAATGTACTAAATGGGCAAGCAAATATTTTCCAGTACTATTTTCATCAGTTATTATACTCAGTTGAGCAGAGCTCACAGAGTATATTAACTTTGTTTGGATAACGGTTGGTTGTACAGGTATAAAGGAATCGAGATAGATATAGACTTTCATATATCAAAGACATCATCATCGAAAAAAAATTTGATTGAGCCATGTCCGTCTGTCCGTTAACACGATAACTTGAGTAAATTTTGAGGTATCTTGATGAAATTTGGTTTGTAGGTTCATGGGCACTCATCTCAGATCGCTATTTAAAATGAACGATATCGGACTATAACCACGCCCACTTTTTCAATATCGAAAACTTCGAAAAACCGAAAAAGTGCGATAATTCATTACCAAAGACGGATAAAGAGATTAAACTTGGTAGGTGAGTTGAATCTATGACGCAAAATGGAAAATTACTAAAATTTTGGACAATGGGCGTGGCACCCACTTTTAAAAGATGGTAATTTAAAAGTTTTGCAAGCTGTAATTTGGCAGTCGTTGAAGATATCATGATGAAATTTGGCAGGAACGTTACTCCTATTACCATATGTATGCTTAATAAAAATTAGCAAAATCGGAGAACGACCACGCCCACTTTAAAAAAAATTTTTTTAAAGTAAAATTTTAACAAAAAATGTTATATCTTTACAGTATATAAGTCAATTATGTCAACATTCAACTCCAGTAATGATATGGTGCAACAAAATACAAAAATAAAAGAAAATTTCAAAATGGGGGTGGCTCCGCCCTTTTTCCTTTAATTTGTCTAGGATACTTTTAATGCCATAAGTCGAACAAAAATTTACCAATGCTTGTGAAATTTGGTAGGGGCTTAGATTCTAGGACGTTAACTGTTTTCTGTGAAAAAGAGCGAAATCGGTTGAAGCTGCGCCCAGTTTTTATACACAGTCGGCCGTCTGTCCTTCCGCTCGGCCTTAACACGATAACTTCAGCAAAAATAGATATACTTATTTTGTTTAAAGCTGGCTTCAGGTCAAATTGAGTAAAACACAATATGTTTAAGTTTTACTACCAATATATTTCGGCTACTCTTCCAGTAACCGTCTTCAGGGCGTATCTATTGACAAAATCGAAACAAAATAAAATAAAACATTGACAATTGCACATATTAAAAATTATAAAATTGAACAAAATATATGTACATACATTGCATTTATTTACACGTCTGCTCTGTCTGACGTGGAGCTGTGTACTGTCTTGTTGGAAAGTAAATATTTGTAGCTGTGCGCGCAGTTCGCTATATCTGTCGTATAATTGAGCCTAATGTTTGTATCTTTGTCGATGATATGTAACATTTCTAGAGTGAAACGTTTGCTATAATGTTGTTCTTGCTGGAGAATCTTTGTTTCTTCAAAATTTGGTGTATGTGCTCTCATTTTACAGTGCATCATGAGTGCTGTTTTTTGATTCATTACATTATGGCAATGTTTTAAATCCGACTTGTGTTGGGCAAGTCCACTTTTCAATTTTTGTTTGCTTGTTCCCACATAAACACTATGGCAAGGCTCATTGTTTTTACCTCCTTTGCATGGAATTTCATAAACTACGTTACTTTTTTCCATTTGGGGTATTTTAGATTTTGTTTTGTTGAAAAAGTTTTTCAAGGTATTAATAGGTTTGTGTGCTATTTTAATATTTTCTTTATTGTAACAATCTGACGTCGCGAGTCGTTCAGAGAGTTGAGGTACATAAATAACTGATTTGAAAATTACTGGGTTTTCGGAATTTTGCTTTTGGTTTTGATGTTTTGATTTATTTAATAAGCTTTTAATAGTTTTATCGGGGAAATCGTTATTCCTTAGTAATGCAAATATTTCTTTTTCTATTTGGTTGTGGTACATCTCATCTGAACTTTGTAACATCCTTCGAATACGGCCCATTGCTGTATTTCGTATCATCGCCTTTGGGTGTTTAGAAAAAAAGTTGACGATTCGTCCTGATGCCGACCCAAAGGCGATGATACGAAATACAGCAATGGGCTGTATTCGAAGGATGTTACAAAGTTCAGATGAGATGTACCACAACCAAATAGAAAAAGAAATATTTGCATTACTAAGGAATAACGATTTCCCCGATAAAACTATTAAAAGCTTATTAAATAAATCAAAACATCAAAACGAAAAGCAAAAATCCGAAAACCCAGTAATTTTCAAATCAGTTATTTATGTACCTCAACTCTCTGAACGACTCGCGACGTCAGATTGTTACAATAAAGAAAATATTAAAATAGCACACAAACCTATTAATACCTTGAAAAACTTTTTCAACAAAACAAAATCTAAAATACCCGAAATGGAAAAAGTAACGTAGTTTATGAAATTCCATGCAAAGGAGGTAAAAACAATGAGCCTTGCCATAGTATTTATGTAGGAACAAGCAAACAAAAATTGAAAAGTAGACTTGCCCAACACAAGTCGGATTTAAAACATTTCCATAATGAAATTAATCCAAAAACAGCACTGATGATGCACTGTAAAATGAGAGCACATACACCAAATTTTGAAGAAACAAAGATTCTCCAGCAAGAACAACATTATAGCAAACGTTTCACTCTAGAAATGTTACATATCGTCGACAAAGATACAAACATTAGGCTCAATTATAAGACAGATATAGCGAACTGCGCGCACAGCTACAAATATTTACTTTCCAACAAGACAGTACACAGCTCCACGTCAGACAGAGCAGACGTGTAAATAAATGCAATGTATGTACATATATTTTGTTCAATTTTATAATTTTTAATATGTGCAATTGTCAATGTTTTATTTTATGTTGTTTCGATTTTGTCAATAGTTACGCCCTGAAGACGGTTACCGGAAGAGTAGCCGAAATATATTGGTAGTAAATCTTAAACATATTGTGTTTTACTCAATTTGACCTGAAGCCAGCTTTAAACAAAATAAGTAATTAATTAAGAGGTCGCCAAAAATCACAAAAATAGATATATCTTTACTAAACTTAGTTCACGTACTTATCTGAACTCACTTTGTATTGGTATACAAAATGGCCGAAATCCGACTATGACCACACCCACTTTTTCGATATCGAAAATTACGAAAAATGAAAAAAATGCCATAATTCTATACCAAATACGAAAAAAGGGATGAAATGGTAATTGGATTGGTTTTTTGCTGCAAAATATAAACTTAGAAAAAAACTCTGCAAAATGGGCGTGACATCTACCATCAATGGCGGATACAGGGGAGGGGCGATGGGGCGATCGCCCCCCCCCCCAGACCTACCTGAATAAATATTGGGCGTGCTTAATTTGCCAGAAATTGAAATGAATTTTTTAGATTTCCGTAAAATTGAGATTGAATGAAATATTTCTTATCTTCTTTTGTCTGCTTGTCTAGCGAAAAAGGGTAAATAATAAATAAGTGAGTTTTGCTTTTTCCGCTTATTGCCGCAGATATGCCATGGTTTGTGAATAAAATAGTTGAAACATGGTGACCTTGCAAAACATAAAAAAATTCTTCATATCACACACCAACTTTATTTTTTTTTATAAAAGTTCCGGAACACACCTAATATGTCGTTTCATTTATGCAATATCAGAGCCACTGATGACCTGATACGAAACTTTTATTTTCTCTCAATTCGTTTCCAGGAATGGGGCTCGAAATCAGCTGTCTGCTCATTCAATTGTAAACCTTGCAAAACATAAAAAAATTCTTCATATCACCAACCAACTTCATTTTTTTTTTATAAAAGTTCCGGAACACACCTAATATGTCGTTTCATTTATGCAATATCAGAGCCACTGATGACCTGATACGAAACTTTTATTTTCTCTCAATTCGTTTCCAGGAATGGGGCTCGAAATCAGCTGTCTGTTCATTCAATTGTAAACCTTGCAAAACATAAAAAAATTCTTCATATCACCAACCAACTTCATTTTTTTTTTATAAAAGTTCCGAAACACACCTAATATGTCGTTTGATTTATGCAATATCAGAGCCACTGATGACCTGATACGAAACTTTTATTCTCTCTCATTTCGTTTCCAGGAATGGGTCTCGAAATCAGCTGTCTGTTCATTCAATTGTAAACAAAAGTTCATTCGTTGTAAACAAAAGTTCATTCGTTTCCAAGGATGGGGTCTGAAGTCAAATTATTCATCTCTTTTTTTCCTTTTTTGATTGCTGCAATAGATATAGATTCAAAATAACCCACTTAGTTAAAGCCACAAGTGAAACTCTCTTATCAGAAAGAACTAGCTTCTACCTTTGAGCTGTATAAAATCATTTCTTGATTGTTTTTTGTTCGAATTCTTTCAATTAGTTGAGCTAATTTGAGTGCTTAAAGATAAATTCGATACGTTTATTTGTAATTATGTCAAAATTATGTTCTGAAGTTAATCATTAATTTATATTACTGACTTCCATGGCAAAAATTGATTTTGAGCTTTCGGCCATGATCGCCCCCCCCTCATATGGAGACCTGTATCCGCCCCTGTCTACCATATTAAGTAGAAGAAAATGAAAAAGTTCTGCAAGGTGAAATCAAAAGCCCTTGGAATTTTGGCAGGAATACTGTTCGTGGTATTACATATATAAATAAATTAGCGGAACCCGACAGATGATGTTCTGGGTCAAACTGGTCCACATTTTGGTCAATATCTCGAAAACGCCTTCACATATACAACTACCACCACTCCCTTTTAAAACCCTCATTAATACCATTATTTGATACCCATATCGTACAAACGTATTATAGAGTCAACCCTAGTCCACCTTTATAAAGATATCTCGAAAAGGCGTCCACCTATAGAACTAGGTCCCACTCCCTTTTAAAATAGTCATTAACACCTTTCATTTGATACCCATATCGTACAAACAAATTCTACAGTCACCCCTGGTCCACCTTTATGGCGATATCTCGAAAAGGTCTCAACCTATAGAATTAAGGCCCACTCCCTTTTAAAATACTCATTAACACCTTTAATTTGATACCCATATCGTACAAACAAATTCTAGAGTCACCCCTGGTCCACCTTTATGGCGATATCTTGAAAAGGTGTCCACCCATGGAATTAAGGCCCACGCCCTTTTAAAATACTCATTAACACCTTTCATTTGATACCCATATCGTACAAACAAATTCTAGAGTCACCCGTGGTCCACCTTTATGGCGATATCTCGAAAAGGCGTCCACCTATAGAATTAAGGCCCACGCCATTTTAAAATACTCATTAACAAAAAAAAAAAAAAAAAAAAACACCTCTCATTTAATACCCATATGGTACAAATAAATTATAGAGTCACCCCTGGTCCACATTTATGGCGATATCTCGAAAAGGCGTCCACCTATAGAACTAAGGCCCACTCCCTTTTAAAATATTCATTAACACCTTTCATTTGACACCCATATTATACAAACAAATTCTAGAGTCACCCGTGGTCCACCTTTATGGCGATATCTCGAAAAGGCGTCCACCTATAGAACTAAGGCCCAATCCCTTTTAAAATACTCATTAACACCTTTCATTTGATACCCATATCGTACAAACAAATTCTAGATGACCCTGGTCCACCTTTATGGCGATATCTCGAAAAGGCGTCCATCTATAGAACTAAGGCCCACTCCCTTTTAAAATACTCATTAATACAATTATTTGATACCCACATCGCACAAACGCATTATAGAGTCAACCCTGATCCACCTTTATAAAGATGTCTTGAAAAGGCGGCCACCTATAGAACTAAGTCCCACTCCCTTTTAAAATAGTCATTAAAACCTCTCATTTGATACCCATATCGTACAAACAAATTCTATATGACCCCTGGTCCACCTTTATGGCGATATCTCGAGAAGGCGTCCATCTATAGAACTAAGGCCCACTCCCTTTTAAAATACTCATTAATACCATTATTTGATACCCATATCGTACAAACGCATTATAGAGTCAACCCTGGTCCACCTTTATAAAGATATCTTGAAAAGGCGTCCAACTATAGAACTAAGTCCCACTCCCTTTTAAAATACTCATTAACACCTTTAATTTGATACCCATACCGTACAAACAAATTATAGAGTCACCCTTGGTCCACCTTTATGGCGATATCTCGAAAAGGTGTCCACCTATAGAATTAAGGCCCACTCCCTTTTAAAATACTCATTAACACCTTTAATTTGATACCCATATCGTACAAACAAATTCTAGAGTCACCCCTGGTCCACCTTTATGGCGATATCTCGAAAAGATGTCCACCTGTAGAATTAAGGCCCACTCCCCTTTAAAATACTCATTAACACCTTTAATTTGATACCCATATCGTACAAACAAATTCTAGAGTCACCCCTGGTCCAACTTTATGGCGATATCTCGAAAAGGTGTCCACCTATAGAATTAAGGCCCGCTCCCCTTTAAAATACTCATTAACACCTTTAATTTGATACCCATATCGTACAAGCAAATTCTAGAGTCACACCTGGTCCACCTTTATGGCGATATCTCGAAAAGGTGTCCACCTATAGAACTAAGGCCCACTCCCTTTTAAAATACTCATTAATACCATTATTTGATACCCATATCCTACAAACGCATTATAGAGTCAACCCTGGTCCACCTTTATAAAGATATCTTGAAAAGGCGTCCAACTATAGAACTAAGTCCCACTCCCTTTTAAAATACTCATTAACACCTTTAATTTGATACCCATATCGTACAAACAAATTCTAGAGTCACCCTTGGTCCACCTTTATGGCGATATCTCGAAAAGGTGTCCACCTATAGAATTAAGGCCCACTCCCTTTTAAAATACTCATTAACACCTTTAATTTGACACCCATATCGTACAAACAAATTCTACAGTCACCCCTGGTCCACCTTTATGGCGATATCTCGAAAAGGCTTCCACCTACAGAACTAAGGCGCACGCTTTTTTAAAATACTCATTAACACCTTTCATTTGATACCCATATCGTACAAACAAATTCTAGATGACCCTGGTCCACCTTTATGGCGATATCTCGAAAAGGCGTCCATCTATAGAACTAAGGCCCACTCCCTTTTAAAATACTCATTAATACCATTATTTGATACCCACATCGTACAAACGCATTATAGAGTCAACCCTGATCCACCTTTATAAAGATGTCTTGAAAAGGCGGCCACCTATAGAACTAAGTCCCACTCCCTTTTAAAATAGTCATTAAAACCTCTCATTTGATACCCATATCGTATAAACAAATTCTATATGACGCCTGGTCCACCTTTATGGCGATATCTCGAGAAGGCGTCGATCTATAGAACTAAGGCCCACTCCCTTTTAAAATACTCATTAATACCATTATTTGATACCCATATCGTACAAACGCATTATAGAGTCAACCCTGGTCCACCTTTATAAAGATATCTTGAAAAGGCGTCCAACTATAGAACTAAGTCCCACTCCCTTTTAAAATACTCATTAACACCTTTAATTTGATACCCATATCGTACAAACAAATTATAGAGTCACCCTTGGTCCACCTTTATGGCGATATCTCGAAAAGGTGTCCACCTATAGAATTAAGGCCCACTCCCTTTTAAAATACTCATTAACACCTTTAATTTGATACCCATATCGTACAAACAAATTCTAGAGTCACCCCTGGTCCACATTTATGGCGATATCTCGAAAAGATGTCCACCTGTAGAATTAAGGCCCACTCCCTTTTAAAATACTCATTAGCACCTTTAATTTGGTACCCATATCGTACAAACAAATTCTAGAGTCACCCCTGGTCCACCTTTATGGCGATATCTCGAAAAGGCGTCCACCTATAGAATTAAGGCCCACTCCCCTTTAAAATACTCATTAACACCTTTAATTTGATACCCATATCGTACAAACAAATTCTAGAGTCACCCCTGGTCCAACTTTATGGCGATATCGCGAAAAGGTGTCCACCTATAGAATTAAGGCCCGCTCCCCTTTAAAATACTCATTAACACCTTTAATTTGATACCCATATCGTACAAGCAAATTCTAGAGTCACACCTGGTCCACCTTTATGGCGATATCTCGAAAAGGTGTCCACCTATAGAACTAAGGCCCACTCCCTTTTAAAATACTCATTAATACCATTATTTGATACCCATATCCTACAAACGCATTATAGAGTCAACCCTGGTCCACCTTTATAAAGATATCTTGAAAAGGCGTCCAACTATAGAACTAAGTCCCACTCCCTTTTAAAATACTCATTAACACCTTTAATTTGATACCCATATCGTACAAACAAATTCTAGAGTCACCCTTGGTCCACCTTTATGGCGATATCTCGAAAAGGTGTCCACCTATAGAATTAAGGCCCACTCCCTTTTAAAATACTCATTAACACCTTTAATTTGACACCCATATCGTACAAACAAATTCTACAGTCACCCCTGGTCCACCTTTATGGCGATATCTCGAAAAGGCTTCCACCTACAGAACTAAGGCGCACGCTTTTTTAAAATACTCATTAACACCTTTCATTTGATACCCATATCGTACAAACAAATTCTAGATGACCCTGGTCCACCTTTATGGCGATATCTCGAAAAGGCGTCCATCTATAGAACTAAGGCCCACTCCCTTTTAAAATACTCATTAATACCATTATTTGATACCCACATCGTACAAACGCATTATAGAGTCAACCCTGATCCACCTTTATAAAGATGTCTTGAAAAGGCGGCCACCTATAGAACTAAGTCCCACTCCCTTTTAAAATAGTCATTAAAACCTCTCATTTGATACCCATATCGTATAAATAAATTCTATATGACCCCTGGTCCACCTTTATGGCGATATCTCGAGAAGGCGTCCATCTATAGAACTAAGGCCCACTCCCTTTTAAAATACTCATTAATACCATTATTTGATACCCATATCGTACAAACGCATTATAGAGTCAACCCTGGTCCACCTTTATAAAGATATCTTGAAAAGGCGTCCAACTATAGAACTAAGTCCCACTCCCTTTTAAAATACTCATTAAAACCTTTAATTTGATACCCATATCGTACAAACAAATTATAGAGTCACCCTTGGTCCACCTTTATGGCGATATCTCGAAAAGGTGTCCACCTATAGAATTAAGGCCCACTCCCTTTTAAAATACTCATTAACACCTTTAATTTGATACCCATATCGTACAAACAAATTCTAGAGTCACCCCTGGTCCACCTTTATGGCGATATCTCGAAAAGATGTCCACCTGTAGAATTAAGGCCCACTCCCCTTTAAAATACTCATTAGCACCTTTAATTTGGTACCCATATCGTACAAACAAATTCTAGAGTCACCCCTGGTCCACCTTTATGGCGATATCTCGAAAAGGCGTCCACCTATAGAATTAAGGCCCACTCCCCTTTAAAATACTCATTAACACCTTTAATTTGATACCCATATCGTACAAACAAATTCTAGAGTCACCCCTGGTCCAACTTTATGGCGATATCTCGAAAAGGTGTCCACCTATAGAATTAAGGCCCGCTCCCCTTTAAAATACTCATTAACACCTTTAATTTGATACCCATATCGTACAAGCAAATTCTAGAGTCACACCTGGTCCACCTTTATGGCGATATCTCGAAAAGGTGTCCACCTATAGAACTAAGGCCCACTCCCTTTTAAAATACTCATTAATACCATTATTTGATACCCATATCCTACAAACGCATTATAGAGTCAACCTTGGTCCACCTTTATAAAGATATCTTGAAAAGGCGTCCAACTATAGAACTAAGTCCCACTCCCTTTTAAAATACTCATTAACACCTTTAATTTGATACCCATATCGTACAAACAAATTCTAGAGTCACCCTTGGTCCACCTTTATGGCGATATCTCGAAAAGGTGTCCACCTATAGAATTAAGGCCCACTCCCTTTTAAAATACTCATTAACACCTTTAATTTGACACCCATATCGTACAAACAAATTCTAGAGTCACCCCTGGTCCACCTTTATGGCGATATCTCGAAAAGGTGTCCACCTGTAGAATTAAGGCCCACTCCCTTTTAAAATACTCATTAGCACCTTTAATTTGATACCCATATCGTACAAACAAATTCTAGAGTCACCCATGGTCCACCTTTATGGCGATATCTCGAAAAGGTGTCCACCTATAGAATTAAGGCCCACTCCCCTTTAAAATACTCATTAACACCTTTAATTTGATACCCATATCGTACAAACAAATTCTAGAGTCACCCCTGGTCCACCTTTATGGCGATATCTCGAAAAGGTGTCCACCTATAGAATTAAGGCCCGCTCCCCTTTAAAATACTCATTAACACCTTTAATTTGATACCCATATCGTACAAACAAATTCTAGAGTCACCCCTGGTCCACCTTTATGGCGATATCTCGAAAAGGTGTCCACCTATAGAATTAAGGCCCGCTCCCCTTTAAAATACTCATTAGCACCTTTAATTTGATACCCATATCGTACAAACAAATTCTAGAGTCACCCCTGGTCCACCTTTATGGCGATATCTCGAAAAGGCGTCCACATATAGAACTAAGGCCCACTACCTTTTAAAATACTCATTAATACCATTATTTGATACCCACATCGTACAAACGCATTATAGAGTCAACCCTGGTCCACCTTTATAAAGATATCTTGAAAAGGCGGCCACCTATAGAACTAAGTCCCACTCCCTTTTAAAATAGTCATTAAAACCTCTCATTTGATACCCATATCGTACAAACAAATTCTATATGACCCCTGGTCCACCTTTATGGCGATATCTCGAGAAGGCGTCCATCTATAGAACTAAGGCCCACTCCCTTTTTAAATACTCATTAATACCATTATTTGATACCCATATCGTACAAACGCATTATAGAGTCAACCCTGGTCCACCTTTATAAAGATATCTTGAAAAGGCGTCCACCTATAGAACTAAGTCCCACTCCCTTTTAAAATAGTCATTAACACCTTTCATTTGATACCCATATCGTACAAACAAATTCTATATGACCCCTGGTCCACCTTTATGGCGATATCTCGAAAAGGCGTCCATCTATAGAACTAAGGCCCACTCCCTTTTAAAATACTCATTAAAACCATTATTTGATACCCATATCCTACAAATGCATTATATAGTCAACCCTGGTCCACCTTGAAAAGGCGTCCACCTATAGAATTAAGGCCCACTCCCTTTTAAAATACTCATTAACACCTTTAATTTGACACCCATATCGTACAAACAAATTCTAGAGTCACCCCTGGTCCACCTTTATGGCGATATCTCGAAAAGGTGTCCACCTGTAGAATTAAGGCCCACTCCCTTTTAAAATACTCATTAGCACCTTTAATTTGATACCCATATCGTACAAACAAATTCTACAGTCACCCCTGGTCCACCTTTATGGCGATATCTCGAAAAGGTGTCCACCTATAGAATTAAGGCCCACTCCCCTTTAAAATACTCATTAACACCTTTAATTTGATACCCATATCGTACAAACAAATTCTAGAGTCACCCCTGGTCCACCTTTATGGCGATATCTCGAAAAGGTGTCCACCTATAGAATTAAGGCCCGCTCCCCTTTAAAATACTCATTAACACCTTTAATTTGATACCCATATCGTACAAACAAATTCTAGAGTCACCCCTGGTCCACCTTTATGGCGATATCTCGAAAAGGTGTCCACCTATAGAATTAAGGCCCGCTCCCCTTTAAAATACTCATTAGCACCTTTAATTTGATACCCATATCGTACAAACAAATTCTAGAGTCACCCCTGGTCCACCTTTATGGCGATATCTCGAAAAGGCGTCCACATATAGAACTAAGGCCCACTACCTTTTAAAATACTCATTAATACCATTATTTGATACCCACATCGTACAAACGCATTATAGAGTCAACCCTGGTCCACCTTTATAAAGATATCTTGAAAAGGCGGCCACCTATAGAACTAAGTCCCACTCCCTTTTAAAATAGTCATTAAAACCTCTCATTTGATACCCATATCGTACAAACAAATTCTATATGACCCCTGGTCCACCTTTATGGCGATATCTCGAGAAGGCGTCCATCTATAGAACTAAGGCCCACTCCCTTTTTAAATACTCATTAATACCATTATTTGATACCCATATCGTACAAACGCATTATAGAGTCAACCCTGGTCCACCTTTATAAAGATATCTTGAAAAGGCGTCCACCTATAGAACTAAGTCCCACTCCCTTTTAAAATAGTCATTAACACCTTTCATTTGATACCCATATCGTACAAACAAATTCTATATGACCCCTGGTCCACCTTTATGGCGATATCTCGAAAAGGCGTCCATCTATAGAACTAAGGCCCACTCCCTTTTAAAATACTCATTAAAACCATTATTTGATACCCATATCCTACAAACGCATTATATAGTCAACCCTGGTCCACCTTGAAAAGGCGTCCAACTATAGAACTAAGTCCCACTCCCTTTTAAAATACTCATTAACACCTTTAATTTGATATCCATATCGTACAAACAAATTCTAGAGTCACCCCTGGTCCACCTTTATGGCGATATCTCGAAAAGGTGTCCACCTATAGAATTAAGGCCCACTCCCTTTTAAAATACTCATTAACACCTTTAATTTGATACCCATATCGTACAACAAAATTCTACAGTCACCCCTGGTCCACCTTTATGGCGATATCTCGAAAAGGTGTCCACCTATAGAATTAAGGCCCACTCCCTTTTAAAACACTCATTAACACCTTTAATTTGATACCCATATCGTACAAACAAATTCTAGAGTCACCCCTGGTCCACCTTTATGGCGATATCTCGAAAAGGTGTTCACCTATAGAATTAAGGCCCACTCCCTTTTAAAATACTCATTAACACCTTTAATTTGATACCCATATCGTACAACAAAATTCTACAGTCACCCCTGGTCCACCTTTATGGCGATATCTCGAAAAGGTGTCCACCTATAGAATTAAGGCCCACTCCCTTTTAAAATACTCATTAACACCTTTAATTTGATACCCATATCGTACAAACAAATTCTAGAGTCACCCCTGGTCCACCTTTATGGCGATATCTCGAAAAGGTGTCCACCTATAGAATTAAGGCCCACTCCCCTTTAAAATACTCATTAACACCTTTAATTTGATACCCATATCGTACAAACAAATTCTAGAGTCACCCCTGGTCCACCTTTATGGCGATATCTCGAAAAGGTGTCCACCTATAGAATTAAGGCCCGCTCCCCTTTTAAAATACTCATTAACACCTTTAATTTGATACCCATATCGTACAAACAAATTCTAGAGTCACCCCTGGTCCACCTTTATGGCGATATCTCGAAAAGGTGTCCACCTATAGAATTAAGGCCTGCTCCCCTTTAAAATACTCATTAACACCTTTAATTTGATACCCATATCGTACAAACAAATTCTAGAGTCACCCCTGGTCCACCTTTATGGCGATATCTCGAAAAGGTGTCCACCTGTAGAATTAAGGCCCACTCCCTTTTAAAATACTCACTAGCACCTTTAATTTGATACCCATATCGTACAAACAAATTCTAGAGTCACCCCTGGTCCACCTTTATGGCGATATCTCGAAAAGGTGTCCACCTATAGAATTAAGGCCCACTCCCCTTTAAAATACTCATTAACACCTTTAATTTGATACCCATATCGTACAAACAAATTCTAGAGTCACCCCTGGTCCACCTTTATGGCGATATCTCGAAAAGGTGTCCACCTATAAAACTAAGGCCCACTCCCTTTTAAAATACTCATTAATACCATTATTTGATACCCATATCCTACAAACGCATTATAGAGTCAACCCTGGTCCACCTTTATAAAGATATCTTGAAAAGGCGTCCAACTATAGAACTAAGTCCCACTACCTTTTAAAATACTCATTAACACCTTTAATTTGATACCCATATCGTACAAACAAATTCTAGAGTCACCCTTGGTCCACCTTTATGGCGATATCTCGAAAAGGTGTCCACCTATAGAATTAAGGCCCACTCCCTTTTAAAATACTCATTAACACCTTTAATTTGATACCCATATCGTACAAACAAATTCTAGAGTCACCCCTGGTCCACCTTTATGGCGATATCTCGAAAAGGTGTCCACCTGTAGAATTAAGGCCCACTCCCTTTTAAAATACTCACTAGCACCTTTAATTTGATACCCATATCGTACAAACAAATTCTAGAGTCACCCCTGGTCCACCTTTATGGCGATATCTCGAAAAGGTGTCCACCTATAGAATTAAGGCCCACTCCCCTTTAAAATACTCATTAACACCTTTAATTTGATACCCATATCGTACAAACAAATTCTAGAGTCACCCCTGGTCCACCTTTATGGCGATATCTTGAAAAGGTGTCCACCCATGGAATTAAGGCCCACTCCCTTTTAAAATATTCATTAACACCTTTCATTTGACACCCATATTATACAAACAAATTCTAGAGTCACCCGTGGTCCACCTTTATGGCGATATCTCGAAAAGGCGTCCACCTATAGAACTAAGGCCCAATCCCTTTTAAAATACTTATTAACACCTTTCATTTGATACCCATATCGTACAAACAAATTCTAGATGACCCTGGTCCACCTTTATGGCGATATCTCGAAAAGGCGTCCACATATAGAACTAAGGCCCACTCCCTTTTAAAATACTCATTAATACCATTATTTGATACCCACATCGTACAAACGCATTATAGAGTCAACCCTGGTCCACCTTTATAAAGATATCTTGAAAAGGCGGCCACCTATAGAACTAAGTCCCACTCCCTTTTAAAATAGTCATTAAAACCTCTCATTTGATACCCATATCGTACAAACAAATTCTATATGACCCCTGGTCCACCTTTATGGCGATATCTCGAAAAGGCGTCCATCTATAGAACTAAGGCCCACTCCCTTTTAAAATACTCATTAAAACCATTATTTGATACCCATATCCTACAAACGCATTATAGAGTCAACCCTGGTCCACCTTTATAAAGATATCTTGAAAAGGCGTCCAACTATAGAACTAAGTCCCACTCCCTTTTAAAATACTCATTAACACCTTTAATTTGATATCGATATCGTACAAACAAATTCTAAAGTCACCCCTGGTCCACCTTTATGGCGATATCTCGAAAAGGTGTCCACCTATAGAATTAAGGCCCACTCCCCTTTAAAATACTCATTAACACCTTTAATTTGATACCCATATCGTACAAACAAATTCTAGAGTCACCCCTGGTCCACCTTTATGGCGATATCTCGAAAAGGTGTCCACCTATAGAATTAAGGCCCGCTCCCCTTTAAAATACTCATTAACACCTTTAATTTGATACCCATATCGTACAAACAAATTCTAGAGTCACACCTGGTCCACCTTTATGGCGATATCTCGAAAAGGTGTCCACCTATAGAACTAAGGCCCACTCCCTTTTAAAATACTCATTAACACCTTTAATTTGATACCCATATCGTACAAACAAATTCTAGAGTCACCCCTGGTCCACCTTTATGGCGATATCTCGAAAAGGTGTCCACCTATAGAATTAAGGCCCGCTCCCCTTTAAAATACTCATTAACACCTTTAATTTGATACCCATATCGTACAAACAAATTCTAGAGTCACACCTGGTCCACCTTTATGGCGATATCTCGAAAAGGTGTCCACCTATAGAACTAAGGTCCACTCCCTTTTAAAATACTCATTAACACCTTTAATTTGATACCCATATCGTACAAACAAATTCTAGAGTCATCCCTGGTCCACCTTTATAGCGATATCTCGAAAAGGTGTCCACCTATAGAATTAAGGCCCACTCCCCTTTAAAATACTCATTAAAACCATTATTTGATACCCATATCTTACAAACGCATTATAGAGTCAACCCTGGTCCACTTTTATAAAGATATCTTGAAAAGGCGTCCAACTATAGAACTAAGTCCCACTCCCTTTTAAAATACTCATTAACACCTTTAATTTGATACCAATATCGTACAAACAAATTCTAGAGTCACCCCTGGTCCACCTTTATGGCGATATCTCGAAAAGGTGTCCACCTATAGAATTAAGGCCCACTCCCCTTTAAAATACTCATTAACACCTTTAATTTGATACCCATATCGTACAAACAAATTCTAGAGTCACCCCTGGTCCACCTTTATGGCGATATCTCGAAAAGGTGTCCACCTATAGAATTAAGGCCCGCTCCCCTTTAAAATACTCATTAACACCTTTAATTTGATACCCATATCGTACAAACAAATTCTAGAGTCACACCTGGTCCACCTTTATGGCGATATCTCGAAAAGGTGTCCACCTATAGAACTAAGGCCCACTCCCTTTTAAAATACTCATTAACACCTTTAATTTGATACCCATATCGTACAAACAAATTCTAGAGTCACCCCTGGTCCACCTTTATAGCGATATCTCGAAAAGGTGTCCACCTATAGAATTAAGGCCCACTCCCCTTTAAAATACTCATTAACACTTTAATTTGATACCCATATCGTACAAACAAATTCTAGAGTCACCCCTGGTCCACCTTTATGGCGATATCTCGAAAAGGTGTCCACTATAGAATTAAGGCCCACTCCCTTTTAAAATACTCATTAACACCTTTAATTTGATACCCATATCGTACAAACAAATTCTAGAGTCACCCCTGGTCCACCTTAATGGCGATATCTCGAAAAGGTGTCCACCTATAGAATTAAGGCCCACTCCCCTTTAAAATACTCATTAACACCTTTAATTTGATACCCATATCGTACAAACAAATTCTAGAGTCACCCCTGGTCCACCTTTATGGCGATATCTCGAAAAGGTGTCCACCTATAGAATTAAGGCCCACCCCCCCTTTAAAATACTAATTAACACCTTTAATTTTATACCCATATCGTACAAACAAATTCTCGAGTCACCCCTGGTCCACCTTTATGGCGATATCTCGAAAAGGTGTCTACCTATAGAATTAAGGCCCACTCCCTTTTAAAATACTCATTAACACCTTTAATTTGATACCCATATCGTACAAACAAATTCTAGAGTCACCCCTGGTCAAACTTTATGGTGATATCTTGAAAAGGCGCTCACCCATGGAACTAAGGCCCACGCCTTTTTAAAATACTCATTAACACCTTTCATTTGATACCCATATCGTACAAACAAATTCTAGAGTCACCCGTGTTCCACCTTTATGGCGATATCTCGAAAGGGCGTCCACCTATAGAACTAAAGCCCACGCCATTTTAAAATACTCATTAACACCCTTCATTTAATACCCATATCGTACAAACAAATTATAGAGTCACCCCTGGTCCACCTTTATGGCGATATCTCGAAAGGGCGTTCACCTATAGAACTAAGGCCCACTCCCTTTTAAAATACTCATTAACACCCTTAATTTAATACCCATATCGTACAAACAAATTCTATAGTCACCCCTGGTCCACCTTTATCGCGATATCTCGAAAAGGCGTCCACCTATTTGTGAATAATTTTAAACGAAAACAAGTAAGGAAGGCTAAGTTCGGTTGTAACCGAACATTACATACTCAGCTGAGGGCTATGGAGACAAAATAAGGGAAATGTGCTTGTATGATATGCGTATCAAATGGAAGGTATTAAATAGTATTTTAAGAGGGAGTGGGCCATAGTTCTATAGGTGGACGCCATTTAGGAATATCGCCATAAAGGTGGGCCAGGGGTGACTATAGAATTTGTTTGTACGATATGGGTATCAAATGAAAGGTGTTAATGAGTATTTTAAAAGGGAGTGGACCTTAGTTCTATAGCTGGACGCCTTTTCGAGATATCGCCATAAAGGTGGACCAGGGGTGACTATAGAATATGTTTGTACGATATGCGTATCAAATGAAAGGTGTTAATGAGTATTTTAAAAGGGAGTGAGTCTTCGTTCTATAGGTGGACGCCTTTTCGAGATATCGCCATAAAGGTGGACCAGGCGTGACTATAGAATTTGTTTGTACGATATGGGTATCAAATGAAAGGTGTTAATGAGTATTTTAAAGGTTAGTGGGCCTTAGTTCTATAGGTGGACGCCTTTTCGAGATATCGCCATAAAGGTGGACCAGGGGTCATCTAGAATTTGTTTGTACGATATGGGTATTAAATGAAATGTGTTAATGAGTATTTTAAAATGGCGTGGGCCTTAGTTCTATAGGTGGACACCTTTTCGAGATATCGCCATAAAGGTGGACCACGGGTGACTATAGAATTTGTTTGTACGATATGGGTATCAAATGAAAGGTGTTAATGAGTATTTTAAAAGTGAGTGGGCCTTAGTTCTATAGGTGGACGCCTTTTCGATATATCGCCATAAAGGTGGACCAGGCGTGACTATAGAATTTGTTTGTACGATATGGGTATCAAATGAAAGGTGTCAATGAGTATTTTAAAAGGAAGTCGGCCTTAGTTCTATAGGTGGACGCCTTTTCGAGATATCGCCATAAAGGTGGACCAGGGGTGACTCTATAATTTGTTTGTACGATATGGGTATTAAATGAAACGTGTTAATGAGTATTTTGAAATGGGTTGGGCCTTAGTTCTATAGGTGGACACCTTTTCGAGATATCGCCATAAAGGTGGACCACGGGTGGCTCTAGAATTTGTTTGTACGATATGGGTATCAAATGAAAGGTGTTAATGAGTATTTTAAAAGCGCGTGAGCCTTAGTTCTATGGGTGGACGCCTTTTCGAGATATCTTTATAAAGGTGGACCAGGGTTGACTCTATAATGCGTTTGTACGATATGGGTATCAAATAAAGGTATTAATGAGGGTTTTAAAAGGGAGTGGTGGTAGTTGTATATGTGAAGTCGTTTTCGAGATATTAACCAAAATGTGGACCAGTTTGACCCAAAACATCATCTGTCGAGTACCGCTAATTTATTTATATATGTAATACCACGAACAGTATTCCTGCCAAGATTCCAAGGGGTTTTGATTTCGCCTTGCAGAACTTTTTCATTTTCTTCTACTTAATATGGTAGGTGTCACGCTCATTTTGAAAAGTTTTCTTCTAAAGTTATATTTTGCGGCAATAAAACAATCCAATTACCATGTTTCATCCCTTTTTTCGTATTTGGTATAGAATTATGGCATTTAATTTTTCGTAATTTTCGATATCGAAAAAGTGGGTTTGGTCATAGTCGGATTTCGGCCATTTTTTATACCAAAGTGAGTTCAGATAAATACGTGAACTAAGTTTAGTAAAGATATATCTATTTTTGCTCAAGTTATCGTGTTAAGGGCCGAGCGGAAGGACAGACGGTCGACTGTGTATAAAAACTGGGCGTGGCTTCAACCGATTTCGCCCTTTTTCACAGAAAACAGTTATCGTCCTAGAATCTAAGCCCCTACCAAATTTTACAAGAATTGGTAAATTTTTGTTCGACTTATGGCATTAAAAGTATCCTAGACAAATTAAATGAAAAAGGGCGGAGCCACGCCCATTTTGAAATTTTCTTTTATTTTTATATTTTGTTGCACCATATCATTACTGGAGTTGAATGTTGACATAATTGACTTATATACTGTAAAGATATTCAATTTTTTGTTAAAATTTAACTTTAAAAATTTTTTTTTATAAATGTGGGCGTGGCCGTTCTCCGATTTTGCTAATTTTTATTACAGTAATAGGAGTAACGTTCCTGCCAAATTTCATCATGATATCTTCAACGACTGCCAAATTACAGCGAAATTTTCGATATTGAAAAAGTGGGCGTGGTTATAGTCCGATATCGTTGATTTTAAATAGCGATCTGAGATGAGTGCCCATGAACCTACATACCTCAAAATTGACCCAAGTTATCGTGTTAACGGACAGACGGACAGACGGGCGGTCATGGCTCAATCAAATTTTTTTTCGATGCTGATGATTTTGATATATGGAAGTCTATATCTATCTCGATTCCTTTATACCTGTACAACCAACCGTTATCCAATCAAAGTTAATATACTCTGTGAGTTCTGCTCAACTGCGTATAATTAAAAAAAGATTTAAGTAAATGATAACATGCCAAAGTCGGTTATATGTGGCAGTACTTGTGGTACATTGGAAAATTGTTGTTGTTGTGCTGTATTTGTTTTACAATAATATATGAGTCGTTTTGTACAAATATAATCTGTAGCTATTGTTTTCTTGTAAAAAAATCTATCAACTTCTATCACTATTTTAATTTTTCGTCTACCAACATTCTCTTTTTAAAAGTCCGTGCACTGCTGGGCATTGATTTATATTGTGACGAATATGAGTGACACTAATTGATACTCACATCTCTAGTCTGATGTTAAGTAAATGAAGTCACAACAACAATAAAGCAGACAGTCACTTGTATCTACATAAACGAATCAATCATTATGTCTACACATATGTACATACACGCAGCTGAGAAGCAATGCACAACCACATGTCGCGGCCTCTTGGCCCGAGATATCGCCATAAAAGTGGACCAGGGGTGACTATAGAATATGTTTGTACGATATGCGTATCAAATGAAAGGTGTTAATGAGTATTTTAAAAGGGAGTGAGTCTTCGTTCTATAGGTGGACGCCTTTTCGAGATATCGCCATAAAGGTGGACCAGGCGTGACTATAGAATTTGTTTGTACGATATGGGTATCAAATGAAAGGTGTTAATGAGTATTTTAAAAGCGCGTGAGCCTTAGTTCTATGGGTGGACGCCTTTTCGAGATATCTTTATAAAGGTGGACCAGGGTTGACTCTATAATGCGTTTGTACGATATGGGTATCAAATAAAGGTATTAATGAGGGTTTTAAAAGGGAGTGGTGGTAGTTGTATATGTGAAGTCGTTTTCGAGATATTAACCAAAATGTGGACCAGTTTGACCCAAAACATCATCTGTCGAGTACCGCTAATTTATTTATATATGTAATACCACGAACAGTATTCCTGCCAAGATTCCAAGGGGTTTTGATTTCGCCTTGCAGAACTTTTTCATTTTCTTCTACTTAATATGGTAGGTGTCACGCTCATTTTGAAAAGTTTTTTTCTAAAGTTATATTTTGCGGCAATAAAACAATCCAATTACCATGTTTCATCCCTTTTTTCGTATTTGGTATAGAATTATGGCATTTAATTTTTCGTAATTTTCGATATCGAAAAAGTGGGTTTGGTCATAGTCGGATTTCGGCCATTTTTTATACCAAAGTGAGTTCAGATAAATACGTGAACTAAGTTTAGTAAAGATATATCTATTTTTGCTCAAGTTATCGTGTTAAGGGCCGAGCGGAAGGACAGACGGTCGACTGTGTATAAAAACTGGGCGTGGCTTCAACCGATTTCGCCCTTTTTCACAGAAAACAGTTATCGTCCTAGAATCTAAGCCCCTACCAAATTTTACAAGAATTGGTAAATTTTTGTTCGACTTATGGCATTAAAAGTATCCTAGACAAATTAAATGAAAAAGGGCGGAGCCACGCCCATTTTGAAATTTTCTTTTATTTTTATATTTTGTTGCACCATATCATTACTGGAGTTGAATGTTGACATAATTGACTTATATACTGTAAAGATATTCAATTTTTTGTTAAAATTTAACTTTAAAAATTTTTTTTTATAAATGTGGGCGTGGCCGTTCTCCGATTTTGCTAATTTTTATTACAGTAATAGGAGTAACGTTCCTGCCAAATTTCATCATGATATCTTCAACGACTGCCAAATTACAGCGAAATTTTCGATATTGAAAAAGTGGGCGTGGTTATAGTCCGATATCGTTGATTTTAAATAGCGATCTGAGATGAGTGCCCATGAACCTACATACCTCAAAATTGACCCAAGTTATCGTGTTAACGGACAGACGGACAGACGGGCGGTCATGGCTCAATCAAATTTTTTTTCGATGCTGATGATTTTGATATATGGAAGTCTATATCTATCTCGATTCCTTTATACCTGTACAACCAACCGTTATCCAATCAAAGTTAATATACTCTGTGAGTTCTGCTCAACTGCGTATAATTAAAAAAAGATTTAAGTAAATGATAACATGCCAAAGTCGGTTATATGTGGCAGTACTTGTGGTACATTGGAAAATTGTTGTTGTTGTGCTGTATTTGTTTTACAATAATATATGAGTCGTTTTGTACAAATATAATCTGTAGCTATTGTTTTCTTGTAAAAAAATCTATCAACTTCTATCACTATTTTAATTTTTCGTCTACCAACATTCTCTTTTTAAAAGTCCGTGCACTGCTGGGCATTGATTTATATTGTGACGAATATGAGTGACACTAATTGATACTCACATCTCTAGTCTGATGTTAAGTAAATGAAGTCACAACAACAATAAAGCAGACAGTCACTTGTATCTTCATAAACGAATCAATCATTATGTCTACACATATGTACATACACGCAGCTGAGAAGCAATGCACAACCACATGTCGCGGCCTCTTGGCCCGAGATATCGCCATAAAGGTGGACCAGGGGTGACTATAGAATATGTTTGTACGATATGCGTATCAAATGAAAGGTGTTAATGAGTATTTTAAAAGGGAGTGAGTCTTCGTTCTATAGGTGGACGCCTTTTCGAGATATCGCCATAAAGGTGGACCAGGCGTGACTATAGAATTTGTTTGTACGATATGGGTATCAAATGAAAGGTGTTAATGAGTATTTTAAAGGTTAGTGGGCCTTAGTTCTATAGGTGGACGCCTTTTCGAGATATCGCCATAAAGGTGGACCAGGGGTCATCTAGAATTTGTTTGTACGATATGGGTATTAAATGAAATGTGTTAATGAGTATTTTAAAATGGCGTGGGCCTTAGTTCTATAGGTGGACACCTTTTCGAGATATCGCCATAAAGGTGGACCACGGGTGACTATAGAATTTGTTTGTACGATATGGGTATCAAATGAAAGGTGTTAATGAGTATTTTAAAAGTGAGTGGGCCTTAGTTCTATAGGTGGACGCCTTTTCGATATATCGCCATAAAGGTGGACCAGGCGTGACTATAGAATTTGTTTGTACGATATGGGTATCAAATGAAAGGTGTCAATGAGTATTTTAAAAGGAAGTCGGCCTTAGTTCTATAGGTGGACGCCTTTTCGAGATATCGCCATAAAGGTGGACCAGGGGTGACTCTATAATTTGTTTGTACGATATGGGTATTAAATGAAACGTGTTAATGAGTATTTTGAAATGGGTTGGGCCTTAGTTCTATAGGTGGACACCTTTTCGAGATATCGCCATAAAGGTGGACCACGGGTGGCTCTAGAATTTGTTTGTACGATATGGGTATCAAATGAAAGGTGTTAATGAGTATTTTAAAAGCGCGTGAGCCTTAGTTCTATGGGTGGACGCCTTTTCGAGATATCTTTATAAAGGTGGACCAGGGTTGACTCTATAATGCGTTTGTACGATATGGGTATCAAATAAAGGTATTAATGAGGGTTTTAAAAGGGAGTGGTGGTAGTTGTATATGTGAAGTCGTTTTCGAGATATTAACCAAAATGTGGACCAGTTTGACCCAAAACATCATCTGTCGAGTACCGCTAATTTATTTATATATGTAATACCACGAACAGTATTCCTGCCAAGATTCCAAGGGGTTTTGATTTCGCCTTGCAGAACTTTTTCATTTTCTTCTACTTAATATGGTAGGTGTCACGCTCATTTTGAAAAGTTTTTTTCTAAAGTTATATTTTGCGGCAATAAAACAATCCAATTACCATGTTTCATCCCTTTTTTCGTATTTGGTATAGAATTATGGCATTTAATTTTTCGTAATTTTCGATATCGAAAAAGTGGGTTTGGTCATAGTCGGATTTCGGCCATTTTTTATACCAAAGTGAGTTCAGATAAATACGTGAACTAAGTTTAGTAAAGATATATCTATTTTTGCTCAAGTTATCGTGTTAAGGGCCGAGCGGAAGGACAGACGGTCGACTGTGTATAAAAACTGGGCGTGGCTTCAACCGATTTCGCCCTTTTTCACAGAAAACAGTTATCGTCCTAGAATCTAAGCCCCTACCAAATTTTACAAGAATTGGTAAATTTTTGTTCGACTTATGGCATTAAAAGTATCCTAGACAAATTAAATGAAAAAGGGCGGAGCCACGCCCATTTTGAAATTTTCTTTTATTTTTATATTTTGTTGCACCATATCATTACTGGAGTTGAATGTTGACATAATTGACTTATATACTGTAAAGATATTCAATTTTTTGTTAAAATTTAACTTTAAAAATTTTTTTTTATAAATGTGGGCGTGGCCGTTCTCCGATTTTGCTAATTTTTATTACAGTAATAGGAGTAACGTTCCTGCCAAATTTCATCATGATATCTTCAACGACTGCCAAATTACAGCGAAATTTTCGATATTGAAAAAGTGGGCGTGGTTATAGTCCGATATCGTTGATTTTAAATAGCGATCTGAGATGAGTGCCCATGAACCTACATACCTCAAAATTGACCCAAGTTATCGTGTTAACGGACAGACGGACAGACGGGCGGTCATGGCTCAATCAAATTTTTTTTCGATGCTGATGATTTTGATATATGGAAGTCTATATCTATCTCGATTCCTTTATACCTGTACAACCAACCGTTATCCAATCAAAGTTAATATACTCTGTGAGTTCTGCTCAACTGCGTATAATTAAAAAAAGATTTAAGTAAATGATAACATGCCAAAGTCGGTTATATGTGGCAGTACTTGTGGTACATTGGAAAATTGTTGTTGTTGTGCTGTATTTGTTTTACAATAATATATGAGTCGTTTTGTACAAATATAATCTGTAGCTATTGTTTTCTTGTAAAAAAATCTATCAACTTCTATCACTATTTTAATTTTTCGTCTACCAACATTCTCTTTTTAAAAGTCCGTGCACTGCTGGGCATTGATTTATATTGTGACGAATATGAGTGACACTAATTGATACTCACATCTCTAGTCTGATGTTAAGTAAATGAAGTCACAACAACAATAAAGCAGACAGTCACTTGTATCTACATAAACGAATCAATCATTATGTCTACACATATGTACATACACGCAGCTGAGAAGCAATGCACAACCACATGTATATATCTGAGATACTCCCGAAAGTATGCAATGAGAGAAGCTATAAAATCTTGAAATTTTAGTTACAGCTGAGAAATTTAATAGCTGAAGGCCAACTAGTAGATTCTGGAAATGGAAGCGCCTGGAAGATGCGAACGAGGAAATCAGAGAGTATAAAATGCGATACCAGTAGAGGCGCTACAATCAGTTTCGATTAAGACGCTATCTAGCGAACAATAGTAGTGTTATTCTGAAGTACTTTAATAAAGGTCATTTTGCATTATTACATATTGGAGTTATTTATTCAACAGTTTAGTGATTCGAAATTAGCACAAAGTTGCATATAAGAGGATTTGCTGTATATTCGTTACAATATGTAGCTTTTGGAAAAGCTTTCTATTTTGGTAAGCCAAACAAGGAAGTATTTCCCTATACAAGAAAAATACTTGGGACTTTTCCGTATCAGATGGCGCCAGTGTCACTCAATCTACCGTTCTCCATAAAAATACGTGCAATCTACTCATAATGCATAAGATTGGGTTAAACGCATCTATGTATATGAAAAACTGCTTATTGTTGGGGCTAATAGCTGTGTTTTTTTTACATCTACACATATACGTTAACGCTTAAACTTTATATGGGTTGCTAAGCGTTAAACTTTATCTACTCTTCTGAAATTGCTTCGCATAAAATAAGGACTCCTAAATTTCAAAACGCATTATACTCAGATGCAACTGAAATATGTGTCTATGTTTCACCTCTATACTACCTCTATGTATTACCTCTACAAATGGTGTCTATCCATTATACAGCTATATGTTATACACTATGGCTACCAGAGGTGTGTGTCTGCGCTTTTCGGTACAACATGTTATGTAGCTGGTTGGGACTCCTAAGCATTATCTTAGCGAGGATAAGCGTTTTTTCTTACGCGCAAACGTAAACGTATACACGGCTAATGTTTAGTAGACCTATCTAGCGGCAACTAGCTACAGAACATGTTGTACCGAAAAGCGCAGAGCTGAATCGGTTGCGGTGAATAGTGGACACACACCATTTGTAGAGCTAATACATAGAGGTACTGTAGAGGTGAAACATAGACACATATTTCAGTTGCATCTGAGTATAATGCGTATTGAAATTTAGGAGTCCTAATTTCATGCGCAGCAATTTCAGAAGATTAGATAAAGTTTAACGCTTGGCAATCCATATAAAGTTTAAGCGTAAACGTATTGTAACGAATTTATTGAAATTCCGCTTATTCCAAATCTTCTGCTAACGTCCGAATCACTAAACTGTTGAATAAATAACTCCAATATTGAATAATGCAAAAATGGTCTTTATTAGACTACTTGAAAATACACTTATACTTCGCAACTGATAGCTTGCTTAAATCAATCTGATTGTCGTGCCTCAACTGTTGCTGCTTTTTATACTGTTTGGTTTCCTCGTTGATATATTTCTAGGCGCTTCTATTTCTAGAATTTACTAGTTAGTTATCAGCTATAAATTTCTCTTCTCATATCATGCGCGTGTATATGTGAGTGATACTTGCACAAATGATTGCATACTTTTGGGAGTATCTCAGATATATGCTTGTGTTTGTGCGTTACTCTCCGCTGCTCGTATGGACATATGGGTAGACATAATGATTGATTTGTTGATGTGCATACGAGTCACTGCTTAGTATCGGCTTGGAGATGATAGTATCCCTTAGTGTTGCTAATATTCGTCACAGTGTATAGATGTAAAAAACACAGCTATTATTGAAGTTAGACTAACTTTCTTTATCAGATATAAAACTTGATAAAATATTGCGTCTTTTGATACTATGCCTCTATGTATTATGGTCTTTAGTTGTCTCACTTTGAATTTTAAGCAGAACTTATAAAATTATACCTACTTTTCAAATAAAATACTCAGGTACAATGTAAAAAAATATTTTTGAGGTCGCGGCCTCTTGGCCCGATGCCTGCTTGGGTCGGGGGCCTGTGGTATTTTGCCAGCCCTGCCACCCTATCGTTGCGCCACTGTTCCTAATTTTTCCTAGAATTTGGTATAATATATTTTAAAAAAAGTATAAACCGGTGATTAACTTTTGGAAATGTTAGAGAAGTCTTACTAAATACATATATCGATATTACATTCATATATGTACATAAAAAACACTTTGCAACTCGGCCAATCGGTTACAGTCACAAATATTTGTATTGTGACAATAATTCTTAGTAAGATCTGGAACATAACACCATATTAAAAGCTTTTCATTCAATGGGTTCAGCATTATTATTCATTAACCATTTCCACATTTTATTAGCTTCAACAACTCCATCGTATGGAAGCTGGTTAAGTAGATAATTTTCGATATCCCTAATTACATAGTGGTCATTCCCAAGGATTTTGAAAACAACATATGGTCTTTATATTTAGGAACAATGTTTTTATTTGTCCCAAATACAGAGTCCATATTTTTTATACAACAAAATCACCAACCTTATATTTTTTAGAATCTATGGTATGATTCGAAAAATAATAACTACATATATTCTTGAGCATGCTGAATTGTCTCACTAGCATCAGCTCGGATTTTACCTAAATCTCGTTTCACAGGAAATGCCTAATTTACTATTTACACACTTTTCTCGGATGTGCCCATACGTACTCACATATATGTACCTGCGTACTGACAATTGTTAAAATTCTAACGATTTGTCTTTTATCAACCATTAAATGATCCAAATGTACATACATACATTCTTATACAGTAAAAATATTTCTCTCTTTTCTCTTATAGCTTCCCGCCAATTACGACGAAAAGTTCCCTATGCTGGACATCTTATGACTCCGCGGCGCCTTTGGTTAAATAAAATACCAACACAATGTGATGTTGTCATTGAGTTTCCTGAAGATGCGCCTGATGAGGCACTTCGCTGGCTTTTGGCACGTTTACGCTCCCAACCACCGTCGGGGCTTGGCTTGGTGGTTCAAGTGAAGGCTCATGAAAGTACAAGACGGAATGCATTCTACATTAGCTCACCCACTAATGTGTAAGTATTCTCTCATATTAATAAAAATTTAAAATATATTTTTGTTTAACCACAATTGTAAAAGCATTGGAGAACTAACTTTATTCTCAGGTCTCGCATGCAGCTCAAATAACCATTGATAGCTAAAGAGCACATTATTATACTCACCCAGAGTATATTAATATTGGTAACATAACGGACGAGTCGAGATAAATATAGACTTCAATATATGAAAACGCTCAAGATGAAAAAATGAATGTAAAGTTATTTATATGAAATGAACTGTACAATTGAAACTCACGCTGAGTAGCTCAAATAACCATTGTAACGAATTTATGGAAATTCCGCTTATTTGAAACCTTATGCTAACGCTCGAATCGCTAAACTGTTGAATACATAACTCCAATATTCCGTATTAGAGCTTACGATTTCTTGAATATGTTCGAGAAGAGATTTCTCGCGAGTCTCGCCTTCTCGCGAGATTCTCGAATCTCGAATTACTCGTAAGGCTCGCGAGCTTCCCGATATTCAAATTAATCGATTCATTGGCTGTTTTATATAAAGCTTACGATTTCTTCTGGAGCACAAGCCAAAATTTCCGCAAAACCACAAGTCAAAAATCCCGAAATGTATAGAATATTGCCAATGCAGCGACTGCATTGAAAGTCGAGAAGATCGCGAGTATTACGAGTAATTCGAGATTCGAGAGTCTCGCGAGCCTTACGAGTAATTCAAAAATCTCGCGAGAAGGCGTGTTCTTGATGTCTCGTTGAAAAATAAAATATTGTGAACAAAATTATATGTATAATAAATATGTTTTGAGTTGAATGTCATTGAAGCAATATAATCAATAAAAAAGTTACAAGTAAAAAAACCAAGTGTATAAATATTGTCTATACAGCAATTAAGTAAGAATGTCGGCAAGCTCGCGAGATTTACGAATACTTCGAGACACGAGAATCTCGCGAGAAGTCGAATTCTCGGATCTCGAAAATCTCGCTTGTGTTCGAGAAGAAATCGTAAGTTCTATTGTGTATTGCAAAATGGGCTTTATTAGACTACTTTGGGAGTAGTACAATTATCCTTCACTTCGCAAC
Organism: Eurosta solidaginis; assembly: GCF_040869045.1. NCBI lineage: Eukaryota > Metazoa > Arthropoda > Insecta > Diptera > Tephritidae > Eurosta > Eurosta solidaginis. Next base: position 81,550,180 of record NC_090320.1, on the reverse strand, counting down.
TAATAGCGTGTTTAAATCAAACTGATTACTGATTGTTCAGCTTGCGCTGCTTTTATACTCTGCGTTGCTTCGTTCGCATATTTCTCCAAATGTCTAGACGTTTCACCTTCTAGAGTACATGCATATTTGTAGAAAACTTTATATGCGTAGAAACTCGATGAAGCTTGCAATTTATGTAGATAAAGGTATTTTGAGGTGCGACATATATGTATGTCCTAACAGTATTTCAGAATGGGACATATTATTTTAAATTTTATTTATCTTATGAATGTGATGAAGCGAAAAATTATATATAGAATGCAAATGACAAGCCTGGCACGAATTTTTGTCTTTTCACGATTTTCCGATTGACGCAACGCCTTTTTTGCTGCTGTATATTTAAATGCTCTCTTATATTTCTAATTGACTTTGTACCTATTCGATGATCTTCCAGACCGGTGGGACTGTTTATATAAGGTATATTCCTTTCCCTTTTCAATAAGTGACTCAGTAATTTCTACAAGCACTGAAGGGACGTTTCTTCTTATACAGCTCCGAATATATAACCCAAGTGTTAACTTGGCGCCGGTTGGCGGAGCGAAGGAGCGACTGGCGCGCCTTGTTGTTAGACGGTTAAGCGCCAATTAACTAAGTAAGTAAGTTAACTGCAGCTATCATCGTGCGATTCTTTCGTTTCCTCTGCCAAGTCCACAGCACCCATTACTTTGCGGTACATCTTTAAGATCCCAGCATGGAAACTCTTCCCCAGTTCCATCTTTCATTTTTTATAACAGACGTCCCAGCATCGAGCGATGTTCAAAGATATGCTTCTTGGACACAATTTGGGACATATTTCGTAGAGCATTGCGTCACGCGCAATATTTTCTTAGATTTTGCATTCGCGGTTTTCCTTAAACTCATCGACTCATCCGATGTGCTCCAAAAAACATAGCTAAGTGTTCCTCACAAAGAGCTTGTCCCCATGCAGGTTGATCGTATATGCCATCATTGGAAATAGATCTTCCGCCACTTAACTGGCTACCCTCTGCACCATGTATGATACATGATGGAAAACGAATTGCTGGAGCATCTACATAGGACGTAGGAATGGCAGAAGATATTCACGTAAATTTCCGCGTTGATGGTTCTCAACGGAGGAGGAGAGAGTGAAGAAGGCCCCGGCACTATTTATGCATGTTGGGCTGTACGTGGGATTAATCGATACATCTCTCGCATTAGATATTTACAGCGATTCACTATGGATTCCTTGTTTGGTGGACGGCCATTCAAAAAAGTACGTACCTCAAAAAATTAGAGGCTATCAATGTTCAGCATAACGGGAGCCCCGAAAGCAGCCTCAACGTCTATACTGTGTGCCATTCTACTCACTTAATCTGTGGACCTGATGGCGAAGAGCATAGCGTTAATGGGTGTGTTAGAGTGTAAGCAATCCCTAGAGTCGGGATAGCGAGAAATATACATCTAAATTGCGCCGCTGCGGTTATGGGAGTGGATGAAAAGGAAAAAGCGGATGAGCTAGCTAAACAGGGCGCATCGTCCGAAGCATTTACCGTAGATGTTCTAATCAGATTTCGCGAGATTTAAAGAAAGCGACCAATCAAGAAAAGCCCAGAACCAAGCTCGGGACTGCAAAGTGTGCAAGACCATGAGCAAGTCTTCCAACCTTAGACTAACACAGCTAATCTTATCATTAAAAAGGGGGAACTGTGGGCCCATGATGGGTATTCTGACTGAACACTGTCTTCTGGCGCCACATGCTTTTAAATTGGGTCTTGTAAGTGATAGCAGATATAGGAAGTGCGGGCTAGAGAACCGTCCAACAAGGCGCGCCAGTCGTTTCCTTGCTCTGCCAACTGGCGCCAATTGGACACAAGGGAGTTTAAATAGTTTTCCCCCTGGTCCTTTCATTAGTAGGCCCCCACGGGCACGCTCTTCCTCTGCTTCCATAGGGGGGTTCCAATACAAATATTTTCTTAGCCCGATCGTCTTATTTCATTCGCATAACATGGCCTAGCCAGCGTAGCCGCTGCGTTTTAATTCGCTGGACTATGTTAATGTTTGCGTGTAGCTCGTACAGCTCATCGTTAAATCTTCTTCGGTACTCGGCATCGCCAACGCGTAGAGGTCCGTAAATCTTTCTACTGCATGACTTGTAAAGCTTGATTTTCAAGATAGGACTTTACTTTCCAATTGCCTACCTAGTCCAAAGTAGCATTTATTAGCAAGAGTGATTCTCCGCTAGACTTCAGAGCTGTGTTAATGCTGGTTCCCAAATAAACAAAGTTTTTTACTATTTCGAAATTATGGCTGCCAACAATAGCATGGTTTCCAATGCGCAATGCTCTGACCCTTTGCTCGATGCCAGCAGGTACTTCGTTTTGCCCTCATTCACCATCAAACCCATCTTTTCTGCTCCTTTTTCCAGTTTGGAGTAAGCGTAACTTACGGTGCGGGTGTTTAGGCCGATGATATCAATGTCATCAGCACATGCCAGAAATTGCACGCTTTTAAAGAATATTGTTCAAGAGCTGTTAAGTTCTGCAGCTAGTATAATTTTCTCCAGCATCAAATTGAGAAATCGCACGATAGGGGATCATCCTGTCTGAAACCCTGTCTTTCCCAATTCTGGCTGACCTGATGGCGTTAATCAACGTTATTTTGCAAAGCTATATAAATTTTGCGGGGAAACCAAATTCCAACATAGCGGCATATATGGGCAAATCCCAAAAACTTTTATTTTTTTGGGTACTCGGGTTATACACACGGGCAAAGAACTTAAGGCCAGAAAAAAGTAAAAGGACATTAAGTTTGATATTTTGACTATCCGATCTGATGATTTTAAAAATCCAGAAAGTTGATAGTAAGTTTTCGCAGAGCTTCGAAACGTAAAAAACGTCGATTTTTACAATTTTTCAAGCGATACACTTGATTTTTTTTTTTTTTTTTTTTGATAAAATCTTGAGGCATCGCTAAAACGCTATGATTTTTAAACTGAATGTTGTTTTTGAGGGGTTGGTGTCGAAATTCTGTATGTACAAAATTCTAAAAACGAAATTCTGCTTTTTAAAAATTCTGTTTTTTTTTTTAAATTCTGCTTTCAAAATTCTGTATTACAAAATTCTGTATTAAAATATAATGTTAACAATGTCAAAGAGGTCATGTAATTATTTTGAAAAAGTGCGCCATGCACAGTAATTCTGCGTAGAACACCTTTCTGCATAGGCGGCCTTCGGCCGCGCTTATAAAAAATAACCCTGGTCTACGCCATGCCAGGTCCGGGTGTGTGGTATAACCGTGGGTACCGCCACGGTGATGTCCTTCTACGTAGTATACCCTTCTGCGTAGGCGGCCTTCGGCCGCACTTTAAAAAAATAACCCTTAGCCGATCCAACACCGGCTACGCCATGCCATGATTCCGGAATTTTGACTTCCAGAATTAAACATGCAGAATTTTGAAAAAGCAAATTTTAGAAAGCAGAATTTTAAAAAGCAGAATTTTAAAAAAGCAGAATTTTGTTCAAGCAGAATTTTTTTGCAATTTACAGAATTTTGTCACCCAGAATTTTGTAATGCAGAATAATGACACGCTCCCGTTTTTGAGACGGAGATTCTAAAAGTATGAGCAAAATTGATGTGCCGCTCCAATACTCAAAACTATCATCAATCAGCGATATCAGCGATACTTTTTTTTTTGTCATTTTCAAAATTGACAGTTTATTGCTTATAGCTTTTTGAGGCAACTGACTGTTGAAATTTCTATTACGCACGATAATAGCCTATCAGGGACTAAAAATACCTAGGGCTTCAAATTCGATGTGCTCCTTTCAGTTTTGAAGGTAGAGGCAGAAAAGTGGAAGCGCTTGGTTGCGTAAATTTTTTTCAGGAGCATGTTTTTTTGTGGGCACAGCTACAATTATACTTTTATCACTTCATACCCGTTTGTTAATTTTTTCTCTACACCACAGTAGTATACCGTCAATTGCCTCATCTTGGAATATTCACGCCAGGAAAGTTATTGATGTTTGTACATGGGGACCCGGTTTCACATTTTTGCCAATATCTCTAAAACCGGGTTTCGGGTATCAACAAAATTTTACCTAAATATACCCCACATAGATATGTACATCCTGATAAAATTTCAACACAATCGATTAAGAAGTGTTTAAATAAGTAAAAAAAAATTAAGGTTTTCCGGGTTTATATTTTTATCAATACCTCCAAAACCGGATCTCGGGTATTAAAACGTTTTTACCTAAACATGCTTCGTTCACATATCTATATGTTTTTAAAGTTTCAAAAGAATCGGTAGAAAGGTGTTAAAATAAATGTGTTGCAAACTTTGCAGTAAAAAATATTTGGCGGTTATTCGGTTTTATATTTTTACCGATATCTACAAAACCGGGTCTCGTGTATCAAAAAAATTTTTACATAACTAACCGCATATATCTCCATATTTTGTTAAAATTTCGATATAATCGGTACAGAAGTGTTGAAATAAATGTATATTTAACATTGCGACCTCAATTTATATATACGTTGCTCGACCTTTTGACTATATCTTTTTGAGGCATTATGTAAGACGACTCACGGCGATGCAATATAGCTCCAATTTACCCCTCAATGTTCCTAACAAAAAGATATTTGCGTGCTACCATGTTTAAAATAAAATTTTTTTTCCAAAAAAAAACCAAAGTTTTGCGGATTTCCCCATATGCAGATCCTTTTCGTGCTGTCAAAGGTGTCTATAAAATCGACCAAGAGGTGATGTGTGTCAATTTTTTTTGGCGCATTGTGAAAATTTAGTCGATGGTAGATTTACCATGTCTGAAGCCGCACTGATAAGATCCAATCAGCCGACTCACGGTGGGCTTCAAAGCTTCGCACATTACACTTGACAATACCCTATATGCGATATCAAGGAGGCTGATTCGGCGAAAGTTGGCGCAGTTTGCAGGATCCCTCTTCTGTGGACGGGGGAAAAAACACTTAGATTGCAATCGTCGGGCATGCACTTGTCCGACCATTTTTTGCAAAGAAGCTGATGCATGCGCCTTACCAACTTCTCGCCGCCGTATTTGAATATCTCCGCAGGCTATGCATCAGAGCCCGCACCTTGTTTTTAATCTGGTTATTGTTATTCTCACTTCGTCATAATCGGGTGGGGAGACACTAATTTCATCATCAGCGATTGCGGGATCGGGTTCATTATCCGTGTACGGTACATTGCTGTTTTCATTTACAAGAGCAGAGAAGTGTACACTCCATTATCTGCGTACTCTCTGAACATCGGTTACGAGATCGCCGTTTTAGTTCAAGGAATCCATAGAAAAGGTAGAAAGTTTCCATTTTGCTGTCAAAAGTTTTCTACACGCAATAGTTATATACATACATACACATATTTGTGAAAAATTGTCTACGGTTTCTACATTTTCTTTACTCAGCCTCGTGTATATGTAAATAGTAAATTTATAGTTTTGACAAATTTGTTGTGCGCTGCAGTTTTTAAAAATGTTTCATTGCAGATAAACGCATATTATATTTCATCTTCGCCGCTAAGTACATTTCTAAATCGAAAAAAAGGAACTTTGTAAATGCTGCGTTTTCTGTGTGGGTTAAATTTAGCCTAGAAAACGTGGAAAATATTCTACACTTCATACGGATCAAAGTGAATTTAGCAAAGTGTGATTAACATTTGAATATGATTCTCTTGTAAAGGACAAATGTAAGCAAATGTAAGCAAACAAATGTTAGCAAATGAATTAACCCTAAGAGGTGCATGTAGTATTTTTGACTTCCGTTTTTTGCATTTTACCTTGTGTGACAGCATTGTTTAGACTACAAAGAAAATAATATCAGAACTTCAAAAGTTTACCGTAATTATTTCAATAAAACCAAACACACAAGCTACATTTGTATATCTGACATATTAAAAGGGTATTTTTCTAAAAATTAAACATATCTGCTTACAAACCGTTTAAATTATTTTTTTGTATTTAATTGCTTAAGGTTTATGCTTTTCCGTATTAATTATCTCCTCATTTCCAGATCAACTTTTTGTTAGAATTTTTAAGTTTATACACCCAATCTCCTTGAGCCTTACTTCCATGTTTCATATTTTCTCCTCTCGAAAACTAGTTTTGAAGGCTTTCTGTTTCAGTTTCCAAATCGGAAACATATGTGGTATTCGGTGTAATTTTGCCAAACTTGAAGGACTCGGTTCAATTGGAATGCGAACAGCTCCTGGGTACAATCGAGCACGTTTGTAAATACTAAAATCAGACCTGATAAAATAAGTTTCCTTAAAATTATTTTCGAAAAGGCGAGATGAATTTTTTAGTACAACCCCATAGCTTCCGTCCTTTTTCGCAAGCTGACGTTTTGAAAAAACTAATTTGCTGTCCTCGCTGTTTTAACACGCACCGCAATCTTCGTATATTAAGCTCCTTTTTAGCTTCCACAGCTCAATGTCAGCCTCACCTACTCCAGGGGAATCCTGTTACATATATGCTAACGTTCGAATTGCTGAACTGTCGAATAAATAACTCCAATAGTCAGTATTGCAAAATTGTCTTTATTTAAACTACTTTGGGAGTAGTACTTCACAATTACAATTATACTTCACTAATAGCATGTTTAAATCAAACTGATTGATTATCGCTTGCACCGCGCCACTTTTATACTCTCAGTTAGGCTCGTTCACCTATTTCTCCTAAGGTCTAGACTTTTCATGAACATGCCTTCTGGAACAGTTGTATCTCATATTTGGTTATTTAACTATATACATGTATATTTGTAGTTTCTTCTTCTAGCTATATGCGTGTGTTTGTGTGAGTAATAGCTTCTGATCTTATCTGCTGACTACATATGGGTATGTTGAATAATCTCTTCTCTTCGAGCTGCTGATTATGATTTTCTTCGTTGCCTTGCACATAAGTGTGGATGATTGCTTTATTATGTACTTGTACATAAGTGTGGCTGCTTGCTTTTTTTGTCGTTGTGATTATTTACTAACAGCTTAGTGATGCTAAAATTCGCCACACTGCCCTCCACCTAAGTCTGATCGTTGCGATCAGACAAATTTTCCGATCTAAACGCTGCTAGCCTCTCCAAATGAACCACTTTCATTTTGTTTCGCGGTTTGTCAATGGTTTGTATGCGGTAAACTACGTTGAGCCGTGTTACAACTTTGTATGGGCCTTCCCAGTCACACTGAAATTTTGGGGACAAACCTTTTTTTCGTTGTGGGTTGTATAACACCACCAAATCTCCTTCCAAAAAACCTTCCGAATCAATTGCTTTATCATATCTGGCTTTCATCTTTTTGATAAATTTAGTAGCCTTGAATGTTGCAATTAATTGGATTAGTTGAGCTGAAAGGCCGCGGTTAATGAATAATCATCAATCAATCTATTCATCTCGTCATTCATAATCATGGTTCGTTGTCTGACAAGGTCGTGTAATTCTCTCATTTCTTCCTCCAAGACACCAGTGGATTTCCTGGCAGTTCTTTCCGCATCGGCATTTATCCCAAACTTCAAGTCAGCTGGCAGTCGAAGATCATTGCCAAAAATTACCTTTGCGGGAGTTTGGCCCGTTGTCTCATTCACTACCGATCGGTAAGCCATCAAGAATACGGATATGTGTGTATCCCCCCAATCTTAATGGAACTTGTCCACTGCTATCCTTAAGTGTTCCACTAAGGTTCTATTCAATCGTCCCACCATACCATCGGATTGAGGATGCAATGCAGTTGTTCGTGTTTTTCGAATGCCTAATGTCTTACATTGGCGGCCACCGTGGTGTGATGGTAGCGTGCTCCGCCTATCACACCGTATGCCCTGGGTTCAACTCCCGGGCAAAGCAACATCAAAAATTTTAGAAATAAGATTTTTCAATTAGAAGAAAATTTTTCTAAGCGGGGTCGCCCCTCGGCAGTGCCTGGCAAGCGCTCCGATTGTATTTCTGCCATGAAAAGCTCTCAGTGAAAACTCATCTGCCTTGCAGATGCCGTTCGGAGTCGGCATAAAACATGTAGGTCCCGTCCGGCCAATTTGTAGGGAAAAATCAAGAGGAGCACGACGCAAATTGGAAGAGAAGCTCGGCCTTAGATCTCTTCGGAGGTTATCGCGCCTTACATTTATTTTTTTATAATGTCTTACATATTTCTTGGAACACAGCTGATTCAAAATTCCTCCCTTGTTCAGAATGTAGCTCCATTGATACACCATACCGTGCAACCCACATGTTTGTAAACACATCTGCTACTGTTTCCGCTTCTTGATTTGGGATTTGGTATACCTTCGGCCACTTGCATATATTGCTTCATCTGGCTTTGACTTCGGGCTTTGGGTCCTTTTGCTCTGCTGCAAACCTCGCAGTTGGCAATTCACTCAGTGACCGACTGACGGCAACCAACCCAATAGAATCTCTGTTTAATTTGCTCGAGCGTCTTCGTGATTCCAAGCAACCTCCACTTGGACCGTTATGTCGCTCACTGAGAACGTCAGGAATCCTTTTCCTTAGGACAACAACCATGTCCCATTCATCCGTGCACGTTATGGGCACAAACCGGACATCTATAATGTCTTCTTTAGCCTCAGCTTTTGAATAATGTTTGCATTCCAAACTACATGGTCTTCGTGACATTGCATCAGCATTCCCATGGGTACTACCTCCTCGATGTTCAATGGATAAGTCATAGCTTTGTAGTCACCCGATCCATCGTGCCAATTGACCTCCTGGATTACGGAACTGTAGAAGCCATTTTAACACTGCGCAATCTGTCCTGACGCGGAATCGCTGCCCGTAGAGGTACATGTGAAAATGCTTAATGCACTCTACCAATGCCAACAGCTCTCTGTGTAGCGCAATAGTTCCTCTCTGGTTTTCCAAATGATCGGCTGTAATACGCAACTACCTTCCCCTGTCCATCGACCAGTTGTGACAAAGCCACTTCTTGCTTCTTCTTCCATTCAAAAGATTTATTTTTCCTTGTAAGCTCATGAAGGCTATTGGCTACGCTGGCAAAATTTGGCGCAAATCGGCGGTAGTATGTGCACAGCCCAAGGAAACTTTTTAACTCATGCAGATTCTGCGGCCTTGGCCAATACTTTACTGCTTCTATCTTTGCATTCGCGGTGGTAATACATATATGCCCTCCGTCGTTACATTATGACCCAAGTAACTAACTTGCTTTTTGAACAGAGAACACTTTTCGGGACTAAGTTTCAGACCAGCACCAGCTATTCTTTGGAAAATCTCCTCCTTCACTTCCACGTGCCATTATCCACTTTTTAAGTCTAGTGTGGAAAACAATTTTGTACCAGATAGCGAGTCCAGAGCGTCGTCAATTCTTGGCAATGGGTAGCTATCCTTTTTCGTGACATCGTTAGTCCACGCTAAACCTCATTTTTCATCCTTCTTTTTCGCAAGAACCACCGGTGAGCTCCATGGACTGGCTGAGGGTGGATGACGCCGCCGTCGCTCATTTCTTGTATGATTTGAGTCACAATTTCCCGCTTGGTCAATGGAACACTACGAGCAACTTGACGGATCGGCCTCCCATCTCCAGTGTCAATTTGATGTTTCACAACGTTGGTACAACCTGGTTTGGAACCATCCTGGTCAAATATGTTTGCGTACTTTTGAAGAAATTGTTTTGCAATCTTGCTAGTTGAAACGTTTTCCTGGAGCTGTTCACAATTGATTACTACTTCAGCCTCTTGGCATCTTCCCAATATAGTTCCTCTGGTCAGTTTGAGTGGTGACTTGAACTCATTGAGTACTATTACCGGGATACATCCATCTTGTTTTGTCATAGCCAGGGTTTTTTCTACAAGTACATTTGGTGTGAATTTGTTTGCTGCCTCTCCAACCCACAATTTCTTCGTCCCACAATCTCCATCAACCTTTGCCCAAATGACTGCCTCCGATTTTGGTGGTATTTGCTGATTCTCCTCCACCAGCACTCGTTTACTGCTATAGCCTTTCTCGTAGCCTAAATTAAGTGGCACATCCATGTTATTATATCGCATCGTTTTGCTTTTCATGTCGATATTCATGCCATGGTCGATTAAGAAGACCACTCCAATTATGATTTCATCAACAATCTCTGCCACTATAAAATTGTGTAGTACCGTGACGTTCCCAATCGCGACTTCACATGCTACTTCTGCCATTATCTGGGTGTCCTCTCCAGTGGCTGTACCTAATCTTGCTCCATGCAATGGTCTTACCTTCCTTGTATCCCGTGTTGTTATTATTGTAGTTTTTGCCCATCTTGGTCGTACGACAACTTGCTTGACATGGCAAACGTGGTTGTCATGTATATATTTTGGGGAGACCCGCTTGGTCCGCCGCGGCAGAGCCCCTTGGCGCGGTAAGGCCATTGTTACTCCCCAAGGTGGCCGGTTGTTGGCGAGATGCCGTTATAATACAGCCGGTATTGTACCGCTCCCATCTGACCAATTAGTATCGCTCGAGATCGGCATAAGCCCCTGCACCGCTACAAGGTGACTGCCTTCGCAGGAGCTCCTCGGCGGTATATATTATTTTTATTTATAATCCATCACATGGTGCGGTCAAAGCAACATCAAAATTTTAGAAATGAGGTTTTTCAATAAGAAGAAAATTTTTCTAAGCGGGTCGCCCCTCGGCAGTGTTTGGCAAGCGCTCCGGGTGTATATCTGCCATGAAAAGCTCTCAGTGAAAACTCATCTGCCTTGCAGATGCCGTTCGGAGTCGGCATAAAACATGTAGGTCCCGTCCAGCCAATTTGTAGGGAAAATCAAGAGGAACACGACACACGTTGGAAGAGAAGCTCGGCCTTAGATCACTTCGGAGGTTATCGCGCCTTACATTTATTTATTTATTTTATCCATCACATTTAAACTAGCAGTAAAAATTGCATTGGGTTACCTTTCACACATATCAGTAGTTTTCTCATAATGTTTCTGGAAGCTAAAATACCATTTTCTCTGAACTCGTACCTTGGTTCTAAAATTCTTGGTATGTCTTCCTGGATTTATAGGGAGGTAAGCCGTTAAAAAGGTGAAAAAAAAACATTTTTAGTATAAGGAAATTTTTTTATACGTCTTCCTAAATTTAGAGGGGCAACTGTCAGGGACCGAGGGGATCGGTAAGGGGACAGGATGAAGTTGAGCGCGGTTAGGCTTTCAAACTGACTTCAAGGACCTACATGTAATGTTTCGCGCTGGTAAATTCGACTCTAATGCTTTTAAGTTTGAATTAGTTATTTTTCAAAGAATTTCTGTAACTTTTTTGGATATGTGCTAGCTAACCGGGGTCAGATATATATCGGTTAGTGGGTCTTCTTAAATTTACTTACGGTGTGTTTATCCAAATTTGTGTTTCATGCAAATTGTTTATTATATTTAACTTCTTACAGTTTATTTAAAGCCGCAGAAGAAGCACGTCTACCGAAACGTTTACGTCCTGACCTAGGAGGTGCCTTACGTGAATTTACAACACGAGAAAGTCATTGTTTTCAACAGTTAAAAGTAGAAGATGGAAGTAATGGTCTTTTCACCTCACAAGAACGCCAATGGCTGGTATTGCAGGTCCTGCAAGGCCTTCGAGCCAGTCCGACAGATATTGAGGCGTTACAAGGGCGCGCAGCCGTAGCCGAAGGACAAAGTATAGTAGCTGCTTGGCAGGAGACTGGCCTTATTGTGCAGGTGTTCCCGCTGCACGAAACGCGCTCATTGGCAATGCTACAAAACAGTTGGGTTAAACAAATATTTGCGCCACAACCTCTAGGTAATTTGTTATCTGACATTCCATTATGCATATGGGCGTCTCCAAACCAACGTCAACTACTCACAAAAAATTATAGCTTTATTTAGCATTATTTTATAGATGTCAATCGAAAAACGCATTTATCTTCCTCTACGAATAAAATTTTACAGTTCTATCTGTTGAAGATATTAACGGTTAAATTGCGGTATTCAGATCACAAAAGAATACTCAAGAATTGTTTCTTTCCCCTTGTTAGCCAAACGTGAAATTTTTATATAAAAATATTTGTTTCCTATTTTATTATTAATTTTTGTTTATAACGTTTTGTTGCGATAGCATACATTTAAGCTCGGAAGGGTTTCTTGAAGAAATACTCAAGAAATGCCCAAGAAATTATTATAGGTTTCAACTAATTTATGCAGAACGTATCTCTAAAGGAATTTTATAAAGTTTATGAATAAAAAAAAAATATATATATATTCAAAAAAAGTTTCAAGTTTGTTTTACAAGGGGAAAACAACAATTATTCTTGAGCGTTTGCTTATGATCTGGATACCGCGCTTAAACAAATACACTTAATTAATTTAGTAATTTCACGTTTGGAAAAATAAGTTTAAATCAATTTTTAACACTGAAGGACATTTAAAGGTGTTTATGGTCCTATCATTTATTTCAAATCGTAACGTTCCAACGCTTTAAAATTTTTTTTAAATCTATTTGAAATATATTTTTTAATATTGGTGTGGTGAAGTTGACAAATGAATCCTGCTAAAATAAATGCAGGTTTCAACATTATATTGCACATTTCCAATAAAATATGAACATATAATTTATGATATATGTATGTACATATGTAGATCACAACAGCGATCAACTCAAAATATCCCAATGTTCAGGAAAGGCAAAACACTGCATGCCTTCTGATATGTGCCAATGCAATTTTTATACCTTTCATGAACATGAAATGGTATATTAACTTTGGTCCGATGTTTGTAACGTTGAGAAATATAGAAGATAGACTCACCATTAAGTATACCGAATTGATCAGGGCGACGAACTGAGTTTATATAGCCATGTCCGTCTGTCCGTCCGTCTGTCTGTTTCAACGCAAATTAGTCCCTCAAATTTTGAGATATCTCAATGAAATTTGGCACAAGGCTGTATTTTTGTATTATATTAGAACATATATCTCCCATACAACCGATCGTTCAGATAAGACGATTTTGGTCATTCCTGCCGCTATTTAGAAAGTATAAACGTGAAACTCGGTGATATATATTCTAATATATCATAGAAGATATCCTGAAAAAATCACTTCGTTCAGATAGAAAGATTTTTGGCAATTTCTCCCTTAATTTCCAATATAAAAACGTTAAACTTGGTGATATTTATTCTAATATATCTTAGAAGATTTCATGAAAAAATCATTTCGATCGGAGCTATATATACTATATATCCCATACAACCGATCGTTCAGATAGAACGATTTTTAGCAATTTCTCTCTTAATTTCCAATATAAAAACGTTAAACTCGGTGATATTTATTCTAATATATCATAGAAGATTTCATGAAAAAATTATTTCGATCGGAGCTATATATAATATATATCCCATACAACCGATCGTTCAGATAGAAAGGATCTCCTTTAATTTCCAATATAAAAACGTTATACTTGGTGATATTTATTCTAATATATCATAGAAGATTTCATGAGAAAATCATTTCGATCGGAGGTATATATAATATATATCCCATACAACCGATCGTTCAGATAGAAAGGATTTTAGCCATTTCTCCCTTAATTTCCAATATAAAAACGTTAAACTTGGTGATATTTATTCTAATATATCATAGAAGATTTCATGAGAAAATCATTTCGATCGGAGCTATATATAATATATATCCCATACAACCGATCGTTCAGATAGAAAGATTTTTATAAATTTCTCCCTTAATTTCCAATATAAAAACGTTAAACTTGGTGATATTTATTCTAATATATCATAGAAGATTTCATGAGAAAATCATTTCGATCCGAGCTATATATAATATATATCCCATACAACCGATCGTTCAGATAGAACGATTTTTAGCAATTTCTCTCTTAATTTCCAATATAAAAACGTTAAACTCGGTGATATTTATTCTAATATATCATAGAAGATTTCATGAGAAAATCATTTCGATCGGAGCTATATATAATATATATCCCATACAACCGATCGTTAAGATAGAAAGGATTTTAGCCATTTCTCCCTTAATTTCCAATATAAAAACGTTAAACTTGGTGATATTTATTCAAATGTATCATAGAAGATTTCATGAGAAAATCATTTCGATCAGAGCTATATATAATATATATCCCATACAACCGATCGTTCAGATAGAAAGATTTTTAGCAATTTCTCTCTTAATTTCCAATATAAAAACGTTAAACTCGGTGATATTTATTCTAATATATCATAGAAGATTTCATGAAAAAATTATTTCGATCGGAGCTATATATAATATATATCCCATACAACCGATCGTTCAGATAGAAAGGATCTCCTTTAATTTCCAATATAAAAATGTTATACTTGGTGATATTTATTCTAATATATCATAGAAGATTTCATGAGAAAATCATTTCGATCGGAGGTATATATAATATATATCCCATACAACCGATCGTTCAGATAGAAAGGGTTTTAGCCATTTCTCCCTTAATTTCCAATATAAAAACGTTAAACTTGGTGATATTTATTCTAATATATCATAGAAGATTTCATGAGAAAATCATTTCGATCGGAGCTATATATAATATATATCCTATACAACCGATCGTTCAGATAGAAAGGATCTCCTTTAATTTCCAATATAAAACGTTATACTTAGTGATATTTATTCTAATATATCATAGAAGATTTCATGAGAAAATCATTTCGATCGGAGCTATATATAATATATATCCCATACAACCGATCGTTCAGATAGAAAGATTTTTTGAAATTTCTCCCTTAATTTCCAATATAAAAACGTTAAACTTGGCGATATTTATTCTAATATATCATAGAAGATTTCCTTTAAAAATCATTTCGATCGGAGCTATATATAATATATATCCCATACAACCGATCGTTCAGATAGAAAGGATCTCCTTTAATTTCCAATATAAAAACGTTATACTTAGTGATATTTATTCTAATATATCATAGAAGATTTCATGAGAAAATCATTTCGATCGGATCTATATATAATATATATCCCATACAACCGATCGTTCAGATAGAAAGATTTTTTGCCATTTCTCCCTTAATTTCCAATATAAAAACGTTAAACTTGGCGATATTTATTCTAATATATCATAGACGATTTCCTGTAAAAATCATTTCGATCGGAGCTATATATAATATATATCACATACAACCGATCGTTCAGATAAGGGGGTTTTTGCCATTTTTTATTTTATATTTATCTTAAAAATCGTTCAGGTATGTACATCTGTTCACTATATATTTCCTATCTTATACATCCGATTATTTGGAGATTACGAACGGGATAAGATTATTGTTCAGCCCCATTCATGAAAGGTATGAAGTCTTCGGCACAGCCGATGACAGTCCCGTCCTTTCTTGTTTATTTTTACCAAGCCCTCTGCAGATGAATCTTGAAATTTATACTTAATAGAGTGTACAAATCAGTAGATATTAAATTGGGCAGGGTTGAGTAATTTCAAAATAAAAAATAAAACGTTATCCATCATTTTAAAATTCCTGAGTGATGAATAAAAGGTTATTTTTATTTAAGCATTTCTTGAACAATGAATAACATGTCATCGTTTTTTAAGATATTCTGAGTGATGATTCATTCTTATTAATGGGAATTTTGAGTTATTATTCATTATTTTAAAAATATAGAATAACAATATAATTTAAATTTTTATTCAGTTATTCAAAGATAAAAACATAAACCCTCGCAATAAATCGCAATAGCTCCGAACTGTTGTATCGGATTAAGGAAGTATATTAACTAGGAAAAACTCGTAGTTGCTAGATCCGTAATATATTCACCCATATTCTGCATTTCGATTACGTTCCCGTTCTACGCTCCGCTTTAATCGAAGTTGGGTATTCTGCATTACGACGGAATTGTAACGAGAAGAGGAAGAGCAAATGATTTTTCGAAATCAGCTGTTTGTACGGAATGTGTGAACATTGGAACAAAATAAATTGAAGAAAGTTTGTAAAAAACACTGAAAAACATTTATATTTTATTATCCACGCCATTTTGTACAAAAAAAAGCAATAGAATATATTGCCGCAGTGTTATATTTTTTGAGTGAAGTGCTTTCATAATTGTAAGTGTGTTTTTGTCGTCCCTTTGGCCAATTCCCTGCCCTGGTCTCCAAGTTTTGTTAAAACGGATTCCTGCACGAATATAGTTGACATTTTCTGAATTTTATGGATGCTAATTTCATTGCACTGGCCTAAAATACTTTATGAAGATTTATTTATTCTTTCCGCAAGGATTGTTTACGTTTTCGCTCCACCTTCCTCTACTCCGGCAGCTTGCTTTGGCATATAACTGGACCCAAAGAACAGACACAAATTATAACTGTCTATTATAATGGAATCAATAGCCGCGTCATTATTTGTGAAGTTGGAAAGCAACACATTCGAAAATGGCCAGGCGAGAATGGAAAGGCAAATATTGCGAGATTTGTGTAATCTATTTGAGATGAGTAACGAATTGTAAGAAATTGAACTTAAAAGTGGTAAAGTTTAATGGCTTATTTTCTTATTTAGGTTCAAAAAAGCTTTCGAGTTAATGAGGATGCTTTCAAGTATGTGTTAGATACTTTGCGGTGCAAATTCGTCCAGGGACTTCGGCAACGACATCTGCCCTTAATATTGTTGTAGCTGCTTTGAGATTTTTTGCAGAAGGCAGTTACCAGCATGGAATAGGGGCGGATTATAATGTAGAATGGGAGAGTCAACCGTATCAAAGTCACTGTCCACGTTTCTGGATGTAATGCAACCAAAATTATGCCCTCAGTGGATAACATTTGAACAAAGTGAAGAGAAGAAAATACAAGCGAAGCAAGAATTTTATGCGAAGGCTGGCTTCCCAGGAGTCATCATATCCCGCTTTGTTGCCGTTAAATTAGCCAACGTCTCATACTGCACAATCACCATCAAGCCTTTTACTCTCAACAAGTTTTACTTACATTTTTGTTAAAATTCTGTTATAAATTAATAAAAAAATAAAAAAAAAATATTTTTCCGCCAAAAAATTTGCAACTTAAAACAAGTAAGGACGGGACTGTCTTCGGCTGTGCCGAAGACTTCATACCTTTCATGAATGGGGCTGAACAATAATCTTATCCCGCTCGTAATCTCCAAATAATCGGATGTATAAGATAGGAAATATATAGTGAACAGATGTACATACCTAAACGATTTTTAAGATAAATATAAAATAAAAAATGGCAAAAATCCCCTTATCTGAACGATCGGTTGTATGGGATATATATTATATATAGCTCCGATCGAAATGATTTTTTCATGAAATCTTCTATGATATATTAGAATAAATATCACCAAGTTCAACGTTTATATATTGGAAATTAAGGGAGAAATTGCTAAAAATCTTTCTATCTAACGATCGGTTGTATGGGATATATAGTATATATAGCTCCGATCGAAATGATTTTTTCATGAAATCTTCTATGATATATTAGAATAAATATCACCAAGTTTAACGTTTTTATATTGGAAATTAAGGGAGAAATTGCCAAAAATCTCTATCTGAACGATCGGTTGTATGGGATATATGCTATATATAGCTCCGATCAAAGTGATTTTTTCAGGATATCTTCTATGATATATTAGAATATATATCACCGAGTTTCACGTTTATACTTTCTAAATAGCGGCAGGAATGACCAAACTCGTCTTATCTGAACGATCGGTTGTATGGAAGATATATGTTATAGTGGTCCGATCCTACCGGATCCGACAAATGTCTAATATAATACAAAAATACATCCTTGTGCCAAATTTCAATGACATATCTCAAAATTTGAGGGACTAGTTTGCGTTCAAACAGACAGACGGACGGACAGACGGACATGGCTATATCAACTCAGTTCGTCGCCCTGATCAATTCTTTCTTCTATATTTCTCAACGTTACAAACATCGGACCAAAGTTAATATACCATTTCATGTTCATGAAAGGTATAAAAACGGAACTACGATCGAAATTCAGAATATACAAAATCGAACGATTGGAAGTTGGATCGAAAGAGATTGGAACAAAGAATACCAAAGTTGCCAAATCGAAAAAATTCCATCCAAGTCGAAATGCAGAAAGGGTTGATTATTATTTTTTTAAATAGTTGTATAACTAAATTTGTATCACTTGAGTGATAGTTTTCGTTCCGTGGTCGTATGTTACGATTTCATAACAGTTCTTGTGTAGTTTTTATTTATTTATTTATTTATTTATTATTTAAAGTCGACGACAAACTATGGTCGACTGCATAATATAAAAGATATATAAATATACAACTCAAAAGATAAAATTTAAGATATATCGAGAAGCTTCTTAAGATAATATTGAGATGATTTTGGGGTCGTCCTGGGGTCATTTAATGATCAGTTCGTGATGATTTTGAGGACTCCTTGGGGATCCTCCCGGGGTCTTTTGGCGATAAGTTCGGGGACTCCTTCGGCGTCCTCTCTGGATTTCGGGATAATTTTGGGGACTCCCTTGGGGTCCTCCCGGGGTCTTTTGTTGATAACGTCCATCCCTGGAGTTGAGGAAACCGGAACATACATAGGTCCACATTTATCTATGTATGTATGATTGTGTGCGATATGTCGAATGTCCTTGAAGACAAAAAAAGGGCCAGCCAGGAGCGTGTGAAGCTTTGGAGACACCCGTATATACCTACAAAGATACACACACACATTCGCAATGTATATGAAATCAAAAAATTTAATACTTTCTTTATAGATGACATCGCGGAATATTTTGGCGTAAAAGTTGCTCTATACTTTGCCTGGCTGGGACATTACACGTGCGCCTTAGGGGTACCGGCTGTGTTTGGAACTATTTTGTATGCGGCTCTATGGGGCAAAGGTCAAACCGCGCAAGATATGGGGCACGTTCTATTTTCTTTATTTAATGTAGCGTGGGCTTCATTATATTTAGAGGCGTGGAAAAGGTATTCAGTTGAGCTGGCCTTTCGGTGGGGTACTTTATCAACGCCTCCTGAATTGCTCGAGCCTCCCAGACCGCTTTATAAGGTAAATATGTACTTGTACGAATAGGACTATATCAAACCCCTCCTTCCTCCCACCACCTTCACTATTTTTTTATACTCAGCGTAAACTTGTACACCAGGTCATTACAACTTTCATTGGATAACGGTTGTTGGTAAGGAAAAAGGAATCACAACAGATGTGGAGTTCCATATAAATATCAAATTTGTCAGAATCAAATAGGAGTTTGATTGATAACTTGGGTGAAAAAGTAGATATCTTTACGAAGTTTAGTATACTGGCTTAGACCCAGAATAGATTGGTATTGAAAATAAGCGAAATCAAAAAATAAGCATGTCCACTTTTTCGATATCAAAACTTTCGAAAAATGCCAAAAATGGCAATAATTCATTACTAAACATGATAAATTGATGAAACTTGGTAAATGTGTTGGCTTAATGGCGAATAATAGAAATTTTATAAATGTTTGAAAAAATGGGCATGGCACCGCGCACATTGAAAAGAATTTTAAAGTATTGCAAGCTGTAACTCAAAATCCGTTAATGATATGTTGAAATTTGGCAGAGAGAATTTCTACATTAGTGAACAGTAGCGGAAGAAATCATTATCAAAATTTCTAAAAAAGTAAAAAATTTGATAATTCATTACCAAAGGCCGATAATTGAAACTTATGAAACTTCTGACATAAGCAGTGACTATATGACAAAAAAAAAGAATAAAAATTTGGTTAAATTTTGGGCAATATGCGTGATACAGCCTACCTTTGGAAGAAGAGCATTTTAACGTTTTGTAAGCAGTAAGTCAAACGCCGTTGAAGATATCCCTAAAATTTGGCATGGAGGGCTTTGAAATTACATGTATATACATTTTGTAAAAATTACCGAAATCGGCTGGCAACCACACCCACACTTGAAACAAATTTTCAAAGTCAAATGGTAGCAAAAAATACAATATCTTTACAATAGATATCTATATTCCTAAATTATACTTATATATCACCTCAGTAGTGATTTGGAGTGAAAAGGACCGATAATTTTTGTAAATGGGCGTGGCCCATCTCTTATTTATGTAACCTTTTTGTAATACGGTTAATGCCATAAATCGACGTATCCCAACGAAATTTGGTAAAAACATTTTTTATGACAAAAACTGTTTCTTGTCGGTATGGACGAAATCGGTAGGAAGCAACGCCCACTTTTTATACCCAGCCATACGTCTGTCCTTCCGTCCTTCCATTAACATCGAGCAAAAGTTCAGAAGTCTTCACCAAATTAAGAACATGGGTTTATCTGAAATCAGAATCACTTTGCAATTTCACAAGAAGTATGGTTTTGGTATTATATGTATATACATTAACCTGGGTCGATTTGTATGGACGAAAGTTAACCTATATCGCGCCATCGATTTTCGATGGGATTTGGACTCAGGAAAAAAAGTTCCACTACGCGTACCCAAAAAAATAATTTTTGAACCTGCAAAAAAAATCGATTTTTCTACCAAAATTCTTCTAAATCTCCATAATAGAATTTTTTTTTTCAAAAAACTGCATTTACCAATTTTGAATTTGCCAATTGACACGAAAAAATACATATAAAATGATTTAGAGCCTTGAAAATGAAAAAATGCATAAAAAATCGAAAAAATCATTGAAATTTTGCAGGCTCAAAAATTATTTTTTTGGGTATGCGTAGTGGAACTTTTTTTCCTGAGCCCAAATCCTATCGAAAATTCGATGGCGCGATATAGGTTAATAAATCGACCCAGTCATACATATGTATGTCTATTTGACGAGAATTCGTTAATGACGATGCCACTATTTTATAAAGTTGCTTAAAGTTTTATCCTTCACAAAATTTACAATGGGGGTATTCATGTCACCTTATTATCATCTTATGTGCCTAAACATTTTTTGAATATTGTTCCGCCCGGTCAGTGATAGCAGATGTATGAAGTGCGGGTTGGTGGAGGAAACGATCGAGCACGTTCTGTGCTCGTGCTCTGCGCTTGCTAGGCTAACACTCCCGCTATTAGGAGTGATACAGCTGTCAGATCTAGAAGCAGCAACTGACTTAAGTCCTAGGAAGCTTCTAGTATTTGTCAGGACGGAGTTATTTTATAACATAGGTCCTGGTTTTTAATAGGGTTTTTCAGTTTGGTCGTTAAAACAAACTTCTGGTAACACTACGGACTCATTCAGTCTATGTGAAGTCCGCATGGGCCGGCCAGTTCAACCTAACCTAACCCCCGCCCGGACTTTAAAGGATCACACTATCACCATCCCACGGCGTCTTGCTGTTCACATCTGGTGGCATTACTCAATACAACAAGCAATAGCGTTGACTACTAAATAGTTTTAAAGTTCCTTCTTTTGTGCTACTTTGAAAGAAACTCCACATTTAGTTGTGATATCATTCCGAAAAATTGGTTCTTTGTGTGTGTGAGAGTACACGCTGGGTTTATAATGTTCGGTTTTGCCCGACCATAGACTTGCTTACTTGTTTATGTTTCGAAAACTCTATTATACAATTTTTTTAATCCTATAATGATATAATATATATAAAATATGTATGTATGTTCATGCGTAATATGGAATATTATATTTTCAGGGTACGTTAGTGGAAAACAATGTAACCGGGCGCTTGGAGCCAAAGGAAGCCCCAGCGTGGAAGCGGCGAGCCTTTCGTTATTTTGTTAGTTTTCCAATAATCGGAGTTTGTTTGGCGATGGTATTTGTTGTCATGTTCTTGATGCTACGTTTTCAAGTAAGTACAGTAAACCAAAGTTATCTTATTAAAATATTTAGTGAACTTTGTCTGTGGGTTTTTTTGAAATAGCCGGTTATACGGTATATGTACTTTATTTTTTTCTAATTTAGTCATTTTCTATGTATAGCAATTTAATATAAAATAACTTGTAATATATACATTTTACAAAAATAACAAAACCGGTCTTGAAGACAACGAATTAATATAATAATTAATTATTCACAGACCAGTAAAACCCAACATAAGATTAAATAATTAGTATTATGATTATTTGATTAGTACAAACTTGAGTAATAATGAAAACCAAATGTTGTTAATCGTTCAATAACTAGTCGATATTTTGAAAGATTTTTCTACGTTTAATCAAATCCATAAGGGCGAATTAGCATAAACGATAAGGTCGTATGGCGCTGTCAAAGCGTAGGCACGCAACCCAAGCGTTTATGAAAATCCACCTTTTGTTGGGATGCTACGTCCGACAGATGAGTTCAATTTATGGCCGCACCTATATCTTGGAGGATTTACAACCCTTTGATCGCTTCAAAGTGAAGAAATACAAGGAGTTTTCTTGTTATATCATGAGACCGCCAAAGCGATGGATCGAAGCAACATAACCAAGGCACCATGTAAATCCGCCTTAATTTATAGCGCAACTCCCGCAAATAAAAAAGGTGCGGTGAGTGGAAATAAACCAAAAGACCATGCAAAAATATGCATGTAAAAAAATTGATTATAAAACATGTTTTTTCTGCAATAACATTGTTGTTTTTTTCATTTAAAAATATTGTTACCACATTCTTGTATTACACAAATATCATGAACTTCGGTATAGAAAATGTAGAAACGCTAGAAAATACTTTATCGATGTACCTTGTTGTTGCGTTTAAAAATCTTTTTACAACAAAAAAACTCTACGTTGTCTATGCTTTTTAGACTTAGAGAAGTAACCTTAATAAAAATCACTCTCTGAACTGAAAAATTTTCGTCACGACATAAAATTAAAATGTTCTAGAACACAGCAACACTTTTGTGACTCCATAAACCCTGTTTCAATCTATTACGTCTCTCCACAGAACCGTAATTGATCGTATTTAACCGAAAGAATAATGGCAACCCGTTAATCATTTAACCGAGTGCCTCTCAGAAATATGTATGTAATAGCGTTTTCTTTTCTGACAAAAGGTTACGCTTTTTGTACGCGGCGCAAGGGTTGTAAATATAATTTGTTCTATTCTAAAAAACAAGTCATGCCTTTACGGGGTATTTCGTTCTTTTTAAAAAATTTTTGCCTGCTCGCAAACCAAAAGCGTTACACTTTTACCCTGCATTTCAATCGTGAACGCAGAACTCGTAAACTGCGTCAACTGGCAGCCGATGGTAACATTGGCATCCGACCACCTGCCTATACCTATTTCGCTCGAGCGTACCGCCGACTTCATCGTCGCAGAAAAACGCACTTTCATACATTTTAAAAAAGGAAAGTGGGACGAATACAAATCCTTTACAGACAACCGCTTTGCTGCCCTCCCTATCCCGACTGATGCCCGCCAAGGGGAGCGTGCTTTCCGCAAGGTCATTAAATCCGCCTCGGCTCGTTTCATTCCCGCCGGTAGAATTCCCGGAATTCGGCCCCACTTCCCGGCTGAGGCCGCAAATTTAGCGAGAGAACGTGACCTTATAAGACAGCTCGATCCCGGCGACCCCCAAATAAGGGATATAAACCAACGCATCAGATTGCTTGTGGATGAACACAAGCGGGCGAAATGGCAGGAGCACCTAAGCGGTTGTCACCTCTCCGCCGGTGTCGGTAAACTTTGGTCTACCATAAAATCCCTATTGAATCCGTATAAGCACAATGACAAAGTTTCCATCGCCTTAGACGATAAAGTGCTGTCGGATGCGAAAAAATGCGCGAGCGCTTTCTGCCGACAATATATAATACATTCTACGGTCGACAAATATAAACGGAGGGCCAACAGATACGCACTTAAACATAAATTCAGCGCGTCACCAATTACCATCACCGCCAAAGAGGTTGAGGATGCCATCGGTCATGCTAAACCATCTAATGCAGTGTGCCCATACGGCATAGGCATGCCGATGCTTAAAAGCCTAGGGAAAGAGGGTTTCAAATATTTAGCACATCTCTTCAACCTGTCTCTTTCCACCTTTGTCATTCCCGAAAAATGGAAAATGGCCAAGTTGGTCCCGCTACTAAAGCTTGGGAAACCAGCTAACATAGGAGGGTCATACCGCCCGATAACTCTCCTATCGCCAGTAGCCAAGACGCTTGCTCCCCTACCTCAAAGCAAATTTGCAGCTAGCCTGTCATCAGCATGGCTTCAGAAAACTCCATAGCACCACCACCGCGCCAAATGCCATTAGCACCCAGATAAATTGCGGTTACTGCAAGACCTGGAAGGGTCTACCCTTCCCCCATGTCTTAAAAGGTGGACCGCAAATTATCTGGGTGGTCGGCAGGCATCGGTGCAATTGAGAAATGAAACATCAAAACCAAGAAGAATTAAACAAGCTATGCCACAGGGTGGTGTCCTATCCCCACTTTTGTTTAATTTCTACATATCTATGCTACCTTCGCCAGCAGAAGGAGTTACTATCGTTTCCTACGCCGATGACTGCACAATAATGGCCACAGGCCCAGGCCCACAAATCGATGAGCTTTGCAACAGAATAAACGGCTACCTCCCTTATCTCTTCAGTTTTCTCGCCTCACGAAACCTGGCACTATCACACACTAAATCCTCCGCGACCTTATTTAAAACATGGACGTCCCAAATGTCGACCATTTTCAACATCCACGTCGATGGCACTACGGTACCGACTGTCCTACACCCCAAAATCTTGGATGTGAAGTTTGATCAGGATCTATATTTGGGTGAGCATGCAGCCGCAACGGCGGCCACCGTGGTGTGATGGTAGCGTGTTCCGCCTGCCACACCGTATGCCCTGGGTTCGCACCCTGGGCAAAGCAACATCAAAATTTTAGAAATAAGGTTTTTCATTTACTTAGGCAACAATTTATTTCAGAAAAGAAAACGCTATAAGTCAACACACTTGTACTAACTCACAATGATGGGCGGAAGGAACATCTTCTGCATGAAGAACGGAGTACGTGGTAAGCGCTGAGCTCGCCGTACTAGGTACAAAAAGGACTGCGTTGTAGTGTGGACAGCGATGGTTGGCCGCTGCAAAGCAGTTGATATTTTCCGAAGATCACTAAATGATTTTGTGCCAATAGTTTTACTTTAGCTGTGGAATTTAAATTGTGAATCTTTGACATCTTTTGCTTCAATTAAAATATTAAACTACAACGAAAAAACCCGCTGTTGTTTAAATTTTATTTAAATAAAAGTAAAAAAACAACTTAAATTATACAAATTGAAAGTTTCAAATAATAATTGGAGCTTTGTTTTAAATTTTTGTGACACACAATTTACTCTTTTTTGTTTTATTAAAAGCGTTAAACAGCGAAAATTTGCGAAAGAAAAATTGAATTGGAAGAGTTATATCATTTTCATAGCGGAAGTAGAAGTCATGAGGAAAGTAGTAAAAACGCTGGAACCAAACAGCTCCACACGGCTGCAGTTTCAGCTATTTTCCTCCAGTATTTCTACTGCTTTAGTCATGGCTACCACATCCGCTTAAAATCCACTACAGTGATCTGGCAACTTGTACAATTTGTTTATTTCCAGATCTGCATAATATACCATAGACCTACTCCCTCCTTATATACGTGTATTGCCTCGTCTGCCATTTGAGCGCCCTTGCGCCTACCTTCCACCTCTGTCGTGGCTCTAAGAGACCCATTGAAATAGAGGGAAGGGACTAGGTATTCTGTCCGTCCAATGTTTGATGACGCTATACTTCTATGGCCGTATTGTCTGCGCTGAAGTTGCTCTGAGGCATTCAGTCTAATTGCAGTTGTTATGCTATGTTCTTCGCAATCAGGTCAACAGGTGGAGTGTGCATGTTTTACGCCGACTCCGAATGGCTAGGCAGATGAGTTTTCACTGAGAAGCTCTTCATTGCAGAAATACACTCGGAGTGTTTGCAAATAACTGCCGCTTAGAAAATTTTTTTTCTAATTGAAAAAACTGGTCTATAAGTTTTTGGTGTTGCTTTGCCCGTAGCTCGAACGCAGGATCTTCGGTGCAGTAGGCGGATCACGCTATAAACACAACACCTCTCCAATCTTAGCTTGGTATATCTGCAGAGCTCAATGTATTTCATGAAAATTGCTAGATGTTGGACCAACATATGGCTGTCTGCAAATTGGGTGCAGGTGGGTGGTATGTAATAAAATAGAGACTATCGTCTATCATTTTTATCTCCTTCTGTCCATGCTTTGTGGTGCAAGTTGCATCCGCGCCTATGACCAACTGCCCCTCTTGTACTAGCCTCTTACACTCCTCAGATAGTGTCTTCGGATTATGGGCCATATAGCAGGATGCCAGGATAAATGACTGCTTATTCTTCTGCTCGATGGCAACCACTGCAAGGCCCTCAATAGTGTAACTAGGCAGCATATATGAAAGCAGCTTGGTCATTACCATGACTGCGACTCGCACCCTTCTTTGCTATTGCACATAGTAAACGCCAAATCTTCGATCGCTGAGTACAGAAACTTTTCCTGTCGATGAGAGTAATAGCTAGATTTGCAACACCATTGGGTTGTTTGTCCCCCTGAAATACCTTCGTCGTGACGTCAACGTCACCCTCTTTTCCTTTTGGCTTTCTAGGCCCTCTTCAACCTCTCCCGCTTCTTGCATATTAGGGATGTTATCCCAAGGACTTATCTTTCGGAATCGTAAATGTTGTGTTGGAAGTTCGTCTGTACGACTCGCAGCACCATTTGGTTACTTCTCCCCCTTTACCTTCATCGTGACGTCCGCGTCCTCTACCTGTCATCTTGCTTTAAGGCTTTCGTGATCCTTTTCGACTTCGCTCACTTCTAGCGAGTTAGGATTGTGGGACTTCTTTTCCTGAGTCGCATATAAATTTTCACTGTGCCTAAGGACATTTTGTCTAGCTGCGTGTGCAGTATATCCTCCGCCTGATTTTTATTGGAAGATGTAGTACTGTCCCTCCTCCGTGGCCGACATACAAACATACGTAAGTACCCTTGAATCCTATGTCGGTATATTCGGGTTCTGGCTATGCAGCGTACCCTATACTTCACTATGCATGGTATCTACATTTTGACTTTGGGTACTGTGGGCTCTTGTAGGTTTGGAACAACTTCCTCCAGCCACCGCAAGCTGGCGATGTTGTCAAGGGGTTTACTTAGTTCTTCCCGCATTATTTTGAGCATTAAGCTAATAAGCCCCATTTCTTTAGATCCCCACATTTCAGTTGTCATCTGTCCGAAAGAACTGCCACGACAAACCAGCTCCAGGCACTGCTTTGCCGCTTTTGAACAGCCTTCGACCTAATTCTACCACCTCACGGGCCCAATCGAAGCTCTTATTCTCCGGCTCTATTGGGTCGGTCACTGCTCCCAAACGTTGGAAAATTCTAAGTGCTGCACGGTACTGCGAGAGAGCTCCCTTACTTCATGCACTATATACCCTTTTCCACTCTACTTTTCCGTTTGCATTCGTGTGCTTTTCCATCACTGAGCTCGAAGACTCTCCACCACTTTCGCTCCCCGAGTCCGAAGCATCGCTTACATCGCTGCTGTCCTTCTTGGCTTGTGTCTCTGTTCTGCCTCTCTCATTGAAATAAGACCTTCGGTAATTAATTTTGGTCGTACACTACCAGCCCGGGCTCGCGGTGAAATATTAATTATGGGGAAGAGAACTCTCCGCCACAGCAGCGCCCCCAATGTGTGCCGACGGCTTCATACCTTTCATGAATGGGGCTGAACAATAATCTTATCCCATTCGTAATATGCAAATAATCGGCTGTATAAGATAAGAAATATATAGTGAACAGGTATACATTTTTAAGCGATTTTTAAGATAAATGGATGCAAAGTTTCACGTTTTTTGTGGTCTGCATAAAAAAAAATGTGACTATTTTCAACAATATATGACGTAAGCGTAAGCATTTGGTGAAATTTGAAGCTTCTAACTGTTAAAATGGGGCAGTAATTACGAAACGCTTCTTATCAGAACAACTGGTTCTCATTCATTTTTAAACGGTTTTATTTAGCTTTACTCTGTGTAGCGAGCGAACAGCCGGCCGGCCGTTATTTACGAATTTTGTAATTAAAATTTAAGTAACTTCCCGATAAGCTACAAGCTTGAAACTAGGAATATAGTTCAGAACCCGATGACAATGCAGTTATATGAAAAAAAAATCCGATAGGTGGCACATCGTTCGAAATATATCAAAAAATCGTATTGTGGTCCGATTTGGTTCATATTTGGATGTTCCAAACGTAACGAATTGTAACGAATTTACTGAAATTCCGTTTATTCCAAATCTTCTGCTAACGTTCGAATCACTAAACTGTTGAATAAATAACTCCAATATTGAATAATGCAAAAATGGCCTTTATTAAAGTACTTCACAATAACACTTATAATTCGCAACTGATAGCTTGCTTACACCAAACTGATTGTCGTGCCTCTACTGTTGCTGCCTTTTATACTGTCTAGTTTCCTCGTTGCATACTTCTAGGCTTTTCTATTCTAGAATTTACTAGTTAGTTATCAGCTACAAAATCACCAGCTACAACTACGTTTATAGCTTCTATTATGCGCGTGCATACGTGAATAATACTTGTACAAATTATTGCCTTCTTTTGTGAGCATCTCAGATAAGATATATGCATGTGTTTGTGCGTCTCTTCTCCGCTGCTCGTATGGACATATGGGTAGACATAAAGATTGATTTAATGATGTGCATACAAGTCACTGCTTATCATCGGCTTACAGATGATAGTATCCCTTAGTGTTGCTTATATTCGTCACAATATAATACATACATGAATATAAAGCGATGTACGCAAAAAATAGCCTCCAGGTGGCGCAAGGATCGAGATATTCAAAAAAATCGTATTTGTGGTCCAATTTCGCTCATATTTGGAAGAAATATTACATATAATCCGGTAGATGTGACATCAAAATACTTTGGAGTGCGAGGAGGGACAAGCATACGTGGCACAAGGATTATGTATTGAGGACCTAGATTGTAACAAATTGTCAGGAGTCCTTGTAATAATGAGTCACTAAATGAACTAAATATAATGAGAAATAATAGGGAATTAAATAAAGACAAAAAACTTGAAAACAATACTTACATGAAGTAATAATACTAAGAGCTAGAAAATAATTAGGTAGGTCCTGGGTACTAGTCATCACACTCCTTATCAATCTAGGCCGTTGATCAGACAATTCAATAAAAGCGTTGGGCGCATGATATTTAATTATTTTATTTGAGACAAAAATACGTGCAATATACGAAAGCATATGGTGAAGTTTGAAGCTTCAATCTGATAAATTGTGGAAGATATTCTGAGGACCCTAAAGCCGAGGACTTTGTATCCTCACAAGATACACATATTCATACATTTTTCTAAAGAATATACATTTTGAAATAACTTGAAATTTATAATAATATTTGAATTTATCACTTATACATTTTATATGAAGCACCAGAAATATACATATGTATACCTTTATGAATTATACCCTAAATACATATATTGTGTTGCACATTGAATGGTTAATTACTAAATTGAAGGACAGATTAGACTTGCGCACTTTTGCACGCAAGCAAAATATTTACATTTTCGCAAACATAAGTTTTAAATATAGTGTCACGGATATTACCACCCCTAAGTTATCCCATCACTAAGGCGATGCTAAGGCCATGCCAAGCAGTATTTACGTTAATAATCAAATCAAGTATACACATATATAAGGCAGCCCAGAGAGATGTCACACACAGATGCATTTACTTATACGGCTATGTGCGCGCGAGAGACTGTTAACTACAAACATTCACATCAATAATTCAATCTTTATGTATCTACTTAAACGAATAAATAATTGCGTCTACACATATGTACGTATACGAGCAGCGGAGCGGCAATGCACAAACACATGCATATATCTTATCTCAGTGGTCACAAGAGAGGGCAATAATTTGTGCACGTAGTTGTGGCTGGCGATTTTGTAGCCGAAACAACTAGTAACTTCTGGAAATCGAAGAGCCTAGAAGTATGCAGCGTAAACTATAAAAGCAGTGCAGGCGAGTAAGAAGTAATTCAGTTTGATTTGAATTGTCAAGCAGTTACGAGTAAGACGATATCTAGCGAGCAATAGCACTATTATTTTGAAAGTCAGTTTCCTTTAAGATATCAGTTTGGTTATTAAGCTATTCGTTGCACAGTTTGAGTGTTATTGTGAAGTACTTAATAAAGGCCATTTTTCCATCATTCAATATTGGAGTTATTTATTCAACAGTTTAGTGATTCGAACTTAGCAGAGGATTGCAAATAAGAGGATTTGCAAGTAAATTCGTTACAATTGGTGTCAGAAGAGGAATTGTTGAATAAATTCCGGAGGACAACAAGGACATGGCAAAGTTAAGTGAATTGAAGATCCCGCAACTGAAGAAGGAGTTGGAGAGCCGTGGATTGAATACAAGCGGCGTTAAACTCGAACTTCAGGCACGGCTACGAGAAGCAATGGAAGCAGAAGGAATTGATGTGGAAGAGCATGTCTTTCATCTTGATGGCGAGGAGACAACAAAAATTGAAGAGAAGAACGAAACACCGCAGACGGTTACCAGTACAGATTTGAACATGATTTTAGCTGCAATATCTGCTCAAACATCGACAGTGTCATCTCAACTGGCAGAACAGAAGACATATATGGCATCACAACTAGAATCGCAGGAGAACCGTATAACATCCAAGATGGAAGAACAGAAGACATATATGGCATCACAACTAGAATCGCAGGAGACACTTTTAACATCCAAGATGGAAGCACAAGAGGCACGTATAACAGAAATATCATCACAAATATCCACAAATATGTCATCACAGCTGGAAGAACAAAAGACATATATGGCAACCCAACTGAAAGAACAAGAGGCACGCATAACAGTACAACTAGAAGCACAAGAGGCGCGTATATCATCAAAACTCGAAGCGCGCATGGACGAAAAAATAATGCAGTTTGAAGAAAAATTCGAGGCAGAGGTGGATGCGTTGAGAGGTCGTATACAGGAATTGCAACTTAATCGGCCGGCTGCTTCAGCGAGTAATACAAAGGTAAAAACTCCATCTTTTGACGGTTCTGTTCCTTTTCAGGTCTTTAAGCTACAGTTTGAGAAGACCGCAGCAGTGAACCAATGGAATGCTGAAGATAAAGTTGCTGCACTGTTCGTGGCATTGAAGGGGCCAGCAGCCGAAATCCTACAGACGATTCCCGAAGGAGAGCGGAACAACTATGAAGCATTGATGGCCGCTGTCGAGAGACGTTACGGAAGCGAGCATAGGAAACAGATATTCCAAATTGAGTTGCAAAACCGTCACCAAAGAGCGAATGAGACTTTGCAGGAGTTTGCCTCGGATGTTGAAAGGTTGGCTCATCTCGCAAATGCGGACGCACCCGTGGAATACACCGAGAGGGTAAAAATCCAGAGTTTTATAAATGGCATAAGGGATGTGGAAACGAAGCGGGCTACATACGCAAACCCAAAGCCAACATTCGCAGAAACGGTGTCACAAGCCCTGATTCAGGAAACAGCGTCGCTTCTGTGTAAGCCAGTTTTCAAAGCACGCCGTGTGGAAGTAGAAAGGCCAGAGTGGGTAGACGCAATATTGGAGGCGCTGAAAGGATCGCAAAAGCGGAGTGAAAAAGTTATCAAATGCTTCAAATGCGGGAAGTCCGGTCACATTGCACGTCATTGCGATCTTGGCCTTAATAGTTCCAACAATGTGGGTGGGCGTAAACGCAAAGCTGGAGGAGATGAGCAAGAGCGTGTCGAATGTAAAGAACGAAAACTTGCCCCGGCTATTGAATGTCCTATGATATCTGTGTTGCAAATTGGTAGAAAATCGAGCAGTCTTACCGTCAGAGGCAATGTCGATGGCGAGGAGCGTGTACTGACTGTAGATACGGGCGCATCTCATTCCTTGATTCGATCTGAATTAGTCAACAGGAGAGTTAAACCGTTACCTGGAGCAAGGTTGCGTACGGTCACAGGCGAGTATAACCAAGTCCAGGGAGAAGTGATATGTGAAGTACTGATTGGGAAGGTCATGGTTTTACACAAATTCGTTGTGGCGGAGATCGTTGATGAAGTCATATTGGGAGTGGACTTCTTGGTTGACCATGACATCAAGATCGATATGCCGAAAAGGGTGATGCTTTATAAGAACCAGGATGTGCCAATTAACTTCAGTTTGGAAAAAGGTTTCAGCAGTAATCGAGTACTGGTGGAGAAAAGTCGACAAAGGCCACGAAAGTCAAAGGTAAAGGTTGATGAAACGAATGGGCCAAACAAAGCGAAATCAAAAGTACCTGCGACAAAAACACCGGCATTGACAAACCCTAATGGACGCACTAAAACGACTGCAAGAATTTTGCAGGAAGCATGCAAGGGTGGTTTCAAGCCATCGCGCACTTCTGTTGGGAAACGGCGGAACGATACTGTCAAGCCAATCCGTCAAGCGCAAGCTCTGCGAAGTAGTTCATTGGTCAAACAACAGAGTGTGAGGAAACGACTAAGGATAATGAGTAGTAAGATCAAACGCAGGTACAATGAGAACAATAATTCGGAAGGGTTCTTGGAGGGAGATTTGGTACTGTTAAACAACCCTCTCCGGCGGAAAGGTGTTCCAGCCAAAATTCGGTGCATTTGGGAAGGCCCGTACAAGGTTGTGAAGAAGATCAGTAATTCCATCTACCGCATACAAACCATTGGGAAACCACGAAATAGAAAGGTGGTTCATTTGGAGATGCTAGCGGCGTTTAGATCGAGAGATTTGTCTGATCGGGACGATCAGACTTAGGTGGAGGGCAGTGTCACGGATATTACCACCCCTAAGTTATCCCATCACTAAGGCGATGCTAAGGCCATGCCAAGCAGTATTTACGTTAATAATCAAATCAAGTATACACATATATAAGGCAGCCCAGAGAGATGTCACACACAGATGCATTTACTTATACGGCTATGTGCGCGCGAGAGACTGTTAACTACAAACATTCACATCAATAATTCAATCTTTATGTATCTACTTAAACGAATAAATAATTGCGTCTACACATATGTACGTATACGAGCAGCGGAGCGGCAATGCACAAACACATGCATATATCTTATCTCAGTGGTCACAAGAGAGGGCAATAATTTGTGCACGTAGTTGTGGCTGGCGATTTTGTAGCCGAAACAACTAGTAACTTCTGGAAATCGAAGAGCCTAGAAGTATGCTGCGTAAACTATAAAAGCAGTGCAGGCGAGTAAGAAGTAATTCAGTTTGATTTGAATTGTCAAGCAGTTACGAGTAAGACGATATCTAGCGAGCAATAGCACTATTATTTTGAAAGTCAGTTTCCTTTAAGATATCAGTTTGGTTATTAAGCTATTCGTTGCACAGTTTGAGTGTTATTGTGAAGTACTTAATAAAGGCCATTTTTCCATCATTCAATATTGGAGTTATTTATTCAACAGTTTAGTGATTCGAACTTAGCAGAGGATTGCAAATAAGAGGATTTGCAAGTAAATTCGTTACAATAGGATCACCCTAACACGCATTGAATATTTGGAAGGGAGGTAGCTACGCACAAAACATAAAAATGCAGCGGTCAATCAACCCTCTGCACACTCAAAATCCAATACACTCAGCTACAAATACAACATACCTAATAACTTAAGTGAACGGAGATCAGCAGCAAGTCGTCAACATAAGCGTCGCTAGTAATTGAAATTTCGCTATACATACTTAAACACTAGCATACAACACTCCAACGCACTCCATACAACAGAAGGCAGACGCATTGGGCAAAGCAAAACACAACGTTAGAATGTACAAACACACAATAGTTAAAGCAAAGGCTGGAAAGCACGGTATGAGCAAATACAAAGGCATTGTATTCAATAAGGAGCATTATGGTGCGTGGATATTCATGGAAAGAAATATTCACCGGAATAACAGTTGTTTTATATTGTTAATATTATTAGTTAGAAATTGTTATTATGAAATAACCGTTTGCCTGCGTGCAAAAATTAGTATGTAAGGGCGACGAATTCGCATTAAAATTCAGAGATTAGGAGACAGGCATACGAGTCGGTAGGTTTTATGACTACCGACCCAGAGTACACCTGAAGGTTTTTGACTTCATTTGTACTAAAGCATATTTGTCTGGAGAGTTTATTACTCCATTCGACCGCAGAGGTTGACCGAGGGTTTTATCACCTCAGTCACCTCTTACAAAGTAAGGGAATAAGCTAGGAGTAGAAGTAGATTTGATGAAATAAATACTTATAACGTTTTTTTACTTGAAATAAACAGGGTTATTCTTTTAGAAGGACCGGTAGGTATTTTTACTTTCAGGAACCCTGGACGGACTGAGGCCAACCCCGGCAAAGTCAAAGGTTAAATAAAGCAAATTTTAAGATATACTTTCAGAGCATCAGAAACGAAGAGGGAAACAAGATTCACACAGTTCTGGGTTAATACTACGAGGATATAAAGCATAACAATGGTAAAGGTATCGTGGGTATACTATCTCACTCGAGAGGTTCTGGTAGCCTACAGCACGGAATTTGGCTAGAGGATGTCGGAATGGTTGACGAGCTAAGAAAACGATTGGCGGTATTTATCCAAGAGGAGAAGGATAACGAGAACTTACGTGATCGATTCACCTAGTTGGCGATTCGGCATGCGCGGTTAACAAATCCACAAGCAGGAAGGACGAGCAGCGAACTAAATTCACCAAGAAATGATAGGCAGGCAAATGGTGCATCCAATCAATTAGAGGTCGGACAACCACCGGTACATTTTATTCAGAAACCTGTTACGTACGCAATGACAAATTATATTCAACAGCCTGGCACATACGCAACGACCATGGATAGAGTAAGGAAGTGGGGATTAAAGTACGACGAAGGCAATGATCCCCTAGAATTCATCGAAAGAGTGGAGGAGCTAGCAGATGGGTATGAAATCAACCGCAACACAATTCCGAAAGCGCTGCCGGAGTTGTTGAAGGACAAAGAGTTGGTATGGTATAGGAATAACAACCGGCATTGGCAGGAGTGGGACGCCTTCAAGAAGGACTTCCTGAAGTTCTTCCTAAGCTCGCGATACTAATATCAATTGAAAGATGAAATTTGAATGCGCGTACAACGACAAGGTGAGCTATTTAAAGTTTATGTCTTAGTACTACAAGAACTCATGCATCACGCGGGCTACACTGGCCAAGAAATAACGTTGGGAGTAGACGAACGGAAGCAAGAGGTAGTGACATGTACAACTATGGTCGAAACGAATAGCGAAGATTTCAAGGAACACAACCCAATGGCGGCGATAACAACTAGCAAGACAGAAGATTCGGTGATTAAATTTCTCAGCCAAGAATTACAGGTGTTCGCAAAATTGTCAGGAGTATCCAACGTGGCCACACCCAAAATAGTTATGAGAGACGACCGTCCAATTAAGCAAAGGTACTATCCGATGAACCCGAAAATGCAAGAAATTATCAACAAGGAAATCGACGAGCTGATCGAAAAAGGTTGCATCGGAAGCAAGCAGCAAGCAATGCACCGCATTCACAGTACCTGGGCGCGGACTATACCAATGGAAGGTAGTGCCATTTGGCTTGCACTCAGCCCCACCAACCTTCCAGAGAGCACTTGATCGTGTGATAGGTCCAGAATTGGAACCATACGCGTTTGCATACCTGGACGATATTATCATTACAAGCAAAACATTGGAAGAGCACATTGCATATTTAACAGAAGTATGCATAGAGCGAACCTGAGGATAAACCCGGAAAAATGTGATTTTTTTAAGAAAATTTTAAAATATCTAGGTCATGTCGTTAGCGAGGAAGGCATCCATACCGGCCCAGACAAGATAGCAGCCATCAAAGAACTGGAACCACCGAAGAACATACGAGAGTTGCGACGTTTTCTAGGAGTCGTGTCATGGTATAAAAGATTCGTGCCGGATTTCTCACAACTCGCACACCCGTTAACATCGATGCTTAAGAAAGGTAGTAAGTGGAGGTGGTTTGAAGAGCAACAATCAGCATTCGAAGCACTTAAGGCAGCATTGACGCAGGCACTGGTACTCGCTTGTCCAGATTTCTCAAGGAAGTTTAGTTTACAGACGGATGCAAGTGATTTTGGGTCTTGATGCAGTACTTACGCAAGGGTCAGGCGACGAAGAGCGAGTAATACCATACGCAAGCCGCAGGTTAAACAAGGCAGAGATGAACTACTCACCGACAGAAAAGGAGTGTTTGGCAATAGTTTGGGCAATACGAAAGATGAGGCCACACGTAGAAGGATACACATTTACAGTAATAACAGATCACCTAGCGTTGAAATGGTTGAATGCGATAGAGAGTTCGACTGGTCGGATTGCGAGATGGGCGCTGGAACTACAGCAATACCCATTTGGCGTACAGTATCGAAAAGGAAAGTTGAACGTTGTGGCAGATGCATTATCAAGGTAACCGATGGACGAGCAGTTGGGTACGTTGACGATGGATGACGGAAAAGCCGAGTGTAAGTGGCTTAACGCAAAGATGGCAGATGTAAGAAAGGCCCCGAAGAAATGCCCAGAGTACGTTATCGAGGATGGAAAGTTGTACAGACGCATAGGAAGTCAGGTGGATGGCGAAGATGCAGTGCCATGGAAGCTATGTGTGCCGACTCCATAGAGACGCAGAGTGCTAGAGGAGACTCACGACACACCGAGCGCAGGGCATATGGGCATCCAAAAATCGATAGGAAGAGCAACAACACGTTATTACTGACCAGGAATGTTCAGGGATATAAGAAAGTACGTACAGCAAGTCACGCATGCCAAATATACAAACCGAGTCAACAGCCAGCCGCGGGTAAGATGCTAACGAAGATTTCAGAGGAGCCTTGGCAACAGTCTGTGCAGAATTTATTGGTCCAATGCCACGATCGAAGCATTGCAACACAATGGCACTAGTATTCCTAGACAAACTTTCAAAATGGGTTGAGGTAGTACCAATGAGAAAGTCAACGACAGAATGTTTAATAAGAGGATTTCGAGAGAGGATTTTGGCACGGTTCGGCGTCCCAAAAGTATTTATTACGGACAACGGAGCGCAGTTTATCAGCAGACGTTTTAAGAGATTTTTAGAGGGACTTGGCGTGAAACACCAATTAACGGCACCGTACACACCGCAAGAGAACCCGACAGAGAGGGTAAACGGGAACATCAAGAGGATGATAGCACAATTTACGAGAAAAGAGCAGAAGACATGGGATAAGTTGTTACCAGAGATAACGCTGGCATTGAATACAAGTGTATGTGAATCGACTGGTTACAGTCCAGCATACATAGTACAAGGGAGGGAACCGAGAATTCCCAACAGCCTTTACGATAAGCAGATATTTGATACAGGTGAGAAAGTAGCGAACCCAGGAAAGAAGTCAACGAGGATGAAAGAAATATTCGAGATGGTACGACGTAAGCAAAGAGAGAGCATCTATATAACAAGCGAAGTATTACAATTTAAGAAGAAGGCAATAGCGACTGGCGATAGGCGACCTTGTGCTGGTGAAGGAGCATCAGCTGTCAAAAGAGGTGGATAACTTTACAGCCAAACTAGCGCCCAGGTACAGTGGACCTCATCGGGTAACGAACTTTGCGTCACCAGTGATCGTAGAGCTAGACAAATTTTTCAGAGGAAGGAGGAGGACAGCCCACCTAAGTGAGCTGAAAGCATACCACGCAACCGACTCCGCCGACAACAATGAATCCAGGAAGCAAAGTCATAAGCAGAGCGACAAGAAGGACGCTAGTGAAGATCGAACCGCGTCAACATCGTCCAATCGAACAGCAAACAACAATCCCGAGGTACAACAACAGAGAGAGAACAGCGAGGTAGCCATTTGCGGTACGCTCACGCGAGACAGCGAAGAGACCGAGAGACAACGCGGAGACAACCAAGGTAGAAGTCAACAGCCGATAGCGTACAGAGACGGTCAAGTACAAAACATTGCGGAGAATTAGGTACAAATATTTCCACAAAATCAAGTACAGATAGCCAGAGAACAGACACATAGATCAAGGTTACACCTAGGGAGGCAGCTCGCTATATCGTCCTTAAACAAACACACACCCCAGGACAACTGCGAAATAACGGACTATTTTGTAATATTCTACTTCAACCCGAATCAAACCAATAAAAACGTACACGCTCAACCGGAACAGTATCAAATCATACACGAAGAAATTTCATATCAAGAAGTACCCGGACTTCGAATCAACAACTAAAGCCCGGTAAACTCTAACCACAATTACATAATCACATAAATATACTCTTTAACTAGGCGCATGATATACCACTTTCTTTTTTTAAATCCACCATACACGGTAGGAACACCCTAGGGAAAATCCACCAGTTTTTCATTTAAAGTATAGACTGGCATCACACACACCACCGACTGGAAGGGCAACAATGAACAACGACGACAGCGAAGCGCTTTGTTGAAGGACACCTCTAACGCATACGTATCACACGCACTAGGCTGGTGACGGTGAGTCTCATTACGGCAGGTGAGGGGGGAGTGTGAGGACCCCAAAGGCGAGGACTTTGTATCCTCACAACATACACATATCCATACATTTTTCTAAAGAATATACATTTTGAAATAACTTGAAATCTATAATAATATTTGAATTTATCACTTATACATACATTTTATATGAAGCACCAGAAATATACATATGTATACCTTTATGAATTATACCCTAAATACATATATTCTGTTGTACATTGAATGGATAATTACTGAATTGAAGGACAAATTAGACTTGCGCACTTTTGCACGCAAGCGAAATACACCTATCCCCCGATTTACACGGAAGATCGGTTCCAGACAAAACCGCGTAAAGTGAATTCTTCGTTTTCCTATACAAAAACCGTGTAAAGCGAAAAAACTACCCAATTCAGTCATTTATTTAAATAAAACAAAACTAAAACATCTTAAAAAATTTAAAATTAAGTATTCTTTGACCAAAAAATAACTAACTTCCGTAGTTTTCTTCGAAGTTTTTGGCATTTTAGAAACTTGAAAAATTAACACAAATCACATATGTACTCATGAAGGTTCACGAAAAGATAATTCAATCGATAACTTACCAGTTCAAACCAAAAAAACTCGCAATAATAGTAAAAATTATGGCTTTTTGTTCAAATTTTCATCAAACGATTTTCCTTCCACATGAACTACATACTCTGCGTTTGGTTATGTACATACATATTCACAATAAGGGGAATCCCTGAATATTGCAATCAGTACTGCCAAGGGGACTCAAAAAGGTTTTTAATGATTTGTGGCAGTAGCTATAATACTCAACAAGGTAAATGGAAATGTCGACATGCTCCTAAGTTCTTATAATACGGTGCTAAATTTTCAGGCAATTCTGTCCAGACTGGACTTGGCCTATGCCGACAAACGCTCGCTCTATACACTCGAACAAGAGCTGTCTACCCTAAAGCAGGGTCCCAAAACAATCACAGACTTTTATGATGAAGTCGAACGCAAGCTAACGTTAATCACAAATTAGGTCATTATTACTAACGAGGGCAATCAACAACTGATCGCCTCATTGAACGCTAAATATAGGCACGATGCTTTAAGAGTGTTCATATCGGGACTGAAGCGTCCAATGTGTGACATATTATTCTCTAGCAAACCGGACGATATGCCCTCGGCCCTTGTCTTAGCACAAGAATTAGAAACAAACCAGGTTAGGTATAATTTTGCCAATACATTCTGGAATAACTCCAGACAAAATCCAAAACCCACATCCTCTCCTCATTATCAGAGGCTATCCCGTACGTCCACGCAACAACAAAATATAGCTGCACCACAGCGGGTACAGGGATTAGGGAATAGCAATACGAACATAAGACAGGATTCCTCCCCAGAGCCTATGGAAGTAGACAGAAGTTTTAGGAGTGCCATGCAAAGCTTCCAACGGAAACAGCAGCCGCAAGCTCCTAAGAGACCATTGGAGTAGACCAAAAAGGTTGCTCCAAAAATTCTTAGGGTTAATAACATAAATGAAGACCCCATACCCGAAGAAATAAATTTTTTAGGTGAAACTCGCTTCTGCCATTTATCACTAAAACATTGAACAACGGGCAGAAGCTTAAGATATTAGTGGATACCGGAACATCAAAAAATCATGTAAAAAAAATTGAACAATCTAAAAAATATAACTAAACTTGAAAAAGCATTTAAGGTGAGAACGATAAATGGCGAAACTTACGTTACATTTGGATCGTTACGTTTGGATCATATAGGCACATTTTTTATCCTTTCAGGGTTGACAACCTTCGATGCCATTGTAGGGTACGACTTTCTAAAGGAAATTGAGGCAGAAATTAACATAAAGAATGATATTTCATGCTATAGATGTGGCAGGGAAGAAATGCACTTCTTTGGTTCCGAAGAAGTGAATAATTTCGAAATTGACTTTGCCACGGTTCCGCTAAGCGTTAGGAAAGTGTTCATGGAAGTAATAGAAAAAAATAAATGCGCATTCGCGGAACCGGACAGGGCACTTCCCTATAATACAAACGCGGTTGCAAGAATCAGGTCAACCACTAACGAACCTATTTATACTAAAACCTACCCATACCCAATGTCAGCAGCAAGCTTTGTTAATAAGGAGCTGGAGTCTTTGTTAGCGGATGGGATCGTAAGGCCTTCATGCTCACCTTATAATTCACCGAAACATGTGGTGAAGAAGAAAGGACTGGATGAAAACGGTGAACCAAGCTTCGGCTGGTAGTCGATTTTAGAAAGATCAATGACAAAACCATTGCCGATAAGTATCCGATACCCGAAACCTCAGTTATTTTGAGCAACTTGGGGAATTCAAGATATTTTTCTACTCGTGACCTAAAGTCCGCCTTTTATCAAATACTGTTGGCAGAGAAGGATCGCCAGAAAACTGCTTTCAATGTCAATAATGGCAAATACGAGTTCCGTCGTTTGCCGTTTTGACTTAAGAATGCCCCGAGCATTTTTCAAAGGGCAATAGACGATATTCTCAGGGTTAGTGTCCCAAAAGGGAGTCAAGACTTCACCAGAGAAAATAAAAGATATTTTGAGGTACAAAATCCCTGAAACCTTATAAGCGCACTGCGTTACCCGACTTGACGCACTAAACACACCCCTGAGTGCAAATGGCATCGTTGTCAGCTGTTGCTGAACAGCAGTGCCAATTGCACTCAGCAGTGGCAATTGCATTCAGCAATATGAAAAAATGGCAACGCAGCGTGGGTACATTTTACAGTTTATATGGAACCGGCAACTTATACACACGCGAAGGAATAGTAGAAATTAAAATCTAAGTTAAAAAGCAGAAACTAAAAACTAAGTGCACAACTAAGACCTACAACGTGAAAAAACAAAGTTTTAAATAAAACAATTAAATTTAAAAAATTAAACAAACATATATTTAACTGAAGAAACAAAAGACAGAGTAAGTTATATAACAGTTGCGTGCGTGTGTGTGGCAGTGTGTGCACAGAACAACAATTTTTCTTGGTGTCCAAGATCGACACCTTTCATGGCGACCTGGGCCAAAACCCTGCAAATGCGGCGAGTGGCCATTCAAGCCTCCCAACAGGCGTGGGAGCACTAATTAAAGTAGAAAAAACCTACAAAAAATTACAAAAATCGAAGAAAAATTAAATATTAACAATATTACAACAAATACACATATACACAAAAATCAAAAAGAAAAACTAAAAATCTTAAAAATCTAAAATCGTAACAACTTTAAATCCAAAAATTTTATTAAAATGAATTAAACAAATACAGTTTTTTTCCTAAAGAATTAAAATTTAGTTTACAAAAAAAATTGATTTAAAAATCTACAAAAAAAAATATAAAAATGTAAAAATCTTACAAAAAAAAATTAAAAAACTAAAAACTACACAAAAAAATGTTCCTTTGTAAACTATAAAAATTACAAAAAAATACAAAATTTAGGGAAACCCTACAGAAAAAAAAATTAAAAACATTTAGAAATCTACAAAAAAATTTAAAGACATTAAAAATCACACAAAGAAATACAAAAAGTTTAAAAAACCTCTCTACAAAAAAAAATTATAAAATTAAAAAAAAAAAACACTTACAGAAAAACTTTACAAAAATCTAAAAATCCAAAAAAAAATTCAATTTTAACACAAATGTACAAAAATTTGAAAAGTTTGAAAACTGAAACATTTTTGAATAACTATACTACTTGGTGGGTGTTCATGGTGGTGTTTGTGCCGGTGGCTAATGCAGAAAAATTAGAAGAAATAAAAGCACTTAACAGAAAATATAATAAAATGACTTAATAGAATACAGAAATAATAAGATCATATAAACTGTTATAAAATAAACAACGAACTAAACGGCAGCAGAAATAATATAATCATGGAAAGAAAAACAACAAAAACACATAAAATTAAAACACATAATTTGAAGACTGTACCAAAAAAAAATTTTTTTTTCTGTAAAAACGGCACTAGCCATGCCACCACCATAGCGGCAAACCACCGTAAGCCCAAAAAGCAACAAAACAGCAAACACCTTTCATGGTATATAAGCACATAAGAACAGTACATGGCAGAACAGCAAGCGCAGCAGCAGCAGCAAAACAGCAACCGAAGCAGCAGACCAGCAGCAGAAACGATATAATATAGAGACATTGCATAGACGAAAAATCGTGTGAGGCAAGCTTCACAAAATTCTAGTAGGTCACATTCACCACTTACCACAGCAGAATTTGTTAAACTACCACTGTCTGTATTTGTTATTTAATAATTATTTGTACACTTTTTATTCAGCTAATGTGTTCAGAATTTTAACTTTTACTCACTAAAACTCCAATCAGTGTATTTCTGTACTTAAATTATGTTAAAAATTGTGTTAAAGTTTTTGGTGTGGTGAAAGTGATCTACTAGAATTTTGTTACGCTCCGCTGCTTTCCACCGAAGTTCGCGCATGCAATATCTTTATATTCAAAAATGTTTGCCAGCAGCAGCAACATAACGGCAAGCAATCAAGCGGTAACGAAGCGCAGCAGCAGTTGGTATGAAATAATTTTTGCATTATATACATTATATTAAAATAAATTAAACTTACATTTTTGTCAATTTCCATTGAATATTCATTATATTTTTTATCAAAAACAAAAATTATTTCATATTAACCTTTTTCTGAATTTTCAACATCTACATAATAATACATTTCATATTATGTTTCCAATTTTCAAAAATTACCGTACTTATTATCATACTTATTCAATTACATTAAACAAAAGAACAATTTTTAATACAAACATAAAATTTCCTGAAATACACATACATATATATGTGTGCAAAATTTGCAAAGGTAGGCACTGTGGGACAGGGCCGGACAAAAACAGAAACTTTTTTAATCATCATTAATTGCTTTATTGGTTTTTGGCTTATATAACAGTTGCTGAAATTAAATACATTGTTTACGCGGCGTAGGCTGCCACCCGTCCCATCTCCCCCTTGTACATACGTATATCGATGAATTTATATATATAATCCGTATATTGTATTATTCGATTATTAAATTGTATTATATCGAATATCTATGAATTTATATATAACCCGTCTCTCGTATTGTATTCGATTATTGAATTGTATTATATCGAATTATCCCCTAGAATCAATGCATTGTATTTAACTTCAAATTTCCCACTGGGAACCCTCATGGACTTGTGGCAGCCTCCACCGCGCAAATCCTCCAAATGGAATTCGCCGCAATTACATATTCTGCAGGCGGGATGTGTAGAAGGGCATGTAATGCTGCTGTCGGGGTAATTTTTAGAGCTTCCGTTCGTGAGATATACGTAATTAAAGGGAGCCACCTTTTTGGTTTTTTCGAATAACGGTAAATTGTAAATATCTCAAAACGGTACCATAGAATCAAAAATGAACTCGATTTTCGAAATCAGGGGGTGGTTTTACATACGAATTTCATAACGGCGTCTCTGGTAAATTTTGGCCGTCGACCAGTGTAATCTGTATAACCCCTCTAGTTTTTTGGTGTTTTGCACAGCTTATTTCTAGATCATAATTTATTATACCCTGCCCGACAAAGAAAACTTTTTTTAACGAACAGCTTAACAAACACGTTATTTCGATATCTCGGTTTCAGTTGAAATGTAGAGAGCCACATTCTTTATTAGGACGTCAGAATAATAGCTAAAGCGACATTTTTTAAACGTTATGGTCTATAGTTTTAAACTTACCAATGCGTCTTTTCAATTTTATTCAGTTTTGATTTCAAACCAGGGACCTATTTTAGTATTTATTTATGTTTTTTTTCTAAATGAAAAAAGTTTAAGGTTCCGGGGATATCTACTTTTTATTTGCATGTTTACTACGGATATTATGAGGATTTGGTTATACAGAGGATCGCTACCTGTCAAAAAACTACCACCGTGTTGATTATTATATTTTTTGCTTCTCGTGCGAATTAAAAAAAACTGATAATCTTTATAATCATCACTTTTTTCCTGTTCGAGAAATCAACGTTTTTTCTTGCTTTTATGCTAAAACAAATTTGTAAAAAATTTGCGATAATCTTTGCACT
Source organism: Eurosta solidaginis (assembly GCF_040869045.1). Classification (NCBI taxonomy): domain Eukaryota; kingdom Metazoa; phylum Arthropoda; class Insecta; order Diptera; family Tephritidae; genus Eurosta; species Eurosta solidaginis. Next base: position 81,505,552 of record NC_090320.1, on the reverse strand, counting down.
GTTTCATCCTCTTTTTCTGCAATTTGTGCGTGAAACAAACTGGCTCGTTTACGGAGTAAATCCCTAGCGAACTACTTATTTGTCTGCATTATTTTAACAAACAAAGTGTTTCTGATAAATTTGTGAAGTTAAACATTGAAAGATTAATAAATAATAACCACAAAGTCTGTTCATACGTAAGCTTGGAAGTAATTGGCGAGATTAGAGGAAAACCCAAACACGCAAGTATATTAGATAAGCTGTAATACGTGGAGTGACGAACGGCGGAGTGTTGTTGGAAAACGCAACGTAAGCGCTTAAGCAGAGTATTGTATTGTGTATAGCATTGGTGGAAGATAGTGCTCAGAGTTACGGAAAGCCTTATAACAGCCGTCTAGAAAAGGAGCAGCGACAGCAAAGCTAACATTAAGAATCACATCGTTACAAAGCGACCACATTCCAAACCCACAGGTAATTCATAATTTATCTAATGGTCCTTCTTCGCCATCGAAGAAACCAGCGGTTTTAATAATATACATACATATACATATATTCGGTATATCCCCACGAATAAATTTTGGTGGCTCCCGCCAAATTCAAATTTCTCCCGCCAGAATTATAATTTCCCGCCAAAAATACATTTATATATATATATATATGTACATTCTCACCACAGGTGATTACCTCCAGCTCATGGTAATAAGCAATCCCGTCCCCGCTACAACCACCACTCCCCAAGAAAGTTCCGGGATGCACCTCAAAGTACCCGCCTGTGACATCGAAGTCTTTTACGGGAGTTATGATCAATGGCCGTCCTTCCGTGACATGTTCACGGCGGTCTATATCAACCACCCCAAACTCTCGAGCGCCCGAAAACTGTACCACCTCAGGTACAAGATCCAAGGAAAAGCCGGCCAGATAGTAAAGCAATTCCCACTTAGTGATGCCAACTTTGCTCTGGCTTGGGAAGCTCTGAAATCCCGATACGAAAATAAAAGAGTCCTGGTCGACAATCAAATCCGAATTCTCATGAATCTAAAAGCGATTCAATCGGAAAACAGTGATGAAATCCAAAGTCTGCAATCTTCCGTTAATAACTGTCTCCAGATATTAGCAACCCAACAAGTCTCGACAGATAGTTGGGACCCCATATTAATATATCTGGTACCCTCAAAGCTCCCAGAAAACACAGTTGCGTTTTGGGAGCAATCTTTAAGCTCCAGAAGAGACCTACCGAACTGGTCCCAAATGGATAAATTTCTGACTACTCGCTACGAGATAGTGGAAAGGGTGGATAAATGGCGACCAGCCAAACCCCGATACAATCCACCCTCCACCAATTTCTCAAAGCCTCCCTCAAGTCAAAACAATCCCAGTTCAGGCAGGCTCAGACCCCAAACCAAAGCCGCAACCCCCCGCAGAACAGCAACTACTCCCAAAATCGCACAAATGCTCATGTGACCGAGCATCAAAAAATATACGGCTGCAGAATAGGCAAGCAGTTCTCCCACACGCTACAAAGCTGCTTGAATTACAAAAAGCTGGCAATCCCTGAACGAAAAATATTCGTGAGAGAAAACAAAAATTTATTTTATCCTATCTTCCTCAGATGGATCGCCAACGCCCTCCAGTCCCCGCACCGCGCCGCTCGCTAGCATCACAGGTGACAGTGCCCATAGCTCGCCAACAACGTGCCGAAGTCCTGCCCGACTACCGACGATGCCGTTTATGCATGCGACCCCATGCACTATCAATGTGCTCCGTGTACGCTGCCATGCAGCCCCAACAACGCGCCTTGGTCGCACGGGCACACAATTATTGCACAAACTGCTTGGCACTGTCACACGCCACACGCGCATGTTCATTCAGCGAGCGCTGCCCCAACTGTGAACTCCCTCACCATACGTTGTTGCATCGAGCCACCGGGATCCGACAAACCCCGAATGTAGAGCAACCACCAAGGCGCCAACGCCATTCATCGCGCCGCCACAGGCCACGCCATCACAGCAGTGGGAACGTCCAGCCACCACAACCACCACCCGCTGCAAGAACATTCAGCGTTCGCCGTAACCAACGCGCACCGACCGTGCTCAACCGCACTATACGATGCACCGCCACCGGCCTGCGCACCTCAACCTACAAACATAAAGTTGGGAAAATACTGATTCAACACGTTAGGCGCTTAGTACGCCTAGGCGGGCCAGGATGTTTACGCGACGTAGGCTGCCACCCGTCCCATCTCCCCCTTGTACATACGTATATCGATGAATTTATATATATAACCCGTATCTTGTATTATTCGATTATTGAATTGTATTATATCGAATATCTATGAATTTATATATAACCCGTCTATTGTATTGTATTCGATTATTGAATTGTATTATATCGAATTATCCCCTAGAATCAATGCATTGTATTTAACTTTAAATTTCCCACTGGGAACCCTCATGGACGTGTGGCAGCCTCCACCGCGCAAATCCAGCAAATGGAATTCGCCGCAATTACATAGTAGCGATCCGGCAGGATCGCTACCTGTCAAAAAACCACCACCGTGTTGATTATTATATTTTTTGCTTTTCGTGCGAATTAAAAAAACTGAAAAATCTTTATAATCATCACTTTTTTCCTGTTCGAGAAATCAACGTTTTTTCTTACTTTTATACTAAAACAAATTTGTAAAAAATCTGCGATAATCTTTGCACTGTGTCATCCTTTTTTTCTGCAATTTGTGCGTGAAAAAAACTGGCTCGTTTACGGAGTAAATCCCTAGCGAACTAGTTAATTGTCTGCATTATTTTAACAAACAAAGTTATAAATTTGTGAAGTTAAACATTGAAAGATTAATAAATAATAACCACAAAGTCTGTTCAAACGTAAGCTTGGAAGTAATTGGCGAGATTAGAGGAAAACCCAAACACGCAAGTATATTAGATAAGCTGTAATACGTGGGGTGACGAACGGCGGAGTGTTGTTGGAAAACGCAATGTAAGCGCTTAAGCAGAGTATTGAATTGTGTACAACATTGGTGGAAGATAGTGCTCAGAGTTACGGAAAGCCTTATAACAGCCGTCTAGAAAAGGAGCAGCGACAGCAAAGCTAACATTAAGAATCACATCGTCACAAAGCGACCACATTCCAAACCCACAGGTAATTCATAATTTAGCTATACATTTTTAAAAGTTTTATAGTTTTAGTCCCACTGTGCCCTACAGTGGGCTCCATCAAAAACAATACAAAAAAAAACAAAATAAATAAAATTTTCTTTTTTTACTTTTCATAAGCGGCCCGTATCTATAAAAATAAAGCCATACAATTTTAATAAAAACGGTGCGTCTGTAATAACACAAACACATTGAGATCTTTTTAATAAAGCGGTGCGTCCGTTATCAACAGCCAAGTCCTTTTATCAAAATAAAATACTTTCCTTTGAAATCAATTTAAACTAAATTACTTCAATATACATTCAATTTATCATTAAATATTCAGTCTTTCATTAAATTGCCGGATAATTCTTTCAATTTCACATCAACATTCAATTCAATTTCAATTTCTGTTAAATTTTCGTTAACAATTTCTACAAATTCGACTTTATTCAGTTTAAATATTTCTTCTTTGTTCCTACTGCATTTGTTTCTTAGAAACCAAAAAGTAGTTCCCAGAATTTCAGAGCAAGACTCAGATTCCGAAAATTCAGATTCCAATTCGAAAAATTTTAATTCCGAATGTTCCGATTCCGAAAATCTTGACTTTAAAAGCCCAGTTTCCGAAGGCTCAACCACATATTCACCCAGTACAATCAAAAATCTTGTTGTTAGACTTTCTTTGTCCGGAGAATTTCACTGATTTGAGGAATTACCCGAAACACATATTTCAAATCCTCCTAATTCCGATACAAATATGGCAACTCCTGAGGAAAAAAGATCGTTTATCAGCATGTGTGCTGGTATTATGCGTGAAAATTATAGCGGCGAGCCCCTGGGTCTTGAATCTTTCATTAATAAAATTGAGTTATTCGAAGAATTTGTCGACGAAAATTTAACTGGCACTTGTATTTCATATATTAAATCCAAACTCGATGGTAGAGCTCGAGAAGCGATACCAACTCAAATACTTTCAGTTAATGATATAAAAATAGCACTACGTAACCGTATAAAACCCGACAACTCCAAAGTTGTGGCGGAAAAAATTGCGGCTTTGCAAGTTAATAATAACAATTACACCGATTTTGTAAAACGCGTCTAGGAATTGTCTGATTCTTTAGAGCGTTCGCTCATTATCGAAGGGATTACTCAGGCCAAAGCCCATGAAATGGCCATCGAGCAAACAGTTAGCGTTTGCCGATTGAACGCAAAAACCAGTTTAGTCAAATCAATACTCGCTTCAACCAATTTTTCTGATTCCAAGGACGTAGTAGCTAAACTGATTGTAGAGCAATCAAATGACAGTTTTAGCATTTAGCTCGCGGAACAATACCAATTTCAGAAATTTTCAAAGTAATAATCGAGGTCGAAACTTCCAAAATCAAATTCGTAACTTTAACAATTATAGACAAAATAGACCATCTTTTAGTAACAGTAACTATGGCAACAACTATATTCGCGGCAATCAAAGGAAAAATTTCCGTTCCGGCGACGGAAATCGGCATCAGTCTAATAATAATAATAATAGCAACAATAGTCGTACTAGCAATAATAACCGTTCTAACACTTCCAATAATAGAGGTAGAAATGCAAGTGTCCGGACTTTAAACAGGGAAGCCCCTCAGGAGCGAACACTGAGGGAGGACGAGACAAATTACTAACTGATTCAGCTCACAGTTTTTCTTCTAAAAACGTTTATTTTCTTAACTTAAATTATTGCGATTTTATACAAATAAATATAACTGGCTCTAACAAATTTTTACATTTCTGGTCGACACACAAGCCGACATTTCATTAATTAAAATTTCTTCTCTTAATAAAAATGTGTCAATTAATAACAATGATACAATCAATATTACTGGAGTAACTACAGATACAGTTTATACATTAGGTACTTTTACAACTAACTTACACTTTTCAAACATACGTTGCACGTGGTAGACAATGATTTCAAGATTCCATCAGATGGAATACTTGGTAAGGATTTCCTAAAAACAAATAAATGCGATATCAGCTATGCAACAAATTGCATTTCCTTCTGGATAGGCAATGAAAAGATCGCACTTCCCATCCTTCACGGAATGGAAAGCGATACATTTGTTATACCACCTCGTTGCGAAGTTTATAGAATTTAGAATTTTCCCCTTGGAAAAAGACTCAGAACCACTTTTCGTGGATTCTCAAGAGATTTCTGACGGTGTTTTCACAGCGAAATGTATAGTTGATACTAGTAATCCGATCATTAAAGTAATAAACACCACAAGAAGCGTAAAATACGTAAACAACTGCAACATTCAAACTGAAAAACTTTCTAATTATCACGTTTATAAAATCAATAACCCAGTAAAACAAGATAGTCGTATTAAAGAACTTAAAATCATTTTAGAAAAACAAATACCTAATTATGCTGAAAATAAGCTTATTAACTTATGTTTACAATATTCGGATATTTTCGCGCTAGACAATGATAAAATAACAATAAACAATTTTTATGAACAAAAACTAAGACTAAACGATACGACGCCAGTATACATTAAAAATTACCGCCTACCGTATTCTCAATGCGAAGAAATAAATAAACAGGTTAATAAATTATTGGGAAACGATCTGATCGAAAATAGTTGTTCGAATTATAACAGTCCCTTGAAAGACCTAAATGGCCAAAAATCGTATAGAATGTGCGTTGACTTTAGGGCTGTAAATAAAAAGTTAATTGCTGATAAATTTCCTTTGGTATGTGTAGAGGATATTTTGGATAACCTTGGCCGTGCGAAATTCTTTTCTACTTTAGATCTTTTTTCGGGTTTTCACCAAATTCCACTTCACAAAGATTCAAGAGACATAACATCTTTTAGTACTGACCGCGGAGCTTTTCGATGGAAGGTTTTACCATTTGGTCTAAACGTGGCTCCAAATTCATTTTCAAGAATGATGTCAATTGCATTTTCTGGTATTTCACCCAACCAAGCCTTTATGTATGTAGACGATATAATAGTAATTAGATGTAGCGAAGCACATCATCTCAATAATCTAAAAAAAGTTTTCGAGACATGTAGGAAGTTCAACTTGCGACTTAACCCAAAAAAATGTAAATTCTTCGACCTGAAGTAACTTTCTTAGGGCATAAATGCTCAGCAAATGGGTTGCTACCAGACGATTCAAAAATTGAAGCAATTAAAAGGTATCCTAAGCCACGCGATAAAGACGCTGTCCGAAGATTCGTGGCATTTGCAAATTATTATAGGAGATTCATTCCAAATTTCGCTTCTTTAGCAGCTCCATTGAATCGTTTGAGTAGAAAAAAGTTGAATTTAATTGGGATACGGCATGTGAGTTAGCTTTCGATAAACTAAGAAAAAGTCTGATTTCTCCAAAACTATTACAATATCCAGATTTTACCTAAGAATTTTTAATTACGGTTGATGCTTCAAAGTTAAGTTGTGGTGCGATACTGAGTCAAAATCATAATGGTAACGACTTGCCAATTTGTTTTGCTTCAAAATCCTTTAGCAAATCGGAACAAAATAAAGCAATAATAGAATTAGAACTTTTGGCAATATATTTTGCAATAAAGCAATTTCCTGCATATATTTATGGCACTCACTTCAAAGTTAAATCAGATCATCGTCCACTAGTTTATCTATTTAATATGAAAGATCCGTCGTCGAAACTTTCCAGAATCCGTTTGGAATTGTCCGAATATAATTTTACCATAGACTATATTAAAGGAAAATCTAACGTAGGTGCAGACGCATTATCGCGAATTTCAATTCAAGAACTTAAGAATTCCAATAATCAAGTTTTAGCAGTACAGACGAGGTCTATGACGAAACGTCACGAACAATTACAACAATCGGCTGAAGACATAAACGAAGAAAATGTCAAATTACAGGTATTCGACAAATCTTTATATAATTTTTCCAAGAAAATCCATAGGATAAAAAGCCGAATATGTCATGACAACGATAATGATAAAATCAATTTAAAAATATATGCGCATTTAAAACATAAAAAACTTGAGTTACTTAATATTGTGTGTACTAACAAAATGATGCAATTAGATGAATTACTTTTGAAGCTTGAAAAAAAAGCTGGTAAACCCAATATTAAACAAGCAGAATGGCAAAAAGATGATCAGTTATTTAAATATTTTTCTATTTCAAATTTTAAAAGTACAGGGAATTCAATTTTAAAAAATTTACAAATACTATTAATAGAACCTGTCGAAACAGTTACAGACAACGACAAGAAACTTAAACTAATGGAAACTTACCACAATGACCCGATATCAGGTGATCACTGCGGAAATAAAAAGCTTTACGCAAAAATACGTACAAAATATTATTGGAAAGGTATGACCCGTGATATTGCCACATACGTCGAAAATTGCAAAAAGTGCCTTTTGAATAAATTCAAGCCAAAAACCAAAGAAAATTTGGTGCTTACACCAACACCCTGCAAACCTTTCGATGTCGTAGTTATAGATACAATAGGACTTTTGCCTGAGTCGAATAATGGGAATAGGTTCGCGTTTACCATTATGTGCGACTTAAATACCTAGTTACAATATCAATCCCTGATAAGACAGCAAAAACAATTGCAACAGCCATTTTTGAAGGCTTCATCCTCATTTATGGCATAATGAAATCAATTAAAACCGATTTAGGAACCGAATATAAAAATGAAATTTTCTCTGAATTAACTAAACTCCTAAAAATCGAACATAATTTTTCTACAGCTTACCATCATGAAACCCTAGGTACAATTGAAAGAAACCATCGTGTGTTTAATGAATATTTACGAGCTTTTTTAAATCATTCAAGGTTTTTTTAAATGATAACTTCCCCGAATGGGACGTTTATTTGAAATATTTTTTTTTTAATAATCGGGGATTGCCCATATTGCTTTTTTAAATGTATGAAAACATTTATTTGAAGCAATTTTTTTATTTTATAATTTATTTAATAATTTGGGAAAAATTTAAACAACGTGACATCAGGACGGACAAGGCGACAGCTGTTTCGATTTTACCTTGTAAATCTCTTCAAAGCCTTTTCTCCCACTCCCGGGAGAAAAGGCTTTGAAGAGATTTACAAGGTATAATCGAAACAGCTGTCGCCTTGTCCGTCCTGATGTCACGTTGTTTAAATTTTTCCCAAATTATTAAATAAATTATGAAATATTTTACATTTTTGCATTATACAACGCCTAGTACAGTTTTTGATAATGGATTTACTCCATACGAATTAGTATTCGGTAGAAATGTTATCTTACCAAATGAAGTTCAGAAGGAACAAATCAATCCAATTTCCAATGTTAAAAATTATGCAAAAGAAGTAAAATATAGACTACAAAAAACACATAAAATAGCAAAAGATTTAATTAATAAACATAAAATTAAAAATAAGGATCTTTATGATAAGAGGGCGCGTCCGTTAGCTATTAATATAAACGATAAGGTAGTAGTACAAAAAGAACCTAGAAATAAACACGAAAGTATTTATCAAGCACCATATATAGTCACAAAAATTGATGGAGTTAATGCCACGGTTTTAGATGAAATGAATCAAAAGGAAAAACCCGTTCACAAAAACCGAATCAATAAGGTAAACTAAAATATGTTAATACAAATTTACAATCTAACTTGTAACTAATTTTAAATTTTCATTACTCTGTTATTGAAGCATAAAATCTCAAATTAAAATTTATATTAATATACGAAAACAAAAAATTTAATTGGCATGTAAATAAAACCAAATATTAATATGCACGCACTATTTGTAATAAAAATATATAATACATTAATTTAATGCAATAGAAATTAGAAAACAAATTACGTGTAAGTAACTGAATTCATATTATAATATTAACAAAATTTGATAGGTAAAAAGAAAAAAATTGTTCTGATTGAACGAATGAAAAAAGGGGAGGAACACCCTAATATCATACATTCATTCAACCAAAAATATTTAAAAGTCATAGGAACAAGAAGAATATGACAAATCTGATCAACTTGTCAGATTCTTCTTTTTCTAAGGAAGGGTGGTATAACCGCACTGCGTTACCCGCCTTTACGCACTAAACACACCCCTGAGTGCAAATGGCATCGCTGTCAGCTGTTGCTGAACAGCAGTGCCAATTGCACTCAGCAGTGGCAATTGCATTCAGCAATGAAAAATGATGGCCGCTGAGGTGGGTTGAGAAAACGAATTAGATTAGAGTCGTGTGAGTGAACAAGAGTGGCGGTCGTGCTAATAATAGATAGGAAAAGTGAAATTATTTATGAACTAAAATTATTAAAGAAGTAAATGTTTAAAATAAAAATAAACACTCTATTGTAAAATATAAAAACAACATTTTATTTATTTAAACAATAAACAGAAAAAGTAAGTGTGGGTGTGTAGTGGCAGGGAGTATGTGGGCAAAAACATTTTTTCATGGTGTCTAAGATGGACACCTTATAACCCTTGCAGCCTTAAGGTCATTCCTTGGGTTATCGGGATATTACAGAAAATTCGTGAAAGATTATGCGGCAATAGCCAAGCCTCTTACTAGATATTTACGTGGCGAAAACGACCATATCGGGGCAAATAGATCCAGAAACGTCCGCATTGATTTTGATGAAGACGCGATAAGCATTCGAGAAAATTAAGCAAATTCTTGCCTCCGAAGATGGTTTGTTGCTCTATCCTGATTTTGGAAAGCCTTTTGAATTAACAACAGACGCTTCGATTCATGCACTGGGATCCGTTTTATCTCAGAATGGACGCCCAATAACTATGATTTCCAGAACATTATGCAAGACAGAGGAAAATTACGCTACAAATGAGCGGGAGCTTCTGGCTATTGTCTGGTCATTGAAGGCCCTAAAAAATTACCTTTATGGGGTGAAAAATATAAGGATCTTCACGGATCACCAGTCTCTGACTTTTTCTATAGGGGACAAGAGTTCAAATTCAAAAATGAAGAGATGGAGAGCTTTCGTGGAGGAGTTTTCACCCACATCTTGTTACAAGCCTGGAAAGGAGACCGTCGCTGCCGACGCCCTATCGCGTCAATTCTTGAATAATATAACGGACAACGAATCTATGTAAAATACAGCACATAGTGAAATGTTATAAATGTCATAAATTTCCCTATGAATCAGTTTAGGAGTCAAATTATCCTTACTGAGGGAAATGCAAATTGCAGAAAAACAAAAATTTTTTTTCGGCAATATGTTCGACACACAATCGAATTTAACAGTATAGAGAGTTTATTTTCGGCTCTAAAAACGAGTGTAAGCCCTAAGGTGGTAAACGCAATTTATTGCGACCTCCCAACACTTGCAAAAATACAGCACCGTGTCGGGAAAACATTCCCGTCTGTAAAATTTGTTCATACGAACTAAATTGTCATAGATATCACAAATGCAAATGACCAGATTGAAGCAGCAAATCATGAACACAGCCGAGCACATAGAACGGTAAACGAAAATTTTAATTTCCCAAACATGAAAAATTTCTTAACTCTATTGTTAAAAATTGCAAAACTTGTATGGAAAATAAATACAATAGGAAACCCGCTGACACTATTATTGGAGAAACTCCTATTACCGAATATCCCAGACAAATATTGCATATTGATGTTTTTTCCACGGACAAGCAACATTTCTTGAATTCTACGATAAGTTCTCAAAGTTTGCGACCGTGATTCCGATTGCATCAAGAAATCTCATTGATATTAAAAATGCTCTCTTTCAGATGCTAAGTAGGTACAAAAAAACCAAACTAATAGTTTCAGACAACGAAAAAGCTTTTCAGGCATATGCTATTCAAAGTCTATTGAAAAATTACTTTGATGCCGAGCAGTTCTTTGTACCACCTCTTCATAGCAAGAGCAATGGGCAAGTGGAACGGTTCCATTCGATGTTGTTGTTGTTGTTGTTGTAGCGATAAGGTTGCTCCCCGAAGGCTTTGGGGAGTGTTATCGATGTGATGGTCCTTTGCCGGATACAGATCCGGTACGCTCCGGTAACACAGCACCATTAAGGTGCTAGCCCGACCATCTCGGGAACGATTTATGTGACCACGTTAAACCTTCAGGCCATCCTTTCCTCCCCACCCCCAACTTCCATGAGGAGCTTGGGGTCGCCACAGCCTCGTCTGTTAGTGAAACAGGATTCGCCGCGGATAGGTGAGCTTGACAATGGGGTTTGGAGAAGCTATATATTGCGCTGGCAACCTGAAGGGTTGCGCTACACAACCCCTTGAATCTGGTATTTTAGTCGCCTCTTACGCCAGGCATACCTACCTAGGTTCCATTCGATCTTAATGGAGATTGCGCGTTACGTCAGGGTTCAACAGGAAATTTCAGATACAATTGATTTGATTCTGATAGCCACGCTAAAATATAATGAAACTTATCATTCTGTCACAGGGGCAAAACCAATTGATATAATTAATGACTTCGATCACGCGAGACTAAATAAAATAAAAGGTAAACTGAAGGCAGCTCAGGAGAAGGTGAGGTGTACTACTGCAAACAAAAGAAATTTTGACGACGGTGATGTGGTGTTCGTGAGAAGAAACAAAATATTGGGTAATAAATTTGATAAGGTTTTCGTGGAGAAGAAGGTGCAAAAAGATCTAGGGACTGCGGTCTTAATGGACAGTAGGAAGGTTCGCAAAAACAATTTACGTTAGAGAAGGAGAGACGCAAAGGGAGAAGTGTGAAGATTAACATAGCCTATTTCGGTTTCTGTTTTTCAGCGTTTTGTTTATTGCGGAGGCTTTCGGCGAGATATTAAACTATTCCACATCAAAATACATCCCCAAGACCAACTTAACAAAATATCAACAACTTCAACAAGAGACGGAAAATCTACTGACGTATATCTCACAGACTTCCTTGAAGAAACTTTTGGAAGTTGACCTAGAACAAAGAGATCGACTTTTTTGCAATTCATCACCGACACTCGCGCAGCCTAAACTTTTTGGGCACGGCATTAAAAGTTATTGCCGGTACCCCTGACTTCGACGACTTTAACGAACTTAGGACTAAAACGGAAATAATATTACAAAATAATGACGACCAAATGGTAATAAATACTAAAATACAAGAACAAATAAACAAACTTACGGACGCAGTAAACAAACTAAGTTTCACCAAGAAATTTTCTGAAAGTCAAGCACTAAATCTATTTCAACTAGCAAGTAGCAGAACAAGAGCAATTATTGAAGATTTAGAAAATACGGCATTGTCAATAGCACTAGCCAAGGCAAATATTATAAATCCAGTAATTTTAGACAATAATGAAATAAACTTTATCTTTAATAAAGAAAATTTTAGTGTAAGCATTAATGATATATTAATTAACAGTAAATTTAAGATAGTTAAGCAAAACAATATCATTATTTACTATGTCAGATTTCCTATTATTCGAGACCTCTGTAATGCAACCTCTATCTATCCGGTTTCCCATAACAACAAAATAATAAATTTTGAATCTAGTTTAGCCGCAAAATGCCAAAATAATTATAAAGTGTTGAAAAATTTGTAACAAACAAAGTGGTACGATTTTTTGCCAAGATCTTAAAGAACCAGGTAATCACTGTCTCAAAAACCTTTTAAATACTTACGAAGCAAACTGCTCTGAGGTAACGGCATACTTACAGCCAATAACAAAGGTCAATGACGGTGTCCTCATTATAAATAACGCGATTTCAACCATCAAAATTTCCAACAAGCAACCAACCCAAATTAGTGGTACCTACCTTGTAACATTCAAAGACTCTGTCACAATTAACCAAACGCTATTCATAAACAAGGAACAACGAATTTTCGTTAACCCAGAAACTCCATTGGCACATAGAGTTAATATCACATAGCACATAAAAAACCTTTCATTGCTCGTTCTTCAAGAACTTAATTTCAAGAACCTTATCCATATAGAAGGCCTTAGAAAAAAAATTACATTGCATGTCTCAATATACAATTTACTCTTCTCGTCAGTAATTGTCATTGCATTTATTTGATAATTTTTAAAATCATATCTATCGGAACCCGCCTATGGAAGCAGAGGTAGAGGGCGGCCCCCACTCCGTTGGAAGGACCAGGTGGAAAACGATTTAAACTCCCTTGGTGTGACCAATTGGCGCCGGTTGGCGGAGCGAAGGAGCGACTGGCGCGCCTTGTTGGACGGCCATAACGGTTTAGACTGTTAAGCGCCAATTAAGTAAGTAAGTAATATATTGTAACGAATTTACTGCTATTCCGCTTATTTCAAATCTTCTACTAAGGTTCGAATCACTAAACTTTTGAATAAATAACTCCAATTTCAACTTAATTCAAAACTGATTGTAGCGCCTCTACAGTTGCTGCCTTTTATACTCTTTGATTTCCTCGTTGCATCTTCTAAGCGCTTCCAGAATTTACTTAGTTACTGCTATAAAATTATAACTACAAATGCACGTGTACAGCTTCTCATATGCGCGTGTATTTGTCAGCGACACTTCCACAATTATAATTGCATTCTTTTGGGATCATCTCAGATAAGATATCTGCATGTGTTTGTGCGTTTCTTCTCCGCTGCGTGTACGTACATATGTGTAGATATAATGATTGAATTATTGATGTGCATCAAGTCACTGCTTAGCATCGGCTTAGAGATGATAGCATCCCTTAGTGCTGCTAATATTCGTTACACTGCCCTCCACCTAAGTCTGATCGCCCGATAAGACAAACCTCTCGATCTAAACGCTGTTCGCCTCTCCAAATGAACCACTTTCATTTTGGTTCGTGGTTATCCAATGGTTTGTATGCGGTACACTACATCGCTGATCCGTTTTGTAACTTTGTATGGGCCTTCCCAATTACACTGCAATTTCGGGGACAAACCTTTTTTTCGTTGTGGGTTGTATAACAGCACCAAATCTCATTCCTGAAACCCTTCCGAATTAATTGCTTTATCGTACCTCGCTTTCATCTTGTCACTAATAATCTTTGATCGTTGCCTTACCAGATCGTGTATCCCTCTCAGCTCTTCTTCCAAGACACCAGGGGATTTCTTGACATTTCTCTCCGCATCGGCATCTATCCCATACTTCAAATCAGCTGGCAGTCGAGAGAAAAAAAGCCTAAGTGAAGCAATTAAATCTCTTCAGCAAAAACTTAAAAAAGCCGAGGACGACTTTTCTCTAAGGGGGGAGTAGTTAACAGCGGTTAACGCTAATACCATGTATCCACACTCGGACACCAGACTAAACAATGCATATTTGTGTATGCGCTTTTGTCTCGACATAATGAAATATGACCACACTTAAGTTGGTCTTCCTACATATTCTGTTCACTGCTCAAAGCTAGTGAACTAATATTCGCGGAAAATGATGACGTTGCCAAATTCCCATATGAACATCTGAATTCATTACAGAGTGCGTAGATTAAGCTAAGAATAGAATAAGAAAATAAAATAAATAATTTGTAAGCAAAAGATGCATAAAAATGTATAGAAATACCAATAAAGATTCAGATTTGTTTTGACCGCTAAACGGGAATGGCACTCTAGTTCATTTACATACTTACACACTAGCATACAACACCCCAACGCACGCCATACAACAGAAGGCAGAAGCATTGGGCAAAGCAAACACAACGTTAGAATCAGGTGACAACAAACAAATGTACAAACATACAATAGTTAAAGCAAAGGCTGAAAAGCACGGTATGAGCAAATACAAAGGCATTGTATTTAATAAGGAGCATTATGGTGCGTGGATATTCATGGAAAGAAATATTCACCGGAATAACAGTTATTTTATATTGTTAATATTATTAGTTAGAAATTGTTATTATAAAATAACCGTTTGCCTGCGTGCAAAAATTAGTATATAATGGGACGAATTCGCATTAAAATTCAGAGATTAGGAGACAGGCATACGAGTCGGTAAGTTTTATGGCTACCGACCAAGAGTTCACCTGAAGGTTTTTGACTTCATTTGTACTAAAGCATATTCGTCTGGAGGCTTTATTACTCTATTCGACCGCAGAGGTTGGCCGAGGGTTTTATCACCTCAGTCACCTCTTACAAAGTAAGGGAATAAGCTAGGAGTAGAAGTAGATTTGATGAAATAAATACTTATAACGTTTTTTTACTTGAAATAAACAGGAATATTCTTTTAGAAGGACCGGTAGGGATCTTTACTTTCAGGAACCCTGGACGGACTGAGGCCAACCCCGGCAAAGTCAAAGGAAAAGTCCGTCACAATATGACAAAAATCCTCTTTCCTGAAGAATCGGTTGTATGGGGGATATATGCTATAGTGGACCGATCCGATTGGTTCCGACAAATGTCTAGTCGGGCACCTAAATATACCTGCTTACTAAATTTTATCAAAATATCTCAAAAATGTATGGACTAGTTTGCATACAAACAAACAGACGGCTATGGCTAAATCAACTCAGCTCTTCATCCTGATCATTTCGGTATACTTTTTGGTGGGTATCTGTTCCTTTAAGGACTTGCAATTTTGAGATTTGTGACAAAATTAATATACCTCTTCATTTTCATGAAAAGTATAAAAACCATAGAATGACACACCCCTCGAAATATGTTCCGTCCCAATCTCCAATCAGACCAGCAAGAGTTTCACATGATCGACAAAGCCGAACCACCCACTAAGTATTTATTACTTATTTATTTCGAATTGAAAACATTACCCCATGGCTCAATTATATGGTTGGCTCATCTCATCAGCTGATTTTATTTATTTCATTGCATGGCCGATGGGATTGTCAAAAGGAGATGGCATACTCAAAATGAAACCAAACATGGACAACATTTTCTTACTACACACAAAAACTGCTATGTGTTATGTTTTCATTTCATTCCATTCGGCTAATACCAATAAACAAATTTTGACAATTTGAACACACATAATTTGTTGCTTTACAGATGAGCCAACAATATAGTTAAACCATGACATTACCCGAAGTCAAAATTGATGAAAAACTTTGCTTCGAATAATTAAAAAAAAAAAAAAAAAAAAGTTTTCTTGGAACAATAATTATATGTCAACTTTTTTTTACGTTGCTTGGTAATTATTATGAGAACGTTAATACTTTTTCGTTCACAATAAAAATATAAATTTGAATTTTGGTTTTGTTCTTCATAGCATTTTTAGACAACGGCATTGTGAATTCATACTTAAATCATTTGCTCAATAGTGTTTTTCAAAAATTTTTAAAGACGACTGGTACATAGCGTTATTTGCATATTTTTAAATGTTTTCTTAGCTGCTGCTCATATTTTATATATTAACAACATTTTAAAAGTTTATATTAATTTGTAGTCTCATTTTCTGTGGATACATTTAAAACAAAAGTTGATTTGAAACACAAATGAGCAATTCGTGGCACTTCAATTTCTTAACCGCGAGCAAAACCACACCTTTCTTCCATTCTCTAGCCATTCGCGACAGCCGTTATCCCTGTCAGCAATTATTTGACAGGTAGGTATGGCAATAGAGGAATAGAAAGATTTTTCAACCAACTCTTTTGCTCCATATTTGAACAGATAAGCAAATATCTTAACCATAATTTTCTAGGCCAGTGTTGTTTGTCATTGTTGGGGGTAGAGCTAAATTTTGGTTGTATTACACTTTCATTACATTACACTGTATTGGAAAAATGTGAGTGCGCAATATTTTTGTTTCAGCTTAAAGCCCTGTCACATAAGCAGTTTTTCATATAGATGCGTTTAACGCAATATTTTAATGGAGAAAGGTAGTTTGAGCGACACTGGTACCATCTGACATGAAAAGGTAGCCAACTTCAAACTTTTGTTGCAAACAAAGCACAAACAGAATTTGCTTTCGCTAAGGGTGCTTTCACACTTTGCAAGTGAAATCAATTTTTCCACTCATTGGCTCTTCTATAGCAGTTTTCATAGTTAAAAACTGCAGTTTAACAAATGAATGGGACACAAAATATGTTAGCAGTACATTTTCCTTTTGTAGTGAGATAGTTGGTAACAGTCCTTCGCAAAGTTTTTTATGTGAATGGGCAAGGCGAAATAAACTTCAATTGCTAAGTCTGAAGTTCCTTTATATTTACAAACGCAACATCTTGCGGCACTTTGGTGATGTTATTGGCATGCATAATATTGCGTTGAACGCATCTACATGAAAAAGTTTATTGTGACTCGGCCATTAGTGATGCTGCCTTTCTCTACTAAATAGAAAATTTTATTTTCATTTTATTTATTCACTACCACTCAGCTGAGTGAAAAAAATTAAATTTTTGAAGCTTGCTATGCGCCGCTGATATAAGTAAAGTAGCAATCAAAATATGTTAGTTCAGATTGTCAAAATCCGCCTGGAATGGAATGAAAACATAAAACTTAGCAGTTTTTGTCAGCCCAATTCTGAACATTTATTTTTTGGGAGATTTTTCCCTTTTCCCATTCCCGCAATCACGAACACAAATTTCTTGGGAGTTTTTCCCATTTCCCATTCCCGCTATCACAAACGAACTTCGAAAAAGGGGAAAAGTGTTTTGGGAGAAAAGTAGGCATCACGAACGCAATAAAAAATTTGAATTGTTTTGTTCGTTTTGGGAGTTAATTTCCTAAAGATTTTGAAGGGAGAACATTACATTATTTTATTAACAAATAAAAAATCATTTACTTTTCTAGTAGTTATTTTAAATAAGAGAATTTGAAACATCACTCGAAAGAACATCGAATAAGCAGCAAATTAACGAAAATAAAAAAATGTAAGTTTTTTGTTTAATTGGTAACGTTTTTCAAGACGGTGCACGACCAAATTTTTATCAAAGGTGGTATCAAAAGACGCGTCTCAACCTCCGTTTGTAGAATCCGAATGCGAAAATATAAATTTTTATTTCTGTCAAAAGATATAAGCAAAAAATCAGTTCAAATGGTTCATGTGGTTGTTGTTTTTTGCCAGGGTTTTTTTTAAATCGCGGCCGAAGGCCGCCAATGCAAAAAGGTGTTCTGTGCAAAACAACATATTTTGGACCCTCTCGAGGTCATTTTACGGTTTTTGGTAAATTACTTTCGACAGAAATAAAATTTTTGATTTCCGCTTTCGAATTCTTAAAACAGAGGTCGAGACGCTTATTTTGATACCACATTTGACAATTTTTCATAAAATTTTGTTGGTGCAACGTCTTGTAAAACGTTGTCATTTAATTTTTCAATTTACTTAAATAAAAAGCCTTTTTGTGTGTTCAGGGTTGAAGAAATCCACAAATAAACAACAGCTAAAAGTACTCGTTACTTTAATGGAGGGTAGGCCGGACATAGCCCGAAATTGCAACAAAGGCGGCAAGGAAGAAGTAGCTCGCTTCTGGAAACAGGCAGAATTGAATTGAATGCCGCAGGGCAACCAGTTAAAACAATAAACGATTGGAAAAAGGTTAATATTAGAGTATAAAAAATGTATTTAACAATTTCTTTATAAATAAAATGCTTTATCTTCTATTTAGGTTTGGATCGACCAAAAAAAATATGTGCGACAGAAAGCAGCGGCAAATGCTAAAGCGAGCAAAACAACAGGTGTTGGTCCAAACACTCAGCAAGCCTTCTCGGATATAGAGGAAGCTATGTATAGCCTCATATCCCTGAAGGACGATGTGGAAGGAGTCGAGGCGAAAAAATATGGCTCCACTCGACAAAAAAAATTGCTGAAGGCGAGTCCGAATTTCCAATTAGGTATTTGGAAGTCCTGACTGATGACAACTTAGAGTTGCCATCCAGCCCACCAACCACCCCTCCACGGGCAACTCGTGAGCTACCAGAGCCCTCAAATGCGGCAAAAAGAAAGAGGAAGCCCACTATATCTGCTGCAGATGCTCTTGAAGCGGAGCTTGGAGTTCAAAAAGAGCTTCTGGAAAATATTTCGCTAGCTGTCAACAGTATTGTCGAGCACAAAGAAGTTGAAAAACGACATTTTGAGGCGATGGAGAGCCTTAAAATGCAGGAAATTGAGGAAATGCGGCGGCACAATGCAGTTTTGGAAGAGCTGTTACGACTGAAGATGTGACTTGTGTCGACGGACTTCTTTTGATTTTTTTCATTCATGGGCTCTCTATCACCTTAAAACGTCGTTTTAAACATCGCTTTACTTAGCTAAAATATTTTCCAGAAGCTCTTTTTGTCTTATCTAGTTGTAAGGGAATTTTTTACAAGAAAAGCATTTTGTTTATTATATTTTAATATTATTTAGTAAAAATTACTGAAATTTATATATATGATCAAATTTGTTTTGTGCTCTATATATCCATGAATTCAAAAAAAAAAAAAAAATAAAATATTGTAAATTCAGTATCTAATTTTACATAATGGTTTTAGTTTTGCAATTGTGGTAGTAGTACATTTTGTACCGAATCCACGTCGACCGCTACACTTGGTTGTTTTGATTCTTGTGTAATCAGGCGACATACTATAGATGGTATTTGACCTGAATTTATATCAGTGTCATTATTAACCTTTTTCGATGGCTTAAAAGTGGAGACAACTTGATCCTCAGTGGTGAGTGAAGCCTGGCCGCATGAGCTGCAGTCTGACGATGGTCCAGCAATGCGGTTCGAGGGGACTTTTAGCCTGTTCACGTCCACGTTGCCGTCGCCGTTGCTGTTGGTGTTGTTGATCGCCAAATTGATGATGATGTGAAATGTTAGTGGTATTGTAGGAATGAGTACAATTTGAAGGAGAGTGAAATATTAATATCCTTTTATTTTTCTGCCGATTTTAATACTAACATATGGTTTTCTTTTTCGCTACTACATAGACTTTCGGCAAAATGTGCGTTGTAATGGGCGATTCATCAATTTTGATAAAAGTTTGATCTCCACTACTATCAATCCACGTGCCGAAACTATAATATAAAAAAAGAATCGTTATTTATCAGTGAGTATGTTACTGTTGAGTTAAAACACCCTACCACATCATTGTTGAATTAAATAGTTATAGACTATTTCCTATGTTTTCTCTTGTTGCTTGCGCCACAGTCGTGTATTGCGATGAAATTGTTGAAATTGCATCCGCGTCCGAAGGATCTAAAACCTCACACTCAGACACATCATGATTCGACTTACACAGCAAACGTTCACTATTTGCGCAGCTTTCTTCGGCGAATAGTGAAGCTCTCGTGCACATAGGATACACCTCCAGCGGTTTTCAGCACACAATTCGTACGTTCAATAATGTTACGACATTTTGCATGCGCTTCATTGAATTTCATTTGATTTGAGCCTTCCGCTGGCGACTTATGAGGTGTCATCAACCACGGTTCTAATGGGTATCCAGCGTCTCCTAATGAAAAAATGAAAAAAAATAATTTTGTGGTATTAGAGAATGAATATTATTGACCAGGTTGTAGGACCTACAATCTTCGACACTTTACAGCCCCAATATAGATGTATGCTTCTCCCTGTCCCGATTCCCTCCAGGGACTGCTTACACTTTAACACGCATTTAGATGATATGCTATGCGAGATTATTGCCTTAATTGCTGCTTGACTGTCAATATAAAAGTTGACACGTCTGCAGTTTAAGCTATTCTCTTCCAGTGTTTCTACTGTTTTGTTTACGGCTCATTCTTCAGCTTGGAAAACACTAAAGTAATCTGGCAGCTTGCAGGATCTGTTTATATCCGGATCAACTCAGTACGGATCAACTAATACGCGTCCAAAAATATCGAGAGAGGTGTCTAACGACGCGTCTTGACATCAGTATTAATAAACCGAAGCCGGAAAATTAAAATTTTAACTCCTTCAAAACATATTAACGAAAAACCGAAAAATGACCCGCGGGTACCTGCGAAACCGGGGGTGGTATCCATAGTATTTTTGGTAATTCTTTACTTTAGCTCACAACTACTAAAACCCTACCAAAAATATCGGGAGGTGTCAAAAGACGCATTTTGATCCCAGGACCACGAATCCGAGAGCGGAAATTCAAAATTTTATTTCTGTCAAAAGTTATTTCCAAAAAACCGAAAAATGGCCCGGAGCGATCCGAAACCGGGGATGGGATCCATAGTATTTTTGCGCAGAACACCTTTCTGCATTGGCGGCCTTCGGCCGCGCTTATAAAAAATTATCCAGGGTGGGTCCAACACCGGTTTGGAGACCAAAACTATATCCGCGCAAAACACTTATGTTCACAATTTTTTTTGGTAATAGTCTAGTTGAGGGGTCGACTGCTAATACGCTACCAAAAATATCGAGAAAGGTGTCAAACGACGCGCCTTGACATCAGTATTAATAATCCGGAGACGGAAAGTAAAAATTTTAACTCGCTCAAAAGATATTAACGAAAAACCGTAAAAAGGCCCCGGATACCTCCGAAACCGGGGGTGGGATCCATAGTATTTTTGCGAAGAACACCTTTCTGCGTTATAAAAAATAACCCTGGGCTACGCCATGCCAAGTCCGGGTGTGTGGTATAACCGTGGCTACCGCCACAGTGATGCACAATTTTTTTTGTGGGTACTAACACAACAACAACCACATGAAAATCGCTAACTTCAACTGCAAATATCTCTGGACAGATAACATTTTTCTTTTCCGCCTTCGGATTATTGTTCTCGAGATTAATACGCGTCTTTTGATTTTTCTCTCGATATTTTTTGACGCATATTAGCAGTCGACCCCTCAACTAGACTTTTACCTTTTTTTGTGGGTACGCAACATTACAACAACCACAAGAAAATCGCCAACTTCAACTGCAAATATCTTCGGACAGAGATAAAATTTTTATTTTCCGGCTTCTTGTTGTCGAGATTAATACGCGTCGTTTGACACGTCTTTCGATATTTTTGGACGCGTATTAGCAGGGTTATGCTGTCGTATAGAACTTCCGGCGATTTCAATGCCCACCATGATCTATTGCATATGGAGCATGCAACTGCATTGGTTCCTAAAATCCAGAGCCGTAATAAAATCCTCAAATCTCTTTCCGGAAGCACTTGGAGTAAACGCTCATTACCACTTACAAAGCAATTGGCCGGCCGATTACATGCTACGCGTCCCCGATATAGTCACCAAGCCTGCCAAAATATTATCCTCTTGCCCCTTCGACTTTGATGGGGCGAAGCACTGCTAAAACAACAACAAAAACCACTTCAACAACTGATCACCCCGCGAAATATCACTGCATTTAGCAAAAAGGGAATATATTCCGTAACACAGTTTTGTTTGGAAAATGCCGCGCACAAAAAATGTTTAAAATTTTACGAGTTTGGGTCTAGAAAAGATAGACACCGTAGAAAATATATTACAAGTGTATTACGTTATTGCGGGTACGCGCAGTCCACCAGACGCGAATTGTATAATTAGGGGGACTCATGTAACCGTATAAATGCCTTATAAAGTGTGTAAACGTATAAATTTATTTAGTGCGTAAACGAGCTGTCAAATTTTGTATGAAAAATCATTTACACAATTTGTATAAATTTACGCGCACATTTCATTAGGGGGCTCATGTAACCGTATAAATGCCTTATAAAGTGTGTAAACGCATAAATTTATCTAGTGCGTAAACGAGCTGTCAAATTTTGTATGAAAAATCATTTACACAATTTGTATAAATTTACGCGCACATTTCATTAGGGGGACTCATGTAACCGTATAAATGCCTTATAAAGTGTGTAAACGTATAAATTTATCTAGTGCGTAAACGAGCTGTCAAATTTTGTATGAAAAATCATTTACACAATTTGTATAAATTTACGCGCACATTTCATTAGGGGGACTCATCATAGCATATAAACTTATAAGGTGTAAAATTATATCCATTTACATACGCGGTTATATGAACGCACCTAGTAATACTCTTGATAAACTTGATTGTTTTTCAGCTGTATTATTGCCAAAAAAATTTTTTGATTGTTATACAAATTAAAAAATACCAAGATTAAGTGAAAAATCAAAACTAAAACGCCTTTACTTGCTGATGTTGGAGATTTCTGATGAAAATGCTGGCTGTAATGTCTGCAAGGTTGCATTCCTTTGAGTTTACCGCGTTTACACAATGAAATGTGCGCGTAAATTTATACAAATTGTGTAAATGATTTTTCTTACAAAATTTGACAGCTCGTTTACGCACTAGATAAATTTATACGTTTACACACTTTATAAGGCATTTATACGGTTACATGATTCCCCTATTGTGTAAACGCGGTAAACTCAAAGGAATGCAACCTTGCAGACATTACAGCAGGCATTTTCATCAGAAATCTCCAACATCAGCAAGTAAATGCGTTTTAATTTTGATTTTTCACTTAATCTTGACATTTTTTAATTTGTATAACAATCAAAAAAATTTTGTTCGGCAATAATACAGCTGATAAACAATCAAGTTTATCAAGAGTATTACTAGGTGCGTTCATATAACAGCGTGTGTAAATAGATGTAATTTTACACCTTATAAGTTTATATGCTTTCATGAGTCCCCCTATTTATTTGTAGGTAAATTGACGATTTTATAATTTTTGATAAATTAACTCTTTCTCGCGGTAAATAAAAACTTGTAAACGAAATGTCAAATTTACCCGAAACAGCTGATTCGAACTTCGAATTCTTCTTCCCAAAACTTTTGGGAAAAATCTTCTCCCAGGGAGTTTATAATTGGGAGAATTTATTTTTGGGAGAAACAAATTTGTGGGAGATGAACTCCCATGGGAATATTCAGAATTGGGCTGTGTATGTTGTAAGACAATGTTGCCAATGTGTTGCTTTAATTTTGAGTTTGCCATCTCCTTTTGACAATCCCATCGACCTTGCAATGCCAAAAATAAAATCAGCTGATGAGATGAGCCAATCGTATAATTGAGCCATGGTATCGTGAACAACTTTTTTCGTTTTAAATTTTTTCTTTGATTATTTCGTTTTGTTTTGACAGTTGTTGATTTGCTATTCAAATTTAAAAAAATAAACTACGGATTTTGATGTTGCGTGTTTGCCATGACGTAGCAAATGCATAGCCGTGTAATTTGTTAGTGTATTGTAAAAAATATGCCACACAAATTTGCAATGCAATGATGCTAGACCATTTGCGCAAAACCCAAATATAATAGCAAATATAAATATAAATAAAATGCGTGACATAGCAAATGCATAGCCGTTTTGTTAGTGTATTGGAAAAATATGCCATACAAATTTGCAATGCAATGATGCTAGACCATTTGCACAGAACCCTGAACTCCCACTAAAGAGAGTATAAGGGTACGTTTTGGTACTTTTCGTAATTTTTGCCCCATTTTAACAGATAGAAGCTTCGAATTTCAAGCAATGCTTACATATATTACAAAAAATGTTGTCAAAAAAAATCGTAGAGATCGGTCATATATACAACTTATATCACATGTTTGCAACGCATCAGCAAAAATAAACTACGGTTTTTGAGGTTGCGTATTTGTCATGACGTAGCAAATGCAAAGCCGTATATAATTTTTTGGAGAATGCAATGCTAAATATATATTGTTTTTGGTATGCAATCCACAAAGCATGTTTTTCGATCCAAATTGTGTAGTATATTTACAGGCGCACATCAACAGACCTTAGTTATATTGGATTTTTAGCAGCGCTTTATTTAACAATGCCTCCGCTGTTCACTACTACTTACTTACTTACTTATTTTCTGAAATATCAACAATATTTTTAGGGTTTTACAACATTTGTATCCACACTGTCTCCAGTTTTCTAAAAAAAAATTATTATAAATTAAATTAAAAATAGCAAACAAAGTTCTGCACTAGGCTGAAACTGAAAACATTTCCACTGCCAGCTTTTAAATTTTAGTGGAACATTTTTCAGCTTATTACCACTATAGCTGAGTGAGGATGATATTTTTTACATTACCATTCACTGTGAGTGAAAGCTGGTGCATTCATGCACTATCCCCAACTCTGCCATAAATTTATCAGCATGGCTGTTATCGGATTTCGACTATCATCACGGTTGCCACACCATGTTTTCATTTGGGACCAAAATCTCAAAGAAATGGACGAAATTTCTGTATTCTTTAATTGGTCTAAAAACAATTCGGCAATTCACAAATACGTCGAATTCGTTGTAAAATCTTAAATTTCAGGTTGTGATAAAGTACAATGTCACACACACGTACATTTTAACAAAAAGCTTTATATAAATATCTGTTTTAACGAAAAACATTAGAGGAAACCCCGTGCTTAAGCCAAACTAATTCAGTTTTATTTACATACATACAAATCTTATTTTTAAACTAAATTTCTCCAGAGCTCGGATGTATCAATTTTATCATAAAAATCAGTCCTAAAATTAAATAGAAAACTTTTTTTTTATGGTACGCAAATTTAATTCCTTACCCTTCCGTTTACCAATTCAACCTCACACTTCAATTTTCCCATCTATCGCCTAGTTTCAGTAAGTTGCGAGTGAAATGTACGCTTTTTTCATATACATAATTTGTTTTAGAGAAAAATTTACATTTCAAAACTCACATTTATTGAATCTAGCCACAGTCCTCAGACCCACCATTCTCCAAAAGTTTCAACTCTGTAGTGATGGAATTTTGATCACATTTAACTAGGTACGAGAAATTAGTTATCATTAAAGTTTCTGAGGTTCTGCTCTCCAACGGGAATAGAAGAAACGCCATTAACTTCCAGACACAAAAATTGAAAATATAGCCGTATCGCAGTATGAGGCGTAAGCAAGAAGACACTTTCCGGGGTGAGCCAACGAGTAAAATAAATGCCTAGTATCTTGCGTAGCTTAGCACCACAATAGTCTTCGCACTCCTTAAACTTATTAATTTTCTTTGGGTCTTTGGAATGTGTGAGAAAAATTTAAATATCGACATCCCAAACGGAAAGTAACACTTTCAAAATTTTTACATAGGATTTCTTTGTAAACAAGTTATAAGGGTCACTTTTTGTTTTACATGTAGGTATTGCTTCACAAACTCTCAATATCTATCGGTATGCTTGCACGCATAACTTGAACCCAAATTAAGGGAGTGACAAGAGCTTTTAAAATAAAAGGAATTAGCCTCATGCATTGATTTTATTTTTAATTCAAGAATGGCTGCATCAGTACCAAAATCCGTCAAATATCTTTGAGTTGGACGCAGGGGCGGATTAAAGAAGGGGCTAGCAGGGCCTATAGCCCCGGGCCCCAGCATCGGGAGGGCCCCGCGAGCTCGAATAAATAATATCATATTACGTATTTGCGTACACATAATTTAATTTTGCACCTCAAAATTTATATATAATAGTAATATGGAAAAGAATACACGCACTCGTTAAGAATAAGATAATATAAGCAAGCACGTTCAGAGTTCGGACTATAGTAAGTATATCATGACATATACTCATTGTAATCTGAAACATTAGATGAATTGGAAACTAAAGCAACAAATTTGATAATAATTTGTTCGGATGATTTGCAAAATGACTTATTATTAAATTATAAAAATTATTATACCAGTTTTTATTTATTTAAAAAAAAATGATCATATTTTGCTCCCTTAAGTGGGCAACATATTCATTTTGTCCCGGGCCTCGTAAATCTTTAATCGTGCACGTGAGTTTGTGCACGTGCAGTTTGCAACAACTTTTTTAAAGCTCGAGTAGCGACAAAAATCTCTCACGAAAAGTGTTTGAGAACCAGTTGAAATATCTAGCCACTAAAACAAGATTTTTTTCTGATTAGCCGCTTGTTTCATGAAAAATTAACGAAAATTATTTTGCTTCAAGATCCAACACTTTTCTAAACTATCTGCTAGGTGAAGTGCCATTGTTCTTCATTTCAGTTTTAGCAGTAAGAAATCTATTGAGGTAAATTGAAAATTATACATATAAGCGCTGATGAAGGTGTGAAAAATTTTGTGGACAGTGTTGTACATTTTTACCTCAGTGAAAAAAAAAAAACAAAATCTTGGTTGCAGCCTAAAATGGCCCAAAATTGAAAAAAGGGATCAGGGTTGGAAAGGACCATTATTGTTCCAAATGGACCAAAGTGGCAACCGTGACCAATATATCGATGACAATGCTGTAAAAGCTGCTAGGTCCATCAAACAAAATTTCACAGTAAAACGAAAGAACTTATTTGAATAAAAACGTCGCTGTTATTCCGAATTTCGAAACTTATTCATAATTTTATTGGCTTTTATTTAGTATTTTTTTTGATCGTGTTTGGATAATACATACAATATTTTATTTTACCAGCATGTGTAGAAATCTCTTCCCTTTCCATCAGCATCAAAAGGTAGTTTTGAGTAAAAAGTGGAGTTAGCAAGTTTTACAGCGGCGTCGACGATGTTTTGCATATACTATGCAACTTTTCCTTTACTTTCGTTTGCTCTATATCCAACCATGGAAATAGCTCCGAGCACAAGAAGTATTAATTTTTCAGCAAAAAATGCAAAGGTATCTCAAACCTCATACTTTTGCGTGATAATTATGATTGATTTCTTGTTTTAATTACCTAGCCCACCTCTCACGATTGTATGAGGGTATAAAACCATTTAATTAAACGTTTTTTTTACTCCATACATTCCCATTTTAATTTTAAATCACATCGAATTTTTGTTTTAATTAAAATTCGCAACATCATTTCACGCAATGTATGTATTTATTTTTTACAGGATTGGCTGGATCAAAATAACATACCTGATAAAGGAATTGCTCAATGCATGTATAATTTGCACAAGGTTATAATAAGTTTTAATTATGTATTTTTATTTATGTATGTACATTTGTATTTCATCGTTCATACATACATTATATAATATAAATGCCCTAATCAACATTTTCGATGGTTAACTACTTTTAAATATGCATCATGCATGCACATTAGGCTGGGCGATTTGGGAACTTATTCCACGCCATCGAAATTATGATTCCTATTGTGGTACGAACAAAGAATTGTTTTAGGACATAGGTCTAAAATGCGTTTCGAGGTTGCCCAAATGCATTTTTATACACAATTTATATTTTTTGTATAATTTTCCATAGCATTTATTGAAAAAAAAAAACTATAAAATAACTACATAGATATGACTATCGGTAGCAAATTTATCAGCCCAATTCTAAACAAAAATTCCTTGCGAGTTTTTTCCCTTCTCCCATTCCTTGTATTCTAAATAAAAATACCTTGTGCGTTTTTTCACTTCTCCCTTTCCTCTTATTCTGAACAATGTTCGCAAAAGCGGAAACAGGTTATGGGAGAAAAGTAGGTATTATGAATGTGAGCATTGTGAATTCATACAAGTGAAAAATCTTTCTATTCCTCCATTGCCATACCTATCTGTCAAATAATAGCTGACAGGGAGAACGGCTGTCGCGAATGGCCAGAGAATGGAATAAAGGTTTGTTGTTTGCTCGCGGTTATTAAATTCAAGTGCCATGAATGGCACATTTGTGTTTCAAATCAGCTTTTATTTCTAAACAGAAAATCAGACTACATATTAATATTCATTTCTAAAATCAAGTTAAAACATTAAATTTGAGCATTTTACATTTAAAATATGTAAGTAATACAATATACCAGTCGTCTTGAAAAACACTATTGAGCAAATGATTTAAGTAAGCGAACAGCGATTGAACAGGTGATCGAGGCTGTGTACTATTGTGAACGTTTTCATCAAACATTCGCCACTTATATGAATTCAGAATGAATGTGAGTGGGAGTGAGATTTCTCTGCCATTTCTTAGGAGTTTTTTCACTTTTTAAATTAAAGTGAATGCATCAAAATAGTTAAAGGAAATTGGTTATATTAAAAAAAGTACACTTATTTGTACAAATTTGTGCTAAAATATGTACATTCTACCACAGTATTCTTTATTTTAAGTCGAAAAGTATATTATAAGCAACGGAAGAGCTCTTGGTATATTTGTTGCAGCCATCCAGAAATTGTGCAAGGAATTTTTAAGAAGGCTTAATTATATTTTGTCATATGAGGAAAAACGGATTCAATAGAAAATTACTTTGCTAAATGGAAGCAGGCAACTCCAGCGGATTTGTGTTATCCCGCCTTCTTCTTCTTCTCATGCTCCTCTGTTGATGTTTCTGTGGCACCAATTCATTACTCATTTCACTGAATACCATATGAAATACAATAATTTCAATTTCAGTAGTAAAGTAGCAATCAAAATATGTTAGTTCAGATTGTCAAAATCCACCTGGAATGGAATGGAAACATAATACTTAGCAGTTTTTGTATGTTGTAAGACAATGTTGCCAATGTATTGCTTTAATTTTGAGTTTGCCATCTCCTTTTGACAATCCCATCGACCATGCAATGCCAAAAATAATATCAGCTGATGAGATGAGCCAATCATATAATTGAGCTATGGTATCGTGAACAACTTTTTTCGTTTTAAATTTTTTCTTTGATTATTTCGTTTTGTTTTGACAGTTGTTGATTTGGTATTCAAATTTAAAAAAAATAAACTACGGATTTTGATGTTGCGTGTTTGCCATGACGTAGCAAATGCATAGCCGTGTAATTTGTTAGTGTATTGTAAAAAATATGCCACACAAATTTGCAATGCAATGATGCTAGACCATTTGCGCAAAACCTAAATATAATAGCAAATATGTATAAATATAAATAAAATGCGTGACATAGCAAATGCATAGCCGTTTTGTTAGTGCATTGGAAAAATATGCCATACAAATTTGCAATGCAATGATGCTAGACCATTTGCACAAAACCCTGAACTCCCACTAAAGGGAGTATAAGGGTACGTTTTGGTACTTTTCGTAATTTCTGCCCCATTTTAACAGATTGAAGCTAATGCTTACATATATTACAAAAAATGTTGTCAAAAAAAATCGTAGAGATCGGTCATATATACAACTTATATCACATGTTTGCAACGCATCAGCAAAAATAAACTACGGTTTTTGAGGTTGCGTATTTGTCATGACGTAGCAAATGCAAAGCCGTATATAATTTTTTGGAGAATGCAATGGTATGCAATCCACAAAGCATGTTTTTCGATCCAAATTGTGTAGTATATTTACAGGCGCACATCAACAGACCTTAGTTATATTGGATTTTTAGCAGCGCTTTATTTAACAATGCCTCCGCTGTTCACTACTACTTACTTACTTATTTTCTGAAATATCAACAATATTTTTAGGTTTTTACAACATTTGTATCCACACTGTCTCCAGTTTTCTAAAAAAAAATTATTATAAATTAAATTAAAAATTGCAAACAAAGTTCTGCACTAGGCTGAAACTGAAAACATTTCCACTGCCAGCTTTTAAATTTTAGTGGAACATTTTTCAGCTTATTACCACTATAGCTGAGTGAGGATGATATTTTTTACATTACCATTCACTGTGAGTGAAAGCTGGTGCATTCATGCACTATCCCCAACTCTGCCATAAATTTATCAGCATGGCTGTTATCGGATTTCGACTATCTTCACGGTTGCCACACCATGTTTTCATTTTTCAGTTACGAGCACAGACTTGAACATGATTTTGGCTGCAATATCTGCACAAACATCGACAGTAGCATCAATGTCATCGCAAATGTCAGAAATGTCGACACAGATTACATCCAAGATGGAAACTCAACTGGAAGAACAGAAAACGTATATGTCATCACAGGAGACACGTATAGCATCTCAACTGGAATCGCAGGAGAACCGTATAACATCGAAGATTGAAGCAGAGGCACGAATATCCGAAATGTCGGCACAAATATCAGCGCAGATCTCTGCACAACTGGAAGAGCAAGAAGGACGTACTTCTTCGAAGATGGAGGCGCAAGACACAAAAATGTTGCAACTTGAGAACAAAATTGATGCCGAGATTGAAATGTTGCGAGATCATATGCAGGAGTTGCAACTAAATCGCCCAGTTGTTTCAGCAAGCAATACGAAGGTAAAAACAACATCCTTTGAAGGTTCTGTTCCTTTCCAGTTCTCTAAGCTACAGTTTGAGAATACCGCAAGAGTGAACAACTGGAATGCTGAAGATAAAGTTGCTGCACTGTTCATGGCATTGAAAGGGCCTGCAGCTGAGATTTTACAAACCATTCCAGAGGGCGAACGGAAATGTTATGAAGCATTGATGGGCGCTTTAGAGAGACGATACGGAACTGAGCATAGGAGACAGATATACTAAATGGAGTTACTGAACCGCTTCCAGAGGCCTGGTGAAACATTGCAAGAGTTTGCGTCGGATGTTGAAAGGCTGGCCCATTTAGCGAATGCGGTCGCACCCGTGGAATACACTGAAAGCGTAAAGATTCAGAGCTTTATAAATGGCATACGGGACGTCGAAACAAAGCGAGCTACATACGCAAACCCAAAGCCAACATTCGCAGAAACGGTGTCACAAGCTCTGATTCAGGAAACAGCGTCGCCGTGTGGAAGTAGAAAGGCCAGAGTGGCTAGACGCAATATTGGAGGTGCTGAAAGGATCGTAAAAGCGGAGTGGAAGAGTTATCAAATGCTTCAAATGCGGGAAGCCCGGTCACATTGCACGTCATTGCGATCTTGGTCCTAATAGCTCCAACAGTGTGGGTGGCCGTAAACGTAAAGCTGGAGGAGATGAGCAAGAGCGTGGCAGATGTAAATAACGAAAACTTGCCCCAGCTATTGAATGTCCTGTGATATCTGTGTCGGAAATTGGAAGAAAATCCAGCAGTCTTGCCGTCGAAGGAAAGCTGGATGGCAAGGAGCGTGTACTGACTGTAGATACGGACGCATCTCATTCCTTAATCCAATCTGTCTTGGTCAACAGGAGAGTAAACCCGCGTTACCTGGAGCAAGGTTGCGTACGGTCACTGGCGAGTATAATCAAGTCCAAGGAGAAGTGGTATGTGAGGTATTAATTGGAAAGGTCATGGTTCTATACAAATTCATTGTGGCGGAGATTGTTGATGAAGTCATATTGGGAGTGGACTTCTTGGTTGACCATGACATCAAGATCGATATGCAGAGCAGGGTGATGTGTTATGAGAATCAAGATGTGCCACTTAACTTCAGTTTGGAAAAAGGGTTCAGCAGTACGCGAGTGCTGGTGGAGGAGATTCGACAGGGACCACGAAAGTGAAGGAAAGTAGACCGAGCAAAGGTTGATGGATCGAATGGGCCAAATAAAGCGAAATCAAAAGTACCTGCGAGATAAACACTGGCATTGACAAAACCTAATGGACGCACTAAAACGACTGAAAGAATTTTCCAGAAATAATGCAAGGGTGGTTTCAAGCCAGCGCGCACTTCTGTTGGGAAACGTCGGAACGATACTGAGTATGTGAAGCCAATCCGTCAAGAGCAAGCTCTACAAAGTAGTTCATTGGCCAAACAACAGAGTACGAGGGAACGATCAAGGATAATGAGTAGTAAGATGAAACGCAGGTACGATGAGAACAATAATTCGGAAGTTTTCTTCGAGGGAGATTTGGTACTGTTATACAACCTTCACCGGCGGAAAGGTGTTCCATCCAAATTTCGGTGCAGTTGGGAAGGCCCGTACAAAGTTGTGAAGAAGATCAGTGACACCATCTACCGCATACAAACTATTGGGAAACCACGAAGTAGAAGAGTGGTACATTTGGAGATGCTATCGGCGTTTAGATCGAGAGATTTGTCTGATCGGGACGATACGACTTAGATGGAGGGCAGTGTTACGAATATAAGCAACACTAAGGGGTACTGCCTTCTCTAAGCCGATGCTAAGCAGTGACTTGATGAACATCAATAATTCAATCATTATGTCTACACATATGTACGTACACGCAGGGAGAAGCAACGCATAAACACATGCGGATATCTTATCTGAGATATGCAATATAATTGCAGAAATGTCGCTCACAAACACACGCGCATGAGCTGTGAGAGAAGCTATAAAAATTGTGCATCTGTAGTTATAGCTGAGAAACTTATAGCAGATAACCAACTAGTAGATTCTAGAACCGAACCGCCTAGAAATGTCAACGAGTAAACCAAACAGTATAAAAGGCGACACCAGTAGAGGCGCAATAATCAGTTTTGATTAAGCACGCTATCTGTCGAGTAATTGTAGAGTTATTTATTGTGAAGTACTTTAATTAAGATCATTTTGCATTACTGAATTGTGGTGTTATTTATTCAACAGTTTAGTGATTCGAACTTAGCAGAAGGTTGCAAATAAGCGGATTTGCAATAAAATCGTTACAATATTTTCTATGGACAAAATCTATCAACGATATGCATTTTTGCATAAAAGTTGGATTCTGTAAACATGGTGGAATCACCAGGTGAAGTAAATAAGAAAAGACAGAAGATGTACGCTATCTGAAACGATATGGATTTATTTTCAATGGTCAGAAGAGGGTAACATTTTTACCCACTTTGAAAAAATAGGAGTAAAAAAATAAATACTATACTACGAAAGCCATTACAGAAACTGTTTTTTTTTCAGCATATCAGTGCTACCTAATGCCAATACAAAAGGGGATGCACAGGACCAGTGCGAGCTTATATTACTTTTGGCATCGAATAAAATTAAAAATTTTAACCGGTGCTGAGCAGTAAAATTCAATAATTCGTTTAAAGTAAACTGACCTCAACTTCAACTGCAGTTGAAGCTTTTATCGAAAATCCGAACATAAATGGGAGAGGTGTCCTCTATTATTTAGTTGAACTGTAGTAACTTTGCGCACTTATGTAAATGGGTTTCGGGTTCGATGAAAAGTTTTACAGTTACACTTCGAAGTGATCGTAATACTGTAACGAATTTTGAGGAATTCCGCTTATTCAGTTGTAGTTTGTAGCCATATGCGTGTGTATGCGTGAGTAATACTTCGGCTGCTGATTACATGTGTTTGTGAGTATCTCTTCGTTGCCTTGTATGTATGTGTGTAAATGATGATTGATTTCGTTACGTACATACGAGTGGCTGCTTAGTATCAGCTTAGTGATGCTAATATTCGTCACACTGCCCTCCACCTAAGTCTGATCGTCCCGATCAGACAAATCTCTCGATCTAACCGCTGCTAGCCTCTCCAAATGAACCACCCTTCTATTTCGTGGATTCCCAATGGTTTGTATGCGGTAGATGGTATCACTGATCCTCTTCACAACTTTGTACAGACCTTTCCAACTGCACCAAAATTTGGATGGAACGCCTTTCCGCCGGTGAGGGTTGTATAGCAGTACCAAATCTCCCTCCAGGAAACCTTCCGAATAATAGTTCTTGTCGTACCTGTGTTTCATCCTACTACTCATTATCCTGGACCGTTCCCTCACACTCTGTTGTGTGGCCAATGAACTACTTCGCAGAGCTTGATCTTGACGGAATGGCTTTGCATTATCAGTATCGTCTTGACGGTTCACAACAATAGTGCGCCCTGGCTTGAAACCTCTCCCTTGCATTCTTTCTGCGAAATTCTTTCCTTCATTTTAGTTCATCGATTTCGGTTTGTCAATGCAAGTGTTCTTCCCGCAGCTACCTTCGGTTTTGATTTTTTTGGCCCATTCGTTCCATCAACCTTTGCCCGGTCTACTTTCTTTGACTTTTGTGGTCTCTGTCGAATCTTCTCCACCCCACGAAAACTCGCTTACTGCTGAACCCTTTCTCCAAATTGAAGTTAAGTGGCACATCCTTGCTTTGTATACTTCGTTCCATGTTTCTTCCACCAAAGCAATTTTCGGGAGGTTAGGTTAGGTTGAACTGGGCGGTCCATAAGGACCTCACATAGACTGATTGCCCGTAGTGTTACCAGAAGTTTGTTTTAACGACCAAACTGAAAAACCCTATCAAAAACCAGGACATATGTTATAAAATAACTCCGTCCTCTTGGCAAATACTAGAAGCTTCCTAGGACTTAAGCCACTTGCTGCTTCTAGATCTGACAGCTGTATCACTCCTAATAGTAGGGCACGAGCACAGAACGTGCTCGATCGTTTCCTCCTCCAACCCGCACTTTCTACATCTGCTATCACTGACCAAGCCTAATTTAAAGGCATGTGACTCCAGAAGGCAGTGTCCAGTCAGAATAACCGTCATGAGTCTACAGTCCTCTCTTTTTAATGATAGAAGCAACTGTGTTAGTCTAAGGTTGTAAGACCTACACATAATCTTCGACACTTTACAGCCCCTTGCTTGAACCCACACCTTTCCCGCTTGGTCGATCATGTGCACCTCTCGCCTTCGCTTAATCTCGCCCAATCTAATTGGGACGTCTACGGAGAAAGCTCCAAGGGATGCGCCCTTTTTAGCTAGTTCGTCCGCTTTTTCATTACCATCTATGTCTATGACTGTCAATATAAAAGTTAACACGGTTGCAGCTTAAGCTATTCTCTTCCAGGGTTTCTACTGCTTTGGTTTTGGCAAATATTTCCGCTTGGAAAACGCTACAGTAATTCCGGCAGCCTGTAGGATCTGCTTATTTCTGGATCAGAACAGCAGTATATCGCTTCGTCCGCCATTTGCGCACCCTTGCGCCAACCGTCCACCTCTATCGTGGCCTTAAGATCTCCCTCGAAGCGCAGATAAAGAATCAGGTAATATGTTCGTCTTGTGATTGAAGACGCTATACTACTATGGCCATATGGTCGGCGCTCAAGCTGCCCCGAAACACCGAGCCTGGTTGCGGTCGTTAATGCTTTGTTCTTTGCTACCAGGCCTACAGGTGGAATGTGCAAAATGGCATACAGTGCAGCCGTCGTGGTTGTTTTCAGGGCTCCCGTAATGCTAAGCATCGATAGTCTGCATACCTTCTCTAATTTTTTGAGGTATGTTGTTTTTTGTGTGGCTTTCCACCAAACAAGAGCTCCACGGTATAGAATAGGGCTTACAATCGCTGTAAAAACCCAATGACAAAGAGAGGGCGATAGGCCCCACGTACACCCCAGCATTCTTTTACATGCATAGAGTGCCGTTGAGGCCTTCTTGACCCTCTCCTCCACGTAATTAAGACCATCCATAATCGCCCATTTTGCAACATTATTGAAAGCCCCGACAATATCCAAGAAGACTCCTAGAGCATACTCCTTATATTCTAGCGATTTCTCTATGCTTATTACCACCCTATGCAATGCGGTGCTTACCGACTTGCCTTTGGTGTACGCATGCTGTGTTGTGGAGAGCAGTTTTTCATCCACGTTGGACTTTATGTACACATATATCAGCCTCTCATAGGTTTTGAGGAGAAATGATGTTAAGCTAAAGGGTCTATAGTCTTTGGGATACACGTGACCGATCTTCCCCGCCTTTGGTAGAAAAGCTACACGAGCAGTTTTCCAAGAGTGTGGTACATGATTCAGTCTTATGCACCCATCGAATATTATTTTAAGCCATTCCACGACCGCCCTACTTAAGACTTGTAGCATGGTCGGCAATATACCATCTGGGTCCGGCGATTTAAACTTAGAAAACGTCTTCACTGCCCACTCGATCTTGGTATCGGTCACCAAGCCCGGCACTACTAGCTCCGTGATCGAAGTGTGAGTGATGTCTGCTGGCTCTTCTAAACCGTCTCCCGATGGGAAATGTGTATCGAGAAGCACCTCAAGGGATTCCTCACTATTACGTGACCATTCCCCGTTCTCTTTCTTTATTAGTCCCTGGACTATGTTTCCCTTTGCTAGGACTTTTTTCAACCGTGCTGTTTCGCTGGAGCACTCTATGTCCGTACAGAAACTTTTCCATGAGTTTCTCTTCGCCCTGGTAATTTCACGCTTGTAGATCCTCAGTAGATCCCTGTACTCGTCCCGATACGCTTCGCTTTCCTCGGTCTTTGCGAGCTTAAATATTTCTTCTTAGAAGACTCAGCTCATTGCTCCACCATGGCGGCTTTGCTTTTCCTCTGAATCTTCTTAGAGGGCAAGCTTTGTTATACGCAATCATAAGCGTCCTTGTTAGGAATTCAATCGACTCCTCCAGTTCCTCTACATTAGCAACCTCTTTGGGTTGTCCCAGTTTTGTTTCTACATGTTTCTGGAATTTAGTCCAGTTCGTTGACCTAGGGTTTCTAAAGGTTCCTCCCTTCTCTACCCTCTTTAGGGGGATGCTGAAGCTGATATACGCATGGTCGGAGAAGGATGGTCTATCAAGAACCATCCAATCATACCTTGATATATCACGCTCGGAGCTCAATGTAATATCCAGAACATTGCTGGATATTGGACAAATATATGTAGGCACATTTCCCCTGTTGGCTATATGTAAATTGGTTTGCAGGATGTAACAAAATAGAGATTCGCCTCTCTCGTTCGTATCTGCTCCTCCCCATGCATTGTGGTGCGCATTTGCATCTGCGCCTACGACCAACCGCGCTTTGCGCCCTTTCTCCTGTACTAGCCTTTTGCGCTCCATCGGTGGAACCTCCGCAGCATGAGCCATGTAGCAGGACGCCAGGATAAATGCCTGCTTATTCCTTCGCTCAACGGCCACCGCTACGAGACCCTCAGTGGTGTAATTAGGCAGCATATATGAATGCAGCTGTTTCCTTACCATTACTACAGCTCGCACCCGTCCTTCCGTTTGCGCGTAGTAAACGCCAAAGCCGCGCGCGCTAAGTCCAGAAACCTTTCCTCCCGATAAGAGCCACGGCTCCTGGATCAGCGCCACGTCAAACGAATCCTCCTCAAGGGTTACGAGGAGTTCGCTCGACGCCACCTTACTGTGTTGGAGGTTTATCTGTAGGACTCACAGCACCATTGGGCTGTTTGTCCCCCTCCAGCACCTTCGTCTTAACGTCGTTGTCCTCCCCTTGCCCTTTTGGTTTAGAGTATTCGAGGCCCCCTTCAGCCTCTCGTGACTGTTATGCCGGGTGTTCCTCTGTGCGAGTCATAGCACCATTTAGCGGTTGGTCCTCTTCTAGCACGTTCGTGGTGACGTCGGGGACCTCCACTTGTCTTTTTTCCCTTAGGCTTTTGAGGTCCTTTTCGACTTCGCCCACCTCTATCGTGTTAGGGATTTTATCCTCGGGACTTCTTTTCCTGAGTCGCATGTAAATTTTGCCAGTGCCAAAGGACATTTTGCCAAGCTGCGCGTACAAAATATCCTCCGCCTGCTTGCTTATTTGGAAGATGTAGAACTGACCATCCTCGGTACGCCGAGATACAGTAAGTACCTTCAAATCCTGTGTCGGTATGTTCGGATTCTGATTCTGCAGAAGTCGCAGTGTATCCTCCGACTTCATCACCGCGCGTTCGTGCCTTGCCTTTGGAGGTTTGGAACCACTTCCTCCAGCCACCGCAAGCTCGCGATGTTGTCGCACGCTATCATCTTCACACCATTATACCATCCCCCCAAATCAAAGGTTGGTTGTTCCCGCATCATCTTAAGCATTAAGCTAATAAGCTCCCTTTCCACAGATCTCCACCTTTCAGTAGTCATTTGTCCGAAAGGACTGCTACGATCAACCAGCGCCACAGTAAGTGTGCCACATCACTCATCTTCTCGGGAAAAGCAGGAGTCTTAGTGTTATCTCCCTTTGGCACCTCCGAGAAAGCCGGAGTCTTATCGTTAACTCCCTTTAGCGCCTCCGAGAAAGCCGGAGTCTTAGCGTTATCTTCCTTTGGCTTATCTCCTACTTCCGTAGTTGGAACTTCCCTCTGACTCGCAGCTTTCGAGGTAGTTGTTACCTCGCTATTGGAGCCTATCTGTCTTACAGCTTTGGGCTTACTTGTCTTGTCTATGCGACTGCCCTGCCTCGCGGCTCTAGGACTGGGTCCTTTCTGCCTCTTAAAAGCAAGCTTGTCGCCTTCCGCCGAACGTTGCCTCTTCATTCTGCCATTCGACGCTTCTTCCTCCTCTGACCGGTTGCAGAACCGAGGGTTTCTCGCAGCAAACCTTTTGAACTGCCTTCGACCTACTTCTACCGCTTCATGGGCCCTTTCCAAGCGCTCGATCTCCACTTCTGTTGGGTCGACCACTGCTCCCAAGCGTTGTACAATTCTTAGTGCTGCACGGTACTGTGAGAGAGCTCTTTTACTTCCTCTGCTTCGTACCCTTCTCCTCTCTTCTACTCCGTTTTCATTTGTGTGCTTCTCCAACACGGAGTTCATTGAATCAGCACTACTCTCGCTCCCCGAGTCCGACGCATCGCTTAATTCGTATTTGTCGTCCTTCGATTGTGACTCAGTCCTCCTCTTTACATCGTTTTATTACAATCACGTAATGAGTCGTTCATCTTGGTCGTACGACCGCCTGCCCGACAAGGCGGGCTCAGCGGTCCAGTATTATATACGGGGAAAGATCCGTCCGCCACAGCAGCGCCCCTTACTGTGGTAAGGCCATAAATACTTCCCGAGATGGTCCGGTATTGGGAAGGCTCCGCTCGAATACAGCCGAATTTATCCCCTGGCTGCAAATCGTCCAATAGGCACGGCCCGCATACACCCTGGATTAGGGGGTTGGCAGTTCTTGGTCACCGACATCCCGCTACCCTCCTATGAGGCGAAACGGCGGTGATGTCAGTCCTAAACAGCTCCGCCTCATAGTCGGGCGCTATGGAGTTCGGCTAAGCCATCACACCAACGACAAGGTGCCTACCCTAGTGAAG
Organism: Eurosta solidaginis; assembly: GCF_040869045.1. Classification (NCBI taxonomy): domain Eukaryota; kingdom Metazoa; phylum Arthropoda; class Insecta; order Diptera; family Tephritidae; genus Eurosta; species Eurosta solidaginis. The sequence goes on along the minus strand of NC_090320.1, from coordinate 81,465,925 downwards.
GCAATTTTCGGGAGCTCCAAAAACTTATTAAAAACCTTTTTTTCTACGCTGCTATTTCGTATTAAAATATTTCCAACGCATCCGGCTCATTTTTTTTTTCTTTTTTATTTAAAATAACTATGAAAGTAATTTAGTCGTATCCGTTAATATGCAATCCATCAAAATTAGAAAAATTCGTAACATTTTTCAATCTGGTAGCTTGTTTTTGGTGAAGTTGTCATTGTCCCCGCAAAAGTCAAGTGGCTAACGTCACACTAAATGGAACTACCTCTATTTTTTGTATCATGCATTGAACTCATAATTAATTTCCAGTTTTTATGCAATTTGGGGTTGGTACATTCTTCTTATAAATTAGTGCACACAGAGAGCACCAAAGTTGACGAAACAAGACAAACAAAGGAGAAAAATTTATTTATTCGGCAAATTTTCACAGCTGTGCTACTTTTTCCCCAGTTGATATATATATACACATACATACATATATCTTTGTAAATATCTAAAGGAAAGGTTTTCTATACGATCTTACACTTCATTTAGTTGCTTTTCCTATTTTACAGTGGCACTTTTTCAAATGTGTGACGTCGTTGACTATCTCTTATTTTCAAAATTTCAAATTTTTTCTAAATTTTTGTTAAATTGTTATTTTCCAAGTAAAATTGCATCAATATAGAACCATTTTTTTGTAAATATATTGCCTTTTATAATAATGTAAAATGCATTTAAAAATCTTTTATATACAAGTGCGCATGGTCTGGACCGAGTTTGTAAACTTTTATCCGACACATTACCTATGACAACAGAAATCCCTACGACGAATTTCCGTTCGACAACTTAAACGGTTTTTGATTTATGACTGAATATATTACTAAAAAAAAAGTTGTAACATACATATATCTATAAAAATTTTCTAAACCAATGATGAGGCTGTACCAGGCATGCTTAACCAACGAACCGATATCATTTCGTTACGATAATTAACGTTAATAAACGAAACAAAGTCATTTCGTTTCGTTTATTACCGTTAAGAACGTCAAATTAACGAAATGATTTTGTTTCGTTTTCTGCCATATCAAAACGAAATCAAATCGTTATGTTGATTATTAATTTCAAACTATGCTGGCAAACCTGAATGATGGCGGAGTCATTAAAGGTGAAAGCATTAGCCAAGCTGATTGCAACTTTTCTCATGAATTTTGACAGTACGAACATTTCTCATAGTATTTTTGACATTACCACCAACGAACTACACAAACAAATTACATGGAGTTTGTGTGTGTATGCCCGCTCGCTGATACCACCTTACGGCTTCACCATGGCTATAGCATTGCCAGCACAGTTCAAACATAAAGTATCACGTTTTTGTTAACGTTTTTAACGTTAACGAAGGCTTTTCGTTTCGGTTAAAAACGAGATACAATTTATCTTGATAATTTATTTATCGATAATATTTCGAAGTGTTTCAACGGAAACGGTGGAAATTTTTTGATAAACGATTAGCTTAACGTTAAGGTGCATCCCTGGGCTGTACGCATATTGCGTGAGGTTGTACAAAAGACTGGTCCAATTAACTTGGCAGTAGCTAAAGTTGGGAGCCAAATCCAATAGGTTATTTCACCATACCAGTGGTTTATTGCGTTATTTTTAAATCCTAGTTTAAAATAAAACTAAAAAGTGGCTCACCTCTTCCTGTGGTATCCGAATCGCTGTCGGCTCCGACGATAACTTCGGCTCCTTTCCTCCTCGCTTCAGCTATGATCGTAACACGCCTCCCTCAATACAATTTGTGATCTTATTCCCGCCCTAGGCGGAGCACAAGATTAGCGAAATCCGTCCAAGAGTGCCGAAGATTTATCTGACGGACAGTTATCATCATCGAAAAATTCATCTTCGCCACAGCGACTTCCCCCACCGAGGCCAACAGCCTCTGCCCTTCCGCCCTATCACACATAACATAAGACCAACACTGACTCCCGTCAAAACGAGATGCCGACAGAGTTGACGCTGTCCGAAGTAATGGGCTAAGCTACAATACACGTAGGTGTTGTTCCCCCTGCGGGCCCACCGCTGTCCTGAACCGCACCTACAGTCGCAGCAGAAGCGCGGATGGATGCTGTTCTCCTTCCGCCTCTACATCCTCGTATTCCCCTTAGCCTTCGACATGGTAAATTCTGAGAATCACTCTTACGATGTCAAAGAAGATAACACCTCCTGACTCTGCGAGAGGGCTCGTGGACTCTGCATTGAGCAGAATTTTCCACTCTATAACTTAAATAAAATAATTATTCATATTTCATTAATAGATTTTATACAAATAATGCAAATCCCGTTTTTTCTTATGGATTTTCGATGCTAAATACGGAGTAATTCAGTCTATGTGAGGTCCTCATGGACCAGCCAGTTAATGCTAAATGCGAATCTGTGGTAACAAATTTTTAGTGATATCTAGTTTTAGAGAAAACGAGGCTATTTATGTTTAGAGTGCATCCCTAAAATCCGGTTTCTAGCATTTTAAAGAACACGGCGTAGGGAGTGTTTTCTGACATTTTAAGTTTTTATGAGATGTCAATTTTAATTTTAATTTAAATTAAAGATGTTACAACTTAAATTAACTTTTAGGCCCGGTTTTTCATTACAAGTTCAACTCAGTTTGTCAGTTAAAATACGCTTAAACTTATTCGGCAATTTTTCAGTCTACTTTAACTGAAGTTTAAGCTGAGCTTAAGCGGCCGATCTGGCACGATTAAACTCTAGTTAACCAATCGGTGATTTGCGTTTGTTCAAAATGGCGCCGAATATACCCAACAGGCATTTGGGCTTGAGCACCATTAGAGCTCATGTTGATAACTAGCATACCTTTAAAATCTCAAGAGTTGTTACGAAACAGTGGCTCAACTTGAGAATCATAGTGTACTCAGCAAAAAAGGGAGTTTTTTATAAAGTGAAAAATGCTATTACTTATGTTGAAAAATGATTGTTCCCAATTATGGTTCTTTCACTGGCCTCAAGTGTAAGATTCCAATACTACAGTATTTTCAAGAAAATAAAATATATATGATTTAAATTGTATTTGTTGGCGACCTTATTCTTCAAATAACTATCTTATTAAGCTGGCTCGAGGTCTGTGTTTAAAATAAAACACCGTTGATGATTTTTTCTTTTTTTCAACCAATATATTTCGACTGCTCTGCGGCAATCGTCATCAGGGTTACAAAACTAATAAAACAAAAATAATAGTAAATAAACAATTAACAAATTATCACAAAAAATTTATCATTTTACATTTGCACATACGTTTCTTAGCACGTCTGCCCTGTGCGACGTGGAGTATGGTACTGTCTTCCTCTAAGCAAATGTTTGTATATATGCGCGGAATTGTCCACGTCGCTCTTAAAGTTGAGTCGTGTGTTAGTCGGTACGTTGATAATGTGTAACATTTCAAGAGTGAATCGTTTACTGTAGTGTTGTTCTTGTTGCAGTATTTTGGTCTCGTCAAAGTTAGGTATGTGCCCACTAGCTGCACAGTGTGCCATAAGTGCTGTTTTCTGGTTATTTTGTTGATGGCATTGTTTTAGATCGGATTTATGTTGTGATAGTCTTGTTTTTAGTTTGGATTTAGTTGTACCGACATAAATACTATTGCAAGCTTCCTCAACCTTGCCTTTACAGGGAATTTTATACACAACGTTGCTTTTGTCCATATTTGGTATGGTTGACTTCGTTTTATTGAAAAATTGTTTTAAAGTATTGGACGGCTTATGTGCAATTTTTGTGTTATCCTTGTTGTAACAATCAGATTTAACCAAACGTTCTGATAATTGAGGTACATAGGCCAGCGACTTAAAATTTAATGGTTTTCCGGGTTTTTGTGTGTTATTTGGCAATTTAGCTTTTTTGATTAACTTTCTTATTGTGTGTTTAGGAAAATCATTATTTCTTAACAATGTGACTATTTCTTTCTATATTTCCTTGTGGTACACTTCGTCTGAGGTAAGTAGCATTTTCCGTATACAGCCCAATGCTGTATTTACAATCATGGATTTGGGATGCTTAGAATTAAAATTTATAATTCGTCCTGAAGCTATTTCTTTTTTATACCACTTAAGTTTTAGTCGATTGCCTCGTCTGTTTATTTCAGAGTCTAAATAAGCTAATTTTCCGTTGTTTTCTACTTCTACAGTAAATTTTATATTCTTGTCAAAATTGTTGAGTGTGTCAAGTGTATTTTGTATCTCGTTTTCACGTACTATGGCAAAGAGGTCATCGACGTATTTCGAAAGTATCCTAGGTTTATACCGCAATTTTTCCATACTACTATCCAAAAGTTTCTCCATTATTATATCCGCTATGATTGGGGATGTGGGCGCTCCCATCGGCATTCCTTTCAATTGCGTGTATATGGTATTCTTAAACTTAAAATATCTGCTCTCTTTTATACAGAATGTTGTTATCTCCATAAACAGCTGTTTGGGTATCTTTGTGAACTCTTTAATCATTACCCACTTTTCTTGTATTGTATCGAGTACCAGCTGTATTGGTATACTCGGAAAAAGTGATAACACGTCGAACGAAATAAGTTTTTCGTCGTCAAATATATAAGTGTTATTTATCCTTTCTTTAAACTCGAGCGTGTTTTTGATGTTATATGTAGAATTTGACGTTATGTTTTTTAATATTTCAGCAATATATTTGCACAAACCATATGAGGGTGATCCAATCGCTGAACAAATTGGCCTTAATGGAGTGCCTTCCTTATGGATCTTAGGGAGGCCATAGATTCTGGGTGGAAGCGCAGTTGTTGTTGTAAGTCTATTTCTCTCAGACTTCGTGATTAAATCCATTTTAAAAAGCTTATCTACTAGGCAGTTGTTCTTATTCTGCAATCGTGATGTTGGGTCCTGTCTTTGAACCCTATATGTAGTTAAATCCATTAAAATTTCTTCCATTTTCTTATTGTAATCGTCGACTTCCATTGCTACCGTTTTATTACCTTTGTCTGAAGTTAAAATTCGTATGTTACTATTTTGTTTAAGAAAAACAGCACTTATGGCACACTGTGCAGCTAGTGGGCACATACCTAACTTTGACGAGACCAAAATACTGCAACAAGAACAACACTACAGTAAACGATTCACTCTTGAAATGTTACACATTATCAACGTACCGACTAACACACGACTCAACTTTAAGAGCGACGTGGACAATTCCGCGCATATATACAAACATTTGCTTAGAGGAAGACAGTACCATACTCCACGTCGCACAGGGCAGACGTGCTAAGAAACGTATGTGCAAATGTAAAATGATAAATTTTTTGTGATAATTTGTTAATTGTTTATTTACTATTATTTTTGTTTTATTAGTTTTGTAACCCTGATGACGATTGCCGCAGAGCAGTCGAAATATATTGGTTGAAAAAAAGAAAAAATCATCAACGGTGTTTTATTTTAAACACAGACCTCGAGCCAGCTTAATAAGATATATATGATTTATTTTTGCTAAATTACGCTTCATTACTGTTATCAATCAGGTGTTTATTTCTCAGAATAAATATGTAGGTGTTTGCTTTGGTGGTACCACCTTGCAGATTTTTTTCAACTTCTCCTTAACTCGATATCCAATGTAGGATATTAACTGGAGATACGTGTTGAATTTGAGAACTGTACATTTCTCAAAATCTCCCAAAGGTGGAATAATAATTTGAAAATGCTAATGACGTTGGAGATCAACTCGAGAACTATAAATTTTAAAAAATTTCTCAAAGGTTGGATAGTGATTCGAGAATGAAGTTGGATATCAACTGGAGACCTATCTGGTTTAAGAATAACTAGATAATGATGTTGGATATCACCTCCAGAACTAAATATATATTTCGCTGGAGAAATATCTTTAAAATGTTTGTTGGGTAAGCAAAATCCAGCTGTGGTTGTATCTAGATAATAAAAAACCAATGTTGCCGTACAAAAAAGCCTACCCCAAAAGCGGCGTTAAACTGTGACTGAAAAACTGCTCAGTAGTATAACTGGAGTTTAAATTTTACTAAAGTTTAAGAAAACTTAGTTTAAGCTTAGCTTAACCAACTACTGAAAAACCGGGCCTTAATATAAGAAAATATCCTAAGCCTAATTCTTCAAAATAGTTGAAAATTTGGTTATGAATGAGCAGCAACTCGAACTTTACCACTTTTGGGGATTTGACCCTGTTTTCACAAAACGAGATATCTTGGAAAATTTTTGATCACATATTCGTATTCAGCATCGAACATCTCTAAGAAAATATTTCGTTATGATTGTCAAGTTAAGGAACTGTTGAGAAACAAAGAAATTTGAGCTCTAATTGGAGATGTGTATAAGTAAGCTTTAAAGATGAACATAGTCTTTGAGAGTAGGTGTGGAACTTCTCATTTAATAATAATATTACAATGCAAATTGGTGGTAGCAAGAATATTATTCGAAAAATACTTTTCGTGCTACTATGCCTGGGACTTGTCTCTGAGAACTCTGGAATTGTAGGTAAACAGGCCAAATATGGGTTTCTAAAAAAAAGTGGAATAAAACAATTTCAAATTTGTGCTTCCTATGGCCCTTACCTGAATTTTCCCTTGTTCGTGATTGTCATACAAAAAATTCATATGTAATTGATTAACCATTAGTTTTGAAGCTATGATTTTTGGCGTCCTAATTCGTACTCTATGTATTAGCGGCTATATATTAGGAGTTTCTGTAATGTATTACATCCTTGATACATGAGTATACAGCTAAAATATTTTAGGTGTGTGCATGTGAATCTGCATCTATGGGTATTTCGAAATCGATTAACTTTTCATGTCCTCAAAATTTCTTTACAGGATTGGTGGGACTCTAAGTTACCAGAAGAGAGCATTTTATGTTGTTTGAGTGTAATACCAAAGGTTTTGCTGGCTGGTGTAATCACATTGATGGACGAAGCTTATTATAATTTGGCTGTTTGGTTGAATGATCAAGGTTTGTTAGATACAAAGTATGTATACATTAGTTTTTCATATGCTTACATATTAAGTACATGTCAATACTTTGATTCACAAAGGTCCTAACCAAGAGATTTTTCGAAACTGCATTTTTCATAGTTTTGAAATACATCACTACTAAAAATTCCGAAAGTCGACTCCAAAATGAAGCATTTAAATCTTATATAATTTCGTTCCAGGGATCGTGAAAATGAAAAACGTTCTAACGTGGAAAAGTTGCTTTCGAGTTTTAAGGAGCCCCCCGATAACCCAAAGACCTCAAGCTTTGAGCTATATAGCATTGGGCTTTATAATTTTGTAATATTTAGAATAAAAAGGTTTTCTAGATGGGACAGGGATCGATATACTTTGAGATATTTAGAAAGTCCATATGGAACATATGGAATCTTGCCACCACAGTTTGAGTAACCTCCCGTAGAGCTAGATTATTGAAACTAAGAACATAATTCAGAATCCCATGACAATCGACATCACGGAAAATAAATGCTCGCTAGGTAGTCCAGGGATCGTAAAAATTCTAAAAATCACCCGAAAGTGGAAAATTTGCTTTCGAGTTTTAAGGAACTTTGCGATAATCCAGAGATCTGAAACTTTGATCGAAGTTTCAGGCTCTATTAGGGTGAAATATTTAGAATAAAAGAGTTTCCTATATGGCACAGGGATCGATATATTTAGAAAGTGCACTGGGAACATATGGAAGCTTGCGACCGCTATTTTAGTAACTTCCCGTAGAGCTGAAACTAAAAGCATAATTCAGAACCCAGTGACAATGCTATATAATATAATATATATATATATCGCTCGGTGGTCCAGAGATCGTGAAAATTAAAAAAATCGTTCGAAATTGGAAATTTTGCTTTCGAGTTTTAAGGAACTTTCCGAAAGCTCAGAGAGCTGAAACTTTAAACTGACCTTCGGGATCTATTAGCTTGTAGTATTTAGGATTAAATAGTCTTCTCGATGAGACAGGGATCGAGATATTTAGAAAGTCCATTTAGAATAGGTGGAATCTTGCGACCGAGTTTTGAATAACTTCCTGTAGAGGTAGATTGGTGAAACTTGAAACGTAATTCAGAACCCGTTAAAAATACAACATGGGGGACAATTTTTCTTTGGGTGGCACAAAGATCGTGAAAATTAAAAAAAAATCATCATAATTCGGAAATTTCGGTTGCTAGTTTCCTAGGGACCTGAAACTTTGAACACAGCTTAGGACCCTTTAAGGTTCTAATATTTAGGATCAAAAAACTTGTAGAGCGTGTGGAAGCGTTCGATCGTTTTTTGGCAACTTCTCATTCCCTGCATTGAACTAAGCACTGTGACAATACAACAAAAGTAAAAACAATTCCGCTGTGTGGCGCACTGGTGGAAATAATAGAATAATCAAAGGTCCTAGAAAACTAGATGCTTGAAATTTTGAACGTATTTCTGAGGCCAAAGGGAGTAAAATACCTATTACAAAAAGTTTCCCTAGGGGCCTCAAGAACCGATTTACTTAGGAAATCGTACTGAAGGGGGAATCTAGCGATCAATTTTCATGAGACTTTCTATTGAGCTACACACTTAAAACTTGACATATCGTTAAGAGCACCGAAACAAATCGGAAAATGAAAATAAGATACAAAATTTTTGAAACATTTTCTATATATAAATACATATGTAGTTCAAAACACTACGGAATATGTGTCCTTAAACACAGATGTTGATGAATTTTTATTTTGAAATTTTTACAGTAGCTTATAAAAACAACACTATAAAAAAGAATCTTGATGGACTTTAAGTAATTGTTCACTTGGGTTAGGCAATTGTGCTCATTATTTATAGTTTCGTTTTCGATAAGCTGTTTACAATAGCTGCTGTTAAGATTTCAAAGTCAAAATGGGTCCTCGAAGAAATGCCCAAGAAATCCTTGCACTTTTCAGTTGATGTATACAGAATGCATCTCGAATAAAATTTTGTAAAGCAAATAAATAATTATAAAGGAATCTACATATTTTCGATTAAAAAAATTTCAATCTTAGCTTACTAGGCGAAAATAAAAAAATGTCTTGCTCATTTTCTTATGATCTGGATACCCACTGAAGAAATTAAAAATTTTTTAAATATTTTTAATTGGCAACACGTCAGAAGCATTTGGACAAAATGAAAAATTGTCTAAAAATGATTTCTTGTCAATGCCATAAAAAGAAAAACTACTTAAATTTTGTATATCATGCTCATAAATACAGCCCATTGTGCATTCATACAAGTGGCGAATGTTTGAAAAAAGCATTGACAGTAGTAAACAGCCCGATTCACCTGTTAAATCGCTGTTCGATTACTTAAATCATTTGCCTAATAGTGTTTTTCAAACATTGTTGTATACGACTTACTTACTTAATTCGCGCTTAACCGTTTAAACGTAGACGACTGGTATATTGAAATATTTACATTTTGTAAAATGTTTGCTTAATTGGCTGCTCATATTTTCTCTATTATCTAGATTACAGAAATGGTTATTAACATGAAGTCTGATTTTCTATACACACATTTAAAAAAAAGTTGGTTTGAAACACAAATGGGCAATTCGTGGCACTTCAAATAACCGTGAACAAAAAACAAACGTTTCTTCCATTCTATGGCTATTCGCGACAGCTATTCTACCTGTCACTTGTTATTTGACAGGTAGTTATGGCAATGAACGCATAGAAAGATTTTCCACTTGTAGGAATTCACAACTGTAAAATCCATTATAAAAATACTGCAAGGTATAATGCGGCCGCCGCACAGTGTTCCGTGTAGAACAAGCTAGCTGGACAAAAACAAAGTTTTTATTCCAAGAATATTGTAATGGAAAGGAAAGAAAACAACAAAATAACGGGATTTTTGCACACATTTGTTTTTTTCGCTTATTATATCTTGAGTAATTGAAGTAAGTCAGGAGTTCCGTAATTTGCATTGATTAATTTACAAAACTAGTGTTGAATATCACTTTTACATAAACACTTTTACATAATTTTTGTAATTGATTCTAAGCTCGAAGGAAAGTTGAATTTTTTTATAGTAATCTTTTCGCAATTACAATATTTTTAATATATTTAAGATTCCGTTATTAGGAAGAAAAGGTACTTTTTACCTACATTTTTACACTCAGTTGAGCAGAGCTCACAGAGCATATTAAGTTTGATTGGATAACGGTTGGTTGTACATATATAAAGGAATCGAAATAGATATAGACTTCCATATATCAAAATAATCAGGATTGAAAAAAAAATTGATTGAGCCATGTCCGTCCGTCCGTCCGTCCGTCCGTTAACACGATAACTTGAGTAAATTTTGAGGTATCTTGATGAAATTTGGTATGTAGGTTCCTGAGCACTCATCTCAGATCGCTATTTAAAATGAATGATATCGGACTATAACCACGCCCACTTTTTCGATATCGAAAATTTCGAAAAATCGAAGAAGTGCGATAATTCATTACAAAAGACAGCTAAAGCGACGAAACTTGGTAGATGATTTGAACTTATGACGCAGAACAGAAAATTAGTAAAATTTTGGACAATGGGCGTGGCACCGCCCACTTTTAAAAGAAGGTAATTTAGAAGTTCTGCAAGCTGTAATTTGGCAGTCGTTGAAGATATCATGATGAAATTTGGCAGGAACGTTACACCTATTACTATATGTACGCTTAATAAAAATTAGCAAAATCGGAGAAGGACCACGCCCACTTTTAAAAAAAATTTTTTGAAAGTCAAATTTTAACAAAAAATGTAATTTCTGTACAGTATATAAGTAAATTATGTCAACATTCAACTCCAGTAATGATATGGTGCAGCAAAATACAAAAATAAAAGAAAAATTCAAAATGGGCGTGGCTCCGCCCTTTTTCATTTAATTTGTCTATGATGCTTTTAACGCCATAAGTCGAAAAAAAATTAACCATTCCTTTTGAAATTTGGTAGGGGCATAGATTTTATGACGTTAACTGTTTTCTGTGAAAATGGGCGAAATCGGTTGATGCCACGCCCAGTTTTTATACACCGTCTGTCCTTCCGCATGGCCGTTAACACGATAACTTGAGCAAAAATCGACATATCTTTAATGAACTTAGTTCACGTGCTTACTTGAACTCACTTTATCTTGGTATGAAAAACGAACGAAATCCGACTATCACCACGCCCACTTTTTCGATATCGAAAATTACGAAAAATGAAAAAAATGCCATAATTCTATGCCAAATACGAAAAAAGGGATGAAACATGGTAAGGTAATTGGATTGTTTTATTGACGCGAAATATAACTTTAGAAAAAACTTTATAAAATGGTTGTAACACCTACCATATTAAGTAGAAGAAAATGAAAAAGTTCTGCAGGGCGAAATAAAAAACCTTAAAATCTTGGCAGGTATTACATATATAAATAAATTAGCGGTATCCAACCGATGATGTTCTGGGTCACCCTGGTCCACATTTTGGTCGATTTCTGGAAAACGCCTTCACACCACTCCCTTTTAAAACTCTCATTAATACCTTTAATTTGATACCCATATCGTACAAACTCATTCTAGAGTCACCCCTGGTCCACCTTTATGGCGATATCTCGAAAAGGCGGCCACCTATAGAACTAAGCCCCACGCCCTTTTAAAATACTCATTACCACCTTTCATTTGATACCCATATCGTACAAACATATTCTAAAGTCACCCCTGGTCCACCTTTATGGCGATATCTCGAAAAGGCGAACACCTATAGAACGAAGGCCCACTCCCTTTTAAAAATACTCATTAGCACCTTTCATTTGATACCCATATCGTACAAACAAAGTCTAGAGTCACCCCTGGTCCACCTTTATTGCGATACCTCGAAAAGGCGTCCACCTATAGAACTAAGGCCCACTCCCTTTTAAAATACTCATTAACTCCTTTCGTTTGATACCCATATTGCACAAACGAATTCTAGAGTCACCCCTGGCCCACCTTTATGGCGATATCTCGAAACGGCGTCCACCTATGGAACTATGTATTACTCCCTTTTAAAATACTCATTAACACCTTTATTTTGATACTCATATTGTACAAACAAATTCTAGGGCCACCCCTGCTCCACCTTTATGGCGATATCTCGAAACGGCGTCCACCTATGGAACTAAGGATTACTCCCTTTTAAAATACTCATTAACACCTTTCTTTTGATACCCATATTATACAAACAAATTCTAGGGTCACCCCTGGTCCACCTTTATGGCGATATCTCGAAAATGCGACCACCTATACAACAACCACCACTCCCTTTTAAAACCCTCATTAATACCTTTAATTTGATACCCATATCGTACAAACACATTCTAGAGTCACCCATGGTCCACCTTTATGGCGATATTTCGAAAAGGCGTCCACCTATAGAACTAAGGCCCACTCCCTTTTAAAATACTCATTAACACCTTTCGTTTGATGCCCATATTGTACAAACAAATTCTAGGGTCACCCCTGGTCCACCTTTATGGCGATATCTCGAAACGGCGTCCACCTATGGAACTAAGGATTACTCACTTTTAAAATACTCATTAACACCTTTCTTTTGATACCCATATTATACAAAGAAATTCTAGGGTCACCCCTGGTCCACCTTTATGGCGATATCTCGAAACGGCGTCCACCTATGGAACTAAGGATTACTGCCTTTTAAAATACTCATTAACACCTTTCATTTGATACCCATATCGTACAAACGCATTCTAGAGTCACCCCTGGCCCACCTTTATGGCGATATCTCGAAAAGGCGACCACCTATACAACAACCACCACTCCCTTTTAAAACCCTCATTAATACCTTTAATTTAATACCCATATCGTACAAACACATTCTAGAGTCACCACTGGTCCACCTTTTTGTCGATATTTCGAAACGGCATCCACCTATAGAACTAAGGCCCACTCCCTTTTAAAATACTCATTAACACCATTCGTTTGATGCCCATATTGTACAAACAAATTCTAGGGTCACCCCTGGTCCACCTTTGTTGCGATATCTCGAAACGGCGTCCACCTATGGAACTAAGGATTACTCCCTTTTAAAATACTCATTAACACCTTTCATTTGATACCCATAACGTACAAACGCATTCTAGAGTCAACCCTGATCCACCTTTATGGCTATATCCCTAAATGGCGTCCACCTATAGAACTATGGCCCACTCCCTCATAAAATACTCTTTAATGCCTTTCATTTGATACAGATGTCATACAAACACATTCCAGGGTTTCCCTCGGTTCATTTTCCTACATGGTTATTTTCCCTTATGTTTTCACCATAGCTCTCAACTGAGTATGTAATGTTCGGTTACATCCGAACTTAACCTTCCTTACTTGTTAATTTTAGAAAGGGAAAAGTTATATCTACCCGCGCCAAATGTCACATATGTTATAGTCCCAAGTATTTTCTAATAGTCGAAAGAAAAAACCATTGCGAATTCTTTGCACATCTATTTTTTTTTTTTTTTTGTAGATTTAGTATTAACTATACCAAGAATGGAGTTATTTGAAATTTGGTTGAAATATTCGAAAGAATCGAGAAATAAGGAGTTATTGAGTTGTATTTTACTTAAGGCTGATTTAAGAGAAGTAGCTGAGCATTCGTTAAGAAATTTAAGTCAACAAATTTCAAAATATTCATCCAACATCGATGAGAAATGGAACAGCTCTGGAAGACATCGGGAGCGATTTTGTAATAAAAACTCGAAGTGGCTTTCGGGAACAGATTTCAAGTTTACAATTACGATGGATTCAAAGTTGCCATCAGAGCAACCAGCTTCGTCTTCAGGTAGCCCAGGACTCGGAAGACCACAGAAGGACTTTCTGCTTTCCAGTCAAAAGACCAAACGTCGTCGAGTGAACGACCTACTGCAATCCAGAAGTACTGATGAGTTAGTTTATGCGGCAGAAGTATCAACGCAGATGTCCTGCAACAGGAATATTGCTAATATTATAAAAAGTTCACAAAAAACCACACAAAAAACGACGAACAAGGTAACATGTGAGGAAGGTGCAAGATGCTTGAGTAGTGTAGAAGCTTTGGCATACTATGTAGACAGCAGCAAGTCGACGACTCATGGGAACAAAACGACTCAGAAGTGGAGTATCAAGGCAGGCCATAAAGTTTATCCATCATTTATATAGTTTAAGAAAAGCTAAGGCAGAATGCTACCCAAATGAGATTGATGTGGGTGAAACAAGTGCTGAAATTAAAGTTCAAGGCGTATTAGATAAAACTGTGGAATGTTTAATTTTAGCAAATCAAGAAGTTCTTGTTAGTTTGTTACCTACATCTGCGTCATTTACTTTAATCAGCAATCATGTGATGGAAGTTCTGGTCATAGTACATATAAGCAAAAATTCACATACAGTGCTGACACTGATGAGTTTTTGTTTATATTTTCTTTCTTTCCTCTTCAGTTACAGGACGAAACGGGTAACATTGTTTGGCAGAATCCTTAACCTTCTTCTGCGATGTATTTTCGTCCAATTAAATTTATTTTCTCTAAGGAAACAAAAGATTTTATTGTTTCTGAAACGAACAAAGTTTTAGAGGAGGTAAATGCTTTGTTGCCAACAAAGTACTTTAGCGAAGAATGCGAGGTTTCTGTTATTCACAACATGCTCCTAACAATGATTGACGGAAAATTTTTCAATGCTTTGACTGAAACTTCTTCCGCACAAAAGTGTTATATTTGTGGTGCCACTCCAAAAGATATGAATGATGAGACACCGAGATAATCTTCGGTTTGACTTGTCTACTCTCCATGCCTGGATAAGATGTTTTGAATGTTTTCACATAAGTTGTCGCCTCGAAGTAAAAAAATGGCAACTTAGGAATGAGGCAGATAAAGAGAGTGTTAAGCAACGTTCCAACGAAATCCAGAATAAATTTAAAAGTGAACTTGGATTGATAGTAGATCAACCAAAACCAGGATTCGGCAATACCAATGATGGTAATACTGCTCGAAGGTTTTTCGAAAATTCTGAGGCTAGTGCTGAGATTACGGGATTGGATGTAACGCTCATCAAAAGATTCGATACTCTCCTTCGCGCATTAGCATCTGGGTATAATATCAATATCCAAAGATTTGAGATATTTGCGAGTGAGACTAAAAAGCTATACATAGATCTCTATCCGTGGTTTTATATGCTTGGTACAGTTCATAAAATCTTAGTGCATAGTACTGATATTATAAAATCAGCAATTTTGCCTATTGGTCAACTTTCTGAAGAAGCGTGTAGCCACGAATAGAGATCTTATGAATATTTTACTTTTAACATCCCTTAGTTAACAGCTTAAGGGAGATACCCAAGAAAAAATTTAAAAGCCTGACTTCAGAAGTCTTACATTTACTGTCCTCCGATAATGTTGAGGAGTCAATAAATACCCCATACCCCAGTTGTTTCAAGCTTTCACAGTAATGATGATCATGTCTATTCCACAAGTGACTCATCGAATGACAGTGACGATAGTGAATGGGAACATAATTATAAAAGAAAACTTATGCTATAACTTTTTCCTTGATCAGTAAGTAGTAAAGTAAAGTAAAAAGAAGTAAAGTTTAGAAAAAAATAAGAAAAAATGCACATATGGCTGACAAAATATTATACTTATAATAAAATACTACATATGAAACCGAAAATATCAGGAAATAATTTTGTCCAGCTAGCTTGTTCTACGCGAAACACTGTGTGCCGTGGTGTGATGGTAGCGTGCCCCGCCTACCACACTGAAGATCGTGGGTTCACGCCCTGGGCAAAGCAACATCAAAATTTAGAAACAAGGTTTTTCAATTAGAAGAAAATTTTTCTAAACGGGGTCCCGCTCGGCAGTGTTTGGCCTTGCGGCGTCTGCATAAAACAAGTAGGTCCCGTCCCACCAATTTGTAGGAAAAATTAAAAGGAGTCGCGCTTTAATGGGTAATTCCAGCCTATAGTATAAGGAATTGTTATGACAATTAGTGAAATCGAGAACTAAGTTATTTAGGTCGAGCATCTTCATGCGCCGAATGATTAATTTCAAACATTTTTTTAGTTATACACTATGAATGTCTCACAATTTTATTACATTCGAAAAACTTGTAAATTTCACGAATGACTATCAGTTATGACAAATATCAGTTAGTTTAATTAAATGTCAACTTACTTCCCTAAGCGCCATCTGTTGGTAAGTAGTTAAATGTTTGGATGTTTTCAAATTGAACATATGCCTCTAGTGTTCAACGGTAGGTGAGATATCTTTTTGCTATGGTGAGAAATCTTTCTAATAGTAATCTGTGAGAAGTTGCAATTATTCATTTCATATTTGCCAAAAATATGCATTTAAATATATTTTGCTAGAATTTGCCACGGTGCCTTGATATTGCATTTCAATTTTATTAGCGTGTGTGAAATTAAGAAAATTAAGTCGAATCATGTGTAAGATTTTTTTACGAAGCTTTTTAACTTTAATGTTCTCCTTTAAAGTTTTCGTCTAACTACCCCAACCCTAAATGGTAACCCTACTCAAAAATGTCCCTATTGTAATGCGTAGTGAAATACCTTTCGTTTGATACCCATATCGGCATATCTTATACATTTTTTTTTTAATTTGGGATAGGTGGCAACCCACTCAAAAATGTCCCTATTGTAATGCGGAGTGAAATACCTTTTGTTTGATACCCATATCGGCATATTTCATGCAATTTTTTTAATTTCGAATAGGTGGCAGCCCTAAATGGCAACCCTACTCAAAATTGTTCCTATTGTAATGCGGAGTGATATACCTTTCGTTTGATACCCATATCGGCATATCTCATGCAATTTTTTTTAATTTCGAATAGGTGGCAACCCTTCTCAAAAATGTCCCTATTGTAATGCTGAGTGAAATACCTTTCATTTACAAAATTAGTATCACTACTAGTATACTGCCAAAGTTAATTTTCTACTACAATTTTAAATAAAAGGGATTGAATTATTCCCCGTAAAAGCAACCCGTCTTGATTTTTAAATTTTGGAGTGTCAAAGCTTTGCCAATATTAAAAAACAAACCTCTGGTAATTGAATCATGGCGTTAACGGTTATTGCTCGTAGTGTTTTGGCTTTCTTTATATGTATTAGTTTCGTTTGAGGTTTTTCCGTCAATTTTCATACAGAATTAGACACTCTAGGAATCCATTTTTGAAAAACTTCCCGGAAAGCTAGAGTAATGAAACTTAGAACCCGATGTCATTTTAACTTGAGGGAAAAAACTGTTGCTAGGATTTCAGGGATCCTGAAAATTCTAAAAAAGGAATAAGGAATAGGATAAAGGAATTTTCCGATAACTATAAGGTGTGATATTTAGTATAACAGAGTTTTCTGGATGGGACAGGGATTGAGATATTCACGGTTATGTGGAAAGTCCACTTACAAAATGTGGAATCTTGCGACAGCTATTTGAGTAACTTCCCGTTGAGCTAGAATCTTGAAACTAAAAACTTACTTCAGAACCCGGTGAGAATGCAGCACGGGAAAAATTTTTTACCTAGGAGGTCCACGGATCGTGAAAATTTTAAAAATCTTCCAAGCTTGGAAATATTGCTTTCGAGTTTTAAGGAACTTGCCGATGATCTAAAATTTTGAACATAGCTTTAGGCTTTATTACTACGTTGTAATATTTGGAATAAAAAGTTTGCTTGATGGTACGGGGATCGAGATACTTAGAGATATTAAAAAGTCCATTTACAACATTTGGAATTTTGCGACCGCTATTCGAGTAACTTCCCGTATATCTAGATTCTTGAAACTAAGAACGTATTTCAGAATCCCACGACAATGCAGCATGAGGGAAAGACAATTTCCATAGGTGGTCCAGAGACCGTGAATCGTCTGAGATGTGTTTTGCTTTAAAGTTTTAAGGAACTTCCCGAGAAAATAGAGCTCTGAAAAAAGAAACTTAAGACTTAATTATGTTATAATATTTAGGATAAAAAAGTTTTTACAGAGGTCAAGTTTAAATTTAAATATCAAAGTTCAACCAGATTGTGTCCTTGTTTAAAGAGACATTTATCGTTTCTTTTGGTCGATTTTTATGAAGGAAATACCTACTTAAAAAAATTTTTATTTTCCTTTTTTATCATATCATTTTATAACAATTTCTTTAGGTATGCATAAGGAAAAATTTATGTACTTTTATAAATATTTTGTTCTTCATACCACAGAAAACTATCGACTCCAGTCCAAGTACGAAAATCATCTTATTGCCAAGGTAGCACTTTTCCAGTTCGTGAACTCGTTTCTGTCGCTGTTCTATATAGCTTTCTACTTAAGGGATGAAGATAAACTAAAAGAAGTAAGTAACTATAACTCTAAATGTCGCAGCTCTCTTGCCAGAGGTGTTTTTCTCGGTGATTTTGAGTTAAAGAGTTTACATGAAAGTTTTATATTACACTTTGGATATGCTTCCCGAGTTTAAATATCCTTAAATACATGGTATAAGAATGAAGGTAGTTCCATTGTCAGTTTTCGGCCGCCACACTGACTACTTATCAAATTAAACAGATTATGACATTCAGTGCTACCATCACAACTAAAAAAAACTTTTATTTTTTTTGGCTTGAAAAATTATTGCAATTTATTAACTTACCAAAATTTCAAATATGTATATCACGAGAAAACTATTTTGCTCCACATATAGAAGTCGGGCAGAGTGGCTCGCCATTGTCTTCCCTATGGTTTTTAAAGAACCACCAACAACAGTTGACGCTCAGAGTTAGTTGGGGTATATAACTTCAACCAACAAAGACCCTGTCATAGTACCGTTAGTAGCGTTCGACTAGCCGAAAGCTTTAAATATACCCGATATGTCGCGTTGTCTCGAAAATATCGGACGCTTCACTTTATATTATATTTTCATACCGTAACCTTCAGCTTTGATATCTTTAAACCGCTTATCATCAAACGGCTGGTCAATATCAGATGCGGTCAACCGTCGATCAAGTAGATATATCTCCGAAATCGGCCCATTATTTGAAAAGCTATTGACATTCACAAATCAATAACTGTGGCACAATCTTTATCCAGAAAAACCGATTTCTATAACTGTACCTATAGAAAGCAGGAATGCATTAAGTTTTTAGTAAAAGCTTTGAAAGTTTTATAAATTTATTTGAATTGAAAAAAAAAAAATTATTTGTCTCGTTATTGGCCGTTAGTGTTTAGAAAAACTGAAATTCTTGATTGAGCTCAAGGCCATTGGATGTGTATTTTATTTTGTGGTTATTTTTCAATATTTCGACTTCAGTCTGAAGTCATCCTCAGGACTGGAAATAACATAAAACATAATTATTAAAACCAAAAAAAGGCATCAACCAACACTCATTACTTACATACATCTTAAGCTACTCTTTGAAGACTAAAAAAGCTCTACAATAGTTATATGTAACAAGCATACATTTGGTATCGACCGAAAAAGTAAACAAACAAAAGAACAGTAATCGTAAACAAAATTCATAAAAAACAATACATAAGACAGCAATCAGATGATCATCCCAACATGTCATAGTTGTTGTCCCGACGACGAACGAACATACATACATATATGTAAATAATTCGATCAGCATTGTTTTTTGTGCCTAAAGCGCCAAATACACGACACGAACATTTCCGCGAACATTCCCGTTATGTCATGTTTCTGCGCCCTTTTCTGTCGTGTATGGTGGTGTTTGCCAGTTCGCGCAAATGTTCGCCAAAAATCAAAATATTTTAATTTTTGGCGAACATTTGCGCGAACTGTTCGTGCGTGTATGGCGAAATAGCTCATAATCGTAGTAATTTCTGAACGGAACAGACGTGCGCGGAAAAGTAAAATGGACAATAAAAAATTTCTGAGTGAATTTATTGAAATGTATAAATCTTTGCCATCATTGTGGCAAGTAAAAAGCAAAGATTATTGTAATAGAATTAAAAAGAATAATGATTATGCGACTTTAATCGAAAAATTAAAAGAAGTAGATCCTGATGCCACAAAGGATACAGTTATAAAAAAATAAGTAGTTTGCGGGCGCAATACCGGCGTGAATCAAAAAAAAAGAGATAGTTTGAAGTCTGGTGCTGGTGCTGAGGATGATTATGTTCCTACTCTTTGGTGCTATTTTTTATTTTTATTTATATTATTTATTTATTTTTTTACGCTTTATTGCCACAGCGAGCAATATTGCTGCAGCACAATTGTTGTCCGTATTCATCGCTGTCTGAAAGAGAACTAATGTTCGGCCAAAAGTTCGTATGGTGTATGGCCAAAGCTGCGAACAAGATTGCGGAATGATCGCGAAAATTTTCGTGTCGTGTATTTGCCGCTTAAGTAACAGGTTGCGGTATGCATATGCACAATCCGCTGTGTATGATTTGAAATTCATTTTCCTGTCGCTAGGGGCATAGTACAGGTTTACAAGTATGATATGTATGAGAAGGAAACAATTCTTTTCTCTTTCTAACACACTGCCGTTTGACACTTCGGTCAGTGTTAAACTATTGTGGAACTCAGTGGAACCTGCGTGGAACATGCGTTTGACACTCAACGAAGTGTCAAAATTACCGGGGTTGCTGTCGTGGAAGCGACACAGGGAAACAAAAAAAGGAGCGGAATATCAGATATGGGTTGCTGTGATACTAAATTTTTTTGAACGAATTTAGTATGAAACTGTACTGCACCTATATGGGTCCTACAGAAAATTATACAAAAGTCTTTAATTGGGCTATCTGAGGACACGTAGTTATTCCAGTATTAAGAATACAAACACGGGTGCTAAGTTTTTCTACCCGCTCAAAAGTTCTCCTCGAAAACCAGTTTGAAGCCGAGGTCGACTGCAATAACCCGTCCAAAAATGTGGAAAGAGAAATGAAAAGACGCGTTTTATCCTGTTATCAATAGTCCAAAGGCAAAAAAGTATTCGAATTATTGGAAGCGAGGCAAAAACGCCTCCCCCGACAGGTTTGGTCGTGTTTTAGCAATCGTCCCCGGTAATAAAGTATCACAAGTTGGCAATTAAAATTGTCCAAAACATATGGATTTTAAAGAGAGATGTAATTTAGTGCTCGTTTGAAAGTAAATAAGGATATTTTATTTGTAATTTTACAATAAAAATTTTACGCAGTTTTTGTTAGCTGCTACTACACTTTTCTTGGACCTAAAAGGTACAACAGTGCCAAATAGCATCCACAAAAAAAACGAACAAGAACAAGCATTTTATCAGGTGAGCGTGGCTGTGTATGTGCGTGCTGCTACATATCCTACTTGTAGACCTGTACTATGGATAGGGGTGTCCAAAATATGTAGCATTTCTAATATAAATCGTTTGTTATAGTTTTTCTCTTTTTCTAAGATGATTACATTATCGAAGTCAGGGTAGTGTCCGGTATCCTTACAGTGGGATGTTAACGCCGTTTTGTTGTCCGAAAAATTATTCCTTAATTTTATATTTGATTTGTGTGCAGATATCCTTGTCTTGAGTTTTGATTTTGTAGTACCCACATATACCTTCTGGCATACGTGGAACCCGTCGCCATTACAAGGAATTTTGTATACCACATCGGACTGATCCTGTATGGGTATCTTATCTTTCATGTTACTGAAAATATTACGCAGAGTATTGCCGGGAAATCGTTATCCTCGGGTATATTTTCGATAATCTTCTTGTTCTCAGGGTGGAAAATTTTGCCGCTTATGGAAAAACCCGTTTTACAAAATTATTGGCAGTATTTATTATTAAACTCTTTTCATGGTTTGAGTTGAAGTTTATAAGCCTCCCAGATGCGGTTGGCTTTCTGTACCAATTTATCTTCAACTTGTTGTTCCCCTTAATTATTAGTGTATCTAGAAATGATATCTGTTCATCTTTCTCTATCTCTATCGTGAACTTTATAGATTTGTAATAGCTATTAAGAACATTAAGCATCACGTCTGCGTGTTCTGTCTTGATAATAGCGAATATGTCATCCACATATTTCGTTAGTAATCGTGGTTTGTTTATCGAGTCCGTCTCAAACCTTGTTAACATATCCTCCATTACAATGTCCGCTACGACAGGTGACGCAGGTGATCCCATCGGCATCCCTGAATGTTGCTCATATATTTTTTCATTGTACTTAAAGTACCCGTTATCTTTTATGCAGAACTTGACCACTGTCATGAAAAGTTCTTTGGTCATGGAGGTGTGTTCCTTAATCTCGTTCCACTTAGACTCTATAATATCGAGAGCCAAATTTACGGGATACTCGGGAATAACGAAACAACATCAAACGACACTAAACTCTCATCGTCATAAACATATGTATCTTTTATTTTATTCTTGAATTCTATCTCGTCTTTAACATTATATTTCGATGACATAGTCAATTTTTTTTTAATTTTGGAAAACAAATTGACATAAATTGTAGGACGGAGAATTGACAGAAGAACAAATGGGCCTGATAGGAATGCCGCTCTTGTGGATTTTGGGCAGACCATATATACGGGGAGCATTGGACGTTTTACATTTGAGACGAAATTTTTCTTTTAAGTCAATAACTTTATTGTTGTACATTTCCTCTACTATCTCATTATTCTTTTCTTGCAGTCTATTAGTGGGGTTTCGCTTCAACACTTTGTAAGTAGTTATATCATTAACTATACTCTGCACCTTTTGGTCGTACTCTGATATGTCCATTAGTACCGTGACCTTACTCTTGTCTGCATTTAATACTAAAAGTTGCTTATGTTCTTTCAAAAATTGTTTCGTGGAACGAAGTGTATATCGTGTAAACTGGTCTCTTACCGAAGTTGTCTTTTTGCTCATGTGATTTCTTATAAGTGTCGTTAAGTTGTTCCGCTCAATCTCTTGTGTATCTTTATCTTTAATTGTTTGGATGTAATTTTCCCCATCCGCTATCATTTTAAATACTGGAACCTGTTTGTTATCTGTTGGTAAAGCGTATTTGGGGCCAAGAGAGAGATCTTCAAATGATAAAATATATAAATCGGCCACGTACGTCGCAGGATTGTGCGAAAGAATAAAATATTCTAATATGTATGATAAAGAAAACGTCCGACTTGCCTTTACATATGGCAATAGTCTGCGGAATATTTTCAGTAACATGAAAGATAAGATACCCATACAGGATCAGTCCGATGTGGTATACAAGATTCTTTGAAGTGGCGACGGGTCCCACGTATGCCAGAAGGTATATGTGGGTACTACAAAATCAAAACTCAAGACAAGGATATCTGGACACAAATCAAATATAAAATTAAGGAATAATTATTCGGACAACAAAACAGCGTTAACATCCCACTATAAGGATGCCGGACACTACCCTGACTTCGATAATGTAATCATCTTAGAAAAAGAGAAAAACTATAACAAACGATTTATATTAGAAATGCTACATATTTTGGACACCCCTAATGACAAGAAAATGAATTTCAAATCAGACACAGCCGATTGTGCATATGCATACCGCAACCTGTTACTTAGGCACAAAAAACAATGCTGATCGAATTATTTACATATATGTATGTATGTTCGTTCGTCGTCGGGACAACAACTATGACATGTTGGGATGATCATCTGTTTGCTGTCTTATGTATGGTTGTTTTTTGGTTTTGTTTTGTTTACGATTGTTATACTCTTAGTATAACCAATTAATATAAATTTATTTGAGTAATAATAATATTATTTATTGAAAATAAGTTAAAGGAAATTGATGTTTACAATTGATAGAAAATTGAAATATATAAATTTTTAAAATTCATTGAAATCAAAAGAAAATATAATTAATAAATTTAATTTTTATATTACATAACTAAGTGGTACAATAAACAAGAACCCCTACATTTACTCCCCCTCCAGTGAAACATAAAGATAAGTATTAAGTATATTCTTTAAACAAAAGCAACAAAACTAGTTAATATTAAAAGTAACCTTTTTAATTGTTTGTGCAGGTTCAGTTGAAAAATTATATGAGATGTGAGCAGGTTTTAAATGATCTATTGACATAGCTTTGATAACATTCTAAAGGTATTTTTTGTTTCGATACGACTTTATAAGGTCCTTCATAAGGCGGATTAAGTCCTGAAGTCTGATTAACTTTTACAAAAACATATTCACATTCCTCAAGAGATTTTGGAACATAACTCATATCTTTGTTATGATGTAAAATTTTTGTTACATTTTGATTGTTAATTTTTTAATAGTATTATTCACGGAATTCTCCAGGAACTCGAATAGTTTGTCCATAAACTAACTCAGCAGGGGATGATTTTAAATCCTCTTTCACTGCAGTACGTAACCCTAATAAAATAATAGGTAACATTTCTGCCCAATGAATTGAATCTCCTGAAGCTATAATTGAAGTTTTGAGTTGACGATGGAATCGTTCTATCATGCAATTAGCTTGTGGATGATAAGCAGACGTTTGAATTTTATGTGAACCAAGAATTTGAATGAGTTCATTGAATAATTGAGATGAAAATTGTGCACCTTGATCAACAGTAATTTTAAGAGGACACCAAATCTAGAAATATAATTTTGCACAAATGCTTTTACCACCGTATGTGCAGTTATATTTCTAAGAGGATAAGCCTCTGGTCATCTTGAATGTCTATCAATAATCGTCAGAATATATCTATAACGATCAGATGGTGGAAGTGGTCCAACCAAATCTAAATGGATATGTTCAAATCAGTTGGTATATCAATTTTCTGTTTAGGAGGCTTAGTATATCTTGAAATTTTCGATTGTTGACAAGAAATACAGTTTGAGACCCATTCATTTGTATCCTTCCGCATATTAGGCCAAAAATATTTTGATTGAATTAAACGCCTGGTCGCACGAACCCCTGGATGTGACAAAGAGTGTAATTTTGAAAAAAATATTTCTCTCATGGAACTCGGAACATAAGGACGCGGTATTGAGCCAGAAATATTACACCAAATTTTAAAATTATGGATTGGAATTAAAATTTGTTTTAAATTATTCTTCGATAATGGAGAAGATATTTGAGTTTTAAGAGTATCATCAGTTTGTTGTTCAACAAACAAAGTATCAAAATGAATATCTTTTGCTGAAAGTGAATCTATTTCTGGAAAACTTGATAATGCATCCGCTACAATATTATTCTTTCCAGATATATGCTGTATATCATTCGTGAATTCTGCTATATATTCTAAATGTCGCGTTTGTCTGGGAGATCTTTCAGTCTTTGAATTTAACACATATGTCAATGGCTTATGATCTATATATACTGTAAATACTTGAACCTCTAAAAAATGTTTAAAATGTTTAATAGCTCTATATATTCCTAAAAGTTCCCTATCAAAAGTTGAATATTTACATTCTGCAGGACCCAGCTTCTTAGAAAAATAAGCCAAAGGTTCCAAAATATTATTCTTTAATTGTTGTAAAACTCCTCCAATTGCAACATTTGAAGCATCAACAGATAAAGATAATTTTGAATGCCCATCAAAATGATTTAATAATGTATTTTGAGCAAAAAGACTTTTCACTTTATTAAATGCTTTAAGTGATTCATTAGTCCAGTTAAGAGTTTTACTCTTACTTTTATTTGCTATATTTTTGGTAATTTTTATAGCCTTATGCGTTTATGTTATGTTAATAATAATGAGCTTAAAGGCCGTGGTTAAATAAAACACAATGTTTAAAATTTCATTGGTTTTTTTAATTTGTCATTATTT
Source organism: Eurosta solidaginis (assembly GCF_040869045.1). NCBI lineage: Eukaryota > Metazoa > Arthropoda > Insecta > Diptera > Tephritidae > Eurosta > Eurosta solidaginis. The sequence goes on along the minus strand of NC_090320.1, from coordinate 81,440,215 downwards.
CGGCTTCAGTCTGAAGCCATCTTCAGGACTGTAAGTAAACACAAATGTATAAAAAGGGGACATTCATTTCAGATACATGGTCATTAAAATTTACGTTATGCAACTAGGTATATATATAAACGAGACACAACTTACACTTGTGGTTATTCTTGATCGACTGATCATATGTTCGGAAAACAAAAGTAAAATAAACATAATAAATGTATACAATTTTAAAGTACAGTAAGTGTAAACTAAAATATGCCCAAACAAATATATAGGGATACAAACAATAGAACAAAAAATATGTCGTCATCCAACATTATGATTTGTTGATCCTAAATATGCTGCTAGCGGAAAAATTTCTGTACGCTGCTTTCTTTCATGTGCGCCGTGAGACTTGCATTTTGTGTTGTTGCTTAAGCAATAAATTGCGATATGCATATGCGCATTGGTCTGTGTCACTTTTAAATTAATTCTCTTATCATTAGGCGTGTTCATAATGTGGACTATTTCCATGGTGAAGCGCTTATTATATTGTTTCTCTATGCCCAATATAGTAACATTCTGGAAATCGGGATAGTGGCCCGTATCCTTATTTTCCAAAGCGTTGTAACTAAGTTTAATATTGGACTTATGGCCGGAAATCCTTGTCTTTAATTTTAATTTTGTTGTCCCCACATATACCTTCTCGCATAAGTGAGACCCGTCACCGTTGCATGGGATTCTGTATATTACGTTGGATTTCTCATCCTTTGGAATTCTGTCCTTTGTTTTAAATTTGTTTCAATGTATTTTTGTATGTGAACGCTATTTTGACCTTTTCTTTGTCATATAAATCCGATCTCCTGATCCTCTCTGCTATTCTTGGGACATAAGTTATCGCTTTGTATATTTTGTTATTTGCTTCTTCGTGTTTACGTTCATTACGTGCTCTGGTATAGAAATTTCGGACCAGTTTATTGACCAAGCTCACGATCATCAAAAAAAAACTCTACAGGAAAATGAGTTTCCAAGTAGCTTGGTCAATAAACTGGTCCGAAATTTCCACATTATGAACACGCCTAATGATAAGAGAATTAATTTTAAAAGTGACACAGACCAATGCGCATATGCATATCTCAATTTATTGCTTAAGCAAGAACACCACCGTGGTGTGATGGTAGCGTGCTCCGCCTATCACACCGTATGCCCTGGGTTCAACTCCCGGGTAAAGCAACATCAAAACTTTAGAAATAAGGTTTTTCAATTAAAAGAAAATTTTTCTAAGCGGGGTCGCCCCTCGGCAGTGACTGGCAAGCGCTCCGGGTGTATTTCTGCCATGAAAAGCTCAGTGAAAACTCATCTGTCTTGCAGATGCCGTTCGGAGTCGGCATAAAACATGTAGGTCCCGTCCGGCCAATTTGTAGGGAAAATCAAGAGGAGCACGACGCAAATTGGAAGAGAAGCTCGGCCTTAGATCTCTTCGGAGGTTATCGCGCCTTACATTTATTTTTTTTTTTTTAAGAACACAAAATGCAAGTCTCACGGCGCACATGAAAGAAAGCAGCGTATAGAAATTTTTCCGCTAGCAGCATATTTAGGATCAACAAATCATAATGTTGGATGACGACATATTCTTTGTTCTATTGTTTGTATCCCTATATATTTGTTTGTGCATATTTTAGTTTACACTTACTGTACTTTAAAATTGTATACATTTTTGATGTTTATTTTACTTTTGTTTTCCGAACATATGATCAGTCGATCAAGAATAACCACAAGTGTAAGTTGTGTCTCGTTTATATATATACCTAGTTGCATAACGTAAATTTTAATGACCATGTATCTGAAATGAATGCCCCCTTTTTATACATTTGTGTTTACTTACAGTCCTGAAGATGGCTTCAGACCATGGTACAATTACCAGGTAGAAGCATTAGCGAAAATGCAACCCTCCCGTATATTTTGTTGTTGCCGATTGTACATAAACTGTCAATCGTTCTTTCAGTTTCTTCTGTCAAAAGTGATGAAAGAAGAAAAATATCACATGTAATTTTCGTCAACAAAGCCAAAACAAAAAAAGAAAAAAGTTGGTTTGCTGATGAAGCTGGAGGAAAAATGCATTTTTAATGGAAAATAAAGGTAATTAGCTGATTTTTAAATGATGTATATTTAATTTATTGTTATTATTTATTTACATATAGCAGCTGAATCACTTCTTCAACGTTTCCAGCGCATCAACTCTTGGTAATTCTATACGACAGATAATATGCGTCCATAAATATCGAGATAGGTGTTAAAGACGCGCATTTACCTCGACAACAATAATCAGAAGGCGGAGGTAAAATATTTTGTGTTGGACAAGAGATATTTGCAAAAGAAGTTGAAAATTTCCAATTGAAAATTTTCATGTGCGCGTTGTAATGTTGATGATATTTGTACCCACAAAAAAAATTGTGGACATAAGTGCTTTGCGCAGATATAGTTTTGGTCTCCAAACCGGTGTTGGACACACCCAGATTAATTTTTTATAAGCGCGGCCGAAGGCCGCCAGCGCAAAAAGGCTATGGATCCCACCCCGGTCTCGAAGCACTCCGTCATTTTTCGGTTTTTTGGGAATATCTTTTGAACGAGCTAAAATTTTTCTTTTCCGCCTTCGGATTATTGTTATTGGATTTGGCGCTGCATGAGAGAGATAAGAAATTTATAGATTTTCTGTCGAAACGTTTATATGATCGCATCATACAAGATTATCACATGGTATATGCATGTAATGGTGATCCAGAGCAAAGGTATAGTGGTTTATTAAATTTATCATTTTTTATGGCCTTAAAAGATGTGGCGTTGTCTAGTGCCTCAGCATGTACTTCTGCATCACTGGAACCTACGTGCGATTGGAACTGATGAGTATTTGGCACATAGTTCAATAAGGTATACGAGTTTACCGTACTGAATTGTTTAGTTATTGTTAAATTTTTATAGATTTGGTATTGGTTGTTATACCACCATTGAAGAGGTTGATTATATTACCGATACCTGCATCAAACATGCCGAACGTTTACGTGAAATGTCTCCATTATGGGAGATGGTGCTAGAACCAATTGATTTGAAAAATATCCAATGGTCGCAACATTAATTTTGTTTATGATATATAAATAAGGGACCGTTTTGTATTGTATGCATCTTTTAGTTTATGTATTTATATTCCAAAGCAGTTTAATGTAAAGTGAGATACAACTTTGTAGGAATTATATTGTTCCTACTTTATCTGCCTAAGGTCGTTATTTTGTAGTATTAATATTATATTGAGAAATGCTATTGCTAAATGTTTTTGTAGTGGACCTTATTTTCAATACATGTATGTATGAGTGCTAACGTTACTGTGTCCAAGAGATGTTGAAAATCTTTTAATATTAGTAACCTAATAAATATCGAAGATACATATATACATAATCACGTTTAACGTAAACTCGTCGTGTCGGTATTTGAGGTGCAGATTTCTTTGAAGAATATGTACTCCATGTCTTTAGATGTAATCTTTTTTAATTAAAAAAAGCACGGTTGTGTTGGATACTAGTTCAGTTGTAGTACTGGCTTCAATTACGGTTCCGGGTTTTCCTTCTGGCTCTATCCAGGAGGCTTTTGTAGCAATTTCGGCTTTAGGTTGGATCTGGTATCGGTACCTGCTACGGTAAAAGTTTGGCTGGGAATATTTCCGTTTTCAACTCCAGTATCGGTTATACTCCAGTTTTTTTCTTGTCATCATATGGATGATATATATAATCCAAAAGTAAATCTATAGCATGTAAAACATAATTGTCTAGCAATATTTTCTCTTTGCAAACTGTTTGTGGCCCTGATAAAGGCAGCTTTTCGTAGGTATAATTGTTTAGCATTTTTTTCTCTTTGTTGACTAGTGGTGGCCCTGATAAGGGCCGTTTTGCGTATACTTGTATAGCAGATTTTCGCTCTTTGTAAACTAATGGTGGCCCTGAAACTAGGGAAGGTTACTGCGTCTGGGTTTCACGGCTTATTCGTGGTACATCATGCATATCCGTTTGTGTGCTGCAGCTGTTCCGTGCGAAGTATTGACCTTTCGCTCCAACGGTTTCACTTAAAAAAAAAACATGTAGAAGGGACTTTATTATTTATCCTTCGTCCTTCCTTCACGTTGTAGCGGCGAAAGTATTGTCCGATATTTTGGTAGATAACTGTAGGAATGACCGTTGGGGACGATGAGACAACTTCCGTTTTTTGCAAAATCTTGATTAGCACTGCTAAGTTATACATAAAATCATATTATATTTTTTATCTTACAACATTCGGCAAACAATATTTACATCAAAGACGGTAAATATAGCGATGGGGTGGAGTTGGGCATCAAATTTTTTTTTTTTTGCTTTATTGAAAACAAAATTTGATTTGCTTTACAACAATTTTCTCAAAAAAAAACAATGTTTTTGTGCGAGAAGATAGCTTATCTCTTATGTAAAACTATATGCCATCAATATTAATGAGGATACATAGAGAGTGCAGCAGTAAGAAAAATAAAATAAAATAGAATTAAAAGAAAAGAAATTAGTTTAGCTGTGAAATAACGTATCATAAGTAATGTTTTATTTAAATTTGTATGATTTAAATAAATACATAACTTATTACAAGTAACGTATGATTTAAATACCATTTCCGTATATTAGTTAAAATAAGAGGAAAATTAGCAATTACATTTTACAGCTGAATATTAAAATTATAGTTTGCAAAAAGTAGGCGTTTGACTTCAGTTTTAAAGCTTTGCAGATTTCTTGCATTTTTAACTTCATCTGGAAGTTTGTTGAATAATTTTACACCATAGTGTTTTATTGATTTTGCACATCTTTCTGTTCGAAAAAGACGTGGTTTGATATTTGTTCGAGTTCTAAGGGCATATTCTGGGGTTTGTTCTTCTTGTATGTTCAAATTATGTTTAATTAAATTATTTTTTATTTTGTAGAACGCTATTAGCCTATTACAATATAACAGCTCACTTGATGTTCTCCGCGGTAAATTTAAAATGTTTTTAATTACTTTATTTTGTGTTCTTTGTAATTCATTTATAAGTTGCTCTGTGCAAACATTCCATATTGGATTCAAATAGTTAATATATGACATGAACAAAGAGTTGTATAGCAGCCATAGTTGTCTTTTTGGAATTAATTTCCGATTTCTATATATCGAGAAATTCAGTGGTATTAATTTCACTATTTGCGAATATCTAGCCTATTACAATATAACAGCTCACTTGATGTTCTCCGCGGTAAATTTAAAATGTTTTTAATTACTTTATTTTGTGTTCTTTGTAATTCATTTATAAGTTACTCTGTGCAAACATTCCATATTGGATTCAAATAGTTAATATATGACATGAACAAAGAGTTGTATAGCAGCCATAGTTGTCTTTTTGGAATTAATTTCCGATTTCTATATATCGAGAAATTCAGTGGTATTAATTTCATTTTCAGTTTGTTTATGTGTTCTCGCCAATTTAAATTTGCATCAAACCAAATGCCAAGGTATTTTAGACTCTCGACCCTCGTAATAAAACTACCATCTAGATGAATTCCCTTCAGATCGTTCATACCGGGAATATTTTTATAGTTGTTAAATATTATAAAATTTGTTTTCGAGATATTCATTTTCAGCAAATTACGTTCAAACCATTTCGAAAGTTTCTTTATATCCGTTTGGATATTGACTAATAGTTCGGCTAGAGTATCAGTAGCATACAAGAATGTCCCGTCATCGGCATAAAATTGCGGTTTTCCATTTAACTCGAGTTTAAATATATTATTGATGTATATTACAAATAGAGTTGCAGCTAATTTTGATCCTTGTGGAACACCAGTTTTAATAGTTTTGGTTATACTTCTTGTATCTTTTATTTGGACAAATTGCTTTCTATCAATTAAAAAACTTTCGAAGAGTTTAATAGCAGTGCCATTAACTCCCAACTCTCTAAGCTTTTGTATCATGATGTAAAGATTTACTGAGTCAAACGCTTTGCTAAGATCAATCGCCAGCATAGCAACGTATTTTTTTCTATCTAAATTTTCATATAGAAATTCTGTACAAGCGATGCATGCGGACAAAGTACTTGAGTTTTCTGTAAATCCAAACTGATTATCGCTAATTATGTCATTACTTTTAATGAATTCTTTCAATCTGTTTAATAAAATACTTTCAAATACTTTGTCAATTGTACTTAACTTCCTTATAGGTCTATAATTTGAACAGACTTCCTTGCTTCCACTTTTGTGAATTGGAACTACTGATCCAATTTTTAACTCCTCTGGATACTGACCACTTATAAAACATTCATTAATAAATTTTGCTAATGGAGCAGATAGTTCGTCTTTATATTTCTGTACCAGTCGCGCAGAGATTCCGTCAGGTCCGTTGGCCGACTTTGGGTTAAGACTACCAATTGCTAAACGTACTTCTTCGGTATGGCACTGAGATAATATAAAAGGGTGTATTATTCCATTTACCGGTTCCGGAGAGTATTCAAAACTGTCTGGCGTATTTATAATGTTTAGAAAGTAATTATTAAAAGCATCAGCTATCTCTGAAGGGTCTGTAATATTGGTTTCATTATATTCTATCTGCGTGATATCTGAGAACGACGTATTATTCTGTCCATAAACAAGCTGATTTAAGATCTTCCACGTTTTAGTGCTAGATACAATATTTTCTTCTATTTGCCTTCCATAGAACTCTTTTCGTGCATTGTTCATTTTGTTGCGCGTTTGGGTCTTGAAAATCCTAAATTGGTTTTCGAAATACAAGTTATTGATGTATTTCCTCTTTAATTTGTAAAATTTGTTTCTCTCTTTGATTAGAGATAATATATCTGTAATCAACTAAATCAGTTAGGGCATGATCAATGATGGTTTTAGAGCCGTTGCCTTTTCTTGTATACATCTCTTTATTCAGACTATTTAAAAAGAGAAACCCTTTATTTAATACCGCACTTACATAGTTACTGAATTCTCTATTTGACGCTAAAAAATTCATATTAAAATCTCCAACTACGATAGATCTCTTCCATCTCAAAATATCGTTTTCGAATTTTTCCACGAAAGAACTAATATCGCACGTGCAGAATCTATAGACACACGAGATGTCCATATTTGCTTTAATTAACTTTATGGTCAAAAAGCTACTTCCTTCATATTCTAATTCAGATACTAGAGAAGATGGAACCGTTCTATGTACAAAAATCGCGCATCCACCTGCTCTATTTGATATACGATTTGCAAAATAAGCATTATAATCTTTCAAGTTGAAATACTTATTTTCTTTTTCGTATATCCAAATTTACTCTCTGAGTTCCCACAATAAGGTCACAGGCCTGAAAATGGAGCGAAAAAGTTAAGCCATTTTAGGGAAGCTAATGCCACAAGCTTTTTCCAAATTTTTCCTCTTCCTTGATCTTGCGGGGTAATTCTTTACTTTAGCTCACAACTGCAAAAATGTCGGGAGGTGTTAAAAAAATGCGTTTTGGACTCAGGACGACGAATCCGAAAGCGAAAATTAAAAATTTTATTTCTGTCAAAAAATATTCCCAAAAAAACTGAAAAATGGCACCGGAGCGCTCCGAAACCGGGGGTGGAATCCATAGTATTTTTGCGCAGGTAATAGTCTAGTTAAGGGGTCGACTGCTAATACGCTACCAATATCGAGAGAGGTGTCAAACGACGCGCCTTGACATCAGTATTAATAATCTGAAGGCGGAAAATAAAAAATTTAATTCGTTCAAAAGATATTAACGAAAAACCAAAAAAAGACCCGCGGGTACCTCCGAAACCGGGGGTGGGATCCATAGTAATTTTGCGCAGAACACCTTTCTGCGTTGGCGGCCTTCGGCCGCGCTTATAAAAAATTACCATGGGAGACCAAATCTATATCCACGCAAAACACTTTTACCCACAGTTTTTTTGTGGGTAAACAACATCATCAAAATTACAACAGCAACATGAAAATTTTCAACTTTGTAAATATATCTGGAAAGAAATAAAATTTTCAATTTCCGTTTTCGGATTCGTGGTCCTGGGTCCAAAGCGCGTCTTTTTACACCTCTCCCGATATTTTTGGACGAGTTTTAGTAGTTGTGAACTAAAGTAAAGAATTACCTAATAAATTTTCACATCAAAAGTAAATAAACAAAAAATGTAAACATAAACAAAGTTTGACATTTTATAACCACCTTCGAATGAAAAAAACATTTAAATGCAACTCTGATGCTTTTACCTGGTTATTGTACCATGCTTCAGACTGAAGCCGAAATATTGACAAATTAAAAAAACCAATGAAATTTATTTGCTATAGTTAAAATTTGAAGTAAAGGAAGAAGATCTTCTGCAATCATTGGAATATAGCGATGGTAATAATTAACCATTCCAATGAATTTCTGAAGCTTATTAATAGAGTTAGGTTTCTCAAAATGTGTAATTGTTTCTATTCTTTCAGTTGATGGTTTAATACCATTGTTTGAAATTTCATAACTTAAAAAATTGATAACAGGTGAACCAAAAACACACTTTGTTGGTTTAATATTCAATCCATACATTTCCAAACGTTTAAAGACAATCTTTAAATGTTCAAAATGTTGTTCCTCATTTTCACTCGCTATTAATATATCATCAACATAAGCAAAAACAAAATCTATTCCAAAAAGAGTTTCATTTATAAACCTTTGAAAGGTTTGGGCGCTATTTCTTAAACCAAAAGGCATACGAAGAAATTCAAACAAACCGAAAGGTGTTGTAATAGCCGTTTTAGGCACGTCTTCAGGTGCCACTGGTATTTGATGATACGCACGAACCAAATCTAACTTTGAAAATATAGTTTTGTTTTTAAAATCTATGCTCAAATCGTGTATATGTGGAAGTGGATAGCGATCTGGTACTGTAACAATCAGCCCAATTCTAAACGAAAATTCCGTGCGAGTTTTTTCCCTTCTCCCATTCCTCGTATTATAAATAAAAATTCCTTGTGAGTTTTTACACTTCTCCCTTTCCTCCCATTCTGAACAATGTTCGAAAAAGCGGAAACCGGTTATGGGAGAAAAGTAGGTATTATGAATGTGAGGGAGAGGGAGATTTCTCTGCCATTTTATAGGAGTTTTTTCACTAGTTAAATTAAAGGGAATGCATCAAAATAGTTAAAGGAAATTGGTTATTTTAAGAAAGAACACTTATTTGTGCAAATTTTTGCTAAAATATGTATTTACGTTCTACCACAATATTCTCACTGTTAATACAACAACAACAATATTCTTTATTTTAAGTCGAAAAGTATATCATAAGCAACGGTAAAGCTCTTGGTATACATATTTGATGCAGCCATCCGAAATTGCGCAAGGATTTTTTAATAAGGCTTAAATAGATTTTGGCATATGACGAAGGACGAATTCAACTCAACTTGGCCGCCAGAAAATTGCTTTGCTGAATGAAAGCAGGCACCTCCGGCAGATTTGTGTTATGCGGCCGTCTTCTTCTTATGTTCCGCTGTTGATGTTGCTGTGGCACCAATTCATTACTCATTTCAGTGAATACCACATGAAATGCTATAAATACTGTGCATTGTTTATATTTTTTTTCTTAATTTCCAACAAATTTGCAACAATAATTTAACTTTTCAATTTTTTAAACAGAAGAAGAAATGTGCAACGAAATTTCAATTGACAAAACAGCTGACTTCGAAAATTCGAAATTCCTATTCCCCAATTATTGTTCTCCCTAGGAGAACAGAATTGGAGGAATATTTCCGCGGGAATAAAAAAATCCGCGAGAACAAAATTCCGCGAGAATATTTCTTCTATAATCTCCACAAGGTTGCCAATCATAAATTTTTTTTTTTGGAACCAAATGCAAAGGTGAAGCAACAGAAGAACTTGAAGGTTTACAAACACCAATTTTGACTAAATATTCAAATTCTGTTCTGGCCACTTTAAGTTTAATTGGATCTAAACGACGAGGTCTTGAAAATGGTAAAACTCCTTTGGTTTCGATTTTATGCACAGTATTATGTTTAACTAGTTTGGTGTAATTTGGTTCTGTTGTAATTTCAGGAAATTGTTTGACAATTCAGAAAACTTTTTAATTTTCAATGGTAATTTAAGCTCGAAAATTTCGCTGAATCCAAAAGAACCTACTACTTTTAGTTTTGTTCCTGAATCTATAACCAATTTATTTTTAATATCCACTAAAAGTCCAAATCTTTCTAAAAAAATTGCACCCATAATTGGAGTTTTAATATCTGCCAAAATGAAAGGAAAATGAAATTCACGCCTTAGTCCTATATCTATTTTAAGTAATTTTGAACCAAAAGTGTGGATAATTGCTCTGTTTGCTGCTGATAAACTTAAATCGGACTTTCTCTTAAATTGTTTAAATTTTGAAAGAGGAATAACTGAAACAACAGCTCCTGTATCCATTAAAAAATTAAGTTTGTTTTGCTTATCAAAAATAAAATGGTCGCTAGATGGTTTGACATTTCTTCTATCATCAGCCACCGGCATGATAGAACGATTCAGTTTAAATGATTTGGTTTTATATCAAAAAATTAAATGGTTTAATACACTTAACTGCGTTATTCCCAAATTTCAAGTGGTACCAGCAAATATTGTTTGGAGAATTTGATCGTTTCCTTAAATTTCTTTTATTTAATTTGTTAAAATTAGTTCGCTCATTAGATCTCGATCTTGTGCGTAATTCACTTACATCAAGAGTTAATTTATTTAAATTTTCACAAAGTACAGAAGTTAAATGAGTTAAATTTTGAATTGTTTGTTCCAAAGAAGAGTTTTGTGAAATTGACGAAATCTGAGGTTTGATATAAAGAGTAAGAATTTTGTAAGCAATAATAATTTTATTTTCTATGGTTTCTTTTTCACAAGACATTAAATGTGCTTGAACTTGTTGTGGGTTTTCGATCTCCAAGCTGAGTAGGTATCAGAGAATAGTCGTTCTAGTCGACTATCTTCAGATTTAGTTAATCTCTCACACAATAGGGGGACTCATGTAACCGTATAAATGCCTTATAAAGTGTGTAAACGTATAAATTTATCTAGTGCGTAAACGAGCTGTCAAATTTTGTATGAAAAATCATTTACACAATTTGTATAAATTTACGCGCACATTTCATTGTGTAAACGCGGTAAACTCAAAGGAATGCTACCTTGCAGACATTACAGCAGGCATTTTCATCAGAAATCTCCAACATCAGCAAGTAAAGGCGTTTTAGTTTTTATTTTTCACTTAATCTTGTAATTTTTTGATGTGTATAACAATCAAAAAAATTTTGTTTGGCACTAATACCGCTGATAAACAATCAAGTTTATCAAGAGTATTACGTTCATATAACCGCGTGTGTAAATGGATATAATTTTACACCTTATAAGTTTATATGCTTTCATGAGTCCCCCTAATGTCCTTTTAATTGTTTTATATTTGTTTGTCATTGGTGGTGGACTAATGACATGTAATATCTTAGAAACAATTTCTTGAGGAAGAGAAATTAAAACATTATGAAATTTTACCGAGTCATCAAGTATATTATTTATAGAAAATTCTTCTGCATGAATAAGCCATACTTCAGGATTTTCATACCAAAACTGTGGTAATTTTAAGAATTTGTTAGCTTGTTGATTGTTTGAAAAATATTGAACTGAATTTATAGGAACTGATTGGAAATTTGAAACAGTTGGTGTTGTAAGTGTATTTTGTGTTATTAGAAATTTCGTTATTGTTGGAAAATTAGAAATAGTGGTTGTTTGCGTTGCCATTGATGTGACTATTTGACTATTAGTGATTGAAGTATTTGATTCAGAATATATACGCAAATTATCTTGCATTATTATTGATGTGGTTGTTGGACTATGTGTAAGCGGCATACTTTCAATAAAAGTACATAGATTTTCTTGAGATCTGGTCAGAACCATAATATTTAAAAATGAAATAAAATAAAAACAACTGTTAAAATAAATTCACTGGAGATGGATTTACAATGAATCATATACATATAATATAATACTGTAGAGAAATTACATATTTGTATAGTCCAAATAACTTAAACTAATTATTGAAAATGTTTGATTATATAAATATAAACGGCAATAATTGAAATCACTTTCTTGGTAATTCTTTTAAATTTTTTAAAATAAAGAAACGTTTGTATTAGTTAGAATATTAAAAATATTCCTTTAATTATTATAAAATCTTTCTATTGATTTGGTGATAAGAGTTGCAATCAATATAGTATGTATATAAATTTTATTTTTTAAATATATATATTTTTTTAAATGTGTTTTGTTTACTAGTATCTAAGGATACCTGGACAATTCCAATTGATGTATTTTACAGCGCTGTTAGGGTTTGTCCACTAATATTGTTTGTTTAAATTCCTGCAGTTCCGCAAATATTATCACCACAATAGCCAGGTTCTACTGCTTCGAAATTGGTACCAATAACATAACCAGTATAATATTGACTTTTATCGTTGCTATCACCGCGTGTTTAGTAGGAAATGTAATAAAAGCACATCCTTTATAATGTCACTTGAACCGACACAACTAATTCCGCCAATTATTTAAAATAATTGTTATACTGTTCGTAATAAGCTGGATCGACATATGTTATACTCTTAGTATAACCAATTAATATAAATTTATTTGAGTAATAATAATATTATTTATTGAAAATAAGTTAAAGGAAATTGATGTTTACAATTGATAGAAAATTGAAATATCATGATTCAATTACAAGAGGTTTGCTCGACAGCCAAAATTTTTGACAATTGCGGCCATCTTGCTCCCAAGTTGAACTGACATCCCCTGACTGTGTTGCTTCTTGGCAAGTTTGTTTAAAAAAAGGAGTTAAAGGCAAAATCTTAGAATAAAAATATATTTCAGCAACACTTATATCTATTTGACGTTGTAATTTTTATTTATTTTTGAAAAAAAAAAAATTGTTTTGGTCACATGAAAATTGGTAAGTTTAGACAAAAATTTAATAATGAAGCAATATACAGGAACTATTCTTTATTTTGCAGATGTTAAGCACTACGAAATACCCGCTGCTGCAGTTTAGTTGTTGTGAATTCGATTGCTTAGTTTGAGGTAAGACAATTAATTGTAAAACATAAATTTAAAATTTATTCGTGACCATTTTTCAGATTAATCAAAAATAAAGGACACCCATCCAAAACCATTGTGACGGTGAGTGACACATTTTAAGCACACATTTTAAAGTATGCAAATTAAAGTTTATGTTGGGTAAATTGAGTTTTTAAAAAACTCTTGCACTTTATTTCAATGCCGCTCAAAAACTGACTAAGCTTTACATTTTACTCTTATTTATAACTTACAAATAGTTTACAATAGGCATATTGAATAGGATGCTTATCTTAATACGATACCTTAGTCATTTTACTCCTGGCATTGCATCAGCTGGCTAACACAATGTCAGTATGTGGCAATGGAATGTTACAACGGATTTCGTAAATAAATCAAATAGCAACGTTTAAAAAATTTTTTTATATTTGCCACCTGATTTGAGTGGAGTCATGTTCCTTAACTCCCCCCTTTCTTCAGATGAAACGTCCCTGTTTCATTCAGCGAATTAGTTAATATTTCAATTTGAGAACTTAAATTTTTAAATATCTTTTCACTAATTTCAGTTTGTTTTCTTTGCTTAAATATTTTGTATTGATTAGCAGCTTTGACTAATACTATTATCATAAATATAACTGTTAATATTATTAAACTTATCCAAATTATGGGTTTTGATTTTATTTCACCTTTTATGACATCAATAAAGTTTATATTTTCAAATTTTAAATTTAAGTCTTCAGATTCTATATATTTAACAATTTCAAAGCTACTGAATTTATTATTTTTTACATATTTCCATATTTTTGCATCTGTGTTCTCATAAGTTGCATTGTCAATCTTTGACTGATTTTTAAAAGTTATGAGATAAACTCCATTTACATTACATATGATTTGGGTAACTTTTTTAAGAGTTTCGATAAATATAGTGCAATTTATGAACACATACTCTTGTGTGGAGACTTAAATATTGATTTGCTTGTGGAAAACGATCGGTCCAAACATTTTGTTGATAGCATTTCAGGCGTAGGATTGGAAGTTGTAAATAAACTTGCTACTCGTTTCGGACCCCATTGCAAACCTAGTTTACTTGATGTATTTTGTGTGGCTGACATGGGCAATGTCTTACATTTTGATCAGCTTTCTCTGGGAGGTATTAGCGACCATGACTTAATTTTTTTGAGTTATAATGTAGTTTTGCAATCTACGAATACTATCTCCATTAGCAACCAGTACGTTCGTGATTTCAATAGAATCAATATCAGAGCTTTAGCTGCTGAAGCATCTTCACTTCCTTGGAATGACAGTTGGTTTGAAGCAGACATAAATAAAAAAGTTGAAAATTTTTCCAATTTGGTTAACTACCTATTTGATAAATATGTCCCACTTAAGAAAATTAGAGTGAACAAAAATAAGCAACCATGGTTCAGTCGAGATGTACTTCAGGCAATAAAAGCAAGAAATAAAAGCTATTCACTTTGGAGGAAATCTCCTTGTGAAGAAAACTGGCAGGCTTATAAGATATTGCGAAACAGAGCTACGAAAATTACTAGGGATGCGAAAAGGGGTTATTTCCGAAGCAAACTTGATGTATGTCTACCACCAAAGATTCTCTGGAATAATCTAAAACAACTTGGTATTAAGAATGATTTAAAATCGGAATGCTCGATTGAGGCTGATGTAATGAATGATTTCTTTGCTACCAAGTTACCGAATGAGAGTGAGTCAAATATTTCCAGCGACGATTCTTTGCTTGATTGGTGCAGTAAATTTAACTTTTCTAATATTACTGAATCTGAAACAATACAATCCATATTTTCAATAAAATCAAATGCAACAGGGGAAGATAAAATAAGTCTAAGATTTATTAAACTTATATTACCATATGTGATTGCGCCATTAACGCATATTTTAAATTTTGCTTTAACATCTCTAAGTTTTCCTGATGCTTGGAAGGTGGCTAATATTATACCTATTCCAAAAAAGGTTAATGCTTCCCAACCATGTGATTTTCGGCCAATAAGTATTCTTCCCTGCTTATCAAAAGTTTTGGAAAAGCTCTTATCGAACCAGATTAGGAAATATCTGACTGAAGAAAATTTGCTTTCGGAAAATCAATCAGGTTATCGCATTGGACATAGTTGCTCAACCGCTATGCTCAAGGTTTTAGAAGACATACGACCAAAATTTGACAATGGCGAACTCACAATTCTTACGTTATTGGACTTCTCTAAGGCATTCGACACGGTCTGCCACAGAATTCTCCTGCATAAGCTAAAAAAATATTTTGGATTCAGTAGCGATGCTGTGAAGCTGCTTGAGAGCTATTTGACAAACAGGTACCAACGGGTAATATGTGGGGATCGTGGATCCAGGTTATTACCAGTAAAATCTGGGGTTCCACAGGGTTCTATTCTTGGTCCAATTTTATTTAGTTTGTACATTAATGACATAGAAAAATGCTGTCGTAAAGTATCCATTCACCTCTACGCGGATGATGCTCAGATATACCTTTCTGCCCCTCTTGGCTTAATAGAGGATTTATTTTGCCGATTAAATGAAGATTTAGAAGCTATATTTCAATGGTCTAAAAAGAACAAGCTACACCTTAATGCATCCAAAACACAGGCGATCGCTATTTCACATTTTTCCTACAATCTGAATGGCATTTCTCCGCTAGTTATAAATGGAAGTGTTGTGAAATATGAGAAGAATGTCAAAACTCTTGGATTTATCTTAAATAAGCACCTAACTTGTGTTGATCATGTGAATTCCTCAATTAGTAGGTTATATTATATGTTAAGGCATTTATGGAAAACGGCTTATTTTATTCGAGAAGATATAAAACTTAAACTTGTCAAAAGTCTATTAATACCAATAATATCTTACCATGAATTGATATATGGTTGCCTGGATAAAGCTTCCATGAACAAATATCAACTACTGATTAATAATTGTGCCAGATATATCTATCTTAAACGGAAATATGATCATATTTCGAACTTCTCAAAAACTATTCTTGAATGCAGTTTATCAGCATTCTTTGACCGTCGTTTACGAATATTTATACATAAGATTATCTTTTCTCGTACGCCGGAATGCCTTTTTGTAAAACTTACTTTCGCACAATCATCCCGTACTTGCAATCTAATTGTACCGCATTTTAAGTATTCAGTAACATCGATAATGTTTTTCGTTAGGGCTGTGCAGTTGTGGAATGCTTTGCCTAATAAAGTAAAATTAGAATCAAATCCTAAGTGCTTCAAATTAGCTGTACATGGCACCCTTTGTTCTTGAACATTCTTTTGTATTTTACTTTTTCTTTTTCTTTTTTACTTACCTCCATGGAACATATGCTGTATGGTTTGAATGTTACTTCTATTTTTGTTTCTAGCTTTTAAACTTACTTTGTACTAGTAATAAGAATAATAGCAAATATGGCACTGTAAAAGACTATGTCTTATATGTGTATTTTAAATAAATAAATTATGATTGTCAACAGTATGATTTCCTGAAACTAAAATAACACCATCTTTAATTACATCAATTTCTTTATTCCTTTCTTTAATTTTTATACATCTAGTCGTTTTTCTTAACAAAATATCTACGAAACAAGAATTTTAAAGATTTTATTTCACAATATACATTCACTATTTCTTTCTTACAATTTTTAACATTAACATATTGATTCTCACATTTTGCAATCTCTTTTTCGATAAATAACCTACCATCTTGCTTAGCTATTGCTCTTGCTTCGTAAAATTTACAATCTAAAAAATTTTTTGGATACCTAATATAAATAACTATTAAATCTTTATTCTGTAATATTTTAAAATTAGAAATATCTATTAAATCTGTCACACTCAATCGTCCATGTTCGTTTGCAATAATGTCTCTAATTGTATCTAAATATAAAATTGCTGGATTCGAAATTCCTAATTTTCCTAAAGTTATTGTATGAATAATATTCTGTAATTCATTTAGTAAAAATTTATTCCTACGTTTCCTTAGTTGTGTAGCATGATCATTTTTATTTGCGTTTTTTATTGTCTCTGATAATTGAGAAATAACTTTAAATACTTCTGAATTTGTCATAAATTGTTTGTTGTTATTTGAAATTAACTCGTTTAATTTATTATTTACCAAAACTAAACCGTCGTGATCCGGGGTACCGGCTATCCACTTCCATAAAGTCCCTAATTCATTAATTCCTCTTTTTAAACGTCTCTCCGTTTTTTTACAACGTCTGTATTAGATCTATTTCTGGGTTCATATTGATATGAAACTCGTCACGTATGTCAATTTCCCTAACATTACCATAATCTAAATTTTTGTTGTAATCCTCCTCATCTAGTAGTAATATTTCGGAAAAATAAGTTAAATTTGTAACATGAAAAGGTCGTTGTATAATGCTACGTCTCCATCTTCTATTAATATATAATCTTCTCTTGTATAATCGATTATATCCGTCCCTACTATAGTAATTAATGCCAGAAATATGATTAACTCCATTCCCTGTAATTAAAGTTAATATTTAATGTTATAATGTAATAATGCGGCAACCGTGGTGTGATGGTAGCGTGCTCCGCCTATCACACCGTATGCCCTGGGTTCAACTCCCGGGCAAAGCAACATCAAAATTTTAGAAATAAGATTTTTCAATTAGAAGAAATTTTTTCTAAGCGGGGTCGCCCCTCGGCAGTGTCTGGCAAGCGCTCCGATTGTATTTCTGCCATGAAAAGCTCTCAGTGAAAACTCGTCTGCCTTGCAGATGCCGTTCGGAGTCGGCATAAAACAAGTAGGTCCCGTCCGGCCAATTTGTAGGGAAAAATCAAGAGGAGCACGACGCAAATTGGAAGAGAAGCTCGGCCTTAGATCTCTTCGGAGGTTATCGCGCCTTACATTTATTTTTTTTTTTTTATTTAATGTTATCTTCATGTACTATTCTATTCCTATAATTGATTCTAACTTTATTTCCTAAATCTTCCTTTACCACTTGCTTTTTAAATTTAGGTTTTAGCTTATTTCTCTCCCCTATAACCTTTTCATATATAACATCGCCACGTTGGTATGTTTTACTAACCCTGTTTCTATTTTCCCTATCTAACATTTTATTTTGCGCAGTCAAAAGCTTTGACCGAACTGCATCAAGTGGCACTTTATTAAAAAGTATTTGAAATGGTTTTTCTTCTATTACTGAGTGAATCGTTTTATTGTATTGATGCACAGCACGATATATCGACTCAGCAAAACTTGTTAAATTATATTCGTGTTTAATGCAACGCGCAATTTCTATTACGGTCGAATGCACTCTTTCAACTTGTCCATTAGTTGTGCTATGACCTGGACTACAAAAAATAATTATTATTCCTAATCTTTGCATTAAAGATTTAAACTGCATTGTAATAAACCCAGGTTCATTATCAACCGTTATTTCCTTTAACTCAGGAAAACTTTGGATAACTTCCATTACTTTTTCCTCCAAATTATTTTTATCTTCAATTTGCTTTACTACCAAATATTTAGAATATGCATCAATGCAAGTAATAAATTTCAAATGATGAGCATAAAAAATATGAATATGTACTTGTTCTCCCTCTCTTTCCGGTATTGGAACTTCCTCAATTGGAATCTTTTTCGGATGCCTGTCGTATTTATTCCTGTTACATACTTCGCAATTTCTTGAATATTGTTTAAATTGCTTGTATATTTCGGGCCAATAGTACTGATATTTGATTTGTTTTAAGTTTTCTCTATAATTGCGGTGTGCGCGATTATGAGTTTGTTCCATAATAGCCGCTTGGTCCTCCCTATTAGTAATATCATTAGGGAAAGATCTAGAATGGATAAATTTTTTCGACGGGTAAGTTTCTCTTAAGACATGTTTAATTCCATAAAGCACCTCTGGTGTGCAGTAAATTGCGGCAAACAATTTTGGATTCAAATATTCTGTCAAAACCGGAGGAATATTTTCAGGTTGATCATATTCGATCAAAAAGCGTTTGTTATTAAATGGAAATATGGTTTCTAAGGCTGTAATTCTAGCACCCTTATCAATAGGAATTTGCTGTTTGAAATGATTTAATGGTTTTTTTGTATCAATTTGATATTCATCACTACTTTCTGCAGAATGTTGTGTATTAGTCGCTTGAGTTACTTTCTCATCATTTTCCGACTCTGTTATATTATTTA
Organism: Eurosta solidaginis; assembly: GCF_040869045.1. Taxonomy (NCBI): domain Eukaryota; kingdom Metazoa; phylum Arthropoda; class Insecta; order Diptera; family Tephritidae; genus Eurosta; species Eurosta solidaginis. The sequence goes on along the minus strand of NC_090320.1, from coordinate 81,420,915 downwards.
AAATTTGCCGGGATAAAGCATCTGCAACCACATTTATTGCACCTGGTTTATAAATAATTTTTGGGGAAAACTCCTCAATAAATGCCCTCCATCTTTTCATTTTGATATTTGGATTTCTTTCAGAAATTGTAAATGATAATGGTTGATGGTCGCTGTGAATCTCCAAATCTCTCACCGAATAAAGGTAATTTCGTAAATTCTTCAATGCCCACACAATGGCAAATAATTCCTTTTCATTTGTCGCATAGTTTTTTTCAGTCGTGGTTAATGTTTTTGTAATAAAAGTCACTGGTCTTCCCTCTTGAGATAACACAGCTTCTACGGCTCCATTTGATGCATCTGTTGTTAGAAAAAATTTGTTTGTAAAATCTGGTTGTATCAATTCTATCTGCTGACACAACAATCCCTTTAGTTTTTCGCAAGCAGCTATTGCCTCTTGGTCTAGATTGACAATAGTTTTTTTTGATTTATATTGGGAGATTTTACCATTTTCCCCTTGTAAATATTTTGTAATTGGTTTTGCTATTTTAGCATAACCTTCTATAAATTTCCTATAATATCCCGTTAAACCTAAAAATCCTCTAACCTGACGTAGAGTTCTTGGTATTGGATAATTTTTTATTGCTTCTATTTTCTTTGGATCGGTTTTAATAACCTTATGAGATACAATGTATCCCAGAAACTCAACTTCTTGCTCGATAACCCTAGACTTTTCCAGAGATATTTTCATATTGGCCTTTTTCAGTACTACTATTACCAATTCAAAACTTCCCGATATATTCATGCAAAATATTATTAATAGTCCGTTGGAATATGCTGGGAGCATTGTGAAGGCCATCATACTTCCCGTTATTAACGGAGAACGCCGTTTTTTCAATATCCGCTTCTCTCATTAATATTTGATGAAATCCAGATTCGAGATCTATCGTTGAAAAATATTTTGATTCCCCCAAATTTGAAAGTATGATCTCTGGATTCGGCATCGGATATCTATCCGGAATAGTTTTGTCGTTTATTTTTTTAAAATCAATCACTAAGCGTAACTTAGGACTTCCATCCTTATTAATTCCCTTTTTTGGAACTACCCAACATGGAGAGTTATATGGACTCTTACTTTCCCTTATAATACCCTTCTGCAATAGACTTTGGACTTCTTCATTAACAAAACCATTAACAGACCAAATGGGTCTTTCCTCATCCATGCGAATTTCTGCTCTGACATCTGTGTTGAATGGTAAATCCAAATCAACATCTTCATGTTCTTTTTTTATAACATCAATTATCTTCTGACGAAGATTCTTTATATTGCCCTCTTTTGAGCTTATTTTATTATTTGGAATTTTGCTGGTACATTCTTCAGCTGCCGCTGTGGAACGTTCTTGTTCCACATTTGTTCTATTTTTGTATTATCTGTACTATTGCCGGTATTACCGTCGGCTGGCGCTGTGGAACATTTTTGTTCCACAAAGTTCCAGCATGTGTTTTTCTGAACACCCTAGTACAACTAAATCATCCATATAGAGAAATGCTTGGGATGGTTTGAGGCCCGCAAATGCTAGTGTCATCATTCTTTGGAATGAGTTTGGTGCTACTTTTAATCCATAGGGTAGTCTCTTGAATCTATATGTACTATTTTCTGCTGTGAATGAGGTTATTTCTCTAGAATCTGGGTGTAATTCTATTTGATGAAAACCTGACATAAGGTCTAGGCATGAAAAATATATTGCTCTTCCAAATTGGTCTAAAATATCATCAATTCTTGGAAGTGGGAATTTATCCGCTGCTAGTTTTTTGTTTACTTGTCTTTAGTCAACTACCAGTCTCCATCCCTTTTCGGTATTACCTGGTAGTGATTTTTTAGGTACCTACTTTTTAATTTTTCTGTGCCATTACTCTGTTTATTGTGTGTTTTTGTTTTAATTAAATTGTAGTCATCTAAATTTTCAGTATGTATTTTGTAATTTTGAATAGTTGTGTTTTTATGTGTGGTGTTAATAATTCTGACCAAGGTTTGATCTTTATTTGTGATTGTGTTTGCTGCAAAAATGCCTTCAGATAATTGTTGATGGGGTATGAAGATGGTTTTATTATCAGTGTTTACTATTACTTGTCTAATGACTTCAGATCTAGCAGGATCGTAATTGTTAGCAGACAGGTAATTTGTTAGATACATTGTGATGGTTTGTTGAAAATCATATGGTCTTAGGATTAATTTATCCTCTGTTTTGCCATAATCTAGAATACAATTATATTTCTTTATAAAGTCCAAACCTATTACTCCATCGCACGGTATTGGAAAGTCGTCTTCTACGACGTGAAATATATGGTAAATTAGAAGGTCATCACCTTTTAAATCAGCTTTAACTGTGCCTAATGTAGTGGTTATACCCTGACCAATGCCCTTTAAGTCTGTTATTTGTTCTGTATTTATTTTTGCATGATTAATTATTTGATTCTTTTTAATGAAGGAGATATCAGCTCCTGTGTCTACTAAGAAATTTGAAATTGAGTTATTTAATGACGTTTTTGTAGATATATAGCTATTTAAGTGTAGATTTAGTACACATATTTTTTATCTACTGATTTTGAAGTGGAGTTTCCTAGTTTTCCTGCTGATTACAGCTGCGTACATTGCGTGTCTGGTTGCCTGTCTGATTGTAGGGTCTATTATTATTTTGGTTTTGCGATCTAAAGTTCTTGTTGTGTCTTGGCTGGGGTCTAAATCTCCTACCTCGGTAACCTCCATAGATGTTACTTTGGTAACTTCCACGGAAATTACTCCGGTATTGATTTTATTGACGAATGTTTAAAATGGTATTTGAAATTGCATCGTTCATTGTTGTGAACGTTCCTGCTTGCATTATCATTTTTACTTTATCATTCGAGCAGTTTTTACACATAGCCTTTACTGCTGCTTGTTTCGAATATTTCGTACCTAAGTCTGGGTTAAGTCCGTCCGAGATATAAGCTCCTTCTTATGATTTTGTAATTTTCTCTATTTCTGCAGTGTACTGGTTTGCAGTTTTGCTGCGCTGTTGGATATTAAGGAGTTTTGCTGTCAAACCCTCTACTGTTTTGCCTTTTATTGCTGTTCTCAATTTTAATTTTATTTGTTCAATTGTAGTTTCGCTACTAATAAAATTTCTTGCAGTGCCTTTTAGCTTAGTCTTTATCATGGTTATCGCTAAGGCTTCATGATTATCCTTGATTTGGTCTAGAATATCAAGGGCATCTAAGAAACTGTGCAAATTTTCAGGCTTGCCATCAAACTCTGGCAACACTGATGAGGCAGTTTTGATAAATTCTACTACTGTTTGTGCCATTGTGACGTTTATGAGGGGGATATGCAGTGGTTTATGTTCTTGCACTGATGAAGTCTTGACTCAATGCTGGTGAAGTGGTGCGGTTACGTGAAGGTTCGGTTAGAACGGAGTTATAATCAATTTGGAGATTTTCCTCTATCGTAGTTGGTATGGGGATTTCAATGTTATATCTTGCTAATGAAGATACTAATTTATCCCGTACTGTTGAAAAAATTTGTTGAGCTTCTTTTTGGCGATCGTTAGTAAGTATGTGATTTACTCTACTGATCAAATCTTTTATAAAATTGAATGCTTCTTATATTATATTTAAATTTTTTGCTATCGTTTCTGTTTTTATGGTAATATTTTTGTTTATGCACTTATTTGATTTATCGGCTTTTAATTTTTCTTCTGTTAATTTATCATAGATTTCTTGCAATGTATTCATCTCTCTTTTTATTAAATTTTCCTTTATCTACAATTACCATATCCTCCCATTGGGGTGTTCCCAATATTTACCTGGCATTCCAATTTACTCAAAAAATTAAAAAAAATCTTTGTTAGCAATGTAGCGTTTCAAAAAAAAATTTCCTTTCAACTACAATATTTATTTCCTGTTTTTAATTCTTTAAAACTTAACATTTTTTCTTTTTTCCAAATAAGACATTTTAATTTTCTTGCTACTTCTTTTTTTCATAAACAATTTACTTTAAATTTTGACAAAGTAGCTTTTTACATTATATTTTTTTTTTCAATTAATTACAAGTCCTATTTAAAAAAAATCCTAAGCAAAAACTTTCGTTTTTGCTAATGGTTTAGCGTTCATAAAGGCCGCCCAATTTGTGTTATAAGACTTGCTCTGTAGTAGCATAGCCTTCCATCCGTTTATAAAATTGTGCCAAGGTTATTTGTGGGTGCATTGATTTGCTCGTCTAATCTCCTCTAGCCTTCGATCCGTTTATAAAATTGTGCCAAGGTTTTTGTGGATGCATTGAAGAACAAATGGGCCTGAGAGGAATGCCGCTCTTGTGGATTTTGGGCAGACCATATATACGGGGAGCATTGGACGTTTTACATTTGAGACGAAATTTTTCTTTCAAGTCAATAACTTTATTGTTGTAAATTTTCTCTACTATCTCATTATTCTTTTCTTGCAGTCTATTAGTGGGGTCTCGCTTCAACACTTTGTAAGTAGTTATTACATTAACTATACTCTGCATCTTTTGGTCGTTCTCTGATCTGTCCACTAGTACCGTGACATTACCCTTGTCTGCATTTAATGCTAAAAGTTGCTTATATTCTTTCAAAAATTGTTTCGTGGAACGAAGTGTATCTCGTGTAAACATGTCTCTTACCGAAGTTGTCTTTTTGCTCATGTGATTTCTTATAAGTGTCTTCAAGTTGTTCCGCTCAATCTCTTGTGTATCTTTATCTTTAATTGTTTGGATGTAATACCGAAAGATCTTCAAATGATAAAACATATAAATCGGCCACGTACGTCGCAGGAGTGTCCGAAAGAATAAAATATTCTAATATGTATGATAAAGAAAACGTGCGACTGGCCTTTACATATGGCAATACTCTGCGAAATATTTTCAGTAACATGAAAGATAAGATACCCATACAGGATCAGTCCGATATGGTATACAAAATTCTTTGTAATGGCGACGGGTCCCACGTATGCCAGAAGGTATATGTAGGTACTACAAAATCAAAACTCAAGACAAGGATATCTGCACACAAATCAAATATAAAATTAAGGAATAATTTTTCGGACAACAAAACGGCGTTAACATCCCACTGTAAGGATACCGGACACTACCCTGACTTCGATAATGTAATCATCTTAGAAAAAGAGAAAAACTATAACAAACGATTTATATTAGAAATGCTACATATTTAGGATACCCCTAATGACAGGAAAATGAATTTCAAATCAGACACAGCCGATTGTGCATATGCATACCGCAACCTGTTACTTAGGCAAAAAAAAAACAATGCTGATCGAATTATTTACATATATGTATAAAGGTACGTTCGTCGTCGGGACAACAACTATGACATGTTTGGATGATCATCTGTTTGCTGTCTTATGTATGGTTGTTTTTTATGAATTTTGTTTACGACTACTGTTCTTTTATTTGCTTACGTTTTCGGCCGATACCAATTGTATGCTTGTTACATATAACTATTGTAGAGCTTTTTTAGTCTTCAAAGCATAGCTTAAGATGTAAGTAATGAATGTTTGTTGATGCCTTTTTTTGGTTTTAATAATTATGTTTTGTTTTATTTCCAGTCCTGAGGATGACTTCAGACTGAAGTCGAAATATTGAAAAATAAAGACAAAATAAAATACACATCCAAGTATTTTCTTTAAGAAAACCCGGCCTTGAGCTCAACCAAAAGTTTCAGTTTTTTAAACACTAACGACCAATAACGAGACAAATAATGTTAAAACGGAGAGCACACCGACAAGTTCTAGACCCTTCAAATGTGTACAAAAACATCAAAAAGGGTTATGATATTACCACTAAAAAACACGTAAAACAATACCAACGTACTTCACATCAAATAACAAGAATGCCAGAGTCAGCGATATTCCTAGAAAGGTGTAGAAGAAATGGAGTTATACTTAATTTCATAAATAATGCAACCAACAACATCCTGTACACAATCAACAACAACACAAAGAACCAAAATTTGCCAACAAATATTTCGCACGCAGTGAACGCATACATGGAGAAGATCAAAATTAAGCTTTCAAATATTGTTATCACCATCAAACACCAACTTCTGCGACAAAAAGGAAAAGAGGTAAATAGACTTAAACACACAAATAAAACAACACATGAACCAAGACGACTTCAACGCTTTTTTTGAAAGTGAAGAGCTTCTGACGAATAAACGAAAATCCAAAATCAAAAACACTCAAATTAACAAATACAAGAGGTTGGAAGACAAACAACAACAATTTTTGAATATTAGGGTGAGACCTGAATTTATTTGTAACTCGACAAATTTACAAATACAGACAAACGTTCAGTGGCTTCTCTCTCTTGGCCCCAAATACGCTTTACCAACAGATAACAAACAGGTTCCAGTATTTAAAATGATAGCGGATGGGGAAAATTACATCCAAACAATTAAAGATAAAGATACACAAGAGATTGAGCGGAACAACTTAACGACACTTATAAGAAATCACATGAGCAAAAAGACAACTTCGGTAAGAGACCAGTTTACACGATATACACTTCGTTCCACGAAACAATTTTTGAAAGAACATAAGCAACTTTTAGTATTAAATGCAGACAAGAGTAAGGTCACGGTACTAATGGACAAATCAGAGTACGACCAAAAGGTGCAGAGTATAGTTAATGATATAACTACTTACAAAGTGTTGAAGCGAAACCCCACTAATAGACTGCAAGAAAAGAATAATGAGATAGTAGAGGAAATGTACAACAATAAAGTTATTGACTTAAAAGAAAAATTTCGTCTCAAATGTAAAACGTCCAATGCTCCCCGTATATATGGTCTGCCCAAGATCCACAAGAGCGGCATTCCTATCAGGCCCATTTGTTCTTCTGTCAATTCTCCGTCCTACAATTTATGTCAATTTGTTTTCCAAAATTAAAAAAAAATTGACTATGTCATCGAAATATAATGTTAAAGACGAGATAATTCAAGAATAAAATAAAAGATACATATGTTTATGACGATGAGAGTTTAGTGTCGTTTGATGTTGTTTCGTTATTCCCGAGTATCCCGTAAATTTGGCTCTCGATATTATAGAGTCTAAGTGGAACGAGATTAAGGAACACACCTCCATGACCAAAGAACTTTTCATGACAGTGGTCAAGTTCTGCATAAAAGATAACGGGTACTTTAAGTACAATGAAAAAATGTATGAGAAACATTCAGGGATGCCGATGGGATCACCTGCGTCACCTGTCGTAGCGGAAATTGTAATGGGGGATCTGTTAACAAGGTTTGAGACGGACTCGATAAACAAACCACGATTACTAACGAAATATGTGGATGACATAATCGCTATTATCAAGACAGAACACGCAGACGTGATGCTTAATGTTCTTAATAGCTATTACAAATCTATAAATTTCACGATAGAGATAGAGAAAGATGGACAGATACCATTTTTAGGTACACTAATAATTAAGAGGAATAACAAGTTGAAGATAAATTGGTACAGAAAGCCAACCGCATCTGGGAGGCTTATAAACTTCAACTCAAACCATGAAAAGAGTTTAATAATAAATACTGCCAATAATTTTGTAAAACGGGTTCTTTCCATAAGCGACAAAATTTTCCACCCTGAGAATAAGAATATTATCGAAAATATACTCCAGGATAACGATTTTCCCATGAAATTAATAAGGAAACTGATTTTTAATTATCGGCCCAGTGATAAAAATACCGAAAGATCTTCAAATGATAAAATATATAAATCGGCCACGTACGTCGCAGGATTGTCCGAAAGAATAAAATATTCTAATACGTATGATAAAGAAAACGTCCGACTTGCCTTTACATATGGCAATACTCTGCGGAATATTTTCAGTAACATGAAAGATAAGATACCCATACAGGATCAGTCCGATGTGGTATACAAGATTCTTTGTAGTGGCGACGGGTCCCACGTATGCCAGAAGGTATATGTGGGTACTACAAAATCAAAACTCAAGACAAGGATATCTGCACACAAATCAAATATAAAATTAAGGAATAATTTTTCGGACAACAAAACGGCGTTAACATCCCACTGTAAGGATGCCGGACACTACCCTGACTTCGATAATGTAATCATCTTAGAAAAAAAGAAAAACTATAACAAACGATTTATATTAGAAATGCTACATATTTTGGACACCCCTAATGACAAGAAAATGAATTTCAAATCAGACACAGCCAATTGTGCATATGCATACCGCAACCTGTTACTTAGGCACAAAAAACAATGCTGATCGAATTATTTACATATATGTATGTATGTTCGTTCGTCGTCGGAACAACAACTATGACATGTTGGGATGATCATCTGTTTGCTGTCTTATGTATGGTTGTTTTTTATGAATTTTGTTTACGATTGTTATACTCTTAGTATAACCAATTAATATAAATTTATTTGAGTAATAATAATATTATTTATTGAAAATAATTTAAAGGAAATTGATGTTTACAATTGATAGAAAATTGAAATCAAAAGAAAATATAATTAATAAATTTAATTTTTATATAACATAACTAAGTTGTACAATAAACAAGAACCCCTACATTTACTCCCCCTCCAGTGAAACATATAGATAAGTATTAAGTATATTCTTTAAACAAAAGCAACAAAACTAGTTAATATTAAAAGTAACCTTTTTAATTGTTTGTGCAGGTTCAGTTGAAAAATTATATGAGATGTGAGCAGGTTTTAAATGATTTATTGACATAGCTTTGATAACATTAGCTTTCTGAATTCTAAAGGTATTTTTTTGTTTCGATACGACTTTATAAGGTCCTTCATAAGGCGGATTAAGTCCTGCAGTCTGATTAACTTTTACAAAAACATATTCACATTCCTCAAGAGATTTTGGAACATAACTCATATCTTTGTTATGATGTAAAATTTTTGTTACATTTTGATTGTTAATTTTTTAATAGTATTATTCACGGAATTCTCCAGGAACTCGAATAGTTTGTCCATAAACTAACTGTTGGAGCGACAGGCAACCCTGCTCACCAGTTCACCTATACATACATAAATGATACCTTAATATATGAACTGTCAAATAGAACTTATGGGCAGATGGTTTTAGTGACTTTTGGCGGCGCACGTGTTTTGAGCAGATCTAGACTTTTCTACAATTTCTTTACTTTAATTGTATTATATTTTCTATTAATAAAGATGTTATATGAATTCAACAAAACATATTAAATGGCGACGAGGACTAAGGCATTATAAATACATACATCGTCACACTAAGAAAAGAAAGCGGAAATCATGGATGAATCAATGAAGGTATTTTTCCAACAAATGCAACAGCAGCGGGAAAAAGACAGCGCCGACATGCGAGAGCTGGTAAAGCAACTCCTCCAGGTCAAACTGCAAACAGGTAACACAAAGCACTCTGAAAATTCTCAAGAATTTCTCATAGAGTCTTTGGCAACCAATATCAGAGAGTTTTCGTACAGCGTCGAAGATAACCTCACTTTCGACCTGTGGTATGCACGATACGAAGATTTGTTTGATGTTGACGCAGCAAATCTCGACGATGCGGCCAAAGTCCGTTTACTCTTGCGTAAACTCAGTATCACAGAACATACAAAGTATGTAAACTTCATTTTGCCAAAACATCCACGAGACCACAGTTTCAAAGAAACGGTGGAGAAGCTTACAAAATTGTTCGGGTCACAAAAGTCTATTTTTAACACTCGCTATCACTGCCTGCAGATAAGCAAAGACACAACCGCAGATTTTATAACATACGCGGGCACGGTAAATAAAGAATGTGAGAAATTTCAACTTAATAAGCTAACACTGGATCAATTCAAGTGTTTGATTTTCATCATGGGGTTGAAGTCTCCAACCGATTTTGAGGTTAGAACCAAATTGCTTGCAAAACTAGACAGTGGCGAAGAAACAATTACACTTGACAAATTAACAGCAGAGTGTAAGCGTTTAGTAAATCTTAAAACAGATACAGCCTTAATTGAAAACAAAAATGAGGCACGCACTGTCAATAAGATACATGCTAAAAACGATAACAACAAAATTCCAAAAACACCGTGTTGGTACTGCGGCGGGATGCATTACGCGTCAGATTGTCAATTTAGGACGCACAAATGCAAACAATGCAAACGCGAAGGGCACAAAGAAGGCTACTGCAGCGCGGGCAAAATTCACAAAAATCAAAAACAAAAAACCGCGAACGCAAAACGCACGGACAAGACAACGAAAAGGAACAACAGAAGCGAAGGTGAAGGAAAGTCAATTAATAGTATATTTGTCACTAACAAAATCAGCGTAGCAAACCGCAAATACATTCGCGTGCAAATCAATGGGATTCCAACGGATCTTCAATTCGACACAGCTTCAGATATAACGATTATATCGGAAGACACTTTCCGTAGACTTAAAGTGAGCAATACAATGGCAGTCAACAACACAGCCCGCAGTGCAACAGGTAAACTTCCACTAACAGCACAATTCGAGTGCACAGCTAAATTCAAGGATAAGCAAGCATCAACAACCTGCTATGTTTCACCTATCGAAAATCTCAATGTCATGGGATTAGATTGGATCGCAGCATTAGAACTCGATGACGAGCCAATCAACGCGATCTGCAACAAAATCAACAAAGGAGCACGCGATAATCAGGGAAGTACAAACATCTCAATCAATAAAAGCATTTTACTCCTGAAACAGTCATTTCCAGGTGTTTTTAGTGAAGAGATCGGTCTTTGCACCAAAGCAAAAGCCCATCTCACGGTCAAGCCAAATCAGCAGCCAATATTTCGCCAAAAGCGGCCCGTTGCCTATGCCATTCAAGGACTTGTAGAAGCAGAGCTACAACGCCTTCAAGAGATAAACGTAATTACACCAGTCAATATTTCAGACTGGGCAGCTCCAATCGTGGTGATAAAAAAAGCAACTGGTGGCGTGCGAATATGCGGCGACTTCTCAACCGGCTTGAACAATGCTTTGGAAATGCACCAGTACCCGTTGCCTATACCCGAAGACCTATTCGCACGGATGGCTAAGGCTAAGTTTTTCAGCCACATCGACCTCTCAGACGCGTTTCTGCAAGTTGAGGTAGATGACGAGTCGAAGCACCTTCTTACCATAAACACACACCTGGGTCTTTTCCGGTACAACCGAATGGTTTTCGGCGTCAAATCATTCCCAACCATATTCCAGCAGATTATGGATAAAATGTTGTGTGGGCTTACGGGAGTAGCGGCATACATAGACGACATATTCATAACAGGCAAAAGCCGAGAAGAGCATGACGATAATTTACAATCGGTATTAAAGCGCATTCACGAGTTCGGTTTCAAATTAAAGTTTGAAAAATGTACATTTTATTCAAAAACAATTAAATATTTGGGCTTTATCGTAAACGAAGAAGGCATTAAGCCAGATCAGGCACGCATAGCCGCATTAACACAAATGCCCGAACCAAAAGATATTGCCGAACTAAGCTCATTTCTGGGATCAATCAATTTTTATGGTAAGTTCATCCCCAATTTACGCACCTACAGAGGACCACTGGATGAATTACTAAAAGCGAACGTCAAATGGCACTGGTCTCAAAAGCAAAGCCACAGTTTTAAGCAACTTAAGAACATTCTCACTTCAGATTTAGGGCTGACGCATTTTGATCCAAAGCTCAATATTGTGGTCGCGGCAGACGCGTCAACCTACGGCCTCGGGGCATGCATCCTGCACGAGTACCCGGACGGTTCTATGAAAGCAATATGTCATGCGTCGCGGTCGCTCACAGCGGCTGAAAAAGGTTACAGCCAAATCGAGAAAGAGGGACTGGCCATCGTTTTCGCGCTCACAAAATGATTTTTGGCCGTAAATTCAAGCTGCAAACGGACCACAAACCATTACTTGCGATTTTCGGTAACAAGAAAGGCATCGCAGTACACCAAGCAAACCGATTACAGCGTTGGGCTATAAAATTATTAGCTTATGATTTCGACATAAGCTATGTATCAACCAACAATTTTGGTCACGCAGACGTTCTATCACGCCTAATAGACAAAAACGTAAATCCGGCAGAAGATTACGTCATAGCCTCTATTAAATTCGAAGCTGAAGTTTTACAAATACTTACAGATTCAATCGCCAGATTACCCGTCACCCACAAAATGGTTAAACATGAGTCTCAAAAGGATATATCGCTACGAACCATTATGCAGTATGTAAACGACGGGTGGCCAAATAACATAGAATACTCCATGGAAGCAAGACAATTTTTAAATCGAAAAAACGACCTCCACATAGTTGACGGATGTCTCATGTTTGGACATCGCATCGTGATACCGGCAATGCTGCGCAAGAGGGTTTTAAAGCAATTACACAGAGGACACCCCGGCGTCGAACGAACAAAATCAATAGCACGGAGTTTTGTTTACTGGCCTAATATCGATTCTGATATCGAATCGCTTGTACGAAATTGCCAGGGATGCGCATCAGCAGCAAAGCTACCCACTAAGACAAATCTTCAACCATGGCCTACTCCAGCGGAACCGTGGGCAAGACTACACATTGATTACGCTGGCCCATTGGACAATACATATTACCTTATTATTGTTGACGCGTATTCAAAGTGGCCCGAGATAATAACAACAACAAACATTTCGAGTACCAAAACCATTGAAATGTTAATGGAAGTTTTTGGTAGATTCGGCATACCGGAATGCATCGTGTCCGACAACGGAACTCAATTTGTAAGTGCGCAATTCCAGAAATTTTTGTCAGAAAATGGCATTCAACATTTGCGATCCAGCCCATACTATCCAATGTCAAATGGTCAAGCTGAAAGATTTGTGGATACTTTTAAAAGAGCATTAAAGAAACATAAAGGAGAGGGTACCACAGTTCAAAACTTACAATCATTTTTACAATGCTTTCGGTCAACACCAAATAAAAACACACCTAAACATACGTCACCAGCAAAAGCGTTATTCGGGCGAAATATACGAATACCACTAAATTTAATATTACCAAGCACACCCGAACCAACCCAAGCGGATGACTGGCCAAAACAAAACATGCAAAAACAATTTAACAAAAAACATGGTACAAAGTACTCAGCGTTTGAACCACAGCAAACAGTTTACGTATATGTACACTCTTACAACAAATTCGTCTGGAAACCGGCTGAAATCATTGAACGAGTAGGAGCGGTCATGTACAATTTAAAACTGGAAAACGGCAAAGTAATTCGTGCACATACCAACCAAATCCGTAAACGCTATACTGAAGAAACGCATACAACGGAGCCGAAACACAGGTCACTCCTAGCAGAGGCGTTTGGACTAAACGACATAAACGAGCCACACGAGAATCATTCTGTAGTAGAGCAGCCTTCGAACGTAAGCGACTCTACAGCGACTCCAAGTAACACCATCGTAGTTCCACCGCAACCTCGGGTTACTACGGCTGATAACGTCAGTACAAGTGAAACACCTAGACGGTCTACACGGAAGGTTAAACCTGTGATGAGATACTCCCCAGGCTAAAACGCAGTTCTCCGGGACTTTACAATTCAACAGGAGAGGTGTTGGAGCGACAGGCAACCCTGCTCACCAGTTCACCTATACATACATAAATGATACCTTAATATATGAACTGTCAAATAGAACTTATGGGCAGATGGTTTTAGTGACTTTTGGCGGCGCCCGTGTTTTGAGCAGATCTAGACTTTTCTACAATTTCTTTACTTTAATTGTATTATATTTTCTATTAATAAAGATGTTATATGAATTCAACAAAACATATTACTAACTCAGCAGGGGATGATTTTAAATCCTCTTTCACTGCAGTACGTAACCCTAATAAAATAATATGTAACATTTCTGCCCAATGAATTGAATCTCCTGAAGCTATAATTGAAGTTTTGAGTTGACGATGGAATCGTTCTATCATGCCATTAGCTTGTGGATGATAAGCAGATTTAGCAATTTTATGTGAACCAAGAATTTGAGTGAGTTCATTGAATAATTGAGATGAAAATTGTGCACCATGATCAACAGTAATTTTAAGAGGACACCAAATCTAGAAATATAATTTTGCACAAATGCTTTTACCACCGTATGTGCAGTTATATTTCTAAGAGGATAAGCCTCTGGCCATCTTGAATGTCTATCAATAATCGTCAGAATATATCTATAACCATCAGATGGTGGAAGTGGTCCAACCAAATCTAAATGGATATGTTCAAATCAGTTGGTATATCAATTTTCTGTATAGGAGGCTTAGTATATCTTGAAATTTTCGATTGTTGACAAGTAATACAGCTTGAGACCCATTCATTTATATCCTTCCGCATATTAGGCCAAAAATATTTTGATTGAATTAAACGCCTGGTCGCACGAACCCCTGGGTGTTACAAAGAGTGTAATTTTGAAAAAATTATTTCTGTCATGGAATTCGGAACATAAGGACGCGGTATTGAGCTAGAAATATCACACCAAATTTTAAAATTATGGATTGGAATTAAAATGTGTTTTAAATTATTCTTCGATAATGGAGAAGATATTTGAGTTTTAAGAGTATCATCAGTTTGTTGTTCAACAAACAAAGTATCAAAATGAATATCTTTTGCTGAAAGTGAATCTATTTCTGGAAACCTTGATAATGCATCCGATACAATATTATTCTTTCCAGATATATGCTGTATATCATTCGTGAATTCTGCTATATATTCTAAATGTCGCGTTTGTCTGGGAGATCTTTCAGTCTTTGAATTTAACACATATGTCAATGGCTTATGATCTATATATACTGTAAATACTTGAACCTCTAAAAAATGTTTAAAATGTTTAATAGCTCTATATATTCCTAAAAGTTCCCTATCAAAAGTTGAATATTTACATTCTGCAGGACCCTTAGAAAAATAAGCCAAAGGTTCCAAAATATTATTCTTTAATTGTTGTAAAACTCCTCCAATTGCAACATTTGAAGCATCAACAGATAAAGATAATTTTGAATGCCCATCAAAATGATTTAACAATGTATTTTGAGCAAAAAGACTTTTCACTTTATTAAATGCTTTAAGTGACTCATTAGTCCAGTTAAGAGTTTTACTCTTACTTTTATTTGCTATATTTTTGGTAATTTTTATAGCCTTATGAGTTTATGTTATGTTAATAATAATGAGCTTAAAGGCCGTGGTTAAATAAAACACAATGTTTAAAATTTCATTGGTTTTTTTAATTTGTCAATATTTCGGCTTCAGTCTGAAGCCATCTTCAGGACTGTAAGTAAACACAAATGTATAAAAAGGGGACATTCATTTCAGATACATGTTCATTAAAATTTACGTTATGCAACTAGGTATATATATAAACGAGACACAACTTACACTTGTGGTTATTCTTGATCGACTGATCATATGTTCGGAAAACAAAAGTAAAATAAACATCATAAATGTATACAATTTTAAAGTACAGTAAGTGTAAACTAAAATATGCCCAAACAAATATATAGGGATACAAACAATAGAACAAAAAATATGTCGTCATCCAACATTATGATTTGTTGATCCTAAATATGCTGCTAGCGGAAAAATTTCTGTACGCTGCTTTCTTTCATGTGCGCCGTGAGACTTGCATTTTGTGTTGCTGCTTAAGCAATAAATTGCGATATGCATATGCGCATTGGTCTGTGTCACTTTTAAAATTAATTCTCTTATCATTAGGCGTGTTCATAATGTGGAGTATTTCCATGGTGAAGCGCTTATTATATTGTTTCTCTATGTCCAATATAGTAACATTCTGGAAATCGGGATAGTGGCCCGTATCCTTACAGTGGGCCGTTAACCCTGGAAAGTCATGCGTCGTCGTTTCGACGACGCGAGTTTTTACTTTACCGTTATCACACTGTACCTTTGTTTGTAAAGTGCCTTGTTTGTTTACAGCGTTATGCGGCAATTACCCACCGACGTGTGCCGTACGTACGGCCGTTTGTCGTATGAAGCACGTTTGACCGAACTCTCAAGCCCGTAGGAATCATTGTGTGCGTCTGTGTACATGTACATAACATATTTGTGTGTGTATTGTTTACAGATAAGCACTATTGCCATTGACAATTTTGCATGCATGTTTATGGAAACATCAACTTTTTCCAATTTAATTTTTGATGTTGTAAAAGGCTGGAATTAATATTAATTATATATAAATAGATTACATATCTCTAATCTGCACTTTTACATAATTATTTCGAATTATTTTCACAATTTTTCAAACTTTAATTAGGTGTTTTTGTATAAGACTGCAAACGGTCAAAAATTAGCGCACAAAAGTTTACTGGGCAACTCTGTCTAGTGAGAGAGCGATCAGCTGACACGTTCTTACGGAAAAAATCAAAATTGTTTTGATTTCTACGTTCCGGGCTACGTACGTACGGGCGTTGTACGTCGGTGAGTTTTCGTTTACATTGCACACTCATAAGATAGGTCGTGTCAGCTGACACGTTTTGGGTACGTACGTTCGTGAGTAACCACGGCTTTAGTCGCTGTTGCGCTGTTGACGTTTGCAGTTGCTTGGCTTCGTACGATCTTTGTAAGTATTTATTTTTTAAATATGCGTAGTCGAAAAGACGAGCGATGAACTTTGTGTGAGTTTTTCGTTCCGAAGTTATTTTTTCTTGCTTATTTATCAGTTTGGTTTGTACAGTTGTAATACAAGATGAGTGGCAGAAAAACTTATACTGACGAAGAAATTGAAAAATTTCTTGCAATGTGCGACGACGAGAATGGATTAGACTATGAGTTAGACAACAGCGAACTAGAATCAGATGCAGAAATCGAACAAAACGAAAGCTTAGGTGATGCAAGTTTTTCAGAAGAATCAACCGACACAGATGAAGATAACATACCTTTACATTTATTGAGAGCCAATTCAAATATAATTTATTTTAATAAATCTATTTTGCGGGGCAAAAATAAACATAAGTGGTCAACACAAAAGGGCAAATATTATCGTTATGGTCTAAATGTAGTACATAAAGCTCGAGGACCAACACGCCATTGCAAAAATATAACAGACCCACTGCAATGCTTCCAGATGTTCATTACACCAGAGATCGTGGAGGAAATTGTTCAGTGGACAAACATTGAGATTGTTAATCGGCAGTCCATCTTACTTTTAACTACAGATGAAGCTCAAGGAAAGCAACTTCCTCAAATGAAATTTCTGCCTTAATTGGACTCTTGGTACTAACAGCAGTCAAGAAAGATCAGCATCTGTCGGCAGATGAATTGTTCGACAGATCTGATGGTGGAATATCATATATTTCGATAATGACAAAAGCTAGATTCAAATTTCTTATGTCGTGTCTTCGATTTGACGATAGATCGGCACGCCTTCAAATAGTTGAAGACAAATTTGCCCCCATTAGAAAAATTTGGGAAATGTTCATTCAGAAATGCCGTGAAAACTATACGCCTGGAGAATACCTTACGATTGACGAGCAACTACTGGCGTTCAGGGGAAAATGTAGCTTCCGGATGTACATTCCAAACAAGCCAGCAAAATATGGACTCAAAACGATAATGATATGTGATAGCGGTACAAACTACATGGTTGATGCTATGCCGTATTTGGGAAAAGGATCAAACAAAACCACATTTCCACTTGGTGAGTACTACGTAAAAGAGCTTAAACTGTACATGGTTCAAATAGAAACGTTACAATGGACAACTGGTTTAGTTCGATTCCTCTTGCTAAATCACTGTTATGCGAACTATAGTGTTAACTACTTTGTACTCTTTACTTTAATTTTTAAAATAATTTTAATTGAGTTTTCGTGTTAACTTAAAATTTTGAATAACTTCAAAAAAAGAAAATTCTAATTAGTTAGAAAATATCTAAACTCAAAAATAAACAAAATATAAATTTTTAAAAACAAAATCAAAATAAAAGATTTTTTAAATATCAACTTGAATGTTGATATATTGGCGATCCTACCAACGGACCTATATCTTTATTTGATAAAATTACTGAATGTGGCGCTTTACGTATCGCAGACCTACTGACCAGTATAATACCGCAAATAGAAGTGATACTATGTGACGTGTTACCAAAGAAAATTTGTTTTAGTTGCCTAAACCAATTACAAAACTATCCCTCCATATTCGTTATAATAAAAATAGCATTATGCAGTACGCGCTGCAGAATTAACTAAATCAAACAAACAAAAAAAAAAAAAAAAAACTTAAATAAATTGCACTATTGAAATCATTATGCATATAATTTAATTATATTTGTGTTCCCTATACATTTGTGAACAAGAAGCAATACAACAACATTCTGTGCAAATTTCATATAACAGTAGCTGTAAATTATATATACGAAACATTAAAACATAGAATAAATGTTGAAAATCAAATTAAAAACATTAAAAACTCTAAAAACGTGTGTGTAAACAAAATTAAAACATTTACAACCTAATACTCTTAAAAGCAGCGATTGGGTTATCCAAACCACAACAACAATTTTGCACGCAATACACACAAGAACAGATTTAAAATGAAGACATCACGATGAAAATTAAGAGATTTACAAATAAAACAACAAAGCCATTGCATATTTTAAAAGCATTACGATATCAAACAATCCAGATATTAATTTCAAGATATTTTTTAAACAATCATCAATCAACTACTTATTAATTTTAATATTTTTTTATTAAATTTAATTTTATGTAAGTATAATTTTTATTCTAATATTAAATTTAAAATTTTTCAATTATAATTTAAATTAAAATTTTAAACCTTTTAACTTTCAAATTTATTTTAAGATTATTTTTATATTTTAGCAATTATTTAAATTTACTTATTTTTTATATAAAATTAAATATTTTATTTAAATTGTTAACTCCCTTTCCAAAAAAATCTTAAATATTTCCTAATTTTCAAATTTTTCATTTTATTTTATTTATTTATTTTTTTTTTTCATATGGTTCTACGTTCACCAATACGAACTCGTAAATTTACAAATGCAGAAAATCAAAATATCAACCATACAAATAACATCATGACTCACAATACAACTCAAAATTCTAACATTAATACAACACAAAACAACATCTCTAATACAACACAAAATACTTCAACACAAGATAACTTTACAAATTTTCCTTCTACTAAATCTATTAAATTACCACAATTTTGGCAAGATTGTCCTGATGCCTGGTTTTTGCTTGTTGAAGGACAATTTGAAATTAACAATATCAATGATGATAATTTAAAATTTCAAAATGTTCTAATTACTCTTCAACGAGATACTATATCTAAAATTTTAGATGTTATTAACCCTCCTCCTCTTTTTAATAAATATGATACAATCAAAAAAATTATATGTGAAAGATTTTCTCTTAGCGAAGAAAAACGATTAGAACAATTGTTTTCAAAAACTGAACTTGGTGATCGTTCACCATCTGAATTATTCAGATTTATGAAATCACTTATAGGTACTGACTCCATTGTAAGTCAAGAATTACTTTTCAAATTATGGATTCGTAAATTGCCACAAGAAATACAAATCCATTTAACTTCTAGTAACAATCAAAATAAAGATGAAGTAATTATTTTAGCTGACAAATTTTTTGATTTAATCAACAAACGTCATTCTTCCAAATCTCCTGTAGTCTCAAGTATAAATAATAATATTTTAGAACAATGCGTTAAAAATTTAACTGAATTAACCACGGCTATTTTTCAAAATTTAAATAAAATTTCTAATGATATTAATCAATTACAAATCCGTTCAAGATCTAAAGATAGAAATAGATTTAAATCTCGAAATTTTTCAAAATCAAGAAATTTTTCAAACAATCGTAATTTTACTTCACAAACAAATATTTGTTGGTATCACAAAAAATTTAAGAATAACGCTCTTAAATGTATACCCCCATGCAATTTTAATCAAAATCACAATTCAAATTCCGAACAAAATTTAAACTGAAACGATCCATTATGACGGTGACGGATAATGGAACTATTATTAAACCTACTCGTCGCCTATTCATATTTGATAAATTCAATAAACTTAATTTTCTTATCGATACAGGTGCAGTTGTATCAGTTATTCCTTTTTCTAAATTTAAAATTTATAAAAGAAATTCAGATCTTACTTTGACCGCAGCAAACGGTTCTTCAATTGAAACTTTTGGTACAAAACTACTTAAAATTGATTTAGGTTTAAGAAGAGATTTTGAATTTCCATTCATTATTGCGAACATTGATACACCAATTTTAGGAGCAAACTTTTTAGAAAAATTCGGAATTATTGTCAATATTAAAAATAAAGAAATAATGGTTTCTACTACAAAAATTAAAGTTGCTGGATCTTCTGGATTTTCTGATATTTTCTCACTCAAAATTCCTATTGTCGAAAATAAGTTTTCAAAATTACTTAATGAATTTCCGTCTATTACCTATGAACCAGATTATACTAAAAAAGTTAAACACCATACGGTTCACAGGATAGAAACAAAAGGTATTTTACCATTTTCGAAACCCAGACGTCTTGATCCAATCAAACTTAAAATTGCTAAAGCTGAATTTGAATTTTTAGTTAAAACGGGTATATGCAGACCCTCAAATTCTCCTATTGCATCTCCACTTCATCTCGTTCCTAAAAAAGAACCAAATGATTGGAGACCTTGCGGAGACTATCGAAGACTTAATTTTATTACTACACCAGATCGGTATCCTTTACCACATATTCACGATTTAACAATTGATTTAAAAAACAAACAATTTTTTTCCAAAATTGATCTTGTGCGTGCTTACCACCAAATTCCAATGGCAGAAGAAGACATTCATAAAACTGCAATAACTACCCCTTTTGGAATGTTTGAATTCGTAAGAATGCCTTTCGGTTTACGAAACAGTGCTCAAACTTTCCAACGCTTTATTAATGAAGTATTTTCTGATTTCGATTTTGTATTTACATACATTGATGACATTCTTATTGCCAGTGATAATGAAGATCAACATATAAATCATTTAAAATCAGTTTTCAAAAGACTTGAAGAATATAATTTAAATATCAAACCTTCAAAATGTACTCTCGGTGTAAATAAATTAAATTTTTTAAGTTACGAAATTTCAGGCGAAGGTATTAAACCATCTTTAGATAGAATTGAAATCATAACAAATTTTGAAAAACCAATTTCTATAAATAAATTACAAAAATTTTTAGGTATGATAAATTACTATCACAGATATATTAAAATGTTAGCAACAGAACTTAGTCCTCTGCATGAAATGTTAACACATGCAATTAAAAACAAACTCAAACAATTAAATTGGACAAATGAAACCACAACAGCTTTCGAAAATGTTAAAAAACATTTTGCTAAAAATACTTTACTTACACATTTCGACAAAAATGGTACTTTATCATTAGCTGTAGATGCATCAAATGTTGCTATTGGAGCAGTTCTTCAACAAACTAGCAATAATATACTAGAACCCTTAGTTTTGTTTTCAAGAAAATTAACTACAACAGAAACTAAATATTCAACATTTGATCGTGAACTTTTGGCAATTTATAATTCAATTAAACATTTTAAACATTTTCTTGAAGGTAGAACTTTTACAATTTATACTGATCATAAACCTTTAATTCATGTTCTAAATTCTAAAGTAGATAGATCTCCTCGTCAACTACGTCATCTTGAATATATTGCTCAATTTACAAATGATATTCAATATATACGTGGAAAAGACAACATAGTTGCCGACACACTTTCCCGTATTCCAGAAATAAATACAATTTCAACTCAAGATATAAATTTAGAAACTTTATATAAAGAACAGCAAACTGATACATTTTTACAAAAAAACATTTCTGATCAAAATTCTAAAAATAATTTAAAAGAAATTCATATTCCAGTTATTAATTTAAATATATGGTGTGATGTTTCTCTACAACCTTTTCGACCTTATGTTCCACATTCTATGAGAAGAATTATATTTGACAAAATTCACTTATTATCTCATCCAAGTATAAGACCAACTAGAAAATTAATTCAAAATAAATATTATTGGCCTAACATGCGTAAAGAGACTAACGATTGGACTTCATCTTGCATCAATTGTCAAAAATCCAAAATTTCAAGACACACTAAATCTCCTATCCAAAAAATTCAAATACCATCAGGCCGTTTTGAACATATTCATATGGATATTGTTGGACCTCTTCCAGTTTCAAATGGAAATTGTTATATTTTAACAATTATTGACAGATTTTCACGTTGGCCTGAAGCTTATCCGCTTAAAGATATTTCAACAAATACTATAGTAAAAACTTTTATTCAAAATTATATACCACGATTTGGTATACCATTAAATATTACAGTAGATCAAGGTTCAAAATTCACCTCAAAATTTTTTACAGAATTAACTAAACTTTTAGGTTCTCATAAAATTCATACATCTCCTTACCATCCCCAAGCAAATGGCATGATAGAGAGATTTCATCGAACTTTAAAAGCAGCAATTATAGCATCAAACGACTCGGTTCATTGGTCTGACATTTTACCATTCATTCTACTTGGTTTACGAACTTCTATTAAAGAAGATTTAAAATGTTCATCTGCTGAACTTGTTTATGGCCAAACACTTGGAATACCTGGTGAATTAATTATTTCAAATAGTAATAAAGAACATGATTTTTCTAATGACGCTCTTCATAAAATAAGAGAATATTTTTCGCTTGTTCGTTCTAAAGTTTTTCATCATAACAAAGAAAATTTTTTCGTTCCTAAACAATTAGAAAATTGTGAGTATGTTTTTGTTAAAGTTCTTCGTAAATCTAATTTAGAATCACCTTATGAAGGACCTTTTAAAGTTATCTCTAAGAAACATAAAACATTTACAATTCAATACAAAAATACTATTAAAAATATTTCAATTGATTTACTTAAACCAGCAAACATACTTATTAACACTAATTTAAATACAAATACATTAAACAACAAAAAACAAAAAAAGGTTACATTTAATATTAATTAATAATTTGTTTGTTTCAAATTTTCTTGGAGGGGGAGTAAATATAGTGTTAACTACTTTGTACTCTTTACTTTAATTTTTAAAATAATTTTAATTGAGTTTTCGTGTTAACTTAAAATTTTGAATAACTTCAAAAAAAGAAAATTCTAATTAGTTAGAAAATATCTAAACTCAAAAATAAACAAAATATAAATTTTTAAAAACAAAATCAAAATAAAAGATTTTTTAAATATCAACTTGAATGTTGATATACGAACCATATAAGCTGACAAAGGTTGGAACTCTCCCTTCGAATGAAAAAACATGTAAAATGCAACTCTGATGCTTTTACCTGGTTATTGTACCATGCTTCAGACTGAAGCCGAAATATTGACAAATTAAAAAAACCAATAAAATTTATTTGCTATAGTTAAAATTTGAAGTAAAGGAAGAAGATCTTCTGCAATCATTGGAATATAGCGATGGTAATAATTAACCATTCCAATGAATTTCTGAAGCTTATTAATAGAGTTAGGTTTCTCAAAATTTGTAAATGTTTCTATTCTTTCAGTTGATGGTTTAATACCATTTTTTGAAACTTCATAACTTAAAAAAATTGATAACAGGTGAACCAAAAACACACTTTGTTGGTTTAATATTCAATCCATACATTTCCAAACGTTTAAAAACAATCTTTAAATGTTCAAAATGTTTTTCCGCATTTTCACTCGCTATTAATATATCATCAACATAAGCAAAAACAAAATCTAGTCCAAAAAGAGTTTCATTTATAAACCTTTGAAAGGTTTGGGCGCTATTTCTTAAACCAAAAGGCATACGAAGAAATTCAAACAAACCGAAAGGTGTTGTAATAGCCGTTTTAGGCACGTCTTCAGGTGCCACTGGTATTTGATGATACGCACGAACCAAATCTAACTTTGAAAATATAGTTTTGTTTTTAAAATCTATGCTCAAATCGTGTATATGTGGAAGTGGATAGCGATCTGGTACTGTAACAATATTGAGTCTTCTATAATCTCCACAAGGTTGCCAATCATAATTTTTTTTTTTGGAACCAAATGCAAAGGTGAAACAACAGAAGAACTTGAAGGTCTGCAAACACCAATTTTGACTAAATATTCAAATTCTGTTCTGGCCACTTTAAGTTTAATTGGATCTAAACGACGTGGTCTTGAAAATGTAAAACTCCTTTGGTTTCGATTTTATGCACAGTATTATGTTTAACTAGTTTGGTGTAATTTGGTTCTGTTGTAATTTCAGGAAATTGTTTGACAATTCAGAAAACTTTTTAATTTTCAATGGTAATTTAAGCTCGAAAATCGCTGAATCCAAAAGAACCTACTACTTTTAGTTTTGTTCCTGAATCTATAACCAATTTATTTTTAATATCCACTAAAAGTCCAAATCTTTCTAAAAAAATTTGCACCCATAATCGGAGTTTTAATATCTGCCAAAATGAAAGGAAAATGAAATTCACGCCTTAGTCCTATATCTATTTTAAGTAATTTTGAACCAAAAGTGTGGATAATTGCTCTGTTTGCTGCTGATAAACTTAAATCGGACTTTCTCTTAAATTGTTTAAATTTTGAAAGAGGAATAACTGAAACAACAGCTCCTGTATCCATTAAAAAATTAAGTTTGTTTTGCTTATCAAAAATAAAATGGTCGCTAGATGGTTTGACATTTCTTCTATCATCAGCCACCGGCATGATAGAACGATTCAGTTTAAATGATTTGGTTTTATATCAAAAAATTAAATGGTTTAATACACTTAACTGCGTTATTCCCAAATTTCAAGTGGTACCAGCAAATATTGTTTGGAGAATTTGATCGTTTCCTTAAATTTCTTTTATTTAATTTGTTAAAATTAGTTCGCTCATTAGATCTCGATCTTGTGTGTAATTCACTTACATCAAGAGTTAATTTATTTAAATTTTCACAAAGTACAGAAGTTAAATGAGTTAAATTTTGAATAGTTTGTTCCAAAGAAGAGTTTTGTGAAATTGAGGAAATCTGAGGTTTGATATAAAGAGTAAGAATTTTGTAAGCAATAATAATTTTATTTTCTATGGTTTCTTTTTCACAAGACATTAAATGTGCTTGAACTTGTTGTGGGTTTTCGATCTCCAAGCTGAGTAGGTATCAGAGAATAGTCGTTCTAGTCGACTATCTTCAGATTTAGTTAATCTCTCACACAATAGGGGGACTCATGTAACCGTATAAATGCCTTATAAAGTGTGTAAACGTATAAATTTATCTAGTGCGTAAACGAGCTGTCAAATTTTGTATGAAAAATCATTTACACAATTTGTATAAATTTACGCGCACATTTCATTGTGTAAACGCGGTAAACTCAAAGGAATGCAACCTTGCAGACATTACAGCAGGCATTTTCATCAGAAATCTCCAACATCAGCAAGTAAAGGCGTTTTAGTTTTTATTTTTCACTTAATCTTGTCATTTTTTAATTTGTATAACAATCAAAAAAATTTTGTTTGGCACTAATACAGCTGATAAACAATCAAGTTTATCAAGAGTATTACTAGGTGCGTTCATATAACCGCGTGTGTAAATGGATATAATTTTACACCTTATAAGTTTATATGCTTTCATGAGTCCCCCTAATGTCCTTTTAATTGTTTTATATTTGTTTGTCATTGGTGGTGGACTAATGACATCTAATATCTTAGAAACAATTTCTTGAGGAAGAGAAATTAAAACATTATGAAATTTTACCGAGTCATCAAGTATATTATTTATAGAAAATTCTTCTGCATGAATAAGCCATACTTCAGGATTTTCATACCAAAACTGTGGTAATTTTAACAATTTGTTAGCTTGTTGATTGTTTGAAAAATATTGAACTGAATTTATAGGAACTGATTGGAAATTTGAAACAGTTGGTGTTGTAAGTGTATTTTGTGTTATTAGAAATGTCGTTATTGTTGGAAAATTAGAAATAGTGGTTGTTTGCGTTGCCATTGATGTGACTATTTGACTATTAGTGATTGAAGTATTTGATTCAGAATATATAGGCAAATTATCTTGCATTATTGTTGATGTGGTTGTTGGACTATGTGTAAGCGGCATACTTTCAATAAAAGTAAATAGATTTTCTTGAGATCTGGTCAGAACCATAATATTTAAAAATGAAATAAAATAAAAACAACTGTTAAAATAAATTCACTGGAGATGGATTTACAATGAATCATATACATATAATATAATACTGTAGAGAAATTACATATTTGTATAGTCCAAATAACTTAAACTAATTATTGAAAATGTTTGATTATATAAATATAAACGGCAATAATTGAAATCACTTTCTTGGTAATTCTTTTAAATTTTTTAAAATAAAGAAACGTTTGTATTAGTTAGAATATTAAAAATATTCCTTTAATTATTATAAAATCTTTCTATTGATTTGGTGATAAGATTTGCAATCAATATAGTATGTATATAAATTTTATTTTTTAAATATATATATTTTTTTAAATGTGTTTTGTTTACTAGTATCTAAGGATACCTGGACAATTCCAATTGATGTATTTTACAGCGCTGTTGTGGTTTGTCCACTAATATTGTTTGTTTAAATTCCTGCAGTTCCGCAAATATTATCACCACAATAGCCAGATTCTACTGCTTCGAAATTGGTACCAATAACATAACCAGTATAATATTGACTTTTATCGTTGCTATCACCGCGTGTTTAGTAGGAAATGTAATAAAAGCACATCCTTTATAATGTCACTTGAACCGACACAACTAATTCCGCCAATTATTTAAAATAATTGTTATACTGTTCGTAATAAGCTGGATCGACATATGTTATACTCTTAGTATAACCAATTAATATAAATTTATTTGAGTAATAATAATATTATTTATTGAAAATAAGTTAAAGGAAATTGATGTTTACAATTGATAGAAAATTGAAATATCATGATTCAATTACAAGAGGTTTGCTCGACAGCCAAAATTTTTGACAATTGCGGCCATCTTGCTCCCAAGTTGAACTGACATCCCCTGACTGTGTCCCTGTGTTGCTTCTTGGCAAGTTTGTTTAAAAAAAGGAGTTAAAGGCAAAATCTTAGAATAAAAATATATTTCAGCAACACTTATATCTATTTGACGTTGTAATTTTTATTTATTTTTGAAAAAAAAAATTGTTTTGATCACATGAAAATTGGTAAGTTTAGACAAAAATTTAATAATGAAGCAATATACAGGAACTATTCTTGATTTTGGAGATGTTAAGCACTACGAAATACCCGCTGCTGCAGTTTAATTGTTGTGAATTCGATTGCTTAGTTTGAGGTAAGACAATTAATTGTAAAACATAAATTTAAAATTTATTCGTGACCATTTTTCAGATTAATCAAAAATAAAGGACACCCATCCAAAACCATTGTGACGGTGAGTGACCGGTTCTGCACATTTTAAAGTATGCAAATTAAAGTTTATGTTGGGTAAATTGAGTTTTTAAAAAACTCTTGCACTTTATTTCAATGTCGCTCAAAAACTGACTAAGCTTTACATTTTACTCTTATTTATAACTTACAAATAGTTTACAATAGGCATATTGAATAGGATGCTTATCTTAATACGATACCTTAGTCATTTTACTCCTGGCATTGCATCAGCTGGCTAACACAATGTCAGTATGTGGCAATGGAATGTTACAACGGATTTCGTAAATAAATCAAATAGCAACGTTTAAAAAATTTGTTTATATTTGCCACCTGATTTGAGTGGAGTCATGTACGTCCCTGTTTCATTCAGCGAATTAATTAATATTTCAATTTGAGAACTTAAATTTTTAAATATCTTTTCACTAATTTCAGTTTGTTTTCTTTGCTTAAATATTTTGTATTGATTAGCAGCTTTGACTAATACTATTATCATAAATATAACTGTTACTATTATTAAACCTATCCAAAATATGGGTTTTGATTTCATTTCACCTTTTATGACATCAATAAAGTTTATATTTTCAAATTTTAAATTTAAGTCTTCAGATTCTATATATTTAACAATTTCAAAGCTACTGAATTTATTATTTTTTACAAATTTCCATATTTTTGCATCTGTGTTCTCATAAGTTGCATTGTAAATCTTTTACTGATTTTTAAAAGTTACGAGATAAACTCCATTTACATTATGATTGTCAACAGTATGATTTCCTGAAACTAAAATAACACCATCTTTAATTACATCAATTTCTTTATTCCTTTCTTTAATTTTTATACATCTAGTCGTTTTTCTTAACAAAATATCCACGAAACAAGAATTTGAAGATTTTATTTCACAATATACATTCACTATTTCTTTCTTACAATTTTTAACATTAACATATTGATTCTCACATTTTGCAATCTCTTTTTCGATAAATAACCTACCATCTTGCTTAGCTATTGCTCTTACTTCGTAAAATTTACAATCTAAAAAATTTTTTGGATACCTAATATAAATAACTATTAAATCTTTATTCTGTAATATTTTAAATATTGTATGAATAATATTCTGTAATTCATTTAGTAAAAATTTATTCCTACGTTTCCTTAGTTGTGTAGCATGATCATTTGCGTTTTTTATTGTCTCTGATAATTGAGAAATGACTTTAAATACTTCTGAATTTGTCATAAATTGTTTGTTGTTATTTGAAATTAACTCGTTTAATTTATTATTTACCAAAACTAAACCGTCGTGATCCGGGGTACCGGCTATCCACTTCCATAAAGTCCCTAATTCATTAATTCCTCTTTTTAAACATCTCTCCGTTTTTTTTAATTGCCCTTACAACGTCTGTATTAGATCTATTTCTGGGTCCATATTGATATAAAACTCGTCACGTATGTCAATTTCCCTAACATTACCATAATCTAAATTTTTGTTGTAATCCTCCTCATCTAGTAGTAATATTTCGGAAAAATAAGATAAATTTGTAACATGAAAAGGTCGTTGTATAATGCTACGTCTCCATCTTCTATTAATACATAATCTTCTCTTGTATAATCGATTATATCCGTCCCTACTATAGTAATTAATGCCAGAAATATGATTAACTCCATTCCCTGTAATTAAAGTTAAGATTTAATGTTATCTTCATGTACTATTCTATTCCTATAATTGATTCTAACTTTATTTCCTAAATCTTCCTTTACCACTTGCTTTTTAAATCTAGGTTTTAGCTTATTTCTCTCCCCTATAATCTTTTCATATATAACATCGCCACGTTGGTATGTTTTACTAACCCTGTTTCTATTTTCCCTATCTAACATTTTATTTTTCGCAGTCAAAAGCTTTGACCGAACTGCATCAAGTGGCACTTTATTAAAAAGTATTTGAAATGGTTTTTCTTCTATTACTGAGTGAATCGTTTTATTGTATTGATGCACAGCACGATATATCGACTCAGCAAAACTTGTTAAATTATATTCGTGTTTAATGCAACGCGCGATTTCTATTACGGTCGAATGCACTCTTTCAACTTGTCCATTAGTTGTGCTATGACCTGGACTACAAAAAATAATTATTATTCCTAATCTTTGCATTAAAGATTTAAACTGCATTGTAATAAACCCAGGTTCATTATCAACCGTTATTTCCTTTAACTCAGGAAAACTTTGGATAACTTCCATTACTTTTTCCTCCAAATTATTTTTATCTTCAATTTGCTTTACTACCAAATATTTAGAATATGCATCAATGCAAGTAATAAATTTCAAATGATGAGCATAAAAAATATCAATATGTACTTGTTCTCCCTCTCTTTCCGGTATTGGAACTTCCTCAATTGGAATCTTTTTCGGATGCCTGTCGTATTTATTCCTGTTACATACTTCGCAATTTCTTGAATATTGTTTAAATTGCTTGTATATTTCGGGCCAATAGTACTGATCTTTGATTTGTTTTAAGTTTTCTCTATAATTGCGGTGTGCGCGATTATAAGTTTGTTCCATAATAGCCGCTTGGTCCTCCCTATTAGTAATATCATTAGGGAAAGATCTAGAATGCATAAATTTTTTCGATGGGTAAGTTTCTCTTAAGACATGTTTAATTCCATAAAGCACCTCTGGTGTGCAGTAAATTGCGGTAACCAATTTTGGATTCAAATATTCTGTCAAAACCGAAGGAATATTTTCAGATTGATCATATTCGATCAAAAAGCGTTTGTTATTAAATGGAAATATGGTTTCTAAGGCTGTAATTCTAGCACCCTTATCAATAGGGATTTGCTGTTTGAAATGATTTAATGGTTTTTTGTTGCAGCAATTTGATATTCATCACTACTTTTTGCAGAATGTTGTGATTTAGTCGCTTGAGTTACTTTCTCATCATTTTCCGACTCTGTTACATTATTTAAAATTTGCCCGGATAAAGCATCTGCAACCACATTTATTGCACCTGGTTTATAAATAATTTTTGGGGAAAACTCCTCAATAAATGCCCTCCATCTTTTCATTTTGATATTTGGATTTCTTTCAGAAATTGTAAATGATAATGGTTGATGGTCGCTGTGAATCTCCAAATCTCTCACCGAATAAAGGTAATTTCGTAAATTCTTCAATTCCCACACAATGGCAAATAATTCCTTTTCATTTGTCGCATAGTTTTTTTCAGTCGTGGTTAATGTTTTTAAAATAAAAGTCACTGGTCTCCCCTCTTGAGATAACACAGCTTCTACGGCTACATTTGATGCATCTGTTGTTAGAAAAAATTTTTTGTAAAATCTGGTTGTATCAATTCTATCTGCTGACACAACAATCCCTTTAGTTTTTCGCAAGTAGCTATTGCCTCTTGGTCTAGATTGACAATAGTTTTTTTTGATTTATATTGGGAGATTTTACCATTTTCCCCTTGTAAATATTTTGTAATTGGTTTTGCTATTTTAGCATAACCTTCTATACATTTCCTATAATATCCCGTTAAACCTAAAAATCCTCTAACCTGACGTAGAGTTCTTGGTATTGGATAATTTTTTATTGCTTCTATTTTCTTTGGATCGGTTTTAATAACCTTATGAGATACAATGTATCCCAGAAACTCAACTTCTTGCTCGATAACCCTAGACTTTTCCAGATATATTTTTTTATGGGCCTTTTTCAGTACTACTATTACAAATTCAAAACTTCCCGATATATTCATGCAAAATATTATTAATAGTCCGTTGGAATATGCTGGGAGCGTTGTGAAGGCCATCATACTTCCCGTTATTAACGGAGAACGCCGTTTTTTCAATATCCGCTTCTCTCATTAATATTTGATGAAATCCAGATTCGAGATCTATCGTTGAAAAATATTTTGATTCCCCCAAATTTGAAAGTATGATCTCTGGATTCGACATCGGATATCTATCCGGAATAGTTTTTTCGTTTATTTTTTTAAAATCAATCACTAAGCGTAACTTAGGACTTCCATCCTTATTAATTCTTTTTTTTGGAACTACCCAACAAGGAGAGTTATATGGACTCTTACTTTTCCTTATAATCCCCTTCTGCAATAGACTTTGGACTTCTTCATTAACAAAACCATTAACAGACATTGGATATGGATATTGTGAATGAGGTTATTTCTCTAGAATCTGGGTGTAATTCTATTTGATGAAAACCTGACATAAGGTCTAGGCATGAAAAATATATTTCTCTTCCAAGTTGGTCTAAAATATCATCAATTCTTGGAAGTGGGAATTTATCCGCTGCTAGTTTTTTGTTTACTTGTCTTTAGTCAACTACCAGTCTCCATCCCTTTTCGGTATTACCTGGTATTTTTTAGGTACCAGTAAAATTAGACTGTACTCTGATATTGAGGGTTCTATAATGTCACCTTCGATCAGTTTATTAATCTGTTTGCTTATTTCTCCTTTTTGTGTCTCGGGCAATCTATAGCTTTTTATGTAGACTGGTGTGTCATCTTTCATGTATAGTTTTTGCTTGTAAAAATTATTAGAGGAAATTATTTCTGTTTCTACTGCAAATATGTCTATGAATTCCGTGCATAATGAAGTTAATTGTGAATTGACAAATTTTGGGAACGTTTTAGTTAATCTTTTTAATTTTTCTGTGCCATTACTCTGTTTATTGTGTGTTTTTGTTTAATTAAATTGTAGTCATCTAAATTTTCAGTATGTATTTTGTAATTTTGAATAGTTGTGTTTTTATGTGTGGTGTTAATAATTCTGACCAAGGTTTGATCTTTATTTGTGATCGTGTTTGCTACAAAAATGCCTTCAGATAATTGTTGATGGGGTATGAAGATGGTTTTATTATCAGTGTTTACTATTACTTGTCTAATGACTTCAGATCTAGCAGGATCGTAATTGTTAGCAGACAGGTAATTTGTTAGATACATTGTGATGGTTTGTTGAAAATCATATGGTCTTAGGATTAACTTATCCTCTGTTTTGCCATAATCTAGAATACAATTATATTTCTTTATAAAGTCCAAACCTATTACTCCATCGCACGGTATTGGAAAGTCGTCTTCTACGACGTGAAATATATGGTAAATTAGAAGGTCATCACCTTTTAAATCAGCTTTAACTGTGCCTAATGTAGTGGTAATACCCTGACCAATGCCCTTTAAGTCTGTTATTTGTTCTGTATTTATTTTTGCATGATTATTAAATATTTGATTCTTTTTAATGAAGGAGATATCAGCTCCTGTGTCTACTAAGAAATTTGAAATTGAGTTATTTAATGACGTTTTTGTAGATATATAGCTATTTAAGTGTAGATTTAGTACACATATTTTTTATCTACTGATTTTGAAGGGGAGTTTCCTGGTTTTCCTGCTGATTACAGCTGCGTACATTGCGTGTCTGGTTGCCTGTCTGATTGTAGGGTCTATTATTATTTTGGTTTTGCGATCTAAAGTTCTTGTTGTGTCTTGGCTGGGGTCTAAATCTCCTACCTCGGTAACCTCCATAGTTGTTACTTTGGTAGCTTCCACGGAAATTACTCCGGTATTGATTTTATTGACGAATGTTTAAAATGGTATTTGAAATTGCATCGTTCATTGTTGTGAACGTTCCTGCTTGCATTATCATTTTTACTTTATCATTCGAGCAGTTTTTACACATAGCCTTTACTGCTGCTTGTTTCGAATATTTCGTAGCTAAGTCTGGGTTAAGTCCGTCCGAGATATAAGCTCCTTCTTATGATTTTGTAATTTTCTCTATTTCTGCAGTGTACTGGTTTGCAGTTTTGCTGCGCTGTTGGATATTAAGGAGTTTTGCTGTCAAACCCTCTACTGTTTTGCCTTTTATTGCTGTTCTCAATTTTAATTTTATTTGTTCAATTGTAGTTTCGGTACTAATAAAATTTCTTGCAGTGTCTTTTAGCTTAGTCTTTATCATGGTTATCGCTAAGGCTTCATGATTATCCTTGATTTGGTCTAGAATATCAAGGGCATCTAAGAAACTGTGCAAATTTTCAGGCTTGCCATCAAACTCTGGCAACACTGATGAGGCAGTTTTGATAAATTCTACTACTGTTTGTGCCATTGTGACGTTTATGAGGGGGATATGCAGTGGTTTATGTTCTTGCACTGATGAAGTCTTGACTCAATGCTGGTGAAGTGGTGCGGTTACGTGAAGGTTCGGTTAGAACGGAGTTATAATCAATTTGGAGATTTTCCTCTATCGTAGTTGGTATGGGGATTTCAATGTTATATCTTGCTAATGAAGATACTAATTTATCCCGTACTGTTGAAAAAATTTGTTGAGCTTCTTTTTGGCGATCGTTAGTAAGTATGTGATTTACTCTACTGATCAAATCTTTTATAAAATTGAATGCTTCTTATATTATATTTAAATTTTTTGCTATCGTTTCTGTTTTTATGGTAATATTTTTGTTTATGCACTTATTTGATTTATCGGCTTTTAATTTTTCTTCTGTTAATTTATCATAGATTTCTTGCAATGTATTCATCTCTCTTTTTATTAAATTTTCCTTTATCTACAATTACCATATCCTCCCATTGGGGTGTTCCCAATATTTACCTGGCATTCCAATTTACTCAAAAAATTAAAAAAAATCTTTGTTAGCAATGTAGCGTTTCAAAAAAAAATTTCCTTTCAACTACAATATTTATTTCCTGTTTTTAATTCTTTAAAACTTAACATTTTTTCTTTTTTCCAAATAAGACATTTTAATTTTCTTGCTACTTCTTTTTTTCATAAACATTTTACTTTAAATTTTGACAAAGTAGCTTTTTACATTATATTTTTTATTTTTTTCAATTAATTACAAGCCCTAATTAAAAAAAAATCCTAAGCAAAAACTTCCATCCGTTTATAAAATTGTGCCAAGGTTATTTGTGGATGCATTGATGTGCTGTAGCCTTCGATCCGTTTATAAAATTGTACCACTTTTTTCTCAGGACTGTTTTATGTTGGTTAATTTTACTTTTTACTATTGCAGGATCTGCCAGATCTGGCGAGATCTAGTTAATTTTAATTTCGACAAAAAATAAAAACTTGGCAGGATCTTCCATTCAGATTATCTTAGCAATATTTGCTTGTTCAGCAAATATTTATGCTTATTAACGATCGAACTGGCGATCGCCATGAAATATTCGCACTAATAGAAAAGATAGTCGAGTTTGAGCGTCTGACAATAATTGAATTTATTGAAGAAATTCTTTCTCTTTTCTTATAATTTCTTAACCTACACATACATAATTATGCTAACACTAACAAACTAAAAATATGTACATTTCTAATACTGGTATGCAACGTCAGCAGATTACTTCATTGACTTATTTATGGAAACAATGTAGGATAGTTGCGTGTGAATATTTTTGGGTTCACACTGAGAATCTAACACTGACAATTAGACATTCCGATCCGCATTCTTGCGATTTATTCCTGTGTGGCCACCACTAATAGGATCGTCATGATATTTCTGCAGAATTTCTTTAATTTTCCCGGGATTAGCCACGTATATAACCTCTGGGGTTAGAGCAATTGTTAGTTTTTTGAGAACCTTGTTTCCTATTTCAATAAATTTTCCTACTGCAGTATAATTTCTTTTAAACAATTTGTCCCTAAGGACAACTGTATTCGTACAAGGCCTAAATTGCCGGCTTCTTTTTCGAGCTTGGTAAAGAATTGTCCTAAGTCAATCTTATCCTCAATAATTAGGTTGCTTGATACATCGCTACAAATTTTCTTTCCTTTTTTGAAATAGAATTTCAAAGGACTGAAAACGAGCTCGAATAGTCTTTTTACTTCAAATTTATTTAGCGCTTCGTATATTTTGGGGTTCTCAGCGCCACTTTCTTTAATTTTAACGTTATTTTTTATATTTTTAGCTGTTGATCTAGTTGAGACTTTCATTATTTTGCAACCTCACTTTCTTTTTCACGACTGTGCTTCATAGCACTCCTTTCCCCAAATTCATAAATTTTTCCAATTCTATTAACAATTAACTTCTGGTTTTCCAGATCCACTAAAGCGTTGACTTTCCGCAATAAATTATAACCTATAAGGAGATCTGACTCCAAGTTATCAATATCGTAAAAAATCTCCTTAACACCAAACAGACGAATTTCGTGGTAAAATCTTATTATTGTATAACTATTAATGGTTTTATTTTCTTATAAATATCCAATTCTTTTGGATTCCTATAAATTCCCTTCCTGGTGTAACAGGATGTTGCACCTGTATCTACCATAATTTCAAAATCTTTTTTTTATAGCTTGGTCATACAGATATATATATGGCAAGCTTACTTTTGGCCTAAAAAATGACCTTCATTAATATTATTTACTCGTTGTACTTTTTCCCGTGGTTGCGCACTGACTTGCGCACCTCCAACTCTGTTAAAAATTGTTGTTTTGCGAATTGTTTCTAACTCCCTGTGGCATACCTGTATCTATTACTAGGCCTATTCTCAATTTGCAGGGATGGATCTACATCCATTGGCTCTGGACGGGTTTTTTATCGTCGCCGAATATTGGACTATTTTTCTGCGGGTACCTCAAATTATTCTGAAACTCCTGACTTCTCCGATTATTATAAGGAAGTCTGTGGGGAGATGAATTAAAACTTTTCTGCGGGTGGCTTTGCGAATATTGCAAAGCAAATTGTGACCTCATTTGATTGGCATTTAACTCTTGAGCCTTGGCAAGGGCATATGGCAAATCCTTCGGTGCCAAGGTAAACAATATTTGATCTAATGGGTGATTAAGCCCAGTTATAAAGGTCCGCAGAGCAGTGGCTCTGTTTTTAGAGTTTAGCTCTTTAGTTATGGGTGAGTTTGTCCCATGAGTCATTATGGTCTTATTTATGAGAAGCGTCAACTTCTCGTTAACCTCATTATAGAAACCTATCAGGGATTTCGATCCCTGTCTCAGGACACTCATCTCCTGTTCGATTATATGACTTGGCCTTTTGTCAGCAAAGGCAAAGTCCAGACGACTTAAAATTGCGTCGAAATTCAAAACTGTTCCGTGATTGGTCAGTATATCATTGGCCTCACGGGTAATTTTATTCCTTAAAATTGTTAACGCCGCGAAATATTTCCTACTTCCCCTTGTGTACAAGGACATGGAATTATTGACTGCTTCGCGCCAACTTACATAATTATTTATCTTACCTCCAAACTCAGGCAAAGATTTGATAACGTCTAAAGGTTCGTCACAATTTATATTTGAATCTATTTGTTCGGGTACTAACTCGGTCACAGCATCACTGGTGTTGATGGCCTGTATCTGTCGCCTCATTTGCTCTACATCCGTTCGTAATGGTGCCGTACTGGCGGCAATCAATCTAGATATTACATCCATATTAGTGGTACTATTATTATTATTTAATGACATTTTTGTCAAATCTTCTATCAAAGAATCCAGATCTATATACCCTTTTCAAATCTTCTTTCACAATCTTTCAGCACTTCATATAAATTTTATTTTTTAATTTTGCTTTATCTCTTCTTGTTTTGCTTTCACTTTTATAATCTTCTAATTTATATGTACATACATATAATTATTTATATATACTATGTATTAACATATACCTTAACTATTTTATTCATTAGCTTACGCTTCTTCGTATTCGGATTCTCGTCCTTCTATTAGATCCTTGTTCGCTCTGTGGATGAATGCTGCTGTTCATATGTTGGTGGTCCTTTCACTTTCTGGAGTTACGTACTTCGCGTCTTTAGGTTTCTTGTAAGCTGACAAATATTTTTGTTTGCTTTAATTTTAGAGTGTTTTTTTCCTTTTCTCTCCTTTTTAGAGATACTTGTTTTATTTTAATTTTTACAGTGTTTTTTTTTTGTTTTTTTTTCTCTCCTTTTTAGAGATACTTGTTTTATTTTAATTTTTACAGTATGTTTTTTTTTTTTGTTTTCTTTTCTCTACTTTTTAGAGATACTTGTTTTATTTTAATTTTTACAGTGTTTTTTTCACTCCGGAGCACACGCAACCTTTTTACAGGCTATCACTGCGTGGCTCCTGGCAGGATCGCCAATTAAAGTTTATGTTGGGTAAATTGAGTTTTTAAAAAACTCTTGCACTTTATTTCAATGCCGCTCAAAAACTGACTAAGCTTTACATTTTACTCTTATTTATAACTTACAAATAGTTTACAATAGGCATATTGAATAGGATGTTTATCTTAATACATACCTTAGTAATTTTACTCCTGGCATTTCATCAGCTGGCTAACGCAATGTCAGTATGTGGGAATGGAATGTTACAACGGATTTCGTAAATAAATCAAATAGCAACGTTTAAAGAATTTGTTTATATTTGCCACCTGATTTGAGTGGAGTCATGTTCCTTAACTTGCATAAGTAGTTCACTTTCAGTTTTAGCCTGTTTATATTAGTTGAAAGCACACACATACACTCATGGACAAAATAAGAGTCGTACACACCTTTGGTTGTTTATCATTACAAGATTTTGAATGAAAACCAATTTTGTCTAATAATATTAATAACTCTAGTTACATATACTAAACATATGTAAGTCATTATAATTCATTCGTTTTATAACTGGCAGTGACGCGCATCCCTTGATACTCGACCATATCGGACCAATTTTCGAAATGAACTTCTTGAGGTTAGGGCCGAACCTGAATCCTTTACGGCAATCGTGATACCGGATTGGACAATTTTCAACAAACCGACGAACAACTAACATTTGCGAGCGCAACTTGTACAGTTTCCACACCCTAGGCATATTGATAAGGTAGTAAAGCTACGCCTAATATATTATTATTGCAATTGGTAAACATTTTTATTTATTTTCAGGTCTTATGGGGGCGTATCGCCTTTTACAACCAGACCGTGTTATGATTTTAGAATTAAGTCACCTATAATTATATTATAACATAGAATGAAATTGTAAATGGATAATTATTTAACACACAATATATATTTCAGTTAAGATAACCAAGTTGTAGCAAATATTTTAAAATTCACTTATACCTAATTAACTATATTAAAGTAAAATTTAAATTAAAATGTTAATGAAAATATTTATAATAAAATCACTTTTTCCATTGAAACTGTTCATGAATATTTGAAGGTTTGGTCATATACTGTCGAATGGTTGAAGCGAATTTTCTCCAATTCGCATTCCTAGCACCTGTGAAAATCTTGTCTTGCTTACCGGTGCACTTAACGGAAAATGTGAGCATACAAGAATTATGTATTTGTAAAGGGATTCAAGGGGTTGTGTAGCGCAATATATAGCTTCTCCAACCCAATTGTCAACCTCACCTTCGAGCGGCGAATCCCGTTTCACTAACAGACGAGGCTCTGGAGACCCCAAGCTCCTCATGGAACTTGGGGGTGGGGAGGGAGGGATGGCCTGAAGGTTTAATGTGGCCATATAAATCGTTCCCGAGATGGTCGGGCCAGCACCTTAATGGTGCTGTGTTACCGGAGCGTATCGGATCTGTATCCGACAAAGGACCATCACATCGATAACACTCCCCAAATCCTTCGGGAAGTAACCTAATCGCTACAACAACAACAACAACATGTATTTGTAAGAAATTAATACAAAGTACATATGGGGTATTCCATCCCATTTCGACCAATTTTGAACCCGACCCCTTTAGAATTGGCTGAAAGTTTTTCTTCTTTTTCTAGCTTACGAAAGACGTTTTTCAGAATTTTTTCAAATTTTTTCATCCAACTCAAAAAAAGGTATGAATTTTTAAAAGAACACCGTTTTTGTTTTCAAAATGCTATAACTTTTTTAAAAATTGACCGTTTGGGATCTTTTTTTTTTAATTTGTTTTTAAATATACTTTTCGGAAAAAATGCAAAAAAAATTTTAAAGTTTTTTTTTTTCAATTAAATAAAAAAAAAATCGGCCCACTCCGGGATTAGTGGGGATGATTGCGGAATTGATTGAAGTTTTTTATGAGAAAAAACAAATCTCGAAAAACTGAAAAAAAGATCCCAAACGGTAAATTTTTGAAAAAGTTATTACATTTTGAAAACAAAAACGATGTTTCTTTTAAAATTCATAACTTTTTTTGAGTTGGATGAAAAAATTTGAAAAAAATCTGAAAAACGTCTTTCGTAAGCAAGA
This sequence comes from Eurosta solidaginis, assembly GCF_040869045.1. Taxonomy (NCBI): domain Eukaryota; kingdom Metazoa; phylum Arthropoda; class Insecta; order Diptera; family Tephritidae; genus Eurosta; species Eurosta solidaginis. The sequence continues at coordinate 81,381,290 of NC_090320.1, read as the reverse complement.
AAAAGAAGAAAAACTTTCAGCCAATTCTAAAGGGGTCGGGTTCAAAATTGGCCGAAATGGGATGCAATATCCCATATACAAACTTTGAAAAGCTTGAATTTGCATATGTTTTGTTGCAAAGATTCGCAGTCCCCGCGAAAGTATCTGTATGGTACTGTTTAAGCCGCCTTTATCAATACATCAACGGCGGCGAACTTCTTATGCGCAGCCGTGCGCGGCGAGTGGACAGGCGCCAACACGACCACTACCATCGTCCTAAATAATGCACTGCAATGAACTAGTCAAAAACCAATAGCCGGCAATCGCGGGCGCGCTTCTTTTGAATATATGTATATTGAAGCTAATTTCATTTATTATTAAATGTTTGTAAAAAGTGAATTGTGTAAAATCATTAATAACTAAAGAAAATATTAAAAACTGAAACTATAACGTCTTGCAAAAACTAAACAATCATCTTTTTATTTGTGCAAAAAGTAGTGCAGTGCAGCGAAGAGAGGCCAATTATTCAGGTACAGTAATACGATTATACATATGGGGTATTCCATCCCATTTCGACCAATTTTGAAACCGACCCCTTTAGAATTTGGTTAAGGTTTTTCTTCTTTTTCTAGCTATAACTTTTTCAAAAATTGACCGTTTGGGATCTTTTTTTTTTTAAATTTGTTTTTAAATGTACTTTTCGGAAAAAATTCAAAAAAAAATTTTAAAGTTTTTTTTTTTGTAATTTTTCAGTTTTTCGAGATTTTTCGAATTTCGCCCTTTTTTTCTCATAAAAAACTTCAATCAATTTTTCAAAATATTTAAAACTTATTTTGAGTTGGAAAACGGTGTTTTTTTTTCAAAATGCTATAACTTTTTCAAAAATTGACCGTTTGGGAACATTTTTTTTTAAATATGTTTTGAAATGTACTTTTTGGAAAAAATACAAAAAAAATTTTAGTTTTTTTTTTTTTAATTAGATAAAAAAAAAAATTCTCGGCCCACTCCGGGATTAGTGGGGATGATTGCACAATTGCTTGAAGTTTTTTATGAGAAAAATTTTAAAAATCTCGAAAAACTGAAAAATTACAAAAAAAAACTTTACAAATTTTTTTGAATTTTTTCCGAAAAGTACATTTGAAAACAAATTTAAAAAAAAAAAGATCCCAAACGGTAAATTTTGGAAAAAGTTATAGCATTTTGAAAACAAAAACGGTGTTTTTTTAAAAATTCATAACTTTTTTTGAGTTGGATGACAAAATTTGAAAAACTTCTGAAAAACGTCTTTCGTAAGCTAGAAAAAGAAGAAAAACTTTCAGCCAATTCTAAAGGGGTCGGGTTCAAAATTTGTCGAAATGGGATGGAATACCCCACATTTACTTATTTATTTCGTCTGTGCGTGTAAGCATACTTTAAAATGCAAAATTGATAACTATTAATATACTACCTTTCTTACTAGTCTACTACCATTCTTACCATCATGGGGAAAAATTATTCCCCTTTTTCCTTCCTACAGAAATGCAACCCGGAGTGATTTTAGAATTTCGGAGTGTCAAAGCTCTGCTGTCAGTTGGAGAACAAACCTCTAGTAATTGAATCATGTTGAAATAAATAAATTTTTAACATTCATTGAAATCAAAAGAAAATATAATTAATAAATTTAATTTTTTATATAACATAACTAAGTGTTACAATAAACAAGTACCCCTACAACGATTACTGTTCTTTTGTTTGTTTACTTTTTCGGTCGATACCAATTGTAAGCTTGTTACATATAACTATCGTAGAGCTTTTTTAGTCTTCAAAGCGTAGCTTAAGATGTAAGTAATGAATGTTTGTTGATGCCTTTTTTTGTTTTTAATAATTATGTTTTATGTTATTTCCAGTCCTGAGGATGACTTCAGACTGAAGTCGAAATATTGAAAAATAAAGACAAAATAAAATACACATCCAAGTGTTTTATTTAAGAAAACCCGGCCTTGAGCTTAACCAAAACTTTCAAAAAAAAAATAAAGAAACTAGAAAACAGCGGAAAAATCCATTGCGTGGGCGCAGTGGGGGATAATTTGGAGGGAGACAAACAGCTAAATGGCGTTGCGAGTCTTACAGATAAACACAGTAAAGTGGCATCGAGCGAGCTCCTCCTGACTCTTCCTGACTGATTCCTTTGATGTGGCACTGATACAATAGCCATGGCTCTTATCTGGAGGAAGGGTTTCTAGACTCAACGCTCGCGGATTCAGCGTTTATTACGCAAAGAAGGCTGGGGTAGCCTAAAGAAGTTGCCATCGTAGAGGAGTTGGAGGAGTGCAACAACTTTTTATCAAAGGCGCTGACTACTGTGTACAATAGAGCTTGTCCTCTGAGAAGATTCAAGGGGAAAACAAAGCCACCATGGTGGAGTAAGGAGCTGAGTCTTCTTAGAGGGCAGGTAGAAAAGATTTTTAAGCTGGCAAAAGTTGCGGAAACCGAGGAGTGCTGGGACGAATACAGAGATCTTCCGAGGATCTATAAAAGTGAAATCAACAGGTCAAAGCAGGTTTCATGAAAGAATTCCTATGCCGACATCGAAAGCTCCAGCGAAACGGCAAGACTGAGGAAAGTCCTATCTAAAGGAGATGCAGTCCAGGGACTGATAAGAAACGACGACGGGGAATGGTTACACATTAGTGAAGAGTCCCTTGGGGCACTACTACTTAACACACACTTCCCATCGGAGATGATGCCCAAGAGTTATGTAACCAAGTCTACAATCCTAATACGGAGCGAGAGGTACCATTGGTGACAAATACTAAAATTTAATGGGCAATAAAAACGTTTGCTATGTTCAAATCGCCAGTGCAACGATTAAGGAATGGCTAAGAATAATCTTTGAGGATTGCATAAAACTGAACCACGTACCGCAATCTTGGAGAACGGCTCAAGTAGTCTTCATACCGAAAGCAGGAAAAGCCAGCCATCTGCACCCGAAAGACTACAGGCCTATTAGTTTGACATCTTTTCTACTCAAAACCCTAAAGAGATTAATAGATGTGTATATAAAATCAAAAATGAACAAAACATGCTTACACCAAGGACGAGTCAGTCGATACTGCATTACATAGGTGGTTATGAATATTGAGAAGGCTCTGGAACACCAGGAATATGCCCTAGGTGTTTTTTGGACATTGCCGAAGCTTTCAAAAATGTCTCGAAAAGAGCAATAATAGACATTCTCATCTCGATTGAAGTTCATCCAGCTTTAGCAAATTGGATCGGCTCCATGTTAAGCTGCAGAATGATCACATCCCAATGGGGTCTGTGCGAGTCAACGAAATCTGTAAGCAGAGGAACGCCACAGGGTGGGGTTTTATCACCAATACTGTGGACGCTGGTTATAAACCAATTGCTTAGGCGGTTCGACTGAGGACCAATCAAACTTACGGCATATGCAGATGGCGTTTCAATCATCATAAGCGGCAGATGCCTAACAACAATTAGCTCTCTGATGCATCAGGCACTTCGGGATGTACATGCCTGAGCATCTGGAGTCGGGTTAACCGCCAACGCGGAAATAACCGATGTAGTATTATTTACTAGGAAGTGTTACGTCCCTTATTGGACTAAGCCTAAACTTGGAGAGGTAACCCTGGAAGAAAAATAGAGTGAGTGCGAAGTATCTAGGAGTTATACTAGATAGTAAGTTGTCATCGTAACTCCATGTGGAACAGAGAGCGAAGAAAGCCTCCGTGGCACTGTATGCATGCAAGAGGATGTATGTTGTGCTTATCACCCAAACTCTCTCATTGGTTATTTGCGGCAATTGCCAAACTCATACTTTACTATGGGGTTCTTGTTTGGAGGACAGCCACACAAAAAAGTACGTATACAAAAAAACTTGACAGCAGCAATGCATGCCATTCTACAAATCCCGCCTGCAGATCTAACGGCCAAAAACATCGCGTTAGCAACTGCCACAAGGCTAAAGGCATCGGGCAACTTGAGTGCAGACTTTATGGCTCAGCAGTATAGCGCCATTTAATATCGGGCAAACTAAATATATGGTCCCGTGCCTGAACTTCGAAAGAGATATTGGGGCCACAATTGAGCCGGAGGGTTGGTGCCGTGGTTTAGAAATAGCAGAACATACTATTCACGTGTATACGGATGGCTCCAAATTAATGGAAAGGGTTGGGTCTGCTGTTTACTGTGTCGACCCAGAAATAAGTAGATCCCACAGGCTGCCAGATTACTGCAACGTTTTTCTGGCGGAAATTGTAGCAGTGAAGAAAACAGCAGAAATTTTGGAGGAAGCGTGCTTAAGCTGCAGTCGCGTCAATATATATACGACCCAGCGTTTATTAACCTATATCGCGCCATCGATTTTTCGATAGGATTTGGGCTCAGGAAAAAAAGTTCCACTACGCATACCCAAAAAAATTATTTTTGAACCTGCAAAATTTCAACAATTTTTTTTTCAATTTTTTATGCATTTTTTCATTTTCAAGGCTCCAAATCATTTTTTATATATTTTTTTCGTGTCAATTGGCAAATGCAAAATTGGTAAATGCAGTTTTTTGACAAAAAAAATTCTTTTATGGAGATTAAGAAGAATTTTGGTCGAAAAATCGACTTTTTGTTGCAGGCTCAAAAATAATTTTTTTGGGTATGCGTAGTGGAACTTTTTTCCCTGAGCCCAAATCCTATCGAAAAATCGATGGCGCGATATAGGTTAATTTTCGTCCATACAAATCGACCCAGGTTAATATATACTGATAGTCAGGCTGCGATTAAGGCAATAATCTCAAACAGTACTTCATCAAGTGTTCTGGAATGCAAAGAAGCATTGGAAAAACTTCGCTTAGGCCGGACCATACACCTTTACTGTGTTCCCGGTCATAGAGGGATAGAAGGTAACGAAAAGGCCGATGAGTTGGCAAAGGCGGGTGCAACACTCGATGAGTCGACGATAGACGTCCCAATCCGCTTGGTAGAAATCAAAAGGAGACAGGAGTTGCATATGATCCATCAAGCAGGAAAGGCGTGGACAAAAGCGCAGGGGTGCAAAATTTCTAAGATCATGTGTAAAGCCTACGATATTAGGCTCGCAAAGTGGCTCATATCTCTGAAGAGAGAAGACTTAAAGCTCACGATGGGCATACTGACTGGACACTGCCCCCTGGCGTCACATGCTTATAAGTTAGGCCTCGTCAGTAACAGCAAGTGCAGTAAGAAACGGTTGAGCGCATCTGTGTTCGTATCATGCGCTCGCCAGGTCAAGGCTCTAGCTTTTAGGGGCGGCAGAGTTGCCAGATCTCGAGGCAGCAATTAGCTGGATCCTAGAAAACTGCTAGTATTTGCCAAAAGGACGGAGTTATTCTATAACATATGTCATGTCACCTGATTGGGGTTTTTCCGTTTGGTCGTCAAACAAATTCTGGTAACTCTATGGACACATTCAGCCTATGTGAGGTCTTTGTTCACCGGGCAGTTCAACCTAACCTAACCTAGAAAATATGTTTATTTCCTTCTATTCTCTTTTTTATCATTTACGATTTCGTTTTGCAATAAAAATCTCTTTAACAAAGTGCTTAGGTTACGATATGCTTGTAGTAAAAAAATACCCAATATTTACTTTAAAATTACCTTTTCTTTCATTTATTGAATTGGGCAACACAATATCAAATTTTGACATAATGAAGAACTTCAATAATCTGTTTTTTAATCAAAAATTACAACCTAGTAATGACAATGGAAACATCTTCTTTTTTATACCATGGTGCTAATATTGTTTGTAAATTCTTGTACTCTAATATGGATACACTTTTTTTGATTTTTATTTCAAATAAATTGTTATGAAATGCGTGCAATTTTGCGTAGAAACAAAACGTTTCTATCTATTTTGGTAGTAACGTTATTATGCCCAATCAGAATTTGAATTTTGATACCAGGCTAGAATAAAGGTAGAAAGTCAGTAGAAAACTATAGACTTTTTGCACTAATTATTGGTCCTCTTAGATGCGCCGATAAATGAGGATTTCAATATAATTGCAGCCGGTGTTCATAAGTGTTATTTTTTTATAAGCACTTCCCGCTAATAAAAAAGGAATCACGTGCAGTTTTAAAGGTGCTAATATTCGGGATTACTGCATTCTCAATACAGTTTTTCTTACCGATACAAAATTACGTTTTCTTATTATAGTTAATGCTTTCTCAATAAAAATTTACGCGTTTTTCAACAAATTACGATTTATCATTGATTGGGTTGAATAGGTTTGGTAAGCTTAAGACTTAAATGAAAATTAAAAACTGTGAGAACTAAAACCTTCTCATTATTATTAGGTCTATTATTTGATAAGCATATTCTAGTGGTGGCTAGAAACAAGTTTTTCTATTGCCCATTCAAGACTACCAAAAGTTAGATTTTTTTACCACCTTATAAACAATTCTTAGCTAATTAATTTCTTGTTTATTCAAAGCAATTGGCCGGTCTATTAATTTCGAGACAAATAATTGGTAATCTTCGGGAATCTGCAATACCTTACTTCATTGAGCAATGGAAACTAGCCAAGCTAAGCTTTAATATGTGGGGAGCATTAAGCCCCACACAAAATTTCAATCGTACCATAATGGATGTTCCAACAACAACGGTAACGGAATCAGATATTAAAGAAAAACACAATACGAATACACCACAACATACGCGTACGAGAAAGGAATCAAATAATCTGGCACAAGAATCGAATCTGATAAAAGCAAAAACATCGCCGAGTAAACGAAACATTGGACAAGCGGAAATCGAAAGTTCCCTTTATAAGGTAGATTGATTGAAAACTATGCAGAAACTTCATATTTTAATAAAAATGATAATTATAGTATGATGGAACATTTTCCGACCATTTAGAGATGCTTGTACAAATGGGCTATGTAGTGCTTTTTTCAGCTGCTTTTCCCCTTGCCGGTATATGTGCCCTTATAAATAACTTAATAGAAATACGTTCTGATGCATTCAAGTTAACACATGTGCACCAGCGACCCTTTGGCCAACGTGTTGCCAATATTGGAACTTGGCAAAATGCATTCAGTATACTCTCATTAGCGGCAGTTATAGTAAATTGTGCTTTAATTGGCTTATCCGGACAGGTATCACGTTTATGGCCGGGTCTTACAGCTGCACAGACAATAATCTTAATTGTTACATTGGAGGTATGCAAATAACTTTTATCTTCTTTTTACAATTAAAAAAATTATTTGTATATTAATATGAAAATAGCACATTATGTTGGGCTTGAGGTCTGCATTGACGTGGTTACTGCCGGAGTTACCATCATGGTTAGCCGCGGAAATAGCACGCGCCGAGCATTTTCGCAGAGAAATGCAATGCAAAGGGACTTCACCGCGACCTACGCCACCCACTCCACCGTCGACTACTTCTACACAACCAGATCAGGAAGCTTTGCATTTAGATATTGCTACAACCAACGATCAATCAATGGAAAGTCAAGTGGCTGAGGATATTTTGAACCAAGAACAATTACGTCAAGCAACCAACTATCCACAAATTGATGATATCGCTAATTATGGCCTACAACGCAATATTGAAGCAGATGTGAATATATTCGAAAATCGGGACTCATCGCCAGATTCGCCACAATCACAGGTAATAATCTGTTAGGCAAGGTCTCTTAAATCGTATCCATTATTTATCTCAATATATACTTATGATATGGACATCAATCCTTACAGACTACACGTTAGGTTAAACTGTAGTGGAATTCACTAACTTTTTTAACGATATTTGCCATCGCTTTATTTTCGAATCGATAACTATAACGATTTCGTTATTCAGCAACTATTTTTTATCGATATTCGCTAATCGACGATCAGTTGTGTTGTTAAATAAACGGCAAGCGAATTTGCTGCGTTAAAAATCACGAGATTTACATTTCGGCCAATTTTAGTTAAAAAAAAAAATCGGAACTTTAATTAAATACTTTCAAACACGAAAAGTTGCTTTATTTATAAATCAAATGGCATTTGAGTACTTAGCATACGTTTTATCATAAGATGAAGGGTTACTAAGTCCATCGCCAGTGGACAGACGCCTTCTTAGAGAAGTAGATAACCCATTCCACCTGAATGCAACGGAGTTTCGAAAGTTGTACCGAATAACCCCAGACTTGGCTCGTGATATTATTTCTCAACTTGATGTCAATTAAGGAATACAAGAATACCTGCGATATCAACAGAGATATCAAAAATTAACTCTGAATTTACTTTCCTTTTGTTAAAATAGGTAAAAGCTTGTACAATAATGACTTTTAAAAGCAGTTAGTATATGGAATTTGTTTATTTTTGGCATTCCTTTTGTGCTTTTCGCATTTTTTAGGTTTCGTAAAGCTGTGCTGTCACCTTTCTACTATTTTAAAAGTCATTTATTGCGAGTCGTTAAAACTAAGTTAGTGAATAGTACAATCGATAAGGCAAGCGACAAAATCGGTAATTAAAATCTCGACAAATCGCATCGTTATAAGTTAGTGAATTCCACTACTGGTCTGTCAATAAAGACCTCACATACACTGAATATGTCCATGGAGTAGACTTTGTTTGACGACCAAACAGAAAACCCATAACCTGGTACCAGGACTTATGTTAGAAATTACTCCACAAATACTAGCATATTCCCAGGACTAGCTTAGTTTCATTTCATTTCACTTATTAATGAATGCATGAGTACAACAAGAAAAGTAATTCTTTTTTAGTACAACAATAGTAATTTAAATATTTTAACACATATCAAGGAACATTATTAGAGAAAAAGTAAAAAAGTAAATAAAAATAAAAATGTAAATATAACAATATAGCAAGAAAATACGTAAGGTTTTAGGAAGCACATCTCAGGGTAAAAAGAGCAAAGAATCAATCAAACGAAAATCGGTTAAGTTACAAGATTACTGAAATATGAGGTCAAAATAGTCCTAATGTTGCTCTTATTTAGACTACTGCGTATAGTAGAAAGATTTGATGTGTAGCATTGATGAAAAATAGTCTAGCAGATGAGAGAAAGTTATATTGCGGCATAATCAGATCATAAAAACCAACAGACCTAGGAAATATTAGTTTTCATAGAGATAACTATGCGACTGCTCCTTTATAGGGTGAAAAAAAATCATGCAATTTCTAACTTTAAGGTACTCAGAGAGTTCACACTCCAGAAGACTTGTCCTCCAGGCAGAAATATACGCAAATGTCGTTATCCCGAAGACATAGCGCGTAACATAGTTGAAAGCCACATCCAATTTGTGTGCAGACTGCGAGTCTAGCTTACTATACACGAGATCGGAGTAAGAAATTATAGGCCTTATAAGTTGAGTGGCAAGTTTTCGCCTTATGCTAGCGGACGAAACGGCGGCAAACCCAAGACTCCTTAGGGTATAGTATATCTTGCCATCAGAAGAGCTTATATGATTCGTGCAGATAAGGTCAGTGTTAATGACATATCCTAGGTTAGTAACTTTCGAGACAGTTTTAATAGCTCGATCCCCAATGTATAGAGGAGGGAAGGTTGCGAGATGTTTTTTACTTATAGGTAACACATGAAACTTATCAACATTGAGACGAAGGTCATTTCGTGATGATCAGGACTTGAGAGAAGATAGATCCTCATTAAAATCACATACATATATATTTGGATATCATACGCATACGCGTGAATACTTGCATGTTGACATTAAGAGAACACAGCATTCACAAAAAGATTAAATAACGGGTCCCAGAATGGACCCCAGGGGACACCAGACGACCTATCTGCAATGTAGCTCTGCATCAGTTGCACAGCAGATGAGCCAAATCCAAAGTGATTTTGCAGTTTAAGACAAAGAAAGTTATGTTCAACAAAGTCAAAAGCTTTAGAGAAATCCAGTAGGCACAGGAGCGTCAGATATTTTTTGTCAAAGGCAATTCTAATGGAATCCAGTATTTTTATCACAGCTGTGGAGCAGCTGTGTTTAGCTCTAAACCCAAACTGGAAATTCGATAAAAGATTGAAGTCATTGACATGAGAGTAAATTTGCTCAGACATTATTGATTCAGCAACTTTCGACAAGGCCGGCAGTATACTGATAGATCGAAAGTCATTGGGCATAGCAGCAGATTTGTTTTTGGTCACAGGAATCACAGTGGAAATTTCCCACGCTCTAGGGAAGCAAGACGTTGTGAAACTATGGTTAATTATGTGCCTAAGGTTAGGTAAGATATAGGGTAAAATAACTTTTAAGAATTTAATGGGGATGCAATCTATACCAATAGCAATGGACCGTATTCTATACAAATTTTTCTCCAGCGCAAGCTGACAAGCGGACAAAGATGAACGAGAAGAAGGGGCTAGCGAAGGAAAACATTGTACAAAAGCTTCATTCAGGGCATCAGGGTCGAGGGTACAGACGGAGTTATAACAAACATGCACACGCAGGGCTTTTAAATTTCGCCTAACACATTATAAGGCAGGGAGGGGCACAGCCCTTTAGCGAAATAATTTCTCTTTACACGCCTTATGATTAATGTGGTTTCATTTCCTACTAACCTAAATGCAAACGTTGCCGGTGAATGAATTTAGCAGTTCCCGAAATGGATCTATACAACGAGCTTTGGCAGTTGTCTAAATTTTTTCTTTCTTCTATTCTAATTTAATAATTTTTTCAATTAAGAAACAATTTATAATTGTTTTTATTTTCATCGGCCTATTGATAAATCATTCAAGGTTCGAATCGAGCTCAAGGCCAGAACAATAATTTTTTTCTAATTATTAGCGTACTGATGATGAAGGCTTAGCACCCTTCGAAATGGATCTATCTGCGCAGCTATGGCAGGTTGTCTGAAAAATTTTCTACTTACTATTCCAAAAACAAAATACAATTTTTCAAATTTAGAAAAATTAAAAAATAACAATAATTAGAAAAAAATTATTGTTCTGGCCTTGAGCTCGATTCGAACCTTGAATGATTTATCAATAGGCCGACAAAAATAAAAACAATTGTTAATAAACCATGAGCACTTGGGAATGTCAAACAAAGTAATTGACAATAAACAAAAATCCAGCATTATCAGTGATTTGCACCAGATGGCGCAACACTGAATAAATATAGTTGGTAAAAAGGAATAGAAGTAGCAAATTTGCCAGTCAAACAAACCACCGCTGTATAGCTAAATGGTTAGCTCAGCATGCCTAAAGCGTACTGATGATGAAGGCTTAGCACCCTTCGAAATGGATCTATCTGCGCAGCTATGGCAGGTTGTCTGAAAAATTTTCTACTTACTATTCCAAAAACAAAATACAATTTTTCAAATTTAGAAAAATTAAAAAATAACAATAATTAGGAAAAAAATTATTGTTCTAGCCTTGAGCTCGATTCGAACCTTGAAAGAAACAATTTATCATAACAATAATAATGATAAAATAATTATTGTGAGGCCTTGAGCTCGATTAAAACCCGCGATCTTACAAATCAGTAGGCCGATATAACAACAAAAATTAGCATTCCAATTCGTTTCCGTCCGATTCCTTTTCCACTTACAGTAAGCATTATTTCGCTTTTTGATAGCCGCCCGTACCAGATTATTAAACCACGGTTTTGGTTGGCACATGATATCTTAACATCTATAGAATTGAAGTATTAAGAAATGAAAGTTTTTCGTTTACCGAACTGAAGCCCCAACAAATAGATCAGTCGATAACCGCAAGGTCATTAAAAAGGCTATTAATATCTAAGGCGCGGTAATCAAAATAACTATTCGCACTAACAGAGTTTATGTAGTGGTCAAGTTTAATGTCAAATTAACAGAAAATTAAGTCGTGGTCTGATAAAGTTGATATTTTATCAAATTTTAACACAATATAAGGGTCAGATACAATAAAGTAGTCAAGTAGGCTTGGACAGCAATTAATTGCATACCTTGTAGATACGGACTTACTAACGAAAGACAAACCAACACCAGACACTTCATTAATTAAACGAGAACTGTAACTGTCAGTACGTAGCAAATTAATATTAAAATCACCACAAACGATTATATTGTCGGAGCCAGTAGACAAACAAAGAAGACAGATAATCGAAAAACTCAGGCGGACTAAAACATTTATTGGGATTGCATACACAACACAAAAGGTATAGTATATAGCAACCCCACCCATATGTATATGTAATACTCCTATATTGCTAATAGAAAATGCTCGCAATGTGTTTTGATTGCGAGTTTTTTCCCTTCTCCCATTCCTCGTATTCTAAACAAAAATTCGGTGTGATTTTTTTCACTTCTCCCTTTCCTCTTATTCTGAACATTGTTCGAAAAAGCGGAAACCGGTTATGGGAGAAAAGTATATATAAGCAACGGAAGAGCTCTTGGTATATTTGATGCAGCCATCCAGAAAATGCGTAAGGATTTTTAACACGCTTTTATTAGCTTGGCCTGTATGTATGTAACGGAATCTTTGAGCTTAATTTTCACCGGTTTCTAGAAGTCTGATTAATTTGAAACTTTGCATACGTATCAAAGACCGATGACAATGCATTAATGTGATTGTGTGGTGACATAAGGTCAATTGGCCTTATTACCACTTTGAATGGCCATAAGTTTGATTGGAACTTTGCACACGTATCAAGGCTCGATGACAATATACCAATGTGATGGTGTGGTGACATAAGGTTAACGGCCATAAGGTCAATTGGCCTTATTACCACTTTGAATGGCCATAGGTTTGATTGAAACTTTGCACACGTATCAAGGCTCGATGACAATGCATTAATGTGATGGTGTGGTGACATATGGTGAACGGCCATAAGGTCAATTGGCCTTATTACCACTTTGAATGGCCATAAGTTTGATTGAAACTTTGCGCACGTATCAAGGCTCGATGACAATGCATTAATGTGATGGTGTGGTGACATGAGGTCAACGGCCATAAGGTCAATTGGCCTTATTACCACTTTGAATGGCCATAAGTTTGATTGAAACTTTGCACACGTATCAAGGCTCGATGACAATGCATCAATGTGATGGTGTGGTGACATAAGGTCAACGGCCATAAGGTCAATTGGCCTTATTGCCACTTTGAATTGCCATAAGTTTCATTGAAACTTTGCACACGTATCAAGGCTCGATGACAGTGCAATAATGTGATGGTGGGGTGACATCGGTATCAAGAAACTAAAAGAATAGGTACAACCCATAGCTGGATAAATTACAAAAGTGCAAGAAATAATTACAATAAAGAAGTTATTAAAGCGAAAAAGAACTATGTAAACAAAGGAATTTTAGAAGCGAAAGATCAAAAACAAATGTGGAATGGATCAAAAAATTAGTATTAAAACAGAACAAAAGCAAAAAAATTTAACGATAAAAAATACTGTAATGTAACCTTGTCTAATGAGTTCAATAAACTTTTTGTTGAAAGTGTACAGAACATAAGAGATTCGATTGACCATGTGCAATATGTAGATAAAACCACAAAAGCTCAGGCCATTTTCAAATTTAGGAAAATAAGTTTAGAAGAATTGAAAAATATATGCAAATCCTTAAAAGTAATAGAGATTATGTAAGAGTTAAACCCAAAATGATATTAGACAACTGGAATAAAGTTGGTGATTCCCTATTGAAAATAGTAAATGAGTCCCTCATGCAAGGAGTGTTTCCTGATATATGGAAAGAAACTACGATTAGTCCACTTGAAAAATTAATAAGGCAGTAAACTGTGATGAGTTCAGACCCATAAACTCATTAAATACGTTAGAGGAAGTTCTTTAAAAAACTGTCAAAATATAGTTAGAAAACTATTTTGAATCGAATAAATTGTTTATGAAATACCAATCGGGATTCGGAAAGAAATACTCGTGTGAAACAGCTGTAAACCATGTAGTAAGTGAGTGGAAACGATATGAAAATAAAAAAATCGTGGCCCTTTTTCTAGACTTTAAGAGAGCTTTTGAAACAATAGACAGAGATATACTATTGCAAAAGTTATTTATGTACGGAGTTCAAAATAGTGAACTAAACTGGTTTAGGTCCTACCTAACAAATAGAACGCAGCGCATAGTAGTGAAAGGGTATGAATCCGACTACCTAAATGTGAACATAGGAGTCCAGCAAGGCTCAATTCTTGGTGCATTATTATTCATAATATATATAAACGATATAGGCAATGTGGTAAAATGCAGCGAAGTCATGTTATATGCCGATGACACATTAATATACAGCGTAGGTGAAACTCCGAGAGGATGTAAAAATAAATTAGCACAAGACATTACCGAAATAAGTACATGGCTAAACATGAATAAACTTAAATTAAATGAGCAAAACACGAAACTAATGGAAATTAATATGAGCAGTGAGGAGAGTATCGAAATAAACGGGCAAATGATTGAGAAAGTTGATAACATTAAATACCTCGGTGTAATAATAGACAATGGTCTTCAGTTTTCTCCTCACATGGAAAACGCGTGCAAAGAATAGGAAACAAAACTTGGTTTCTTGAGAAGAATTAGAAAGAACTTATCTGTGCTAAATACAATAAAAATTTATAACACAATAGTTAAACCACATTTTGAGTATTGTTCAACTATACTGTATTCGTGCTGCAGTAACTCGCAAATTGATAGAATGCAAATGCTACAGAATAGAGCTATGCGAATAATATTAAAATGTGGTAGATATACATCCGTACAGCTAATGCTTGATACACTTAAATTGTTGAATGTGCGGCAGAGACTGGAGCTTAATACAATTATGTTTGTATACCAGACTACTATCGGCAAAATGCCAGACTACATAGCAGAGAAGGTCCTCTATGTTGGAGAAAATCAACCATATGGGCTGAGAAACGTTAAAGACTTAAGATTACAGAAGTATAGCAAAACATCATCGCAAAATAATATATTTTATAAAGGTTTTAGAATATTCAATACATTGAGCGAAGACATCAAACAAGAGCAAAATATTAAATCATTCAAGAGAAAAGGTCAATTGAACTTATGACCACTCCAAATGGCCATAGATTTGAAACCTTGCACATAATGCAAAAAACGCATTGCCATATTAATGATAGAAGTGGATGCATGGCACATCTACGAAAGAGCATACTGGAGCCCTTTTTAACACGCTTTTATTAGCTTGGCCTGTATCTATCTAGCTAGCGCTGTCGAGCAACAGGACTATCTGCATCGTGGCCCGTTCAGATTTCTCCACGTTGACCACCTTCCAGTTCTTGGTCGGTAGACCCGGGTTGTACTCCTGGATCAGCTCCAGGATGTCAGCTGGGTCCGTTGGCGTCACTGGAACCCAGGCTCTAGCCCTTGGTCGTAAGGGGATATCACGCGCCCGGATATACTACCCCTATCAGGGTGACGCGGCCCTATAGAAGTTTACCGACTTGGCGTCGTCACAGGCAATTAGCTTGACATTTCCCTGGAACCACCCTGCATCGGTGTAAGATGGCGGTGGACCAGGGTTGTCTCTCTTAACCTTAACGGCCACCGTAGCGAGCGCGGCCTCGATCCACTTCCACTGTTGTTTCGGGATCCTGCCATCTTCGCTGCTCTCGTCTATAATGCCAATGATCTGCCGACCCTTGGGAATTTCGGCCGCGTCCAGCCTCCCTGCGTCTTGGCCCTTTTCGGTGCCGTGGGGTTGGATTCATCCACGAACCGCTGGTGTTTCGAGGTTTCATCACTCTCTACTAAAACTTTTAAAATTACTTGAACTAAAAAATTAAAAGTAAATAATAGTTTAAAAAAACTAAAAACACGCTTTTATAGCTAACCGAACTAAAAAATAGAAAATAATTTTCAATTAAGAAGAGTTTATATAATAGTAGTAGAAGGTCAAACAATCATTTATAGTTAATCACCTCAAAATAAAATTATAATAAAATTTAAGTTATTAACAGAATAATTTAATTCACAGTAAAAAGCGTGGGGTGCTTGATATTGAATGTTACAATCATTCTATTGGCAACTATCTGAGAGGAACGATATGAAATGTAGTCAAATGCACCTCACGCTTTTTACTGTGAATTAAATTATTCTGTTAATAACTTAAATTTTATTATAATTTTATTTTGAGATTAACTATAAATGATTTTTTGACCTTCTACTATTGTTATATAAACTCTTTTTAATTGCAAATTATTTTCTATTTTTTAGTTCGGTTAGCTATAAAAGCGTGTTTTTTTTACTTTTTTTTAACTATTATTTATTTAAATAGATTTTGGGATATGACGAAAGACGAAATTTTGCTTTGCTGAATGGAAGCAGGCAACTCCAGCGGATTTGTGTTATCCTGCCATCTTTTTCTTCTTATGCTCCTCTGTTGATTTTGCTGTGGCACCAATTCATTACTCATTTCAGTGAATACCGTATGAAATGCAATAATGTGCATTGTTTATACCATATTTCATTCCATATATGTATGTAATACTCCTATATTTCTACAAAAGGCTAGGAACATTCCAAAACATCAGAGTGTCGATATATTGCTGTTTTTATATTGCATTTTTTTTGGATTCAATAAGCTGCTACCATTGTGGATAAAACAAATGTGATATATTATCTGTCAACTGCCTGACAGGATGTTCAATATGGATACTTTTAAGAATTTTGGCAGGGTTTTGACAGAGTGTTCAATATGGCGGCGCATAGGGCCGGCCAAGGCGAATTCATTACAGGTGGTGTCATCCCATCAGCTGATTGGGTCTTCATGATAATTTTCGATACAGCGCCTTGTACTACATGTCAGTTAATCGAAATCAATGAAAATTTTCTCTTGACTTGACATTCTTCCGCACGGCGAATTGGTTGAATTCGCTTTGCCACCACCTAGTATAAATTCGCCTTGGGCGGCTATCTTCAGCGGGTGATAGAAAGAGATACAGAAGGAGACAGCGATGGTCAATGCAGAAGTTATCACACTTGTCTTATCCACAATGGCTGCTACCATAGTGTATAAGTACAAGTGTGTTGACTTATCTGTCAAGCGATCTGACAGGCACTCGCTGGATTCGGAATGACAGCGAATTCAAAATGGATACCATTACCGAATGCTCCGAATGATTGAAAAATTGAAAAAGTCGATACGATTGGTAGTCAAAAATGTTGTCGTTGAGACCAAAAATGCGACTCTAGACCTGAGATTTCCATCAGGTGAGCGAGGCTGTTTGTAGTTTTGACGTTTATCGCTTAGTGAACACACTTGGTATAGGTACACTATGGCTGCTACAATCACAAAAATTGTATAAGGCTGCCTTGTTTTGATTTCGAGCATTTTCTATTAGTAATAAAGGAGTATTACATATCGTTAGCTTAATATGAAAATGTGCTAAGTCACTGTTTTTGAAAAATTGTATTTTAATGCAGTTTTAAAACTGAATTCAAAATACATCGATCACAAAAAAGAAATATTTAAATTTTTCATTTTTCCGTGCTGTGGGCAATGATGTGTAATTGTGCTAAGTCGTCAGCTGTTAAAAAAAATGTGCTAAGTCAACCTGTCAATAATATCAATCTGAATTACTAGTGATTTCTTTGTGCGCGAATTTTATTTATTTATTTAATTCATTCAGTCTAAAAGTACATGCTTTGTTGTTGTCGTTGTATTAACGATAAAGACACTCCCCGAAGGCTTTGGGGAGTGTTACCGATGTGGATGGCCCTTTGCCGGATATAGATCCCGTACGTTCCGGTAACAAAGCACTATTAAGGTACTACTAGCTCGACCATCTTGGGAACGATTTATATGACCACATTAATCCTTCTAGACCATACCGCCCTCCCCACCCCCTAGTTCCATGAGGAATTTGGGGTCGCCAGAGCTTCGGCTGTCAATGAAACAGGATTCGCCACGATTAGGTGAGTTGACAATTTTGTTGGAGAATCTATATATTGTGCTGGCAATCTCTTGAGAGGGTGAGACATGCCTTTGGTGTTTGATAAATATTTTGCACTTCAATTCTTACATGTCGATAACTACATTCTTTCTTACAGACAAGTTAAAAATAATGAAATTATGAGGCGTGCGACAACCGGAAGGCATGGAATACAGTGGACACCTTTCGGTCAGTTAGAAGACTTAGAGTATGTAGAAGATGTCTGTATGCTAAGTAACAGAGGCACAGACCTACAATATAATTTAGAAGCCGTGGACAGATACGCCAAAAGGGTCGGGCTAAGTATCAATACCGACAAAACAAAAATCATAAAATGCGGTTATAATGTTTCAGCAAGACCAACAATGTTCACTGTCGATGGAAACGAAATTGAATGTGTAGAATCCGCAGTTTACCTCGGCAGTATTATCTCAAATAGAAGCGGTGCGGACGAAGACGTTACATCCCGCAAAAATAAAGCAAGAGCGGCTTTCGTCCAACTGACAGAAGTATGGAGGTCCAGTCATATATCATTGAAAACTAAGCTGCGACTATTTAATTCAAATGTTAAATCAGTGCTCTTTTATGCTTGTGAGACGTGGAAAAGTTCAAGCTTAATTGAGAAGCGCCTGCAAGTTTTTATTAATAAATGCCTACGCCGAATCCTGAAAATTCGATGGCCCGAAACAATAACAAACGACGAATTATGGCGAAGGACAAGCCAAACAAAATCAGCCACAGAAATTGCAAAACGCAAGTGCTCGTGGATTGGACACTCGATTAGGAGGCCTCCAGACAATGTAGCAAGGCAAGCACTGCGGTGGAACCCGCAGGGAAGCAGAAGACCCGGGGCGCCAGCGAAAACCTGACGTAGAACTCTCGATAAAGAATTGGAAGATGCAGGTTACACGTGGAATGATGTCACGAGGACAGCACCAAATAGAATAAGATTCAAATCGGTTGTCGAGGCCCTATGCTCCATTGGGAGTTAATGAAGGAAAGAAGAAGAATAAGTTAAAAATAGAAAACAATGCAAGCTCAAACTTATATAAGCTGTTATTAAAATTAATAACACTACTGAATCGATTTGTTAGATGTATAGTCCTAGTTATAGGTTCATTCATACCATAATTCGTTTTATTACTTATTTAGATACATAATCTATTATGCCGAAGATCACGCAGCGGAATGTATGGAATGAACAAAGTAGATAAATCAGAGCAATTCGTGCTAAAGCTTTTTACATTATAGGCAAGCATGAGTGAGAAAAAAGTTCTTCTGTTATGCAAAGCCTGAAGACCAAGCAATTTGTGACTGCTGGTGTATGATGGGAGGCCGTCTGGCCAGTAAAGCATACGTAAAGCATTTTTTATTTTTTTATTTTTTTAACTTTCTCAATTTTATAGAAGTTAGATTCATAGAAAGGATTCCACATTATTGAGCAATATTCAAGACAACTTCTGAGCAAGGATATATAAAGTGCCTTCAACGTCATAGGGTCCTTAAAGTCACTGGTGTTACGTCTACTGAACCCAACCATTGCAACATATTTTGAAACAACGAAATCAATGTGACTAGAAAAAGAAAGTTTGGAGTCAAAAATTACACCCAATTCTTTAATCTCTTGACAACGATTAAGAGGTTTAGAATTTAGTTGGTAGACAAAGTATGTGGCAGTTGTCTTTATGGTATAAGACACAACACAGCATTTGTTTGAATTTAAAAATAAATTATTGTCTGCGCACCATCCGGTAAGAGTCCAGATCAGAACCGTTAGAAATAAAATAAATAAATAAATGTAAGGCGCGATAACCTCTGAAGAGATTTTAGGCCTAGCTTCCCTTCAAATTTACGTCGTGCTCCTTTTTTAATTTTTCCTACAAATTGGCGGTAGGTCCCCTACTTGTTTTATGCCGACTCCGAACGGCATCTACAAGGCAGATGAGTTTTCACTGAGAGCTTTTGCATGGCAGAAATACACTCGGAGCGCTAGCCAAACACCGCCGAGGGGCGATCCCTGTTAGAACAATTTTCTTCTAATTGAAAAACCTTATTTCTAAAATTTTGATGTTGCTTTGCCCGAGGTGTGAACCCAGGGCATTCGATGTGGTAGGCGGAGCACGCTACCATCACACCACGGTGGCCGCCAATAGTTAGAAATAGTTTGACAAATAAATATTATTTTTTGTGAAATATATAGTTTTAGTGTTATATTTCAATCATTAAATCATATTGAGTTAAAAGTGCTAAGTCAGGAGAAAAAATTTGTTTTGAGTGAGGAAATTGTGCTAAGTCATAAAATGGATGCTGGGTTAACATACATGATTTTTATTTATCTTTTTCAAAGCTTCTACACTCAAAAGTATTGCAACTAAGGTGAGTATACCAGTATATCACAGTTTTGAATAAAAAGGTTATTTCAAAAATTATATAATTTTTTTCGTCTCCTGTAAAATTCGTAAAAAGTGACTTAGCACATTTTCACATTAAGCTAACGATATGTAATGGTTTCTTTCATTTATTTAATTTTTAAACAAAATAAGAAATGCGCAACGGAATTGACCAAAGAGCTGACTTCGAAAATTCAAAATTCCTATTCCAAAGTTATTGTTCTCCCTAGGAGAAAAGAATTGGAGGACTTTTTCTGTGGGAATAAAAAAATCCGCGAGAACAAAATTCCGAGGGAATATTTAGAATTGGGCTGAGTGTCAAAGTGGTCATCACTAATGTCATGTCTAAACCATGTTTCAGATACACATATGACATAAACTGCTGAAAATTCAAACACCTTTCTCAGTAAGTCAATTTTTTCATATTTAAGGTCCGCGCATTGTAATGGGCAATTTTTAAGCCATTCTGCCGACTACATAAAACATTTTCCATAGCTAGGCTACACTCATCAATCTTAGATCGTGTTGTGTTGTTGCCCAAAATCATGACACAGTACAATAGAAATAAGAAAAACAACTTTAAGACATGAATGGTAAACTTAAGCAAAATAGGCTATAATAAACAAAAACAAGCAAAGATGTGCTAACTTTACAATAATAAAAATACAAAAGTGAGAAGTGTAAGTAACACTAAAAAATAAATTAAATAACTATCGGAATCGCGACAAGTCATCTTCGCGAGTAATTTTTGTTGACACGCTGCCCATACCCTTCTGCGTCTTAACATATACGCACCCAAGAAACGTATTTTAACGCCTTTTGGGAAATTCCGCTTATTTGAAGCCTGTTAACGTTCGAATCGCTAAACTGTTGAATAAATCACTGCAATATTCAGTATTGCAAACTGGTCTTTATTTAGATTACTTTGGGAGTAGTACTTCACAGTTATACTCCACAACCAATAGCAAAACTGATTCGTTGTTACTCAGCATGCGCTGCTTTTATACTCTCTGTTGCCTCGTCCGCATATTTTTCCAAAGTTCTAGACGTTCAGCTTCTGGAACGGATGTATCTCCTGCTTGGTAATTTAGTTAGATATCTCTTCACTTCGAGCTGCTGGTTATATGTGTGCATGTACTTCTCCTCGCTTTCCATGTATGTGTGTAAATGACGATTGAAGTGTTCATGTACACCAGTGTCTTGCTTTAATGTTTTTGTTGTTGTGCCTTTATTTACAAACAGCCTAGTTATGCTAAAATTCGCCACACTGCCCTCCACCTAACTCAGATCGTCCCGATCAGACAAATTTTCTGATCTAAACGCTGCCAGCCTTTCCAAATGGACCACTTTCTTTTTGTTTCGTGGTTTGCTAATGGTTTGAATGCGGTAAACTACAGCTTTGATCCTTTTTTTTTGCATGGGCATTCCCAATTACACTGCAATTTCGGGGACAACCCTTTTTTTCGTTGTGGGTTGTATAACAGAACCAAATGTCCTTCCCGAAAACCTTCCGAATTAATGGCTTACCGTATCTGGCTTTCATCTGGTCACTCATAATCTTGGTTCGTTGTCTTACAAGATCGTGTATTTCCCTCATCTCTTCCTCCAATACACCCGTGGATTTCTTGGCATTTATCTCTGCATCGGCATTTATCCCAAACTTCAAATCAGCTGGCAGTCGAAGGTCATTGCCAAAAATTACCTTTGCGGGGGTTTGGCCCGTTGACTCATGGACTGGCGATCGGTAAGCCATCAAGAATTATGATATGTGTATTCCCACTCTTTATGGAACTTGTCCACTACTTTCCTTAAGTGCTCATCCAAAGTTCTATTGAACATTCCACCATACCATCGGACTGAGGGTGCAATGCAGTTCGTGTTTTTCGAATGCCCAATGTATTACACATTTCTTTGAGCACAGCTGATTCAAAATGTCTCCCTCGGTCAGAATGTAATTCCATTGGTACACCATACCTTGCAACCCAATTGTCTGTAAACACTTCTGCTACTGTTTCCTCTTGCTGATTTGGAATTGGGTATACCTTCGGCCATTTGCTGAAATAATCTCTAACCACCAGTACATATTTGTTTCCGCGGTTGCTGGCAAGAAATGGACCTGCGACACCTTTCAAATGGTGCACCTGTATTATGTTGCTTCATCTGGGCATGAATTCGGGTTTTGGGCCCTTTAGCTCTGCTGCAAACCTCGCAATTGGCAACCCACTCAGTGACCGACTGACGCCAACCAACCCAATAGAATCTCTGCTTAATTTTCTGGAGCGGCCTCGTGATTCCAAGATGACCTCCACTTCAACCATTATGTAGCTCGTTGAGGACTTCAGGAATCCTTTTCCTGGGAACAACTATCAGTCTCCTCTTACATTGACCATCTTCACTCTCCCATACTCGATGCAAACAACCGGATATCAACTCTAAACTGTTCCACTGTGCCCAATATGATTTCGCAATAGGACTCTGCTGACATTTCCTCTCTATTTGGTATATCGTTTCGTTCGAGCACTTGCATAACATGTGAAAGATCTGTAACTTCTAGCTGACACTTCCTTATTTGTTCCTTGTACCATTCTTCCGTACACGTATAGTCATTAGCCGGACATCTATAATGTCTTCTTTAACCTCAGCTTTTGAACAGTGTTTGCATTCCAAACTACATGGTCCTCGTGACATTGCATCAGCATTTCCATGGGTACTACCATTTCGATGCTCAATGAAAAAGTCATAGCTTTGTAGTCGGGCCATCGGGCCAATTGACCTTCTGGATTAGGGAACTGCAGAAGCCATTTCAACGATGCGTGAAGTACTTATGAAAATGTTTAATGCACTCTACCAATTCCAACAGCTCTCTCCGCGTGACGCAATAGTTCCTCTCTGGTTTTCCTATTGATCAGCTGTAATATGCAACTACCTTCTCCTATCCATCGACCAGTTGTGATAAAACGCCTCATATAGCATATCCGCTCGCATCTGAATCTAGAATAAACGTTGCTCCTGGAACCGGATATGCCAACATTGGGGCAGTGCAAAAACGGTCTTTCCATGTTTGGAAAGCCACTTCTTGCTCCTTCTTCCATTCAAAAGCTTTATTTTTTCTTGCAAGCTCGTGGAGGCTGTGGGCTACGCTGGCAAAGTTTGGTACAAATCGGCAGTAATATGTGCACAGCCCAAGGAAACTTATCAAATCATGCAGGGTCTGTGGTCTTGGCCAATCCTTTACAGGTTCTATCTTTTCATTCGCAGTGCAGATGCCCTCTGTCGTTATCTTGTGACCCAAATAACTTACTTCCTTTTTAAGCAGCGCACACTTGTTGGGACTTAGTTTCAGACCAGCGCCAGCTATTCTCTGGAAAACTTCCTTCAAGTTCTTAAGGTTTTCATCAAAGTTCTTTCCCAATACGATGATGTCGTCCAGGTACACCAAGCATGTTTTCAAATGTAGTCCTTTCAATAGCTGATCCATGAGTCTCTCAAAAGTAGATGGTGCATTACAAAGTCCAAAAGGCATTACTGTAAATTGCCAAAAACCATCTCCGACACTGAAGGCTGTTTTCTCTTTGTCTTCCTCCTTCACCTCCACTTGCCAGTAGCCGCTTTCCAAGTCCAGTGTGGAAAACCATTTCGTACGAGATAGCGAGTTCAGAGTATCGTCAATTCTTGGCAATGGGTAGCTATCCTTTTTCGTAACGTCGTTCAACTGGCGCAAGTCCAAGCAAAACCTCATTTTTCCATCCTTTTTCTTCCCATCCTTCTTCTGGTATAATTTGACTCAAAACTTCCCGCTTCGCTAATGGAACACTACGAGTTGCTTGACGGATCGGCCTCGCATCTCCAGTGTCAATTTATGTTTCACAACGTTGGTGTGGCCTGGTTTGGAGCCATTTTGGTCAAATATGTTTGCGTATTTTAGGAGCAGTTGTTTTGCCTTACTCTGGTAGTCTTCCTCTAGCCCCTCCGTCCATGCCGTGATGTCATTTGAAAGAGTAATCTTGTTAGTTGAAACGTTTTCATGGAGCTGTTCACGGTTAATAACTACTTCAGCCTCCTGGCATCTTCCCAATATAGCTCCTTTGGTCAGTTTGAGTGGTGACTTGAACTCATTGAGTACTCTTACTGGAATACGTCCATCCTGTTTTGTCATAGCCAGGGTTTTCCCTACAAGTACGTTCGGTATTGATCTTTCCTTACGTAAACTCTATAGGAGGAAAAGGATTCTACAAAGGGAATTATTTCGTGATTGATTTAAGAAAGTACATTTATAGAATAAGAAGACTAAGTCTTTCAGAGGACAATTTCGGTAAAATGTTTCGAGTTTTCGCCTGGATCAAAACTATAATTAAATGAGAGTTAATATTTCCAATGCAGATATTTATGGGGTCGTACGGAACTATCGAAAAAACGTATTCGTGCTGCTTATTGTATTCCGGCCTGGTGTAAATTTTTACACCAGTTCGAAACTATCAAAATAGTATCAGTAAACGAAATAGATCTATACCAACGATTTTTTAACTACATAGTTGGGGTCTACCGAAAAAGTGACATAAATAAACTAGTTCTGTCTAGTTCGGAACTACAGAAAAGATAATATAGCGGGGACAATTTACACGGCCTAGGACATCCCCATGCTAAATTCGTCATTTCAAAGCAAGTAAAAGAGATAGAAAGTAAACTAGTAATGGTTTCGAATGCGCTAGGAGCGCAACAGTTGAACTAGAGATTTTCTCCACAGGGTAATCACATTATTAACTTTACTGCATAGCACATGAGGAAATCAAAGCCAAGAATTATTTCATTACAGTGCTAAAACTTTTTGCTTAAATAAATTTAATTATTTCAGAATTGACAATGATTTTTAAGTAAATAATATTCAATAGATCAAAAATATGTCCTGTCATTTCCAGACAAGCACCATACTGATAAGGCCTTTGCTAGAATCAACGCCGCCGAACAGTGGATCTTCAGTGACGAGTTTAATCTATGACACTGGTCATATACACGGAAGGTTAGTTCCAACTGAGAAAATTTATTGACATTTCCAATTTTCTGCTAAACACATACAACTCTTTTTTTACAACGTTGTTAAAAATTTCATTTTATCAGTTTTTCTAAGTATGTATTTACATTTTAAACAATAATTTTCATATTTATATATGTATATACATAGATAGCAATACCTTTTTCATTCACTAATTTTTTAATAAATTATTTTTATTTATATAAATGCTTTGTATTGCTTCTTTTTTTTAATTGCACTTAAACCTTACTACAGGCAGACATATTTCTGTAAACAAATGAATGCACATATTTTAGAAGGGGCACTAATAACAGAAAAAAAATGTGGTTTTGAAAAAAGTTATCTACGTACCTTAAAAAAAATCCACTTTTATAAAACCATTATCGCTTATGACAAATCAAAACATAATCGCAAAAAGGGCTTTCTAACATAAACTTAATTATTCGGTAGAGGCTTTTGATTACCATCGAAAATAGCATGAAAATCCTACCCCAAGAGTTGCGAAATAACTGCCGAATGGCTACGCCGTTTAGGCAAAATTTTCTAAAGTATTGAATGTGGTAGGCTAGCACGCTACCATAAATCCACAGCGTCCGCCGTTGCATCATGCTCATGGAATTTCTTACCCTTCTTTATTATAGAGAGCGTATTTGTCGCTTACGCCTTTTGGCTTTCCAAAAAAAAATCTTTATTGCTCAAATATGTCATTTAAGCCAAAATAAAATATTTGCCATGTTTTTTTTAGCAGACCTGTAAAGAAAAAGTATCAGTACAAGTACAAGAATCAGTACCTCAGTACTTCGAAAAATTAGTACAAGTATAAGTATCGAGGTACTTGTACTTGAATTGTTGAAGTACAAGTAAAGTACTTTTAAGTACTTTCGAAGTATTTTGATAAGTATTTAATGGTTCTGAAGCGGATCAACCAGCACCCTTACGATCACCTAACTTTAACAAAATTTTTGAAGAAGAGTTTTACAGGTATTTTAATGATACATCAACAGATTTCAATATGCTTCAGAGTTATCCTCTTATGAAGGACCTATCACTCAAAATGAATACACCCTCAGCTTCCTCGGACCCAGTAGAGCGTTAATTTTCCTTAGCAGGAATTGTTTATAGTCCTAGAAGGCAATCAGTCACGGATTTTCGTTTGAAAAGCTAGTACTACATAAGGCAAACGCAAAACTACTTTAATATTGTTAGCTGTTGTACAATTTGTACTTATTTTATATGTTGTTTTACTTCTTCTTGCTTTCTAATATAAATTTTACACATATTTTGTGTTTCCATTTATGAATCAAACTGACATATTTTATCAGAAAAAGTACTTTCGTGTACTTGCAAGTATTTCGTAAGTGTATCTACTTGTACTTTCGGATTCGAAGTACAAGTACCGTAGTACTAATACTTTGTACTTAAACTTGAAGTACTTGAGTACTTGTACTTATTTGATACTAGTACAAGTATGTACTCAGTACTTTACAGGTCTGTTTTTTAGTTGCATATACATCTGCGTTTACGACTAAAATATGCTCATCAACAATTATACATTGTAGTAGTGTATGGAGAAAAAGTGCGCACACGCACTTTTTTATTACTAATATTATGCGCAGCAATTTTATAAGTCCAGATAAAGTTATGCGCTTAGAAGTCCGTATAAAGTTTAAGTGCATATGTATATGCGGGTATAAAAAGCACACTACTAAAGAAGGAAAGTTTGAAAACTTTTGATGGTGCTACTCGATATTTTCATTATCATCATCATTAATTGACGCTTAAGCGGCTAAGCGATTTTGGCCGTTTCGTAACAAGTCACGCCAGCTACCACTGTTTTGCGATAACTGACGCCGATTGAAAGCACCAAGGGAGGTCAAGTCTTCCTACACCTGCCTGTCGCAACTCAGTTCTCTCCCTTTCTCTGCTTCCAAACTGCGATGTCGACTGAAATACTTTCTTGGACGGAATGTTTTTGCCTATTCGCAAAACATGAGCCAGCCAACGAAGCCACTGGATTTTTATTCTCTGCACTGTCATCATATCTGCGTAAAGCTCACACAGCTCATCACTTTACCTCCTTCGATACTCGCCGTCGGCATCACACACAAAACCATAAAACTGCCGGAGAACTTTTCTCTCGAACAAGAACCTTCTTCTTTCAACACCGTTCATGATGCCGAGCCCTACAACAGGACAGGTATGATGAGCGACTTGTAGAGCGTGATTTTTGTTCGTCAAGAGAGGACTTTACTTTTCAATTGCCTACTCAGTCCAAAGTAGCACTTGTATACACCCTGCGGGTTATGGGAGCCAAGAACATACCCACAGTAGGTATGCCTGTAGTAAAAGGCGACTAAAATCCAAATCCCGTTCTTGCGTTGTGCGCTATGCTTGGAACCTGCCACGTTAAAACGCTTTCAATGAAAATAAGTAATAAGCCTCCGAACTCGATGAGATCCATATCATAACATCTCTTATGAAAAATGTTGTAAAAAAAATCTGTGACCTGCAGCACTTTTTAGGAATTAATTTTTTCATTTCAGTTTATACTCTTTGGGTTTGTTTAAAAACAAGAAGTTTTTAAAAGGTTTCTGTTTACATTTCTTTTTAATTCTTGGGCTTGAGATTTTAGACTTTATTGCTCGATAAAGCTTATAATTTAAAAAGAACAAAATTAGAAAACATAGCAGTACTAAATTTAGCAGTTTTAAATGTAGGTGAAATATGTTGGAAAAACTGTTGAAGCCGATGAATGGTTTATAATTTAAGTTCAAGTTTCTAGCCGTGTAAGATTAAGTTATGTTGAACTGCCGGTCCGTGAGAAGCCACATCGACTGAACAAGTCCATACTGTTACCATATTGTAACGAATTTACTGCAAATCCTTTTATTTGCACCCTTCTGCTGAGTTGGAATCACTAAACTGTTGAATAAATAACTCCAATATTTAATAATGCAAAATGGCCTTTATTAAAGTACAATAACACTACTATTGCCCGACATATAGCGTACTTAATTCAAAACTGATTGTGACGCCTCTACTATTTCTGCCTTTTATAATCTTTGATTTCCTCGTTGGCTCTTCTAGGCGCTTCTGTTCTAGAATCTACAAGTCGGTTATCTGTTATAATTATAGCTACAGATGTACGTGTATAGCTCTCATATGCGCGTGTGTTTGTGAAAGACACTTCCACAATTATAATTGCATATCTCAGATAAGATATCTGCATGTGTTTGTGCGTTGCTTTTCCGCTGCGTGTACGTACATATGTGTAGACCTAATGATTGATTCGTTTATGTAGATACATAATGATTGATTTATGGATGTGCATACAAATCACTCTTAGCATCGGCTTAGAGTTGACAGTACCCCTTAGTGTTGCTAATATTCGTAACACTGCCCTCCACCTAAGTCTGGTCGTCCCGATCAGACAAATCTCTCAATCTAAACGCTGCTAGTATCTCCAATTGTACCACTCCTCTATTTCGTGTTTTCCCAATTGTTTGTATGCGGTAGATGGTATCACTGATCTTCTTCACAACTTTGTATGGGCCTTCCCAACTGCACCGAAATTTGGATGGAACACCTTTCCG
This sequence comes from Eurosta solidaginis, assembly GCF_040869045.1. Classification (NCBI taxonomy): domain Eukaryota; kingdom Metazoa; phylum Arthropoda; class Insecta; order Diptera; family Tephritidae; genus Eurosta; species Eurosta solidaginis. The sequence continues at coordinate 81,352,409 of NC_090320.1, read as the reverse complement.
CCGATGGGGGTTGTATAACAGTACCAAACCTCCCGCCAAGAAACCTTCCGAATTATTGTTCTCATCGTACCTGTGTTTCATCATACTACTCATTACCCTGGTTCGTTCCCTCACACTCTGTTGTTTGGCCAATGAACTACTTCGTAGAGCTTGCGCTTGACGGGTTTGCTTTGCATAATCAGTATCGTTCCGAAGCTTCACAACAGTAGTGTGCCCTGGCTTGAAACCACCCTTGCATTTTTTCTGCGAAATTCTTTCCTTCGGTTTAGTACGTCCGTTAGGGCTTTTCAATGCCAGTGTTTCTCTCACAGGTACCATCGGTTTTGATTTGTTTGACCCATTTGTTCCATCAACCTTTGCTCGATGTACTTTCCTTGACTTTCGTGTTCTCTGTCGAATCTCCTTCACCAGCACTCGCTTACTGCTGAACTGAAGTTAAGTGGCAAATCCTGGTTCTCATAACGTATCACCCTTCTCTGCATATCGATCTTGATGTAATGGTCAACTAAGAAGTCCACTCCCAATATGACTTCATCAACAATCTCTGCCACAATGAATTTGTGGAGAACCATGACCTTCCCAATTAAGACTTCACATATCACTTCTCCCTGGACTTGGTTATACTCGCCTGTAACCGTACGCAACCTTGCTCCAGGTAACGGTTTTATTCTCCTGTTGACCAAGTCAGATCGGATTAAGGAATGAGATGCGCCTTTATCTACAGTCAGTACACGCTCCTTGCCATCCACATTCCCTCTGACGGTAAGACTGCTTGATGTCCTTCCAATTTGCGACACAGAATTCACAGGACATTCAATAGCTGGAGATAGCTCTCGATCTCTACATTTACTCGCTCTTGCTCATCCCCTCCAGCTTTTTTATTAAAACCACTCATGCTGTTGCACCCACTAGGATCAAGATCGCAATGAGGTGCAATGTGACCGGGCTTCCCGCATTTAAAGCATTTGATAACTTTGTCACTCCGCTTTTGCGATCCTTTCAGCGCCTCCAATATTGCGTCTACCCACTCTGGCCTTTCTACTTCCACACGGCGTGCTGTGAAAACTGGCTTACACAGAAGCGACGTTGTTTCCTGAATCAGAGCTTGTTAAACCGTTTCTGCGAAAGTTGGGTTGGGTTTGCGTATGAAGCTCGCTTTGTTTCGACGTCCCGTATGCCATTTATAAAGCTCTGAATCTTTACCCTTTCAGTGTATTCCACGGGTGCGTCCGCATTCGCTAAATGTGCCAGCATTTCTCCTATGCTCAGTTCCGTATCGTCTCTCTAGGGCGAGCATCAATGCTTCATAACAGTTCCGTTCGCACTCTGGAATGGTTTGTAAAATCTCAGCTGTAGGCCCTTTCAATGCCATGAACAGTGCAGCAACTTTATCTTCAGCATTCCAGTTCTTCACTGTTGCGGTCTTCTCAAATTATAGCTTAAAGACCTGGAAAGGAACAGAACCGTCAAAGGATGGTGTTTTTACCTTTGGATTACTCGCCGAAACTGCTGGGCGATTTAGTTGCAACTCCTGTATACGATCTTTCAAAGCATCCATCTCGGCCTCCATTTTATCTTGTCGTTCACTAAAAGCCTCCAGCTGCGATGAGACTTTTGTTTCCTGTGCCTTCAGCTTCGTTGAGATACGCTCTTCCTGTGCTTCGAGTTGTAATGTTATGCGTGCCTCTTGCTCTTTTAATTGTTCTGCAATTTGTGAAGCCATGTATGTTTTCTGTTCATCCAATTGTGCTTCAGTCTTCGATGTGATGCGTGTCTCCTGCGATTCCAGTTGGGATGACATTTGTGACGACATTTCTGAAATGCGTGCCCCCTGTACTTCCATTTGTGATGCCATATATGTCTTCTATTCTTCCAATTGAGATGACATTTGCGACGCCATTGATGTTACTGTCGATGTTTGTGCAGATATTGCAGCCAAAATCATGGTCAAGTATGTGCTCGTAACTGTCTGCGATGTTTCGTTTTTCTCTTCAATTTTTGTTGTTGTCTCGTCCCCATCAGGATAAAAGACATACTCGTCCACATCAATTCCTTGCGACTCCATTACCTCCCGTAGCCGTGCTTGAAGTTCGATCTTATTGCCGGTTGTATTCAATCCACGATTCTCAAACTCCTTTTTCAGTTGCTGGATCCTCATTTCACTCAACTTTGCCATGTCCAAGTTGTATTCCCAATCTTCGGAATTTATTCAACAATTCCTCTTCTGACAACAATTGTAACGAATTTACTGCAAATCCTCTTATTTTCACCCTTCAGCTAAGTTCGAATCACTAAACGGTTGAATAAATAACTCCAATATTTAGTAATGCAAAATGGCTTTTATTAAAGTACAATAACACTACTATTGCCCGACAAATAGAGTACTTCATTCAAAACTGATTGTAGCGCCTCTACTATTGCTGCCTTTTATACTCTTTGATTTCCTCGTTGCATCTTCTAGGTGCTTCTATTCTAGAATCTACTAGTTGGTTATCTGTTATAATTATAACTACATATGTACATGTATTGCTCTCATATGCGCGTGTGTTTGTGAGCGACACTTCCACAATTATAATTGCATATCTCAGATAAGATATCTGCATATGTTTGTGCGTTGCTTCTCCGCTGCGTGTACGTACATATGTGGTGACCTAATGATTGATTCGTTTATGTAGATCAGGGATGCACCTTAACGTTAAGCTAATCGTTTATCAAAAAATTTCCACCGTTTCCGCTGAAACACTTCGAAATATTATCGATAAAGAAATTATCAAGATAAATTGTATCTCGTTTTTAACCGAAACGAAAAGCTTTCGTTAACGTTAAAAACGTGATACTTTATGTTTGAATTGTGCTGGCAATGCTATAGCCATGGTGAAGCCGTAAGGTGGTAACAGCGAGCGGACATACACACACAAACTCCATGTAGTTTGTTTGTGTAATTCGTTGGTGGTAATGTCAAAAATACTCTGAGAAATGTTCGTACTGTCAAAATTCATGAGAAAAGTTACAGTCAGCTTGGCTAATGCTTTCACCTTGAATGACTCTGCCACCAATCAGCTTTGCCAGCATAGTTTGAAATTAATAATCAACATAAACGATTTGATTTCGTTTTGATATGGCAGAAAACGAAACGAAATCATTTCGTTAATTTGACGTTCTTAACGTTAATAAACGAAACGAAATGACTTTGTTTCGTTTATTAACGTTAATTATCGTAACGAAATGATATCGGTTCGTTGGTTAAGCATGTCTGATGTAGATACATAATAATTGATTTATGGATGTGCATACAAATCACTCTTAGCATCGGCTTAGAGATGACAGTACCCCTTAGTGCTGCTAATATTCGTAAAAATATGTTTTTTAAGGTTAAAACTGAAAACCCCTATCAAAACATAGCACTTATGTTATAAAATAACTCCATTCTCTTGGCACATAGTACACGCTTTCTACGAGCTATGCCACTTGCAGCTTCTAAATCTGACAAGCTGGAGTCTTAGCCTGGCGAGCGCAGGTATCGATCATGCTTGATCGTTTCTTCCGCCAACCCGCATTCCCTACATCTGCAATCACTGACTAGGCCTAGTTTAAATGCATGTCACGCCAGAAGGCAGTTCCCAGTCCGAATACCCGTCATGAGTATACAGTGCTTTCTTTTTAATGATAGAAGCAACTTTGTTAGTCTAAGGTTGTAAGACCAGCCCATTATCTTCGATACTTAACAGCCCCGCATTTGGGTCCACGCCTTTTCTGCGTGCTCGATCATGAGGAATTCTTGCTTTCTCTTAACCGTACAAGCTTCGAGGGATACGACCTTTTAGCTAACTATTCCCATATGCTTAGGACCCCAAAATAGATGTATATTTCTTTCTTTTAGATATTGTGCTATGCCAGATGGCTGTCAATATAACAGCTTTGGTTACGGCTACTACTTCCTGCCTACTACTTTATGCCTTTATTCCGAAAAAATCTTCCGCCTGAAAGAAACAGTGACTTACAGGATCTATTTATTTCCGAATCATCACAGTATACCGCAAACCCTTTGGGCCATTTGGGTACCGTTGCGCCAACCATCTACCAACAAACAGCGCGAAGAGGCCCCTTCGAAACGCGGGCACGGAATTAGGTAGACGCTTAAGCTGCCCGAAGCATTTACCACTGTACTTAAAATTACTAATATATCGAAATGATTTGGCACTCCTATTGGTTGATACAGATGTTGGAACTACAATGCTCTACATAAGGGTTGACAGTTCCAAACTATATTTTAAATATTGAAGTGAGAGCTTTCCATAACCATACTTAATGCAAACGCCTTTCGCCTGATTTGCATAATTACTTTTGTCATCGACCCTTGATCCCTCTTTGCATGTAACTATTTAATTGAAATATTTATTTAGTACAGAGATTATGGGTACAGATTTTAGGTCTATCTGAGTCCCATATTTGGAGCCTCATTGTGTCCGTGGTTTGGAATAATATCCGCAATCTACCTCCGAGGAGTTTTGGGTCGAGCTTATCTTTCAATTTGCGTAGCACTCCTTTTAATTTTTCCTCCAAATTGACAGTGTCTCCAATATGTTTTGTGTCGACTCCGAGCGGCACCTTAATTTTCACTAAGAACCTCTTCATGATCGCCAATACTATTGGTATACTGGCGAGTGTTATTTATGTAGAATAAAACAATTAATCTTATTCTTAACTTGCTAATAGAGCAGAGTTTTTCATTGACGTGAGGCAACCGCAAAGCCTACTTCCACATTTATGAAACGTAATAGTCACTGATGAAAACAAAAACCCAGGTGTTCCCATCTCCCGTTGACGTTTTCCCTTATTCTGACAAGTTCGGCATGCATATTTTAAATGATTGTCTATCATACATAACTGCCTTTAAATTCTATTACGATCGGAGTAGATTTTACTATACGTTTAGAAATATTATTACTATATAAGCCGCTTTTAGACAAAAAGATTATCCTTACTTTGTATTCTAACAAAAATGGAGCAATCAAAATTTATCACTTTTGTAATACAAGTAAACGAGCCGGACCCGTGCGCATCTTGCGCAACCAATATAAAAATCTCTTATCAAATATCAACAGAAATCAGCCATCTAGCGTATAATAGCAACTGCCGGTAATGCAGTGCAAATATTCACAATAGTGCCATAGCACAAATAGGTATATTTGTGTGCTCACAATCGTTTATTTTTAACAAATTATTTTAACAAAATATCGTTGACGACTTATTCGCCATAGTCAGAACGGAATACATGGAAGTAATGCTGGGCCTTCTAAATGGATACCATAGAGCTGTCAAATTTACAATAGAAGTGGAAAAAGATGGAAAGCCACCGTTCCTGGACACTCTTGTTATTAAGAAAAACAACATGCTAATTATGGATTGGTTTAAGAAGCCAACAGCATCCGGAAGACTCATCAACTTCAACTCGCAACACGAGAAGAAAAAAATTATTAATACGGCCAACAACTTTGTGCGGCGGGTTCTTTCCATCAGCGACAGGATGTACCATAACAAAAACATAAAGATAATTAAAGAGACGTTAGAGGACAACAACTTCCCCATCAAATTAATAAAAAAACTGATTTATAACCACTATTCTCGAACCAGTGGTGAAAATGTGAGAGAAACATCGCAGGATAAAATATACAAATCTGCAACATATGTCGCTGGGCTATCAGAAAGGATAAAATATTCGAACTTATATGATAAGGAAAACGTACCACTAGCCTTTACGTATGACAATACGCTCCGGTGCATTTTCAGCAATGTTAAGGATAAAATATCCAAGTATGACAAGTCCGATGTGGTATACAAGATTCCTTGTAATGGCGACGGGTCTCACTTATGCCAGAAAGTATATGTAGGGACTACAAAATCTAAACTTAAGACAAGGATATCCGTTCACAAATCAAATATAAAATTAAGGAATAATTTTTCGGAAAACAAAACAGCTTTAACATCACATTGTAGAGATACAGGGCATTACCCGGACTTCGAAAATGTCACCGTCTTGGAAGAAGAGAAAAATTACAATAAAAGATTCATTTTAGAAATGTTACATATAGTAGACACACCTAATGACAAGAAAATTAATTTCAAATCCGACACTTCTAATTGTGCATATGCATACGGTAACCTTATAAAAAACAACAGACACCCCTAATGCATTTTTCAAAAACATATACATATATGTATGCATGTACATGCATATTTACACCATCGCACAGCGTTTCGTGTAGAACAAGCTAGCTGGACAAAATTATTTTATGAGATTTTCCGTTTCATGTGCAGTCATTTATTACAACTAGGTCATTTTTTCAGCCATATGTTCTTTTTTTTATTTTTTTTACATTTGCTTATTTCATATACAGTAACTCATGTGAATAAGTGACATAGATCCAAAAAAATTTAAAGGACTTAAGAATATTACTTTATTGTACTTAAATTGAATGGACTACAAATCTCAATACTCTAAAAAATTCTAAAAATTCGGGAAAAAAAATTTAATTTTTTATGAAAATTCGTCGAATTTTTCAAACATTTTTTAAATATAATTTAGTTTTTGTTATAGATCGTGACAAATTTTCTTATGGGAAATTAGTTAAAATATGAAAATTCGTCGAATTTTTCAAACATTTTTTAAATATAATTTAGTTTTTGTTATAGCTCGTAACAAATTTTCTTATGGGAAATTAGTTAAAATAAATTTGCGAAAGCGAAAATTGTAATAATTGCCCAAAAAGGGGTGTCTACTTATTTATGTGAGTGACTGTACATACATATTTTGTATTTATTTGAGTATTTATCCTGGCACTACAATTTTTACAAAATTATTTTATAGTACCAGTCAGGAATGTAAAAGTAAATTACAATAATAATAATAACAGTGTAAATAATTAAATTAATTATGTGAAAATTACTTATTACAAAAATTTAAAAGTAAAGTATCATAAAAAGTAGAAAAGGCAATAGATTTAAATTAAATAAAACCTGACCCAACAAAAAGTTATAGATTTTATCTTTTATAATTGTGTTATTATTCGCTATCATCACTTTCATTCGATGAGGCACTTGTGGAATAGTCATGAGCATCAGCAACACTACTGTGAAAGCTTGAAACAACTGGGGTATTTATTGACTCCTCAACATTATCGGTGGACAGTAAATTTAAGACTTCTGAAGTCAGACTTTTAAATTTTTCTTAGGTATCTCCCTAATAACTGTTAACTAAAGGATCCGATGTTATAAGCAACATATTCATAAGATCTCTATTCGAGGCTTCACGCGACTGCTTTTGTGTGTTATCATCCCTGAATAGTCTCAAATCTTTGTTACGGGCTTCCCGTGCTTCCTCAGAAAGTTGACCAATAGGTAAAATTGCTGATTTTATAATATCAGTACTATGCACTAAGATTTTATGAATATGCCTGTAAACCATGGATAGAGATCTATGTATAGTTTCTTAGTCTCGACCGCAAATTTATCAAATCTTTGGATATTTATATTGTACCCAGATGCTAATGCGCGAAGGAGAGTGTCGAATCTTTTGATGAACGTTATATCCAATCCCGTAATCTCAGCACTAGGCTCAGAATTTTCGAAAAACCCTCCAGCAGTGTTGCCGTCATTGGTATTGCCGAAACCTGGTTTTGGTTTATCTACTATCAACCCAAGTACACTTTTAAATTTACTCTGGATTTTGTTGGAACGTAGCTTTACACTCTCTTTATCTGCCTCATTCCTAAGCTGCCTTTTTTTTACTTCGAAGCGATAACTTATGTGAAGCAAGCATTCAGAACATCTTATCCATGCATGGGGAGTAGATAAACCAAAACCAAGATTATCTCGGTTAGGCGTAAAGTCCCGTAACACATTATTCATATATTTTGGAGTGGCACCAGAAATATAACACTTTTGTGCGGAAGAAGTTTCAGTCAAAGCATTGCAAACTTTTCCGTCAATCATTGTTAGAAGCATATTGTGATTTACGGAAACTTCGTATTCTTCGAGCATGTACTTTATTGGCAACAACGCTTTTATCTCCTTTAAAACTTTGTTCGTTTCAACGACAATAAAATCTTTTGCTTCTTTAGAAAAAATAAATTTAATTGGACGACAATACATGGTAGAAGAAGGTCGAAGATTCCGCCAAACAATGTTACCTTTTTCATCCTGTAATTGAAGAGGAACGAAAGAAAATATAAACAAAAACTCATCAGTGTCAGAACTACATGTAAACTTTTGCTTATATGTGCTATGGCCAGAGCTTCCATCGCAACCCCACTTGCTGATTAAAGTATACGTCAAGTTTTTAGGTAATAAAACTAAACGCTCAACAGTTTTATCTAATACGGACTGGACTTTAATTTCCGCACGTGTTTCACCCACATCAATTTCATTTGGATAGCATTCTGCCTTAGCTTTTCTTAGACTAAAAAATGATGGATAAACTTTATGGCCTGCTTTGATGCTCCACTTCCGAGTCGTTTTGTACCCAGGAGTCGTCGATTTGCTATCTACGTAGTATGCTAAAGCTTCTACATTGCTCAAGCATCTTGCATCTGGCTCACATGTCATCTTTTTGCCGGATATTTGAGTGGTTTCCTGTGATTTTTTTATGACATTTCTGTTGCCGGACATATGCGTTGATACTTCTGCCGCATAAAGTAACTCACCAGGACTTCTAGATTGCAAGAGGTCATCCATTCGACGCCTTTTGGTTTTTTCACTGCAGCTAACAAAGTCCTTCTTTCGTCTTCCGGGGCCGGGGTAACCTGAAGAAGTGGTTGGTTGGTCTGATGGCAACTTTGAATCCACCGTTATTGTAAATGTGAAGTCTGGACCCGAAAGCCACTCCGAGTTTTTATTCAAAAATCGCTCCTTATGTCTTCCAGAAGTGTTCCAATTTTGATCCAGCTTCGACGAATATGCCGATATTTGTAAGCTTAAACTTTTTATCGAATACTCGGCTGCTTCGCTTAAATCGTACTTAAGTACAACAAAACTCAATAATTCTTTATATTTGGCTTCTTTCGAATGTTGAACCCAAATGTCAAAAAACTCCGTTCTTGGTACGGTTATAACTAAACCGCTTTGTGTTGTTGATTTTTCGACAGGGTGAATAGTTGTTGATTGTTGTGCTGCCATCTTAAGTGTCGTTGATCGTTCTGATTTGTTATCAGTTGTGCAGTATGTATATTACATTCAGGTATTGGCGTAGATGCTACCAAATGAGGTTGTTTTGCGTAGCCTTCCTGTGTGGTTATACCTGCATTAGGATTGCTTTGTATGTACCTGTTTTTATACCTTGGTGACTGGTGCAGTAGGTTGTGGCAGGTTGAAGTCAGTGATCTTCGCCTTTTTGCTTTTAGTGTGCTCTTGTTGACCTTGCGCGTTTATTTTTGTGTGTTTTACGGCTACGTGTTTGTTCCCTGTACCTGGGAATTGGTTTTGCCGTTTGTAGATAAGCTTTAAAGGTTCAAATATCTCGTCGGAGCTGGTACGTACATACATCCTATTTTATATGTAGAGATAACTAAATCTACAAAAAAAAAATTTAAACTAGATGTGCAAAGAATTCGCATGGTTTTTTCTTTCGACTATTACAGAATACTTGCGACTATAAGATATGTAAAATTTAGCCCGGATGTCTGCGGATGTATGTATTTTTTTTGTCCCTAAAGTTAAAAATATAGAGAAAAAATGCCTTTTCTTCTTAATAATGGAATGTTAAATATATCGAAAATACTCTAATTGCGAAGGAATTACTATTAAAACATTTTGCTTACCTTCGAGCTTAGAATCCATCAAAAAAATGATATAAAAGTGTTCACTTAAAAGAAATATGAATCTTAATATTCAACAAGAATTTTGCAAATTAATCAATGCATTTTACGGCCATTCCTGCTTTCTTACTTCAATTACTCAATATATATGAGCAAAAACAGGGATGCACCTTAACGTTAAGCTAATCGTTTATCAAAAAATTTCCACCGTTTCCGTTGAAACACTTCTAAATATTATCGATAAAGAAATTATCAAGATAAATTGTATCTCGTTTTTAACCGAAACGAAAAGCTTTCGTTAACGTTAAAAACGTTAACAAAAACGTGATACTTTATGTTTGAATTGTGCTGGCAATGCTATAGCCATGGTGAAGCCGTAAGGTGGCAACAACGAGCGCACATACACACACAAACTCCATGTAATTTGTTTGTGTAATTCGTTGGTGGTAATGTCAAAAATACTCTGAGAAATGTTCGTACTGTCAAAATTCATGAGAAAAGTTGCGATCAGCCTGGCTAATGCTTTCACCTTTAATGACTCCGCCATCAATCAGCTTTGCCAGCATAGTTTGAAATTAATAATCAACATAAACGATTTGATTTCGTTTTGATATGGCAGAAAACGAAACGAAATCACTTCGTTAATTTGACGATCTTAACGTTAATAAACGAAACGAAATGACTTCGTTTCGTTTATTAACGTTGATTATCGTAACGAAATGATATCGTTTCGTTGGTTAAGCATGCCTGAGCAAAAATATCCAAAAAAAAAGCAAAAATCCCGTTATTTTGTTTGTTTTCTCATTACACTTTTCTTGGAATGAGAACTTTGTTTTTGTCCAGCTAGCTTGTTCTACACGAAACACTGTGCATCGTCTTGGTGACAACAACACCAACGCTAGGATGATGAGCTGAATCGTTACTGTTTTGCCGTCTTATGTATTGATGTTTTCCAATATTTTTGTTTACAAAAACTGTTCTTTAGTTTGTTTATATTTTCTGTTTTATTATGTTCAATACCTTTGTTACATATAATTAGTGTTAAACGATTTAGTCTTCTAATCACAGTTTAAGAAGTAAGTAGTGATGTTTTGTTTTAAAATTTTTTGTTTGTGTATAAAAAAGAGAGCTTTTTTCGTTTTGTGTATTTTTAGCTCCTGATGATGAATTCAGATTGAATTCGAAATATTGAGTGAAAATAAATTAAAACAAAAACATATTTATTTCTTTTATTTAAAACCGGCCTTGAGCTCAATAAAATTTTAAAACAAAATATAGCTAAAAAAAAAAGCACTACGACCAAAATTGCCCAAAGTTCACTAATAGCCCGAATCTCTATCTTTACAACCAAAACTTTATTTACAGATTTGGATTCCAAATAAGGGCGAAAAAGGGACCCGTACATAAAAACAGCAATCTGCTGGAAAAGAGAGGTAATGTTGTTGACAATGCCTTTATTATTGCATTATGTCTGCAACATTTTTGTAAGAATAAAAAAAGTCACTTACGGCATTCAATTTAAAAATCCGTTATACAATTAATCGATATATAGAACTCTTGACATTATCAGATCTTTTATGTCAAAATGCACTTACGAATGTAAAGAAAGTATCCGTCATTTGTGGATAAAAAATAGAAGATATTATAAAACTTTCCCAAAAAATCGTAAAAATTTTAGGGCTAAAACAAAAAATAAATTATGGGAAAAAGGCTTGACCAACACATGGCGAGCACAAATTATTCTGTGCACTTGAGTAAAAATTGCTTAGTCCATAATTTTGTACCGGCATATTACAGAGCTTCGAATTTTCGGGAGCTGATATCAGTTGCCAACCACACTAAGATCCTGGGTTCAAGCCCCAGGCAAAGTAACATCGACAATTTAGAAAAAAGTGTTTTCAAATAGAAAAAAGTGATTTTGCAAACGCTCCGAGTGTTCTGTCATTAAAAGTTTCTCTGTGAAAATTCATCTGCCTTGCAGATGCCGTTCCGAGTCGGCATAAAACACGTGGTCCTGTCCCGCCAATTTGTAGTAAAAAATGTAAAGGAGCACGACGCAAACTGGAAAAGATATCTACGAAGGTTATAGCGCCTTACATTTATTTATTTTTATATCAGTGTTTGCATTTGCTACTCTAAGGTAACAGTAGCGACGAAAAATATGCTCCGTCTCTGCAAATGAACAGAAGACATAGCAGAGAAGTAGCATTAAAAGTATTTTTTAGGGGCTGCTATGAGCAACGTCGTATTTCAGAGAGGAGCAAATAGCGAAACATACATATGTTTTTTATATTGGGGCGATAGCACAAATATTAATTTAATGCTATTCCTTTGTTGGGCATTGTTACCCAGAACTTTGTCTTTTCTCCTGTTTTTGTTGTTGGAGCTAATGTAGCGTCGTAATGTTGTTATTTTAATTTTCGATCTTTAAGTTGCTGCTGTACCTTTTTCGTACTAATACTGTTTTCACACAGAAACTTAATGATCTCATTTCACCTGCTAATGAAATCGTAAATTTTTTGCTTTCACACAGAAGTAACTGCTCGATTAGTATGAAGGATGAGACAGACAATCATGGCGGAACGATACAAGGTGGGAGCATGGTGACATACCTACAAACAAAAAAATTCCATGTACTTGTAAATTCGATGGAAAAATGTCAAAATCGTACTGCGCCGGTAGTTGATGTATCAAATCAAATAAAAAAGGTTATAATCAGCTGTTCGATGCGGCCACCTTGGAACGATACAAGGTGGGAGCATGGTGACATACCTACAAACAAAAAAAATTCCATGTACTTGTAAATTCGATGGAAAAATGTCAAAATCGTACTGCGCCGGTAGTTGATGTATCAAATCAAATAAAAAAGGTTATAATCAGCTGTTCGATGCGGCCACCTTGTATCGTTCCGCCATGCAGACAATGACATTTGCTTTGACAAATGACATTTTTAAGCACTGAACGCACCAAAAACTAAGAAGCGGAAACGGAAGCGGAACGCTACCAACAGAGTTGCATTGTGCTTTTGACTTCATTAGGCATTCGATTAGCTACTAATGAAATAATAATAGATTCGAATTTTGTAGGGAAGATTGAGCTCAATAAGCGTCTTATACTATTTTCACACAGACGGCTTATTGAATAATAAAGGCAATTTTCTACATTAAGACGCTTATTGAGCTCAATCTTCCCTACAAAATTAGAATCTATTATTATTTCATTAGTAGCTAATCGAATGCCTAATGAAGTCAAAAGCACAATGCAACTCTGTTGGCGCCCTTCCGCTTCTTACTTTTTGGTGTGTTCAATGCTTAAAAATGTCATTTGTCAAAGTAAATGTCATTGTCTGCATGGCGGAACGATACAAGGTGGCCGCATTGAACAGCTGATTATAACCTTTTTTACTTGATTTGATACATCAACTACCGGCGCAGTACGTTTTTGACATTTGTCCATCGAATTTACAAGTACATGGAATTTTGTTTGTTTGTAGGTATGTCAGCATGCTGCCACCTTGTATCGTTCCGCCATGATTGTCTGTCATATAGCATTGTCATTTTATTCGCTTGACATTTCATCCTTCATACTAATCGAGCAGTTACTTCTGTGTGAAAGCAAAAAATTTTCGATTTCATTAGAAGGTGAAATGAGATCATTAAGTTTCTGTGTGAAAACAGTATTAATGTAGAAAAATGCCTTTATTATTCAATAAGCCGTCTGTGTGAAAATAGCATAATGTTATTGCATCACATCGGGGCGCTCATCTCTCTTCCCACGTTGCATTGCAAATTCTAGCAGATAAGTAGTAGCGCGAAGAGGCCAAAGTTCTGCCTAACAATGTCCAACAGGGCAAGTAGCAAAACATGTTGCTCGACTACAAAAAGCAGTTCATTCGTGGTCTTTTAATCAGCTATTTGTTCCACTGTGAAAAACGGCTTTGCTCATAGCAGCCCTTAAGAAATGCTATCACCTTCTTATGCCACGGCTCTGCTCTTTGCCCTGTTCATGTTCAGAGCTGGAGCAATAGCAAAAATAAAAACTCCATAGTAACATAGCATTTTCAATCACTGGTTGATATGCACTAGCCACCCGTTTTGAATTAAAAACAGGGAATCGAAAATCATGTCGGTAAAGGTCTTTTTGCGGTTATGTCTGGAATTATCCACATTATAGGTAGGTAGATTCAGCTATTTTGTATCACTAAATACATAATTAAAGTAAGTTCCGTAACAAATCTAAGCCAAAAGTAATAATGATGAAAGTAACATTTTATATTTTGTTCAAATTTTTATGACTTCCAAGAGTGCAAACATTAAAATTTATTTTTGTGTTAACTTTTATAAAGTTAATAAGTTTATGTTGTACGCTGCAAGTAATAATACCAGAAATTCTGCCAGATGTCAAGATTTCTCCTCGTCGTTAGATATCGAGAGAGCGTGGAGAGCTACTTTCTGTTGGGTGCATTTGGACGACAATTAAAGCACGAAACAGTAAAAATTTCGTCTCCTCGTAAACTAACATTATTAGCGAAAAAATGTGGGCTTAGAAATTCAAAAAAGATTATTTTTGCCACCAAGTGAAGTCATGTCTCCATGAACAAAAATCACGCTCTATAAGTCTATCCTATCAGAATAATGTGCGGTGCGAAGAGATTTGAACATTAAGCAACAAATAAAAGTTTCACGGATATATCATGTTATGCGAATGGACGAAAGCCTTCCGGACCAGAAAGTATTCTTATCCACACCCGTATTGGGAAGCAGGGGAAGTAGGAGACCGCCACTGAGATAGTAGAGGCAGGTGAAAGAACCCCTGATGTTCCTTCGTGCTTCGAATTACCGTTAGTTATCGGGAACGGCGATAACTTTCTACGTAACGGTCAAAATCTTTCAGGCGGTATACTGTAGGTATGAATCTGCAATCCCAGTTAACTATAAGGATTGGAGCTTCGTCAGGTTGAGTGACAGAAAACGTACATTAACGGCTCAAAAAACTACTCTTAAGTTAGGAGATATTCAATTCAGAAAGGTAGGTGAGAAGCCCATGACATCAAGTTTTAGCGTTAAATGTATATCTGTTACGGGTTGATATAGGGATTCCGCAAAACTTTTGAGAACTGTTTAGGAATCTCATCGGGACCACTAGTGATACCGGTTTTTAGATTTTCCAAAGAGATAATACGTCAAGGTTTAGTTGAAATCTTCATAAAGCATTTGCAGTGCAAATGGATAGCTGGGTGACACTGGAGACGAATCGACAGCTCTACAGTAATTCGATTGAAAAATCCTCACAATATCGGCAATGGGGTTACCTTCACTTGAAGTCGAGTAGTTGTATTTAATATCAGATGAATATTCTTTAGACTTACTTTAGAATTTTGTCTTGGCTATATAATTCTTATACTCCTTTTTAATAACACGCTTATTGAATCTAATAAAATTGTATATTTGTAAGTATACTATTCATTTATACTAAATAATAATAAAAATGTAACGTATACGCACCGGTACCCGTATTTTCCGGTTTTACAGCGTGTAATTGGTTGGTTTTTAATAAAACAACGTGCTTACTTAGCACAAATGTAAAGAAAACTTTTTAAGGATCAACACAGTTCTCTAAAGCAAATATCTAAACACATTTAATAGGTTACCATATTCAAAGCCAGGACCTTCAACTTAAGCTCTCGCTTTGGTTGTGAGTACCAAGTCCACGGAATATCGAAGGGAGAGTAGTTTCAACAGTAATCGGCATTCACTTTTCTATAAGTATCTTTTTAACTGCGATAAAATGAAGTATGAAAATATTTCTACATGTTTGTTCTGGTTATATACTCACATAAATTTGCAGTATTAATTTGAGATGAGCTTTGAAACTGTAAGTAAACGGCAGCAATTGCAATGATTAACTGAGCTGAACTTTGAATGCTGGTCTACCTCGCATTGAAAACCCGTTGTTGAAACATAAGTTGGTTCTCTACTGAGTTGAAAGTGTTCCACACTTTGTAAGATACATACTCCAATTGGACAAATATGTATGGAGTTCACAATCCAACGATTTTTGTAAGATTGCCTACTTGATTTTTTTAATCAAAGTTTTTATTGATAACCCAACTTGAAGCTTTTATGCACATATTCTAGTTTTAACAAAGAATTTTGAATTGCTGTATACAAAAATATTAGTTAAAGTTGCTTAAAACTGATTAAATATTATTTATACATGAACTTGCAAGTAATATTCTCCGTAATTTGCTTTTATACCTATCATTTATATTTCTAACTTCCTTGAACTTAAATATATTACGTGCTATTAGACTTATATATTTTAAATTTTACTCATATCTTACCTATGTAAGTAACTATAATAACTTTTTAAATATTATATTTATTGTTAATTTCATATATGAAGCGCATGTAAAAGTTGTAAGCTGAAAATAAAAACTGCGGAAATACTCCCATTTCATGGATATTCAGTTCGTAATTTAAGCTCAATTAAAGCCAATCAAATATTGCACGCTCTTTCAGGGTAATTTGTACAAAAATATAAATAAACGTGTAGTGCATATAAAATTAAAAAAAAGTAAGGCGCGATAACCTCCGAAGAGATCTAAGGCCGAGCTTCTCTTCCAATTTGCATCGTGCTCCTCTTGATTTTCCCTACAAATTGGCCGGATGGGACCTACATGATTTTATGCCGACTCCGAACGGCATCTGCAAGGCAGATGAGTTTTCACTGAGAGCTTTTCATGGCAGAAATACACACGGAGCGCTTGCCAAACACTGCCGAGGGCCGACCCCGCTTAGAAAAATTTTCTTCTAATTGAAAAACCTTATTTCTAAAATTTTTGATGTTGCTTTGCCCGGGGTTTGAACCCAGGGCATCCGGTGTGGTAGGCGGAGCACGCTACCATCACACCACGGTAGCCACCACGGTGTAGTGCATGTAGTGAATGTTTATTATTAAGTGACGTCATAATGTCAAGTTAAACACTTATCCGGAACTTGTTTGATAAAACGCCAACCGATTTTCATTAAACTAAATGGCGGCATACATTAAGTTCGTGGCAAGCTTGACGTATCTATAAATAAAAATAAATACACAAAAAGCACTATAGCCTCCGAAGAGATTTTAGGTCCGATTTGCGACGTGCTCCTTTTGATTTTCCTACAAATTGGCAGGACAGGACCTACATGTTTTACGCCGACCCCGACCGACATCTGCAAGACGGATGAACTTTCACTGAGAAGGTTTTCAAGTCAGAAATGCACTCGGAGTATTCGCCGAATCAATGCCGAAGGACGACCCTGCTTAGAAATTTTTTTATTTAATTGAAACAACTATTTCTAAATTTGGATGTTACTTTGCCCGGGACTTGTCATATTCATATATGTAAAACAGCTGATCCAACCAACCTTATGGATATCAATGTAATTGGTCAATGGTGCCATACCATAGCCGTAACCTATAAATATCTCATATGGTGAATCTATTACTTTATTGGTTTTTTTTTATACGTTTTGACTCCTTTTTCGTGGAATTCGTTCGTAATTTTTGCATTTTCTTCCTTTTTATGAAATTGTTAAATTTTTAGGCCATGACTGTTACAACTTTGCCAGACCCTTTAAGCAGACATTACTAAAAGTATCATTAGGTAATTTGGATCGATACATCATTGTAAAAGCGTTAAAAAAAAGTTTCATAGTTTGAATGAATTAAAAGTCGTGAAAAGAATTAATGTAAATCGTATAAAGGGCCGTACGTAACGGTCACGGGGCGAATACGATACAAAAGAAAATTACGTGTTACGTCAGTCCATGACGGAATCATAAAAGGTGGCAGCTCGGAGACATAGGTGGGAGCTTCCATGAGAAAGTGAGGCTTGGTGTGGAGGATCCATATTTCGGATCCGGAAAAGTACTGTTCGGCACGCACACTCGCACTGAACCAGGCGCACACGCCTTTCCCAAATTTTTATTTCTTTCTCTAGTTCTTCTTTATTGAATAATTAAATATTTGGTTAGTTTTTAAGTATAGTTAGTTTATTTAACACTTTATTTCTTTCTACACATTTAGTTAATTATAGTGGTGCACTTAGTTTTTAGTTTTTAAGTTTAACTTACTTTTTAGTTTCCACTTAGAACCTTTAGTTTTTTTTAATTCTATAATAAAAGTTTATTTGTTCACAATCGAGTTCTCTATTTTTACAACTTCTTTTCTAGTTACATATTCCGCATGTAACTTTTTTGATTGGGGTTTAATTTCTCGCGAGTGATGCGTCGGCCGGTTTACTTTAAACTGAAAACTGCCGCTAACGCAACTCTGTAGCTCGGCAGTTTTTCTTTACGTTGCTTAGCAACGAAATTAATGATGGCGTCGAAATAAATCATGGCGTCGAGTACTCGATTTTTGTGTACAATTTTTTCGTTTTCTTTACTTATCTCACAAATCGTTACATTTGGCCCATCAATATTCTTTACTATGTAGGTAGGGACCTTGATATATATTTTTATGTTTATTTCTAGGTTCTGTTTCTACTAAAACTCTATCATTAATTTTAATTTCTAAAGGCTTAGCCGTTTTATCATATAAATCTTTATTTCTAATCTTATGCTTGTTAATCAAATTTTTTGCCATTTTATGCGATTTTTGCATTCTAAACTTAAGCTCTTTTGTGTAGTTTTCTACATTGTAGATCGGATCAATTTGCTCTTTTTGCAATTCATGTGGCATTGTAGTTTTTCTGTCAAATATTAATTCAAAGGGAGTAAATTTATTATCAAAAACCGAACTACTTGTAGTATTGTGTAAACATGTAAAGTATTTTAAATATGTATCCCAATCTGAATACGTTTCATTTAAATATGCACGCAAGTATTCGTTAAAGACTCTATGATTTCTTTCAACAGTACCAACAGTTTCGTGGTGGTAGGCTGTTGAGAAATCATGATCAATCTTTAAAATTTTTGTCAATTCAGAGAGTAATTCATTTTTATATTCCGTTCCTAAATCGGATCTAATAGCTTTCATTGTACCATATGTTAATTTGAAGGTTTCAAAAATAGCGCAAGCAATAGTTTTTGCTGATTTATCTGGTACTGCTACTGTTACCAGGTATTTAGAAAAGTCACAAATCATAGTAACAGCGAACTTGTTACCATATTTGGATTCCGGAAGTGGACCTATTGTATCGACAATTACTATGTCAAGGGGTTTGCAGGGTGTTGGAGTCAACACGAGATTTTCCTTTGTTTTTGGTTTTACTTTATTTAAAAGGCATTTATTGCAATTTTTGACAAATTTCGCAATGTCTCTTGTCATATTTTTCCAATATTATTTTGTTCTTAATTTGGA
Organism: Eurosta solidaginis; assembly: GCF_040869045.1. Lineage (NCBI taxonomy): Eukaryota > Metazoa > Arthropoda > Insecta > Diptera > Tephritidae > Eurosta > Eurosta solidaginis. The sequence continues at coordinate 81,333,249 of NC_090320.1, read as the reverse complement.
ATATAATCGTTTTGTAACGCAATGACCGCCTAACAAAGGGTCCTCATGGTAAATTGTCATAAGTTTTTGTTTTTTCTCTGTTTCTGTTACAGTTTCTACAGGGTCTGTTAGTATTATTTGTAATGATTTTAAAATTTTATTACCGCTGATTTTAAAATTTGTAATTGAAAGTTCTTTGAAAAATATATCATTTTTTGGCCATTCTAACTGCTTAATATTGTGACTGCCGGCTGCTTTTTCAAGCCTCGAAAATAACTCATCTAAATTTGTTTTTCCGTTAGCATTCACAAAATTAAGTAAATTTAGTTTATTATGTTTTAAATGCGCATAAATTTGTATGTTGGAGATCTCATTATTCTTATTAAATTGTATAGTCGACTTTATTCGCGGTATCTTTTTTGAAAAATTGTATGAAAATTTGTCATAAACTTGTACTTTAGGCGTTTCGCAAAAAGTGTCAGTAAAATTATCGTCTTTATTTTGTAATTCCTTTTGTTTGGTTTGTGATCGCGTTTGAGCTGCTAAAACATGCTTTGTAGATTCTCTTATTTCGTCTATACTAATGCGTGAAAGAACATCAGCTACAACGTTAGATTTTCCTTTTATATATTCAATCGTAAATTTATATTCTGACAGTTCTAATCGAATTCTAGAAAGTTTAGACGAAGGGTCTTTCATGTTAAAAAGATAAACTAGTGGTCTATGATCGGATTTTACTGTGAAATTTGTACCGTAAACATATGGACGAAAATGCTTTATAGCGAAATGTATTGCTAGGAGTTCTAATTCGATAATTGCTTTTTTCTGTTCTGCTTTATTAAAAGATTATGACGCGAAACAAATTGGTAAATCATTATCACCATGCTTTTGGCTTAATATATCACCACACCCACTCTTAGAAGCATCTACTGTAATTAAAAATTCTTTTGTGAAGTCAGGGTATTGTAGTAGTTGAGGAGACATCAATGCTAGTTTTAGTTCTTCGAAAGCGTTTTCGCACGTTTCGTCCCAAACAAATTCAACTTTTTTTCGATTTAAACGATTTAAAGGTGCTGTCAGTGACGCAAAATTCGGTATAAATCGCCTGTAATAATTTGCAAATGTAACAAATCGCCTAACCGCATCTTTGTCTTTTGGCTTAGTATACCTTTTGATAGCGTCTATTTTTGAATCGTCTGGCAGCAAAACTTTTGACGTACATTTATGGCCTAGAAAAGTTACTTCGGAACGAAGGAAATTGCACTTGTTTGGATTCAGCTTTAAATTAAACTTTCTACAGGTTTCGAAAACTTTTTCTAAATTTTTAAGGCGGTGTGTCTCACTACAACCAATGACGATAACGTCGTCAATATACATAAAAGCCTGATTTGGCGAAATGCCTGAAAATGCTATTGACATCATACGAGAAAAAGAGTTTGGTGCAATATTTAACCCGAAAGGTAAAACTTTCCAACGAAAAGCTCCTCGATCTGTACTGAAAGAAGTTACGCCTTTAGATTTAGGGTGAAGGGGTATTTGGTGAAAACCAGAAAAAAGGTCTAAAGTTGATAAGTATTTGGCTCTGCCAAGATTGTCGAGTATGTCATCAACGCGTGCTAGTGGAAATTTGTCGGCTATAAGCTTTTTATTGACTGCTCTAAAATCTACGCACATGCGATACGATTTTTTGCCTGTTGGATCTTTTTTCGGTACCAAAATTAAAGGACTGTTATAATTTGAAAAACTAGGTTCGATTAAATCATTCTGTAATAGGTTTTCGACTTGTTTATTTATTTCTTCGCGTTGTGTGTATGGCAAACGATAATTTTTAATATAGACAGGGGTTTTGTCAGTTAATCTAAGTTTTTGTTCGTAGAAATTATTAAGCGTCATTAAGTCGGTTTTTAATGCAAAAATATCAGAATATTTCAAACATAAATCAAGTAATTTCTTTTTAGCGTAAGAAGGCATTTGTTTTGCCAAAATTGATTTAAGCTGTTCTATACGTTTTGAATCGATAGGTGTATTATTTATGCGATAGACATTGAAGTTTTTAATGTCTTCAGTTTGAATATTGAAATCTTTTACGTACTTGACCTCGTCGGTGGTGTTGATAACTTTTATTATTGGATTTTTTGTATCAACGATACATTTTGCTGTGAAAACACCGTTACAGAGTTCCTGAGAATCTACAAAAACTGGACTTGTCGAATTTTTCAAACTAAAAACACGAAAAACTTCGTATCTTGGTGGAATTACAATAGTATTTGTTGAAGTGCTATGCAAAATTGAAATATTTACCTTTTCTGTCCCTTGTCCGAATGTAATTGTGTCATTAGCATAATTGATTATGCATTTGTTCGCTTTTAGAAAGTCTTTCCCTATTATACCGTCCGAAGGGATATTAAAGTTGTCGTTGTCAATGACGAAGAGTGATGAGATGATGAAGAGTCAGAGGAAAAAATTTATTTGATGCGATTATACTTGTATTAACTGTTCCTAGTGTTGTTATCGTGTCTGTTGTTACGCCTGTTATATTTATTACGTTACTATTGTCTACTTCTACATCGTTTGCCAAACTGGAAATTTTTATTAGTGAAATGTCTGCCTGTGAATCTACTAGAAAAGAACATATTTTATGAGAATCGCTACAAGCGACTTCGACGAAATCGGAAAAATTTAAATTTAGACAATATATTGACTGAGAAGTATTTAGTCGAATTGCTCCTGCTCCCTCTGTGTTCGCGCCTGAGGGGCTTCGGCATTTAAAGAACGAACATTGGCTGAGTTTCTAGAATTTGAACACTGATTCTTGGAATTTCTGTTATTTCCGGACCGATTATTATTGTTATTGTTGAAATTGCTATTGCCTCTATTGTAATTGCGATTATTGCCTCTGTTATAATTGTTATGTCGGAAATTTGTATTACTATGTTGCCTATTTGCATTACCGTTAAATCGAAAATTAATATTGTTGTTATATCTGAAATTACTGTTACCTCTAGATTTTCCATGGAAATTACTATATCTTATCGGATGTGACCGAAACACTAACACTTGCCGCTCTTTAATTTCCTGTTCTCGCTCTATAATCATTTTCGCTACTACGTCCTTTGAATCTTTGAAGGTTGTTGACGCAAGGATTGATTTCACCATATCTGCCCTACTATTTAATCTACAAACGCTAATGGTTTGTTCAACTGCCATCTCATGGGCTTTTGCCTTCGTCATACCTTCAATGATTAGACAGCGCTCTAACGAGTCAGAAAGCTCTTCTACCTGCTTTGAAAATTCTGAAAAAATGTTATTGGTTACTCTTAAGGCTGCAATTTTTCCCGCGACAACTTTCGAGTTGTCTGGCCTAATTTTACTACATAGCGTTTCTTTAATATGGTTAACTGATTCTATATGCGTTGGTAGGGCTTCGCGAGCTTTGCCTTCGAGCTTGAATTTTAAAAATGCAATAAAAGTAGGAGTTAAATTTTCGTTAGAGAATACTTCCATTAATTCAACTTTATTTATAAATGAGCCAAGTGCTAACGGGTCTCCACTGTAGTTGTCTCGCATAATTGAGGCACAAGTATTAATAAACGATTTTTTCTCCTCGATTGTGGCCATGGTTGTAACGTTAAGAATAGGAGTTAGAATAGAAAAACTAGAATTTGGAATTACAGGTTGATCATCAAATCCCAAAAGGTCTGCACTCAGGGATTATTTATTATGTTCACTTGTTAAGGTATCAGTTGAAGATGCAACTGAAGATGAATCGGAATCTGAATTATTGGAATCTAAATCTTGCTCTGAGTTTTTGGAATCTAAATCTTGCTCTGAATTTTTGGAAATTGAACTTGGATGTGAATTTTTAGAAACTACCTTCCCATTTCTTAGGTCCATACGTATTGAAACGAACAGACAAAATATTAAAATTTTTGTTGCAAGATATGTGGAATTTGTTTATGAAGATTGAATAGAAATTGAATTTAAAGGAAATTAAATTTGAACCAGTTGAGTTGAGCTCAAAAGAAAATTATGAAAGTATTCTTAAAGGAAATTTATGAAAATATTTTAAAAGAAATTTGTGAAAGTATGTATTTTGAAAGCTTTTAGATTTTAGTTATAATTATATAATTGGTTAGCGAATACTTATTGCAAAAAAACTTTAGTTAGTGAATTTTATTGAAATACTAAAGTCAGTGATTAGTTAATGAAAAGGATTCAAACAATATTTACTTTACGCTTTTGTTGTCCGCAAATCAAAACTTAATGATTGAAATTAGCTGAAAATTTTTCATGCAAAACTGTTCCTACTTCCCGATATTCAATTGCAATTTAAAAGAAGTTGAATGTTGTGTATGAATATATTTATTGAAATGTAAGAATATTTAATTGTACAGAAAGTTGGAAAATAAATTTCGAATTTGAAATGTATGGCAAAAATTATAATTTTTAATTGAATTTTTATGATCTAAATGCAAAAATTAAAGAATGGCAAATAAATGCATATGAGGCATGAAACGGACGCACCGCTTTTATCAAAATTGTATGGTTTTATTTTTATAGATACGGGCGCACCGCATCTTTTGAAACTTGTAATAAATATGTACTCGGACGCACCGGGATTAAAAAAATTTATGTCATGTTTATACACGGACGCACCGTTTTAAAGAAAAATTGTAATCATATTTTTAACTGCTTATATGCGGACGCACCGCTTTTGAAAAGGTAACAAAATTTTTGTTTGTATTCTTTTGTGATGGAGCCCACTGTAGGGCAGGGTGGAATTACAACTAAAATTTTATTCGAATGGTTAATTATATTGGCAACTTCTTTTTTTTGATGACCAATTACTAAAACTTATAAAATTTTTCCGTTTTTGTCCGACCCTGACCCACAGTGCCTACATGTATATTTGTATGTTTGTGGAAAATTATAATTTTTGTAGTAATTAATGTAATTAATTAAATATAATGTTTTGTAATTTTGAAATATTTATGAAAAATAATTTTTGAAAAGATGGAAGATTAATATAATGTAAATTTTTTTTGTTTATTTGTAAATATAATATATAATGCAAAGTAGTTTTGTAATTTTGAAGAGTATTGAAAAAATGTAATTTAAGTGAATTTGTTAAAAGTAGAAATATTTTATTTCAACATACCAACTGTACCGCTGCTCTCTGCTTACTGCTCTGCTGCTGATGGCGTTGCTTTTGCTGAGTACTTTCCGCTATATTGGGTCTCTTGTGGTTCCGTTATGAGCGTGGCTTGGCTAATGCCGTTTTTCCACTAAAAAATATATATACCGTATTATGGTTCCGTTATGGGGTTGGCGTGGCTGCTGCCGTTTTTCGCCAAAAATTAAAATTTGTCGATTTTACTAATTTTAATGTCTGCAACTTTTGCTTTTTTTCCGCACACATTAGTGTATATTTTGAATTAAATTTTTTCCATATGTATTTTTTTTTTTTTAAATGTTTCGACTGGTGACTATTCCATTCCACCATGCTTTAGTAATTTCTAAATATTTATGTATTTTTTGTAGATATTTTCCAAAAAATTTTTTTAAGTTTTTTTTCCGGTTTTATATTTTTTTGTAAATGGTTTTTGATATTGTTTTTGTTGCTTTATCGGCCTTTGAATTGAAATAATTTTAATCTTAAACGAGCTCTATGCCCCACAAATTAAATAAAATACACACACTTGTTATATATATTTAGTGATGTATTTAGGTCGATATTTCGATTTCAATTTGAAATCATCTTCAGGACTGAAAAATGTTGTTATAATATTAATAAATAAACACATAAAACCAAAATGCACAAAAGTATATAAGTATGGTGTCGCCCGCATCGCCGGTTATAGCAGACATCGTAATGGAAGAATTACTATGCAAATTTGAAGAAAAATCACCCCATAAACCGCGCCTTCTCAGTAAATATGTAGAGGATATTTTTGCTATTGGGCGAACTGACGCGATAGAGGCAATGCTGGCCGAACTAAATGCCTACAACAAGTCCATAAAATTTACAGTGGAAGTTGAGAGTGATGGACAGTTACCATTTTTGGACACACTCGTTGTGAGAAAAGATAACATCCTTACATTTGATTGGTATAAAAAACCCACAGCCTCCGGGAGATTATTGAATTTTTATTCCAAGCATGACAAAGCAACAATAGTTAACACGGCAAGAAATTTTATAAGAAGAGTCCTCTCAATCAGTGATGAGATGCACCACGCGAAAAATAAATAAATAATAAGAAATATCCTAGAAAATAATGAATTTCCCACTCATCTAATTAATCGGTACATACGTGATCATTTCGAACCGAGTAAAAACAGAACAATTACGCACGAAAGGATATATAAATCGGCAATTTTCGTACATGGCCTATCTAACAGAATCAAATATTCAAATCTATACGACAGGGAAATTTTTCCAATTTGCTTCAAATATCACAACACTTTGCAACAAATATATAGCAACACGAAGAGTAAGATCGGGAAATACGATAAATCCGACGTTATATACAAAATTAAATGCAACGGTGACGGATCCCAGGTACCTTGCCCTAAGGTATATATTGGGACCACCAAATCCAGACTAAAAATGAGGATTTCCGCGCACAAATCCAATATTAAAAATCGCGATCACTATAATGACAACCAAACAGCTCTTTCCCAGCATTGTAAAACTTTGGGACACTCTCCAGATTTTGATGATATAAAAATTTTACAACAGGAATCACATTACAATAAACGCTACATTTTAGAGATGTTGTATATTATCGGCACTCACAACGAAAATCGCATGAATTTCAAGTCCGACACTGACGGTGGAGTTGCCCACTCATACAAATAGCTGATAACGCAGAACAGTAACCAGAAATCCTGAGAGTGACATCAATTCGTTTTTTATCCTCATCTTCGTCTTGTATTATACTCATTTATATGGAAGATTCTCTTATACATATATATGTACATATGCATTTTACCATTTCATGTATTGTTGTTTGTATCAAATTTTGTTTACCATAGCGGTGTTTCCTTTTGTTTGTTTACCTTTTTTGTGTGCATATTCCTGTGTTCTTAACTTTAAATATTAAGTTAGTCGACTTGGTGAAGTCAAGAATGTAGGTATATGATTATATACTTTTGTGCAATTTGGTTTTATGTGTTTATTTATTAATATTATAACAACATTTTTCAGTCCTGAAGATGATTTCAAATTGAAATCGAAATATCGACCTAAATACATCACTAAATATATACAACAAGTGTGTATTTTATTTAATGTGTGGCCTAGAGCTTGTTTAAGATTATTAAAAGTAAATGGTTTTTTAAATTTTTGTATTTTTTTGTAGATTTTAAAATGTTTTTAAAGTTTTTTTTTTGTAAGGTTTTTGTATATTTTGTATTTTTTTTTGTAGATTTTTCAAATTTTTATATTTTTTTTGTAATAATTTTTAATGTTTTATACTTTTTTTGTAAATTTTTTTTTTGGTTTTAAACTTTTTTTGTGATATTTTTTTTTTGATTTTATAACTTTGTATGTATGTGTATTTTGTTAATTATTAAAATTATTTTGTTTTTTAATTTTAAATTTTAGGTGGGGTTTTTTTTTCTTCAATTCCCACGCCTGTTGGGAGGCTTGCCTCCTTCCGGCCACTCGCCGCATTTACAGGGCTTCGGCCCACGGTCGCCATGTGGAGAATCCATATTTCGGATCCGGAAAAATACTGTTCGGCACGCACACTCGTACTGAACCAGGCGCACACGCCTTTCCCAAATTTTTATTTCTTTCTCTAGTTCTTCTTTATTGAATAATTATATATTTGGTTAGTTTTTAAGTATAGTTAGTTTATTTAAAACTTTATTTCTTTCTACACATTTAGTTAATTATAGTGGTGCACTTAGTTTTTAGTTTTTAAGTTTAACTTAGTTTTTAGTTTCCACTTAGAACCTTTAGTTTTTTTTAATTCTATAATAAAAGTTTATTTGTTCACAATCGAGTTTTCTAGTTTTACAACTTCTTTTCTAGTTACATATTCCGTATGTAACTTTTTTGATTGCGGGTTTAATTTCTCGCAAGTGATGCGTCGGCCGGTTTACTTTAAACTGAAAACTGCCGCTAACGCAACTCTGTAGCTCGGCAGTTTTTCTTTACGTTGCTTAACAACGAAATTAATGATGGCGTCGAAATAAATCATGGCGTCGAGCAACGGCAGTTTCAGCTAATCAGAAACTCTCCGAGTTGCTCGACTCTAGCAATTTTAGTGATGCCAAGTGCGTCTGATGTATGGTTGCATCTTGCACATTTCTAAAGAGGGTTGCCATCTACAATTTATTTTAATGCAGTTTACTATGGCACTACATTGGTGCCGAGATAATTTTTTTGATAAAACTGGAGACAGTGTGGCTACTGACGTTTGTAAAAGTCTTAAATCAACCTAAAAATATTAAATTTAATATTCAAATGTATGTATTTTCAATACCTTTTTTTCTGATTTAACTATTTCAATTAGGTTGAAATATTTGGAAAAGCTGCCAAACAGTTGTTTGCTTATTTGAAAATGCTGTCAATCAATTTGTGATTTTCCACTCGATTGATCAATAAGAAAAATAACTACCGTAACTCTTACCTTTTTTAATGAAGCTGATTTAAGTACCAAACTATGTGAGCCCTTTATTCCGTTTTTTTGATATATTCGAATAGTATTAGCATTGTTCCACCCCTGACAAAAAAGTCGAAAGTTTTTATTATAAATTTTGCAAGTCGTTCTTTTATTTCATATTTGTTATACAATGTAAGAAACTCGTTACCAATATATCAAAAAAATTCAGTTTTGACTTCTTCAAAGTTGTTAAGGAATTATTAAGCAAAAAAGTATGTCCTACCCGTGACAACTAGGCTGAAACAAACTGCTTAGCTACAGAGAATTGTTAAATATATCAGCTAAGTAAAACACTACGTCGGTACAATGCCAAAGTCACGAATGTGCCATTTTTGTTTTAACGAAATATTATATATATATGTATGTCAAATTTTGCAAGGCCAAAACAACGAATGTGCGTTTTTTGAAAAAAATTAAAAAGTTAACATTTTTCAATTAATATTACTTAGTGGTTTACAAAAGTAAATCTTCCAATAGTGGTTGAAAAATACAAAATTAAATATCTACTTTTAACAATGTCTTCAAGGTTTGAAACGCGTTTTTCTCAACACATCAAATATGCACATTCGTGACTTTGGCATTGGACCGACGACTAATAATATAGGTTAAGTAAACTTGCAAAAAATTGTTAGATACATCTATGTAAAAAAATTATTAAGTCGCCAACTCATTCAAAGAGATATGGGTCGGCAATAATGGAACATGTGGTCCAAGTAATTTAGCTTCGGTATATGACTCCGCATTTTTCTTAAATAATTCGAATCAATTACCTATAATCTTTTTTTTAACTCACTTCGTTGCCACTTTTGGTTTCCTAAAATCGGCTACATATGTAGATTTCAACCTGACTAATCTCAACTGTACCCTACAGCGCCTAGAGGGGATCAATTATGCCCCAATGTACACAAAAGAGATCATTCGGAGACCGCTCTCTTTAGGAACTATTCGCACTATTTTTTGTAGGGTTGTCTTGCGTGTCTATGGCTTTGACAATGCATCTAGATTTGTCAGAGTTAATTGATAAACCATTCGCAGATGCCCACATACTTACCAAGATTGAGTTCATTAATACAAAAACCAACACGACCAAGGGGACAGCACACATATAATTGAACATCATCAACATAAATATTGTGGCGAATGTTGACGTCACTATGCCGTTATTAAATAATCGCAACAACAAAGCACAGTAAGCAGCGATACTTATGTACAAGGCAACGAAGAGATATCACACACACACACATGTACTCAACAGTCGAAGTAGTTACTCAAACATACACACGCATATGGCTAGCAGTAGAGCATAAACTACAAATATACAGCTTATGACCTATCTTATGAATGTGCAATGTAAACGAAAACTCACCGACGTTCAACGTACGTACGTACATAGCCCGGAACGTAGAAATAAAAACAGTTTTGGTTTTTTCCGTAAGAACGTGTCAGCTGATCGCTCTCTCACTAGACAGAGTTGCCTAATAAACTTTTGCGAGCTAAGTTTTGACCGTTTGCAGTTTTTATGCAAAAACACCTAATTAAAGTTTGAAATATTGTGGAATTAATTCCAAATAATTATATAAAAGTGCAGATTATAAATAAGTAACCTTCTTATGCATATTTAATATTAATTCCAGACTTTTACAACATCAATAAGCATGCATTCAAACAGGTCAAAGGCAAAAAATTTTCGTTGCCACTACGGGCATAAATTTCGCTCAAACGTATGTACGTACGGAATACGTATATGTACGTACGTTACACACGTCGGCGCATAACCATAGATGAATGGATTTGCCCGCCAAGGGGAGCGTGCTTTCCGCAAGGTCATTGAATCCGCCTCGGCTCGTTTCATTCCCACCGGTAGAATTCCCGAAATTCGACCCCACTTTCCAGCGGAGGCCGCAAATTTAGCGAGAGAACGTGAGCGGGCGAAATGGGAGGAGCACCTAAGCGGTTGTAACCTCTCTGCCGGTGTAGGTAACCTTTGGTTCACCGTAAAGTCCCTATCGAATCCGCCTTTGGCGATAAAGTACTGTCGGATGCGAAAAAATGAGCGAGCGCTTTCTTCCGACAATATATAATGCATTCTACGGTCGACAAAGATAGACGGAGGGCCAACAGACACACACATAAACATAAATTCAGCGCGTCACCAATTACCATCACCGCCAAAGTGGTTGAGGATGCCATCGGTCATGCTAAACCATCCAATGCAGTGGGCCCAGTCGGCATAGCCATGCCGATACTTAAAAGCCTAGGGAAAGAGGGTTTCAAATATTTAGCACATGTCTTCAACCTGTCTCTTTCCACCTTTGTCATTCCCGAAAAATGGAAAATAGCCAAGCTGGTCCCGCTACTAAAGCCTGGGAAACCAGCTAACATAGGAGAGTCATATCGACCGATATCTCTCCTATTGCCAGTAGCCAAGACGCTTGAAGCCATTTTGCTCCTCTACTTCAAAGCAAATTTGAAGCTAGGCTGTCATCAGCATGGCTTCAGAAAACTCCATAGCACCACCACCGCGCTAAATGCCATTAGCACCCAGATAAATTTCGGTTTAAATCAAAACCCCCGCCATAGAACAGTACTGGTTGTGCTAGACCTATCAAAAGCTTTTGATACGGTCAACCATGACACGTTATTGCAAGACCTGGAAGGGTCTACTCTTTCCCCATGTCTTTAAAGATGGACCGCAACTTATCGGTGCAATTTAGAAAGGAAATATCAAAACCAAGAACAATTAAACAAGGGGTGCCACAGGGTGGTGTCCTATCCCCACTTTTGTTTAACTTCTACATATCAAAGCTACCTTCGCCACCAGAATGAGTTACTATCGTTTCCTACGCCGATGACTGCACAATAATGGCCACAGGCTCAGGCCCACAGATCGATGAGATTTGCAATAGAATAAACGGCTACCTCCCTGATCTCTCCAGTTTTCTCGCCTCGCGAAACCTGGCATTATCACCGACTAAATCCTCCGTGACCTTATTTACAATATGGACGTCCCAAATGTCGACCATTTTAAATATCCACGTCAAGGGCACTACGTTACCTACTGTCCTACACCCCAAAATATTGGGTGGGACGTTTAATCAGGATCTACATTTTGGTGTGCATGCAGCCGCAATTGTACCGAAAATCCAGGGCCGTAATAAAATCCTCAAACCCCTTTGCTGGTAGTACTTGGGGAAAAGACAAAGAAACGCTCATTACCACATACAAAGCAATTGGCCAGCCTATTGCATGCTACGCGTCCCCTATATGGTCGCCAAGCCTAAAAACTACTCACTGGAAGAAGCTACAGGCCTGCTCTAAGAACCACCACGGGCTGTCTTCTTATGTCCCCAGAACACCATCTGCAAATGAGACGAGAATACTCCCCATCAGGGAGAGAAATGAGATGCTGACCAAACAGTTCCTGTTGAATACCCAGAAACCTGGGCACCCCAACAGACATCTGTTTGATGAGCCAACACCGCCTAGGGGCTTAAGGAGTCATCTCCGTAAGCATTAAGAGGAAATACGGCACCTGAGAACTTAACCGTATGAAGCAAAAAAAAAAAAAACACGAGCAGGTCCTCAGTGAACTCCACAAACAGGCGTCGGACCTTTATGCCAGGAATTGCCCGATGAATCCAGTACTCAAAGAACAGTACCCAAAACTTGCGGAAGAGGAACGCATACTCCCCAGGGAAACGCGAGTCACTCTAGCTCAACTTCGTTCTGGATACTGTAACAGGCCAAACTCTTACCTATTCAGAATCAACCGCGACATACAAAATGTATGCCCGCTTGCAATGTGTCCCCACATGACACGAACCATCCCTTTAATTGTAATGTGGAACCAACGCCTCTAACACCCCTTTCATTATGGTCCACCCCTGTTGAAACAGCAGGTTTCCTTGGACTCCCGTTAGAGGATATTGATGACAATTTGTGATCTGTCGCATCTATTAGGTGGGGCGAAGCACTGCTACAACAACAATAACAACAATGGATTTGCAACTCTTTTGCTTTCAGTGAGTTTTACAGCTCCGGCTCACGCTCAATTCTCACGGGAATGCTCTGGATCATTGAGAGACTTGAGAAGCAGATGTCGTGAAATTTTCGCACACGTGAAATGTGATAGGCAGATGTCGCCGCTGTTTTTCATTTAACTCATACGGCGAAAAGCTAAGCAGCGACATCTATTTTGAAAAAGTTGCTATATTAAAGGCCGCGTTGCCAACCTAAAAAGAAGTAATTAACAAATTATCTGGCTCACAAATTGAACCAGACTTATATCTGGATTTATCTGGCTCAAATCGTTGTTGTTGCATTTACATTCAAAATATTTATCTGGCTCAGGATTTTGCCACCGGATGATAGCTTTTGTTTCGAGAGAGCGCTGTCAAAATGCACATTTTTTCAAAACATTGGTGATTGGTGCCACATCCAAGGAAGTAAAATTGGGGATTTTTCTGATAAATTTTGGGGATTTTGTAGTTTATAGAATTAAATGGATATCGTAATAATGAAATTTTTTGTGTCTTAGTTTTGAATAATTCATGATTCAATCACAAGAAGTTTGCTCGACAGACAAATTTTTTGACAATTGCAGCCATTTTGCTCCCAAATCGAATTGACATCCGTTAACTGTGTTGTTTGTTTGCGATTTTTTGAAAAATATTAATAGTAGAAATAGGAAGCAATCAGTTTACAAATAGCAGATAAGTACTGAACTGCATAATTCCTTAGAAAATTTATTTTAATTTTATGATGAATTTATTAACTATGCCATAATTTATTAGTATCGCTAAACATTGGTTTTATGAAAAGGCATTGTGCACTTTCGTAAACCTATGAACATACGAAACCTACACCAATTCAAAATTCATCCTTCAACGTCAAAAACTGGACTACTAAATCGATTCACGTAAAAATGACATTAGTAAATAATGGAGATGCCATAACGAAATGTACTCATTGAGCATGTTAACTTATTCATTCCGTATCTTCGGAACATTCGTCTCCATTTCCGAATTTGGGGAATCGGTTTATATTATATACATAATATATTCGGACCTTGTGAGGTAGTATCAAATGAATGTATTCCGAATATTCGAAATTAACGGTTTATCCGGAACGCTTACATAAATAAATAAACAGAAAAAAGCTTTCCGAAATTTCAGAATAAAAAGGTGAATACTCCCTGTGTAGCAGGACCGCACAAAAGCTTAACTCTTCTGTCAAAGTCAAGGTAGGAATATAAAGTTCTAAGACAATAAGCCATTTTCTTTATTTTTGTTTTTGTCAGTTCATTACGGCTGCTGAGTAGCGTATAACCCCATGTCGGCTGCCTGTTCAAAATCATGCTATCTCAAAATATTTTTAAAAAATTTCCCAATTCAGGATTTTCACTAAACCACCCTATATTAGAGTTATATTGAAGAACGCTTCATCTCAGAATGCTTTTCATTAACTCCCTCTTATGTCAAAATGCATTGAACTTATGCTCATATAGGGAGTTTTTGAAACAAATTTTGATATAGTGTATTTTTGAATAAAATTCTAAACCAACATCTTTATCAATTCACGAAATATTTAGTAGAAAATGAATTATTTCCTCCACAATCTGTTGGCCTTTACAAATTAATTATCACTTCTAAAGGTACTTTTCTACTACAATTTTCGCTACAGGGGATTGAATTATTACCCGTTTTCCTTACTTTGTAAAAGCAACCCGTCCAATTTTTTCAATTTGGGAGCGTCAAAGCTATGCCGTCATTAGCCATGTTTTTTTACACGCGTATACGTTTCGTTTGCGCGTGAAAAAAACGCCTATCCTCGCTTAGATAATGCTTAGGAGACCCATCTAGCGGCAGTGGTTAAATAACGAACATAACAGCACAGGGTGTACCGAAAAGCGGAGACACAACCCTCTGATGGCCATAGGGTATAACATATACCTGAATCAGTTGCGATGAATTGTGGACACTTATAGAATACATAGAATTAGTGTAGAGGGTGAAACAAAAACACATATTTCAGTTACATCTGAATATAATGCGTATTGAATTTTAGTAGGAAAAATTTTATGCGCAGCAATTTCAGAGGTGTATTTAAAGTTTGTCGCTTAGCAGTCCACATAAAGTTTAAGCGTAAACGGATATACGCGTGTTAAAAAACACGGCTAATAGCTTTTTAAACTTTATATGGACTGCTAAGCGACAAACTTTAAATACACCTCTGAAATTGCTGCGCATAAATTTTTTCCTACTAAAATTCAATACGCATTATACTCAGATGTAACTGAAATATGTGTCTTTGTTTCACCCTCTACACTAATTCTATGTATTCAATGTGTGTCCACAATTCATCGTAACTGATTCAGCTATATGTTATACCCTATGGCCATCAGAGCGTTGTGTCTCCGCTTTTCGGTACACCCTGTTGCTGTAGCTAGTTGTTTAACCACAGCCGCTAGATGGGTCTCCTAAGTATTATCTAAGCCAGGATAGGCGTTTTTTTTCACGCGCAAACGAAACGTATACGCGTGTAAAAAAATACACGGCTATTGAAGAACAAACCTCTAGTAATTGAATCATGGAATAATGTAAGTAAAAAAGTAAATAAAATTTTTGTGATTGTAGCAGCATATGTGTGACAAGAAAAAATTTAAATTTAGGTACATTCGATTATTCCCTCACTAGGGTAGGCACCTTGTCGTTGGTGTGAGGGCTTAGCCGAACTCCATAGCGCCCGACTATGAGGCGGAGCTGTTTAGGACTGACATCTACGCCGTTTCGCCTCATAGGAGGGCGGCGGGATGTCGGTGACCAAGAACTGCCAACCCCCTAATCCAGGGTGTTATGCGGACCGTGCCTATTGGACGATTTGCAGCCAGGGGATAAATTCGGCTGTATTCGAACGGAGCCTTCCCGATACCGGGCCATCTCGGGAAGTATTTATGGCCTTACCGCAGTAAGGGGCGCTGCTGTGGCGGACGGTTCTTTCCCCGTATATAATACTGGACCGCTGAGCCCGCCTTGTCGGGCAGGTGGTCGTACGACCAAGATGAACAACTCATTACCTGAATGTAATAAGGAGGATGTAAAGAGGAGGACTGAGTCGCAATCCAAGGACGACAAATACGAATTAAGCGATGCGTCGGACTCGGGGAGCGAGAGTAGTGCTGATTCAATGAACTCCGTGTTGGAGAAGCACACAAATGAAAACGGAGTAGAAGAGTGGAGAAGGGTACGGAGCAGAGGAAGTAAAAGAGCTCTCTCGCAGTACCGTGCAGCACTAAGAATTGTACAACGCTTGGGAGCAGTGGTCGACCCAACAGAAGTGGAGATCGAGCGCTTGGAATGGGCCCATGAAGCGGTAGAAGTAGGTCGAAGGCAGTTCAAAAGGTTTGCTGCGAGAAACTCTCGGTTCTGCAACCGGTACGAGGAGGAAGAAGCGTCGAATGGCAGAATGAAGAGGCAACGTTCGGCAGAAGGCGACAAGCCTGCTTTCAAGAGGCAGAAAGGACCCAGTCCTAGAGCCGCGAGGCAGGGCAGTCGCATAGACAAGACAAGTAGGCCCAAAGCTGTAAGACAGATGGGTTCCAATAGCGAGGTAGCAACTACCTCGAAAGCTGCCAGTCAGAGGGAAGTTCCAACTACGGAAGTAGGAGATAAGCCAAAGGGAGATAACGCTAAGACTCCGGCTTTCTCGGAGGCGCTAAAGGGAGTTAACGCGAAGACTCCGGTGTTCTCGGAGGTTCTAAAGGGAGATAACACTAAGACTCCTGCTTTTCCCGAGAAGATGAGTGATGTGGCAAAGCAGTCACTGACTGTGGCGCTGGTTGATCGTAGCAGTCCGTTCGGACAAATGACTACTGAAAGGTGGAGATCTGTGGAAAGGGAGCTTATTAGCTTAATGCTTAAGATGATGCGGGAACAACCAAGTAAGCCCCTTCCAACCTTTGATTCGGGGGGATGGTATAATGGTGTGAAGATGATAGCGTGCGACAACATCGCGAGTTTGCGGTGGCTGGAGGAAGTCGTTCCAAACCTCCAAAGGCAAGGCACGAACGCGCGGTTTGAGGTGGTGGATAAAGCGCAAATCCCCACGGTACCAAAAGTTAAGGTATGGATACCATGCGTGATGAAGTCGGAGGATACACTGCGTCTTCTGCAGAATCAGAATCCGAACATACCGACACAGGATTGGAAGGTACTTACTGTATCTCGGCCTACCGAGGATGGTCAGTTCTACATCTTCCAAATAAACAAGCAGGCGGAGGATATTTTGTACACGCAGCTTGGCAAAATGTCCTTTGGCACTGGCAAAATTTACATGCGACTCAGGAAAAGAAGTCCCGAGGATAAAAATCCTAACACGCTGGAAGTGGGCGAAGTCGAAAAGGACCTCAGAAGCCTAAGGGAAAAAAGACAGGTGGAGGTCCCCGACGTCACCACGAACGTGCTAGAAGAGGACCAACCGCTAAATGGTGCTGTGACTCGCACAGAGGAACACACGGCACAACATTCACGAGGGGCTGAAGGGGGCCTCGAATACTCTAAACCAAAAGGGCAAGAGGAGGACGACGACGTCAAGACGAAGGTGCTGGAGGGGGACAAACAGCCCAATGGTGCTGCGAGTCCTACAGATAAACCTCCAACACAGTAAAGTGGCGTCGAGCGAACTCCTCCTAACCCTTGAGGAGGGTTCGTTTGACGTGGCGCTGATCCAGGAGCCGTGGCTCTCATCGGGAGGAAAGGTTTCTGGACTTAGCGCGCGCGGGTTTGGCGTTTACTACGCACAAACGGAAGGACGGGTGCGAGCTGTAGTAATGGTAAGGAAACAGCTGCATTCATATATGCTGCCTAATTACACCACCGAGGATCTCGTAGCGGTGGCCGTTGAGCAAAAGAATAAGCAGGCATTTATCCTGGCGTCCTGCTACATGGCCCATGCTGCGGAGGTTCCACCGATGGAGTGCAAAAGGCTAGTACAGGAGGAAGGGCGCAAAGGGCGGTTGGTCATAGGCGCAGATGCAAATGCGCACCACAATGCGTGGGGAGGAGCAGATACGAACGAGAGAGGCGAATCTCTATTTTGTTACATCCTGCAAACCAATTTGCAGATAGCCAACAGGGGAAATGTTCCTACATACATTGGTCCAACATCCAGCAATGTTCTGGATATTACATTGAGCTCCGAGCGTGATATATCAAGGTATGATTGGATGGTTCTCGATAGACCATCCTTCTCCGACCATGCGTATATAAGCTTCAGCATCCCACGAAAGAGGGTAGAGAAGGGAGGAACCTTTAGAAACCCTAGGGCAACGAATTGGACTAAATTCCAGAAACATGTAGAAACGAAACTGGGACAACCCAAAGAGGTTGCTAATGTAGAGGAACTGGAGGAGTCGAATGAATTCCTAACAAGGACGCTTATGACTGCGTATAACAAAGCTTGCCCTCTAAGAAGATTCAGAGGAAAAGCAAAGCCGCCATGGTGGAGCAATGAGCTGAGTCTTCTAAGAAGACAGGTAAAAGAAATGTTTAAACTCGCAAAGACCGCGGAAAGCGAAGCGTGTCGGGACGAGTACAGGGATCTACTGAGGATCTACAAGCGTGAAATTACCAGGGCGAAGAGAAACTCATGGAAAAGTTTCTGTACGGACATAGAGTGCTCCAGTGAAACAGCACGGTTGAAAAAAGTCCTAGCAAAGGGAAACATAGTCCAGGGACTAATAAAGAAAGAGAACGGGGAATGGTCACGTGATAGTGAGGAATCCCTTGAGGTGCTTCTCGATACACATTTCCCATCGGGAGACGGTTTAGAAGAACCAGCAGACATCACTCACACTTCGATCACGGAGCTAGTGGTGCCGGGCTTGGTGACCGATACCAAGATCGAGTGGGCAGTGAAGACGTTTTCTAAGTTTAAATCGCCGGGCCCAGATGGTATATTCCCGGCCATGCTACAATTCTCAAGCAGGGCGGTCGTGGAATGGCTTAAAATAATATTCGATGGGTGCATAAGACTGAATCATGTTCCGCACTCTTGGAGAACTGCTCGTGTAGCTTTTCTACCAAAGGCGGGGAAGATAGGTCACGTGTATCCCAAAGACTATAGACCCATTAGCTTAACATCATTTCTGCTCAAAACCTTTGAGAGGCTGATAGATGTGTACATAAAGTCCAACGTGGATGGAAAGCTGCTCTCCACAACACAGCATGCGTACACCAAAGGCAAGTCGGTAGACACCGCATTGCATAGGGTGGTAATAAGCATAGAGAAATCCCTGGAATATAAGGAGTATGCTCTAGGAGTATTCTTGGACATTGCCGGGGCTTTCAATAATGTTGCAAAATGGGCGATTATGGATGGTCTTAATTACATTAAAGTACATCCTGCCTTAATCAGATGGATCGGCTGCATGTTAAATTGCAGAAAGATTACATCACAATGGGGATTGTACGAGGCCACGAAATCAGTGGACAGGGGCACGCCGCAGGGAGGGGTGCTATCACCTCTGCTGTGGACACTGGTCATCAACCAACTGCTCAGGCAATTCGATGAGGGACCCGTAAAACTTACGGCTTACGCAGATGACGTTGCAATTGTCATAAGTGGAAAATGCCTTCCAACGATAAGTTCTTTGATGGATCGGGCGCTTCGGGATATTCATACCTGGGCATCTAATGTCGGGCTGAAAGTCAATGCGGAGAAGACGGATATGGTCTTGTTTACAAAGAGGTACAAGGTCCCAAATTGGACCAGGCCTAAGTTAGGAGCGGTGACCTTACAGGAGAAACCTTGCACAAAATATCTAGGAATCATCCTAGACAGTAAGCTGTCATGGAAGCTCAACGTGGAGGAGAGGGTCAAGAAGGCCTCAACGGCACTCTATGCATGTAAAAGAATGCTGGGGTGTACGTGGGGCCTATCGCCCTCTCGTTCTCATTGGGTTTTTACAGCGATTGTAAGCCCTATTCTATACTATGGAGTTCTTGTTTGGTGGAAAGCCACACAAAAAACAACATACCTCAAAAAATTAGAGGGGGTATGCAGACTATCGATGCTTTGCATTACGGGAGCCCTGAAAACAACCCCGACGGCTGCACTGTATGCCATTCTGCACATTCCACCTGTAGACCTGGTAGCAAAGAACAAAGCATTAACGACCGCAACCAGGCTCGGTGCTTCGGGGCAGCTTGAGCGCCGACCATATGGCCATAGTAGTATAGCGTCCTCAGTCACAAGACGAACAGACTACATGATTCCCTACCTGCACTTTGAGGGAGATCTTAAGGCCACAATAGAGGTGGACGGTTGGCGCAAGGGTGCGCAAATGGCGGACGAGGCGATACATGTGTACACCGATGGTTCCAAAATAGTGGAAGGAGTAGGGTCTGCGGTATACTGCGCTGATCCGGAATTAAGCAGATCCTACAGGCTGCCGGATTACTGTAGCGTTTTCCAAGCGGAAATATTAGCCGTAACCAAAGCAGTAGAAACCCTGGAAGAGAATAGCTTAAGCTGCAACCGTGTTAACTTTTATATTGACAGTCAAGCAGCAATTAAGGCAATAATCTCGCATAGCACAGCATCTAAATGCGTGTTAGAGTGTAAGCAGTCTCTGGAGAGAATCGGGACAGGGAGAAGCATACATCTATATTGGGTCCCAGGGCATATGGGAATAGATGGGAATGAAAAAGCGGACGAATTAGCTAAAAAGGGCGCATCCCTTGAAGCTTGCTCCGTAGACGTCCCAATTAGATTGGGCGAGATTAAGCGAAGGCGAGAGGTGCACATGATCGACCAAGCAGAAAAGGCGTGGTTTCAAGCGCGGGGCTGTAAAGTGTCGAAGATTATGTGTAGGTCTTACAACCTTAGACTAACACAGTTGCTTCTATCATTAAAAAGAGAGGACTGTAGACTCATGACGGGTATTCTGACTGGACACTGCCTTCTGGCGTCACATGCCTTTAAATTAGGCTTGGTCAGTGATAGCAGGTGTAGGAAGTGCGGGTTGGAGGAGGAAACGATCGAGCACGTTCTGTGCTCGTGCCCTGCACTTGCCAGGCTAAGACTCCAGCTATTAGGAGTGATACAGCTGTCAGATCTAGAAGCAGCAAGTGGCTTAAGTCCTAGGAAGCTTCTAGTGTTTGCCAAGAGGACGGAGTTATTTTATAACATAGGTCCTGGTTTTTGATAGGGTTTTTCAGTTTGGTCGTTAAAACAAACTTCTGGTAACACTACGGACTCAATCAGTCTATGTGAGGTCCTCATGGACCGGCCAGTTCAACCTACCTACCTACATTCGATTATTGAACACAAAAACAAAAACGTTTAAACAGCAAAATATCAGCACTCTGATGTTTGGGAATGTACCTAGCCTTTTGGAGCAATATAGGAGTATTACATATATGATCAAGTTATAAAATTAACCCAATTTAATGAATTATAAAGAATTTAACAAAATTTAAATAAACAACAAAAAATATCAACGAATTCATTCACATGAAATAACTTGACCATGACAAATGCTGAACTGTATTGTCATTGCACACACTTAGCATTATTATATTAAGCTGTTCAGGAGAAAAAGTTTCATGTTGAGCAACGGGCTCACAGTTACCTCGAATGACTACATTTGTGTATCGAAAACCCCAAGACTTTTTAAATAAATTGCAAAACATGTAAGGTGTTATCCGAACACTTCTGCCCCCTCCTCTTCTTATTTGGCCAAAATAGTTTTCCAAGCTGTCTTGACAAAGACGTTTAGTTTGCACATAATTGAAACCTGATTGTGATAAAAATCGCCACAGTCGGAGCAAGCTTCTAATATTTATTATCCAACCCTTGATATACCTAAACTTATTGGTTATGTCCGTCCCATTTTCATCTAAAACTGTAATGGCTTTTAGAAGACCTACAGCTTCACGCAAAAATTCAATTTGTTCGGGTGTGGCCGAGAAAACTTTTTTCCCAAGGCAAAATAGCATCACCATTTCTACTGTTGTAAATATCAAATAATTTATTTATAAATAAAATATATTCCGCGGTGTTCAAATAGCTTGTAGGGGGGGGGGGGGGGGGGGGGAGCCAAACTACCGGAGCTATACATTGGAAAACATGACAGAATCCACTGTGTCGCTGAAAACCTGGCCAGCTAGCTTAACGCTCATCTTTTGAAAATTGTTGGGATTAATGTGTGCATCCGTGAGTTTGAGGCACAACAAATAGGGTTCTGGGAGTCTTTACCATAAAAGTGAACAATATCGGACCAATTTATAGGGCAAGACTTAAAACTTATCCGATTTTTGGAATTTTGTAGACAATTCCGCGTATTTTTTCGCGGTTTTATTTAGGTTGACTTGACAGACTGCACGGCCGGGCGGCCAGCGCGAATTTTGTAATTAAAATTTAAGTAACTTCCCGATAAGCTACAAGCTTGAAACTTGG
Source organism: Eurosta solidaginis (assembly GCF_040869045.1). Lineage (NCBI taxonomy): Eukaryota > Metazoa > Arthropoda > Insecta > Diptera > Tephritidae > Eurosta > Eurosta solidaginis. Next base: position 81,311,140 of record NC_090320.1, on the reverse strand, counting down.
AATATAATTCAGAACCCTATGACAATGCAATAATAAGAAAGAAAATCGCCGCTACGTGGCGCAAGGATCGAGATTTTCAGAGAAATCGTATTTGTGGTCCGATTTCGCTCATATTTGGAACACATAATACATACAAGAATAGAAAGAGACCTATGAAAAAAATCGCTGCTAGGTGGCGCATGGATCGAGATATTCACAAAAATCTTATTTGTGGTCCGATTTGGCTCACATTTGGAACAATTATACATACATGAATAGAAAGCAACCTATGAAAAAATCGCTGCTAGGTGGCGCAAGGATCCAGATATTCACAAAAATCGTATTTGTGGTCCGATTTGGCTCATATTTGGAAATCATATTTGACATACAGAAATAGAAACCGCTTTAGTAAAAAAACTCACGCTAGGTGTCACAAAAATTGAGATATTCAAAAAACTCGTACTTGTCTGTCCGACAGTCCGGTAGAAGTGACATCAAAATACTTTGGAGCACATAAGTTAAAATTTTGTTAGTGAAATTTCTGTAAAAAATTCATTTCCCGGTAGAAGTGACGTCAAAATACTTTGGAGCACATAAATTCAAATTTTGCTAGTGAAATTTCAGTATTATAAAATAAATAAAAAAAAAATTGTTTAAGTTAAACGGTTTTATTGAAAGCAGTACTTACATTAAGTAATAATAATACTATAAGATAGAAAATAAAATAATTAAAAAAAAATGTTTAAGTTAAACGGTTTTATTGAAAAAAAAAAAACAAAAAATACTTACATTAAGTAGTAATAATACTAAAAGATAGAAAATAATTAGGTAGGTCCTAGGTACTAGTCGTCACACTCCTCATCAATCTAGGGCGTTGATCAGACAATTAAATAAAAACGTTACTTACTTACTTAATTGGCGCTTAACCGTCTAAACGGTTATGGCCGTCCAACAAGGCGCGCCAGTCGCTCCTTCGCTCCGCCAACCGGCGCCAATTGGTCACACCAAGGGAGTTTAAATCGTTTTCCACCTGGTCCTTCCAACGGAGTGGGGGCCGCCCTCTACCTCTGCTTCCATAGGCGGGTTCCGATAGAAACACTTTCTTGGCCGGAGCATCATCTTTCATTCGCATAACATGGCCTAGCCAGCGCAGCCGCTGCGTTTTAATTCGCCGGACTAAGTTGATGCCTGCGTATAGCTCGTACAGCTCATCATTAAATCTTCTTCAGTACTCGCCATCGCCAACGCGTAGAGGTCCATAAATAATATAAAATAAATAAAAACGTTGGGACGTGAAATTTCTGAAAACGTGAGCGTAGCAGAACCTGTTTAAGGTTCAGTTGGTCTTACTTATGATTATCAATAGAAATTTGACGCGTCCAACGCTTTTATTTAATTGTCTGAACAACGCCCTAGATTGATGAGGAGTGTGATGACTAGTACCTAGGACCTACCTAATTATTTTCTATCTTGTAGTATTATTACTATTTAATGTAAGTATTAAAAAAAAAATAAATGTAAGGCGCGATAACCTCCGAAGAGATCTAAGGCCGAGCTTCTCTTCCAATTTGCGTCGTGCTCCTCTTGATTTTCCCTACAAATTGGCCGGACGGGACTACATGATTTTATGCCGACTCCGAACGGCATCTGCAAGGCAGATGAGTTTTCACTGAGAGCTTTTCATGGCAGAAATACACCCGGAGCGCTTGCCAAACACCTCCGAGGGGCGACCCCGCTTAGAAAAATTTTCTTCTAATTGAAAAACCTTATTTCTAAAATTTAAAAGAAAAATTTTCTTCTAATTGAAAAACCTTATTCTTAAAATTTACAAAGAGATTCTTTGTTTTGGTATGTCCCGAACCCAAGCAAATTCATCCAAAGCAAATATCTACAGGGAAACCGAAACCGTAAAAAATTTCCTGAACTAAATATAAGGGCAATAAACTAACTCTAGAATCCGAAGAAAGTATTGAATATTTTCCAAATTTTCTAGACTATATGGGCTTGGGTATGGGAAATACTTAAACCATAGGCAATTTTGTTGTTATGTGTAAAAAAAATTTTGACAGTGAAGTGAAATGAAAATTTTTTTAGGTTTTCTATGGTTTTTAGAGAGATAATACCCTAATAGTTATTTATTGTTAGCAAACCTAACGGCATTATTATTACTATTAGTTTTTTGAATACATTTTATTGTCGCATTGTTAGAAGGAATTATTTATTTTTGTTATGTCGAATCTTATTTTTGGATTTGCTACTGCACTGACTTACAACCAATGATATGAAATAGACATGCAGTAACACTGAATACTACTTACTTTAACTATCTTCATCCAAAATACAATATGAAACCACTCATGTACCGAGTTTCAAATCTCCAAAGTTAGATTCATCTTTTTAAAATTTCTAATATTTCCTACACTCGATTGAGAAAAAGAAGATTAGGACTAAAAAATACAAAATTTCTACTTATACGAGATATTTCATAAAAATACTTACTTTATATGGACTGCTAAGCGACAAACTTTGAATACACCTCCGAAATTGCTACGCATAAAATTAGTACTACTAAATTTCAATACGCATTATACTCAAATGTAACTGAAATATGTGTCCATGTTTCACCCTCTGCACTAATTCCATGTATTCTATGCGCGTCCACTATATATCGCAACTGATTCAGCTATATGTTATACACAGACATACAACAGACGGTTGTGTCTCCGCTTTTCAGTACACCCTGTAGCTGTAGCTAGTTGTTTAACAACTGCCGCTAGATGGGTCTCCTAAGCATTATCTAAGCGAGGATAGGCGTTTTGTTTTTTCACGCGCAAACGAAAAGTATACGCGTGTAAAAAAAACGGCTATTTTATGCCTACAAAAACAAAATATCAAATAGTAATTCAAAATACAAGTCAATTTAAATAATAAAAACATAAAAAAGGATGATTGAAATTGAACACAGATTAATTAATTAATTGTAATGTTTACTATTGTTAGTGTACTTATACATATGTTTATTATGTTATTTATACCTGATGAACTTCGGGATCTGAAATTAATTCGTTCACTTTCAAAAGATCTAAGGTGTCTTCATCAAGTTCCTTCACGTTTTTAGTATACGGTTTTCTAATGCTGGTTATGTAAGGATCTGAAGTATAAAGACTAGTATGAAATAAGTCCTCGTTTGTAGCGGATTTTGATCATTTTCTAGCATGATGTAAACGAAATTTTTTATAATCCTTATAACGGGATTCTTGTGCATCTTCTGAAAGTTGACCAATAGGAAGTACTGCAAAATGCTTTATGACACTAGCTGTGTTTTTTTTTTTACTTCTATATACGTTTACTCTTAAACTTTATATGGACTTTTAAGCGACAAACTTTAAATACACCTCTGAAATTGCTGCGCATTAAATTTGTCCTACTAAATTTCAATACGCATTATACTCAGATGTAACTGAAATATGTGTCTTTGTTTCACCCTCTACACTAATTCTATGTATTCTACGTGTGTCCACAATTCATCGCAACTGATTCAGCTATATGTTATACCCTATGGCCGTCAGAGGGTTGTGTCTCAGCTTTTCGTTACACCCTGTGCTGTAGCTGTAGTTATTTAACCATTGCCGCTAGATGGGTCTCCTAAGCATTATCTAAGCGAGGATAGGCGTATTTTTTCACGCGCAAACGTAAACGTATACGCGTGTGAAAAAAAAAACGCCTACTATCTCCATGAATCAGAATTTTGTGATCTGAAGATGGCATGTAGTGTTATTCATAATTGCTCACATAGATCCTGGCAGTCTCCATAGCATAACTGCCAAATTTTTCATCATTTATCATTGAAAGAGCATGCAGAATTATGTAAAGTCGTTTAGTAAAATTTATACACTCCTGCAATTTCAGCAGAGCAGCTTGCATTGTGAAAAATTCTTCTGGAAGTATTACCGTCATTAATATTACCACTTACTTGCCTTGGTTTGTCGATGATCAATCCTAGCTCTTCACGCCTTTGTACCAGTGTTTTCTTCTCTTGCTTGAGTCGTTTTTTTCTTCGCTTGTGGCTCACCATGTTTGGAAAGACAGATTTTATGGATTCACAGATTCATGCGCAAACGTAAACGCGTATACGTGTGTGAGAAAAAACACGGCCATTATTCGCACTATGGATCAACGTCTAGCCAGGAATAATAGCCGTGTTTTTTTTTTACTTCTATATACGTTTACGCTTAAACTTTATATGGACTGCTAAGCGACAAACTTTAAATACACCTCTGAAATTGCTGCGCATAAAATTTGTCCTACTAAATTTCAATATGTATTATACTCATATTTAACTGAAATATGTGTTTTTGTTTCACCCTCTACACTAATTCTATGTATTCTGTAAGTGTCCACAATTCATCGCACCTGTTTCTGCTATATGTTATACCCTATGGCCATCAGAGGGTTGTGTCTCCGCTTTTCGGTACACCCTGTACTGTTATGTTAGTTATTTAACCACTGCCGCTAGATGGGTCTCCTAAGCATTATCTAAGCGAGGATAGGCGTTTTTTTTTCACGCGCAAACGAAACGTATACCCGTGTAAAAAAAAACGCGGCTAGTATTAAAAATCAGGTGGCATATGTTTGCATATGTTGAAGTTTTCAAATATATTGAGAAATTCATACAGGTGGCGCTGTAGGTAGAATTCAGGATCTTTGATCAGGTGATAAATGACACAAATGCCGTCTTTCAGTGAGTTATACAGCTCCGGCTCACGCTCAATTCTCACGGGAATGCTCTGGATCATTGAGAGACTTGAGAAGCAGATGTCGTGAAATTTTCGCACACGTGAAATGTGATAGGTAGATGTCGCCGCTGTTTTTCATTTAACTCATACGGCGAAAGGCTAAGCAGCGACATCTATTTTTGAAAAAGTAGGTATATTAAAGGCCGCATTGCCAACCTAAAAGGAAGTAATTAACAAATTATCTGGCTCACAAATTGAACCAGACTTCTATCTGGATTTATCTGGCTCAAATCGTTTTTGTTGCATTTACATGCAAAATTATTTATCTCGCTCAGGACTTTGCCACCGGATGATAGCTAAAGTGGCGCAAAAACCAAAACTCAATGGTAGTTGTTATATCGATCCAATAATTCCAAAATCTATGTTTGCATAAGCATGCATGCAAGCTGCTCAATCGCAACATTGCTTTTTAGGAACAAGCCACGCATAGGAAGGTTGGAATTGGGGCACTCTTGCCACTTTGCTCCATTTGGACCAAAAATGGTTCTTTCCATCCTCATTTGGTCCGCTGGTCCCATTTTTTCAATTTCGTTCCTTTTTACACAAGCGCAACGATTTTGGTACTTCTTTTTCGCGGAGGTAAAAACGCACAACACTGCTCACTAAATTTGCAATCGATTTTCATTGACACATATATAAAATTCAATTTACTTAAACGGACTTTCCTCGTTAGCTAGCAGTGTGTTGTACAGATTCAAAAATTTTTCAGCCATTAAAATTTAGCAAAACAAGGCTTTAAAATGAAAAGTGTTGGAACTTACGGTAAACAAATCTTCGTTAATTGTTGATGAAACAACTGACTTATCAGAAAAAGGTCTAGTTTTTGGTTAATAAGGGTGATGCCAATCTATTGCACCTCTTAATAAAGAATTTGTTTCAAAGGTACGTGCGCCTCTAAGAAATTTGGCAAGGCTTGCCACTGGACGGAACCAATACGATGGCCGGCGATTGAAATGAATGGGAAACTATGTCAGAGAATTGCACTCATTTGTTTTATTTTAAGTGCACCATGTAAAAATTTTGGAAGTGTAACTTCTCGCTTGGCACATCTATATATAATTTTGTTTCACATAGTCTAAAGCAAATCAATGAGCTGTCAGGGGTGGGTGTTCCCCGCGTTGGGCATACCTTGCCCCGCTCCAAGGATGCGCCAAATTCCCTATATGTTGCCGAAGTGACCTGCAAAAGATAAAACAAAGGTACCATAAAGTAAAAAAATCTTAGATTCAAGTTTCTAAGCTACTTCCCGTAAACTCGAAACTCCTCGACACATCGCCCATTGCGCTTCAAGGCCAGAACTGTAGATGAATTGACCATGTCGCCAGTCAACGTCCTTTTTACTTCAGGTGTGAACAAATCGGGTCGCACATGTATAAGCCTGAAAAGATAGCGAAGATGAAATACGTGCAATAGATGTGTCTCATTACACGATTCGATAGAAAATAAGTAATTATAAGGTTAGCTAAAGTTACAAGTGTACTATTTAAAACGTATAGTGCCGATAATGCTGGCGTTGCACGTGAGGATGTAAGGAAACATATGGTTACAGCGCTGCTGATCCCAATGTACTTTGTTGCATCCAGTGTGTACACCCGTCGCAACAACAGCGCGGTTAGATTTCTTATAAATAACTTACACGAATTAAAAGACAAGAATAACTATTTTTTAGGCAACAAACCAAAAATGAATACCTTCTCGGCAGGGCTGGTCCCCAATCAATGACAGCTTTATACCAAACATACCAGGTCGTCAGTGGGGTTTGTCGCCGAAGTAATGTTACGGGGGGATCGCCAAATCATCCAGTGAAGTTGGTTTTGAGAAGAACTGCCATATATGGTCGGTCAGAACAAAAACTCTGGAAAAATTTGTACGAAAATTTTTTTTTCTACTCTCTACCGCGGCCATGGTGGAATATTTGTAAATAAACAGGAGAAACGTCAAAATGAAGTGATTAAAATTTTCCAGTATTGGGATATTTCAAGAGCTTTCAGATGGACGGGTTGCCAGATGTTGAGTAAAAGTATGGTGGGTTGAAATGGTCTGTAGAAAAAAGGGGACAGATATAGGTTAGACATAGCAATAAATGGTCGGCCATGATGGAAATAGGGAAACAGCAAAATAAACGGTATCGGTGATGGATTTTGTCTATATATAGGAGGTATTGGCAGGCAATGCAATAAAACTGTATTAGAGTTGAAGCGGTACGTTTTGATGTGTGCCACACGTTGTGTTCTGTTTTAAGTGAAGTTCCCTGTGTGCGAAGTCCACAAAGGACAGTGCGCTACAATAAAATTTTAAAATAGTGTATATGAATTTTAAAATTTACTGCGGATGCTGGGTGCTGAAGGCTACTAAATTTATATTGTGGCTGGTCGCCGTGCTCAACACCCTGGTTAAGGGCCACGACGAATTTCGGAGGGAAGAGGACGATACACGTGACATCCATCGATATTACGGATAACCTAGCCCCGTACGTGCAGAAGATTTTGTCCGGTGAGTTTTTCATAGGCCAAGTAGTTGTTTTTATAGATAAAGTGTTAGTTTTTCTTCGCCTTTTTGGGGTTTACGCAACCTCGCCTTTCGACTTCGGTCACAAACTCCAAGGAGAAATCTGGCCCAGCATAATGCGTATGGGGGTACAGATTTCCTCTAGTGGCTGTCCACAATCCATTTTCTTTTAATTATCTCATAATTCGATTTTTTTTGTCATTTAAATATCACGCCGGTGATATTAATCTGCTGAACAATCCATTTGTGTTAAGAGCCTTCATGGTGCTTGTGTGCATATAGGTACAGTGCGAGGTGCGTGAACACCAAGTCAGTGTGGAGGTACCCCAATAACCTCTCATTAAATTACACCTTTTTCCTGTTAGTGGGAACCAAATAACCTAGGAACGTATGGCGCAGCGCGCCAGGGAAATTTCGAAAAGTCACCAACACAAATTAGAACAAAGTTCACATCCATGCCCAAAAATTACAGTGGCTACAAAACCGAGACATTTTAAAAAGGGGTATTCCAACTCGACGGCGAGCAAGCAACTAGTCCTAAATCAAAGACTATAATTTTTTTTTTTTCATTTTTATATAATTTTTTTTACTTGTAGTTTTTTTGTTGTAAAATTAATTTTGATGTACAGATTGTGGCTGCGGTCACATGAATACACCAAACCCAAAACTTAAAATTTTACCTCCGTTTATTTTATAGAGGCCACAGAGACCCGGCTCCGAAGAAATCCCTATTATTTCCAAATAGAGCTCTGTTAGGTAGGTCGTAGGATTCTGGGTGTAAGAAAATCTATCTAATGACTGCTTCGATTGAGCAATATCGAGATTTGGTCCTTTGTGTGACAGAAATTCCAAAAACTAATAGGGAACAATTATATATTTTATATGTTTTTTATGTATTTACGTAACCTTTTTATTACTTACAAAAAAAGAAATTAATATATTATATTAGCCGAAGTGGCATTTCCGGTTTTTGAAATTTTGTTTTTTTTTACTGTTGTTAAAAGAAAAAAATATGTATGTTGAGTTGAGTTAAAACTCTCTAAATATGGTTGGCTAAGTTTGATTGGGAGGGGAGTGAAGGATGACGAAAGGGTAGGTACTGTGGAATCATTCGGAGTAACGGTAAGAAAGGGGACTCGCTGAAGTAGCAAATACATCGAGCGGTCCAACGATGGGCGGGCTTCCGGTGGATGTAGGTAGATGAACGAGGCCGATTGTAACATCCGCCCCTGTCATCGTGGATTAGGGTTGAGAACCACGCCTTATGTCCGGAGCTAGCTAGGGCATTCCATGTTGACGGCGACAAAAGGGTGGATGCACTGGTACGTGCACGTTACAGAGCTCAAGGAATATCATTTATTAAGTGAGCAATATTGGTATTTCTTGCTATTGTTGGAAATTGTTTTTGTAATTTTATTTCCAGATAAAGTTTAGTCAGTATATTAAAGCGGAGTCATTTGTGCCGTTTGTCGTATCGCTGTAGTCGTATCCCTAACGTAATCAGCTGTTTATCGTTACGACGGTAAACCAAAAACCAATTGGTTGGCTACGATATAGTAACGACCTTAGCGGTTACCGATAAAGCACCAATTTCTGCAGCTTTAGGCTTGAGATCGATGCAGAAGTAATGTCATATGTATATCTACATTCCTAAGTATTGCACAATAGAGGGACTTTTGATTTTAGTCTGAGGCCTGGTATGGACGTTTCAACCTTAACGAAAAAATTAAGCATCTTTAAAATTGGCATCAACGAATATGCTTTGAAGAATCGCTTAGTTTCATTAATGAGTTACTTTGTTAAATACATAGTTCGGTAACAACAGAATGCAATTTTTTTGAGCCATGCCTTGTTAAAAACCTAACAGCGCTATTAGCTTTAGTTTACTTCAATCAACAACGTAATGCTGGTACTAAGAACATTGTGAGCAAAACTTGGTCCACAACGTTTGGATGTTGAAAAACATACATATGTAGGCTAATCCTAGTAATGCATAAAAAATTGATTTAATCAAATTTTATATAGGAAACCATGGAAACAACCTTTATTAAAAATTTAACAGCGAATACAACACTGGTGAATTGGCTAATTGTGTGTATACTAATAAAATGATGTTGTTGTTGTTGTAGCAGTGCTTCGCCCCATCCGATAGGTGCGACCGATCACAAATTGTCATCATGTCCTCCAACAGGAGTCCAAGGAAACTTGCTGTTTCAACAGTGGTGGACCATAATGAGAGGTGTTGTTAGAGGCGTTGGTTCCACAATAGAGCTAAAGAGATGGTTGGTGGCATGTGGGGACACATTACCAGCAGGACATATGTTTTGTATGTTACAGTACCCAGATCGAAGTTGAGCTAGAGTGACGCGCGTTTTCCTAGGGAGAGTGTGTTCCTCCTCTGCTAGTTTTGAACACCCCAGCTCACCGCATTGGTACCAACTTGTTGGGCCGAAGATCAACGGACATTGATCTGTGTTTTACACCGGAGGTAAGTCTTCACGACAGGGACTCCCGTAATTCACGTTCTTTCTGCTAGTTTTGAGTATTGTTCTTTGAGTCCAGGATTCACAATGCAATTCCTGGCATAGAGGTCCGACGCCTATTTGTGGATTTCACTGGGGACCTGCTTATGTTTTTTAGCCTCATACGGCTGTGTTCTCAGGTGCCGTATTCCTCATAATGCTTACGGAGATGACTCCTTAAGCCCCTGAGCGGTGTTGGCTCATCAATCAGATGTCTGTTGGGATGCCCAGGTTTCTGGGCATCAAACATTTGGTTTTTTTTTTTCGTTGAGTTTTGGTCCCAAAAAAATTCGGGGGCTGCGCCCGGCATATGGTTATAAAGAATAACCGCCTATTATTATTATGTATTATCAAAGAGGCTGATTAAGCACCTCCAGTGAGTTGCGTTCGTAATGTTAAAAACTTGGAAAATTGAAAATTCGATTTTTCCATTTTTTTCTAGAAAACTCCAAAAATTATTAAAACAATTATTAACGAATTCAAAGTTTAAAAACTTAGAATTAACATCAAGAGTCGATTCCCAGAGTCATTGACCCGATTACAAGTGATATACTGATTGTTGCGAAATATATTGGTTGTAGAGAAAAACTAATATCGGCATCGTGTTCAGCGGCCTTGAAAACATATAGGCAGTTAGCCTATTATCGTATCAATTTTTTATCATCAGCTATCCCCGCCTTCTCTGCAAGGAAGCTCTAAAATGGAGTCGTAATAAAAAATAAAAAACACTCGCATGGGGTAAAACTTCGAGATTCGCCTCCAAACTCTGGGAAATGACTTCTGAGAGCTATTCGAAGGTTTTTAGCATTCAGCATCAAAAATATAAAGATATGATACAGAATCGGGTCAGTCTAATGTTGGTAGACGAAAAATGAAAATGGTGGTAGAAGTTGGTAGATTCTTTCTCCAAGAAAACAATAGCTACAGTTTATATTTGTAAAAAAAAAATCATAATTTATTGTGTTAAGCAAGCTTAAGATTTTGTAAGGATCTCAAATATAAGGAGTCGTAAATTGCCAAATATCAAAAGTAAATTTGTGGCCCCTACCGCTGGTGGCGGGAACCAAAGATTACTTTAAAGAAGCAAAAATGTTACAGCAAATGCCCCTTACCACTGGTGCACATTGGGGATTAAGCACTAATTTCATTCAAAACCACTTACAGGTTCGAAAAATCAACTGATTGCAACAACGTTTACACAGAAATTTTCGTAATTAAATTCTGAAGAGACTCACATCGCTCGATTCTTCAAATTAATTTGTTTATTAAACAATTTGTTGAAAAATAGCCTATTCTTTGCAGAACTTTATATTATAATACGTATTTATGTATCACTTTCGTAGCATACAATGTTTGCTCAATACTTAAAAGAATGATATACACTTTAAGAGATAGCAGGTATTGCTAATCTAAAATTTGACATTCGTTTTGCAAAATTAATTTGTTTAAACTATTTGTTAAAGAAAATTTTGCAAAATTGTTTTTTTTTTTTTCTAAATAAGTGCAAAATTTGGGCTTTACAGAAAAAAGGTCCGATATGATAGATTTTTTTATTAAAATACAATTACTTATTAACAAATTATTAAATAAATAGTTCTGCAGTTTTAATAAATCAATTAATTAACATCCATACGAAAATAAATATTAATATAAGTACAAAATATCATAGTCTAAGAATGTGTAGGATTTGTTGAATTTAAATTGCCTTTAAAATTCGTAAAATTAAATTATTTAAACAAATGAGTATATTCTTAATAATTTAAGGTTTTGTATACAAATTTTAGTAAAATTATTATTACTTTTTTTTTAGAAAAATAACTACCAAATTCTAATTCTATCGAACAAATTCGTCCGAAACAATCGTATTGTATACTAAAATACGAAAGTTTATGTATATTAAAATACTAGTCTTCAATTAAAAAATATTAAATGTTTAATTTTGCAATCTAAATACAACTAAAAACTTTAGTAATAATAAGTCAGAAATATATTATGCGACGTATATTATACTGCAAAATAATATGATATTACAATTACAAAAATTTCTGTACAAAAATGATTAAAATCGGTTAATATTTCTGATATGTAGGTGGTTTTGAAAAGTTCGTCCCCAATGTGTGATGTATTAAAATAAGGTTTGTAGGGTTTGAGAGTTCAAATAATGCTGCTTTATTTACAGAATTTTGAACAGAATTTTTCCTTTATTGTTTAATTCATTCGTATGCATTTGTTCATGACTTACATTCTATACAAATGTTTCTTAACGTACTAGAGGTTACTTATCTAAGAGTGCTCATAACTAACATTTAGGGTTGCCGGACAATATTATATTTATATATTCTTTGAATATTTTTTTACATCACATATATCCATAAAAACTTAAAAAATTGATTTTCGTTTAATATTTTGGTTTAATACTAAAAATAACTCAAAACTATGAAGAACGATAGGGACGAATAAATTTACAAAAGTCTTAAGCATGTATGACACTACTTTATTTTTGCCTGGATTCCAAGCTAAAAAAACTGACGAAACTTTATCGGAACTTCAAAACACAAAAACAATTTCTATCATGAAAAAGCGAGACCACTATTCCCCCAAAATTAATGAGTTTGACATGTTTTTGTTTATGTTTTACATTTTATTTTTGCAATAACATTTTTAACAATAAAAACAATGCAAATAACATGCGAAAATTATTTCGGTCTCTAATGGTTCACTTTTTTTCACAAGAAAGTTGATTTTAATTGTGTTTTTATGCACCAAATTTTCAAACTAAAAACAAAATTTTCATTTGTCAGAAAAAAATAAAGAAACAAGTAAGGAAGGCTAAGTTCGGGTGTAACCGAACATTACATACTCAGTTGAGAGTTGTGGAGACAAAGTAAGGGAAAATCACCATGTTGTAAAAAGAACCTAGGGTAACCCTGGAATGTGTTTGTATGACATGTGTATCAAGTGGAAGGTATTAAAGAGTATTTTAAGAGGAAGTGGGCCATAGTTCTATAGATGGACGTAATTTAGGAATATCGCCATAAAGGGGGACCAGGCCCGATTCTAGAATTTGTTTGTACGATATGGGTATCAAATGAAATGTTTTAATGATAATTTTAAAAGGGAGTGGGCCTAAGTTCTACAGGTGGACGCCTTTTCGAGATATCGCCATAAAGGTGGACCAGGGATGACTCTAGAATTTATTTTGTACGATATGGGTATCAAATGAAAGGTATTAATGAGTATTTTAAAATGGCGTGGGCCTAAGTTCTATAGATGGACGCCGTTTTGAGATATCGCCATAAAGATGGACCAGGGGTGACTCTAGAATTTGTTTGTACGATATGAGTATCAAATGAAAGGTGTTAATGAGTATTTTAAAAGGGCGTGGGCCTTAGTTCTATATGTGGACGCCTTTTCGAGATATCGCCATAAAGGTGAACCAGGGGTGACTCTAGAATTTGTTTGTACATTATGGGTATCAAATGAAAGGTGTTAATGAGTATTTTAAAAGGGCGTGGGCCTTAGTTCTATAGGTGGACGCCTTTTCGAGATATCGCCATAAACGTGGACCAGGGGTGACTCTAGAATTTGTTTGTACTATATGGGTATCAAATGAAAGGAGTTAATGAGTATTTTAAAAGGGCGTGGGCCTTAGTTCTATAGGTGGACGCCTTTTCGAGATATCGCCATAAAGGTGGACCAGGGGTGACTCTAGAATTTGTTTGTACGATATGGGTATCAAATGAAAGGTGTTAATGATTATTTTAAAAGGGCCTGGGCCTTAGTTCTATAGGTTGACGGCTTTTCGAAATATCGCCATAAAGGTGGACCAGGGGTGACTCTAGAATTTGTTTGTACGATATGGGTATCAAATGAAAGGTGTTAATAAGTATTTTAAAAGGGCGTGGGCCTTAGTTCTATAGGTGGACGCCTTTTCGAGATATCGCCATAAACGAGGACCAGGGGTGACTCTAGAATTTGTTTGTACTATATGGGTATCAAATGAAAGGTGTTAATGAGTATTTTAAAAGGGCGTGGGCCTTAGTTCTATAGGTGGACGCCTTTTCGAGATATCGCCATAAAGGTGGACCAGGGGTGACTCTAGAATTTGTTTTTACGATATGGGTATCAAATAAAAGGTGTTAATGATTATTTTAAAAGGGCGTGGGCCTTAGTTCTATAGGTGGACGCCTTTTCGAAATATCGCCATAAAGGTGGACCAGGGGTGACTCTAGAATTTGTTTGTACGATATTGGTATCAAATGAAAGGTGTTAATGAATATTTTAAAAGGGCGTGGGCCTTAGTTCTATAGGTGGACGCCTTTTCGAGATATCGCCATAAACGTGCACCAGGGGTGACTCTAGAATTTGTTTGTACTATATGGGTATCAAATGAAAGGTGTTAATGAGTATTTTAAAAGGGCGTGGGCCTTAGTTCTATAGGTGGACGCCTTTTCGAGATATCGCCATAAAGGTGGACCAGGGGTGACTCTAGAATTTGTTTGTACGATATGGATATCAAATGAAAGGTGTTAATGATTATTTTAAAAGGGCGTGGGCCTTAGTTCTATAGGTGGACGCCTTTTCGAAGTATCGCCATAAAGGTGGACCAGGGGTGACTCTAGAATTTGTTTGTACGATATGGGTATCAAATGAAAGGTGTTAATGTGTATTTTAAAAGGGCGTGGGCCTTAGTTCTATAGGTGGACGCCTTTTTGAAATATCGCCGTAAAGGTGGACCAGGGGTGACTCTAGAATTTGTTTGTACGATATGGGTATCAAATGAAAGGTGTTAATGAGTATTTTAAAAAGGAGTGGGCCTTAGTTGTATATGTGAAGGCGCCTTTTCGAGATATCGCCATAAACGTGGACCAGGGGTGACTCTAGAATGTGTTTGTACGATATGGGTATCAAATTAAAGGTATTAATGAGGGTTTTAAAAGGGAGTGGCCCTTAGTTGTATATGTGAAGGCGTTTTCGAGATATCGACCAAAATGTGGACCAGGGTGATCCAGAACATCATCTGTCGGGTACCGCTAATTTATTTATATATGTAATACGGCGAACAGTATTCCTTCCAAAATTCCAAGGGCTTTTGATTTCGCCCTGCAATACTTTTTCATTTTCCTCTACTTAATATGGTTGGTGTCACACCCATTTGACCAATTTTTTTTTTCTAAAGTTATATTTTGCAATTACCATGTTTCATCCCTTTTTTCGTATTTGGTATATAATTATGGCATTTTTTTAATTTTTCGTAATTTTCGATATCGAAAAAGTGGGCGTGGTCATAGTCGGATTTCGGCCATTTTTTACACCAATATAAAGTGAGTTCAGATAAGTACGTGAACTGAGTTTAGTAAAGATATATCGATTTTTGCTCAAGTTATGGTGTTAACGGCCGAGGGGAAGGACAGACGGTCGACTGTGTATAAAAACTGGGCGTGGCTTCAACCGATTTCGCCCTTTTTCACAGAAAACAGTTATCGTCCTAGAATCTAAGCCTCTACCAAATTTCACAAGGATTGGTAAATTTTTGTTCGACTTATGGCATTAAAAGTATCCTAGACAAATTAAATCAAAAAGGGCGGAGCCACGCCCATTATGAAATTTTCTTTTATTTTTGTATTTTGTTGCACTATATCATTACTGGAGTTGAATGTTGACATAATTTACTTATATACTGTAAAGATATTAACTTTTCTTTTAAAATTTAAATTGAAAAAATTTTTTTTAAAAAGTGGGCGTGGTCGTTCTCCGATTTTGCTAATTTTTATTAAGCAGACATATAATAATAATAGTAACGTTCCTGCCAAATTTCATCATGATATCTTCAACGACTGCCAAATTACAGCTTGCAAAACTTCTAAATTACCCTCTTTTAAAAGTGGGCGGTGCCACGCCCATTGTCCAAAATTTTACTAGTTTTTTATTCTGCGTCATAAGTTCAACTCTCCTACCAAGTTTCATCGCTTAATCCATATTTGGTAATGAATTATCGCACTTTTTCGATTTTTCGAAATTTTCGATATCGAAAAAGTGGGCGTGGTTATTGTCAGATATCGTTCATTTTAAATAGCAATCTGAGATGAGTGTCCAGGAACCTACATACCAAATTTCATCAAGATACCTCAAAATTTACTCAAGTTATCGTGTTAACGGACAGACGGACGGACGGACGGACATGGCTCAATCGAATTTTTTTTCGATACTGATGATTTTGATATATGGAAGTCTATATCTATCTCGATTCCTTTATACCTGTACAACCTGTTGAGCTCTGCTCAACTGAGTATAAAAACGGCCGAATGTCAAAAAAACATATCGAAATACAAACTGACATGTTTGTTTTTAATGAACTAGTGGTCTTTTTCTTGTATTTCGTTAGTTTTTTGAAATATAGTTTACACACTTACACCAGTACTGAAGCCGTACTAGGTGGGAGTGCGACAAAAAATTGAAGATAAAATACAAGAAAAAATACACGAAAATAAAGTAGTGTCAAATAGGTATTACATCCATAATGTAATGATAGAAGGTGGCGGAAGATTTGGCAGCTGTCATATCGAACGCCCCTAGCTCTAGTGAGCTCCAGGTTGTATTTTGGAAGTACAAGAGAATGGGGGCATAAAAGAAGGCCCCTTTTTGAAATGGTACTTAAATTCCTACTTTTTAATAATGATAAAATACAGAAAGGAGTGTATTTAGATTGATTTTTGCACAATTTAATCATAAAAGTTATGAAATGAGGATTGTTTTTTTTAATTTTGAAACGTTTGCAGCTTATAAATTTCTTTTGAACGCATCAATTTTGCTGGTAATATTCCAGAAAAGGGGTCGAATGCTAATAAACGACAAAAAATGTCAGCAGAGGTGTCAAAAGACATGTTTTTACCTCGGTATCAATAACCTGAAAGATTTCACTAATGCCATAAGGTATTTGCAAAAAAACGTTTAAAATTTTATGCACCAAAGTGTTCTGCGAGAAAGAGGCCTGGATCTTACCCCCAGTTTTGGAGCGGCCCGGGGTCATTGCTCAGATTATTGGTACCGAGGTTTCTTTTGAACACTTTCTCGACATTTTTGGACGTGTATTAATAGTCTACTCCTCTTCTGGAGTATTAACTAAGGTAGTTTTTAATATATTTCATGATGGGAAAAGATATTCAACACACAACAGTAGGACGGGCAAGGCAGCAGGTATACTAATTTGGTGGATATTAATTGAGGTTCTGGCTTTAGTCTTGATCCCTTAAACCTGAGGTGTTTGAGCTGTGAGAAGATCCGTTTCTGGCCACCTAACATTGAATTCGACGCTGCGGCGAACTGTAGGAAGGGGTTCCGGACCCGAAGAGATCGTGTACATGTCCCGTTCGGGACATCGTCATGTGTATGTTTTAACGAGCATAGCGTCTTCATTATATAGCGGACGTTGTTGCTTTAACGACAAAGACATTCACCAGATGCTTTAGGGGAATGTTGGGTGTTGATAGTCCTTTGCCGGATATAGATTCGGTTCTAGCACGACCATCCCGGAAACGATTTGATATAACCAAATTAAACCTTCTAGGTCACACCACCCTCTTCCAAGGTAGAAAAGCTTCTGATAGCCATTCACTGGAAATGATCATCATGGGCGGCTGACTTATAGATCAATGGGGTCATTATACAAAGGTGTAATGTAGCCATAATCTTCGTTCTGGGCTTGGAACCCGCCACATAAAGCGAGATTAATACAAATAAAGCAGAGGTACGAGGTATAGAGGGCCTGTAGTTTCCTATTAGAAAATCATGTAAGCGGCGGTGAGATATTCCTATACTCGGACCGCCAAGTGATAGTACGCTGGTGTAGCGCGATACACCTCTGAGGCAGTAACGACTGTTTTTATCAATACAGAGCAAACTTGGCCTGATTACAACCAGAAAAGAACAGAGTTTCTATTAAATATGCCTAGAAAAGAGATATTCAGTATCACATCCACAAGAACAGAATATTGGTCATTTGGCCTGCAATGGGATAGAATGTCAATCCCCTTCAACGGCAGGGAGGACGGTAGTAAGGAAACAGTCACCCACTTCGTCTGTCAGTGCCCAACACTTGAGAACTTTAGGTATCGAACTAAAATCTGTTTTGTGCTACCCGATTTAATGTTGTACTGCGACCAGAGCTTACTACTAAAAATTCTTCAAACAGAGTTCGTTCTATGACACATGCCAACTTCTGAACGCATTTCTGTTGAGATCTTTAATCCGTCAGAATTAATATGTAATAAATAATGCAAAATTAGCGGTCAGGTCACAAAGAAAGCCGCTCATTCATTCATTTCGATGACTGACGCGAATGAAAAGTTTAAAAGAGATAAATATAAAAACAGGGCAAAATCAGTTATAAATCGCAATGAGTGAGAATTGTGCTGCCACTACTTGAGTACACCCAGCGGCTAAGGGGGTCAGAATATACCCGCGATAAGTATTCCTGTCGTAAGAGGCGACTAAAATCCAAGATTCAAGGGGTTGTGTAGCGCAATGCTTTCAGGTTGCCAGCGCAATATATAGCTTCTCCAAACCCAATTGTCAACCTCACGTATGCGTGGCGAATTCTGTTTCATTAACAGCCGATGCTCTGGCGCCCGAACTCCTCATGGATCTAGGGGGTGGGAGGGCGTTATGGCCAATAAGGTTGCATGTGGTCATAACAAAACGTTCCCGAGATGGTCGGGCTTGATACCGGAACGTACCGGATCTTCATCCGGCAAAGGACCATCAACATCGATAAAACTCTCCAAGGCCTTCGGGGAGTATCCTTATCGCTACAACAACAACAACATGAGGTCGAAAATTCCTTTTGGCAGAGTAGATGTGAGATCCAAGTGGAGAAATCATCAACTGTATGTTACGTGGAAAACGAGGTCATTGTCGATTGTTGGACCTACACGAATGCGCACGTCCGCACTGCTGTTATGCCTGCCGTCGATCACGATGGGTCCCATTTGATTTTGTGTTCTGTGGTTAAAGTAGCTTGGTGGGTCTCTTTTTGCTAGAACCTGGTACATCAGATGACGACATCTCGAATTGTGGTGAAGTGGATAAACTTTCCCAGCCCAAATGGGCGTTAAGGTTGCTAAGAAAAATTTAGAGGTAGACAGGGGAGAGACGGATAAGTCTTTTTCACGGAATTGGGGGTCGGATGATCATGAAGGTTCTACGTATTCGTATCAATTGGTCTTGGGATGGTCGGGTTAGTTGCTTAATGGTGCCAGAACGTATCGCCAATACCTTGCAAAGGACCTTTAATGTCGGAAAACTCCTACAAAAATTACTATTCGCTTAAAGAAGAAGAACTAAAATTAGTGAAATACCTTACAATATGAAAATACTGTTTGAGAACTAACACAACATCCACTACATCAACATAAGGTACTGCAGCTGTTTTGCTGCACTCTTACTCCTCGCTATTTCTGAATCTGTAATGATTTGTCTAAATTTCTCCGATATTTTTGGACGAGTTTTAGCTGTTGTGAGCTATAGTAAAGAATTCCCGCGAAACCTACAAGGAAAGCTGCAAAAATATATTTAAAACATTAATCATCGATTTTATATTAATATTGCAACATCTTACCATCATTTAATGCAGAAAATATGCAAGTTTGAATAATTTTGTTTAAATAAACAAAATTATTAAATAAGAATTGTCACACGTTCTAATCATATAAAAGTCAACACAAAACGGAACTTGAGAAAAAAAGTGATGCCGTTGTATATTTTTCAGAAAAAAAACGATTTGTATAGTTTTACATACATTTTTTCCTCTGAATAAAAAAGGAGTTTTGTAAAGCGACCAGATTCTTATTTCTAAGGGCGTTCAAGATGGCGGCGTTAGAGCGAGAAGCTGCTTACATCCGCCACCTTATATAATTCCATCATGATTACATCTAATAAGTTTTCAAAATCTTTATTTGACTTAAAGTCATTTTGATTAATATTGTATACACCATTTGTTAAACTAAAAGTATTAAATCGTCTGTGATAAAATAGCTTCTCATTTCCAATAGAGCATTGTTATTGAATAGTATTTTTAAATGTATCGGGGACATGTATATTCCCTCAAACAGAAAGTTTGTGTTGTTTTCCTTCTCCAAATATTTCTTTATAAGATTGTTTTTGGAAAACATTAATTTATTTACACATTTCAGAGCATTTTTTATCATAAATTGATCTATACGTTCTATTTTACATTTTTCGTACAATAGTTTATTCTAGATTCTTCGTCTGTAGCCATGTCTGAATGGCCCATAACTGTTGTTAGTGCAAATTCGAAGGATTTTTCTTTGAAATCGACGCAATCTTTCAGTCTGATATGAAGAAATTCCAAACCAGATAGAGAATGCATAAGCTAAGAAAGGTCTAATTAACTGTTTATAATAATTTAATTTAATGTTGTTACTCAAATCTTTTGCTTTTTTCAAAAACGAAATGTACATAAAATATATCCTTTTATCCTTTGCCAATACATAGTCTACATGACGTATGAACTTGAAGGATTCATCCACGATCACTCCAAATATTTAAAACTTTTTTCATGCTTGATAGCCATGTTGTCAATTGATATAGTGGGAATATACGTACGCGCAGAGTGACACCGCTAACTGTCCTACAAACACATTTGTTGGGGTTAAGTTTTAGTTTCCGCGTCTTAAAATATTCAGATAGTTGGAATAAATATTCATTTATTTCATCACTAGATTTGCTTTTAAAGTCAAAATAAGGGTGTCTTCAGCATATAATATTACAGACAGGCCCTCGTTGGGTGCCGGTAAGTCAACCATGAATAAGTTGAATAATACCGAACCCAACAGCGACCCCTTCGGAACTCCTACTACTATATCTTTAATAATTGAATTTTCATTGTTACTGTTTACGAAAAATGATCTACCTAATAAATCGTCGTAAATTATACGAACGATATTTTTATAATTCATGTCGTTTCGAAAGCTTTTTCAAGGTCTAAGCTTACTAATATAGTAGCTTTCTTTTTTTCTAAATTTGTTACTACCATGTCTGATAGGATAGTAAGTGCGTGATTAGTGCCTAGCCCGCTTCGAAATCCAAATTGGAAATCTTTTAACGTGTTGTTTTAGTAATGCTCTGTTTAATTTTATCTAGCAGTAATTCTTCTAATTTTTTACTAAGATTTGATAGTAATGAGATTGGCCTGTAGCTTTTTACGTTGTTCGCATTACAATTTGGCTTCAATATAGGGATCATTTTAGCACATTTCCATCTGGCCGGGAAGGAGCCAAGATGATAGCAGTGATTGAATAGATTTGCCATAAAAGGTTGGGCCAGTTTTTCGCAGAATGAAGTTAGGTACTCCATCCTCCCCGCTACTTGTTTTGTTCTTTTTCCTCCACAACATAAACTCTATTTCTTTGTGCGATATAAATTGTTTATATTCAGTTTTTACATCAGAACTAACAATTTCGCTGATTGGAGACAAATCATCTGCTGAGAGAGAGTTATTAAAGTTATAAAGTTATAGTTTCAATTTCATTATTTACGTAAGCAGAATATCTTGAGGAGCCTATGTTCAAGTTTTAATAGTCAACCTTTTCAAATTGGCCAGCTAATTTATTAATTTTGTCGAAATCACTCTCATCAACCAGCGATGGGCTTTCAATTTTGTGTTTGACTCCGCTGTGTTGTTTTACTCTCATATAGGTTTTATTATCCATTTTTATATTTTTGAACATGTTGGCCCAGTACTCATCTTCGTGTATTGTCAATAGCTCCGTTATTATTTTTTCCATATTTCTCCTGATGGCAGTCAGGGTAGATTTGCGTTGAGGCTCTACACACCGAAATATTTGTCTCCTAATTTTTTTCCTTTCACGATTAAAATCCAGGATATTCTGAGGCAGTTTCAGGTTGCATTTCTTTTTAAGCTGAGCCAGTGAAACACTTTTCCCTATTGCCTTTTCAAAAATGCTTTCCATGTTTTTGATGCATTTATCAATTTCCTCCACACTCACGTTCCTGTCTATATGAAGTGTACGTTTTCCAAGCTCCTCATCCAGAATGCTGTTCATAAGTCTAATGATCGTTCTATCCCAACATGAATGATTAGGGGGAGAACTTTGATTAGCTCACTTGTTACGATATTGATTTCAATCGCATCGTGATCGGATTCGTAGTCTAGGGTTCGCAATGAATCGGGAAATAGTTCATTGAATTTTACTGGGACGTATGCAGATACCAGAAAGAAGTCCAGGAACGCAGAACTAA
Source organism: Eurosta solidaginis (assembly GCF_040869045.1). Lineage (NCBI taxonomy): Eukaryota > Metazoa > Arthropoda > Insecta > Diptera > Tephritidae > Eurosta > Eurosta solidaginis. The sequence continues at coordinate 81,289,056 of NC_090320.1, read as the reverse complement.
CAATTCTAGAAGGAAGTTTTGTGGGTATTATTTGCATTAAGTGAGGATTGTCTAGCCATTTACATAATTATTTGCCGTTTGCAATGGCAACTGAATCACCCCAAAGTTGATGCCTAGCATTTAAGTCTCCCCCGAGGACAACTTGTTTAGCCGAAACCACGATTGATGTTCCATAAATCTTCGCAAGCTAATTTTAGTCCGGGCCGATTGTACAATGTCAAAAAAAGATTCAAAAGCGCTTGTGATTTTTCTTCATCACTGCACATTATTTCATAACTTTTGGACAAGTTTTCTATTTTGGTTCGACACCCAAAAAAATCTTTTGCTAGTCGTCTTTTGCAATCTACTTTTTGACCTACTAGAATTTTGTTACGCTCCGCTGCTTTCCACCGAAGTTCGCGCATGCAATATCTTTATATCCAAAAATGTTTGTTGAAACACAATGTCGAGCGACGACGATATACGCCGCGTCGGGCGATGACATTTTTCAAATTACGCCCAGACATTTCGTCTACTTAAAACACAATACCGGGCGAAATTGACGCTGTTTATTCAGAGTGGCCATTATTTAGAAATAAAGATGAAAACAATTAAAACTTTTTTAATTCTCTGCTTTAGCAGTTGACTACTAAAATACGCCCAAAATGTTAAGAAATTAACAAAACAAAAAAAAATGTTAAGAGATTAAATTAAAAATTATATGTAAAGAAAAAAAATTATTTTTCGATATTATGTTTTCTTTTTTTTTATACTTAAAAATTGAACAGCATCAACTCTTGGGATATTTGCCGCCATCGCCCGGCGGCGACGATAGAAATAAATCTATCGTCGCAAAATGACGTCGCGTAAATTTCGCTCTTGGTGTTCATTGTGTTCACCTTCATGTAATTATGGGGATTCTATTTTTGACAAGGCGATGTTCGTCGCGTTTATTTCGCGGCGTCAGAGCATTGTGTTTCAAGCTTATGACACACTTTTGCTAATATATGATGTTGCAGCCGATCTCGCTGCTGGGTTTGCTGCCTTTCCGGTTTTCTTGTTAACTTTAATCCTTAGCCTGTTTATTATTTCTATCTTTTTCGGACATTTTTTATCATTGGCCATATGGCCTTCTCCTAAACAATTTGCGCATTTAACTGGCAGCCCTACGCGCTTCACTACTCGTCCTGTGTAAACGAACTCAGCTGTATTCAGGTTTTTGGGAGGGACTTGGCAGTTTCCTGGCCCATGCGACTCACCGCATTTGACACACCTAAATGGCATGTTACAGCTACTTGCAACGTGTGGAAACCGTTGAAAATTTTTGCATTGAATGGGCGAGTCGTTTTTGAATCCGTCAAAGCTCACCTTCCAGTTTAAAATATATTTTTAAATTCGGCTACGTTAGAGTTTTTCGATATTTGCACTAACCAGTTGTATTTTAAATTTTTAAATTTATTATCTTTACATTTATATCCAAGTTATTTAGGTAGTCTAATACTTCACACTCTTCATATACATATGTGTGTAAACTTTTTGATAACAATGGTGTATGGTTTAGCCGCATTTGGCGTAAATGTATAATAACTAATTTTACTTTCAGTTAGATATTTTTTAATTGTATTATAATCTTCAATGGTTGATGAGCTTACATGGGTAACATTTTTATCAATTATATTAAAACAAAAGTTTTGTGGCCCAGTAGACCACTAAGCCTTGAGGCTATTTCTTTACTATTAACGTTATAACATACAAATATTGGAGGTTTGCTCCTTTTATTACGGTTTTTGATACTTGCATTTCTATTTGGTATTGTTGTTGATGGCGTTGTCTCCGATTCATTTTCCATGCTGTTTAAGGTCTCATATTCTTCAACAATGTGTCAACGAATTCCTCCTCTGATTTATCATACCCGTTATTATGCACTTGTTGCTTACTTGTTATTTCACCAGCACTACGACTTGCCTGTTTAAACTCTTCGTTGTGTTTTAAACGCTTTTCGAGCTCATACATTTTTTTTTAAAGTTCTTTTAACTTCATAAATTTTTTTTTGCACTATAATTCTGGCGATATGTCCAGAATCGGAATCCAAAGATTCATCGTCGAGCAATTCACGACGCCTTTTTTACGATTTTGTTTTTCTTTTCCCCATTTGGGATAGCATGAGTCACATTGGGTCTTTGCCCATTAGAAATGTTTACGTTCTCATCCCCTAAGGGAGCAAACGGGTTAGTAGCGTCCATGTCGTTTCACACCACAGTTTTTATTAGTAAAGTTTTATTTTTTTCACAACTAGTTACGAGGATGCTTTTTTACTTAGCGTATTTGCTTTTTAGCTTTCATAAGAACACTTCACTTGATCACTTCACTTCACAACTGATGATGATCCATGAATTTGGTGCTTTATTTACAAAAATATCTTACTTTATATACACTTTTCTTATCCTAGTTTTATTATAATTGTTGTTGTATACATAAATATTTACAGAGGTTCATTTGCTATATATGTATGTATGTGTGTGTGAATGTCTAATCCTTAACTATTCACATATATTTGTTTGTGTAGGTCGCTCATATTTACAGAACTTCATTTTGCTACATATCTTTGAATGTGTGTGTGAATGTCTTATCTTTGTTTGTATAGGTCGCTCAATTGCTAAAATATAGTTTCTAATAGTGGACTATATTTAATGCCCCTATTACGGTATACAACTGAACTTAGTTGGGTTCTATCTAAAACAACTCAACTTTCAGACAACACAACTCTAGTTTGGTATTACGAATTACAACTTATTTCAGTTAAAGTTGAATTGGTGTTGCCAACCTCAGAAAGTGATGATTTGACAGATAAGTGAACAGCTGATCAATTTGTGGCGGAAATTTAAGCATTTGCAAAAGTGATTTTGTTATTACAAGATATTATATGATATTTTATAATGGCGAAAATCTTGGTGATTGACATGTCGCGAATACGGAAAACATTCGCGTGATCATTCCAATCCCTTGGAACTACCTAGCACCAAGTAAGAAAATGTTTAAGAGACAAATGATGAGCTATAAATGAAGTTATTTTACGGATTTGAAAGGAAGCGTTTTAGTCATTACTAAACAAAATTAAGGGCCATTTCCGCAAACGCTTTCGAGGGAAGGCTGTACCCCTATTTTAAAATTATTCGCCACACTCAGATTCCTTGCTGATGGCAGCTATCAAAAATGCTGTAGAAATGATTTTGGTGTTGGACTGGTTTTAGATATTATTGAGGAGCATATTTGTGCGAAGTGGATTAAAAACCAAAAAAAAAAATTGTATTTTACTCTAAAACAGGATTCCCAGTAGTAGCGGGTAGTATCAATGGGTCAGACGTTCGCACAATTTCACCTATTCGTTTGATTAAAAAATGTTTAACTACCGGCTTAAATTTTTTTTTTTTTTGGTAACGTTTTATGAGCCCGTGTACCATCTAACTCTCAGGTGGTATCAAAAGACGCGTTTCGATCTCCGTTTTCAGGATTCGAAAGCGGAAATTATAAATTTTATTTCTGTCGAAAAATATTTACAAAAACGCACAAAATGGCCCAAGAGGGTCCGAAATATTAGGCCCGACCCACAGTTTGCGCAGAACATATTTCTGCGTTGGCGGCCTTTGGCGGCGATTTGTAAAAATAACCCTGGTGGATCCAACGCCTTTCTGCATTAGTGTGTACAAAAAATCTGGCAAAATACAACCACTTGAAAATTTGAACCGAAATGATATGCCAGAAATTAAATTTTTAATTTTTGTTTTCGAATTCTTAAATCGGAGGTCGAAACGTGTCTTTTGATACCAACTTTGAAAATTTTTGTTAAAAATTAGGTGGTGAACCGTTTTCTAAAACGTTAAATTTTTTCAAAACAACTGCAAAATTGTATGAGACAACTGCTAGTAATCAGTTGTAAGATTTTGACGTCTTTGACAACTACACCAACACAAGGTTGTAAACGGTAATGCCACAAAAACTTGTTAGACTAGACAACTCTACCGACATTTTTTTTGACAGGTTGAGTTGTAATCTGTAATACCAAATTGTGAAATTTCAACCCAACCAGAATTGAGTTGTAAACGGTAATAGGGGCATACGAATCTGTTAATTACTATTATCTTATAAATACGAAAAAATGTTCAAGGTTGCTTGGACATACTGCCAAGGCCAAAAATATTGTAAGTTAAACGATTAATAGACGTGTTTTTTTACACACGTATACGTTTCGTTTGCGCGTGAAAAAACGCCTATCCTCGCTTAGATAATGCTTAGGAGACCCATTTACCGGTTGTGGTTAAACAACTAGCTACAGCAGCAGGGTGTACCGAAAAGCTGAGACACAACCCTCTGTTGTATTTCTGTGTATAACATATAGCTGAATCAGTTGTGGTAAATAGTGGACGCGCATAGAATACATAGAATTAGTGCAGAGGGTGAAACATAGACACATATTTCAGTTACTTCTGAGTATAATGCGTATTGAAATTTAGTAGTACTACTAATTTTATGCGCAGCAATTTCAGAGATGTATTTAAAGTTTGTCGCTTAGCAGTCCATATAAAGTGTAAGCTTAAACGTATATAGATGTGAAAAAAAACACAGCTAATATATAAGATTGTTTAAATATATTTGAACATACTGCCGCTTTCCCTGATTATACGGTATATCCTAAAATTTATGTTGTACTATTTGTACCTAAATGAGTTTATTTATGCCGCCTCCACCTTTGTCTCGGATGTGACGTTTGATGTCATCTTTCTTGACAAATTTGCTTGCAGTGACCTGAATGCCTTGATGCTTTAGATGTTCTAATTGTTGTTGTTGCTGTTGTTTATGTCTATTATTGCCTATAATCTGCCTATTTGTATCGACGAGAATTTTTCTTTTTCGTTGCCGCTCTGTTGTAACTTGTTCTTGTAGTTATTGTAGATGCTGTACTTGCGGATGATGCAGGTGACCGATAGACACCGGCGAAGGTGAGCTCAATTGTTTCGGTACATCTCCGTCAATACTTCCACTACTATTACCATCGATACAACCTCATCTGAATTGCTATTAGTTATAATAGTGTAGGATGCTTGCATTTTCTTGGACATCATCTGGATATCGTAAATTAAATCCTTCTTCTTCATTTTTTGACTCACGAAGGTTCTGCGGTTGTTCTTCGATTTGATGTTGTGGTTGCAGGTGCTGTCGCTCTATTTTATGTACATAATCATTATCATCATCCTCTTCCTCATCGTCGTTGCTATCTTCATCAGTCTCTGTCCCAATATAACCCATGTTTATTATATATCTGATGTCAGTTAACTTTTGAACATCATTGGTCTTCTTAACAGTTTGTTCATATAATTTAAGTCCTTCCTTGTCCAATTTGCGAACTACTACTCTAGCAATGAATGGATCAGCGCCTTCAGTTTTTATTCCAAATGACTCTATTGCGTTAAGACACTCATTTGTAGAATCGAGTAATTGTCTTACGCTTTCAGCATTGTCACTATTTATGATCGGTTGATCCATTATTCTGTCCCACTGTGTTGTGAATATAATACGTTTATTGTCGTATCTTTGTTTAAGCAGACTCCATACTGCCTGACATTGATTACACTTCCCAAACCTTCGGGGAGTGTCCCTACAAGAATAGTATCATATGATAATCACTGCCCTACAAGAATTGAGTGATAGGTACTAATACACTGCCATGTTTCTTACTAACACATTTATACAAATTTCTGACAAGTCAATCACTAGGACGTGCATATGATATAACATGTGACTATCACCAAAGAGGTCTATCCTCTTTGGCTCTGCTGCCCTCTTCAGTGCATTTCTTTAGTCAACGTTGATGCATATAGCTATTATATTTGACCAATAAAACTTGATGGACCGAATGGTTAAAGCTGAATAAACATTGTACATGTCGCAGCTGACTAAATATACTGGTTGATTCGAATAATTAAATATACCAATTTCAGTTGAAATTTACATACATATATTTATTATACATTTATTGATTATTTTATTATTATTTAATTATTTTAAAATCTCAAGATATAAAGTATTAACACCGGCTTCAATAATTAAAAAAAATAGTTATGGGGATTACTTCCCAGCCTTTTCCTAGGAAAGTTTCTTTTTTTAATGTTACCGGTGAAGACCACGGCCTTCTACCCCCAGCGGGTTAGGGGATCAGAATATACCCGCGATATATATGCCTGTCGTAAGAGGCGACTAAAATACCAGATTCAAGGGGCTGTGTAGCGCAACCTTTCAAGTTGCCAGCGCAATATATAGCTTCTCCAAACCCAATTGTCAACCTCACCTATCCGCGGCGAATCCTGTTTCACTAACAGACGAGGCTCTGGCGACCCAAGCTCCTCATGGAACTTGGGGGTAAGGAGGGAGGGAATGGCCTGAAGGTTTAATGTGGCCACATAAATCGTTCCCGAGATGGTCGGGCTAGCACCTTAATGGTGCTATGGTACCGGAGCGTACCGGATTTGTATCCGGCAAAGGACCATCACATCGATAACACACCCCAAAGCCTTCGGGGAGCAACCTTATCGCTACAACAAGAACCACGGCCTTCTCTAACCTTATGGAGCCAAGGTTCTGGAAAACATCTGAAACCAGACAAAAAAATATATTAGGGACCAGATTTTTTGAATGATTCAATTATATTACCTTTTAATTTAAACATTTTATTTCTTAACATTGGCGTCGAAAATCCCTTTTCCTATAATGAGGCATCTTTGACATGACGAATTTTCCGACAATTGTAGCCATTTTTCTCCCAAGTCGAATTGACATCCGTTAACTGTGTTGTTTCTTTGCGATTTTTCGAAACATATTCGTGGTTGTTATTGTTGAGCTCAAGGCCAAATTAAATAAAACACTTATTTTATTTTTATTTAATTTAATGTAAATATTTCGACATCAGTCTGAAGTCATCATCAGGAATCATAAGCTGAACTTGCATAAAAAAATGTATTTCTTGTTTCAATTTGTTGCCAAATTTTTCAAAATTGGTTAGTGTCACATCTTAATGTTATTTGGGTGTGCTCGACAATTAAATATGTTTACCTAATGATCGGAGTATTTGGTTTCAATGCAAATATATTGAAATGTTGGTAGATTTTTGGGCTTTGGTGGTAGAAGTGGTAGAAAATGAAAATGGGTCAAAAGGTTGGTAGATATACCAATTAAGTTGTAAAGTCCGTGCACTGGTCAAATAGCTAACATAATTTGGTACTTAAATCAGCTTCATTAAATAAGGACGGGTTACGGTAGTTCATATATGTAATACTCCTATATTGCTAATAGAAAATGCTCGCAATGTGTTTTGGATGCGAAATCAAAGCAAGAGAGCCTATACTGTAACGATTTTACTTGCAAATCCTCTTATTTGCAATCCTCTGCTAAGTTCGAATCACTAAACTGTTGAATAAATAACTCCAATTTGTAATAATGCAAAATGGTCTTTATTAAAGTACTTCACAATAACACTCAAACTGTGCAACGAATAGCTTGCTTAATAACCAAACTGATTGATAGCTCAAATGAAACTCTACTATTCAAAATAATACTGCTCTTGCTCGCTAGATAGCGTCTTAGACGAAACTGCTTGTCAACTCAAATCAAACTGAATTACTTCTTACTCGCTTGCGCCGCTTTTATAGTTTACGCTGCATACATCTAGGCTCTTCTATTTCCAGAACTCACCAACTATTTCGTGTGTTTATAGTTCTCATATAGTTTCTACTTGTTTCCAATTGTCTACTTTTCAGCGTCTCTCAGATGTATGTGAATTTGTAGTTTACAGTCTCTCGAACACACATAGACGTATAAGTAAATTCATCTGTGTGTGACATCTCTCGGCTGCCTTATATATGTGTATACATGATTTGATTATTGACGTAAATACCGCTTAGCATGGCCTTAGTATCACCTTAGTGATGGTATAGCTTAGTGATGCTAATATCCGTGACAATACAATTTTTGTGATTGTAGCAGCATAAGTGTGACAAAGAAAAACTTAAATTTTGGTACATTCGATTATTGAATACAAAAACAAAAACATGTATACAGCAATATATCGGCACTCTGATGTTGGGTAATGTACTTAGCTTTTAGTAGCAATATAGAAGTATTACATATATGCGGTAGTTATTTTTATACTCAGTTGAGCAGAGCTCACAGAGTATATTAACTTTGATTGGATAACGGTTGGTTGTACAGGTATAAAGGAATCGAGATAGATATAGACTTCCATATATCAAAATCATCAGTATCGAAAAAAAATTCGATTGAGCCATGTCCGTCCGTCCGTCTGTCCGTTAACACGATAACTTGAGTAAATTCTGAGGTATTTTGATGAAATTTGGTAGGTAGATTCCTGGGCACTCATATCATATCGCTATTTAAAATGAACGATATCGGACAATAACCGCGCCCACTTTTTCGATATCGAAAATTTCGAAAAATCGAAAAAGTGCGATAATTCATTACCAAATACGGATTAAGCGATGAAACTTGGTAGGTGAGTTGAACTTATGACGCAGAACTGAAAACTAAGAAAACTTTGGACAATAGGAGTGGCACCGCCCACTTTTAAAAGAAGGTAATTTTGAAGTTTTGCAAGCTGTAATTTGGCAGTCGTTGAAGATATCATGATGAAATTTGGCAGGAACGTTACTTGTATTACTATATGTCTGCTTAATAAAAATTAGCAAAATCGGAGAACGACCACGCCCACTTTTGAAAAAAAAAATTTTTTTAATTCAAATTTTAAAATAAAAGTTAATATCTTTACTGTATATAAGTAAATTATGTCAACATTCAACTCCAGTAATGATATGGTGCAACAAAATACAAAAATAAAAGAAAATTTCAAAATGGGCGTGGCTCCGCCCTTTTTCATTTAATTTGTCTAGGATACTTTTAATGCCATAAGTCGAACAAAAATTTACCAATCCTTGTGAAATTTGGTTAGAGCATAGCTTCTATGGCGGTAACTCTTTCCGCGAAAATGGGCGAAATCGGTTGAAGCCACGCCCAGTTTTTATACACAGGCGACCGTCTGTCCTCCCGCTCGGCCGTTAACACGATAACTTGAGCAAAAATCGATATATCTTTACTAAACTCAGTTCACGTACTTATCTGAACTCACTTTGTATTGGTGTAAAAAATGGCCGGAATCCGACTAAGACCACGGCCACTTTTTCGATATCGAAAATTACGAAAAATGAAAAAAATTCCATAATTATATACCAAATACGAAAAAAGGGATGAAACATGGTAATTGTATTGGTCTATTGACGCAAATATAACTTTAGAAAAAAACTTGGTAAAATGGGTGTGACACCTACCATATTAAGTAGAAGAAAATGAAAAAGTTTTGCAGGGCGAAATCAAAAGCCCTTGGAATCTTGGAAGGAATACTGTTCGTAGTATTACATATATAGATAAATTAGCGGTACCCGACAGATGATGTTCTGGATCACCCTGGTCCCCATTTTGGTCGATATCTCGAAAACGCCTTCACATATACAACTATACCTTTTAAAATCTCATTAATACCTTTAATTTGATACCCATATCGTACAAAGACATTCTAGAGTCACCCCTGGTCCACGTTTATGGCGATATCTCGAAAAGGCGTACACATATAGAACTAAGGCCCACGCCCTTTTAAAATACTCATTAACACCTTTCATTTGATACTCATATTGTACAAACAAATTCTAGAGTAACCCCTGGTCCACCTTTATGGCGATATCTCGAAAAGGCGTCCACCTATAGAACTAAGGCCCACGCCCTTTTAAAATACTCATTAACACCTTTCATTTGATACTCATATTGTACAAACGCATTCTAGAGTCCCCCCAGATCCACTTTTTTGGCGATATCCCGAAAAGGCGTCCACCCATAGAACTAAGGCCCACTCCCTTTTATAACACTTATTAACACCTTTCGTTTGATACCCATATTGTACAAACGCATTCTAGGGTCACCCCTGGTCCACGTTTATGGCGATATCTCGAAAAGGCGTCCACATATAGAACTAAGGCCCACGCCCTTTTAAAATAATCATTAACACCTTTCATTTGATACCCATATCGTACAAACAAATTCTAGAGTCACCCCTGGTCCACCTTTATGGCGATATCTCGAAAAGGCATCCACCTATAAAACTAAGGCCCACTCCGCTTTAAAAGACTCATTAACACCTTTCATTTGATACCCATATCGTACAAAAAAATTCTAGAGTCACTCCTGACCCACCTTTATGGCGATATCTCGAAAAGGCATCCACCTATAAAACTAAGGCCCACTCCCTTTAAAAATACACATTAACACCTTTCATTTGATACCCATATCGTACAAACAAATTCTAGAGTCACCCCTGGTCCACCTTTATGGCGATATCTCGAAAAGGCGTCCACCTATAGAACTAAGGCCCGCGCCCTTTTAAAATACTCATTAACACCTTTCATTGGATACCCATATTGTACAAACGCATTCTAGAGTCACCCCTGATCCACGTTTATGGCGATATCCCGAAAAGGCGTCCACCCATAAAACTAAGGCCCACTCCTTTTTAAAATACTCATTAACACCTTTATTTTGATACCCATATCGTACAAACGCATTCTAGAGTCACCCCTTGTCCACCTTTATGGCGATATCTCGAAAAGGCGTCCACCTATAGAACTAAGGCCACGCCCTTTTAAAATACTCATTAACATCTTTCATTTGATACCCATATCGTACAAACAAATTCTAGAGTCACCCCTGGTCCACCTTTATGGCGATATCTCGAAAAGGCGTCCACCTATAGAACTAGGGCCCACTCCCTTTAAAAATACTCATTAACACCTTTAATTTGATACCCATATCGTACAAACACATTCTAGAGTCACCCCTAGTCCACGTTTATGGCGATATCTCGAAAAGGCGTCCACATATAGAACTAAGGCGCACTCCTTTTTAAAATACTTATTAACACCTTTCATTTGATACCCATATCGTACAAACAAATTCTAGAGTCACCCCTGGTCCACCTTTATGGCGATATCTCGAAAAGGCGTCCACCTATAGAACTAAGGCCCACATTTCATTTGATACCCTTATCGTACAAACAAATTCTAGAGTCAGGCCTGGTCCACCTTTATTTCGATATCCCTAAATGGCATCCAGCTATAGAACTATGGCCCACTTCCTCTTAAAATACTCTTTAATACCTTCCATTTGATACACATGTCATACAAACACATTCCAGGGTTACCCTAGGTTCTTTTCTTCAAAAAATACAACATTAACACAGCATTCAAAACATCGAACAATCTAGGACGAAAACTAAGAACTAACATTAACTCAGAGGATCCGTTTAGCCACGGCGTATACAAGCTTACCTGCGGATGCCAGCATAGTTACATAGGACAAACAGGACGGCAAATAAGAACGAGGTTCAGAGAACATATTAGAGATTACAGCAAAAAAACACGGAATCCAAACATTATACCCGAGTCTAACTTCGCGAATCACATGGTCGAGAATGAATGTTCCCCAGCAAACATCAATGAAACAGTTAGGGTTCTTCACATACAGGAAAAGGGCCGACGTCTCAACGTACTCGAAAACATGGAAATCTACAAACAGAAAACATTCGACGGTAGAATAATAAACGAACAGATAAACACAATTTCGGACACAATATTCGATCCTTTAAAACTTGTTTACAGGAAACAACTTAATCACACAGGTACAACAGACAAACACACAACAACAAATAAACACAAAACAATTAACACACCAAAACAAAAAACCGACAAAGAAGGTCAAACGACTAAAATCACAGATTTCTACCTACCCCAGTCAGCCACACAAATCGATTAGTAAACCACCCTAGGTTCTGAATGAACACACAGCACATACACATAACTAAATATACACAAGCATCAATTTGACAATACCTGCTCATATACCTACGAACTATAAATACAGGACAAACGACAACAACAGATCAGAACGAAAATCGACACTGACGATGGCACAACGCCGAAACCGGTTTGTCTCAAAACCAAATTTGACAAGGGATGACGGATAATCGTTCCAATATACATCATTTATCCACCCTGTCGGACAATAACCGCGCCCACTTTTTCGATATCGAAAATTTCGAAAAATCGAAAAAGTGCGATAATTCATTACCAAATACGGATTAAGCGATGAAACTTGGTAGGTGAGTTGAACTTATGACGCAGAACTGAACACTAAGAAAATTTTGGACAATGGGCGTGGCACCGCCCACTTTTAAAAGAAGGTAATTTTGAAGTTTTGCAAGCTGTAATTTGGCAGTCGTTGAAGATATCATGATGAAATTTGGCAGGAACGTTACTTGTATTACTATATTTCTGCTCAATAAAAATTAGCAAAATCGGAGAACGACCACGCCCACTTTTGAAAAAAAAAATTTTTTAAATTCAAATTTTAAAATAAAAATTAATATCTTTACAGTATATAAGTAAATTATGTCAACATTCAACTCCAGTAATGATATGGTGCAACAAAATACAAAAATAAAAGAAAATTTCAAAATGGGCGTGGCTCCGCCCTTTTTCATTTAATTTGTCTAGGATACTTTTAATGCCATAAGTCGAACAAAAATTTACCAATCCTTGTGAAATTTGGTTAGAGCATAGCTTCTATGGCGGTAACTCTTTCCGCGAAAATGGGCGAAATCGGTTGAAGCCACGCCCAGTTTTTATACACAGGCGACCGTCTGTCCTCCCGCTCGGCCGTTAACACGATAACTTGAGCAAAAATCGATATATCTTTACTAAACTCAGTTCACGGACTTATCTGAACTCACTTTGTATTGGTGTAAAAAATGGCCGGAATCCGACTAAGACCACGCCCACTTTTTCGATATCGAAAATTACGAAAAATGAAAAAAATTCCATAATTATATACCAAATACGAAAAAAGGGATGAAACATGGTAATTGTATTGGTCTATTGACGCAAATATAACTTTAGAAAAAAACTTGGTAAAATGGGTGTGACACCTACCATATTAAGTAGAAGAAAATGAAAAAGTTTTGCAGGGCGAAATCAAAAGCCCTTGGAATCTTGGAAGGAATACTGTTCGTGGTATTACATATATAGATAAATTAGCGGTACCCGACAGATAATGTTCTGGATCACCCTGGTCCCCATTTTGGTCGATATCTCGAAAACGCCTTCACATATACAACTATGGGCCACTCCCTTTTAAAATCTCATTAATACCTTTAATTTGATACCCATATCGTACAAAGACATTCTAGAGTCACCCCTGGTCCACGTTTATGGCGATATCTCGAAAAGGCGTACACATATAGAACTAAGGCCCACTCCCTTTTTAAATACTCATTAACACCTTTCATTTGATACCCATATCGTACAAACAAATTCTAGAGTAACCCCTGGTCCACCTTTATGGCGATATCTCGAACTAAGGCCTACGCCCTTTTAAAATACTCATTAACACCTTTCATTTGATACTCATATTGTACAAACGCATTCTAGAGTCACCTCAGATCCACATTTATGGCGATATCCCGAAAAGGCGTCCACCCATAGAACTAAGGCCCACTCCCTTTTAAAACACTTATTAACACCTTTCGTTTGATACCCATATTGTACAAACGCATTCTAGGGTCACCCCTGGTCCACGTTTATGGCGATATCTCGAAAAGGCGTCCACATATAGAACTAAGGCCCACGCCCTTTTAAAATACTCATTAACACCTTTCATTTGATACCCATATCGTACAAACAAATTCTAGAGTCACCCCTGGTCCACTTTTATGGCGATATCTCGAAAAGGCATCCACCTATAAAACTAAGGCCCATTCCCTTTTAAAATTATCATTAACACATTTCATTTGATACACATATCGTACAAACAAATTCTAGAGTAACCCCTGGTCCACCTTTATGGCGATATCTCGAAAAGGCGTCCACCTATAGAACTAAGGCCTACGCCCTTTTAAAATACTCATTAACACCTTTCATTTGATACTCATATTGTACAAACGCATTCTAGAGTCACCTCAGATCCACATTTATGGCGATATCCCGAAAAGGCGTCCACTCATAGAACTAAGGCCCACTCCCTTTTAAAACACTTATTAACACCTTTCGTTTGATACCCATATTGTACAAACGCATTCTAGGGTCACCCCTGGTCCACGTTTATGGCGATATCTCGAAAAGGTGTCCACATATAGAACTAAGGGTCACGCCCTTTTAAAATACTCATTAACACCTTTCATTTGATACCCATATCGTACAAACAAATTCTAGAGTCACCCCTGGTCCACCTTTATGGCGATATCTCGAAAAGGCATCCACCTATAAAACTAAGGCCCACTCCCTTTTAAAATTATCATTAACACATTTCATTTGATACCCATATCGTACAAACAAATTCTAGAGTAACTCCTGGTCCACCTTTATGGCGATATCTCGAAAAGGCGTCCACCTATAGAACTAAGGCCTACGCCCTTTTAAAATACTCATTAACACCTTTCATTTGATACTCATATTGTACAAACGCATTCTAGAGTCACCTCAGATCCACATTTATGGCGATATCCCGAAAAGGCGTCCACCCATAGAACTAAGGCCCACTCCCTTTTAAAACACTTATTAACACCTTTCGTTTGATACCCATATTGTACAAACGCATTCTAGGGTCACCCCTGGTCCACGTTTATGGCGATATCTCGAAAAGGCGTCCACATATAGAACTAAGGGCCACGCCCTTTTAAAATACTCATTAACACCTTTCATTTGATACCCATATCGTACAAACAAATTCTAGAGTCACCCCTGGTCCACCTTTATGGCGATATCTCGAAAAGGCATCCACCTATAAAACTAAGGCCCACTCCCTTTTAAAATTATCATTAACACATTTCATTTGATACCCATATCGTACAAACAAATTCTAGAGTCACCCCTGGTCCACCTTTATGGCGATATCTCGAAAAGGCATCCACCTATAAAACTAAGGCCCACTCCCTTTTAAAATTATCATTAACACATTTCATTTGATACCCATATCGTACAAACAAATTCTAGAGTCACCCCTGGTCCACCTTTATGGCGATATCTCGAAAAGGCATCCACCTATAAAACTAAGGCCCACTCCCTTTTAAAATTATCATTAACACATTTCATTTGATACACATATCGTACAAACAAATTCTAGAGTCAGGCCTGGTCCACCTTTATGGCGATATCCCTAAATGGCGTCCATCTATAGAACTATGGCCCACTTCCTCTTAAAATACTCTTTAATACCTTCCATTTGATACACATGTCATACAAACACATTCCAGGGTTACCCTAGGTTCTTTTTACAACATGGTGATTTTCCCTTACTTTGTCTCCACAGCTCTCAACTGAGTATGTAATGTTCGGTTACACCCGAACTTAGCCTTCCTTACTTGTTCTTATTAATCACAAATTGATTGGCAGCTTTTTCAAATATATAAACCTAATTGAAATAGTTAAATCAGAAAAAAAGTATTTAAAATACATTTGAATACTAAATTTAATATTTTTAGGCTTTAAGATTTTTACAACGTTTGTATCCACACTGTATCCACTTTTGTAGAAAAATTATCTTCGCAAGGTGGTTACTTTCTCATAGAATCACCCGCTAATAAAGTTTGTGAAACGTTAGACGAATCAAAAAGTTCTGATGTTTTTAACATAAGGCGCGCTTATCTGTCAAAACCAGAACTCTTGGCAAAAAGTTCTATGTAAATCCAGCGTTATCACAACATCCATTTTATATATCCAAAGCTCGAATCGAATCTTGAATCCTTTATGATTAGGCCGATAAAACAAAAACAATAGCCATCCAAAGATATATTGAGATCCACAATTTAAAGTACATTATTGAACCACACATTTGTATCTTCAATTCAGTATCTATTCTTTGAGTATCCATATGGACCACATTGTTGTTGAATTTGTATGTTAAAACTCTGTCCGTATCTGGATCACGCTTCATTGGAACGCAACAAATGTTGATCAAATAGGCAAATAAGCTTAGTGCCGCTACATGTCTCGCTGCTTAGTGTGCAACTTAAGTTTTGGCCCGGCCCCGATAAGTTTTTAAAAAAACTTATTAAGCCCTTGGCTTCAAATAATAATAAGAACTATTCGGATTGCGTTACCGCACAGAACTGAAATGAATGCCATTTCTTTATTTCATTATTTTATATATAAAAATTCTCTTAAGGCTAGTTACTATATCCAAGCTTACATTCTGGGAATTCAAGGTTAGCTTAGTTTACTCTAAATTCTTAATTCTATGGAAAGCGGGTGTTTTTTTTTATATTATGGCGTTGGAACATTTGCTTGATATCGTCTTGATACCGTTTTTGTTTATATTATGGATTGGTGGCTTAGGCACATTTGCTTGATATCGTTTTGATACCGTTTTTGTATATATTATGCCTAAGCGCCCTGTGTGAGTGGTGGCGTTAACTCCCCCACCTCTAAATCGAAGCGTTCCGTCTTCGAATATAAAGCTGTTAAATGGTTGATTTGATTTGACAACTTCAATAATATTTTTTCTTTTTCTTTTGATTTTTTTAATTGAATCTGAAAATCAATATATATAATCAATTTATAAACAAAATATGCTGTTATTGTTATTAATGTCAAAGGTGTAAATGACCACCAAATGGGATTTCTTTTTATTTCCTGTTTCAATGGAGTAATTATATTAAAATTGTTCAATTTCAAATCAAAATTTTTTGTTTCAATGTATTCTTTTACAAAAAATATTTAAAATTTTTCTTCTTTTAAATGGTTTAAGATTTTTTCTGTTGGATTTTCATATTTTTTATTATCAATTGTTACATTATCCTGAAATGTTATCAAATAAACTCCATCTATTGTGTGATTATTGACCGTATGTGTGACTGAGCAATTATAGCACCATCTTTTACAATTTTTATAGACTCATTTTTATACCTTTCATTAAAATGAAATTGTATATTAATTTCGTCACGAAACCCAAAATTGTAAGTCCTTAAAGGAAAATAGATAGACCCACCATTAAGTATACCGAAATAATCAGGATGAAGAGCTGAGTCGATTTAGCCATGTCCGTCCGTCCGTCTGTCTGTTTGTATGCAAACTAGTCCCTCAATTTTGAGATATTATGATAAAATTTGGTGAGCGGGTGTATTTGGGTGTCCCATTAGACATTTGTCGGAACCGGCCGGAGCTGACCACTATAGCATATATCCTCCATACAACCGATTTTTCATATCTTACTCAATTTAACAGATTGAAGCTTCAAACTTCACCATATAATTTCGCATATTGCACATATAGTTGCCTGAAAAAATTTATGAGATCGGTCCTATATATAGTATATATCCCCCACAACCGATTGTTCAGATAAGAAACTTTTCGCAATTACTGCCCTATTTGAAGAGCTAGAGGCTTCAAATTTCAACGAATGCTTACGCATATATTGTTGTCTGAAAAAATCATAAAGATCGGTGGTATATAAGTTAACTTATTTCACATTTAAGTTTCAAAAAAAATATATTTTCGGGAGCTTAGCTCCTTTATTGGTTCAACTTCAACTTAAGACTAACTTTACAAAATTTGTTATTACTTAATTCTAACTTGCTCTGCTACTCAGCTCTGCCACTGCCTCTGCTCTTGCTTTACTCACTTGACGATTTCCATCGCTTGTTGCAGATGGCCTTTTGCTGACGGTGCGCTTCTCATCAATTGTTGCATTCACATTTGCTTATTTCCGAGTACTCGCTTGACGATTTCCATCGCTTGTTGCAGATGGCCTTTTGCTGACGGTGCGCTTCTCATCAATTGTTGCATTCCCAATTGCTTATTTTCATGGAGTCATATTTCAGTACGAGACTTTACTTTATTTACTTTTCTGTGGAATGTGGTGTCTTCTTGTATTTGTAAGCTTTGAATAAATATGTTTTGAATGTGTGTCGTGCTAACAGCTCCCCCCATGAGATTCAAACTGCCGCGTTTGAAGTCCGTCCATTGCGGCTTCTGTTAGTTCAATATACCGTTTTTCGCCGGCCCTTTTTTTTGACAGCATTGATTTTGTGAGGAATACGATAATGATTATCAGAATTATTGAGAATAGGCTGATGCTAATGGTATGCTTTAATCGACTAGCTGATTCTGCGTAATCTATCTCTTTTGTATTGTTTAGGTTTAACTGCTTTAGCATTTGCAGGGAGAGTATTTCTTCGCTTTTGGCTGATGCCGAAACTGACTGGAGTATAGCAGGAAGGGGTTTGCTTGAAAGTATCTCCGCATTAGAAAAACGTTTTCCTTTAATTTTTATTGAAGCGTTATTAAAATGAATTAGGAAAGTACCGTCAAGCGGTATAAGATCTTCGTTTAACTGTATGTTTCCTCTAAAGTCATTCAGGAATAGGATGTCCGTGATATTTGTTCGACTTCCGGGATATGCTGGCTGTTGGTTACAGTGCAGTTTGGCAGGCGGCTTTTTAAAAGATTGCTTATGCAGTATTCTTTGCTTAAATCTACTAACCTATTTTTTGAACATATTCGTAAGGAGTTATATGCTCTGCAATCATTTTGAATTCCAAATGTATTATTTTGGCAACTGAGAATTGAGTTAAACTTTATTCTATTAATTTTTCCATTCTTTTTTACTGCTTTTATTTCTATTACTTTACAAATTTGGTCTTCTACCGTGGGTAGACTCATAATATAGATTATGAATTTTCCATTAGTTGCTATTTTTATTTCTGCGAATTCTAGAGCTTCGTCCAAATTAACGAAAGGAATATTATTTCTGTCGAAAATTGTTTTTGCAATATTCATTTCTTCATTTGACAATATGTATGAATTATTTATGTTGGCTTTTTCCCAATGTATTGCGTATACAATATTTACAATTTCTTCTTTCAGAATTTCCAATTTGTATTTTAATTTTAAAAATAATTCCATCTCTTCTTTTTTTTCCTTTTTGAACCTCTTTTAATATGTAGTTTGTAATATTTGTAATTTCATTAACTTTTTCGATTGTAAGCTTATTGATAAGGACCTGGTTGTTGTTATTCTCAAGGGCATTGTTCACTTTATTTAAAACTATTTCGTGATCTTCATGGTCCGGACTGCCGGCAATCCATTTTCAGGCGCTACCCAAGAAATTCAGTGATCTTTTAAATTTTTTCTGTGTTTTTAAGTTACTTATGTGTATTTTTATTTGAGATATTAGGTGGGATAGAAAGGGGTAATTTGGGTTTTTGGCTAGGATTTCCGCTTTTGACTCAATATGGTCGAGGATTTCGGCATATTTTTCGATGTCAATTTCATGTATTATCCTGAACGTTCCGGTCTGTAGCTTTGCCAGTCCTTTTTCTATAGTGATTAGTTGTGAGTTTGAGTAGTATAGTATTTGAACCTGGGCGAGGCATAATTTTATCAGAAGTAGTCTGTAATGAAATGTTTTTGGTCGTTAGTTTCGTATCCTGCTTTTATGTATTATTTGTCCTTTCTCTGTTATGACTGTACAATTCCTATTTTCCCTAACTACTTCCTTACTATATAACTTACTTAACTTAGTTCCTAATCTTCTATTTTTTTTTACATAAATTACCTGTCCTGGCAAGTAAGATTTCGCAATCTGTTTTTTCCTGTTGTGATATTCGACGTCTTTACTTTGCTTTTGCGCCAGCTTATGTAGGTTTTCATGTCTTGTCTTTTCTATGTCATCGGGTGCAAATGTAACGTTTCTCCCGAAAAACAAGTCGACTGGCCTTTTTAGTGTCACCGAATGGATTGAGTGCTTATATTCTGACACTGCCCTTTCCAACAATTCCTCGAAATTTCTATGACCACCATTTTCCTTAATGCAACGCATTATTTCGTTAAAGTGGAGTGGAATCTTTCGACCTGGCCGTTGGCCTGGCTCTTATACGGTGGAGTAGTGTAAACTTCTATTCTGAGCTCGTCTTTCAACATGAATTGGATTGACGTGGAATTCAGTGACGGTTCATTGTCAATTACTATTATTTTAGGGACTCCGAAAAAAAATAATATTTCCCTAAGAGGTCTCCTAACGTCCTCTATATCCCTGCCGTTCAACATTTTTGTTACTGCAAATTTAGTGAACTTATCTAGAGCAGTCATGACCCTTTTTCCTTCGGTAAGGAATATATCTATGTGAATGGTGTGTCCCGGGAAGGTTGGTAATGGGGTTACGGCTAATTGTGGTTGGTTAGGGTGCCTTTCGTATTTATTCTCCTTACAGACTGTGCAATTGGCTATCGCACGCTTAATTTTGTTCGTCATTCCAGGGAAATAGCTTTCCTCGAAAATTTGTGTTTGTTTTCCGTCGCGTTTCTATGGGCTCGTAAGTGTTCCTTTAGGATAACTTCTTCTTGTTCGTGTTCGTTCACGATATCTCGAACCAACTTTTGCGTGTACCTATTAATGCTGCTGAAATGATGTGGGTAAATACTCTGGATCATTCCCATTGTTCTTTCGTCCGTATGAATTCCGTTAACTACTGACGGGTTCAAGTATCTTTTGAAGTATCCTATAATAGTTTGTTCGTTAAATTGTGGTTCCTCGATTATATGGCGGTGAATAGTTGGAAAACAATTTTGAATTGGTAGGAGGCTGTGTCCGCCTGTTTGAAAAAGATTTGGTTTTTAAAGACATTTATAGGCACCTCTGCACAGGGTATCAAGTTATGATTCGAACTTTCATCGCTATCTTTATTTGAACCGTAAAGGTAACTCCTCAGAGTACTTAATGCCCAAATTATGGCCAACATTTCTTTTTCGTTGGTTGCATAATTCTCTTCGGTCTTGTTAAGTGTCCTAGAGATATATGTTATCGGCCGATTGTCTTGTGAGAGGACTGCCCCAATGGAAAAATCGGATGCGTCTGTTGTGAGCTCAAAATCCCTCTTAAAATTTGGGTGAGCCAGTGTAATATCTCTTGATACCAAAGCGGTTTTTATCCTGTTGAATGCTTCGATGGCATCTTCCTTGAGTTCTATATCCATTTTCTTAGATTGTCTTTTTGAGACATTGCCGGCTTCTCCTCGAAGGAGTGCGGTCAAGGGCTTAGCTATCCTTGAATAGTCTTTTATGAACCTTCTGTAGTATCCTGACATTCCCAGGAAAGACCTTAATTCCTTCAAATTGCGGGGAATTGGGAATCGTGATACGGCCTCTACCTTTTTAGGGTTGGTTTTTATTCCTTCAGAACCAACAACGTATCCTAGGAATTCGACTTCTCCTTTTGCGAATTCGCATTTATCCAATTGTATTTTCATATTAGCCTTCTCTAGAGTTTTAAATACTACCTCGACATTATTCAAATGCTCTTCTTCGTCCTTCCCGAATATTATCACATCGTCAATGTAAACGTAACATCTTTTGCCAATGTGTTCTCGAAGGATATCGTCAAGAGCTCTTTGAAATGTCGACGGAGCGTTCTTAAGTCCAAATGGTAGTCGTAGAAATTCGTATTTCCCGTTATTCACGGAAAATGCTGTTTTTTGGTTTGTTGTTCGGTACTGTATTTACTTTTCTGTGGAATGTGGTGTCTTCTTGTATTTGTAAGCTTTGAATAAATATGTTTTGAATGTGTGTCGTGCTAACATATATAGTATATATATGGTGGTATATATAGTATATATATATATATATTTTCGCAAATTTAGCCCCATTTTAACAGCTAGAAGCTTCAAATTTCACCGAATGCGTACATATATAGCATATATTGTTGTCTGAAAAAATCATAGCGATCGGTTGTATATATAGTATAAATTATTGTATCCTTTGTTAAGGATACTAAAAAAATAATTTTTTTGGGTCTCAAGACCTTTATTATTATTTATTCACTAATTTAATTATTGGTCGTAAGACCTTACTTTGTTACTCACTAATTAAAACTAAACGTTTACAACTAACTGCTTACAACTGACTGACTTAAAAATGGTAAATTAGTTCTAAATATAACTTAATTCTACCTGTGCCAGCATTATTTCGTTCGGCGCATGGCGGATGTTGTTCCCAATTCAATTCCGGATGTCGTTCACAATATTTGTGTTTTTGCTGATCAGGCGTCTGGGCCTTTTCCTGTTTGCTTCAAAATTATTATTAAGTATTTTGAGCCATCAACTTGCGTATTGCTGACTAAGCTCTTTACGTTAGCGTCAGCTCGAATGTTGACTTAGTTGGTGCTAACTCCTCCACCCCAAAAACGAACGTCCTCGTTTGTTAAGGTAGGTATTTCGGATGCTACAGGTTCCTTGTTATCGTTTACCTGGATGCTTACTTTGTAGCTTGATAGCTCTTCTGGTTCCTTTGTAAAATGTCTTCTTATTACTGGTGCGAATATGAGTCCTCCTAGGCAGATTATTATCATGATTATTAGAGAAAAATTTGTGATTATGGCTGCTTTGTGTTTTGTGCGCAATGAATTTATACGATTTGTGTTATTTATATGGAGTTCCTTCATCATTTCCAAACTTAGGATTTCTTCTTCTTGCTTTGATGGGACATTTGACTGGAGAATTGCAGGTAGTGGTTTGCTGGTTAGTAGTTCGTTAAAAGAATATATCTGTTTATTGATACGAACTGTGGAATTATGGTACTGTATTGCGTATGACCCTGTCAGGTTTACTTTTTGGTTGTCGATATCTATAGTGCCGTTGTATTGATTTAGTAGTAGGATGCCAGGAGTGATGCTTTCTACGGTTGGGATGTGCTGGTTATTAACAAAAACGCATTCAGCTGGCTTGCTTCTCAGTAGAGGTGGGACACAGGTAGTGTTGCTAATGTCTACTATAGCCTTACGGTTACATATTCTTACATTATTATTTTCTTTACATTTAGATTCAATTCCATATACTACGTTATTATTACATGTTACAATGTCCTCGTAAGGGACTTTATTAATAAATTTTCCTATCTTTATAGGTTTTATCAAAATTGACTCACAAATGTCTTCATTTGTTATTGGTAATCCTATTATGTAAAATAACATTTTATCGTTTGTTGCAATTTTTACGCTTGCGATTTCTAGTGATTCTTCTATACTACTTAGGGTAAAATTGTTTTTTTCATATATTGATTTAATTAACATAATTTCTTCATTTGAAAATATATAGGAGTTGACTATGCCGGCCTTAGCCCAATGTATCGCATAGTCTATATTAATTATTTCTTCTTTTATAATTTTTAACTTATATTTCATTTCAATAGCAAAATTATGTTGAGTGTGTTCATCCGTTTGTATGGATTTCGCGATTTTATTAGAAATTGCTGTAATTTCATTTATTTTATCAAAAATTACTTTATTAATTACCACTTGCTGGTTATTATTTTCAACTATATTATTTATTTCATTTTCTAAGATGACTTGGTCGTCGTGGTCGGGATTTCCTGCGATCCACTTCCAGATGGTTCCTAGTTCATTAATTGCTCTTTTAAATTTCCTTGGTTTAAGTCTATTCAAATAATCTTGTATTGATCTTAATTCATTATTGAGAATGGGCAAGAGGGGGTTTCCTTCATTGATTTGTGTCCTAATGGTATGGCTAAGTTCATTTAGTGTCTTTTGGCATACGTCCAGATCTATTTTATGTATAATTTTGTAAGTTCCTGTTTGAATTTTGGTTTGTCCCGTATTAAATGTTGCAAGTTGAGAGTTGGAATAATCTATTATTTTAAAGTCCGCGTACACTAAGTGCAC
Source organism: Eurosta solidaginis (assembly GCF_040869045.1). NCBI lineage: Eukaryota > Metazoa > Arthropoda > Insecta > Diptera > Tephritidae > Eurosta > Eurosta solidaginis. The sequence goes on along the minus strand of NC_090320.1, from coordinate 81,265,249 downwards.
GAGAAGTCTGTAAGAGAGAATTTTAAAGGGGGAGTTTCTTATTTTACTAAAATCATATTAAGTCTTAATGTTACTCTTATGTACTATTCTTCCTTTTTCAGTAATTACTACACTAGATTTATCTTCTTTCACGATTTCCTTCCTATATCTAGCAGTGAGTTTTGATCCTATTCTTTTATTAATCCTAACATAAATTATGTCACCAGGAGTGTATGTCTTAATGGGTTTCCGTGTTTTATTATGGATTTCTAAATCCTTTTCTTGTCTTTTCCGAAGGGTTTCTATGTTTTCTCGCCGTGAATTCTCGTATTGTTCTGGGTCTATCGATACTCGTCTACCGAAAAATGTTTCTATAGGTCGTTTTCCTGTTGCAGAGTGTATGGAGTAATTATATTCATATGTGCATCTATCTAATAGTTCTTGAAATGAACGATGGGTGCGTTCTGTTTGGAGGCAGCGCATAATTTCCGATAAGGTGGAATGAAACCTCTCCACTTGACCATTAACTGTGCTTGCGTATGGGGGTGTTTTAAAGATTTTAATTCCAAGTTGATCTTCTACCATGAATTGTATGGATAGTGAGTTTAGGCACTTTTCATTGTCGATAACTATTGTCTTAGGTACACCAAATGCGAAGAGTATTTGTCGCAAAGGTTCTCTGATATCTTCTATTGCCTTTGACTGTATTATTCTTACCTGGGCATATTTAGAAAATTTGTCTACTGCTGTTAGTACCAGGCGTTTCTCCGTATTATAGATATCTATGTGAACTATTTCACCAGGGTACTGTGGAATTGGGGTTTTAAGTAGATGTGGTTTATTAGGGTGACGGTCATATTTATTTTCTTTACAAACTTTGCACTGTTTAATTATATTTTCTATTCTTGCTGTCATTTTTGGGAAGTAATATTTTTGTATTAGTTGTTTTTTGTTTTCATCCCTGTTTCTATGTGCTCGTGTGTGTTCTTTTAATATTTCCTCATTTTGAACATCCTCGTTTACTAAATCTTGTACTTTTGTTTGGGTATAGCGAATTTTGTAATTGGAAAAATGAAGGGGATAGATTTCCTGAATTTTTCCAATTATTTCTTCAGAGGTAAATAAGCCGTTTATCACTGAAGGATTTAGGTAACGTTTTAGTAGTGCTGTTAAATCGTCGGTTGAAAATTGGGGTTTACAAATTAAGTGTCTATGATAGGTCGGGAATGGTATTTTAAACTGATAGCTGTCTTCATCTCCTAGCGAGATCCAAATTTGGGTTTTGAAGGCATTTATGGGTCCTTCTACTGCTGGGATTAGGTTGTGCGATGAACTGTCGTCTGAGTGCGTCGCGACTGATAAGGAATTTACTTCAAATGGCCTTGATAATGTATCTGCAACTACATTGGCCTTTCCTGGTTTATATTGTATTTCGTAGTTATATTCCTCTAGTATTGCTTTCCATCGTTTCAATTTAGAGTTAGTGTTCTTATTGCTTAAGGCATAGGTGAGTGGCTGATGGTCAGTGTGTATAATAACTTTTGCTGTGCCGTATAGGTAATTTCTGAAGGAATTTAAAGCCCAAATTATTGCAAGCATTTCTTTTTCATTTACTGCATAATTTTCTTCAGCTTTGTTTAATGTTCTTGAAATAAATGTGATCGGTTTGCCATTCTGTTCCAAAACTGCGCCTATGGCATATTGTGAGGCATCTGTAGTTAAGTCGAAACCTTTACTGTAATCGGGGTATTGTAGGATAACATCTTTGGATGTGAGGGTGGCTTTAATTTTATTGAATGCTTCTTTTGCTTTTTCATTCAAATTTAATAGAATTTTCCTTGAACTGCTTTTAGACATTCTTCCTTCCTCTCCTCGAAGTAGGGATGTCAGTGGTTTTGCTAGTTTCGCATAATCTTGGATGAATCTTCTATAATATCCGGATAAACCCAAGAATGAGCGTAAGTCTTTAATTGTTTTGGGGTAGGGGAAATCTGTTATTGATTGTACTTTGGCTGGGTTTGTAGAGATTCCGTCAGAAGAGACGACAAATCCCAGGAATTCGACTTTCTTTTTGAAAAAGTCGCATTTGTCAATCTGGACTTTCATGTTTGCCTTGTTTAGAGTTTCGAAAATTGTGTCAATATGATCAGCGTGCGTTTTTTCGTCCTCGCTAAATATAATTATATCGTCTATGTATACATAGCAAATTCTGCCTATGTGTTCCCTAAGTATGTCGTCCAGTGTCCGTTGAAAAATGGCAGGGGCGTTCTTTAAGCCAAAAGGAAGTCTCGTGAACTCGTATTTTCCGTTGTTCACTGAAAAAGCTGTTTTTTCCACGTCAGATTCCTTAAGAGGAATTTGATGGAAACCGCTTTTTAAGTCAATCACTGAGAAAATTCGATTCTTTCCTAATTGGGAAAGTACCTCGTTTATCTCGGGTATTGGATACCTATCTGCGATTGTTACTTGATTAAGTTTCCTGTAATCAATGACCATTCGAAATTTTTTTTCCCCTGAGGCATCGTCCTTTTTAGGCACGACCCAGACGGGTGAGTTGTATGGGGATCTTGATTTGCGTATTATTCCGTCCTCTAGCAGTTTGTTTACCTGAGTTTCAACTTCCTGCTTAAGGCTCATGGGATATGGGTATGATTTTGAGTATATTGGTGTGTCAGAATTTGTGCGAATTTCGGCAACTACTTTTGTTGTATAAGTTAATTTTTCGTTTGGCTCTGAAAATAAATTACGGTGTTTCTGTGCTAATTGTCTAATTTCGTTTTTTTCTTCCGTGGTCATGTGTTGGTCCCGAATTTGTATTGTGTTAACATTTTGTACACTGTATTGTCTTAAAAAGATTTTTTTTATGTTTGCTATAACCATAAAATTTTCTTTCGTATGTATGACCGCTGAGAGTTCCTTTAGGCTGTCATTGCCTAGTATTGCATGAAAGGTTTTGAGAGTGGGTAGTAAGAAGAATTTAAGCTTGTAGTTTTCTAAGTTGAAGAAGTTGAGATATGTGTGATGGGTAATTTTGATTTTTCCCCCGACAGAATTTGCAAAAAAGGGGTTGTCGTTTTCTATTGATTTTGTTTCTAAGCTGGACTGGATATAATTTTTGTTAGATCCAGTGTCCACTAAAATGTTTAAAATTTCGCCGCTCTTCGTCCTGCATCTAAAGTAGGGTAACGAAGAGCTGTTCAATCTAAAAAATGTACATCACTCAGATCCTGCGGTTCTTCCTTTTCGTTGTTAAAGGTTGTGTTCTGATTGTGGTCGTTTGGATCTTCGTAGTATTGGTCTTGGTAGTATTGGTCATGGTAGTGTTGGTTATGGTAGTGTTGGCTATCCGTCGGTCCGTCGGTGTTTATGTGAAAGTTCCTTTGAACTTTGATAGGGGGATGGTTTATCATTGATGTATTAGGTGGCCGTTTGCCCATTTCTTTAGCTTTAGGGCGGTTCATATAATTTACCGCTCTTGTCCTGACGCTTTCGTCTACGTCCATGGGTTGAGGTGGTTTAGGTGGTCTTGGAGGAGCGTGGTGTTGTTGGTTAAAAGGGTTTTGTGGTTGGTATCTATTTACCTGGTTTGGGTTTTGGTTGGCGTATAGCTGATAGTTGGGAGGATTCAAATTTTGTTGATGATAGTTTTGTGGAATGGGATTTGATATGGGTTGAGGTAGGTGTGCTAGTTCGGGATAAAACCTTGATTGTGGTTGGAGTTGTTGGTAAGATTGCGGCTGGGGGTATTTTACCGTGAAGGGCTGCTGTCGTGGATTCGGAGAATTAAAGCTTTGTTGACGGGAGTTAGCCATCTGGTTGTTCGCGTGGTATGCCCTGAAGTTTTGGTTTTCGAGCTTCAGGCAAAGGTGTAAGGCTTCTGGCAAACTCTTTGGTTCCTTTATGCCAAGTAACCTGGGGAGATCACCCGAAAGTCCTCTGACGAAGGTGTCGAGGGCCTCAGCTCGGTAATTCTCAGTTAACAGGTGAACTGCTTCTTCACCTATCTCCATACAGCCTATTTTATTTAAAAGTAGTGATAGGTGTCCGTATACCTTCTGGTAGAACTCATTAATGGACATTCGTCCTTGTATGAGACATGTCATTTGGTACTCTAAAGTGCCTATGTCTCGTTTGTCGGCGTAGTGGGTAGTTAGACAGCGGGAAATTGCTGTCCAATCTAAAGGGGTGTTGTATGATTCTAAAGCTATGTCTGCCTTTCCAATTATCTTATTCCTAATAACATTCAAAATGCCGAAATATCTAGGTGTGCCCTTTGAGGGTTCATAAATTCTCAAAATTCTTTCAACACTCTTTTTCCAGGAGCTAAACTCTGAGGCATTTCCTGAGAATTCTCTTAATGAACGTACAACATCTGGAATCTTATCCATTTCACTCATATTATTTTGGAATTGGGCGTCTATAGTTTGATCAGTTATGATAGGATTTGTTGTGTTGTTAAGGACACTCTGTACTATATTAGGCACGCTTGCCTCTATGGCTAGGGATATCATGCTTTTTATCATATTGGCCAAGTCTGGTGAAATTTGGTTATTAGCGCTTGGCGGTGCTGGTGGCGCAGCAGGAGGGTTAGCTCCAAGCATTGAGGGTCTAATCAAATTGTTTGGGTTTGACATTGTAAGGAATTTTTGATTTTTTTCTTTCGGTAAGGGATTTGATTTTCTGGACTTCTTAAATCACAAAAAAAATTACGATTGTCTTGAAAAGGATTTTCCTAAATTTTTTCTTTTTTTTTTATTTCCGCACTTTCACTTTTAAAATGAAATATCTAAGTTATTAAATTCTAAATTATTTAAATTTTTGAGTGACTTCCACAATAAGTATTCGAATTTCGTAATTGTAATTTTTATGTAGAAATTTACTTCTCTTATTTTTTTATAATTTTTAATTCCTATAAATCTTTTTGAAAGTTACTTATTTTTCAATATTTTTCTTTTTCCTTAAAAAAAAAATCTTTCGCTCATTACTTTCTAAATTTTTCAAATATGCGTTTTTAAGATGAAATTTCAAAATTTAGTAGATTTGAATTTTTTTGTTTTTAAATATTTTTCTTAAATATATAAATACTTTCTTACATTAATTTCAGCTCCATCTCGATAAGTGTGTATTCTTCCCTTTTCCTGGCGGTACTCGTGGTACACTGGCTTATACCTTGTTGCTGGGGGTGGCTCCTTGGCTGGTATCGTTGGGGCGTCCGGGAAGTTTGTAAGTTTTCACTACCCCTTTCACGCCTCTTCTTATAGGTATCGTTTAGTAATACAAATTGGAATAGTTTTTCTTTCGTAGCACTTTATTATTTGTGGTACTTATTGAAAGTTTTTTTCCTACCGGTTTTCTTTCTATTGTGGCACTTTTTGTATTGTGGCACTTTTTTTGAAAGTTAATGCTATACTGGTGGCACTTTTGGAATTTTTTGATAACAGTTTCCTTCGCGGCACTTTATTAAGCTTTATACCGATTTTACAACACTATAACTTTACCAGGCCAAGCCTTTTAGCTCGGGCGCCAATTATTGTATCCTTTGTTAAGGATACTAAAAAAATAATTTTTTTGGGTCTCAAGACCTTTATTATTATTTATTCACTAATTTAATTATTGGTCGTAAGACCTTACTTTGTTACTCACTAATTAAAACTAAACGTTTACAACTAACTGCTTACAACTGACTGACTTAAAAATGGTATATTAGTTCTAAATATAACTTAATTCTACCTGTGCCAGCATTATTTCGTTCGGCGCATGGCGGATGTTGTTCCCAATTCAATTCCGGATGTCGTTCACAATATTTGTGTTTTTGCTGATCAGGCGTCTGGGCCTTTTCCTGTTTGCTTCAAAATTATTATTAAGTATTTTGAGCCATCAACTTGCGTATTGCTGACTAAGCTCTTTACGTTAGCGTCAGCTCGAATGTTGACTTAGTTGGTGCTAACTTATATATCTCATACAACCGATTGTTTAGATAAGAAACTTTTCGCAATTTCTACCCCATTCTAACGTATATAGTATATATTGTTGTGTCAAAAAATCATAGAGATCGGTGATATATATAATATATATATGATGGTATATATAGTATATATATTTTAACAGCTAGAAGCTTCAAATTTCACCAAATGCTTACGTGTATAGCATATATTGATGTCTGAAAAAATCATTGAGTTCGGTGGTATCAATAGTATATATCTAATACAACCGATTGTTCAGATAAGAAACTTTGCGCAATTTCTGCGCCGTTTTAACAGCTAGAAGCTTCAAATTTCACCAAATGCGCTTACGTATATAGCATATATTGTTGTCTGAAAAAATCATAGAGATCGGTGGTATATATATTATATACTTCATATAAACTATAATTTTTGCCCCTTTTTTACGGCTAGAATCAATCTTGCCAATAAATGCTACTTTGGACTAGGTAGACAATTGAAAAGTAAAGTCCTCTCTCGGCGAACGAAAATCATACTCTACTTACTCACTTATCGTACCCGTCCTGCTATATGGGGCAGAAGCATGGACCATGACAACAGCAGATGAAACGGCTTTGGGAGTGTTCGAGAGAAAAGTTCTTCGAAAGATTTATGGACCTCTACGCGTTGGCGATGGCGAGTACCGAAGAAGATTTAATGATGAGCTGTACGAGCTATACGCAGACATCAACATAGTCCAGCGAATTAAAACGCAGCGGCTGCGCTGGCTAGGCCATGTTATGCGAATGAAAGATGATGCTCCGGCCAAGAAAGTGTTTCTATCGGAACCCGCCTATGGAAGCAGAGGTAGAGGGCGGCCCCCACTCCGTTGGAAGGACCAGGTGGAAAACGATTTAAACTCCCTTGGTATGACCAATTGGCGCCGGTTGGCGGAGCGAAGGAGCGACTGGCGCGCCTTGTTGGACGGCCATAACCGTTTAGACGGTTAAGCGCCAATTAAGTAAGTAAGTAAGTTTACGGCTAGAAGCTTCAAAATTTCATCAAATAGTTACGTTTACGTCATTTATTTTTGAAATACGTGATTCGTAGTCATACTTTTTACATACAGACCACAAAAAACGTGAAGCTTTGCGTCCTCACACAAAGTACCTACCTATTTTTATACCTTTCATGAAAATTAAATGGTATATTAATTTCGTCACGAAACCCAAAATTGTAAGTCCTTAAAGGAAAATAGATAGACCCACCATTAAGTATACCGAAATAATTAGGATGAAGATCTGAGTTGATTTAGCCATGTCCGTCTGTCCGTCTGTCTGTTCGTATGCAAACTAGTCCCTCAATTTTTGAGATATCTTGATAAAACAACCGATTGTTCAGATAAGAAACTTTTCGTAATTACTGTCCTATTTTAACAGCTAGAGGCTTCAAATTTCAACGAATGCTTACGCATATAGCATATATTGTTGTCTGAAAAAATCATAAAGATCCGTGGTATAAATAAAAAAAATAAATAAATGTAAGGCGCAATAACCTCCGAAGAGATCTAAGGCCGAGCTTCTCTTCCAATTTGCGTCGTGCTCCTCTTGATTTTCCCTACAAATTGGCCGGACGGGACCTACATGTTTTATGCCGACTCCGAACGGCATCTGCAAGGTAGATGAGTTTTCACTGAGAGCTTTTCATGGCAGAAATACACCCGGAGCGCTTGCCAAACACTGCCGAGGGGCGACCCCGCTTAGAAAAATTTTCTTATAATTGAAAAACATTATTTCTAAAATTTTGATGTTGCTTTGCCCGGGAGTTGAACCCAGGGCATACGGTGTGATAGGCGGAGCACGCTACCATCACACCACGGTGGCCGCGATCCGTGGTATATATAGTATATATATGGTGGTATATATAGTGTATATATATACTATATATACTGTTAGAATGGGGTAAAAATTGCGAAACGCCGTTATGAAATTCGTATGTAAAATCACCCCTGATTTCGAAAATTGAGTTCATATTTGATTCCATGGTACCGTTTTTGAGATATTTGCAATTTACCGTTATTCGAAAAACCAAAAAGATGGCTCCCTTTAATTACGTATATCTCACGAATGGGTTAAGCAATTGCAAAAAGGTTTACAGAATCAAAAAGACGATAAAATTTCTATAAACTCATCATACATTTTTTTTTTTGCTCAACCAGATAGTTTTCGAGATATTAGCTTATCATTTCAGATTTTTTTTTTATGAAAAAAATTACTTTTGCGAGGGCAGCATTCAAAAACCACAACTTTTTTCCAGATATTTTTTCTTTACGTAAAGCTCTGTTTAATTAGAAAAAAGATAAGCTATCATCGAAGAAAATCGATGCAAAACTACGTAAGTTGTAAGCGATCAAATAAAAATACCCAGGTTGCGCAACTTCAATGTACATATGTATATGTGGTAATTAGGGTCCAAATAATTACACACGAATTTAAATTTAAGTCTTTATTATAACTAAAATATTTACTAAATTTAACAAAATTTATTATTTATTAATTTGCGAAAACAATGTTAAGCGGTCAGCTCGTGTGCGTAGACTAACTCTTTTTGAATTTATGACTTGCCGAATTAGGTGAGTGCATCAGAGACTCAACAAGAGAGCCAAACCGGTTATGTGGTTGACACCACATGTCTCCCCTTCTTGGAAAAATTATCTTCTGTTGCGGTGAAACACAGTTTTCTACAAAAGAAGAAAATAAAACATATTAAGTAACAAAACGTAAGCATTTTACGTTTGTAGCTGGTTTAGTTTCTGCAGCTTGAGAGGCGCTGACTGATTGTGTTTGTTGGACATTCAGATCGTCGGCGAGGAAGTACACCGGTTTAAGACGATCAACCGAAATGGGTGTATTTTTGCCTCTAACATTTACAATGAAGTATTTTTCTCGCTTTTCAATTACGGGATACGGTCCATCATAAGGTGTAGCAAATGATTGTCGAATGTGGTCGTGCCTGACAAAAACATGCGAAGTGCTGGCTAGATCTTTGAAAACAAATATGTTTTTGCGACTGTGTCTGGATGTCTGTGCTGGAGTTAGCGAGTGAAAGTAATGCCTGAGTGATGCTATTAATTCGTGTGCTGATGAATTCATATTTGATGGATGCAAAAATTCACCTGGCAAGCGAATGGGCTCACCGAACACTAACTCGGCTGACGTCGCACCGATATCTTCTTTCCAAGCGGCTCTGAGTCCGAGAAGCACCACGGGTAACGCGTCGTACCAGTCTTGTCCATGACATAATAAAGCGGATTTTAACTGCCTGTGCAGACGTTCGACCAAGCCATTTGATTGTGGATGGTATGGTGTTGTTTTCAAATGCTTACTGCCCAGAATCTTAGTTAGTTGATAAAACAAATCTGATTCAAATTGTCTGCCAAGATCTGAAGTAATTTTCAGCGGCACGCCAAACAACGAAATCCAGCTGTTCACTAGACTGCGCGCTACTGTTTGCGCTGTACCGCTTTCGACTGCGATTGCCTGGGGGAAACGTGTAAATCTGTCTACGATTGTTAAGCATTGTGTGAATCCACGCGAAACTGGTAAAGTAACCAAATCTATATGAACATGTTCGAATCTTTGCGTTGGTAACTCAAAATTTGAAATCGGAGACGACGTGTGACGAGTTATTTTATTGGCTTGACATTTTAGACAGCATTTAGTCCAGCGAGCAATATCTGCGTTCATCGATGGCCACACGTACCGTGAAGCAACTAATTTTCGGGACGCGCGTTGGCCTGGGTGAGAAAGAGAGTGTAGCGCATTGAAAATTTTGAAGCGCAATACTTTGGGGACATATGGACGTACTGTACCTGACGAAACGTCACAGTATATTTTGATTCTGTTGTCGTTAAAATGAAGCTGGCGTAAGTGAAGCGACGATGTTGGGTTGAGCAGAATATTTTGCAGCTCGGTGTCTGCTAGCTGTGCATTTAATAAATCTGTTGTTGTTACAGCAGATGAGATTTCATCGACACGCGATAGTGTGTCAGCAACAATATTCTCAGTGCCTGACACATGGCGAAAATCGGTCGTAAACTGGCTTATAAAATCCAATCTCCTAAACTGCCACGGGGACGCGCGGTCGGGGCGCTGCTGGAAGGCGTGTATGAGCGGTTTGTGGTCAGTATAGATAACGACGTGTCGTCCCTCGAAAATATATTTGAAATGCTGTATTGCTTCATACACAGCATGCAGTTCACGGTCGTAGGTCGACTTTTTTTGGGCGGAGGGAGAGAGTTTCTTGCTGAAAAATGCTAGGGGTTCCCAATCGTTGCTGCATCGTTGTTGAAGTACTGCACCAATGGCATTTTCGGAGGCATCCGTAAAGATTGCCCATTCAGCGTTAACGTTTGGGTGTGCCAGCAGCGTTGAATTTACGAGAGCTTGTTTGCAGTCATTGAAACTTTTTTCCAGCTCCGGTGTCCAATTAACTGTATGGGAACTTTTTATGTTAGGACCTTCGAGTATTTTGTTTAGGGGACCTAACAGTTGAGCTGCGTTTTTAATAAATTTACGGTAGAAATTAATCGTACCTAGAAATCCACGAAGCTTTTTGATTGTTGACGGTTTGGGAAAATTAGTAATCGCAGAAACCCTTTCACTGAGAGGTGATAGTCCACGGGCGGAAACCAAGTGTCCCAAGAATGGGACTTCGTCTTTACCAAAAATCGACTTAGCTAGGTTAATAACAAGTCCTGCATTTTGCAGGCGCTGAAACAATAATTCAAGGTGTGTCATGTGCTGCTGTTGATTGTCTGATGCCACCAGTATATCGTCAATGTAAACGAAGACAAATTCCAAATCTCTCGTTACCTCGTCCATGAAACGTTGGAACGTTTGCGCAGCATTGCGCAATCCAAACGTCATGAACGGGAACTCGAAGAGGCCGAATGGTGTGATAATCGCCGTCTTACTAATGTCTTCAGGTGCCACCGGAATCTGGTTAAACGCGCGTACCAAATCGATAATAGAAAACACTCTCTTACCATGCAGGTTCGCTGCGAAATCCTCGAGGTAGCGAACTGGATATTTATCTGGAATGGTACGGTCATTAAGACGCCTATAGTCCCCACAAAGACGCCACTCACCAGACTTTTTGGGCACTAAATGTAATGGTGACGACCATGGGCTGTCACTTCTCCTGGCTAAACCTAGTTTAATTAACTTTTCGAACTCTTGCCTGGCGATGTTAAGTTTATCAGGGGCCAAGCGCCTGGCTTTGCTGGAGACTGGTGGTCCATTAACTGTTTTAATGTGGTGTTCAGTGGTAAATTCGCTAGTACGTTGGACACCGCCTGGTTGAACAACAGCTTGAAATTTCTGAAAAAGTATGTTATAGACTGGATCTACATCGGGGTTGAGGGCTTTAATTGAAGCGACGTCATGCTTGAAAATTTTTCCACATGTTGAAATTCCGGTGAGACCGTCAGTTAAGCTCTTTCTCTTAAGATCCACTAACAAGCCGAAATGGCTCAGTAGATCAGCACCGATGATAGGACGGGTGACATCAGCAATGACGAAACGCCATGGGAGATCTCTACGTAGTCCCAGATTTAATATCAACATTTTAGTACCGTAGGTGTTAATTGGAGTGCCATTGGCGGCGAATAAATGGTATGAAAGTGGAACAAGTTGTTTGCTTTGAATACGGCATGGATAAACGGAAATGTCGGAGCCAGTATCGATGAGAAATTTATCCCCCGTTGCCTGGTCTGTGACAAACAAGCGGCAGGAGTTGGACGAAAGAGAGTCGTTACCCACCTTTAGCGACTCTCCCGAGAGTTTTCCTGAAACTTGCAACCTGGTAGACATTTACGAGCGTTCGATTGAAATTTGGTATAATACCAACAAATGCCTGTTTGATTGCACAGCTTTTTCGCCGAAGATTTACTTCTTGCACGGCCCGATCGGAGGGAGGGAGTTTGCGATCGAGGTCTGGATTGTCTTGACTGTAAGTTTGAGATAGAGGTTGTTAACGACGCGACTTGTTTAATGAGAGCAGCGATATCTTCGCGCAAATCAGGTGGTCGCGATACGGCGGCGCAGTCTTGGGGATGATAAACTTCATGAAGTTTGTCTGCATAATCTGCAAGTTCTGTTATGCCAACATTTTTATGCATTACAAGGCACACACGAGTTTGTTGAGGAAGGTGAGAAAGCCAACGCGTTTTAAGCACCTCCTCATCAATATCGGGTACAAGTGCTTTTAAATGGCGTAAGTGTTGCGATGGCGTTCGATCACCCATACTTTCTTTGTCCAAAAGTTGGAGTAATTTGGCCTCCTTGGACTTGGAGAATCGCGAAATCAGCGTACTTTTTAGGTGCTGGTACGGATTAGTGCCTGGTGGGTTGATAATCAGGTCCTCTACTTCCGCTGCAGAACGTGTATCGATGAGTGGAATGGTTTGATAAAATTTTTCTTTTTCTGTCTCGATACCATGATTAACGAATTGAGCCTCGAGTTGAGCAAACCAAAGAGAGGGTTTCTCGCTGCTAAATGGAGGCGCCTTAACGTTACGAGTAGCAGTGCTCATTATCTTCTCGACGTTCGGTTTCTGTGATGGAGTATCAATAGGCATAACAAACGAAATACTTGAGTCTCAACGACGGAGAACGTCGCAATTATATCAACACAGCGTGCTAACCAATAAGGTATTTTTTAGTTCAGTTATGACTCGCGATTATTGAGTGTTTTTTACCAGAGAGGCGATTAGTTGCGCTAGTAATTTGTCGAGTTACTAAATGACCGCTCAAAGTTGTTTTTTTATTTTTTTTTTTTTTGCAGGTAGGTATCAACCGCTATTCTATGACAATGAAATGACCTTAGAAAACCGAAGTTGAAAAAAAAAAATTTTCAGCATTAGAATTGCATAAAATGTTCAAACCGCATGTGGAATTATATATGCACGTAATTTAGTTTTCTGAATATTTTGCAAAGAAACGCGACACAATTAAATGTTTTATGGACGCGTTGGTTGGTTGATGCGCTGAATGTATGATTTAACACGCCGATATTCTTCCTTTTCAGTTTTTTTTTATAAAGACGTATTTAAACGCGGTTCGGACTAAAAAAAAGATCACGTCGGGGTCACCAATGTGGTAATTAGGGTCCAAATAATTACACACGAATTTAAATTTAAGTCTTTATTATAACTAAAATATTTACTAAATTTAACAAAATTTATTATTTATTAATTTGCGAAAACAATGTTAAGCGGTCAGCTCGTGTGCGTAGACTAACTCTTTTTGAATTTATGACTTGCCGAATTAGGTGAGTGCATCAGAGACTCAACAAGAGAGCCAAACCGGTTATGTGGTTGACACCACATATACATACATATATTAAAGGTATAAAGTGCAAATGGGATATTGCTATTGCTATGTACTATTCTACTGCAACGACATTCCTGGTTTATTCAAAGAGTTTGGTCAAACATATGATTCAAAAGAGTGGCGATTGTTCATAGACAGCAATAAACTGAGTTTGAAGGCTGTATTATTGCATATTGGTAACAAAAAGCCTTCCATCCCTATCGCACATGCAGTAAATACAAAGGAAACCTACGAGGAAATGCAAAAACTACTCAAATTTATCAAATATGAAGAGCATGATTGGAAAATATGTTCTGATCTCAAAGTCGTTGCAATGCTATTCGGTCTACAAAGTGGCTACACCAAGCACTGCTGCTTCCTCTGCAAGTGGGATAGCCGAGCTCGTAAGGACCACTACGTCAGAAAAGATTGGCCGGAAACAGTCGAGTTTACCGTTGGTGTGGATAACATCAAATACACCCCTCTTGCCAAGACAGAGAAAATCATACTTCCACCCTTACACATCAAGCTCGCTCTCATTAAAAACTTTCTTAAAGCTTTGGACAGAGAAGGTGAAGCATTCGACTATTTGAAAACAATTTTTCCACATATTTCTCAAGCCAAGATAAAGGAAGGTATTTTTGTTGGACCACAAATAAAAAAGTTGATCAACAATAATCAATTCAAAGGACTACTCTCATCAGTTGGGGCAGCAGCGTGGGAATCCTTTGAAAAGGTCGTTGCTTCTTTTCTCGGTAGACACAAAAGCCCTAACTACGAGCAGATAGTGAACGACTTAATCAATAATTATGTGAAAATGGGTAAATATTAAAGGCTTATTAAAATTAATTTCCCAAAATTCTTTAACTTGTTTACCTAACTAATATTTTCTTTCCAGGCGTAAATATGTATTTAAAAATTCACTTTATGCACTCACATTTGAGCTTTTTTCAGGCAAATCTTGGCGACGAAAGTGACGAACATGGCGAAAGGTTTCATCAGCAAATGAAATTAATTGAGAATCGATATCAAGGATTCTGGGACGTCGCAATGATGGGTGATTACTGCTGGTATCTCATAAGAGAAAGCGATCCTAAACTGAATAAGCGTCAAAGTAGAACACATAATTATTTCGACTACATAGTAAAATCAAATTAAGATAAATATTGTTAGAATATATTTTTAAAAAAAATAAATTTTAAAAAAAGTTCAAAATATGGGTAATTTCATTCATAAATTGAACTTTTAACTAAATAGGAACAGAGCATAACTAGATATTTCACTCTTCTTTATACCATACATACGTTTTGAGGTATAAGTTGAAATTGCGCAACCTGGGTATCGCTTATAACTTACGTAGTTTTGCATCGATTTTCTTCGATGATAGCTTATATTTTTTCTAATTAAACAGAGCTTTACGTAGAGAAAAAACATCTGGAAAGAAAGTTTTGGTTTTGGAATGCTGCCCTCGCAAATAGTAATTTTTTTCATATTTTTTCATAAAACAACAAAAATCTGAAATGATAAGCGAATATCTCGAAAACTATCTGGTTGAGCAAAAAACAATGTATGGTGCATTTATAGCCGATTCTGCAATTGCTCGACCCGTTCGTGAGATATACGTAATTAAAGAGAGCCATCTTTATGCTTTTTTCGAATAACGGTAAATTGCAAATATCTCAAAAACGCCACCACAGAAACAAAAATGAACTCTATTTTCGAAATCAGAGGTTGGTTTTACATACGAATTTCATAACCGCGTCTCTGGTAAATTTTGGCCGTCGACCAGTGTTATTAATGAAATTTGTATAAGTTTTCCCATAGTTTCTATAATACAACGAAATTAAACTTTAATATTGTCGTTATGAATTATTCTGTTTCTGCTTTGTATTTTAATCTTATTCCCTAAATCTTCTACTACTATTTGTTTCTTATATTTGGGCTTCAGTTTATTCCTTTCCCCATATAACTTTTCATATATAATATCACCTTTATGATAATTTTTTTGAACCCGCTTTTTGTTGTGATGCTCCAACATCTTTTTCTGAGTACTTTTTAATATATCCCTCATATTTCCATGTGCTTCCTTATTAAATAAAATATTACAAGGCTGTTTACCTGTTACCGAATGTATTTTTTTCTATTATACTGCTGAACCGCCCTCATAATTGACTCGTAATCACTTATTAAACTATGTTCCTGCTTTAAACATCGAGATATTTCTATTAGTGTGGAATGAATCCTCTCCATTTGTCCGTTGCTAGTACTATGACGTGGTGCACAGTAGTAAATCTGTATGTTGAAACTTTCCATTAAAAACTTAAACTGCATCGTACTAAAACCTGGTTCGTTGTCTATGAATATACTTTTGACATCTGGAAATGTTTGTAAAAGTTCTAAAATGTATCTTCTAAATTCAGTTTATCCTCAATATATTTGATAACCAGATACTTCGAATAAGAATCCAAACATGTTATAAACTTTAATTTCTGAGCGAAAAAGATGTCTATATGGAGTTGTTCTCCTTTTTTTCTGGCATAGGTGTTTCACCTATAGGAATCAATTTCGGATGCCTTTCGTATTTATTATTATTGCATATGTTGCAATTTTCTGCATATTGCTTAAATTGTCTAACCATTAATGGCCAATAATATTCCTGTCTGATCTGAGCTAAGTTCTCCCTATAATTTCGGTGTGCTCTATTATGTGTTTGTTCAATAATTGCTCCCTGATCGTCCCTATTAGTGACATCATTAGTGAATAATTTAGTATATAAAAATTTCACTGTTGGAAATGCTTCTCTTAGCACATTCTTTATCTCATAAAGCACTTCAGGTGTACAGTATATTCCAGTAACTATCTTTGGATTCATATATTACTTCAAGACACCAACTATATTTTGTGGTATGTCATACTCAATCCAAAATCGTTTGCTATTTAAATTAGAAATCGTCTCCAAGACGGTTATTCTTGCTCCACTATTTATCAATATTTGCTGTTTAAAATGGTTTAGTGGCTTTTTTGTTTCATAAATCTGATATTCATCACTACTTTCCGCAGAATGTTGAGTATTTGTTACCGAATCACCCGAAAGATCCGATTCTTCAGAACTTGTTAAATTATTCAGTATTTGTCTTGACAATGCGTCAGCAACAACGTTTGTTGCCCCTGGTTTATAAATTATTTTTGGTGAAAACTCCTCAATAAAAGGTCTCCATCTTTTAATTTTAATGTTTGGGTTTCTTTCAGAAATCGCAAATGATAAAGGTTGCTGGTCAGTGTGAATTTCTAAATCACTCACACCGTAACGATAATTTCTCAGAGTTTTCAATGCTCAGACTATGGCATGGTAGGTAGGTTGAACTGGCCGGTCCATGAGGACCTCACATAGACTGATTGAGTCCGTAGTGTTACCAGAAGTTTGTTTTAACGACCAAACTGAAAAACCCTATCAAAAACCAGGACCTATGTTATAAAATAACTCCGTCCTCTTGGCAAATACTAGAAGCTTCCTAGGACTTCAGCCACTTGCTGCTTCTAGATCTGACAGCTGTATCACTCCTAATAGCTGGAGTCTTAGTCTGGCAAGTGCAGGGCACGAGCACAGAACTTGCACGATCGTTTCCTCCTCCAACCCGCACTTCCTACATCTGCTATCACTGACCAAGCCTAATTTAAAGGCATGTTACGCCAGAAGGCAGTGTCCAGTCAGAATACCCGTCATGAGTCTACAGTCCTCTCTTTTTAATGATAGAAGCAACTGTGTTAGTCTAAGGTTGTAAGACCTACACATAATCTTCGACACTACAGCCCCGCGCTTGAACCCACGCCTTTCCCGCTGGTCGATCATGTGCACCTCTCGCATTCGCTTAATCTCGCCCAATCTAATTGGAACATCTACGGAGAAAGCTTCAAGGGATGCGGTCTTTTTAGCTAGTTCGTCCCCTTTTTCTTTCCCATCTATTCCCATATGCCCTGGGACCCAATATAGATGTATGCTTCTCCCTGTCCCGATTCTGTCCAGAGACTGCTTACACTCTAACACGCATTTAGATGCTGTGCTATGCGAGATTATTGCCTTAATTGCTGCTTGACTGTCAATATAAAAGTTAACACGGTTGCAGCTTAAGCTATTCTCTTCCAGGGTTTCTACTGCTTTGGTTACGGCTAATATTTCCGCTTGGAAAACGCTACAGTAATCCGGCAGCCTGTAGGATCTGCTTATTTCCGGATCAGCGCAGTATACCGCAGACCCTACTCCTTCCACTACTTTGGAACCATCGGTGTACACATGTATCGCCCCGTCCGCCATTTGCGCACCCTTGCGCCAACCGTCCACATCTATTGTGGCCTCAAGATCTCCCTCGAAGCGCAGATAGGGAATCGTGTAGTCTGTTCGTCTTGTGATTGATGACGCTATACTACTATGGCCATATGGTCGGCGCTCAAGCTTCCCCGAAGCACCGAGCCTGGTTGCGGTCGTTAACGCTTTGTTCTTTGCTACCAGGTCTACAGGTGGGATGTGCAGAATGGCATACAGTGCAACCGTCGGGGTTGTTTTCAGGGCTCCCGTAATGCTAAGCATCGATAGTCTGCATACCCCTTCTAATTTTTTGAGGTGTGTTGTTTTTTGTGTGGCTTTCCACCAAACAAGAGCTCCATAGTATAGAATAGGGCTTACAATCGCTGTAAAAAACCAATGAGAAAGAGAGGGCGATATGCCCCACGTACACCCCAGCATTCTTTTACATGCATAGAGTGCCGTTGAGGCCTTCTTGACCCTCTCCTCCACGTTGAGCTTCCATGACAGCTTACTGTCTAGGATGATTCCTAGATATTTTGTGAAAGGTTTCTCCTGTAAGGTCACCCCTCCTAACTTAGGCCTGGTCCAATTTGGGACGTTTTACCTCTTTGTAAACAAGACCATATCCGTCTTCTCCGCATTGACTTTCAACCCGACAGTAGATGCCCAGGTATGAATATCCCGAAGCGCCCGATCCATCAAAGAACTAATGTTTGGAAGGCACTTTTCACTTATGACAATTGCAACGTCATCTGCGTAAGCCGTAAGTTTTACGGGTCCCTCATCGAATTGCCTGAGCAGTTCGTTGATGACCAGCGTCCACAGCAGAGATGATAGCACCCTCCCTGCGGCGTGCCCCTGTCCACTGATTTTGTGTCTTCGTACAATCCCCATTGTGATGTAATCTTTCTGCAATTTAACATGCAGCCGATCCATCTGATTAAGGCAGGATGTACTTTAATGTAATTAAGACCATCCATAATCGCCCATTTTGCAACATTATTGAAAGCCCCAGCAATGTCCAAGAAGACTCCTAGAGCATACTCCTTATATTCCAGGGATTTCTCTATGCTTATTACCACCCTATGCAATGCGGTGTCTACCGACTTGCCTTTGGTGTACGCATGCTGTGTTGTGGAGAGCAGCTTTCCATCCACGTTGGACTTTATGTACACATCTATCAGCCTCTCAAAGGTTTTGAGCAGAAATGATGTTAAGCTAATGGGTCTATAGTCTTTGGAATACATGTGAACGATCTTCCCCGTCTTTGGTAGAAAAGATACACGAGCAGTTCTCCAAGAGTGCGGTACATGATTCAGTCGTTTGCACCCATCGAATATTATTTTAAGCCATTCCACAACCGCCCTACTTGAGACTTGTAGCATGGCCGGGAATATACCATCTGGGCCCGGCGATTTAAACTTAGAAAACTTCTTCACTGCCAACTCGATCTTGGTATCGGTCACCAAGCCCGGCACTACTAGCTCCGTGATCGAAGTGTGAGTGATGTCTGCTGGCTCCTCTAAACCGTCTCCCGATGGGAAATGTGTATCGAGAAGCACCTCAAGGGATTCCTCACTATTACATGACCATTCCCCGTTCTCTTTCTTTATTAGTCCCTGGACTATTTTTCCCTTTGCTAGGACTTTTTTCAACCGTGCTGTTTCGCTGGAGCACTCTATGTCCGTACAGAAACTCTTCCATGAGTTTCTCTTCGCCCTGGTAATTTCACGCATGTAGATCCTCAGTAGATCCCTGTACTCGTCCCGACACGCTTCGCTTTCCGCGGTCTCTGCGAGCTTAAACATTTCTTTTACCTGTCTTCTTAGAAGACTCAGCTCATTGCTCCACCATGGCTGCTTTGCTTTTCCTCTGAATCTTCTTAGAGGGCAAGCTTTGTTATACGCAGTCATAAGCGTCCTTGTTGGGAATTTGTTCGACTCCTCCAGTTCCTCTACATTAGCAACCTCTTTGGGTTGTCCCAGTTTTGTTTCTGGAATTTAGTCCAGTTCGTTGACCTAGGTTTTCTAAAGGTTCCTCCCTTCTCTACCCTCTTTAGGGGGATTCTGAAGCTGATATACGCATGGTCGGAGAAGGATGGTCTATCAAGAACCATCCAATCATACCTTGATATATCACGCTCGGAGCTCAATGTAATATCCAGGACATTGCTGGATGTTGGACCAATGTATGTAGGGACATTTCCCCTGTTGGCTATCTGCAAATTGGTTTGCAGGATGTAACAAAACAGAGATTCGCCTCTCTCGTTGTTATCTGCTCTTCCCCACGCATTGTGGTGCGCATTTGCATCTGCGCCTATGACCAACCGCCCTTTGCGCCCTTCCTCCTCTACTAGCCTTTTGCACTACATCGGTGGGACCTCCGCAGCATGGGCCATGTAGCAGGACGCCAGGATAAATGCCTGCTTATTCTTTTGCTCAACGGCCGCCGCTACGAGATCCTCAGTGGTGTAATTAGGCAGCATATATGAATGCAGCTGTTTCCTTACCATTACTACAGCTCGCACCCGTCCTTCCGTTTGCGCGTAGTAAACGCCAAACCTGCGCGCGCTAAGTCCAGAAACCTTTCCTCCCGATGAGAGCCACGGCTCCTGGATCAGCGCCACGTCAAACGAACCCTTCTCAAGGGTTAGGAGGAGTTCGCTCGACGCCACTTTACTGTGTTGCAGGTTTATCTGTAGGACTCGCAGCACCATTGGGCTGTTTGTCCCCCTCCAGCACCTTCGTCTTGATGTCGTCTTCCTCCCCTTGCCCTTTTGGTTTAGAGTATTCGAGGCCCCCTTCAGCCTCTCGTGACTGTTGTGCCGGGTGTTCCTCTGTGCGAGACACAGCACCATTTAGCGGTTGGTTCTCTTCTAGCACGTTCGTGGTGACGTCGGGGACCTCCACCTGTCTTTTAATCAGAATTTATTCTAAAAAATGGTTTTCATTTATATTATTTATCCTTTGTACCTATTGCTAAGGCTGAGTGCTGTCTTGATCACTTTCATTGGCCCTTCTAGGTACACTATGTTGTTGGTAATTAGATTGGAAATTACCCCTATTTCCTACCCGCGGTTGGCTTGATAGCCTAACCCTAGGTCTATTTAATATCATGTCCATTGGTTCTGGACAATTTTGGTTAGTTGCGTTTGTTGAGGTTATCCTTGCTGGATACCTCAAACTGTTTTGATAATTCTGAGTCCTTCGACTTGCCTGTGGAGGACTTCGTGAACCAACTACTTGGTTATTTCTTGAAAATTGAAGCGCAAATTGTGCTCGCATTTGGTTCGAATAAAGCTGTTGCGCTTTTGCAAGAGCGTTTGGCAGATCCTTTGGTGCCAATGTGAATAATATCTGATCCAGTAAGATTGAGGGGTGGAGCCGTGTGTAGAAGTCCACGAAAGTGGGATCCCGTGGGTAGCCGCTAAACATCCGTTTAGCGATGAGCTAATGTGAGAAGGCGACAGCCTGGCTAGGCCACTCTGACATAGTCGGTTTAAGGGCTAGCCGGGGAGATCTCATCGGCAGCTTCTGTACACCTCTAGGTGCGGCTGCAAGCGGGCGTCTGTCTTGGAGCAAGCAACTCGCTATATAAACGTGCCAAGTAATATTTTCACCCCCGCTGAGCGGGTTGTGCGCTGGGCTTCGGACCCGCCACGTAAAATCATACTCCAATGAAATATAACAACAAGCCTTGGATAAATACAGTCTCTATTGATGACGACCATGGCAAACGTTTTGAATTGAGGACATGCACCTGGAACGTCCGCTCCCTGAATGGGATTGGTGCAGATGCCCGGCTGGTTGATGTCCTCGTCAAAGCAAAATCTGACATCACCGCCATCCAAGAAATGCGTTGGACGAAGCAAGGAAGAAAGAAAATCAAAAATTGTGACATATATTGGAGTGGCCATACGAATAAGCGCAGTTTTGGCGTCGGATTCGTGGTGGGAGAGACACTTTGTCGCCAAGTGCTGGCGTTCCCACCTGTGGACGAGCGTCTCGCCGCTATCCGAATAAAAGCAAAATTTTTTAATATATCATTCATCTGCGCCCATGCGCCGACAGAGGAGAAAGACGATGAGGTGAAAGACACTTTTTATGAACAATTGGAACGCACATACGAGCGCTGCCCCCGTCATGATATAAAAGTCGTGCTTGGCGACTTTAACGCCAGGGTGGGCAAAGAAGGTGTTTTTGGCCCTACAGTCGGAAAGTTCAGCCTACATAATGAAACTTCTCCTAACGGACTGAGGCTGATTGACTTTGCCGGTGCTCGAAACATGGTCATATCCAGCACGAGGTTCATGCATAAAAAGATACATCAAGCTACATGGCTGTCTCCTGATCGAAATACTCGCAATCAGATCGATCACGTTGTGACGTACGGCATGCCTCCAGTGTTTTAGATGTGCGCACGATCCGAGGACCTAACATCGACTCGGACCAGTATCTCGTTGCAGCCAAAATACGCACCCGCCTCAACGCGGCTAAAACCAAGGAACAAAAAACACAAGGAAAGCTAGACGTCGAAAAGCTTCAATCACAACAGACTGCCAATGATTTCGCAACTCGACTCTCACACCTGCTCTCTGAGAGCACAACTCATCCTGAAGGAATACAGGAGCATATCTCCAAAGCACTTCGTACTACCGCCGATGGAAAAATTGGTTACCGGCGGCCACGAAAAAACAACTGGTACGATGCAGAATGCCGCGTTGCAACCGAAAGAAAAGACGCTGCCTACAGGGCTACATTAAAAGCGAGCGCGACAAGAGGAGTGTGTGAACGCTATCGTGAGTTGAAAAGGGAAGCGAGACGCCTTTTCAGGAAGAAAAACGCAGAAGCTGAAAGGCGGGAGTGCGAGGAGCTTGAGCTGCTAGCCACCAGGAATAACGCCCGAAAATTCTACCAAAAAATATGGCGACAGACGGAAGGTTTGAAGACTGGGGCAAACTCCTGTAGGAATGAAAACGGCGACCTTGTAACTGATGTCCAGAGAGTGCTTAGATTATGGAGGGAATACTTCTCTGCTCTCCTAAATGGAGGCAGCAATTCACCGCGCAGGGATGAAGAACCCGATCCCGCAATCGATGATGATGGAATATATGTCCCCCCGTCCGATTATGACGAAGTTAGAATAGCATTAACCGGATTGAAAAACAACAAGGCCGTGGGCGCTGATGGATTGCCTGCGGAGCTATTCAAGTTCGGCGGCGAGGAGTTGGTAAGGCGCATGCAGCAGCTTCTTAGCAAAATATGGGCGGCGAAAGCATGCCCGACGGTTGGAATCTAAGTGTTCTTTGCCCAGTCCACAAGAAGGGGGATACTGCAAAATGCACCAACTATCGTGGAATCAGCATTCTTAACATCGCATATAAGGTCCTTTCAAGTGTATTGTGCGAAAGATTGAAGCCCACCGTGAACCGGCTGATTGGACCTTATCAGTGCGGCTTCAGACCTGGTAAATCTACCATCGACCAGATTTTCACAATGCGCCAAATCTTGGAAAAAACCCGTGAAAAGAGAATCGACACACATCACCTCTTCGTCGACTTTAAAGCCGCCTTCGACAGCACGAAAAGGAGCTGCCTATATGCCGCTATGTCTGAATTTGGTTTCCCCACAAAACTTATACGGCTGTGCAAAATGACGTTGAGCAACACCATCAGCTCAGTCAGAATTGGGAAGGACCTCTCCGAGCCGTTCGAAACTAAACGAGGTTTCAGACAGGGTGACCCCCTATCGTGCGATTTCTTTAATTTGATGCTGGAGAAAATTATACTAGCTGCAGAACTTAACCGCACTGGAACAATATATTCTAAAAGCGTGCAATTACTGGCATATGCTGATGACATTGATATCATCGGCCTAAACACCCGCGCTGCTAGTTCTGTTAGTAAAATACTTCGTTTATTTGGGAACCAGCATCAGCACTAGCAACAACATCAGCACTGAAATCCAGCGAAGAATCAATCTTGCCAATAAATGCTACTTTGGACTAGGTAGGCAATTGAAAAGTAAAGTCCTCTCTCGGCGAACGAAAATCATACTCTACAAGTCACTTATCGTACCCGTCCTGCTATATGGGGCAGAAGAAACATGGATCATGACAACAGCAGATGAAGCGGCTTTGGGAGTGTTCGAAAGATTTATGGACCTCTACGCGTTGGCGATGGCGAGTACCGAAGAAGATTTAATGATAAGCTGTACGAGCTATACGCAGACATCAACATAGTCCAGCGAATTAAAACGCAGCGGCTGCGCTGGCTAGGCCATGTTATGCGAATGAAAGATGATGCTCCGGCCAAGAAAGTGTTTCTATCGGAACCCGCCTATGGAAGCAGAGGTAGAGGGCGGCCCCCACTCCGTTGGAAGGATCAGGTGGAAAACGATTTAAACTCCCTTGGTATGACCAATTGGCGCCGGTTGGCGGAGCGAAGGAGCGACTGGCGCGACTTGTTGGACGGCCATAACCGTTTAGACGGTTAAGCGCCAATTAAGTAAGTAAGTAAGATTGAGTCCCGTATCGCATTTTTTCTTGAATAAAATACTTCTACATGCGTTCAATTAAATAAATCAAACAAAGCTTAATTGTTTTCGTACAGGAGAACCAAAAATATACCCAAAAATATTACTTCAAAAGTCATTTTACACGAAATTATAGCAGTTTAATGGGCACAGCGAAATACATTCGGTTGTTGGCGAGAGGATAGAATGCCTGGGCCGGGTATGTGTGGTGCGCTTGCCTGAGCGCAGATTGAGTCCCGTTATAAATGTCCTTAATGCTGTTTTTCTATTTTTATATTTAATTCCTTGGTTATGGCAGAACCTGTGCCATGGGTCATTATTGTTTTGTTAATAAATAATGACAGTGCCATGGTTTGTCAAGATATCGTTTGCATCCTGCGTTATTTTATTTCGCAAGATTGTTAAGGCCGCAAAATACTTCTTACTACCTCTAGTGTATAAAGACATAGAATTATTAGCGGCTTCGCGCCAACTATTATAGTTATTAATTTTCCCTTTAAATTCGGGAAGGGATTTAATCACGTCTAAATTTTCTTCACACTGTACGGTTGAGTCAATACTCTCAACCGAATATTCCGTTACATCGTAAGCAGAATTTAAATCTTGAAGCTGGCGCCCAACTTGCTCCAACTCACTTCGCAAGGAAGCGGTATTGGGTGCTATCAGCCTGGACACTACATCCATATTTACTAAACCGTTATTATTGACACAGACATTTCAGAAAACCTATTTATTAACCAGTTCATTTCCAGTTTGTTTATTATTTATATTCTTCTTTGGACACTTTTTTTCACTATGATTATCCCTACACTTTTCACAGTAGTATAATCTCTTATAGCCTAAGCTAGAGGGACTATTTCCCATTAATATTAACTTGTAAAATTAAATTTTATTACCTCTTGTCTCCCTTTTCAAAACTCACTGTAGTTGTCTTCTACTACGCTATCAGTTTGATCCTTTGCTACTACTGGTGTTCTTGTTGCTGCTACTGATGTCCTCTTTTTTGTACGTAATTTCGTGGCTTTTGTTTCATATTTGTTTTATTACTCTCTTATTTTACTTTGTTAGTGCCGATTAGATGTTCGTTTTCACTTTGTATCTAAACTATGTTCCTGCTTTAAACATCGAGATATTTCTATTAGTGTGGAATGAATCCTCTCCATTTGTCCGTTGCTAGTACTATGACGTGGTGCACAGTAGTAAATCTGTATGTTGAAACTTTCCATTAAAAACTTAAACTGCATCGTACTAAAACCTGGTTCGTTGTCTATGAATATACTTTTGACATCTGGAAATGTTTGTAAAAGTTCTAAAATTGTATCTTCTAAATTCAGTTTATCCTCAATATATTTGATAACCAGATACTTCGAATAAGAATCCAAACATGTTATAAACTTTAATTTCTGAGCGAAAAAGATGTCTATATGGAGTTGTTCTCCTTTTTTTTTCTGGCATAGGTGTTTCACCTATAGGAATCAATTTCGGATGCCTTTCGTATTTATTATTATTGCATATGTTGCAATTTTCTGCATATTGCTTAAATTGTCTAACCATTAATGGCCAATAATATTCCTGTCTGATCTGAGCTAAGTTCTCCCTATAATTTCGGTGTGCTCTATTATGTGTTTGTTCAATAATTGCTCCCTGATCGTCTCTATTAGTGACATCATTAGTGAATAATTTAGTATATAAAAATTTCACTGTTGGAAATGCTTCTCTTAGACATTCTTTATCTCATAAAGCACTTCAGGTGTACAGTATATTCCAGTAACTATCTTTGGATTCATATATTACTTCAAGACACCAACTATATTTTGTGGTATGTCATACTCAATCCAAAATCGTTTGCTATTTAAATTAGAAATCGTCTCCAAGACGGTTATTCTTGCTCCACTATTTATCAATATTTGCTGTTTAAAATGGTTTAGTGGCTTTTTTGTTTCATAAATCTGATATTCATCACTACTTTCCGCAGAATGTTGAGTATTTGTTACCGAATCACCCGAAAGATCCGATTCTTCAGAACTTGTTAAATTATTCAGTATTTGTCTTGACAATGCGTCAGCAACAACGTTTGTTGCCCCTGGTTTATAAATTATTTTTGGTGAAAACTCCTCAATAAAAGGTCTCCATCTTTTAATTTTAATGTTTGGGTTTCTTTCAGAAATCGCAAATGATAAAGGTTGCTGGTCAGTGTGAATTTCTAAATCACTCACACCGTGACGATAATTTCTCAGAGTTTTCAATGCCCAGACTATGGCATGGTAGGTAGGTTGAACTGGCCGGTCCATGAGGACCTCACATAGACTGATTGAGTCCGTAGTGTTACCAGAAGTTTGTTTTAACGACCAAACTGAAAAACCCTATCAAAAACCAGGACCTATGTTATAAAATAACTCCGTCCTCTTGGCAAATACTAGAAGCTTCCTAGGACTTCAGCCACTTGCTGCTTCTAGATCTGACAGCTGTATCACTTCTAATAGCTGGAGTCTTAGTCTGGCAAGTGCAGGGCACGAGCACAGAACTTGCACGATCGTTTCCTCCTCCAACCCGCACTTCCTACATCTGCTATCACTGACCAAGCCTAATTTAAAGGCATGTGACGCCAGAAGGCAGTGTCCAGTCAGAATACCCGTCATGAGTCTACAGTCCTCTCTTTTTAATGATAGAAGCAACTGTGTTAGTCTAAGGTTGTAAGACCTACACATAATCTTCGACACTACAGCCCCGCGCTTGAACCCACGCCTTTCCCGCTGGTCGATCATGTGCACCTCTCGCATTCGCTTAATCTCGCCCAATCTAATTGGAACATCTACGGAGAAAGCTTCAAGGGATGCGGTCTTTTTAGCTAGTTCGTCCCCTTTTTCATTCCCATCTATTCCCATATGCCCTGGGACCCAATATAGATGTATGCTTCTCCCTGTCCCGATTCTGTCCAGAGACTGCTTACACTCTAACACGCATTTAGATGCTGTGCTATGCGAGATTATTGCCTTAATTGCTGCTTGACTGTCAATATAAAAGTTAACACGGTTGCAGCTTAAGCTATTCTCTTCCAGGGTTTCTACTGCTTTGGTTACGGCTAATATTTCCGCTTGGAAAACGCTACAGTAATCCGGCAGCCTGTAGGATCTGCTTATTTCCGGATCAGCGCAGTATACCGCAGACCCTACTCCTTCCACTACTTTGGAACCATCGGTGTACACATGTATCGCCCCGTCCGCCATTTGCGCACCCTTGCGCCAACCGTCCACAACTATTGTGGCCTCAAGATCTCCCTCGAAGCGCAGATAGGGAATCGTGTAGTCTGTTCGTCTTGTGATTGATGACGCTATACTACTATGGCCATATGGTCGGCGCTGAAGCTTCCCCGAAGCACCGAGCCTGGTTGCGGTCGTTAACGCTTTGTTCTTTGCTACCAGGTCTACAGGTGGGATGTGCAGAATGGCATACAGTGCAACCGTCGGGGTTGTTTTCAGGGCTCCCGTAATGCTAAGCATCGATAGTCTGCATACCCCTTCTAATTTTTTGAGGTGTGTTGTTTTTTGTGTGGCTTTCCACCAAACAAGAGCTCCATAGTATAGAATAGGGCTTACAATCGCTGTAAAAAACCAATGAGAAAGAGAGGGCGATATGCCCCACGTACACCCCAGCATTCTTTTACATGCATAGAGTGCCGTTGAGGCCTTCTTGACCCTCTCCTCCACGTTGAGCTTCCATGACAGCTTACTGTCTAGGATGATTCCTAGATATTTTGTGAAAGGTTTCTCCTGTAAGGTCACCCCTCCTAACTTAGGCCTGGTCCAATTTGGGACGTTTTACTTCTTTGTAAACAAGACCATATCCGTCTTCTCCGCATTGACTTTCAACCCGACAGTAGATGCCCAGGTATGAATATCCCGAAGCGCCCGATCCATCAAAGAACTAATGTTTGGAAGGCACTTTTCACTTATGACAATTGCAACGTCATCTGCGTAAGCCGTAAGTTTTACGGGTCCCTCATCGAATTGCCTGAGCAGTTCGTTGATGACCAGCGTCCACAGCAGAGATGATAGCACCCTCCCTGCGGCGTGCCCCTGTCCACTGATTTTGTGTCTTCGTACAATCCCCATTGTGATGTAATCTTTCTGCAATTTAACATGCAGCCGATCCATCTGATTAAGGCAGGATGTACTTTAATGTAATTAAGACCATCCATAATCGCCCATTTTGCAACATTATTGAAAGCCCCAGCAATGTCCAAGAAGACTCCTAGAGCATACTCCTTATATTCCAGGGATTTCTCTATGCTTATTACCACCCTATGCAATGCGGTGTCTACCGACTTGCCTTTGGTGTACGCATGCTGTGTTGTGGAGAGCAGCTTTCCATCCACGTTGGACTTTATGTACACATCTATCAGCCTCTCAAAGGTTTTGAGCAGAAATGATGTTAAGCTAATGGGTCTATAGTCTTTGGAATACATGTGAACGATCTTCCCCGTCTTTGGTAGAAAAGATACACGAGCAGTTCTCCAAGAGTGCGGTACATGATTCAGTCGTTTGCACCCATCGAATATTATTTTAAGCCATTCCACAACCGCCCTACTTGAGACTTGTAGCATGGCCGGGAATATACCATCTGGGCCCGGCGATTTAAACTTAGAAAACTTCTTCACTGCCAACTCGATCTTGGTATCGGTCACCAAGCCCGGCACTACTAGCTCCGTGATCGAAGTGTGAGTGATGTCTGCTGGCTCCTCTAAACCGTCTCCCGATGGGAAATGTGTATCGAGAAGCACCTCAAGGGATTCCTCACTATTACATGACCATTCCCCGTTCTCTTTCTTTATTAGTCCCTGGACTATTTTTCCCTTTGCTAGGACTTTTTTCAACCGTGCTGTTTCGCTGGAGCACTCTATGTCCGTACAGAAACTTTTCCATGAGTTTCTCTTCGCCCTGGTAATTTCACGCATGTAGATCCTCAGTAGATCCCTGTACTCGTCCCGACACGCTTCGCTTTCCGCGGTCTTTGCGAGCTTAAACATTTCTTTTACCTGTCTTCTTAGAAGACTCAGCTCATTGCTCCACCATGGCTGCTTTGCTTTTCCTCTGAATCTTCTTAGAGGGCAAGCTTTGTTATACGCAGTCATAAGCGTCCTTGTTGGGAATTTGTTCGACTCCTCCAGTTCCTCTACATTAGCAACCTCTTTGGGTTGTCCCAGTTTTGTTTCTGGAATTTAGTCCAGTTCGTTGACCTAGGTTTTCTAAAGGTTCCTCCCTTCTCTACCCTCTTTAGGGGGATTCTGAAGCTGATATACGCATGGTCGGAGAAGGATGGTCTATCAAGAACCATCCAATCATACCTTGATATATCACGCTCGGAGCTCAATGTAATATCCAGGACATTGCTGGATGTTGGACCAATGTATGTAGGGACATTTCCCCTGTTGGCTATCTGCAAATTGGTTTGCAGGATGTAACAAAACAGAGATTCGCCTCTCTCGTTGTTATCTGCTCTTCCCCACGCATTGTGGTGCGCATTTGCATCTGCGCCTATGACCAACCGCCCTTTGCGCCCTTCCTCCTCTACTAGCCTTTTGCACTACATCGGTGGGACCTCCGCAGCATGGGCCATGTAGCAGGACGCCAGGATAAATGCCTGCTTATTCTTTTGCTCAACGGCCGCCGCTACGAGATCCTCAGTGGTGTAATTAGGCAGCATATATGAATGCAGCTGTTTCCTTACCATTACTACAGCTCGCACCCGTCCTTCCGTTTGCGCGTAGTAAACGCCAAACCCGCGCGCGCTAAGTCCAGAAACCTTTCCTCCCGATGAGAGCCACGGCTCCTGGATCAGCGCCACGTCAAACGAACCCTTCTCAAGGGTTAGGAGGAGTTCGCTCGACGCCACTTTACTGTGTTGCAGGTTTATCTGTAGGACTCGCAGCACCATTGGGCTGTTTGTCCCCCTCCAGCACCTTCGTCTTGACGTCGTCTTCCTCCTCTTGCCCTTTTGGTTTAGAGTATTCGAGGCCCCCTTCAGCCTCTCGTGACTGTTGTGCCGGGTGTTCCTCTGTGCGAGACACAGCACCATTTAGCGGTTGGTTCTCTTCTAGCACGTTCGTGGTGACGTCGGGGACCTCCACCTGTCTTTTAATCAGAATTTATTCTAAAAAATGGTTTTCATTTATATTATTTATCCTTTGTACCTATTGCTAAGGCTGAGTGCTGTCTTGATCACTTTCATTGGCCCTTCTAGGTACACTATGTTGTTGGTAATTAGATTGGAAATTACCCCTATTTCCTACCCGCGGTTGGCTTGATAGCCTAACCCTAGGTCTATTTAATATCATGTCCATTGGTTCTGGACAATTTTGGTTAGTTGCGTTTGTTGAGGTTATCCTTGCTGGATACCTCAAACTGTTTTGATAATTCTGAGTCCTTCGACTTGCCTGTGGAGGACTTCGTGAACCAACTACTTGGTTATTTCTTGAAAATTGAAGCGCAAATTGTGCTCGCATTTGGTTCGAATAAAGCTGTTGCGCTTTTGCAAGAGCGTTTGGCAGATCCTTTGGTGCCAATGTGAATAATATCTGATCCAGTAAGATTGAGGGGTGGAGCCGTGTGTAGAAGTCCACGAAAGTGGGATCCCGTGGGTAGCCGCTAAACATCCGTTTAGCGGTGAGCTAATGTGAGAAGGCGACAGCCTGGCTAGGCCTCTCTGACATAGTCGGTTTAAGGGCTAGCCGGGGAGATCTCATCGGCAGCTTCTGTACACCTCTAGGTGCGGCTGCAAGCGGGCGTCTGTCTTGGAGCAAGCAACTCGCTATATAAACGTGCCAAGTAATATTTTCACCCCCGCTGAGCGGGTTGTGCGCTGGGCTTCGGACCCGCCACGTAAAATCATACTCCAATGAAATATAACAACAAGCCTTGGATAAATACAGTCTCTATTGATGACGACCATGGCAAACGTTTTGAATTGAGGACATGCACCTGGAACGTCCGCTCCCTGAATGGGATTGGTGCAGATGCCCGGCTGGTTGATGTCCTCGTCAAAGCAAAATCTGACATCACCGCCACCCAAGAAATGCGTTGGACGAAGCAAGGAAGAAAGAAAATCAAAAATTGTGACATATATTGGAGTGGCCATACGAATAAGCGCAGTTTTGGCGTCGGATTCGTGGTGGGAGAGAGACTTTGTCGCCAAGTGCTGGCGTTCCCACCTGTGGACGAGCGTCTCGCCGCTATCCGAATAAAAGCAAAATTTTTTAATATATCATTCATCTGCGCCCATGCGCCGACAGAGGAGAAAGACGATGAGGTGAAAGACACTTTTTATGAACAATTGGAACGCACATACGAGCGCTGCCCCCGTCATGATATAAAAGTCGTGGTTGGCGACTTTAACGCCAGGGTGGGCAAAGAAGGTGTTTTTGGCCCTACAGTCGGAAAGTTCAGCCTACACAATGAAACTTCTCCTAACGGACTGAGGCTGATTGACTTTGCCGGTGCTCGAAACATGGTCATATCCAGCACGAGGTTCATGCATAAAAAGATACATCAAGCTACATGGCTGTCTCCTGATCGAAATACTCGCAATCAGATCGATCACGTTGTGACGTACGGCATGCCTCCAGTGTTTTAGATGTGCGCACGATCCGAGGACCTAACATCGACTCGGACCAGTATCTCGTTGCAGCCAAAATACGCACCCGCCTCAACGCGGCTAAAACCAAGGAACAAAAAACACAAGGAAAGCTAGACGTCGAAAAGCTTCAATCACAACAGACTGCCAATGATTTCGCAACTCGACTCTCACACCTGCTCTCTGAGAGCACAACTCATCCTGAAGGAATACAGGAGCAGTGGGAGCATATCTCCAAAGCACTTCGTACTGCCGCCGATGGAAAAATTGGTTACCGGCGGCCACGAAAAAACAACTGGTACGATGCAGAATGCCGCGTTGCAACCGAAAGAAAAGACGCTGCCTACAGGGCTACATTAAAAGCGAGCGCGACAAGAGGAGTGTGTGAACGCTATCGTGAGTTGAAAAGGGAAGCGAGACGCCTTTTCAGGAAGAAAAAAGCAGAAGCTGAAAGGCGGGAGTGCGAGGAGCTTGAGCTGCTAGCCACCAGGAATAACGCCCGAAAATTCTACCAAAAAATATGGCGACAGACGGAAGGTTTGAAGACTGGGGCAAACTCCTGTAGGAATGAAAACGGCGACCTTGTAACTGATGTCCGGAGAGTGCTTAGATTATGGAGGGAATACTTCTCTGCTCTCCTAAATGGAGGCAGCAATTCACCGCGCAGGGATGAAGAACCCGATCCCGCAATCGATGATGATGGAATATATGTCCCCCCGTCCGATTATGACGAAGTTAGAATAGCATTAACCGGATTGAAAAACAACAAGGCCGTGGGCGCTGATGGATTGCCTGCGGAGCTATTCAAGTTCGGCGGCGAGGAGTTGGTAAGGCGCATGCAGCAGTTTCTTAGCAAAATATGGACGGCGAAAGCATGCCCGACGGTTGGAATCTAAGTGTTCTTTGCCCAGTCCACAAGAAGGGGGATACTGCAAAATGCACCAACTATCGTGGAATCAGCATTCTTAACATCGCATATAAGGTCCTTTCAAGTGTATTGTGCGAAAGATTGAAGCCCACCGTGAACCGGCTGATTGGACCTTATCAGTGCGGCTTCAGACCTGGTAAATCTACCATCGACCAGATTTTCACAATGCGCCAAATCTTGGAAAAAACCCGTGAAAAGAGAATCGACACACATCACCTCTTCGTCGACTTTAAAGCCGCCTTCGACAGCACGAAAAGGAGCTGCCTATATGCCGCTATGTCTGAATTTGGTTTCCCCACAAAACTTATACGGCTGTGCAAAATGACGTTGAGCAACACCATCATCTCAGTCAGAATTGGGAAGGACCTCTCCGAGCCGTTCGAAACTAAACGAGGTTTCAGACAGGGTGACCCCCTATCGTGCGATTTCTTTAATTTGATGCTGGAGAAAATTATACTAGCTGCAGAACTTAACCGCACTGGAACAATATATTCTAAAAGCGTGCAATTACTGGCATATGCTGATGACATTGATATCATCGGCCTAAACACCCGCGCTGCTAGTTCTGTTAGTAAAATACTTCGTTTATTTGGGAACCAGCATCAGCACTAGCAACAACATCAGCACTGAAATCCAGCGAAGAATCAATCTTGCCAATAAATGCTACTTTGGACTAGGTAGGCAATTGAAAAGTAAAGTCCTCTCTCGGCGAACGAAAATCATACTCTACAAGTCACTTATCGTACCCGTCCTGCTATATGGGGCAGAAGAAACATGGATCATGACAACAGCAGATGAAGCGGCTTTGGGAGTGTTCGAAAGATTTATGGACCTCTACGCGTTGGCGATGGCGAGTACCGAAGAAGATTTAATGATAAGCTGTACGAGCTATACGCAGACATCAACATAGTCCAGCGAATTAAAACGCAGCGGCTGCGCTGGCTAGGCCATGTTATGCGAATGAAAGATGATGCTCCGGCCAAGAAAGTGTTTCTATCGGAACCCGCCTATGGAAGCAGAGGTAGAGGGCGGCCCCCACTCCGTTGGAAGGATCAGGTGGAAAACGATTTAAACTCCCTTGGTATGACCAATTGGCGCCGGTTGGCGGAGCGAAGGAGCGACTGGCGCGACTTGTTGGACGGCCATAACCGTTTAGACGGTTAAGCGCCAATTAAGTAAGTAAGTAAGATTGAGTCCCGTATCGCATTTTTTCTTGAATAAAATACTTCTACATGCGTTCAATTAAATAAATCAAACAAAGCTTAATTGTTTTCGTACAGGGGAACCAAAAATATACCCAAAAATATTACTTCAAAAGTCATTTTACACGAAATTATAGCAGTTTAATGGGCACAGCAAAATACATTCGGTTGTTGGCGAGAGGATAGAATGCGTGGGCCGGGTATGTGTGGTGCGCTTGCCTGAGCGCAGATTGAGTCCCGTTATAAATGTCCTTAATGCTGTTTTTCTATTTTTATATTTAATTCCTTGGTTATGGCAGAACCTGTGCCATGGGTCATTATTGTTTTGTTAATAAATAATGACAGTGCCATGGTTTGTCAAGATATCGTTTGCATCCTGCGTTATTTTATTTCGCAAGATTGTTAAGGCCGCAAAATACTTCTTACTACCTCTAGTGTATAAAGACATAGAATTATTAGCGGCTTCGCGCCAACTATTATAGTTATTAATTTTCCCTTTAAATTCGGGAAGGGATTTAATCACGTCTAAATTTTCTTCACACTGTACGGTTGAGTCAATACTCTCAACCGAATATTCCGTTACATCGTAAGCAGAATTTAAATCTTGAAGCTGGCGCCCAACTTGCTCCAACTCACTTCGCAAGGAAGCGGTATTGGCTGCTATCAGCCTGGACACTACATCCATATTTACTAAACCGTTATTATTGACACAGACATTTCAGAAAACCTATTTATTAACCAGTTCATTTCCAGTTTGTTTATTATTTATATTCTTCTTTGGACACTTTTTTTCACTATGATTATCCCTACACTTTTCACAGTAGTATAATCTCTTATAGCCTAAGCTAGAGGGACTATTTCCCATTAATATTAGCTTGTAAAATTAAATTTTATTACCTCTTGTCTCCCTTTTCAAAACTCACTGTAGTTGTCTTCTACTACGCTATCAGTTTGATCCTTTGCTACTACTGGTGTTCTTGTTGCTGCTACTGATGTCCTCTTTTTTGTACGTAATTTCGTGGCTTTTGTTTCATATTTGTTTTATTACTCTCTTATTTTACTTTGTTAGTGCCGATTAGATGTTCGTTTTCACTTTGTATCATATTAACAAGTCTCTTAGTTTTGTTTCGCTTTGTTTCGTATTCGAAACTTATAGATTTAACAAGTCTCTTGATTTTGTTTAACTTTTCTCGTATTTTATAGGATACTTGTTTGTATTTTGTTTTCGTAACTAGAGATTTTTGTCTCTTCTAATTGTTACCTTAGGAGGTTTAAAACATCTCCTGGTTTTTGTTTTATTTTTCTCGTATTTTATACGATACTTGTTTTTATTTTGTTTTGGTAGCTAGAGATTTTTGTCTCTTTCTATTGTTACTTTAGGAGGTTTTTAAAAAAATGTCTCCTGACAGGAACGCCACTTAAGTTTTGGCCCGGCCGCGATAAGTTTTAAAAAAAAACTTATTAAGCCCTTGGCTTCAAATAATAATGAGAACTATTCGGATTGCGTTACCGCACAGAACTGAACTGAATGCCATTTCTTTATTTCATCATTTTATATACAAAAAACAAAGAGAAGCTCGGCCTTAGATCTCTTCGGAGGTTATCGCGCCTTAAATTTATTTATTTATTTATATACAAAAATTCTCTTAAGGCTAGTTACTATGTCCAAGCTTACATTCTGGGAATTTAAGGTTATACTAGGTTCAAACACACACCAAATTGGCAGTTTATACTATTTGGGCAATTTATTACGCAATTTGTCATATAATAAATTGTAATAATAAATTGCCAATTTAAAAAAAATTGCGTAATAAATTGTGTCAAACTGCAAATGCAACATTGTAAAGTGTGTTTATTGAGTATATTTAAACGTCAGTTACGCATGGCTGAACTATATGGTTGGCTCATCTCATCAGCTGATTTTATGTCTTTCATTTCACTGGATTAGGTATTGTCAAAAGAAGATGGCAAACTCAAAATGAAACCAAAACATTGAACACATTTTCTTACAACACACAAAAATTTCAAAGTTTTATGTTTTCATTCCATTTCATTCGCATAATATCAACACGCACATTTTGACAGACTGAACAAAGGTATGTTCTTGCTGTAGAGATGAGCCAACCAGCTATCAAATTACTATTGTGTAAGCTAAATCGAGTTGTATGAACAGCACTCAATTCAAATCAAAATTTCCTCAATTTGTTTTTCTGTTTGAACATAGTATTAGGTTAGTTTACTCTAAATTCTTAATTCTATGGAAAGCGGATGTTTTTGTTTATATTATGGCGTTGGCACATTTGCTTGATATCGTCTTGATACCGT
The DNA here is from genome assembly GCF_040869045.1 of Eurosta solidaginis. Taxonomy (NCBI): domain Eukaryota; kingdom Metazoa; phylum Arthropoda; class Insecta; order Diptera; family Tephritidae; genus Eurosta; species Eurosta solidaginis. The sequence continues at coordinate 81,229,056 of NC_090320.1, read as the reverse complement.
TTTTGTTTATGTTATATATTGGTGGCTTGGGCCCATTTGCTTGATATCGTTTTGATACCGTTTTTGTATATATTATGCCTAAGCGCCCTGTGTGAGTGGTGGCGTTAACTTGCACGCATTTGAAAATAGACATTTGTTTTTCTCAAATGCATTGCTAGACATCTTGGAGTAAAGGGCAAATTAATGGTGACTTATAACCATAAAGCCAGATAAAACAGCTGATCGAACCTACCTTATTGAAATCAATGCAATACCGTAACGCTAACTCGATTACATTGATTTCAATAAGGTAGGTGTGATCAGCTGTTTTATCTGGTTATGGCTTTATGGTTATAAGTCACCATTAATTCGCCCTTAAATATATGTATTTCGGCGTAACTCGTTTTATGTAATGCCTTAAAGCAGTGATCGTCACCCCATAAGCGCTTTAATGCAATTGTTTTTATAAAAGGCTCAGGCAAGCGCACCACACATCCCCGGCGCACGCATTCTATCCTCTCGCCAACAACCGAGCGTATTCTGCTGTGCCTATTAAACTGCTATAATTTTGTGTAAAGTGACTTTTGAAGTAATATTTTTGCGTATATTTTTGGTTCTCCTGTACGAAAATAATTAAGCTTTGTTTGATTTATTTAATTGAACGCATGTAGAAGTATTTTATTCACGAAACAATGCGATACGTTAATTTGGAAGCTACCAAGTCCGACTGGGTTCGTGTACGTGCCAGCGCAATTTTTGCTCGGTGATTGGTTGTCGCTATTTTTTTTAGAAAACAAAATGAAGAATACATATGGACTGACAAAAATTTATTTCGTCTCACTTGAACTTAAAAATTTAATACGTAATATACATATTGGTGAAAAGTTTGAAGTAAGAAGATAATTTAAGATTATCACTCATTTATCGAATAGAACATAATAAATAATATCCGTCTTTTTAAACGGTTTTATTTAGCTTCACTCTGTGTAGCGAACAGAATTTTGTAATCGAAATTTAAGTAAATTCCCGATAAGCTACAAGCTTGAAACTTGGAATATAGTTCAGAACCCGATGACAATGCAATAATAAGAAAAAAATTTCCTATAGGGGGCGCATGGGTCGAAATATTTCACAAAATCGTATTTGCGCTCCGGTTAGGCTCATATTTGGAACACATATTACATACATGAATAGAAAGCGACACATGAACAAAATTGCCGCGAGGTGGCGCAAGGATAGAGATATTCACCCCTATTCTGCATTTCGATTACGTTCCCGTTCTACGCTCCGCTTTAATCGAAGTTGGGTATTCTGCATTACGACGGAATCGTAACTAGAAGAGGAAGAGCAAATGATTTTTCGAAATCAGCTGTTTGTACGGAATGTGTGAACATTGGAACAAAATAAATTAAAGAAAATTTGTAAAAAAAACACTGAAAAATGTTTATATTTTATTATCCACGCCATTTTGTACAAAAAAAAAGCAATAGACTATATTGCCGCAATGTTATATTTTTTTGAGTGAAGTGCTTTCATAATTGTATGTGTGTTTTTGTCGTTCTTTTGGCCAATTCCCTGCCTTGGCCACCAAGTTTTGTTAAAACGGATTCCTGCACGAATATAGTTGACATTTTCTGAATTTTATGGATGCTAATTTCATTGCACTGGCCTAAAATACTTTATGAAGATTTATTTATTCTTTCCGCAAGGATTGTTTACGTTTCCGCTTCACCTTCCTCTACTCCGGCAGCTTGCTTTGGCATATAACTGGACCCAACGAACAGACACAAATTATAGCTGTCTGTTATAATGGAATCAATAGCCGCGGCATTATTTGTGGAGTTGGAAAGCAACGCATACGAAAATGGCCAGGCTAGAATGGAAAGGCAAATATTGCGAGATTTGTGTAATCCATTTGAGATGAGTGACGAATTGTAAGAAATTGAACTTACTTAGATTTTTGTTAAAATTCTGTTATAAATTAATAAAAAAATAAAAAGAAAATATTTTTCCGCCAACTTAGAAAAACGGAACTACGATCGAAATGCAGAATACACAAAATCGAACGATTCGAAGTTGGATCGAAAGAGATTGGAACACAGAATACCAAAATTGCCAAATCGAAAAAATTCCAATCCAAGTCGAAATGCAGAATAGGGCTGATTAAAAAAATTGTATTTTATTTTTCGAAGTTTTTACAGTGTACGACATTTTTTTATTTTCGGATTTCAAAGTAGGTGTGGTTACCCTTCCATAACAAGCTTTTGGCGATCCCAGCCTTAAACAGATGTAGCCGAAAAATTTTTCGTTTTTGACATTTATATATGTAGTATGTATGCATAAAGCTTGAAACACAATGCCCTGACGCCGCGAAATAAACGCGACGAATATCGCCTTGTCAAAAATAGAATCCCCATAATTACATGAAGGTGAACACAATGAACGCCAAGAGCGAAATTTACGCGACGTCATTTTGCGACGCTAGATTTATTTCTATCGTCGCCGCCGCGCGATGACGACAAACATCCCAAGGGTTGCTGCTGTTCAATTTTTTAAGTATAAAAAAAAACATAATATCCAAAAAGAAATTTTTTTTCTTTACATACAATTTTTAATTTAATTTCTTAACATTTTTGTTTTGTTTTGTTAATTTCTTAACATTTTGGGCGAGTTTTAGCAGTCAAGTGCTAAAGGAGAGAATTAAAAAAGTTTTAGTTGTTTTCATCTTTATTTCTAAATAATGGCCACTCTGAATAAACAGAGTCAATTTCGCCCCGCATTGTGTTTTAAGTAGACGAAATGTCTGGGCGTAAATTGAAAAATGTCATCGCCCGAAGCGGTGTATATCGTCGTCGCTCGGCATTGTGTTTCAAGCATAAATTGGAGTTGGAATTCTGCTTTTTACAGTTATTTAAATCGGGGCTACGAACCGCCCCTAAAGCGGGAGTCATTGGTGCCGTATGTCGTATCGCTGTAGTCGTATCCCTAACGTAATCAGCTGTTTATCGTTACGACGGTAAACCAAACACCAATTGGTCGGTACGATACGGTTACGACCTTAACGGCACCAATAATCGATTGCATTGATTCTCATAAGGTTGGTCGAATCAGCTGTTAAAAGGTTACCGATACGGTTACCGATAAAGCACCAATGTCTCCAGCTTAAAATCGAAGCAAAACTTGTACCGGTTCATGAACCGCTTCGTGGATGCCTCTATACCGCCGAACCGGTTCGGTTGAAGCGGTTCAACCCTTTTGCCTGCGCAAACTGTATAAAGTAGTTTGAAATTCAATATTTTTACAGATAATAATTTTCGTGTTCTAGCTGAGTACTACACGGTAAAAGTGTGATCCTAAATCCGAAACTTTTTTTTGTGCACATACATATGTACATATGTATTTGTATGACCAAACAAAATTTGGTGTAGAGCTTAGAATATATCGGCCTTTCGAGAAATGCGTGCGCAGAACTAGTTTTAAATTTTAAACTAGAGAAAAGAAACATCTAGTAGGCTGCGGCTTGGTTTCGAACCGACGTGCCACGGGTTGCAGTAGCTTGCGCTTCATGTAATGTGGTCACTCCTAATCGTTCCCGCGATGGTTGGGCTAGTACCTTAATGGTGCTTGTTACCGGAGCGTACCGGATCTGCATCCGGCAAAGGACCATCAACATCAAGAACACTCCCCAAGGCCTTCGGGGAGTGTCCTTATCGCTACAACAACAACAAATCATGAAGAACTTTTCTATTTAAATTTTTTTCTTGCACATTTTTTATTTTCATTTGCTTATTTGCTATTCTAAATTTAAAAAAATATACTACAGTTTTTGATGTTGCATATTTGCAATGCCATAACAAATGTAGTTATAATGTATTGGGTATATCAATGCCGAAAGGCGACCCCGAAAGAAAAAGTTTTTTTTTTCTTTTTGACAGTGATTGGGCAAACACTCCGAGTATGTTTCTGACATGAAAAGCTTCTCAGTGAAAATGCATCTACCTTGCAGATGGCGTCCGGAGTCGGCATAAAACATGTAGGTCCCGTCCCGCCGATTTGTAGGAAAAACTAAAAGGAGCACGACGCAAATTGGAAGATAAGCTCGGCATAAAATCTCGTCGGAGGTTATCGCGCCTTGCAATTATTTTTTTTTTCATATATGTAGGTACCTACTACACCAGCACGCAAATGCAATGATACTAGATCATTTGCAAAAAATCCTGAACTCCCCTACTATTTCCTACAATTTTTCGACACCTAATTAAAAAAAAAGGCTACTGATTGTAGGGTTCCTTCTAATATATACATATATTATAAGTTTTACTTTTAACTTTACATACTTTGTAATTTCAGTTTATTAGTTTATTCAATTATTTTATTTTCATTTTTGATTTACATCTTTCAAAAATTTTCAGTGAGATAAGAAATTTGAAAATAAAAATATGTTCGCGTTTTTGTAATCGTTATTTTAAATAATAAAGATTGTTTATAATTAAACTTTTATATGTGGTTGTCTTTAACCACACTAATAATTTTCGAAATATTGAGAGGCACATTCAATTAATAAACACAATGAGAGTTTTGGATGTAATAGCCACATGCTGTTCATATCTCGGGAAAATATCTCAGTGCCTCAAAACTTTATTGGAGAAATAAAAAAACGCCAAGATCTACGCTAGAAAATGTGCGACAAAACACACAAACGGTAACAAGGTGGTCAGGTTTGGAGGTCAATAGTAAACACTAAATTCACATATCCCACACCTAGATAAATATAGAGCTAACTAAAAAATCCGAAATTTTGACGTAATGTATACTATTGGACTCCTCAATTCAATACCTAACTCACCCAAAGATGGGTTGGTGAAAACTAAAACCTCCATGGGCGTATATGGGAAGGTCAATCAGTTTCTTGCCTTTCCTGAACATTGTGAATTTTTGAATTGGTCTAGATGTGGCTATGTGAATGCTGCATTTGCTTCTGTCCAGAGTATCATGAGAGTGACATAAAATTAAAAGTTTGGTGGATTGGCCCATATCTATATATATATATATATATATATATATATATATACTAGAAGACCCGGCAGACGTTGTCCTGCCCTAAATTTGGCCTATCTGCATACATTTTAATAAGCTTTTCCCGTCTGACTCTGGCGTCCCCCCTCTTCACATTTTCCTAATCCTTTTATTCACTCCAATTTAACTTTATGTTTTTTTCAGAAATTTTTTAGCTCTTTTTAGATTTTTTTCAAAATTTTTGAAAATTTTAATAAACTTGGTAGTAGATTAAACTTTAAGAACATTGAAGGAATTTAAGCTGGAAGTTAAAAATTTGAGGTGCTTAAGGACAGATAATGCCATCGCTATAAGAAGCAGAAATCAACGAACAGTAACTTTATTAAAGCAACATCAACCTTATACCTTTTTAATTACGTGTGCTTGCAGTTCGATTCAATTTGCCTTTTCATTTCTTTCAAAACTACTTTCGAACGAAATTTAATTTTTTTATTCCAGAAACATTAATCTGGTTTTCTAAGTTCGTAAGTAGAGAAAGGAGCTATACAATGCTATGTGTATGCTCTCATTAAGGACGAACTCGAACCATTGCGAGTTGCACATTTAAGTGCTCGGTGAGGGACGATCAAGTGCAGGTATGTGGGGCGAAGAACACAGGAAGAGAATACTATACAAACACACATAAGATTGATAAAGAGAGAGTATTTGGCCTTATACAAATGTGGAAAATAGAGCTGCCACCGCTCTTATTATGTTCAAATTATTAATGCCCCTATTACCGTTTACAACTCAACTTTGTTGCGTTGTAATTAAAACAACTCAACTTTAAGAAAACTCAACTCCCGTTTGGTATTACGAGTTACAACTTATTTCAGTTGAAGTTGAATTGAGTTGCCAACTTCAGAAAGTGATGATTTGACAGATAAATGAACAGCTGATCAATTTGTGGCGGAAATTTAAGCATTTGCAAGTGATTTTGTTATTAAAAGCAAAACGGATATTATATGAAATATGTTTTATAATGTCGAAAATGTTGGCGACTGCTATGTCGCGAATACGGAAAACATTCGCATGATCATTCCAATCCCTTAGAACTGCCAATCACAAAGTAAGAAAATGTTTAAGTGACAAATGATGAGCTTCAAATGAAGTTATTTTGCAGATTTGAAGGAAACTCATTACTAAGCACAATTAAGGACCATTTCCGCAAACGCGTTCGAGGGAAGGCTTTATCCCTATTTTAAAATTATGTGCCACGCATTAGTATGTACAAAAAATCTGGCTAAATACAATCACATGAAATTTTGAACCGAAATGATATGACATAATTTAATTTTTGTTTTCGGATTCTTAAATCGGAGGTCGAAACGTGTCTTTTGATACCAACTTTGAAAATTTTTGTTAAAAATTAGGCGGTGAACCGTCTTCTAAAACGTAACATTTTTTCAAAACACCTGCAAAATTGTATGAGACAACTGCTAGTAATCAGTTGTAAGATTTTGACGTCTTTGACAACTAAACCAATACAAGGTTGTAAACGGTAATGCCACAAAAAGTTGTTAAGGCTAGACAACTCAACCGACATTATTTTTTTGACAGGTTGAGTTGTAATCTGTAATGCCAAATTGCGAAATTTCAACCCAACCAGAGCTGAGTTGTAAACGGTAATAGGGGCGTAAGCGTTTTAGGATAAACTAGCCTTTGCGGCTTCGCTCGCACTAAAGACCCCAAATATGTAATGCCGGTTTTGTGATTCACAACTCGAACTGAATTTTCAGTTGTTATTTTAAAAGTTCCTTTATGATTCAAATCATAAACAAAGCAAGTTTTAAAATTAGAAAAATGGTCGCCGTAAATTAAACACACATTCAACACATGCTCCAAAAATTTGTGCGGTGTGTATTTAACGATATATGTATGTGAGCTGAAGAAATTTGAAAATTCCTCCATAATTTGAAATTTATATATGAAAACAGTTATGTTTATTATAGCCGTGATTTTTTACACGCGTATACGTTTCGTTTGCGCGTGAAAAAAACGCCTATCCTCGCTTAGACAATGATTAAGAGACCCATCTAGCGGCAACTAGCTACAGCACAGGGTGTACCGAAAAGCGGAGACACAACCCTCTGTTGTTTTTCTGTGTATAACATATAGCTGAGTCAGTTGTTATAAATAGTAGACGCGCATAGAATACATCGAATTAGTGCAGAGGGTGAAACATGGACACATATTTAAGCTACATCTGAGTATATATAATGCGTATTGAAATTTTGTAGTACTAATTTTAGTTGTAGCAATTTTAGAGGTGTATTTAAAGTTTGTCGCTTAGCAGTCCATATAAAGTTTAAGCGTAAATGTGTATAGACTTGAAAAAAAAACACAGCTAATAAAACTGGTAAAATTAGTCGTTGTTTATGCGATTGGTTGAGGTTGAAAGAGAATATTTTCATTTCAGTTTTTTAGTGTTTCCGCAACCTTCTTGCCATTGTAAAGCTCTACAAGCAGGATATGTATCAGCACGCACATATTTACACAGCCACGCTCACCTGATAAAATGCTTGTTCTTGTTCGTTTTTTGTGTTGTACTTCTTAGTTCCAAGAAAAGTGTAGTAGCTGCTAACGAAAACTGCGTAAAATTGGTATTGTTATATTACAAATAAATATCCTTATTTGCTTTCAAACGAGCACTTAATTACATCTCTCTTTAAAATCCATATGTTTTAGACAATTTTAATTAACAAATTGTGATACTTTATTACCGGGGACGATTGCTAAAACACGACCAAAACTGTCGGGGGAGGTATTAATAGACGCGTTTTTGCCTCGCTTCCAATAACTCGAATACTTTTTCGCCTTTGGACTATTGATAACAGGACAAAACGCGTCTTTTCATTTTTCTTTCCACATTTTGGGACGGTTTATTGCAGTCGACCTCGGTTTCAAACTGTTTTTCGCGGAGAACTTTTGAGCGGGTAGAAAAATTTAGCACCCATGTTTGTATTCTTAATACTGGAAAAACTACACGTCCTTAGATACCCAAATTCAAGACTTTTGTATAATTTTCTGTAGGACCCATATAGGTGCACACCATTTTCATACTAAATTCGTTCAAAAAAATCTACCATCACAGCAACCCATTTCTGATATTCTGCTCCTCATTTTGTTTCACTGCGTCGCTTTCCACGACAGCAACCCCGGTAATTTTGACACTTCGTTCAGTGTCAAACGCATGTTCCACGCAGGTCCCACTGAATTCCACACGAGTTTGACACTGACCGAAGTGTCAAACGGCAGTGTGTTAGAAAGAGAAAGTAATTGTTTCCTTCTCATACATATCATACTTGTAAACCTGTACTATGCTTCTTGCGATGAATATCGTTTGAGACGAAGCCTTCGATATTTGCAATGTATTTTTTTACTCCCCTAACACCCCAAAACACACAAACGTCTCACCTAGCACTCGCTGGCACTGAAACTGATTTAGGAGCCGAAAATAGGCCCATCCCTGATGTACACTAATGAGATAAAATTTTTCAAAAGTCTAAAATTTTAAGAAATTTTCAAAACTAAACCAAAAAAATGAATGTTCTGAGTAGCTTTGCAATAGTTCTGGAATTCCTGAAAATTTGAAAACAGAACTTTTTTATCCTTTTCACTTTAAATTTGTTTCTCCTTTTCAGGAACTCCGGAACTATTGAAAAGCTACTAGATTTTTTTTTTTATTTAAGAACTTTTTTCCACGTTTGGGAAAATGTTATAATTGGGCGTAATTTTATTCTCCTTTTCAGGAACTTCAGAACTATTTAAAACCTAGTCAAACCAGTAGGTAACTTAACGGATGTATTGTAGTAGTAATAGTAGAAGAGTAGTGGAAATTAAACGAGTTTGAGTAGTTGGATTTAAGATCATGAGTGTTCTTTATTTGGAAATTACCTTCCCTTTTATGCAAAATATTCTTATTCTACAGATACTAATACTTACAAACTAAGTTTACAATATTTCTGGTATGCGATGTCAGCCTATTTAGGTACGTTATTACATATGTATGTGTTCCATGTCAATATGACTAACGGACAATTACTGATCGATAAGTATGTTGGTCAATGTGACAAATTGACAAATGTAAACAAATATGCATGTGCAAGCATTAATAACCCATTGTTGACCTCCCGTTGAGAATGTATAAATATTTGGGTCGATACATATAGTTCTTTGTATGGTCTATAAGTGCTTGCGTATTTTGTAGTGTTGGACACTATCGAATGAATTCAACTATCGATAGTTAGTTACTGAATGATTTTAACTATCGATTGAATATTCATTCATTCATTTTATCTGCTCTTTAGCTAGCCCGAGGCCCACAAATCACAAAAGATTGCGCAATGCGCATGTAAACATTAAATCAGCTGTTTCTTCCTTTTCCTTTAGCTCTTTTTTTCGTTCGCTCAAGGGTCAGCTGTGACGTAGATACGCAGAACGAAGCAATTTTGAACTCATAAATGCGCAATCTGTGTAGGTGATTTGTGCCCGAGACCAAAGTATCGATGTTTTTCGTAGTACATTTACTATACAAAGGAACAATTTCTGGATTGTTTTGTTTACCCCCCGGGGTGGCTAAAGAATAAACCTATATATGTAAGACAAAATGTTGAATGTGACTAAAATGAGGTAAATTTTGCCTCAAGTAAATAATGAAAATATTCAATTTAAACGCCTTTGATGGATATTATGGAAAGGGCATGCATGATATGCAAAAGGTATTGGTTCGCAACCCACTGAGTTTTTTTGGTCTTACCAATTCATATGGCCAATATGTCAGTACTCCCCCAAACCTTTGGGGAAATTTTATGCCGCTACAGCAACAACAACAGGACAGCAGATTTGAAAATGAATTTGTGTCTGTATTGTTCAACAACATAATTTTGTTTGAACAGTCCTTCTCAAACATCCACTATTGGAAATGTCTTCGACAGGTACTATATGGAACTGCTCGCTGTACTTACTGCATTAGTTGACGAAAGAGAATTTGAACTACGTTCCTCTTCAGAAATTACAGGCGCTATTTCTTCTGAAGTTGCATTCCTTTGTTCTGAGGAAGACGGATGCTTACGGCGTAGATGATCATTTAAAACTGATTTGTTTCCAGAAAATTTAAATTTTGTTTGCATATATGGCATTTAACTTAATTTGCCATTTTTGGTGAAAAACTCCCAAACGGAAGATCTCTTCAATCCAGGCCGCATTATAAATATCTCTACATAATTTGAATAGTTAAAGGCACTTCCTCAGATAAAAATTTGAAAAAATTACCAAGCTTAAAATGTTTGTCGATTAGGTTGAAGTATGCTAAGCGTTAAAATTTATTTTAATAACTTTTTAATTGAGATCACTGATATATGTACAGTAAAAATTTAAATAGAACGAACGATTCGAAAAAATAGTAATGCACGAATCATTGATACCAAATACTAGTAGTTCGAAAAATAGTAATGAACGAATCATTCATACCAAAAACTAGTAATTCGAAAAATTAGTAATGAACGAATTTCAAACAACTATCGAATGAATGAATGTGAGTAAAGTATCGAATAACTAGATAGTTTTAATTCGATAGTTCCCAACACAAGTATTCTGTATTGTTAAGTGCTTCTCGAACAAGGGACATTTCCATGTAACACTACAGTAGGCACATGCTTGACTTTAAACAAGTTTTACATACCCAGATTGCATTTGTCAATTATGTTATTTATCTATCATAAAATTGGAGAAAAAATTGATTTTAATAATTTACTGATATTTGAAATTTGTATGCTGTTATGTTTTTATAAATGAAATGAACAAGACGCTTGAAAAGTTGCCATACAATTCTTAATTTTTTTTCCATCTAGCCTTTTTACTAAAATTGTTCTTGCAACGCTGACGTGCGTACATGTGTGTGATCTTGGTATTAGTTGGCTTTTTTGCAAATCATTATTCGAATGGCAATATCAGGTATTCGAAAAAACGAAGAAAACGTTCGAATAAATATCATTCGTTCAAATAAAGCGTTTTTTTGCTGGTATAACTTTTACTCCAGCGGCCACCGTGGTGTGATGGTAGCGTGCTCCGCCTACCACACCGTATGCCCTGGGTTCACACCCCGGACAAAGCAACATCAAAATTTTAGAAATAAGGTTTTTCAATTAGAAGAAACTTTTTCTAAGCGGGGTCGCCCCTCGGCAGTGTTTGGCAAGCGCTCCGGGTGTATTTTTGCCACGAAAAGCTCTCAGTGAAAACTCATCTGCCTTGCAGATGCCGTTCGGAGTCGGCATAAAACATGTAGGTCCCTTCCGGCCAGTTTGTAGGGAAAATCAAGAGGAGCACGACGCAAATTGGAAGAGAAGCTCGGCCTTAGATCTCTTCGGAGGTTATCGCGTCTTACACAAACTTAACTTTTACTCATATTAGGTAGATGTAAAAGTAAAACTATAACATAGTTATGTATAAATATTGTTAGACAAATTCTAGATTTTATATGAACTTTTAATAATAGTACATTTTCTCTTTTCTTACTCTCTACTTTTTAACTATCCACTCATAAATGCATTTTATTTCAAATGTGTTCTGACTTTACAAATGCAACATATCACTAATTTCATTTTATGAACTCTGAACATAAACCTGGTTTTATTTTTAATTTAATCTAAACATCTCACAATTTTTTGCATTCTTATGATATTTTTTATTTAATTTGCTTTCGCTTTTGTATTATATTTCGATGGCTGTCATTTATTTAGAGCTTCCCTTAGCAGTGCAAGCACTTTGGCATTAAATACTATACGTCAGCCTATGCATATACCGGCTATACCGCCATTCCGGAAGAAATCAAGTGACTCCGCTGAACATACTGGTTGCAGTGCTAACAGTAGTCCGCAGCGCTCCAGACCGCCGATTATATCAACACCTCCACCCATTTTACAACATCAGCCAACTAAAATTCCGGAAATACCACCTTATAAACAACGAAAAATCTCGGCTGAAAGTGCCACCCAATTACATATGAGTGTAAGATTTCACAATTATATTTTACCTACAAATGATCCTATAAATAAACACAAACACATACACATTTACTTTCACGCACATCACCGAAAACACTGCTAGTTTATTACAATTTTTTATTTGTAAGAGTCCTTTTCCATTGTTAAAGTAGTACCGTTCCTATAGAAAATATATATACATAAATATATATATATATATATATATATATATAATTGCCTTTATTTGTACATATTATATAGTTTTATATGACTAGTCTTTACATTAATAAACTATAGTTATAATAAACTATAGTTATTATTAAATACCAGCAAAAACAATATCACTATTTTTGACAGAACCCCAAAAAGATCTCACCATAAAGTACGATATCCATATCATAAGGAAACGCTGAAAATGTTTTTTTTCCCCCTGAAAGAAAAAAATTTAAGTTTTTTTATTTAAAAATAGTATTATACCTTATTACTTGGTGGCGCTTAGTCATAGTCAAAATAACTTTTAAATTTTGTTTCGGTTTTTTTGACAGATAGCTCATAGAAAATGATGTCAAAAAGCTGCAACTAAATTTAAATCCTATTTTATTTCGACTATGACTATGCGCCAGTTTCAAAAAACTAAATTTAATCATCGCGTGTAAGTGTAGATGAAAATTGCTGAGGTCCATTCAACGATTGCATATAGTGAAAACATCCAAAATAAAATCGTAAACTATTGCGAATTTTGACAGAAAATGTGGATAAAATTTATCAAAAAATTAACTAAGTCCATAAGGTCAAATCTTCTATAGTGTATCAGAACTTTTCGATGGTGGATTTTTTTTTTTTTACATTTTTTTCATTGACACATACATATATAAAAAAACCTGTCCTGATATAGGACCGCTTTTATCATTTTTAAAATTCTTCGGCTCACTTGCAGAGCCGCAAGCATGGTGAAATAATCAGGTGAAGTAAGCCGTCAATTTTAATCTCGCATAGCACAGCATCTAAATGCGTAAACTGTGTGAGAACTATTTATTTATTAAAATAGCCGAACCTAAGGTTTGTAGTCTGACAACACAAAAAATTTTATTGACTACAAAATAAGTTTGTCAAATAAAAAACACACTGATACACTAACAACATATATTTTTTATTTGGCACAACAAATGCATTTCGGACAGACCTGCTGTCCATCATCAGCGACGCGCTACTAAAACAAAGGAGTCAAGAATATAAACAAAATAGAAAATATTAGCAATATTATATCAATTACAAAACAACGTACATATCTATGTATTAAACTAAAGAAAAAAGAGGGGAATTTATGTTCCCGTTGTCAGCATTCATGGCAATCTTGGTTTTTGTGATGTAGAGAGATTCGTAAGCGTCTAACTTTCTGTTGTTGTGCACCGCTTTTATTAAATGAAGACCCTCTTCTACAGTGCCGATGCTGTGCTTTGTTGAGCTGTCGTCATTTGTCGTGTGAATATGCGCTGCTACTGCAGACCGATGAATTTGTTTATTGTTGGCGTGCTTTTCGTGTTCTTTGAAACGAACAGAGATTTGCCTTCTAGTTTGTCCAACATATTTTGCATCGCAACCCAGGCAGCTAATTTGGTAAATGCCGCTACGCTCAAGCATTGGGACAGTATCTTTTGTGGAGCCCAAAATGTTTTTCAATTTGTTGTTGTTTGTATATACGATTTTCATTTCATTCTTTTCAAATATGTTCGTTAAATTATTGGTGATAGCAGGAAAATAACTAAATGGTATGCGTGCTAATTTGTTTGTTTTAATTTCTTTATTTTGAGCGAAGAGAGTAGTTAAATTGTTTTTGTAGTGTAAGTTGGAATGTTTTTTTATTAGTTTATCGATGAGTTTCTTGTCAAAGCCGTTGGTAGTTGCGAGATCAATAATTTTTGTATACTCGTTTTTATAATTGATTACGGAGAGTGGTAAATTCACAAGGCGATAAACCAATGAATGAAATGCAGCTATTTTGGTATTTGCCAAGAGGACGGAGTTATTTTATAACGTAGGTCCTGGTTTTTGATAGGGTTTTTCAGTTTGGTTGTTAAAACAAACTTCTGGTAACACTACGGACACAATCAGTATATCTGAGGTCTTCATGGACCTGCCAGTTCATCCTAACCTAACCTAAGCCGTCAATTGTCTTGCTTTAAATTCTTCTTTGTTCTGTCATTTGGCTATCTGAAAATTTTTCATGAATGTTGTCCACGAAAGAGTGTTGCTTTTTGCAATTTTGAGGAGTAAAATACTACTTTTTTCACATAAATAGGTATATATGTATGACCCGTTACTGGATGAAATTTATGAGATAGATTATTGGAGTATTTTCGGTTATGGCTTTCATAAGTTAGGCCGTGCCAAGCTAAAATCATATTTTTGACACTTCAATTAAATAACTAAGTAGGTATGTATAATTTGTTCCAAAAAAATATAAAAGTATTGGGACTCAAGTCATATAAAATTAGGATTGTTCCTTGGGCAGCGCTACCCAAGCCTTTCGAAGAATTTTTTGCACTTTCTACAACAAAAGTACCAAAATTTTCGTATATACCTAGTTGATGAAAAAACTTTACTGAAACAACCGTATTCGTATGATAAAAAGATGATAAACAATTTTTAACTAAGAAATTTCTGCTACTATTTTTAGAAACAAATTCACGCGACAACTCCGGTTTTGCTAAGAAATAAATGATTGTACATTGTCATGATTCAATTACTAGAGGTTTGTTCTTCAATGATTACAGAGCTTTGACACTCCCAAATTGAAAAATTTGGATGGGTTGCTTTTACAAAGTACGGAAAACGGGTAATAACTCAATCCCCTCTAGCAAAAATTGCAGTAGAAAAGTTCCTTTAGTAGTATGTTAGTAGCTTAACTATATCCGTAAGTCGTGGCACACGGTTAGGGTCATCTTCATTCCGAAGGCCGGCAGGAGCTCTCATGTATCATCTAAGGATTTCAGGCCAATCAGTCTCTCGTTGTTTCTTCTTAAGAGGTTTGGGCGGTTGATTGACCTGTACCTATGGGAAAGGATACCTGGGGGGTTACTGTCGGCTTCACAGCATGCGTACTGCAAGGGCAGATCGACGGAAACGGCTCGATTGTAAAGCAAATAGAGGGGTCCATAGAACACAAAGAGTTTGCTCTGGGTGCCTTTCTAGACATCGAGGGGGCTTTTAACAATGTCTTACCGGGGACAACCGAAAGAGCTCTGGTGGGCTTAGGAGTCGAACCGGCTCTAGTTTAATTTATTAGCAAACTTCTATGCGGCAGAATTGTTGCAGCGGAGTGGGGAGGGGCCATAATTAAGAGGAAGGTGTGCAGGGGCACGCCACAGGGAGGTGTCTTATCTCCTCTGCTCTGGGTTGTGGTAGTCAACGAGCTTCTTGTGGAGCTGGAAGCCAATGGTTGTCGAGTGGTTGCCTATGCAGATGACCTCGCTATCCTAGTCAGAGGCAAATTTCTGGGCACCCTGCGCGATGTTCTGCAGGGCTACCTGGATACTATGGCTAGATGGGCTGAATCATGTGGATTGGCGGTCAACCCGGGAAAGACAGAATTGGTTCTTTTTACAAGGAGATATAAGATACCCGACTTCAGAACTCCTTCGATTGGAGGGATTCCGTTGGTACTTACTGACAGGGTTAAATATTTGGGGATTGTTCTGGACAAGAAGCTATCCTGGAGGCCCAATGTGGAAGATAGGGCCAGAAAGGCCGCGGTTGCCTTGTACTGCTGCAGGGGGACTATCGGAAAGAGATGGGGCCTCTCGCCAGGAGTAGTACACTGGCTTTATAAGATGGTGATCAAACCGATACTGCTCTATGGGGTGCTGGTCTGGTGGAAAGCACTGGACACGGCGAGCACCTCCAAAATGTTAGTGTCAGTGCAACGGACGGCGCTTATTGGTATCAGTGGCGCTCTGAGAATAACACCTACCTTGGCACTGAATGTCATGCTGAATATACATCCAGTAAATATTGCGGGAAAGGGAGCCGCGGCCCGGTCGTTGGTCAGGCTTCGTGGTATGGGGTATATGCTTTCAGATTTCGGACACTCTAGCCTTCTTACTAGTTCCGACTTTATCCCGGACAAGACGGACTATTGCATGCCGATAGCCGCTCCCTATGCAACCTTCACCCCAGTCATTCCCCCGAGGGAGGAGTGGGGAAGAGGAATTATATGGGGAATGGGACCGGTTAACTTGTTCACGGATGGGTCGAAGTTGGACGGAATGGTTGGCGGGGGGTCTTTTGTCAAGAGCTAAATGTAAGCCGCAAGTTTAAGTTGGCTGATCACTGCAATGTATTCCAAGCGGAAGTTGCTGCCATTAAGGATGCGGTGGATGAAATGCTATCCAGCGCTATTCCGGCTAGGGAATTTAACATTTACTCTGATAGCCAAGCGGCTATAAAGGTATTGTGCTCAACTACAGTGCGATCGAGGGTGGTCTGGGAGTGCCTGACCTCACTTGCGATTACATCGAATTATTTTACAATTAAGATTATTTGGGTCCCGGACCATAGTGATATTCCGGGTAACTGTCAAGCGGATCTCTTAACCCGAATAGGTACAACTGAACCGGATGAAGATGGCTGTAGGGATTTCGGGATTCCGCTAGCCACCTGTGGATTGCTCTTCCATAGCTGGGCCTCGAGTAAGCTCAGCAAACGTTGGGCGGACACTACGTCTTGCAGGGTAGCAATATCTTTCTGGCCGAACGTGGATGGCAGGAGGTCTGCTGAAATAATTGCGTTCACTAAGGCTCACCTATCAATAGTCATTGGGGTTTTGACAGGGCACTGTCCCATGGGTATTCATGCGGTACGTCTCAATATATTGGAAACTCCACCCTGATGCAGCTGTATGGAGGATGATGAGGTGGAATCACTAAATCACTTTATGCTTAATTGCCCAGCTTTTGCCAGAACTAGGCGAACGAGGAGCTATCCAAGTTTGAGATCGGGATCATTCGGAACTTTATCGTTGCTATCCAACGATTCTATAAGTAGTTATATCTACGTCACCGTTATTTTAGTTTATTATATGTGGTATCACAACGGACCTTCATGTTGTCCAAGTGACCTTCCCCTATCAGGGAAGCTACCACCCAACCTAACCTAACCTAGTATATCAGTAGTGATAATAAATTTGTAAATGGAGGAAATAGTTCATTTTCTACTAAATAATGGTTTAGAATTTTATTAAAAAATACACTATATCAAAATTTGTTTCAAAAACTACATATATGAGCATAAGTTCAATGCATTTTAACACAAGAGGGTGTTAGTGAAAATAATTTTGAGGCGTTCTTCAATCTATTTGAATATAGGGTGTTTTAGCAACAAATCATGAAATAGGAAGTTTTTGAAAAATATTTTGAGATAGGACGATATTGAAATGCAGCCGACATGGTCTGACAAAAAAAAAAAAAAAGAAAATGGCTTATTCCGTTTTTGATTTTGACAGAAGAGCTCAGCTTTTCTGTGGTCCTGCTACACATGGAGTATTCACCTTTTTATTCTGAATTTGCGGAAAGCTCTTTTACGTTAAGTATTCATGGAAGTGTTCCGTATAAACCGTTCATTTAGAATATTCGGAACACGTTCGTTTGATACTACCTCACGAGGTCCGAATATACATAATATTCCAAATATAAACCGATTCCCCAAATTCTTAAATGGAGACGAATGAATAAGTTAACATGCTCAACGAGTGAGTACATTTCGTTATGGCATCTCCATTATTTACTAATGTCATTTTTAAGTGAAACGATATAAGCTGGAGACATTGGTGCTTTATCGGTAGCCGTATCGGTAACCTTTTAACAGCTGATTCGACCAACCTTATGAGAATCAATGCAATCGATTATTGGTGCCGTTAAGGTCGTAACCGTATCGTACCGACCAAATGGGTTTTGGTTTACCGTCGTAACGATAAACATCTGATTACGTTAGGGATACGGATACAGCGATACGACATACGGCACCAATGACTCCAGCTATACTAGGCGAGTTTTTGACGTTGAACGATGAATTTTGAATTGGCTTAGGTTACGTATGTTTATAGGTTGACCAAAGTGCACGATTCCTTGGTGTCCGTACTTTTCATAAAACCTATATTCAGCCACACTATTAGATCATGGCATAGTTAATAAGTTCATCATAAAATTTAAAAAAACTTTTCTAAGGAATTATGCAGTTCAGTACTTATCGGGTATTTGCAAACTGATTGCTTCATATTTCTACTACTAATATTTTTCGAAAAATCGCAAAGCAACAACACAGTTAACGGATGTCAATTCGATTTGGGAGCAAAATGGCTGCAATTCTCAAAAAATTTGTCAGTCGAGCAAACCTCTTGTGATTGAATCATGGTGCATTGTTTCTTAAAGAAAGTGACATTCAAACTCAAACATTTTTAAAAATCAATTGAAATTCAATACACGTGAATCACCGTGCGTCGTCAAACGTCAAAACTTCTTGGCGCTCCTATTTTCATGCAAAAGAAATAAATCTAAATATTTCTTTAGCGTTTACTTGAGTGCTGCCTAGGGTCCTATAGATGTTTTCGATTGCAATTAAAAGCCCAAATACATGTGCAGCAGAGACGTAAAGCAAAAGAAATTGTCACATGTCTGCCTTGCAGATGCCATTCGGAGTCGGCATAAAACAAGTAGGTCCCGTTCCGCCAATTTGTAGAAAAAATTAAAAAGGAGCACGGCGCAAATTGGAAGAGAAGGTCGGCTTAAATCTCTTCGGAGGTTTATTTATTTATTTTTATTTATGTATATCAAAATACAATTTTACTAGCGTTGGAATTGACGAATTTCATGCACCATTTCCCCAATGGTGAATTATCTACCCGCGATTTGATGGCTTATTGTTTCCCAATATTCGTTCTATTGGCGGTTTCTTTTTACCTTTACGTCTCTGTTTTGAATATTGTTTAGGCTTTTGTTACTATACGCTGATTTTACGAGGCAAGTTTTTGTTTAAACAGGTTGATGTTGTAGCAGTGGAACACCAAAAAAAAGTTGGTTGAACAAAATTTGCTGCATAAAATGAGTGCGTGGTAACAAAAAACCCAAAAATCACGAACAACCACAAAACAAGATGCCAAATAAACAAATATTTTTCTGTCATTTCAGTTGTTTTACTCATTTAAAATCAAAAATTTATATCGAGACAGTTTTTGGAATATTTAAATTTATTTTGGATAAACAAATTTACAGCCCTATTCTGTGCACTTGACAAATTCACCATCTTGCTTATTTGTCAAGTTTGACAATTTATCAAGTAATTGCTATTCTATGTAAAAAAAATAAAAAGCTTTTTCGCTGACAAATTGTCAATAAGTCAAACGCTCTTGATAATTTAATTTATACGGATAAATTTAAATTAGAATTCTGTTATTGTGCGATCGAGAGAAAATGGAAGAACATTTATTACTTTTGCTATTATTGTGGGAAGATCCTCCTGGGGTTTTTGGGGGTAATTTCGGGATGGTGTTTGAGACTCTCTCGAGGTCCTCCCGGGGTCGTTCTGGGATCTTTTTGCGTACTCTCTCGCGGTCATTTGGGGACATTCCGGGATGGTTTTGGGGACTCCCTCGGGGTCATTTGGGGGACATTCTGGAATGGTTTTGAGGAGTCTCTCGGGGTAATTTGGGGGACATTACAGGATGGGGACTATCTCGGGGTCATTTGGGGGACATTCTGGGATGGTTTTGGGGACTCTTTAGGTGTAATTTTGGGGGTCATTGGGGGATGGTTGAGATGACCACTATATGACGCCGGGACGAACCGATGGAGTCCCCAAAACCATCCCAGAATATCCCCAAAATTACCCTGACGGAGTCCCCAAAACCATCCCGGAATGTCCCTCAAATTACCCCGAGGGACTCCCCAAAATCATACCATAATGTCGCCCAAATGACCCCGGGAGGACGCGATGGAGTCCCCAAAACTATCCCAGAATGTCCCCCAAATGACCCAGAGGGAGTCCTCAAAACCAACCCGGAAGGTCTCCCAAATGACCCCGAGGGACTCCCCAAAAATATCCCGAACCGACCACTAAATGACGCCGGGACGACCCGATGGAGTCCCCAAAACCATCCAGGAATGACCCCCAAACGACCCCGAGGGAGTCTCCAAAGCCATGCCGAAATGACCCCAAAAAAAACCCGCGGATTATTTTTTCCTATTCCCATTTCGGGGTTAGCAGCATAAACTGAGACATATCGCTTCAATTGCTCATGCGTAGCACGTTCCACTTTTCATTTCCTTGAAAAAACCATGATTTTAAAATATTTGTTACAAAAAATAATGAACAATATTTAATTCTTACCTTTATTCCATTTCGCGATTGTTGCACTAAACAGCTGATTTCGGTTTTCTTTATTTAGGTCATCACAGTATGGTGAAAAGCACAGGTCGTAAAGCTTTTTAGAGTTGTCAAGTTATGCACAGAATAGAAATATTTGTCAACTTGATAAAAATCTTGATTACTTGTCAACTTATTGACAATTTGTCAAGTGCACAGAGTCGGCCGTTAGTATTTAGTAAGTTTGAAAGAGCAAGAAAAATAGTATTGAAGAATTTACATGGTTCGAACAGGTTGTTGTTGTTGTTGTTGTTGTTGTTGTTGTTCTTGTAACGGGAGTCCAAGGAAACTTGCAGTTTCAACAGGGGTGGACCATAGTGACAAGGGCGTTAGAGGCGTTGGTTCCACATTGCAGCAGCGAGCTGTTTAGCATGCAGCGATACATGTGTTTTGCGTAATGTACCAGTGTACGAGTACAAGGTGAATTTAGTACCAGATGTTGTTATCCCAACAGCTGATTGCTTCTTCCTGATTATTATCAATACAACGAAACCAATGAAAATTTTCTTTTGACTTGACATTCTTCTGCCCGGCGAATTGGCCAGTGTATTTAAAATCTAGCTGCGCAGCAATTCTGCTCTTGTGTTTTAGGGTTATGGCAAAATACAAAGTTTGCAATACAAATTTCTTGGCACTAAAAGGCCTGACAAAGTTGACATAGTCATAACGCCATAGTCATAACCATATTTTTACTTGTCAATATCAATTGGCACCAATTATTGGTGCCTTAACCATAAAATCGTAAAATTTTCATAGACATGAAGAAAACTCAAAAAACATATTCTACAAACAATAAGTCTCTTAGTCAAAACGTATCCAAAACAATAAATAAAATATACAAAAAGCTAATAAAGTCACCAACTCAAATATTTTTAGGATATGGATATGGCGAAAAACCAAAAACCTGGCTATGGTATGCTTATGGCTAGGGCGTTATGGTATGGCACCATTGACCAATTACATTGATTTCCATAAGGTTGGTTGGATCAGCTGTTTTATATGGATATGGATACGTCAATTTTAAACGGCCCTTATTCCAGAGAATTACAATAACATAATACATGTGCGTGTGTTTGTCTGTACGTATTTCACCCTGCCGCAACGCTTTATTAAACAGTTTTATTTAGCTTGACTCTGTGGACGCGTCAAATTTATATTGATAGTCATAAGTAAGACCAACTGAACCTTAATCAGGTTATGCTATGCCTCACGTTTTTAGAAATTTCATGCGCCCAACGCTTTTGCTTAATTGTCTGATCAACGCCCTAAATTGATGAGGAGTGTGATGACTAGTACCTAGGACCTACCTAATAATTTTCTAGCTATTAGTATTATTATTACTTAATGTAAGTATTGTTTTCAATAAAACCGTTTCACTTAAAATGTTTTTAAATTATTTTATTTGGTTATTTTCGTTTACTGCACATTCGGTTTCATCTCAAACCGGTTAGCTTGCTTTGCGTTGTTGCTTTGTATGCAATTCATTAATCTACCTACTTAGCGTTTTATTTCCACCAGCTTGCAAAAAAAAGTGGCTATTGTTTTTTTAACACAATTCGATAATTTCTGATACACTTTTTTTAATCCCATCAATGGGGAGATCCTAGTCAAAAATTATAAATCTTTTTATTTAACATTTTAATCATTGTGGATAAGACAAGTGTGATATCTTCTGCATAGACGTCAATATTTAGATAGAATGGATAACCTGATTTTTAAATTGACCATCGTGATCTCATCCTGTATCTCTTTCGATCACCCACTGAAGATAGCCGACCGTGTGCGTCGCCACATTGAACATCCTGTCAAAATGCTGCCAAAACGCTTAAAAGTAGCCATCTTGAACATCTTGTGGGGCGGGGGTTTAGACTAAACAGTTTTTCATTTAATAATTTTGGAAAAATTTAAACAACTTGACATCAGGACGGACAAGCCGACAAGGCATAAATTAAAAATTGCTCCAAATAAATGTTTTCATGCATTTAAGGCAATAAGGGCAACCCCCGCTTAATTCATATAAACAGTTTTATATTTATTTAGTTACAGAATAATGTCCGATCTTCTTTTATTATTTGCCTCCATATTGAAATCCTGTATTTGTTCGTCATTCAGATGTATGCATTTATTTGGCAAAATGTTTCCAAATTTTGAGAGCAATTTGCGATGTTTCAAAAATCGTGATTGAAGGTGTTCCAGAAAATGATCCCTAAACGGTATATAAACCGACCGTCGGAAGTATTCTTCGTGTTCGCCTTCGTAGATATCTCGATGATTGACGCTTATTTATACATAAACGATTTATCATCAAAAAATCAAGGTTTTGTAAGCTTAATGTTTTTTTGAGAAAACTTATTAAAAACTTACATTACGTTTACTTTGCTTGGTGGGTTGTAATCCAGACGTGTGTGTTTAAAGTCAGCTGTTTCCGAAACGCAAACGCCAAAACGACGCAGAAGCCGAATGTGTAAATGGTTTAACTTGGTTTCATTTTTCAGAAAAAATTAAGAAAAAACAGCCGAATGTCAAAAAAACCTTACGAAATATATAAAAGTTCGTCTGTTTTTAAAGAACTAGGTTGTATTTTTCTTCGTTAGTTTTCTGGAATATAGTTTACACACTTCCACCAATACCGAAGTCGCATTAGGAGGTATGGCGACAAAAAATTTGAGGAAAAAAAGTAGTGTTATATATGTAGGTATAAGAAAAAATATATTTTCAAATATAAAAACTTTAGTTTGGCCTACAACCGCCCTTTAAGCCACTTTAGTTCGTTAGTTACCATAAATACTACAGACTAAGTACTTTCATTGAAAACTATATATGTACCCTGCAAAAATCGCCAGTACTCCATGCATGCATGTATGGAGTACTCGCTATGGACCAAGCGAGTACTCCAAAATTAACCACAATTCATACAAAAAATATGGTCGAATTAACATTGCGATGTCCTAGGACCGGACCATATACTCCAGCTCCGCATTACATCAGAGTAATCCATGGAGTACCCACAGTCCAATAAACATCGTGTAGTGATTAAAATCGTTAAAAACGAGCAATGATCGGCTTACAACATGTTTGTGTAGAAACATGAGTTGGTCCATCGCTGCATTACAGTGGAGTAGAATGGTAAGTACTCCAGTGGACCACATGGTCCAACGATTTTTGCAGGGTAGGTATGTATATGTATAAATAAATAATTTTATTAAAATTACACTCCACAGTGGAACCTACATACATACACATGTACATGAATTAGGTATTAATTTTCCTTAGCCCAACAGCCATTTAAAACTTTATTTTCTTATCCACTGCACTAAATATAACATACATATATTACTACCTTTATAAAGGATAAACTAACGCTTAAATCACGTGCACCAGAGTGGATGTCCCGTTTGAAAGTCAGCGATAATATAAACTTACATAGAAGTATAGATTGTATAGCAAAGGTATTGTAGAAAGATCATAATCAGGCTTATCAGGAATTCCAAGTCAACTGCTTTGCGGAACAATTTTCACGTAATGTAATTTCAAAAAATGCTATCAGCAATTACGACGATTTCGTTTGTTAGAACTGCCAACTTAAAATAGCTTTCCTATAGTTTCGTTTTACAAATCGCATTGTAATCCACACACCACTTTGACATTTCCTTACTAAAAGAAACCGCGCAAGAACATAATGGTTAAACGACGTGCCATAACTTTATTACTGCATTAGGGTTGTAAATAGCAGTTTCCTTTAATTTTTTAAAGCCAATCTTACGATTCTACCAGAAGCTGATATTTACTTTTGATATATTTTTTTAATTATCGCACTTTTCTTTAAGGCTTTAACTTTAAGCAATAAGAGATATGTGTCCCGGCAGACGAGTCTTGCAGGAAGATTAAGCGAAATGTCCATTAAAACATCCCTACAAGACAGGTACTCGTTACGTAATCGATTACTTAATCGCCACCGATAACTTGGTCACCAATTATCGTCTTAATGACTTTTACATTGCTGTCGTGAAAAAATTAACGCACGCGCTCTCAAAATAGTGTACGTGTAACTCGCTTTCTCGCTCTTACCTATTGTGTTTTCGACATTCCTTCTCTCTCGATGTTATTTACATTTTGAAGTTACTTCATTAGGTATGTTTTCGTTATTGCTAACCAAAACATATGCAACAACAACAATAAGGGTAACTAGCCTGCCGGTTACCTTCTGTCAAATCGCTTTTTCCATGAATGAAACGCGTCCTTTATGTTCAGATAGTATTTAATTATAAATAATTCATATATACAATGTTTTTTTACAATTTAAATTATCCCCTTATTACTCTAGTAAACTTTACATATGTATATATTGATATGTACAAGCTAATTAAGTACATTAACATCTATTTATAGCTGTGCCCTTTTTGAAACTTTCGAAGCTCAATGATGATGCCCAATTTTTCCTGCGCTGGTGGTGTTGTTCAACATCAGTTTACAGGGCCATATGAGTTTTGTAGGGATAATACCGGAAGCCCCAATTCGTGCCATCAAAGTCGATTTACAGGTGATATTGAGCCTTTGGTCTTGACCCTTTCCCATAGTATGCTTGTTAGCAGGGACGGAAAATAATATTTTTTTTTCTGAGTCGAAAAAGTCCTGGTCAAAAAATTGTCCTAGGTGAATATGTTTGAGTTTCCAGGTATCCCAATAACAATATCATGTCGAATCATGCATCATTTTTATTTTTCGAACTTTTTCCATACAAGTCCACATATAAAAGTAAAATCTGTATTTTTATTTTTTGAGTCCGATAGAACTAGTTAAACTCGGACTTTTAAAAATAAAAGTCCGAAATAACAGTTAAATCAAGACTTTTATTTTTTAAGGCCGAAATAAAAGTCCCGCTTGATAACAAAGAAACGGCTTATCCGAATTAAAAAAATTTGGTACCAATCGATTCTCCTGGATTCCTAAAATTTAAAACCTTATGGACTTTTGAAAATTTCTGTTAATAATACTAGAAATTTATCATAAACAAACTAGATCGAAAATCTCGTAGTATAAATGGTGAACTTGCAGTGGATTTTTGCAATAAATTTCGTTCCAATACAACTATTAGAGTGAAAATTAATAAACCGCATTCTGCTATGATAAGAAAGCTTTCCAAAAAAAGAAATGGTCGTAATAGTAGCCAGGCCTCTTTCTGTATCTAGAAATTTCCGCACAGAACATGCAATATTTGAGTATCTAAAGAAGCCACGTTATTTAAATTTGGCACGTAAATTACTGACATTGCGTGTAGTTGACATAATCCACATAATTTTTATGGACAATGGGCGTGACACCAACTACTTTCCAAATAAGATTTTTTGGACTTTCAAGTGCGATAACTCGTACATACTTTGAGCAATATTTTTGCAAATTGGTAAGCGAACTTCATATTTGTATTTGTACATGCCGACGGAACAAGTTTTAAAATCGAATTAAAGTCAAACCCACTTGTATATAAAAATATCAAAACTGGCTACTTGAATTCATTGCTAAGTACGTGAATATGTCGGAGTTATTTCGGGACTATTGCGGGATCATTTGGGGATCCTTCCGGTATCATTCCTGGATGACTTTCGGGATCCCGTCAGGGTAATTTCGGGACTCTTTCGGGATCATTTGGGAATCCTTCCAGCATCATTTCTGGATAGTTTTCAGGATCAGTCGGGGATTCCGTGAGGATTATTTCGGGAGTATTCCGGGATCATTTATGGATGGTTTTCGGGATCGCATCGGGTTTATTTCGGCATCATTTGGGAACTCTTCCGGTATAATTTCTGTATGGTTTTCGGGAACCCCTTAGGGTAATTTCGGGACTTTTTCGGGACTATTTCGGGATGATTTTGGGGCCCTTCCGGCATAATTTCTGGATAGTTTTCTGGATTTGTCCGGGATCCCGTCGGGATCATTTCGGGACTATTTTGATATCATTTTGGGACCCTTCCGGAATCATTTAAGGACTCTTCGAAACCGGTAGTTCAGCACACATGATTTTTTTTAAATTATGAGCTTTTATGGCCATGGATTTGCTGCAAATGCCTAATGTTTGTTATTCGTAATTTTGTGTTTTTCTAGTCCTGAGGATTGTTTCAGATTGAAACCGAAATATCGACCAATTATATAAATTATAATACCACAAAATATGTGGTGTTTTATTTATCTTTGCGGCCTTGAGCTCAATAATTAACCAAAAAGTTAAAATTTTGTTTTTAAGTTAAATTAATTGATATGACAGGGGTGAAGGAATTACTATTCATAGAACAAAGGATAAAAACTACAATTAGCTAAAACCAAAGAGAATTTTTTAGATGAAAATAGTGTTGCTTTTTCGTGTGTTTAGCTGGTTAAAATATCACAAAAAGTGTAGTTATAGCTATAATAGTTCGTTACAGGATTCATTTAAAATAATCAAAAATAGAACGAAAAAGCTGTGTTAGATATTAAAATAAGACATACCGAACTTTAATTACGAATAATTTTCAGCAAATCCATGGCCATAAAAGCTCATATTTTAAAAAATCATGTATGCTGAACTACCGGTTTCGAAGAGTCCTTAAATGATTCCGGAAGGTCCCAAAATTATATCAAAATAGTCCCGAAATGATCCCGACGGGATCCCGGACAAATCCCGAAAACTATCGAGAAATTATACCGGAAGGGCCCCAAAATCATCCCGAAATAGTCCCGGAAAAGTCCGAAATTACCCTAACGGGATCCCGAAAACCATCCAGAAAGGATCCCCAAATGATCCCGAAAAAGTACAGAAATTACCCTGACGGAATCCCGAAAGTCATCCAGGAATGATACCGGAAGGATCCCCAATTGATCCCGCAATAGTCCCGAAATAACTCCGACATATTCACGAACTTAGCAATGAATTCAAGTAGCCAGTTTTGATATTTTTATATACAAGTGGGTGTGACTTTAATTATACTCAGTTGAGCAGAGCTCACAGAGTATATTAACTTTGATTGGATAACGGTTGGTTGTACAGGTATAAAGGAATCGAGATAGATATAGACTTCCATATATCAAAATCATCAGTATCGAAAAAAAATTCGATTGAGCCATGCCCGTCCGCCCGTCCGTCCGTCCGTCTGTCCGTTAACACGATAACTTGAGTAAATTTTGAGGTATCTTGATGAAATTTAGTATGTAGGTTCCTGGGCACTTATCTCAGATCGATATTTAAAATGAACGATATCGGACAATAACCACGCCCACTTTTTCGATATCGAAAATTTCGAAAAATCGAAAAAGTGCGATAATACATTACCAAATATGGATTAAGCGATGAAACTTGGTAGATGAGTTGAACTTATGACGCAGAATAGAAAACTAGTAAAATTTTGGACAATGGGCGTGGCACCGCCCACTTTTAAAAGAAGGCAATTTAGAAGTTTTGCAAGCTGTAATTTGGCAGTCGTTGAAGATATCATGATGAAATTTGGCAGGAACGTTACTCTTATTACTATATGTTTGCTTAATAAAAATTAGCAAAATCGGAGAACGACCACGCCCACTTCTAAAAAAACATTTTTTTAAATTCAAATTTTAAAAGAAAAGTTAATATCTTTACAGTATATAAGTAAATTATGTCAACATTCAACTCCAGTAATGATATGGTGCAACAAAATACAAAAATAAAAGACAATTTCAAAATGGGCGTGGCTCCGCCCTTTTTCTTAATTTGTCTAGGATACTTTTAATGCCATAAGTCGAACAAAAATTTACAAGTCCTTGTGAAATTTGGTAGAGGCTTAGATTCTAGGACGATAACTGTTTTCTGTGAAAAAGGGCGAAATCGGTTGAAGCCACGCCCAGTTTTTTTACACAGTCGACCGTCTGTCCTTCCGCTCGGCCGTTAACACGATAACTTGAGCAAAAATCGATATATCTTTACTAAACTCAGTTCACCTACTTATCTGAACTCACTTTGTATTGGTGTAAAAAATTCGACTATGACCACGCCCACTTTTTCGGTATCGTAAATTACGAAAAATGAAAAAAATGCCATAGTTATATACCAAATACGAAAAAAGGGATGAAACATGGTAATTGTATTGGTCTATTGACGCAAAATATAACTTTAGAAAAAAACTTGGTAAAATGGGTGTGACACCTACCATATTAAGTAGAAGAAAATGAAAAAGTTTTGCAGGGCGAAATCAAAAGCCCTTGGAATCTTGGAAGGAATACTGTTCGTGGTATTACATACATAAATAAATTAGCGGTACCCGACAGATGATGTTCTGGATCACCCTGGTCCACATTTTGGTCGATATCTCGAAAACGCCTTCACATATACAACTAAAGGCCACTCCCTTTTAAAACCCTCATTAACACCTTTCATTTGATACCCATATCGTACAAACAAATTCTAGAGTCACCCCTGGTCCACCTTTATGGCGATATTTCGAAACGGCGTCCATCTATAGAACTAAGGCCCACGCCCTCTTAAAATACTCATTAACACCTTTCATTTGATACTCATATCGTACAAAAAAATTCTAGATTCACCCCTGGTCCATCTTTATGGCGATATCTCGAAACGGCGTCCGTCTATAGAACTTAGGCCCACGCCCTTTTAAAATACTCATTAATACCTTTTATTTGATACCCATATCGTACAAAATAAATTCTAGAGTCACCCCTGGTCCACCTTTATGGCGATATCTCGAAAAGGCGTCCACCTATAGAACTAAGGCCCACTCTGTTTTAAAATTATCATTAACACATTTCATTTGATACCCATATCGTACAAACAAATTCTAGAGTCAGGCATGGTCCACCTTTATGGCGATATCCCTAAATGGCATCCATCTATAGAACTATGGCCCACTTCCTCAGCTCCCTATACAACCTTCACCCCAGTTATTCCAGAGAGAGAGGATTGGGGAAGAGGAATTATCTGGGGCATGGGACCGGTTAACTTGTTCACGGATGGGTCAAAGCTGGATGGAAAGGTTGGTGGGGGGGTCTTTTGTCAAGAGCTAAATTTAAGCCGCAAGTTTAAGTTGGCTGATCACTGCAGTGTATTCCATGCGGAAATTGCTGCGATTAAGGATGCGGTGGATGGAATGCTATCCAGTGCTACCACGGTTAGGGAATTTAACATCTACTTTGATAGCCAATCGGCTATCAAGGCCTTGAGCTCAACTACAGTGCGATCGAGGGTGGTCTGGGAGTGCCTGACCTCGCTTGCGATTGCATCGAATTATTTTACAATTAAGATTATATGGGTCCCGGGCCATAGTGATATCCCGGGTAACTGTCAAGCGGATCTCTTAGCCCGCATCGGTACAACTGAACCGGATGAAGATGGCTGTAGGGACTTCGGGATCCCGCTGGCCACCTGTGGATTGCTCCTCCATAGCTGGGCCTCGAATCAGCTCAGCAAACGTTGGGCGGATACCACGTCTTGCAGGGTAGCAAGATCTTTCTGGCCGAAAGTGGATGGCAGGAGGTCTGCTGAAATAATTGGGTTCACTAAGGCTCACCTATCAATGGTCATTGGGGTTTTGACAGGGCACTGTCCCATGGGTATCCATGCTGTACGTCTCAATATACTGGAAACTCCATCCTGCTGCAGCTGTATGGAGGATGATGAGGTGGAATCACCAAATCACTTTATGCTTGATTGTCCAGCTTTTGCCAGAATTAGGCGAAAGTAATTCGGTCGCGACTCACTTGGATCTCCCGAGGATATATCCAAAGTTGAGATCGGTATCATTCGGAGCTTTATCGTTGCTACCCAACGATTCTCTAAGTAGCTGGATCTAGGTCACCGTTATTTTTTGGTGTATGTGGTATCACAACGGACCTTCGTGTTGTCCAAGTGAGCTATCCTTATCAGGGAAGCTGCCACCTAACCTATCCTATCCTATCCTATCCTCTTAAAATACTCTTTAATACCTTCCATTTGATACACATGTCATACAAACACATTCCAGGGTTACCCTAGGTTCTTTTTACAACATTGTGATTTTCCCTTACTTTGTCTCCACAGCTCTCAACTGAGTATGTAATGTTCGGTTACACCCGAACTTAGCCTTCCTTACTTGTTTGGCTTACAATTTGACCAGCATGTGAAAAAATTCGTTCGCACGGGACGGAAGTGGCTGAAATGCACAGCCGAGTTTTCATTATTATGAATAGCCGTGGATAAATGTGTCTCCTTTGTCCCCACCATAATAACGGGTCACTATTTTTGCCCTGTGCATTTTTCCTTGGTAAAATAGGTTCAGCCAGGTATTTGTCAACTTCTACTATAGCAGAAGCCAATCGGTCTTGTGGCCGTGTATACTGACGGACTTCAGCATCAAAGTCGTTCCACAGCAAACTTTCACTATGATTTTCAGATGAATTTATTTGAACTGGTTCAGAAGTGTTTATATCTATATTGTTTTCTTCATCATAAATAAAAGTGTTTCCTACTTTTGTATACAATCTCTTCACCGCCGATTTATAATTAAGCTCGCTTATAAACCCGAATTTCTTAAAACGTGGGTCAAGAATAGTGGCTTGGGCTATAATATCTTTATTTTCAACTTCAAAAAAACGTGAATTCAACTCATGCAGTAATTTGTCCACTAAATTTTGTGAAAAGGGGTTTAATGCATGAATACTAAATGTTTTTAACTGCCTATTTAGTTGTTTCACATATAAAATTACTGATGATATGCTTACATACTTTTCACCACTAATAGTGGTAGTAACAACCTCAAAAATTTTCATTATATTCATGATTTGCTCTGCAATCAACCATTCTTCTATAGACAATAAATCTACATTGTTAAGTCCTTCATCTCTAACACTTGCGCGCTAATAACCGCGTCTTTCATAACCAATACTCGCTTAAGCATGTCGTACGTTGAGTTCCAGCGAGTTGCAACATCATTTATAAGTTATAAGCGGGCAATTGCAATCTTTTTGCGGTATTATGAAGCTGCGAATTAGCATACGAACTTTTTCTAAAAAGCCTTACAATTGACTTTACCTTACTTAAAACTGACTGGACCTCCATTAGTCCTGACTGTGCTACTAAATTCAAGCTATGTGCAAAACAACCCCAATGCCTAAAGTCACCCCCTACTACCGCAGCCTTCATATTAGCGGCATTGTCTGTGACTATTACTGAAATTTGTGTGGATAAGCCTCAATCCTCTATAATACCGTTTATTTCCTTTGTTAGGGTTTCAGCTGTATGGCGCCCTGTATATGAGACACACGCTAACAAATCAGAAGCAAGAAAAATAGACTGGTCATCATCAACCATATAATGAGCTGTTACGCTAATAAAGTTATCTTGTGCTCGGGATGTCCACCCATCTACTGTCAAACATATACATAGCATATGCTCTATCTAATCGCTGTTTAACTTAACCGTTTCACAATAAATTGTTGAAACTAATGAGGAAGATATCGTTTTTCGTGTTGGAAGTTGGTATGCTGGATTCAACATATATAACAATTTCTTGAACTCTGCATCCTCTACAACAAAAAATGAGTGATATTCTTTACAAATTCTCATAACTACTTGTTTGTCTATTTCGTGCTTTCGTTTCACGGAAACGGGATGGTTGAAATTTCTCGCAATAGATTGACGTGGTTGGACATCAAGGATGTCGCGGTCGCATCTGTAGCTAGTTGCTCATTACTTACACAGTTGTTTTTGTCCTCGCTTAAAACAACTGATGGTTCTTGCCTTATTATTGTTTGTGTTGGATGTTTAGACTTCAGATGCCGGAGCAACGGGAATGTGGACTTATTTCCTACGGAAAGGAGTTGGCATCATAGCAGGCACTTTACTTTCCCCTCCTTTTCGGCAGAAAAGTGAAGCCATACATCACTTGTCTTCCTTGACATTTTTAGCGCATCGGAGTTTTTATACACTGTAAATGAAAGTTTTTGTAAAATTCGACTTTGTAATCAGTTTTCTGTACTGAATATTACAAGATAGCTTACCTCTTTTTTTTGGTTTGAAACTGTCTCCACACGACAGGTACTTTCTCTTGTTTGGTAGTTCTACGATTTGATTTACTACACGAGAATATAGAAGTTCGCCATTTAATTCCTAATTTTATTCTTGGTGTATCTATAAACACATAAGTGACTATTGCAATAGACAATCAATCTCTAAGGACAAATGAAATTAAAAAAAAAGTGTTTGTCCAATTAACGATAAATGCTTCTGAGGTACTTATGATATACATCCTTTCATACGCAAATTTGGTTTGGTACAAAATAACTTTTGAATTAACTAATTTTTTTGCACTTTTCCCAAAGTGTAGATGGCATTGGCCAATATTGAGAGTTTTAACTTCAGATCCATTGTCTGTGCTAATTCATCGACTGTTTTTATTTCAGTTTTTGTGATGCCGGGTGGCAAAATAAAATTATTCAAATCCAAATTAATTTGAAAAAATTTTACTACTTGAACATCTTTTGCATCTTGCTTTTCGTCCTTCTCTATTATGGCAATGGTGTTTTTCCAAATGTTACGTTCATTTTCTTTACATCGGGCTTAACATTTATCCAGCAGTTTCATCACTTTGCTGATATACTCATTTTGCGATTCCATACGTTGCGGGCGTATTAGAATATTGCGTGTACGTTCATACTCACCTGTGGGGATATAAAAACAAATATTTTTACAATTTTTTGTTTGAACAGATGAAGAGTGGTGATTAGAGCTCACAATTTCTTCTCGTAAATCTCGCAAGCTTCTCGAAATAAACTTAATCGCTGTATGAACAGTATTTATACACTTGAGTTTTTTACTTGTGACTTTTTTGTTTATTATATTGTTTTCCAATGACACTTCACTCAAAACATATTTATACATTTTTATTTCATAAAAAATGGTGTCCTCAGGGGCACTTACTATCCTCTTGATCAGATAATATGACTTTAAAAACTTGGAGTATGAAAGAAGATAAATGTTGCCATGATTTACTTTTCTAAATGGCATCAAACGTGGCGTTAGAGGTAAGTAACACAGTACTGTGCTCTGATATTGTGCCAACACTCATATCGACTTTCGATAATCAGTTATAACACAATTGTGTCAACACAATGTGTTAACACTGCAAAGTGTGCCTGTGCTACTGTGTTAACACTCAAAAAATAGTGTCATTACCCACCACTAGTGTAGATAATGATTGAATTATTGATGTGAATACACTTCACTGCTTAGCATCGGCTTAGAGATGACAGTACCCCTTAGTGGTGCTAATATTCGTTACAGTATAGTAAACGTATATAGAAGTAAAAAAAAATATAGCTATTGTATAGAAAAGTTCGAGCTATTTTACCTAGATTTAAATAACCCAAAAATATGGTGCCGCTAGGATCTTTTATATGTTTATTCTCTTATGTTTTATGATGAATTTACACTCATACGAGCAATTTATCAATCAAACAAAACACCGCTATGTAGCTAAGTGGTTAGCGGGGCGTGTCTAAAGCGTACGGATGATGAAGGCTTAGCAACCTTCGAAATGGATCTATCTGCGCAACTATAAAAATTTATTTTCTAATCACAGAAAAATTAAAAAAAAAAAACAATAATTATTATAAAAACTATTGATAGAGGCCTTGAGCTCGAATCGGACCTGGAATCCTTAAAGAAATTAAATTTAGCAAAACAAAATGGCGAAAAAAATTGCACGCCCTTGTAATACATCGTATTCAATTAAAAAATGTTAACATAAGTACCCTGAAGGGCAGTCAGTAACTGGTGATACAAATTTCTGGATTAGAACTAAACCTAAACTGCCAAATAACTACTAGTTCGTTGGGAACTAATTTTCTCCAGTTATAAAATCGACAGCTTGAATTTTTGTATTTCATATTTAGCATAGATTTGAAAAAAAAGGCCACAAAAAAACTGCTATTAGCTTAAGGAGTTTCGACTATGGGTATGTCTTTTTTCACACACTTTGCCTGCGGTTCGGAACTAACGTAAAAGGGGATAAGTTTTGGACCGGTTCGGAGCCAACGAAAATTACCAAGAAAAGAACTAGATCTAAACTGAAATTTTTACACTAGTTCGGAACTATGGATAATGTACCAATAAAGCAACTATGTAGTTGTAAAATGGAAATTTGTATCTAGTTCGGAACTCGGGAAAAAATTTCGGCCGACTACATCGCCATGTTATATTCGCCAGTTGAAAGCATGTCAAAGAGATATATGGCGAACTAGTAGTGAGTCCGAATGCACGAGAAGCGCACCAGTTTTGAACTAGAAATTTTACCTACAGGGTCCGTCCATAGCAAAAAGGCAGTAACGTGTAAAATTTGAAATCAGAGAAATATGAAGTGTGAGCTTTACGGTCGTTTTAACTAAATAAATTGTTTTTTTTTTTTTTTTTGTATACAACAAAAATTAATAAATATGACCCATTGAATGCCTTACGTGATTCCGGTCCATAATTTTTTCAGATCGCGAAATTAGACGCGAACTGCCTTCATTTTCTGTAAATCTAAAAGCATTTAAATGAAATATACTGCCTTTTTATTATTTTTTATACTCAGTTGAGCAGAGCTCACAGAGTATATTAACTTTGATTGGATAACGGTTGGTTGTACAGGTATAAAGGAATCGAGATAGATATAGACTTCCATATATCAAAATCATCAGTATCGAAAAAAAATTCGATTGAGCCATGTCCGTCTGTCCGTTAACACGATAACTTGAGTAAATTTTGAGGTATCTTGATGAAATTTGGTATGTAGGTTCCTGGGCACTCATCTCAGATCGCTATTTAAAATGAACGATATCGGACAGTAACCACGCCCACTTTTTCGATATCGAAAATTTCGAAAAATCGAAAAAGTGCGATAATTCCTTACCAAATACGGATAAAGCGATGAAACTTGGTAGGTGAGTTGAACTTATGACGCAGAATAGAAAACTAGTAAAATTTTGTACAATGGGCGTGGCACCGCCCACTTTTAAAAGAAGGTAATTTAGAAGTTTTGCAAGCTGTAATTTGGCAGTCGTTGAAGATATCATGATGAAATTTGGCAGGAACATTACACTTATTACTATATGCTTGTTTGATAAAAATTAGCAAAATCGGAGAACGACCACGCCCACTTTTTAAAAAATTTTTTTTTTTAAATTCAAATGTTAAAAGAAAAGTTAATATCTTTACAGTATATAAGTAAATTATATCAACATTCAACTCCAGTAATGCTATGGTGCAACAAAATTCAAAAATAAAAGAAAATTTCAAAATGGGCGTGGCTCCGCCCTTTTTCATTTAATTTGTCTATGATACTTTTAATGCCATAAGTCGAACAAAAATTAACCAATCCTTGTGAAATTTGGTAGAGGCTTAGATTCTAGGACGATAACTGTTTTCTGTGAAAAAGGGCGAAATCGGTTGAAGCCACGCCCTGTTTTTATACACAGTCGACCGTCTGTCCTTCCGCTCGGCCGTTAACACGATAACTTGAGTAAAAATCGATATATCTTTACTAAACTCAGTTCACGTACTTATCTGACCACACTTTGTATTGGTGTAAAAAATGGCCGAAATCCGACTATGACCACGCCCACTTTTTCGATATCGAAAATTACGAAAAATTAAAAAAATGCCACAATTATATACCAAATACGAAAAAAGGGATGAAACATGGTAATTGTATTGGTCTATTGACGCAAAATATAACTTTAGAAAAAAACTTGGTAAAATGGTCGTGACTCCTACCATATTAAGTAGAAGAAAATGAAAAAGTTTTGCAGGGCGAAATCAAAAGCCCTTGGAATTTTGGAAGGAATACTGTTCGTGGTATTACATATATAAATAAATTAGCGGTACCCGACAGATGATGTTCTGGATCACCCTGGTCCACATTTTGGTCGATATCTCGAAAACGCCTTCACATATACAACTAAGGGCCACTCCCTTTTAAAACCCTCATTAATACCTTTAATTTGATACCCATATCGTACAAACACATTCTAGAGTCACCCCTGTTCCACGTTTATGGCGATATCTCGAAAAGGCGTCCACATATAGAACTAAGGCCTACTCCTTTTTAAAATACTCATTAACACCTTTCATCTGATACCCATATCGTACAAACAAATTCTAGAGTCGCCCCTGGTCCACCTTTATGGCGATATTTCGAAAAGGCGTCCACCTTAAGAACTAAGGCCCACGCCCTTTTAAAATACTCATTAACACCTTTCATTTGATACCCATATTGTACAAACAAATTCTAGAGTCACCCCTGGTCCACGTTTATGGCGATATCTCGAAAAGGCATCCACCTATAAAACTAAGGCCCACGCCCTTTTAAAATAATCATTAACACCTTTCATTTGATACCCATATAGTACAAACAAATTCTAGAGTCACCCCTGGTCCACGTTTATGGCGATATCTCGAAAAGGCATCCACATATAGAACTAAGGCCCACTCCTTTTTAAAATACTCATTAACACCTTTCATTTGATACCCATATCGTACAAACAAATTCTAGAGTCACCCCTGGTCCACCTTTATGGCGATATTTCGAAAAGGCGTCCACCTATAGAACTAAGGCCCACGCCCTTTTAAAATACTCATTAACACCTTTCATTTGATACCCATATCGTACAAACAAATTCTAGAGTCACCCCTGGTCCACCTTTATGGCGATATCTCGAAAAGGCGTCCACCTATAGAACTAAGGCACACGCGCTTTTAAAATACTCATTAACACCTTTCATTTGATACCCATATTACACAAACGCATTCTAGAGTCACCCCTGGTCCACTTTTATAACGATATTCCGAAAAGGCGTCCACCTATAGAACTAAGGCCCACTCCCTTTTAAAACACTTATTAACACCTTTCGTTTGATACCCATATAGTACAAACAAATTCTAGAGTCACCCCTGGTCCACCTTTATGGCGATATTTAGAAAAGGCGTCCACCTATAGAACTAAGGACCACGCCCTTTTAAAATACTCATTAACACCTTTCATTTGATACCCATATCGTACAAACAAATTCTAGAGTCACCCCAGGTCCACCTTTATGGCTATATCTCGAAAGGGCGTCCACCTATAGAACTAAAGCCCACGCCCTTTTAAAATACACATTAACACCTTTCATTTGATACAAACACATTCTAGAGTCACCCCTGATCCACTTTTATAACGATATTCCGACAAGGCGTCCACCTATAGATCTAAGGCCCACTCCGTTTTAAAACACTTATTAACACCTTTCGTTTGATACCCATATTGTACAAACGCATTCTAAAGTCAACCCTGGTCCACTTTTATAACGATATTCCGAAAAGGCGTCCACCAATAGAACTAAGGCCCACTCCCTTTCAAAATACTCATTAACATCTTTCATTTGATACCCATATAGTACAAACAAATTCTAGAGTCACCCCTGGTCCACCTTTATGGCGATATCTCGAAAAGGCGTCCACATATAGAACTAAGGCCCACGCCCTCTTAAAATACTCATTAACACCTTTCATTTGATACCCATATTGTACAAACGCATTCTAGAGAAGCACCTGGTCCACCTTTATGCCGATATCTCGAAACGGCGTCCATCTATAGAACTTAGGCCCACGCCCTTTTAAAATACTCATTAATACCTTTTATTCGATACCCATATCGTACAAAATAAATTCTAGAGTCACCCCTGGTCCACCTTTATGGCGATATCTCGAAAAGGCGTCCACCTATAGAACTTAGGCCCACTCCCTTTTAAAATTATCATTAACACATTTCATTTGATACCCATATCGTACAAACAAATTCTAGAGTCAGGCCTGGTCCACCTTTATGGCGATATCCCTAAATGGCGTCCAACTATAGAACTATGGTCCACTTCCTCTTAAAATACTCTTTAATACCTTCCATTTGATACACATGTCATACAAACACATTCCAGGGTTACCCTAGGTTCTTTTTACAACATGGTGATTTTCCCTTACTTTCTCTAACGAGTAAATTGGTGCTACAGGAATGTAATTGTATGAAAATTTCTAAAAGATAGTAAGTGAACTTTACTGCCTTTTTGCTATTGGCGGCAGTTAACAGGTTCAGATGACGTGACAATAGACGTTTGCACTTAAACTTTATATGGACTGCTAAGCGTCAAAACTCTAAATTCTCCTCTGAAATTGCTGCGCAATAAATTAGTACTACTAAATTTCAATACGCATTATACTCAGATGTAACTGAAGTATGTGTCTATAGCCGTGTTTTTTTTTTTAAGCGTATACGTTTCGTTTGCGCGTGAAAAAAACGCCTATCCTCGCTTAGATAATGCTTAGGAGACCCATCCAGCGGCTGTGGTTAAACAACTAGCTACAGCAACAGGGTGTACCGAAAAGCGGAGACACAATCCTCTGTTGTATTTCTGTGTATAACATATAGCTGAATCAGTTGTGATAAATAGTGGACGCGCATAGAATGCATAGAATTAGTGCCGAGGGTGTTGCTCTGTCTTGAGAAAGGCGGAGTGGATATAATCCTTGTCCAGGAGCCGTGGCTGAGTAGTAACGGCGGAAAATTTTCTGGATTAAGGACGGGAAAATTCAACACCTTGGTGCATGGGGAGGCAGGTAGATCTAGATCCTGTGTGCTTATTAAAAAGGAATTTAAAGCTTTTATTCTCTCTAATTTCAGCAATGCTGACGTAACCACGGTCTGCCTCGGGCGAGGCAGTAACGAATTGTGGGTGGTCTCAGCGTATATGCCCCATGGGGACGTAAAGGGACCACCACCTGTGATACTGGGCGAAATCACCGCTGACGAAAGGCGGAGAGGCGTTGGCGTAATCATAGGTGCCGATGCTAATGCACACCATAGCATATGGGGTAGCTCGGATACGAACACCAGAGTCTTTATTTACTTTTATTGTAGATGAGGGACTTTGTGTATGTAATAGAGGGAATGAACCGACTTTTATTACTGCGGTAAGGGAGGAAGTCCTGGACCCCACCCTGGAGGATCGGATATCTGGCTGGAGGGTTCTTAACGAGCACTCCTTCTCTGATCACCGATATATTCAGTTCTCGGTGAACGAAGAACGTCCTGGTAAAATATCTTTTAGGAACCCTTAAAGTACCAACTGGGACTTGTATTGTAGGAAGTTGGGAGAGCGATTGCCTGAGGCGCCTATCGTTGCTTCGGATCTGTCCGAATCTGAGATAGACGGTCTGGTGGAAAACTTCACCTCGACACGCAATAGCGCCTTTCAACTGTCCTGCTCATTGAAAACTTACAGGGGAAGGGCAAGCCGCCCTGGTGGTGTGATTCTCTTGACGACCTAAGAGCTTCCAGTAGGCGGCTCTTTAACAGAGCCAGGAGGAGTAAATTACCGTCGCACTGGGAGCTCTATAAGGTGAGTCTGGGAATTTATAAATATGAAATAAGGATAGCCAAGCGAGATTCATGGCGAAGCTTCTGCGAAAACGTAGAAGGCTGCAATGAATCCGCGAGGCTTAGAAAAATACTCTCTAGGAATCCCGCCATTGGGGGGTATCTGAGAGATGATGGTGGGGACTGGTCGATGAGTAGCGAGGAGTCCCTAAGACTTTTACTGGGCAATCATTTTCCCGATGTCCCAGTTGCGCAGAGATCTTCGCTTGCATGGTCGGCGGTTGCTGGCCATGCAGAAATGCCTGCCATTCCACTACGGGAAAGTCAAATATTCTGGGCTATAAGTTCGTTCAAGCTCTATAAGTCACCCGGCCCGGATGGCATCATTCCTGCGCAACTTCAAAAGTCTTCAGGGATTTCCTGCCGCTGGTTGGGCATCATCTACACTAACTGCCTCAGGCTTAACTATATCCCTAAATTGTGGCACACGGTTAGGGTCATCTTCATTCCGAAGGCCGGCAGGAGCTCTCATGTATCACCTAAGGATTTCAGGCCAATCAGTCTGTCGTCGTTTCTCCTTAAGACGTTTGAGCGGTTGATTGACTTGTACCTACGGGAAAGGATAACTGGGGGTTTACTGCCGGCTTCACAGCATGCGTACTGCAAGGGCAGATCGACGGAAACGGGTCTCCATTCGATTGTAAAGCAAATAGAGGGGTCCCTAGAACACAAAGAGTATGCTCTGGGTGCCTTTCTAGACATCGACGGGGCTTTTAACAATGTCTTACCGGGGCAATCGAAAGAGCTCTGGTGGGTTTAGGAGTCGAAGCGGCTCTTGCTGAATTGGGTAGCAAACTCCTATGCGGCAGAATTTTCGCAGCGGAGTGGAGAGGGGCCATAATTAAGAGGAAGGTGTGCAGGGGCATGCCACAGGGAGGTGTCCTATCTCCTCTGCTCTGGGTTGTGGTAGTCAACGAGCTTCTTGTGGAGCTGAAAGCCAATGGTTGTTGAGTGGTTGCCTATGCAGATGACCTCGCTATCCTAGTCAGAGTCAAATTTCTGGGCACCCTGCGCGATGTTCTGCAGGGCTACCTGGATACTGTGGCTAGGTGGGCTAAATCATGTGGATTGGCGGTCAACCCCGGAAAAACTGAATTTGTTCTTTTTACAAGGAGATATAAGATACTCGACTTCAAAACTCCTTCGATTGGAGGGGTACCGTTGGTACTTACTGACAGGGTTAAATATTCGGGGATTGCTCTGGACAAGAAGCTGTCCTGGAGGCCCAATGTGGAAGATAGGGCCAGGAAGGCCACGGTTGCCTTGTTCTGTTGCAGGGGGACTATCGGAAAGAGATGGGGGCTCTCGCCAGGAGTAGTACACTGGCTTTATGAGATGGTGGTCAAACCGATTCAGCTCTTTGGGGTCCTGGTCTGGTGGAAAGCACTGAACACGCCGAGCACCTCCAAAATGTTAGTGTCAGTGCAACCGACGGTGCTTACTGGTATCAGTGGTGCTCTGAGAACAACACCTACCTTGGCACTGAATGTCATGCTGAATACACATACAGTAGATATTGCGAGAAAGGCAGCCGCGGCCCGGTCGTCAGGCTTCGTAATATGGGTTATATGCTTTCTGATTTCGGACACTCTAGCCTTCTTACTAGTTTCGACTTTATCCCGGACAGGACGGACTATTGCATGCAACCTTCACCCCAGTCATTCCCCCGAGGGAGGAGTGGGAAAAAGGAATTATCTGGGGCATGGGACCGGTTAACTTGTTCACGGATGGGTCGAAGTTGGACGGAAAGGTTGGCGGGGGGTCTTTCACTGCAGTGTATTCCAAGCGGAAGTTACTGCGATTAAGGATGCGGTGGATGAAATGCTATCCACCGCTACTACGGTTAGGGAATTTAACATTTACTCTGATAGCCAAGCGGCTATAAAGGCCTTGAGCTCAACTACAGTGTGATCGAGGGTGGTCTGGGAGTGCCTGACCTCACTTTCGATTGCATCGAATTATTTTACAATTAAGATTATCTGGGTCCCGGGCCATAGTGATATTGCGGGTAACTGTCAAGCGGATCTCTTAGCCCGAATCGGTACAACTGAACCGGATGAAGATGGCTGTAGGGATTTCGGGATTCCGCTAGCCGCCTGTGGATTGCTCTTCCATAGCTGGGCCTCGAGTCAGCTCAGCAAATATTGGACGGACACTACGTCTTGCAGAGTAGCAAGATCTTTCTGTCCGAAAGTGGATGGCAGGAGGTCTGCTGAAATAATTGGGTTCACTAAGGCTCACCTATCAATGGTCATTGGGGTTTTGACAGGGCACTGTCCCATGGGTATCCATGCTGTACGTCTCAATATATTGGAACCTCCATCCTGCTGCAGCTGTATAGAGGATGATGAGGTGGAATCACCAAATCACTTTATGCTTGATTTCCCAGCTTTTGCCAGAACTAGGCGAAAGTATTTCGGTCGCGACTCACTTGGATCTCCCGAGGAGCTATCCACGGTTGAGATCGGGATCATTCGGAACTTTATCGTTGCTACCCAACGATTCTCTAAGTAGTTATATCTACGTCACCGTTATTTTAGTTTATTATATGTGGTATCACAACGGACTTTCATGTTGTCCAAGTGAGCTTCCCCTATGGAAGCTACAACCCAACCTAACCTAGTGCAGAGGGTGAAGCATAGACACATATTTCAGTTACATCTGAGTATAATGCGTATTGAAATTTAGTAGTACTAATTTTATGCGTAGCAATTTCAGAGGTGTATTTAAAGTGTGTCGCTTAGCAGTCCATATAAAGTTTAAGCGTAAACGTATATAAAAATAAATAAAATAAATGTAAGGCGCGATAACCTCCGAAGAGATCTAAGGCCGAGCTTCTCTTCCAATTTGCGTCGTGCTCCTCTTGATTTTCCCTACAAATTGGCCGGACGGGACCTACATGATTTTATGCCGACTCCGAACGGCATCTGCAACGCAGATGAGTTTTCACTGAGAGCTTTTCATGGCAGAAATACACCCGGAGCGCTTGCCAAACGCTGCCGAGGGGCGACCCCGCTTAGAAAAATTTTCTTCTAATTGAAAAACCTTATTTCTAAAATTTTTGATGTTGCTTTGCCCGGGGTTTGAACCCAGGGCATCCGGTGTGGTAGGCGGAGCACGCTACCATCACACCACGGTGGCCGCCAGTATAAGGTATATCTAAGGTTGCTCATATGTGATACACGAGCGTATCGGACGCGATACAAAATTGCTAACATGAATTGTATATGATACACGGGACAGGGAACCTGTTAATCTGTAAATGTAAAAAGTTAAATCAGGGAAAATTGGGTTTTTGTTTTGAAGTGAACATCAAATTTAAAACCTTGTTTTATATATGAATGTGAATTTTAAATAAGTATTTGTTTAATTAATGAGTAAATTATACTCGCCGAAATTTATTGACATCTAAATTCCTAAAAGCCAGTAAGTGAACTTCGCTGCCTTTTCCCATGGACGGCAGA
The DNA here is from genome assembly GCF_040869045.1 of Eurosta solidaginis. Taxonomy (NCBI): domain Eukaryota; kingdom Metazoa; phylum Arthropoda; class Insecta; order Diptera; family Tephritidae; genus Eurosta; species Eurosta solidaginis. Next base: position 81,185,721 of record NC_090320.1, on the reverse strand, counting down.
AATATTTGACTACTTCACGTGGTGCCTGAACTATGTTTTAATTCGAAGTCACACCACCTCGGGTTTTTTGCGGGTTCTTGTTTTGTGAGCTAAAATAAGCTCAGCAATACAATTTTATGAAAATTCCCCGAGCGCTATTTGAGAAAACTGCATTTTAGTACATCACATTTAACATCACTTTTAAAATTGCTTTAACTTTGCATGGCCGGTATTTTAAAAATTAAATAAACAAACTTTATCCGCTTTACATGTTATTAAAGCCGAAAGACGTATAATCGTGGTCATGTAAAATTGTAACAGTTTTTGTTTCTCATAAAAGTTAGCATGAAGCTAAGCGGAATCAAGATGGGCTTATCAAAAACAATATCAATGACATATCCATACCTATATCTGCATCATCTAGATAAATACTTTTAATCGCCTTCAACAAAGTTTTGCAGCAGGACTGCCCAAAATTATTATAATTTTGGTCATGAACAGCTCGTTATTTTTTTCTAATATCCCTTTGAGATCTGAAGTCGTCTACTCCCTTATTCTCAAAAGGTTCGGAGAGATCTTGACGAAATTGTATATCATCCCGTTTTTTCGTTAACCGCGTCACTCTCCTGATTGAAAAAAATCGAGTTTTGTGGCAAAACATGCATAAGGCATCGATAGGTTACGTTGAACGGACAGGTCCATGAGGACCTCACATAGACTGAATGAGTCCGTAGTGTTACCAGAAGTTTATTTAACGACAAAACTGAAAAAATCTATCAAAAACCAGGACCTATGTTATAAAATAACTACGTCCTCTTGGCAAATACTGGAAGCCTTCTAGGACCAATGCCACTTGCTGCTTCTAGATCTGACAGCTGTATCATTCTTAATAGCTGGAGTTTTAGCCTGGCAAGGGCAGGGCACGAGCACAAAACGTGCTCGATCGTTTCCTCCTCCAACCCGCACTTCGTACATCTGCTATCACTAACCAAGCTCAATTTAAAGGCATGTGGCGCCAGAAGGCAGTGTCCAATCCGAATACCCGTCATGAGTCTACAGACCTCTCTTTTTAATGATAGTAGCAACTTTGTTAGTCTAAGTTGTACGACCTACACATAATCTTCCATAATTTACGAAAACGAAGACATCGATAAGGACGAAGACATAATAAGTTTGTCAAAACAAATTAGCTTCATGGTTTTAAGTCCCATCATTTGCCACGCACATACCTATCTAAATTTTTTGTATTCAATACGCAAGGCGTTCATGAGTTTTCTTCTGCATAAAACCCTTATGTGACGGGCCTTTTGGTTTTCTTTGTTTTACGCGAAAATGTCTCATTTGTAGATATGTACATACATACATTGTTAACGAATAAACAGCCTGATATGTTGCTTGGCATCACACCTATCATTTGCAATAAGTAGTTCTAAAAAAAGCTTTAAAAGCAGAGTGATGCAAATTTTTTCATAGGCCCTCATCGGTTGGGATATTAGGTTCATCATCTCCTTCGCTTAAGCAAAGTGGAAAGGTTGTGGTAAGACTGCTGAATAAGCAATCACAATGACGGGACCGTTCTCCCTACTTTTGCCTCCTCGTTCCTTCCTTAATCAACACATATGGTACCTACCTTGGCTAACGCAATGGCCGACGTTTTGATATAGACTTCATTGAAATTATCAGCGTCTGTTAACCAACGGTATATCTCACAAGCAGGCATCTGTCCTAAAGAATTATTGTACATTGTACCTATATAATATAATACATACACATTTTTTTGTCCTTTTCTCCTACGCGTTTCGATGCTTTTTATACATCTTCATAAGGGAGTCTGATTTATTTTAAAAACATAAACATAACTTCAATCCCGTAGCCTAGGTTGAAGTTGGAAAAGTAACATGTAAGTGTATTAAAGTTATAACAATTTAGTTATTAAAAGATCTTCTTGATTATAAAAGATAATCACTAAAACAACGGTATTATTTCCAGCCACTCTACATTGGTCCAATCTGAGTTTTTTTGCATAAAACAAATTTGTATAACAACCAGTCCTTGATACAGTTAAATTTTTTAAGAGTACATTTTGTCGGGTTAGAGTGTAAACCTGTTAAGTACCATTTATGTATATGCAGTGTTTTGGCTGCCGTCTTAAAGTGCTCTATTTTGATATTTATTGACATTTTCATCATAAATATATGCCGATTTTGAGAACGTTAACTACATATGGGGTATTCCATCCCATTTCGACCAATTTTGAACCCGACCCCTTTAGAATTGGCTGAAAGTTTTTCTTCTTTTTCTAGCTTACGAAAGACGCTTTTCAGAAGTTTTTCAAATTTTTTCATCCAACTCAAAAAAAGTTATGAATTTTTAAAAAAACACCGTTTTTGTTTTCAAAATGCTATAACTTTTCCAAAAATTGACCGTTTGCGATCTTTTTTTTTTAAATTTGTTTTTAAATGTACTTTTCGGAAAAAATTCAAAAAAATGTTTAAAGTTTTTTTTTTGTAATTTTTCAGTTTTTCGAGATTTTTCAAATTTCGCCTTTTTTTTCTCATAAAAACTCAACCAATTCTGCAATCATCCCCACTAATCCCGGAGTGGGCCAAGAATTTTTTTTTTTATTTAATTGAAAAAAAAATTTTTTAATTTTTTGGTATTTTTTCCGAAAAGTACATTTAAAAACATATTTAAAAAAAAATATGATCCCAAACGGTAAATTTCTGAAAAAGTTATAGCATTTTGAAAAAACACCGTTTTTTTCCAAAATATTTAAAACTTATTTTGAGTTGGAAAACGGTGTTTTTTCACAATGCAGAGCTCACAGAGTATATTAACTTTGATTGGATAACGGTTGGTTGTACAGGTATAAAGGAATCGAGATAGATATAGACTTCCATATATCAAAATCATCAGTATCGAAAAAAAATTCCATTGAGCCATGTCCATCCCTCCGTCCGTCTGTCCATTAACACGATAACTTGAGTAAAATTTGAGGTATCTTGATGAAATTTGGTATGTAGGCTCCTGGGCACTCATCTCAGATCGCTATTTAAAATGAACGATATCGGAAAATAACCACGCCCACTTTTTCGATATCGAAAATTTCGAAAAATCGAAAAAGTGCGATAATTCATTACCCAATATGGATTAAGCGATGAAACTAGTAAAATTTTGGACAATGGGCGTGGCACCACCCACTTTTAAAAGAAGGTAATTTAGAAGTTTTGCAAGCTGTAATTTGGCAGCCGTTGAAGATATCATGATGAAATTTGGTAGGAACGTTACTCTTACTACTATATGTCTGCTTAATAAAAATTAGCAAAATCGGAGAACGACCACGCCCACTTTAAAAAAAAATCGATATAAAATAAAAATAAATGTAAGGCGCGATAACCTCCGAAGAGATCTAAGGCCGAGCTTCTCTTCCAATGTGCGTCGTGCTCCTCTTGATTTTCCCTACAAATTGGCCGGACGGGACCTACATGTTTTTATGCCGACTCCGAACGGCATCTGCATGGCAGATGAGTTTTCACTGAGATCTTTTCATGGCAGAAATACACCCGGAGCGCTTGCCAAACACTGCCGAGGGGCGACCCCGCTTTGAAAAATTTTCTTATAATTGAAAAACCTTATTTCTAAAATTTTGATGTTACTTTGCCCGGGAGTTGAACCCAGGGCATACGGTGTGATAGGCGGAGCACGCTACCATCACACCACGGTGGCCGCCGCAAAAATCGATATATCTTTACTAAACTCAGTTCACGTACTTATCTGAACTCACTTTGTATTGGTGTAAAAAATGCCGAAATCCGACTATGACCACGCCCACTTTTTCGATATCGAAAATTACGAAAAATGAAAAAAATGACATAGTTATATACCAAATACGATAAAAGGGATGAAACATGGTAATTGTATTGGTTGACGCAAAATATAACTTTAGAAAAAAACTTGGTAAAATGGGTGTGACACCTACCATATTAAGTAGAAGAAAATGAAAAAGTTTTGCAGGGCTAAATCAAAAGCCCTTGGAATCTTGGAAGGAATACTGTTCGTGGTATTACATATATAAATAAATTAGCGGTACCCGACAGATGATGTTCTGGATCACCCTGGTCCACATTTTGGTCGATATCTCGAAAACGCCTTCACATATACAACTAAGGGCCACTCCCTTTTAAAACCCTCATTAATACCTTTAATTTGATACCCATATCGTACAAACACATTCCAGATTCCCCCCTGGTCCACGTTTATGGCGATATCTCGAAAAGGCGTCCACATATAGAACTAAGGCCCACTCCTTTTTAAAATACTCATTAACACCTTTCATTGGATACCCATATCGTACAAACAAATTCTAGAGTCACCCCTGGTCCACCTTTATGGCGATATCTCGAAAAGGCGTCCACCGGTAGAACTAAGGCCCACGCCCTTTTAAAATACTCATTAACACCTTTCATTTGATACCCATATTGTACAAACGCATTCTAGAGTCACCCCTGGTCCACTTTTATAACGATATTCCGAAAAGGCGTCCACCTATAGAGCTAAGGCCCACTCCCTTTTAAAACACTTCTTAACACCTTTCGTTTGATACCCATATTATACAAACGCATTCTAGAGTCAACCCTGGTCCACTTTTATAACGATATTCCGAAAAGGAGTCCACCTATAGAACTAAGGCCCACGCCCTTTTAAAATACTCATTAATACCTTTCATTTTATACCCATATCGTACAAAATAAATTCTAGAGTCACCCCTGGTCCACCTTTATGGCGATATCTCGAAAAGGCGTCCACATATAGAACTAAGGCCCACGCCCTCTTAAAATACTCATTAACACCTTTCATTTGATACTCATATCGTACAAACAAATTCTAGAGTCACCCCTGGTCCATCTTTATGGCGATATCTCTAAACGGCGTCCATCTATAGAACTTAGGCCCACGCCCTTTTAAAATACTCATTAATACCTTTCATTTTATACCCATATCGTACAAAATAAATTCTAGAGTCACCCCTGGTCCACCTTTATGGCGATATCTCGAAAAGGCGTCCACATATAGAACTAAGGCCCACGCCCTCTTAAAATACTCATTAACACCTTTCATTTGATACTCATATCGTACAAACAAATTCTAGAGTCTCCCCTGGTCCATCTTTATGGCGATATCTCGAAACGGCGTCCATCTATAGAACTTAGGACCACGCCCTTTTAAAATACTCATTAATACCTTTCATTTGATACCCATATCGTACAAAATAAATTCTAGAGTCACCACTGGTCCACCTTTATGGCGATATCTCGAAAAGGCGTCCACCTATAGAACTTAGGCCCACTCCCTTTTAAAATTATCATTAACACATTTCATTTGATACCCTTATCGTACAAACAAATTCTAGAGTCAGGCCTGGTCCACCTTTATTTCGATATCCCTAAATGGCATCCAGCTATAGAACTATGGCCCACTTCCTCTTAAAATACTCTTTAATACCTTCCATTTGATACACATGTCATACAAACACATTCCAGGGTTACCCTAGGTTCTTTTTACAACATGGTGATTTTCCCTTACTTTGTCTCCACAGCTCTCAACTGAGTATGTAATGTTCGGTTACACCCGAACTTAGCCTTCCTTACTTGTTTTAATATGTTTTTAAATGTACTTCTCGGAAAAAATACAAAAAAAAAATTAAAGTTTTTTTTTTCAATCCCATCAATTTTTTAAAAAGTTATAGCATTTTGAAAACAAAAACGGTGTTTTTTAAAAAATTCATAACTTTTTTTGAGTTGGATGAAAAAATTTGAAAAACTTCTGAAAAACGTCTTTCGTAAACTAAAAAAAGAAGAAAAACTTTCAGCCAATTCTGAAGGGGTCGGGTTCAAAATTGGTCGAAATGGGATGGAATACCCCATATATTGTAAGAGTTTTTGCAATGTGCACTCAGACTAATTGCAATAAACACATTTTAGTTGGCCACGATTATTATAATAATAATAATTCATCTATATGACAACATATCGCACATCTACATATACATATGTATGTATGTATCAAAAAAGGCTGAATAAAAAATCTAAATTTTTGTAGAAATGCATACATAACTGGCTTCTTAAATTAGACCCTGCTGATCTGTATAAACCAATTAGATAATAGCTCCATCACTGCGCTATGGGAGAGGAACTCTTTTCTTTGAGTTTTCAAAATGTGTTTTAGCGCTGTTTAGAGATATTGAGGTGTGCAATATGTAATGTTTTAGAAATCAAATAATAAATTAAAAATGTGTGTAGAAAGCATGTTTTTTAAGAATTTAATACGTATTTACAATGTAACTAAAACAAAATATTTTAATGTCATTTCCATTTCAATGCAATTCATTTCAATGGATCGCTTTTTATATAAATCCACCTTTAAAGGAGTTACAAAGTAATAAAGAAGCAACAGATATTCTAAAGTCCGCACCGTCCTGGGGTAACATCGCTATAAAAACCTCAATACAACACCAAACAGTTGGTTCCTCATCTTCCTCATCTGCTGGTGGCGGAAGTGCAGGCAGCGCTGCCGTCACAGGAACTGGTCGCGCAATTGACAGCGGCAGGCCGAGTGTGGGTGGCTTTACAACATCGACTTCATCAATGCATCTCAAAAAAATTTCTGATAATGGTAAACACATACCTTCAGTAGATAGCAGTGTCAGTAACGTTAGCATAGCTCACAGCGGCATCACTGAAGACGAGGCAAAAGGTATGTATCCTATATATATATATATATATATATATATATATATATATATATATATATATATATATATATATAAACAAATATGTATATGCCCAACATTTGGGTCAGATAACAATTAAAATACGAATCGTATTCTAATATATTTCTCTAAGGTATAAGGTTAGAGGACGAAAATAGCTGCTACTTTAGCTAGTTCCTAGCGGTTTGAAGAAGCGCTAAAGATGGATCCCTTCTCCTTGATGTATAAAACTTAGTGAATATAATTTGAAAATTTTCAAGTTATAAGAACTACGTAGTTATTCTGGCTTTTTTGCAAAAACCTTTCGCTTCACCTTACTACGTTGTATGATTTGTAAACATTTGCTATCAACGCTTATAAAAGGCTTTCTTGAAAAGCTTAAAATTTATTTAGGCTGGATGCGAGTTTGCCTAAATTGAGAAAAAACCTAAATCACTGGAAACTGCCGGTAAAACAATAATATATAGATTTTTTTGCAGCATACTTCTCGGCCTAAATTCGAACGTCAAATATAAACAAGTAAGGAAGTCTAAGTTCGGGTGAAACCGAACATTACATACCCAGCTGTACACTTGAAATGCTGTTGTTGTTTGTTTTGTGTGCTTAATAGTGTTACAAAGCTGCGCATAATACATATCAATATGGGTCTATTCTGAACTAATTTTCGTTTAAAAGAAGCAACAAGGATACACACCAATGACCTTGAACGGGTAATAATGCAGTTTTCCTTCAGATATGGGGATTTCCCTACTGTTTATTTTAAAATAAAGATATCACAGAACAATAAACATGAACACACAAGTGACATTGTACTAAAAAACGTTATTACAAAAAGAAGGGCAAGGTTATTAACGAAATTTTCCAACTTTTACTAGAAATAGCTTATTACCTGGATCTTAGATCTGGATTCGATTAGATTTTTTTAAGAACCGATTTTGTCGATTCGATTCTAGAAAAAAATCGATTTAATCGAACCAAACAAAGTTTATTTAAATTTTGCTTATTCTTTGTAATAATGTACTTGCTTACGTACTTAACCATGTTACACGATTTTTCCCGACAAATAAAGCTGGACAGTTTCTCTTTCGTTTCGTTGTCTGCCGACAAAATCTTAATGTTACACTTTAAGGCTAAACGTACTGACGATCCAAGCAATGTGTTAAAGATTTGAATCCGTTATCTTCGACCTTCGACAATCCTAAAGGGTTGCATATCTGTGGCAATCATTCTAATCAAAGCACATTCCAGTTATTTTTTTCGTTCATCTACAGATTGAGACTTCCTTATATTGTTGTTATTAGGTTCAAAAAAGAATTCTATAAGAGCTGTTGATGAAGACATTTCCATCAACGTTGGATGTGACCGCTTCAAGAGATTTAACAAATTGGTTGTATTTCCACCTGTTTTGCATTTTTTCCGTACGATTTGCATTTCGCAGAATGGCCCTGCACTTGACTAAAATACTTCCAAACAACAAATCTGCGAATCTTTGGATTACTTATAAGATTGAATTCCCCTTCAGTCACTTTCAATTGGCTTACAAGAATCTAAAACTGTGGTATTAATTTCGTACTGAACACAATTAGGTACATACCACAAAATAGATAAACACATGTTAAATATATTGCTTACCAGAAGTGCGAAGAAATTTCTTCACCTTTCTCCTTTCTCTCGAAGACACCAAGACAATAAAGCTAAATTTATAAAAACAAAAATTACAGAATATGAATTTCCTCAAGCATCCGTAAAGTAGATAGTGATGAAAGTTTCGATGCCTAAAGAATCGAACGATTTAAAAAAAATCGACTCTACATTTCTAAAAATAAGATCGATTAAATCGATTAAGAATCGAATCGAAATCCAGCTCTACTGCATCTACGCACTTTTACCAAATACCACTTTACCACATACATGTGCATCAAATCTCTCGTCGAGTTACGGCTCCTGAAATGTTTGAAAATGTATTGTAAGAAAGGGGCAGTGCCACGCCCATTTTTCAAGATTTGATTTTTTTCCCATTTCTTGATATAATGGCACAAAATACGATTGGAACAAGACTATTTTTCCCTAAGATTTGACTTATTATTTTTGCCTACGACACTTTTTAAAGTCATTTATATAAAAGTGGGCGTGGTCCTTGACCAATCTTATCCATTTTTACTAGAAATATTTCCTTCTATGAGGAAAATATGTGTACCCAATTTTGTTGCCATATGTAAATTTTTCTTCGAGTTATGGCTCCCGAAACATTGAAAATTGCTTAGAAAAAAGGTGCGGCGCCGCCCCCATTTTCATTAGTATTTTTCAGTTTAATGTTGATAATTCAATTTAGAAAGTAAAATTACATTGATACAAAGCTCTTTTTCGCTAAAATATAGCTTATTATTTTCGTCTACGACCCTTTTGAAAATCTTTTATATAAAAGTGGGCGTGGTCTTTAACCGATCTCGTCCATTTTTTCCAGAAATATATCCTGCTATAGGGAAAATTTGTGTACCCAATTTTATTACGATCCGTTAATTTTTCTTCGAGTTTTTGCTTCCGAAACAGAAAATTGCTTAGTCATGAAAGGTACGGTGCCACGCCCATTTTTTTAAATTTTTAATTTTTCCTATTTGATGTTATAAATCCACTTGGGGAAATGAAATACCATTGATATAAAGCTTTGTTTTGCGAAGATATGGCTTATTTTATTCGTCCACGGCTCTTTTAAAAATCTTTTATATAAAAAGTGGGCGTGACCCTTACCCGATTTCGTTAATTTTTCTTCAAAACATTCCGTATAGTAAAGGAAATCTCTCTGCCGAATTTTGTTACCTATCGTTTAACGATTTCTGATTTATGACTAATAATATTTGTAAAATTGGTTTTATCACAAGTGGGCGGTTCCACGCACATTTAAAATTATTTTTTAAGCTATTGCATAGATTTTATCGCGGGCTTGGCGACTAAATCAAAAAAAAACCAATCAATCAATCAATTATTTATTTAGTTTGATTTCAATGCTTGAACGGTGAACATGTGTCACACGCACTCTTTGGTACTCTGCTTTAAGCGCGCGTGCGACACTTCCTCACCGTACGACCATCGAAATCAAACTAAAAGAGCTGTCCTTGATTTTCACGAAGTAGCCATTGTGCTATCGCTTATCGTATACATATATGGTCGCTTACAAGCCAACCTAATAAAACCGCACTGCGGTTTTTTAGCGCACGCAAGCAACCGGCGTTTTTTGCCCTAACCCAAATAAGCATGCTTGCGACAATGTAAAGCATGTGTGCAAACGTCAAATCTAAATGTCACGCAGAACAAAAATTGGAAATGGAGTTAGGTTTTCACGCATACAAGTTGTATGTGCATGAGACATTTTTGACAGAAAATGACTTGCGTGCGTTTATATTAGGTTGGCTTGTTAGCAGGTGCTAAGCTCACGCCCACCCCGGATCATAAAGTTAAAGTTAAAGATAAAGTTAAAATTAAAGTTAAAATTAAAGTGAATGTTAAAGTTAAAGCGGAAGTTAAAGTTAAAAATAAAGTTAAAGTGAAAGTTAAAGTTAAGGTTAAAGTTTAAGTTAAAGTTAAAGTTGAAGTTAAAGTTAAAGTTAAAGTTAAAGTTAAAGTGAATGTTAAAGTTAAAGCGAAAATTAAAGTTAAAGTTAAAAATAAAGTTAAAGTTAAAGTTAAAGTGAAAGTTAAAGTTAAGATTAAAGTTAAAGTTAAAAATAAAGTTAAAGTTAAAGTCAAAGTTAAAGTTAAGGTTAAAGTTAAAGTTAAAGCTAAAAATAAAGTTAAAGTTAAAGTTAAAGTGAATGTTAAAGTTAAACTGAAAGTTAAAGTTAAAAATAAAGTTAAAGTTAAAGTGAAAGTTAAATATTAACTTCTCATTTATTCAATAAAAGTAAAAAATTAGTTTTCTTATCGGTCACCACGCTTAAAAAGGTTAACTTGAATTAATATCAAACACAAAACTTGAATTAATATCAAAGAAAACAAAATGTTGCATTAATATTATAATTGCATAAGTTGATAATATGCAATAGCTTTAACGCGATAATCCCCGAGTGCCACACGTCCTTTTTTTCAAATTTTTATCTTCAGTTATTTGGCGATATAATCCGTTCAGACGGGGACGTCCAAAATAAGCATAAATATACCAAACTGTGAAAATACATATGTATGTGGTTCAAAGTTAATCTTTGATTTTTTCTTCGTAAAAAAAATAATTTAAGTTGTCTTATTAACTAGCACACATGTGACAGTTTTTCACCTAAATTTGAGCAATGCTGGAAAATTCCAATGAAACCCAAAAATTTAGGCAAACTCGCACCAGCCTTATTACTGAAAACGCTTAGGCACGTCAAGTTAACTTTTTAACTCAGAGTTAAACTGACATGAAGGGTTAAATTCATAAATTTTTTACATATTTTTAAACGGTTTTATTTAGCTTGACTTGACAGGCTGGCCGGCACGAATTTTTTTAATTGAAATTTAAGTAACTTCCCGATAAGCTACAAGCTTGAAACTTGGTATATGTAGTTCAGAACCCCATGACAATGCAATAATAACAAAAAAAATCCGATAGGTGGCGCATGGGTCTAAAGATTTCAAAAAAATCGTATTTGTGGTTCGATTTGGTTCATGTTTGCAACACATAATACATACATGAATAGAAAGCGACCCATGAAAAAAATTCGCCGCTAGGTGGCGCAAGGATTGCGATATTCAAAAAAATCGTATTTGTGCTCCGATTTGGTCCATATCTGAATAGAAAGCGACCTATGATGTCCGATTTGGCTCATATTTGGAGCAAATATTATATACAGTCCGGTAGAAGTGGCACATTTTGGAGTTCGAGGACGGACAAACATACGTGGCGCAGAGTCGAGTAAAGTCAAGAAAGAGTCCTTGTAATAATGAGTCACTAAATGAACTAAATATAATGAGAAATAATAGGTAATTAAATAAATACTAAAAACTTTAAAATAAAATAATTTTAAAAATTTTTTTAAGTTAAACGGTTTTATTGAAAACAATATTTACATTAAGTAATAATAATAATAAAAGCTAAAAATAATTAGATGGGTCATAGGTACTAGTCATTACACTCCTCATCAAATTAGGGCGTTGGTCAGATAATTAAATAAAAGCGTTGGACGCGTCATATTTCTGTTGACCTGCTACGCCTCACATTCGCCATAGATTGATGAGGAGTGTGATGACTAGTACCTAGGACCTACCTAATTATTTTCTAGCTTTTAGTATTATTATTACTTCATGTAAGTATTGTTTTCAATAAAACCGTTTAACTTAAAAAAATTTTTTAAATTATTTTATTTTCAAGTTTTTAGTCTTTATTTAATTACCTATTATTTCTCATTCTATTTAGTTCATTTTGTGACTCATTATTACAAGGACTCTTTACTAGACACTGCGCCACGAATGTTTGTCCCTCCTCGAACTCCAAAATATTTTGATGTCACTTCTACCGGACTGTATGTAATATTTGTTCCAAATATGTATGAGCCAATTCGGACATCAAGCTATCTTTCTATTATTGTGTGTTCCAAATATGAGCCAAATCGGACCACTAATACCATTCTTTTGAAATATTTCGATCAATGCGCCACCTATCGGACTTTTTTTCTTAATATTGCATTGTCATCGGGTTTTGAACTATATTCTAAGTTCGAAGCTTGCAGCTTATCTGGAAGTTACTTAAATTTTAATTACAAAATTCGTGCCGCCTGGCCTGTCAAGTCAAGCTAAATAAAACAGTTTAAAAATAAAGCTTTTGAATAGAAGAATGAGCAAGAAGTGGCTTTCCAAACATTGAAAGGGCGTTTGTGCACTGCCCCAATGTTGGCATATCCGATTCCAGAGAGCATCGTTTATTCTAGATAGAGATGCGAGTGGATATGCTATAGGAGGCATTTTGTCACAGCTGGTCGATGGACAGGAGAAGGTAGTTGCATATTACAGCCGATCAATTGGAAAACCAGAAAGGAACTATTGCGTTACACGGAGAGAGCTGTTGACATTGGTAAAGCGCATTACAAATTTTAACAAGTACCTACCTCTACGCGCAGTGATTGTGCCTCAGGACACATCACGCAGCGTTGAAATGGCTCCTACAGTTCCGTAATCCAGAAGGTCAATTGGCACGTAGGATCGAGCGACTACAAAGCTATGACTTTTCCATTGAGCATCGAAAAGGTAGTACCCATGGAAATGCTGATGCAATGTCACGAAGACCTGTACTTTGGAATGCAAGCATTGTTCGAAAGCTGTGGCTATGGAAGGCATCATACATATATGCCCGGCTTATGAATATAACGTGTACGGATGAATGAGACATGGAACAGCTAAGGAGGTGTCAGATCGAAAACACAGATTTGTCACATGTTTTTTAACGTCTATAACGAAACGAAAGACCAAATAAAGAGATGTTAGCATAGAGTCCTATTGCGAAGTCATACTGGACACACTGGAACAGTCTGCAATTGATATTCGGTTGTCTGCATCGGATATGGGAGAGTGAGGATGGTCAATGTAAAAGGAAACTGATAGTTCTTCCGAGGAAAAGAATTGCTGATGTCCTCAGTGAGCTACATAACTGCCTAAGTGGAGGTCATCTTGGAATCACAAAGATGCTAGAGAAAATTAAGCCAAGATTCTATTGGGTTCGTTGCCATCAGTCGGTCACTGAGTGGATTGCCAACTGAGAGGTTTGCAGCAGAGCGAAAGAGCCCAAAACCCGAAGTTATGACCAGATGAAGCAATATATCAGGAGCACCATTTGAAAGGATCGCCATGGATGTCGCAGGTCCATTTCCCACTAGCCACCGCGGAAACAAATACGTACTGGTAGTTATGTATTATTTCAGCAAATGGCCAAAGGTGTACCCAATCCCAAATCGGGAAGCCGAAACAATAGTAGAAAATTGGAAACAATTGGGGTTGGAAGGTATGGTGTACCAATGGAGTTACATTCTGACCAAGGCAGGAACTTTGAATCAGCTGAGTTCCAAGAAATGTGTAACACATTGGGCATTCGAAAAACTCGGACAACTGCATTGCATCCTCATTCCGATGGTATGGTGGAACTATTCAATAGAACCTTGAGCAGCACTTAAGGAAAATAGTGGACAAGTTACATAAAGAGTGGGATATACACATATCGCTATTCTTGATGGCTTACTGATCGGCAGTGCATGAGACAACGGGCAAAACTCCCGCAAAGGTAATTTTTGGCAATGACCTCCGATTGCCCACCTGACTTGAAGTTTCGAATAAATACCGATGCAGAAAGAAATGGCAGGAAATCCACTGGTGTATTGGAGGAAGAAATGAGGTATGCCTGTCTTAAGAGGCGACTAAAATACCAAATTGATTCACGTTGTTTAAACTTTTCCCAAATTATTAAAAAAAGAGAACGTTTTGTTATACTGAATATTCGAGTCATTTATTCGACATTTCAGAGATTTAAACGATAACAGAAGCTGCAAAATTATCAGGAATTTCCGAAAATATTTTGGTTTGAATACTCAGGACGAATAACTGTCCTGCCAATAGTAGCAAGCGTAAGATGAAAAATTTGTTCAGCTTTGAGTTTTTTCGGATTAAACAACTTAAGATGCAACAATTCAAGCTACGCTATAAAGAGATATGGACTTCTTGGTCAAGTCGTGGGTGATGCCAGCGCACCTGGGAGGAGCAAAACGCAACGACAGAGAAAAATTTTTAACTAATGATTAGACATAAAACTTAAACGCTACTGAAATCAAACTAACATCCTCTTTTTTAAATTAATAACAATCTTTCAGTTTTAATAAAAAATTTTGTAACTGTTATTCGTCGCCACGTATTTAAATAATAACTTTATAGCAGAAATGCCATCATCCCAGCTTAAGACAAACGGTTAAGATGGCTGCCTACGACAAAGAGTGATTTTGCCACGTATACCTTTACCATAATAAAAACTTAAATTTTTTTTTAAATTTTGTAAGTGTTGTATTGCGACAATTGAGTTCAGAAAGAAATGTGCGGTAATAAATATTTCGACAAACCTTTTTTCGATAAAACTACTTTTTTCCAACATCTACTTAGTACAAAAATGTCTTTATAGCGTTTTCTATTATGAAAAAATTGTTGCCTAAATAAATGATAAAACCTTGAAATGTGTCAACTTTTACAGTGCATTAAAAGATCATAAATGGCTACCCCATATATCAGCTGATTCTCACAAGCGCGTTGTCAATAGCCGTGTTTTTTTTTTTACATCTATAGACGTTTACGCTAAAACTTTATATGAACTACTAACAGCCTGATTCTAATGTGGAAACAACTTTCTTCACAACGGCAACTTACTCATGTGGTAACTTTTGTACCCTTTTGGTATTCTGCCCACGAAAGTAACCGCATAGTTGTTTACCCACTAAAATAGGTGGTAACGTCGATGTAACCACACAAAAGCTGTTGTAAAAAAAAGCAATAGTGAAAAATAAAGAACTGTGAGCGCAAATAAGTAAGCATAATAGTAAAAAAGTGTTGCCTCTTGCTATATATATTTGTTTCCATGTACTTTCACAGTATATATTACAATATAGCTATGTAAAAACGTATGCATGTATCCACATATGTATATACACATCGTCCCGTTAAAGCTGGAGACATTGGCGCTTTATCGGTAACCTTTTAACAGCTGATTCGACCAACCTTATGAGAATCAATGCAATCGATTATTGGTGCCGCTAATACGGCCCATACATGACACAAAAACCATGCGCAAATATAAAACGACGAAATTTGTGCAAATGAAAATTTTGACATACACGGCTCAAAAACACTGCGCAATATTCATTTTTAAAGTAGCGCAACAAATGAAACATATATTTTAATTGTATAAAAAAGGCATTAATTGTATAAAAATTCACTATTTATTTTCCACAGTGCGGGTAATTCACGGTATAAGTCGAAAAACTCGCACAGGAGCGTTTATTTTCAATTGTATTTATAAAATATATATTTTAATTGCAAGACCAGCTCAACTTATTGCAGCACTGCGCAATATTCATTTTTCAACTAGCGCAACAAACGAAACATGTGTTCTAATTGTATAAAAAACTATTAGGGGGACTCATGATAGCATATAAACTTATAAGGTGTAAAATTATATCCATTTACACACGCGGTTATATGAACGCACCTAGTAATACTCTTGATAAACTTGATTGTTTTTCAGCTGTATTATTTCCAAAAAATTTTTTTTGATTGTTATACAAATTAAAAAATACCAAGATTAAGTGTAAAATCAAAACTAAAACGCCTTTACTTGCTGATGTTGGAGATTTTTGATGAAAATGCCGTCTGTAATGTCTGCAAGGTTGCATTCCTTTGAGTTTACCGCGTTTACACAATGAAATGTGCGCGTAAATTTATACAAATCGTGTAAATGATTTTTCATACAAAATTTGACAGCTCCTGCGTAAACTAGATAAATTTATACGTTTACACACTTTATAAGGCATTTATACGGTTACATGAGTCCCCCTATTATTTATTATTGAATTTGTGTGAATTCCTGTTACAAGCTAGAGATGGTCCTTGCGCCTTCGATATTAACATTTTTAAACAATAATTACTGATGTTATATTATCAAGAACCACAGGTAAACTGTGTAAGATTCACCACACACGAAGAAAAAAGCATGTGCAATATTTGCAGGCATGCGTAAATATCAAAATCGTTTTGATTTTAGCGCAGTTCTCTGCGCAAATAGCGCAAGCAGTGCACACATCGGGCAAATCCTTGTGCAAATTGGTAATTGGCACAAGGATACTTGAGCCGTGTAATTGGCGTATAAGGTCGTAACCGTATCGTAGCCAACCAATTGGGTTTTGGTTT
The DNA here is from genome assembly GCF_040869045.1 of Eurosta solidaginis. Classification (NCBI taxonomy): domain Eukaryota; kingdom Metazoa; phylum Arthropoda; class Insecta; order Diptera; family Tephritidae; genus Eurosta; species Eurosta solidaginis. The sequence goes on along the minus strand of NC_090320.1, from coordinate 81,169,070 downwards.
ACCGTCGTAACGATAAACAGCTGATTACGTTGGGGATACGACTACAGCGATACGACAAACGGCACCAATGACTCCAGCTTTATTCGTTAACATCGTATCTACGAGTGACACATTTTCGGCAAACCCTTGGCGGAACCATACACGGTGGCACCATGGTGACATACCTACAAAGATAAATAAAAATTCCATGTACTTCGTTTTTGTAAATTTGATGGACAAATGTCAAAATCGTACTGCGCCGGAAGTTGATGTATCATATTAAATAAAAAAAGTTTAACAATTTTTGTTGTTATATCGGCCTACTGATTTTTAAGATCGCGGGTTCGAATCGAGCTCAAGGCCTAACAATAATTTTTTATCATTATTATTGTTATGATAAATTTTTTCTTAATTGAAAAAATTTTTAAATTAGAATAGAAGAAAGAAAAAATTTTAGACAACTGCCAAAGCTCGTTGTATAGATCCATTTCGGGAACTGCTAAATTCCTTCATCGGCAACGTTTAGGCGCCGCTGCTATAACCATTCAGCCATCACAGCGGTTTTTTGTTTGTCTTCATTAATCCTACTTCTATTCTGTTTCGTGCCAATTGATATTCACAACACTGCGACATCTGTTGCAGAATGGCTGTGAAAATTGGACTTGTTTGTTGGCAATGCTGCCATAGTGTCATATTTTATTGACACTTTTTTCCCCGTGCTCTGGGATGTATTAACAATTTTTGTTGTTATATCGGCCTACTGATTTTTAAGATCGCGGGTTCGAATCGAGCTCAAGGCCTAACAATAATTTTTTATCATTATTATTGTTATGATAAATTTTTTCTTAATTGAAAAAATTTTTAAATTAGAATAGAAGAAAGAAAAAATTTTAGACAACTGCCAAAGCTCGTTGTATAGATCCATTTCGGGAACTGCTAAATTCCTTCATCGGCAACGTTTAGGCGCCGCTGCTATAACCATTCAGCCATCACAGCGGTTTTTTGTTTGTCTTCATTAATCCTACTTCTATTCTGTTTCGTGCCAATTGATATTCACAACACTGCGACATCTGTTGCAGAATGGCTGTGAAAATTGGACTTGTTTGTTGGCAATGCTGCCATAGTGTCATATTTTATTGACACTTTTTTCCCCGTGCTCTGGGATGTATTAACAATTTTTGTTGTTATATCGGCCTACTGATTTTTAAGATCGCGGGTTCGAATCGAGCTCAAGGCCTAACAATAATTTTTTATCATTATTATTGTTATGATAAATTTTTTCTTAATTGAAAAAATTTTTAAATTAGAATAGAAGAAAGAAAAAATTTTAGACAACTGCCAAAGCTCGTTGTATAGATCCATTTCGGGAACTGCTAAATTCCTTCATCGGCAACGTTTAGGCGCCGCTGCTATAACCATTCAGCCATCACAGCGCTTTTTTGTTTGTCTTCATTAATCCTACTTCTATTCTGTTTCGTGCCAATTGATATTCACAACACTGCGACATCTGTTGCAGAATGGCTGTGAAAATTGGACTTGTTTGTTGGCAATGCTGCCATAGTGTCATATTTTATTGACACTTTTTTCCCCGTGCTCTGGGATGTATTAACAATTTTTGTTGTTATATCGGCCTACTGATTTTTAAGATCGCGGGTTCGAATCGAGCTCAAGGCCTAACAATAATTTTTTATCATTATTATTGTTATGATACATTTTTTCTTAATTGAAAAAATTTTTAAATTAGAATAGAAGAAAGAAAAAATTTTAGACAACTGTCAAAGCTCGTTGTATAGATCCATTTCGGGAACTGCTAAATTCCTTCATCGGCAACGTTTAGGCGCCGCTGCTATAACCATTCAGCCATCACAGCGGTTTTTTGTTTGTCTTCATTAATCCTACTTCTATTCTGTTTCGTGCCAATTGATATTCACAACACTGTGACATCTGTTGCAGAATGGCTGTGAAAATTGGACTTGTTTGTTGGCAATGCTGCCATAGTGTCATATTTTATTGACACTTTTTTCCCCGTGCTCTGGGATGTATTAACAATATTTGTTGTTATATCGGCCTACTGATTTTTAAGATCGCGGGTTCGAATCGAGCTCAAGGCCTAACAATAATTTTTTATCATTATTAATGTTATGATAAATTTTTTCTTAATTGAAAAAATTTTTAAATTAGAATAGAAGAAAGAAAAAATTTTAGACAACTGCCAAAGCTCGTTGTATAGATCCATTTCGGGAACTGCTAAATTCCTTCATCGGCAACGTTTAGGCGCCGCTGCTATAACCATTCAGCCATCACAGCGGTTTTTTGTTTGTCTTCATTAATCCTACTTCTTTTAAGCGTCAAAAAGAAATAATTATCCTGACTACCTTATATCTGACCTTATAGAACAAAAATTAAATCAAATTCAACAAAACCAATCACTAGCAACAACAACAAACAATGAAACAAAACAATATCACAGTGTCACTCATATTCCCAGGCTAACAGAAAATTTAACACAAGACGTAATTAAACAACAGAACATCAAAATAGCTTACAAATCCAACCACACATTATCAAGATGCTTTACAAAAACAAAAACCCCTATAAACAGAGAACAACAAAGCAATGTGGTTTACAAAATAGAATGCAAAGGGAATAACGAAGAAAAATGCAACAAAGTTTATATAGGAACAACTAAGCGCGCTTTGGGCACACGATTAGCCGAACATGAAGCTGATATTAGGAAACAAAAACAAAATACAGCCCTCTCACAACACGTAATAACACACAACCACGTCGCTGACTTCGAAAACACGAAAATAATAGACAAAGAAGCTAGAGAGAAAAAACGATACACCTTGGAAAGCCTACGAATTTTGCAAAATAAGGAAAAGACTATGAATAAGAAAGAGGACACAGATGGTATCGCTGCCGCTTACATATTATGTTTATAACATTTAACTTTTGGTATGACAAGTGTACCACAGTAGATGGTATCGTTTTATTTTTCATTTTTTATTTTATATTTTTAATCTTCTATATTTTTAAACCTTTGTTCTTGTAAATTATGTTTTATTTCTTTAATTTAATGCCGTAATTCAAATGTAAGTGAAAATTTGAAAACATATAAATCAATGTTAAATGTTAATATGTGTAATTGTGATAACTCCAAATTAATGTTGTTGTTTTGTGTTTTTATTGTTAATAAATACAGAATTGCTCCAGAAGAAGCCAAGGAAATTTGGCGAAACGTCGAGCTGTAAGGTGAAATAAATTGTTTTATTTGCACTAGTTCAGAATAGATCGGAAAAGATTACCAAAAATTTACGAAAATCAATAAACCGATCGGAAACCAATATATAAAAAAAAGTTTATATTCAGCTGTCCCATGCTGCCACCTTGTATCGTTCCGCCATGGGTAGAGCGAAGAAAACCAAGTTTAAATTTCACCACAGACACTGTGAGTTTTTCGGTGATGACAGCGTTACCACTTTGGCCAGAATCGCGAATAAAACAACTGGTAACGATTTTCGTTTACATAATGTTTTGGGTACTATTTTACCGGTAACGCTAAGAATCGGGCCGTAAGCGTCAAACTTTGATTACACCTGTGAAATTGCTGCGCATAAAATTTGTACTACTAAATTTCAATACGCATTATACTTGGATGTAACTGACAGCGTTTTGTTTTCTGACAAAAGTGTTACGCTTTTTGTACGCCGCGCAAGGGTTGTAAATATATTTTGTTCTATTATAAAAAGCAGGTAACGTCTTTACGGGTATTTCGTTCTTTTGTGAAAATTGTTGCCTGCTCGCAACGCAAACACGTTACACTGGTACCCTGCATAAAATGGCGGTGATGCAGTGCAACTCTGCTAAACCAGCTGATCGTGACAATTTATTTTCGTAACTTCACAAAGGCCCCGCGCGTTTTACCTTACGAAGTTGTTCATATACAATTTTAGCATTGTCGTTTTATAAATTACGGAAATTTAGCGTTAAGTGTTAATTTATCACAGGTTTATACATATTTTATTTTGAAATAATAGCCGTGTTTTTTTTTTCACACGCGTATACGTTTACTTTTTCGCGTGAGAAAAAACTATCCTCGCTTAGATAATGCTTAGGAGACCCATCTAGCGGCAGTGGTTAAATAACTACAGCCACAGAACAGGGTGTACCGAAAAGCGGAGACAAAACCCTCTGATGGCCATAGGGTACAATATATAGCTGAATCAGTTGCGATGAATTGTGGACACACATAGAATACATAGAATTAGTGTAGAGGGTGAAACAAAGACACAAATTTCATTTACATCTGAGTACTTATAGTGCGTATTGAAATTTAGGCCCGGTTTATCAGTGGTTGGTTAAGCTAAGCTTAAACTAAGCTTGCTTAAACTCTAGTCAAATTTTATCTGCAGTTAAAGTACTGAGCAGTTTTTAGTCACAGTTTAAGGCCGCCTTTGGGGTTTGCTGTTTTGTGCGGCAACATTGGTTTTTTTAGTATCTAGATAATTTCCAAGTTTTCCAGTTGATCTCCATCGTCATTAATATTTTCCAATTATTATCCTAATTTCGAGAGATTTTGAGAAATTTACAGTTCTCAAATGAATATTCAATACATTTCTTCAGTTGATATTTTACATTATATATCGAGTTGAGGGGGAGTTGAAATAATCTCCAAAGAGGTGTCACCAAAACCAGCAGCTGTTTATTGTGCGAAATAAACACCTGGCTGATAACAGTTATGAAGCGTAATTAATCAAGAATAAATTATATTGGCGGCCGCCGTGGTGTGATGATAGCGTGCTCCGCATACCACACCGAAGATCCTACATCAACATCATTGAATCTTACATTTGAGTCCAGTTAGAGAACCACAAGTTGTTAATTACATTTTTTCAACTTAAGTAATAGCATATTTTGCTTTATACAAAAGTTACCTCTTTTCGTACGAACGCAAATAACTCATAGGTTAACTAGAGTTTAACCCTGGCAGATCGGTCGCTTAAGCTTAGCTTAAACTTCAGTTAAAGTAGACTGAAAAACTGCAGAATAAGTTTAAGCGTAGTTTAACTGACAAACTGAGTTGAACTTGTACTGAAAACCGGACCTTATTAGGACAAATTTTATGCGCAGCAATTTCAGAGGTGTATTTAAAGTTTGTCGCTTAGCAGTCCATATAAAGTTTAAGCGTAAACGTATACAGAAGTAAAAAAAAACACGGCTAATATTTGATCTAAGTATAAAAAGTGGCCGTGATAACATACCTGTTATGCCCATAATTAGCAGAAGTATTAGTCGCGGTCAGAAAAAAGTGTGTATTCAATTTCATTACAATACATTTTGTTATGATCCACTTGGGAGATTCAACCTTGGAACGTACCAGTTGGCTAGTGATAGGAAAAAGTTAAGATCCACCCTCACTCATGTCTGCCTGGGGTAGTTAAAACATTTTTTTGTTAATTTCGTGCGGGTGGCATCATCAAAAATTCCCATGGCTTTGACGAATTTTCAATAACACCTGGCTCAATGGTGTAGGTGGCTCATCTCATCAGCTGATGTTACTTGTTTCATTGTACTGGCATAGTGATTGTCAAAAGGAGACGGCAAACGCAAAATGCACCCGATGCATTGGCAATTAGGCACTGTCGTGGTGGTAAAATTTTACCTAATTTCGCGCACGCCGTTCCCACAACACACAAAAGTTGCAAAGTTTTACGCTTTCTCTACGTTCCATTCACCTAACATCAATAGAAAGGTTTGACAACCGGAACACATGTATACATGTATACATGTATAGTGCTGTAGGCATGAGCTAACGATAACAATAAACCAATCGATAATCGCCGCCACAGTGAGATAACTGCGTTTTTCCATCGCTGAATGGAAGAAGAAAAAAAATTTTTTTTGAATACAATTGTGTGTGCGGCCATCTTAAGAAAAAAGAAAGGGATTAAGTGGATGGCACGCGTGGGCTTAAGTGGTGAGTTATTGCGACCAAAAAAATTCCTACATTTAAACTAATCCAAAACACTTAAATTTGCTAAAATGCGATTTATATTTTGCCAAAGCTTGCTGAAAAGGTCGGAATAATAAATTTGCGGCAATAAATTAAAATAGAGAAAAGATACCAGTGTACCCATGCACATACATATATGTATATGCTACTAAGCCGAATGGAACAAGTGTTTTAAAAGTATTGCAAGGTCTACAATCCCTTGAGTTTATATATGTAGTGATGAAATAATTCTAAAGGTTTTCAATGAATCGTTGGCGTTGATTTTGGCAAAGTTTCACAATGCTAACATAGTATGGTTCATGATAATCATTGACCAACTAAATTGCTGGAGATCAAATTTGCTATCCACAGCATTTATATGATTGTATGTAATAATTCGTTTCGTAACGACCATTGCCTACGCCTCCACAACCACCACCAACCACGCAAACAACCGCGCGTTAACACCACCATTGCATGCAACACCGCGCGCAACCATCAGCGATAGCGCTAGCCAACCAAACGTACCACCTCCAGCTGTAGTAACAACCAGCAGGGCCGCCGCATATAGGCCTGCTGCAACACCAGCACCAGGTATAACAACCACGGGAGGGCCGCTGAATATAGGCCTTCGGCAACAACAACAGCAGGGCCGCTAAACATAGGCTTGCTGCAACACCACCAGCTATAACAACAACAGCAGGACCGCAAAACCTAGGCCGGCTGCAACCACACCAGATTTAACAACAACAACAGCAGGGCCGCCAAACTTAGGCCTGCTGCAACACCAGCTACAACAACGACGCCGTTTGAAACAATGGGTGAGTTCGTTCCGTATTACGGACAACTTAATAATAGTACTACCTTGTAAACTCTTAGTTTAATATAAGTAGTAGGAAAATTCAATTACCTTAGCTCAGCATAAGCGGGTTGCGTCAACATTTGATGTAGTTGAGAATCAGTTTTTTTTGTCTTTTATTGAACAACTGTAACCACGTTAATCAGATATATTAGTATCTCACTAAACATTTTTTTTTTGAATGCGTGCTATTTCATACGCAACTAATTGATTATGTACGGGCCTTGTTTTTTTTTCAAACCGTATATTTTAAATAACCATGCTCGAAATATTAATTCATATACCGTTCAATGCCTACCGCAGACCGCAACCCAGCAAACCATCAACCGATTTTTGCATCCAGCTTACGTGATGCAAGAGGACTATCCACTTCCAAGCCTGAGTTCTAGAGTTCACTTTCAAGGGATTTAGAAATTCCAAACCCTAGCATAATCTCCGTTTCGTTGAGTTCTTTTTTTTTTTTGTGCTGTAACTGGTAGGGAATAGCAGAATTCAACGCCGTAACGACAAATTAATACATATTTAAAGAAAATTTTGCTAAAGTCGAAGAGCATCACGTAAGCTGGGTGTGACTGGTTATGTTTATTATACTTATGCTGCGTAGCATTAAAAATTTTGTTCTGGCAAAAGCTGATTCCATATGAATCTCTTCCATAATATTACTAATAGTAAAAATATGCATAATGTAATTAAAATACATATCAAGTAAAATCATTAATAGCAATACGTAACCCCTTAAAATAGACAGAAGAACTTTGTTAAATGAAACGGCAATCAGGCGCAAGATAGATAGTAGGTAATAAAGAACAATTTCAATTATATCCGAATTGCCGGGTTAACTATGCATACATACATATAGTTATGTACGTATGTATGCAGTTACATACATAATGAATACCTAAAAGGAGTGAAAATATTAGTTAATCAAATTTTATGTTGCATTCATATAGACATAGCTTTCGATTCAAATATTAAATAAATGAAGGACAAAATAAGAAATATTTATTAAGACTATATAATACAAACATACACAAGTGTACGTACGAATACATATATGCATATCGCATCTATAAGTTGTACATGTATTCATTAAGCAAAAACAAAAAAAAATGTATTACTAAAACCCTTTTTTTCTTAATTGCGACATACACACACCTATGTCTACGGTTGCTACACGTGTAAAAGTATACCTAGATGCAAGTATCTAATATAACTTTCGTTAAAGACTTTTTACGAAACCTTTTTGCCTTATTTGCGACATACATACACCTGTGTAAAAATTGTAAAAGTTCTGCAAATCATTTTATTCCAGTCCCGTTGCATATATATGTACGGTATACATATATATGTACGTTACAGAGTTGAAGGAGTCACCCTGAACCATAAATTTTTTTTCTTACCTGCGAAAGCCATGTAAATGGGTAATGCATTACACATTAGCGACATAGGCCTTTCTGCGAGAGTTATAACCTAGATGCAACAAGGGTTGGGGATTGATGTCCTTTTGAACCTGGAACAATAAACTCGTTTCAGACGTTTTTTTGTATTTTCAAATAACGTCGCGAATGAACCCTTGCACAAAAAAAGAAGAAGAGGAAGAATTCCCCAAATTAAATGAAATACATAAAAATGAATTTAATGTAATTGCACTAGTAATTAAAAACCAAAACATATTTAGTACATTCAAAATATTTTCTACACTATATACGAAACCATTAGGCTGTAAGACATATAAGGAGTTGAATCCGAATAATTGTATGCGATGTAAATGTAATTCGGAATAAACGTAAACTCTAGCATCACAAGTGAAAATTAGAAATTCTCGATAGAATTCTAAAAATTTAATGCATAAGTTATTAATTAGTATGAATTGTCAATAAATCTAAATTGTAAATGGGAATGCTGAGGTCTCCTTTCTTTTAGAAGGCACATAAGGCATACAGGTAAGGGGCCACCGAAATACAGTTGCGACGATGGCCATGGATTTGAGGGTGGGATATGCACCGGGCGTCGCAACAACAACAGCGGCGCCCCCGAGTTATATTCGGCCCATTTCTTTTTTATTTTAATTTTTCAGCGTTTTTTTTTTTATTTCAGCTGTAGTAACCGGCCAATTCCGGTTCGGTAATTTTTTTTGCGTTAGATTTTTTTTTTTTGAATGTCTTCTTTTTGAATTTTAAATTTTTGAATGTTTAACGGTCTGTTCGTGGCATCCGGTTCGACCGGATGTCGTTTTAACATGAATTTCAAGCGTTTTGAATGCGTTCTGCGCTTTTTGTCAGTTTTGACGGTTTTTTTTTTTAAAGGCATGATAGGAACTTTTTCTGTTTATGGCGCAGGAACAGTAAGGTTGGCAAGGACCCCGCCCAGCCGACATGACTGGCCACTGTGCACCACAACATCATGCCGACTGCCTTCCTTACTGCTCCATCACAGATGCGAAACCATAACAGATGGCGCCCAACGGTTTGATGTCCGAGGCACTTTCGCGATGACAGTTGCTGAGGACGCCATAACAGATGGCGCCCAACGTGGCACCTGAGGCGCTGGTCTCAGTTGTTGTTGTTGTTGTTGTTGTAGCAATGCTCGCCCCACCTAATAGCCGCGACCGATCACAAATTGTCATCAATATCCTCTAACGGGAGTCCAAGGAAACTTGCCGTTTCAACAGGGGTGGACCATAAGGAAAGGGGTGTTAGAGGCGTTGGTTCCACATTACAATTAAAGAGATGGTTGGTGTCATGTGGGGACACATTGCAAGCAGGGCATACATTTTGTATGTCGGGGTTGATTCTGGAAAGGTAAGAGTTTAACCTGTTACAGTATCCAGAACGAAGTTGAGCAAGAGTGACACGCGTTTCCCTGGGGAGTATGCGTTCCTCTTCTGCGAGTTCTGGATATTTTTCTTCAAGTACTGGATTCACCGGGCAATTCCCGACATAAAGGTCCGACGCCTGTCTATGGAGTTCACCAAGGACCTGCTTGTGTTTTTCCGCTTCATACGGCTGGGTTCTCAGGTGCCGTATTTCCTCAAAATGCTTACGGAGAAGACTCCTTAGGCCCCTAGGCGGCGCTGGTTCGTCCATCAGATGTCTGTTGGGATGCCCAGGTTTCTGGGTATTCAACAGAAACTGTTTGGTCAGCATCTCATTTCTCTCCCTGATGGGGAGTATTCTCGCCTCATTATGCAGATATTGTTCTGGGGACATAAGAAGACAGCCCGTGGCGATTCTGAGAGCAGTATTTTGGCAGGCCTGTAGTTTCTTCCAGTGGGTGGTTTTAGGCTTGGCGACCATATGGGTGACGCGTAGCACGTAATCGGCTGGCTAATTGCTTTGTATGTGGTCAAGAGCGTTTCTTTATCTTTTCCCCAGGTACTACCAGCAAGGGATTTGAGGATTTTATTACGGCTCTGAATTCTTGGAACAATTGCGGTTGCGTGCGCACCAAAATGTAGATCCTGATCAAACGTCACACCCAAGATTTTGGGGTGTAGGACAGTCGGTAGCGTAGTGCCATCGACGTGGATGTTCAATATGGTCGACATTTGGGACGTCCATGTTGTAAATAAGGTCGCGGAAGATTTAGACGGTGATAATGCCAGATTTCGCGAGACGAAAAAACTGGTGAGATAGCCGTTTATTCTGTTGCAGAGCTCATCGATCTGTGGGCCTGGGCCTGTGGCCATTATTGTGCAGTCATCGGCGTATGAAACGATAGTGACTCCTTCTGGTGGTGAAGGTAGCTTAGATATGTAGAAATTAAACAAAAGTGGGGATACGACACAACCCTGTGGCACCCCTTGTTTAATTCTTCTTGGTTTTGATGTTTTGTTTCTAAATTGCACCGATGTCTACCGACCACCCAGATAATTTGCGGTCCACCTTTTAAGACATGGGGGAAGGGTAGACCCTTCCAGGTCTTGCAGTAACGAGCCATGGTTGACCGTATCAAAAGCTTTTGATAGGTCTAACGCTACGAGTACTATTCTATGGTGGGGATATTGATTCAAACCGCAATTTATCTGGGTGCTAATGACATTTAGCGCGGAGGTAGTGCTATGGAGTTTTCTGAAGCCATGCTGATGAGAGGCTAGCTGCAAATGTGCTTGGAAATAAGGGAGCAAAATGGCTTCAAGCGTTTTTGCCACTGGTGATAGGAGAGATATCGGACGATATGACTCACCTACGTTAGCTGGTTTTCCAGGCTTTAGTAGCGGGACCACCTTGGCCATTTTCCATTTCTCGGGTATGACAAAGGTGGAAAGAGACAGGTTGAAGACATGCGCTAAATATTTGAAACCCTCTTTCCCTAGGTTTTTAAGCATCGGCAGGGCTATGCCGTCTGGGCCCACTGCTTTGGATGGTTTAGCGCGACCAATGGCGTCCTCAACCTCTCTAGCGGTGATGGTAATTGGTGACGCGCTGAGTTTGTGTTTATGTGCGTGTCTATTGGCTCTCCGTCTATCTTTGTCGACCGTAGGATGCATTATATATTGTCGGCAGAAAGCGCTCGCGCATTTTTTCGCATCCGACAGCACCTTGTCGCCAAAGGCGATGGAAACTTTGTCTTTGTGCTTAGTCGGATTGGATAGGGACTTTACGGTGGACCAAAGTTTACCTACACCGGTAGAGAGGTTACAACCTCTTAGGTGCTCTTCCCATTTCGCCCGCTTGTGTTCGTCCACAAGCAATCTGATGCGTTGGTTTATATCCCTTATTTGGGGGTCGCCTGGATCAAGCTGTCTTATAAGGTCGCGTTCCCTCGCTAAGCTCGCGGCCTCCGCCGGGAAGTGGGGCCGGATTTCGGGAATTCTCCCGGCGGGAATGAAATGTGCCGAGGCGGATTCAATGACCTTACGGAAGGCACGCTCCCCTTGGCGGGCATCAGTCGGGATAGGGAGGGCGGCAAAGCTGCTGTCTGTTGCAGATTTATGTTCTTCCCACTTTCCTTTTTTGAAGTTTATGAAAGTGCGTTTTTCGGTGACGATGAAGTCGACGGTATGCTCGAACGAAATAAGTATGGGCAGGTGGTCGGATGCCAATGTTACCATCGGCTGCCAGTTGACGCAGTTTACGAGTTCTGCGCTCACGATTGAGATATCTGGCGAGCTATGACAGCTTCCTACCATACGTGTGGGGGCGTCTCCGTTTATTGTGCAGAACGTCGTTTCGTCTATTTGATCCGCCAACATCTCACCCCTACTGTCCGCCCGCAAGTTTGAATGCCATAGGTCGTGATGGGCATTGAAATCGCCTAAGATAATGCGATTGTTGCCAGTGAGTAAGGCCTCGATATTAGGGCGGTATCCACTGGGGCAACAGGTGACAGGAGGGATGTAGATGTTGATGATCCCTAGATTTGCATCACCTGACCGGACAGATAGGCCTTGACGTTCTAAGACATTGTTCCTGCGGTCGATGCCAGGATCAAATATATGATATTGCACAGAGTGGTGTATAATAAACGCGAGGCCGCCTCCATTTCCGCTCTCGCGGTCTTTCCTGTGGACATTATAACCAGAGCAGGTCTGCAATGCAGATCTTGCTGTGAGTTTACTCTCTTGAATCGCAGCAATGCGGATGTTGTGCCGCTTCATGAAATCGACTATCTCCGTAATCTTCCCAGTTAGTCCATTACAGTTGAACTGCAGAATTTTGAAGTGCATGAGGGGTGACACCGCCACTCTAGGGGTAAGTGACGGGTGACTACGCCTAGGTTGTGGAAGGCCAGGACGCAATTGCTGTTGTGGCCTTGGGACTGGGAGCCCTTGGGCAAGCATTGGGGTACCCGGATGATTTGGGTTTGCGACCTGGCAACATGGCGCGATGAAACCCGTCGAGGGGTTGCCGTCGCGGAGACCAGAACATCTAGGAAAGTGGCACCACCCAAGGCAGGAGCTGCATTGAGCGGATGTCGCAAACCTATATTTTCTGTGCTGGCAGACGGTGCAAACGGAGGCAGGGACTAAGAGTCTGTTTCCCTGACCTGCACGATTGCTGCCAGAAAAGAGGGGGGGGGGGGGAGAAGAAGACGGGGGCAGTGGCTGATGCTCAGCATTGCTACCAGCTCTACTACGAAGGTAGTAGTTATGAGTGGTATCAGCTGTTTGAGTTGTTGGCGCCGTGGGGCGCGAGCAGCAGCGGGTACTTGTTGTGGCTTGCTGAGCAGCGAAGCTGCTGGAAGGTAGTGGGGATACGCTTAGGCGTATACTACGGGACGCCCTTGGGCGTGAGCAGCAAGGAGCCACAAAAGATTTATAAAAGTTACGTGGACGTCGGGTTTTGGGATCAAGCCCAGAACAACCTGTCCGATGCAACCATCCCTTGCACGAGACACACTGAACAGAGTCCTAAAAAGATTCTTTTCTGGCAAATGCAGCAAAACCATTTCTCAGGACCGGGGTCACGAGACGGACCCGGATTGGGTTCGATACCTTCCCGGAGTAAGAGAATATGTAGTAGTCCTGCTGCAAGGAGCTGCTGGGAGGATGACAATTTGTGGGAGGGACGAAACAAATTAAATGGGGTCACACTGAAATGACAGTCCTTAGTCGGGAAAAATCCCGAGTCGCTCCGGTACATAGAACCGACTGCCTTGTGAAGCGCGCTGGTCTCAGTGGTCAGTTCGGGCAACGTGTGCAGTTGACCATTCCACCAGTCCGAGGTGAGCAGCCGCAGGAGCAGCCACCTGCGTTGCGGTGGAATGGTTGACGGATCAGGTTGTCCGGACTGGTCATCGGGGGCAGTAGTCAAAGGCTCCCCGAGACTACACGTCAGTCCTCCGGATTTTTGTATTCACCCCATGAGGCAGTGCTCCACGCACTTAAAATTTTTTTTTGGTAATTGGGGTTTTTTTTGTAACCGGAAGTTGTCCGTTAGTCGGCTCTGGTTTAAATATTTGTCCGCTAATTTGGTTTTTTTTGTAACGTTAAATTTGTATAATTCCTTTCTTTTGCCGAATTTGTGTCGTTGGTAGGAGTGTGTGAGTGTGTGAGTTGTAGGACCCCAGCTCATCCCACGTCTCAGGCGGCAACCCATAGTGCCACCTGAATTGTGACGGGTTGATCAGGGATTCAAAGTGGCACCCCTTCCTGTCCCACCAGACTGGGGAGCGGCTACGAAACCGCTCCACCCATTGCGGCGGAGGCAGGAGGGGTGTCCAGTGAGAATGGACGGGAGGCCTCAACACCCCCAACCAGTCACAGGGGCGAGCCCCTGGAGACTGCCCCTGCGTTGCGGCAGGGCGTGTTGAGACCAACCCGTGTGTGCCTGGAACTGATCCTAGTGGCCCCAATCAGTCTCGGAGGGGGGGCCTTAAGACCCCCTTGCATTGCGGGTGGGAGCACTAGGGACAGGTATGAATGAATTCGTGTTTATTTTTTTTTAGTAGCCTGAGTGCCTTCTGGGGATGGGATGTCAGCATTCCCATTGTTCATATAAAATTTGTAAATAACTAATCACCTTTTTTTCCAGGTTTGAACCTTTTTCGATACGATTATCGAAGAAGCCGTTATTGTAGTTATTCTCGCAAATTTTCTTTTATTCCCTCGCGTAAAATTTTTTTTTCCCTTACATATATTTACACGTTTTTTTTTAAGCCCATCATTTAGGATATAGGGTGAACCTAACTGCTTAGCGTTTTGTCTGAGCAGAAGTCTTTGTAATACCAAACTACGATCTAACAAATTAAATTTTTTTTAATCATTATGTCGCATGACCAGTCATTTGGGCAAACGGGCCGAAATACTCCGTTCGGGAGTGCGGTAAATTTTCGAGGTAACCAGCACCGGGGTGTTAATAATAGGGGGGCCTTTTCCAAGGCCAAGCGTCCCTTGGTGGTGCACACCCCAGTAGGGGGGCAATACGCAAATCCCGCGGGGACTCATACAGACTCGGACCTGAACGACCACCGCGAAAAATTGGTTAGACCTGGAGGTACCAGTAATTTGAACGCGCCCCTACTAAACACGCATGATATCACGGGGCTAATGTGTCGGGGCCAATGTGTCGACCTACGCACCGGATGGAGCTGGTGCTTTACCGCCAAACTATGCAATGGGAAATATTAGAGAAGCTGCAAGTGACCGGACGAATACCCCAGGGATATATAACGAAGCTCCTCGTGGGGAATTGTGGGTGGAAGTGTTACACCAGCTGCTCAGGACCTCGCAGGAAGAAATGCGGAGGGAGATGGGGTCAATCAGAAACA
Organism: Eurosta solidaginis; assembly: GCF_040869045.1. Taxonomy (NCBI): domain Eukaryota; kingdom Metazoa; phylum Arthropoda; class Insecta; order Diptera; family Tephritidae; genus Eurosta; species Eurosta solidaginis. The sequence continues at coordinate 81,154,026 of NC_090320.1, read as the reverse complement.
ACATGGGCCAGCTCAACGCCGCTCTCGAGTCTGTGCAGCAGTCCATAAATTTGAACAGGAACGCGAATAGAATGGAACGTAACCCACTTCCAGCAGTAGTACCACCAATGAACCCTGCTCCGAGCAGCATAGTAGTGAAACCGCAGGAGTGGAAAATATCGTTCGACGGGGCTGGAAGCGTGGCGGATTTTCTATTTAAACTAAACACCCTGTGCGAGCGTACACAATGCACTGACGACCAGATAATGGCTAGCTTCCACCTATTCCTTTCTGGGCGGGCCGAAGAGTGGTACTGGCTGTTCACGAAACAAAATCCAAATACGACATATGACCACGAGATCATGATGGAGATCTCCATGCGGAAGCAGAAGCTGACTGAGTGCTATGACGTGTTCCACACGGATATAATCTCCTTAAACGCACACTTAAGAGAACCCATGTCAAAGGTTTTGCTGACTGACATCATAAAAAGGAACGTCAACAGTAGCCTTAAGCTGATGCTTTTCAACGCGGATGTAAGAACCCTTGATCTACGCGATGTAGCACGCAGAGGAGAACAAGTTCTGAAGGAAAGCAAGCTGTTGGGAGCCACTTACCCAGGACGGCATGTTAACGAAGCCCCTGTGACAACCCCGGACATGAGAATGGAAAGCGAGGATTGTGAAGTGGATCCGCAGATAGAGGCGCTGGCATATCGACGCAGCAGGAGACCGGACTATTCAGGAATCCAATGCTGGAATTGCAAGCAATGGGCCACTCTTATATATACTATGAGGAACCCATTAGGAATTCTTTTTGTTTTAAATGTGGCCATAGGGGAGTATTAACTCCAAAATGCCCTAGGGAATATCGCAGGCAGGGAAACCAGTACCCGAGCGAGAAGGCGGGGGAACCTCGTTCGGCGTCATAGCTCCCACACCAGCCAGTGCTCGAGGCGTCGTCCCGTGCACTGAACCAGAGGGTGGATCTCTCGCAGGTACCGAGTTGCATGGAGGTGGTGAGCCTCCGAGATGCAGTATTACCCTGGCGAAAGAATACCCAAATGTAATCGTAAACTTCCCGGACAGTACGGAAAATACCAACAGTTCTGAATCCGAGAGTCAAACGTCCTCATCCGCGATGGGCGAGCCGATCCAAATTCTGCGATGCCAGCATAGGAATGTCGCTTGCCAGACGCATTTGTCACCAAGTCTAGAAGAAAGGGAACATAGGTACAAACAAATAAGAAATGGAATTTTTGAACAATACCCGGTATCAGAAAATATTTTGAAGTGCAGGAAAAGATACCACAGTAGAGTACAGGAGCGTAGACTGTTGCAAGCCACCACGCTAACGCTTACAAAGGATGAAAGGCCTCTCGTAAAGGCAAAAATTAAGGATAGTTTTATCGTAGGGTTGTTGGACTCGGGAGCCAACGTTTCCATCTTGGGGAAAAATGGTGTAGAATTCCTGAAAGATAACGGCTTCGATTATCAGGTCACTTTCAAGAATACCACAAAGGTTATTCGTTTTTACCTTGTTCCTTCACTTCTCCAAGAAGCTTACTTCGGGGTAGATTTTTGGAGAGCATTTGCGTTAGCTCCCGAAATATTCCCAAGCATAGAGTGCATAGAGATTAGAAATGAAAAGGACGAAGAACTTAATCTCCATGATTTGTCGCCAACCCGGAGAATAGAATTACAGAAAGTCATAGAGACGTTTCCTTCGTACGAGAAGTTAGGTCTGGGGCAAACTAAATTAGTGGAGCATCACATTGACACCGGTGATGCCGTTCCTATAAAAAGCAAACATTTCCCTCTTTCGCCACCGAGGCAAGCCGAAGCTTTTAGCGAATTAGACAGGTTACTCGAAATGGGAGTTATAGAAGAATCAAACTCTCCGTGGTGTAGTCCTGTGGTACTGGTCCGGAAATCAGGTAAAGTTAGGCTGTGCATAGATTCCAGGAAGGTCACCCTTGATCTACGCGATGTAGCACGCAGAGGAGAACAAGTTCTGAAGGAAAGCAAGCTGTTGGGAGCCACTTACCCAGGACGGCATGTTAACGAAGCCCCTGTGACAACCCCGGACATGAGAATGGAAAGCGAGGATTGTGAAGTGGATCCGCAGATAGAGGCGCTGGCATATCGACGCAGCAGGAGACCGGACTATTCAGGAATCCAATGCTGGAATTGCAAGCAATGGGCCACTCTTATATATACTATGAGGAACCCATTAGGAATTCTTTTTGTTTTAAATGTGGCCATAGGGGAGTATTAACTCCAAAATGCCCTAGGGAATATCGCAGGCAGGGAAACCAGTACCCGAGCGAGAAGGCGGGGGAACCTCGTTCGGCGTCATAGCTCCCACACCAGCCAGTGCTCGAGGCGTGGTCCCGTGCACTGAACCAGAGGGTGGATCTCTCGCAGGTACCGAGTTGCATGGAGGTGGTGAGCCTCCGAGATGCAGTATTACCCTGGCGAAAGAATACCCAAATGTAATCGTAAACTTCCCGGACAGGACGGAAAATACCAACAGTTCTGAATCCGAGAGTCAAACGTCCTCATCCGCGATGGGCGAGCCGATCCAAATTCTGCGATGCCAGCATAGGAATGTCGCTTGCCAGACGCATTTGTCACCAAGTCTAGAAGAAAGGGAACATAGGTACAAACAAATAAGAAATGGAATTTTTGAACAATACCCGGTATCAGAAAATATTTTGAAGTGCAGGAAAAGATACCACAGTAGAGTACAGGAGCGTAGACTGTTGCAAGCCACCACGCTAACGCTTACAAAGGATGAAAGGCCTCTCGTAAAGGCAAAAATTAAGGATAGTTTTATCGTAGGGTTGTTGGACTCGGGAGCCAACGTTTCCATCTTGGGGAAAAATGGTGTAGAATTCCTGAAAGATAACGGCTTCGATTATCAGGTCACTTTCAAGAATACCACAAAGGTTATTCGTTTTTACCTTGTTCCTTCACTTCTCCAAGAAGCTTACTTCGGGGTAGATTTTTGGAGAGCATTTGCGTTAGCTCCCGAAATATTCCCAAGCATAGAGTGCATAGAGATTAGAAATGAAAAGGACGAAGAACTTAATCTCCATGATTTGTCGCCAACCCGGAGAATAGAATTACAGAAAGTCATAGAGACGTTTCCTTCGTACGAGAAGTTAGGTCTGGGGCAAACTAAATTAGTGGAGCATCACATTGACACCGGTGATGCCGTTCCTATAAAAAGCAAACATTTCCCTCTTTCGCCACCGAGGCAAGCCGAAGCTTTTAGCGAATTAGACAGGTTACTCGAAATGGGAGTTATAGAAGAATCAAACTCTCCGTGGTGTAGTCCTGTGGTACTGGTCCGGAAATCAGGTAAAGTTAGGCTGTGCATAGATTCCAGGAAGGTCAGCGCGGTGACTAAGAAGGACTCATAACCCCTGCCTCATATCAACGGCTTATTGAGCAGACTGAAAGGTACGCATTTTATTAGTCGCATTAATCTGAAGCACGCGTTCTTCCAGATCAAATTGATAGAGTCCTCCAAGGAAAAAACAGCATTCGCAGTTCCGGGGAGGCCTCTGTACCACTTCAAGATAATGCCATTTGGTCTGTGCAATGGACCGCAAACTATGAGTAGACTGATGGACAAGGCAATCCCTTCGCGTCTGCGGGAGAATGTCTTCGTCTACCTGGACGACCTGATGGTATGTAGTACAAATGTTGAAGACCACCTGAAAATGCTAGCGGAAGTGGAAAAATGTTGGACAGACGCAGGTCTGACAATAAACGTAAAGAAATGTAAATTTTGTCAGAAGGAAATACGATACTTAGGGTACTTGATAGGCAGCGGGTGTTTGAAAGTGGATCCAGGAAAAATATAAGCGATACAAAACTTTCCGATCCCTAAATCCCCTCGGCAGGTACGTAGGTTTGTGGGCATTGCGAATTGGTACAGGGCGTTTATTACCAATTTTGCTGACTTGGCAGGTCCCTTCACCGACTGTCTCCGTAAGTCATCAGGCCCGTTCAAGCTTACCGCTGAAGCTATAGAGGCCTTCGAAAAACTAAAAGTAGCTTTGAGTTCCGCTCCTGTCTTGGCCCAACCAGACTTTTCCAAAGAATTCGTAATCCAATCCGACGCGTCCAAAGTAGGTGTTGGCGGAGTGTTGTTCCAGGTCGATGACGAGGGCGCTGAGCATCCAATCGCGTTCGTGTCGAAAAAGTTGAATAATGCTCAACGCAATTATACAGTGACCGAGCTAGAATGTCTCGCCGCCATAATCAGCGCGAAGCGTTTCCGACCCTATGTTGAGGGATTACCGTTTCGGATTATCACGGACCACTCCAGTCTCAAGTGGCTAATGACACAAAAGGACTTGAGCGGGTGGTTAGCGAGGTGGTCACTTCTGCTGCAAAGATACGACTTTAAAAAGGAACATCGCTGTGGCGTTTGTGGTTGCCGAAAGGGTTGACTGAGGAAGCAGTGAGATTAGCACATGACGCTAAACCGAGTTACCATGGTGGGTGGCAGAAAACCTTAGAACGTGTTAGGCAGAAGTACTTCTGGCCGCAGCAGGCTAAGGACGTCCGGGACTACGTCCAGCGTTGTGACACTTGCAAGGTAGTAAAACCCACTAATCAACAGTCGAGACTACCTATAGGGAATACCTTTGCATCCAAGAGGCCATTTCAGCGATTGTATTGCGATTTCCTAGGGCCGTATCCGAGATCTAAGCGGCGAAATCAATTTCTTTTTATAGTACTAGACCATCTTTCAAAATACGTTTGGCTAAAGCCCATGCAGAGAGCCACCACTGTTAACGTTATAAATTACTTCGCTTCAGAAATTTTTCCAGCTGTAGGAGTCCCTGAATTTATTCATAGTGACAATGGTAAACAGTTTATCTCGAAGGAAATGAACCAATTTTTAGTAAATTTCGGGGTGACGCACGTGAGGACGGGGTTATATTCTCCTCAAGCAAACGCATCCGAACGCGTTAATAGAGAACTTGTTTCGAAGATTAGGATTTTCCTATATATTCTGTGCTGGCAGACGGTGCAAACGGAGGCAGGGAATAAGAGTCTGTTTCCCTGACCTGCACGATTGGTGCCAGAAAAGAGGGGGGGAGAAGAAGACGGGGGCAGGGGCTGATGCTCAGCATTGCTACCAGCTCTACTACGAAGGTAGTAGTTATGAGTGGTATCAGCTGTTTGAGTTGTTGGCGCCGTGGGGCGCGAGCAGCAGCGGGTACTTGTTGTGGCTTGCTGAGCAGCGAAGCTGCTGGAAGGTAGTGGGGATACGCTTAGGCGTAGACTACGGGACGCCCTTGGGCGTGAGCAGCAAGGAGCCACAAAAGATTTATAAAAGTTACGTGGACGTCGGGTTTTGGGATCAAGCCCAGAACAACCTGTCCGATGCAACCATCCCTTGCACGAGACACACTGAACAGAGTATGACCGTCCTAAAAAGATTCTTTTCTGGCAAATGCAGCAAAACCATTTCTCAGGACCGGGGTCACGAGTTGGACCCGGATTGGGTTCGATACCTTCCCGGAGTAAGAGAATATGTAGCAGTCCTGCTGCAAGGAGCTGCTGGGAGGATGACAATTAAATGGGGTCACACTGAAATGACAGTCCTTGGTCGGGAAAAATCCCGAGTCGCTCCGGTACATAGAACCGACTGCCTTGGGAAGCGCGCTGGTCTCAGTGGTCAGTTCGGGAAACGTGTGCAGTTGACCATTCCACCAGTCCGATGTGAGCAGCCGCAGGAGCAGCCACCTGCGTTGCGGTGGAATGGTTGACGGATCAGGTTGTCCGGACTGGTCATCGGGGGCAGTAGTCAAAGGCTCCCCGAGACTACACGTCAGTCCTCCGGATTTTTGTATTCACCCCATGAGGCAGTGCTCCACGCACTTAAAATTTTTTTTTGGTAATTGGGGTTTTTTTTTGTAACCGGAAGTTGTCCGTTAGTCGGCTCTGGTTTAAATATTTGTCCGCTAATTGGGTTTTTTTTTGTAACGTTTAATTTTTATAATTCCTTTCTTTTGCCGAATTTGTGTCGTTGGTAGGAGTGTGTGAGTGTGTGAGTTGTAGGACCCCAGCTCATCCCACGTCTCAGGCGGCAACACATAGTGCCACCTGAATTGTGACGGGTTGATCAGGGATTCAAAGTGGCACCCCTTCCTGTCCCACCAGACTGGGGAGCGGCTACGAAACCGCTCCACCCATTGCGGCGGAGGCAGGAGGGGTGTCCAGTGAGAATGGACGGGAGGCCTCAACACCCCCAACCAGTCACAGGGGCGAGCCCCTGGAGACTGCCCCTGCGTTGCGGCAGGGCGTGTTGAGACCAACCCGTGTGTGCCTGGAACTGATCCTAGTGGCCCCAATCAGTCTCGGAGGGGGGGCCTTAAGACCCCCTTGCATTGCGGTTGGGAGCACTAGGGACAGGTATGAATGAATTCGTGTTTATTTTTTTTTAGTAGCCTGAGTGCCTTCTGGGGATGGGATGTCAGCATTCCCATTGTTCATATAAAATTTGTAAATAACTAATCACCTTTTTTTCCAGGTTTGAACGTTTTTCGATACGATTATCGAAGAAGCCGTTATTGTAGTTATTCTCGCGAATTTTCTTTTATTCCCTCGCGTAAAATTTTTTTTCCCCTTACATATATTTACACGTTTTTTTTAAGCCCATCATTTAGGATATAGGGTGAACCTAACTGCTTAGCGTTTTGTCTGAGCAGAAGTCTTTGTAATACCAAACTACGACCTAACAAATTAAATTTTTTTTAATCATTATGTCGCATGACCAGTCATTTGGGCAAACGGGCCGAAATACTCCGTTCGGGAGTGCGGTAAATTTTCGAGGTAACCAGCACCGGGGTGTTAATAATAGGGGGGCCTTTTCCAAGGCAAAGCGTCCCTTGGTGGTGCACACCCCAGTAGGGGGGCAATACGGAAATCCCGCGGGGACTCATACAGACTCGGACCTGAACGACCACCGCGAAAAATTGGTTAGACCTGGAGGTACCAGTAATTTGAACGCGCCCCTACTAAACACGCATGATATCACGGGGCTAATGTGTCGGGGCCAATGTGTCGACCTACGCACCGGATGGAGCTGATGCTTTACCGCCAAACTATGCAATGGGAAATATTAGAGAAGCTGCAAGTGACCGGACGAATACCCCAGGGATATATAACAAAGCTCCTCGTGGGGAATCGTGGGTCGAAGTGTTACACCAGCTGTTCAGGACCTCGCAGGAAGAAATGCGGAGGGAGATGGGGTCAATCAGAAACAACATGGGCCAGCTCAACGCCGCTCTCGAGTCTGTGCAGCAGTCCATAAATTTGAACAAGAACGCGAATAGAATGGAACGTAACCCACTTCCAGCAGTAGTACCACCAATGAACCCTGCTCCGAGCAGCATAGTAGTGAAACCGCAGGAGTGGAAAATATCGTTCGACGGGACTGGAAGCGTGGCGGATTTTCTATTTAAACTAAACACCCTGTGCGAGCGTACACAATGCACTGACGACCAGATAATGGCTAGCTTCCACCTATTCCTTTCTGGGCGGGCCGAAGAGTGGTACTGGCTGTTCACGAAACAAAATCCAAATACGACATATGACCACGAGATCATGATGGAGATCTCCATGCGGAAGCAGAAGCTGGCTGAGTGCTATGACGTGTTCCACACGGATATAATCTCCTTAAACGCGCACTTAAGAGAACCCATGTCAAAGGTTTTGCTGACTGACATCATAAAAAGGAACGTCAACAGTAGCCTTAAGCTGATGCTTTTCAACGCGGATGTAAGAACCCTTGATCCACGCGATGTAGCACGCAGAGGAGAACAAGTTCTGAAGGAAAGCAAGCTGTTGGGAGCCACTTACCCAGGACGGCATGTTAACGAAGCCCCTGTGACAACCCCGGACATGAGAATGGAAAGCGAGGATTGTGAAGTGGATCCGCAGATAGAGGCGCTGGCATATCGACGCAGCAGGAGACCGGACTATTCAGGAATCCAATGCTGGAATTGCAAGCAATGGGCCACTCTTATATATACTATGAGGAACCCATTAGGAATTCTTTTTGTTTTAAATGTGGCCATAGGGGAGTATTAACTCCAAAATGCCCTAGGGAATATCGCAGGCAGGGAAACCAGTACCCGAGCGAGAAGGCGGGGGAACCTCGTTCGGCGTCATAGCTCCCACACCAGCCAGTGCTCGAGGCGTCGTCCCGTGCACTGAACCAGAGGGTGGATCTCTCGCAGGTACCGAGTTGCATGGAGGTGGTGAGCCTCCGAGATGCAGTATTACCCTGGCGAAAGAATACCCAAATGTAATCGTAAACTTCCCGGACAGTACGGAAAATACCAACAGTTCTGAATCCGAGAGTCAAACGTCCTCATCCGCGATGGGCGAGCCGATCCAAATTCTGCGACGCCAGCATAGGAATGTCGCTTGCCAGACGCATTTGTCACCAAGTCTAGAAGAAAGGGAACATAGGTACAAACAAATAAGAAATGGCATTTTTGAACAATACCCGGTATCAGAAAATATTTTGAAGTGCAGGAAAAGATACCACAGGAGAGTACAGGAGCGTAGACTGTTGCAAGCCACCACGCTAACGCTTACAAAGGATGAAAGGCCTCTCGTAAAGGCAAAAATTAAGGATAGTTTTATCGTAGGGTTGTTGGACTCGGGAGCCAACGTTTCCATCTTGGGGAAAAATGGTGTAGAATTCCTGAAAGATAACGGCTTCGATTATCAGGTCACTTTCAAGAATACCACAAAGGTTATTCGTTTTTACCTTGTTCCTTCACTTCTCCAAGAAGCTTACTTCGGGGTAGATTTTTGGAGAGCATTTGCGTTAGCTCCCGAATTATTCCCAAGCATAGAGTGCATAGAGATTAGAAATGAAAAGGACGAAGAACTTAATCTCCATGATTTGTCGCCAACCCAGAGAATAGAATTACAGAAAGTCATAGAGACGTTTCCTTCGTACGAGAAGTTAGGTCTGGGGCAAACTAAATTAGTGGAGCATCACATTGACACCGGTGATGACGTTCCTATAAAAAGCAAACATTTCCCTCTTTCGCCACCGAGGCAAGCCGAAGCTTTTAGCGAATTAAACAGGTTACTCGAAATGGGAGTTATAGAAGAATCAAACTCTCCGTGGTGTAGTCCTGTGGTACTGGTCCGGAAATCAGGTAAAGTTAGGCTGTGCATAGATTCCAGGAAGGTCAGCGCGGTGACTAAGAAGGACTCATAACCCCTGCCTCATATCAACGGCTTATTGAGCAGACTGAAAGGTACGCATTTTATTAGTCGCATTAATCTGAAGCACGCGTTCTTCCAGATCAAATTGATAGAGTCCTCCAAGGAAAAAACAGCATTCGCAGTTCCGGGGAGGCCTCTGTACCACTTCAAGATAATGCCATTTGGTCTGTGCAATGGACCGCAAACTATGAGTAGACTGATGGACAAGGCAATCCCTTCGCATCTGAGGGAGAATGTCTTCGTCTACCTGGACGACCTGATGGTATGTAGTACAAATTTTGAAGACCACCTGAAAATGCTAGCGGAAGTGGAAAAATGTTGGACAGACGCAGGTCTGACAATAAACGTAAAGAAATGTAAATTTTGTCAGAAGAAAATACGATACTTAGCGTACTTGATAGGCAGCGGGTGTTTGAAAGTGGATCCAGGAAAAATATAAGCGATACAAAACTTTCCGATCCCTAAATCTCTCGGCAGGTACGTAGGTTTGTTGGCATTGCGAATTGGTACAGGGCGTTTATTACCAATTTTGCTGACTTGGCAGGTCCCTTCACCGACTGTCTCCGTAAGTCATCAGGCCCGTTCAAGCTTACCACTGAAGCTATAGAGGCTTTCGAAAAACTAAAAGTATCTTTGAGTTCCGCTCCTGTCTTGGTCTAACCAGACTTTTCCAAAGAATTCGTAATCCAATCCGACACGTCCAAAGTAGGTGTTGGCGGAGTGTTGTTCCAGGTCGATGACGAGGGCGCTGAGCATCCAATCGCGTTCGTGTCGAAAAAGTTGAATAATGCTCAACGCAATTATACAGTGACCGAGCTAGAATGTCTCGCCGCCATAATCAGCGCGAAGCGTTTCCGACCCTATGTTGAGGGATTACCGTTTCGGATTATCACGGACCACTCCAGTCTCAAGTGGCTAATGACACAAAAGGACTTGAGCGGGTGGTTAGCGAGGTGGTCACTTCTGCTGCAAAGATACGACTTTAAAAAGGAACATCGCTGTGGCGTTTGTGGTTGCCGAAAGGGTTGACTGAGGAAGCAGTGAGATTAGCACATGACGCTAAACCGAGTTACCATGGTGGGTGGCAGAAAACCTTAGAACGTGTTAGGCAGAAGTACTTCTGGCCGCAGCAGGCTAAGGACGTCCGGGACTACGTCCAGCGTTGTGACACTTGCAAGGTAGTAAAACCCACTAATCAACAGTCGAGACTACCTATAGGGAATACCTTTGCATCCAAGAGGCCATTTCAGCGATTGTATTGCGATTTCCTAGGGCCGTATCCGAGATCTAAGCGGCGAAATCAATTTCTTTTTATAGTACTAGACCATCTTTCAAAATACGTTTGGCTAAAGCCCATGCAGAGAGCCACCACTGTTAACGTTATAAATTACTTCGCTTCAGAAATTTTTCCATCTGTAGGAGTCCCTGAATTTATTCATAGTGACAATGGCAAACAGTTTATCTCGAAGGAAATGAACCAATTTTTAGTAAATTTCGGGGTGACGCACGTGAGGACGGGGTTATATTCTCCTCAAGCAAACGCATCCGAACGCGTTAATAGAGAACTTGTTTCGAAGATTAGGATTTTCCTGAAAGATAAACCGGACCATACCGATTGGGATAAGCATATACCCGAGATTTTATCAGTTTTGAGAAGTGATTTTCATACGGCGATTCAGTGCTCTCCTTATTTTGCATTATATGGCCAAAATATGGTCCAACATGCCTCAGCGTACAATATTTTAGAGAAACTCGACAGCCTTCGGGAAGACCAGGTTACGATAGTGAGCAGAACTGACAAGTTGACTAATATTCGTGAGCAGATCCGTAGAAATTTAGAACAGGCCAAGGATAGGGGAATAAACACCTATAACAAGCGCTCTAGGCAAGTCAGCTACAAGGAAGGTCAGGAAGTTTTCCGGAAAAACTTTGCCTTAAGTAACTTCAAACAGGGCATTAATGCCAAATTCTTGCCAAAATATCTTAAGTGTCTAGTGCTCCGAAAAATTGGCAATGCATTGTATGATCTCGAGGAGCTAAACGGGAAATTGATAGGTCGCTTCCATGCTTCGGATATTCGTCCACAATAAACCCTCAAGGACGTTTCTACTAAATTACAAGTTGACTTTTTTTTTACCTACCAATTGGACTTTTTTTTTGTCTGTGAATACAATTGTGTGTGCGGCCATCTTAAGAAAAAAGAATGGGATTAAGTGGATGGCACGCGTTGGCTTAAGTGGTGAATTATTGCGACCCAAAAAATTCCTACATTTAAACTAATCCAAAACACTTAAATTTGCTAAAATGCGATTTATATTTTGTCAAAGCTTGCTGAAAAGGTCGGGATAATAAATTTGCGGCAATAAATTAAAATAGAGAAAAGATACCAGTGTACCCATGCACATACATATATGTATATGCTACTAAGCGGAATGGAACAAGTGTTTTAAAAGTATTGCAAGGTCTACAATCCCTTGAGTTTATATATGTATGTAGTGATGAGATATGTCTAAAGGTTTTCAATGAATCGTTGGCGTTGATTTTGGCAAAGTTTCACAATGCTAACATAGTATGGTTCATGATAATCATTGACCAACTAAATTGCTGGAGATAAAATTTGCTATCCACAGCATTTATATGATTGTATGTAATAATTCGTTTCGTAACGACCATTGCCAACGCCTCCACAACCACCACCAACCACGCAAACAACCACGCGTTAACACCAACATTGCATGCAACACCGCGCGCAATCATCAGCGATAGCGCTAGCCAACCAAACGTACCACCTCCAGCTGTAGTAACAACCAGCCGGGCCGCCGCATATAGGCCTGCTGCAACACCAGCACCAGGTATAACAACCACGAGAGGGCCGCTGAATATAAGCCTTCGGCAACAACAACAGCAGGGCCGCTAAACATAGGCTTGCTGCAACACCACCAGCTATAACAACAACAGCAGGGCCGCAAAACTTAGGCCTGCTGCAGCCACACCAGATTTAACAACAACAACAGCAGGGCCGCCAAACTTAGGCCTGCTGCAACACCAGCTACAACAACGACGACGTTTGAAACAATGGGTTAGCTCGTTCCGTACTACGGACAACTTAATAATAGTACTACCTTGTAAACTCTTAGTTTAATATAAGTAGTTTTTGTAATCAGGAAAATTCAATTATCTTAAGCTCAGCATAAGCGGGTTGCGTCAACATTTGATGTATTTGAGATTCAGTTTTTTTTGTCTTTTATGGAACAACTGTAACCACGGTAATCAGATATATTAGTAGCTCACTAAACATTTTTTTTTTGAACGCGTGCTATTTCATACGCAACTAATTGATTATGTACGGGCCTTGTTTTTTTTCAAACCGTATATTTTAAATAACCATGCACGAAATATTAATTCATATACCGTTCAATGCCTACCGCAGACCGCAACCCAGCAAACCATCAACCGATTTTTGCATCCAGCTTATGTGATGCAAGAGGACTATCCACTTCCAAGCCTGAGTTCTAGAGTTCACTTTCAAGGGATTTAGAAATTCCAAACCTAGCATAATCTCCGTTTCGTTAAGTTCTTTTTTTTTTTTTGTGCTGTAACTGGTAGGGAATAGCAGAATTCAACGCCGTAACGACAAATTAAATAAATAAAAATAAAAAATAAATAATGGGTGTGACTGGTTATGTTTATTATACTTATGCTGCGTAGCATTACAAATTTTGTTCTGGCAAAAGCTGATTCCATATGAATCTCTTCCATAATATTACTAATAGTAAATATATGCATAATGTAATTAAAATACATATCAAGTAAAATCATTAATAGCAATACGTAACCCCTTAAAATAGACAGAAGAACTTTGTTAAATGAAACGGCAATCAGGCGCAAGATAGATAGTAGGTAATAAAGAACAATTTCAATTATATCCGTATTGCCGGGTTAACTATGCATACATACATATAGTTATGTACGTATGTATGCAGTTACATACATAATGAATACCTAAAAGGAGTGAAAATATTAGTTAATCAAATTTTATGTTGCATTCATATAGACATAGCTTTCGATTCAAATATTAAATAAATGAAGGACAAAATAAGAAATATTTATTAACACTATATAATACATACATACACAAGTGTACGTACGAATACATATATGCATATCGCATCTATAAGTTGTACATGTATTCATTAAGCAAAAAAAAAAAAAAAAAATTTATTACTATTTATTATTACGACATACACACATCTATGTCTACGGTTGCTACACGTGTAAAAGTATACCTAGATGCAAGTATCTAATATAACTTTCGTTAAAGACTTTTTACGAAATCTTTTTGCTTTATTTGCGACATACATACACCTGTGTAAAAATTGTAAAATTTCTGCAAATCATTTTATTCCAATCCCGTTGCGGATAGTATCGCCGTTATACATATATATAGTACTTTACAGAGTTGAAGGAGTCACCCTGAACCACCTGCGAAAGCCATGTAAATGGGTAATGCATTACACATTAGCGACAGAGGCCTTTCTGCGAGAGTTATAACCTAGATGCAACAAGGGTTGGGGATTGATGTCCTTTTGAACCTGGAACAATAAACTCGTTTCAGACGTTTCTTTTGTATTTTCAAATAACGTCGCGACTGAACCCTTGCACAAAAAAAGAAGAAGAGGAAGAATTCCCCAAATTAAATGAAATACATAAAAATGAATTTAATGTAATTGCACTAGCAATTAAAAACCAAAAGTTATTTAGTACATTCAAAATATTTTCTACACTATATACGAAACCATTAGGCTGTAAGACATATAAGGAGTTGAATCCGAATAATTTTATGCGATGTAAATGTAATTCGGAATAAACGTAAACTCGAGCATCACAAGTGAAAATTAGAAATTCTCGATAGAATTCTAAAAATTTAATGCATAAGTTATTAATTAGTATGAATTGTCAATAAATCTAAATTGTAAATGGGAATGCTGAGGTCTCCTTTCTTTTAGAAGGCACATAAGGCATACAGGTAAGGGGCCACCGAAATACAGGTGCGACGGTGGCCATGGATTTGAAGGTGGGATATGCACCGGGCGTCGCAACAACACCCGCGGCGCCCCCGAGTTATATTCGGCCCATTTCTTTTTTATTTTAATTTTTCAGCGTTTTTTTTTTTAATTTCAGCGGTAGTAACCGGCCAAGTCCGATTCGGTAATTTTTTTAAAGTTAGATTTTTTTTTGCATGTCTTCTTTTTGAATTCTAAATTTTTGAATGTTTAACGGTCTGTCCGTGGCATCGGTTCGACCGGATGTCGTTTTAACTAGAATTTCAAGCATTTTGAATGCGTTCTGCGCTTTTTGTCAGTTTTGACGGTTTTTTTTTTAAAGGCATGATAGGAACTTTTTCTGTTTATGGCGCAGGAACAGTAAGGTTGGCAAGGACCCCGGCCAGCCGACATGACTAGCCACTGTGCACCATAACATCATGCCGACTGCCTTCCTTACTGCTACATCACAGATGCGATTCCATAACAATTTCTTTAAATGAAAGTCATTGCAAGAAAAAACATGTGATGATGACCCCTCGGACAAATAGACTAACTTATAGACCGATGAATTGATTGATGAGCAATACTAACTTAAACTTTTTTTTTTTCGGTTGAGGCTTCCAATTTTTTTGACTTAAATAGAATATAAGAAAAACGCTAGGCGCTACCACCGATCGATTCGATAGTGCCTACCGAGTGCCTATCGGATTTATAGTAAGATAGGGCTCCAAACCGGTTCATAAGCCGAAGCACCCTTGATCTTGGGGGTTTGACCGACACACGCACGGAGATTTTTTTATTTTGAAACAAAATCTTACACCAAGATTTAAAATATTGCGCACAGGTTGATAATTACTCGATTTATTTCTATCGGTTTCTATTTGATATCTTTTGTTGACGAATCGGTGTTGTTGTTTCGGCATTCATTAGCTACTTGGCCTTTGTGTAATACCTACTTGCCAACGTTTACTACACTGGTTGTCCCGATGAAACACATTCCCCGTTGCAAATGCTCAAAGCCTTTCCAGATGAACTACTTTAATTTTTATCATTTCCCATGGCCTTTATCACACGTAATTCCTGCGCGATCTCTCCCTAGCTCTTGTATTTGGGTGTGCTCGAGCCACCCAATAAGTACAGCAGTGTTGCCATAATACTTCTGCTTGTTGCTTATACTCAAACTGATACTGTGCTGCAATGGCACAATGCTGAAGAACGTCATTCTCTGTTATAAAAAGTAACACCGCTGCGTTTAGCTGCAGCTCGAAATCAACTGTTCACCCGTTTCTTCCGCTAATTTATTTCCTAGCATTTCTTTCCTCATCGACATTGATACCAAACTTGAAAGTCAGCTGGAAATCGAAGTTTATTGGCGAAAAGTCTGACCCGTTGCTTTAAGCGCTGTCGATCGATATGCCCTTCAAGAATAATTTTATGTACATATGTATGTGTCTTGATCTTTGTGGAACCTATCTACTACTTTCCTCAGGTACTTTCCCAAAAGTGTTGCAAATTTCTTGGAGCACAACTAAATCATTATGACCTCTTTGACCCAAATGTTACCCCTTTGGTACATCTATGTAGGTACGCTACCGAATTGTTTGTAAACACTTGTGCTATGGTTTCCACTTCTTAATCTGGGATTGGGTAGACCTCACGCCATTTTCCAAAATAAGCCTTAACCACCATTACGTTAGTGGCTTGGGAATGGACCATCTAGAACTACTCTCTAAAATGGTGCTCTTGGGTTACAGAAGATCATCCGTCCATGGTTTTTTTTTGAAGTTGTAACGCATAAAGGCAGGTGGCATGAATTTAACCATATTGACGCAAATATTCGTGGAATATGGATGTTTAAATAAATATACCAGAAATCATTGTGGTGAGGCACCTTACACGTGATGCCTGAAATATGTTTTAATTCAAAGTCAGACCACCAATTTTTTTCCGATACCTGTTTAGTGAGCTAAAATAGGCTCAGAAATAAAATTTTACGAAAATTTTCCGATCGCTTTTTGAGAAAACTGCATTTTAGTGTATCATCATGTAACATCAATTGCATTGTTTGACGGTGAAAAATTACTCTTGGAGGGATGTACCCAATTTGTAAGTCTAGTCGAGCATATAAACCGTTTGTACTTAGAATTCCCAATATACCCTTAAACTCTGGAGTAAGGGGCCAAAAACCCCATTTTCATAAATTGATTCATATATTGGCTTATAACTTTATTTCTGTTTGGTCTATGAACAAAACTTTTAGGTTATCTGAAAAGGGATATTTTTGCACTTTTTTCGTAAAATTTTATTGCTGAGCTTATTTTAGCTCACTAAACAGGAATCAGAAAAAAATCTGAAGTGGTCTGACTTTGAAAATAAAACATAATATAATAACAGAGTTGGAAAAAAAAGATTTAAAATAGATACCTAATAAAATTATTCAAGGTTCGATTCGAGCTAAAGGCCAGAGCAATAATTTTTTTAAGGACAATTATTGTTATTTTTTAATTTTTCTAAATTTGAAAAATTGTATTTTTTTTTTGGAATAGTAAGTAGAAAATTTTTCACGTGCGTAAAGCTGGCAGACCCAAGAGCTCAAAAATAAGTTTAAGTTGTATGAGGTGGGTTTTGCCGAAGGCTGAGGTAGCACTCAGTCAATCCAGGGTCAAGTAGAGGTCCCACAAACCCCCGCTTAATAAGAACACAGTTGTTATGTGTTAATGACGAATACACACACACACACACGGCTTGACGGGTAGTGAAAGCAGCAGCTTTCCGTGCGAAGATGGCGGTGGAGGGAGGCGAGCGGCGGCTAACGGTCGTTGTAATAGCAGAGGGGTCGGTGCGGCGGCCGAACGGTGGGATCAGCACGGCGGCCGGACGGCGGACAGTATTAGCGGACAGATTAGTCCAGCGTTTTGCAGTGGTGGGATTAGCACGGCGTCTGGACGGCGGACAGTATTAGCGGACAGATTGGTACAGCGGTATGCAGTGGCGGGATTAGCACGGCGGCTGGACGGCGGACAGTATTAGCGGACGGATGGATGTAGTGCTATGGACGCAGTGACGGTACCAGCGATCTGGTTGGACGGTGGTGAGGTAGCAGCGGCTAACGGTCGTCGTAGCAACGGCGGTAGGATAGCGGGCGGCCAACGGTCGTCGGAGCAGCGGCTCAACGGCGGTAGGATAGCGACGGCAACAACGGGCAACGGAGCGCGTACCAGTGGCGTGGCCAAGACGGGGTATCGGTGTGAACGTTTTACCTTTTCGGGGGGTTACCAGTAGCGGCGGTTGCGGGTGTCGGCTTCCTGCGAGGACGCTGTCACAGTTGCGGCGGCGGAGGGACCTGCGAGGAATGAAAAAGAGTTCTGGTTAATGCCGGCCCGCCAGCTGGACCCCACCGCCTCCATGCCCGCACGAATGCAAGGCTGGACGCGGAGTTGTACTAGCAGGAATTCCGAAGGCCGATCCATGGGCTGAGGGGGAGTGCACCTTACGGCACAGCGGTAGCCCCTTTAGCTGCTGTACCGGTTGACGGCCGGGGCGGGGCTGAGGGGAAAAGGGCCGGATGGTCATAGGCGGCGGGTTCCCCCACCTAGCTGGGACACGGGCGAGAAAACCATGAAGGCGACGACCCGTTGTCACCGCAAGTGAGGGTGACCCGTTCCCTGACGGCGCCCCCTCCCCTCCAGTGCTGGCTCGCTAGCTGGACACCACCGCCTCCAGGCTTGCACGATGGCAGGGCTGGGCGCGGAGTTGTACCAGCCGGGTCTTTGTAGGTCGATCCGTAGGCTGAGGGGAAGTGCACCTTGACGGCACAGCGGTAGCCCCTTTAGCCGACGGGTCGCTCTACTGCCTGAGCCAGCACTGAGGGGAAGGGATCTATCGGCCGAACGGCGGCGAGCCCCCCCTTACTTGGCTGGGACACGGGCAAGAAAACCATAAGGCGACGACCCGTTGTCCCGCAAGCAAGGGGTGACCAATGCCGTGGCGGCACCCCCTTTCCCTCTGGAGGTGGGATTGGCTCGTTCGCTGGACATCGCTCACCCCGTGGTTTGCACACTATGGTAAGGTGCCGGGGGCGGTGCACCAGCTCTGTCCTTTCCGGTTCGTAGGCTGCGAGGAGAAACTGGGGCCCGAAGGCACCACGCTACGCAGCTGCCGAACCGGGTCGGCTGGAGCCTTAGCTGAGAGGAAGGGGCGGGATAGCCCTAAGGCGGCTGCCCTCCCCCCCCCTGGGACACGGGCGACAAAACCATACAGGCGACGACCCGTTGTCCCCGCAAGAAAGGGGTGACCAGTGCCAAGGCAGCACCCCTTCCACTCAGCTAGTCAGGAGGAGTGACTGGGTTGCTTAATAAAGCAGCCACTTCCTCTGACTAACCTGCGAGGAATGAAGTGACAACAGCCTATTCATTCTCTTTTATACTGCTTCTGCTATGATGCGAGTGAGAAATGAACCGCTAATTGGGTACTTCAGTTTTCCATTTACTGTGAGTTGGCGTACCGTGTGCATATTATTGTTATCGCCCAATGCTATTCGTATGCAGTTTGCCATTTACTGTGAGTTGGCATGCCGTGTGCATATTATTGTTATCGCCCAATGCTATTCGCATGCATTGGTATGTAGCTGCTGATGTTGGCTACCTGTTAATGTGCTATGTATGTATACTCTCAGGCGTAGGTGAAAAAGGGTTAGAGTGGGGGTCTCAGGCGTAGGAGAAAAAGGGTTACAGTGAGGGTCATACTATTGTAACGCTACGTTACAGTTGTTTGAGAATTAAGTGCTTTTTAGGTGCTATTTAGGGCCACAAAAGATAATTTAGGTGCTCATTTGGTTTTCGAGATATTCGCAAAAAAGTGTGGGTCTGCTGCGTCAAGCTAGCAGACCCACAATTTAAATTTCATTTTTTAGCAGACCCACACTTTTTTGCGATTTTCTCGAAAACTAAATGAAAACCTAAATAATTTTTTGTGGCCCTAAAAAGCACCTAAATAGCTCCTAATTTTGATATATTTTTTATTAAAAAAAAAATAAATTTAAGTTGTGGGTCTGCTAACTTGACGTAAAGCTAGCAGACCCCACTTTTTTGCGAATGTCTCGAAAACTAAATGAAAACCTAAATTATCTTTTGTGGTCCTAAAAAGCTTAGGTAGCTCCTAATTTTGATTTATTTTTTATTTAAAAAAAATGAAATTTAAGTTGTGGGTCTGCTAGCTTGGCGTAAAACTAGCAGACTAAATAGCACCTAAAAACCACTTAATTCTCAAACAACTTAAACTTATTTTTGAGCATTTGGGTCTGCCAGCTTTGCGCACGTAAATTTTTCAGACAACCTGCCATAGCTGCGCAGATAGATCCATTTCGAAGGGTGCTAAGCCTTCATCATCAGTAACACTTTAGGCACGCTGCGCTAACCATTTAGCTATACAGCGGTGGTTTGTTTGAATGACAAATTGCTACTTCTATTCCTTCTTACAAGCTATATTTATTCAGTGTTGCGCCATCTGTTGCAAATCACTGATAATGCTGGATTTGTTTATTGTCAATTACTTTGTTTGAAATTCCCAAGTGCTCATGGTTTATTAACAATGTAATGTGCCATTGTAAAGTTCTACAAGTAGGATATGTAGCAGCACGCACATATAGAGCCACGCTCACCTGATAAAATGCTTGTTCTTGTTCGTTTTTTGTGTGGATTCTATTTGGCCCTGTTGTACTTCTTAGGTCCAAGAAAAGTGTAGTAGCTGCTAACGAAAAATGCGTAAAATTTTTATTGTTGTATTACAAAGAAATATCCTTATTTACTTTCAAACGAGAACTTAATTACATCTCTCTTTAAAATCCATATGTTTTAGACAATTTTAATTAACAAATTGTGATACTTTATTACCGGGGACGATTGCTAAAACACGACCAAAACCGTCGGGGGAGGTATTAATAGACGCGTTTTTGCCTCGCTTCCAATAATTCGAATACCTTTTAGCCTTTGGACTATTGATAATAGGACAAAACGCGTCTTTTCATTTCTCTTTCCACATTTTGGGACGGTTTATTGCAGTCGACCTCGGTTTCAAACTGTTTTTCGCGGAGAACTTTTGAGCGGGTAGAAAAATTTAGCACCCATATTTGTATTCTTAATACTGGAATAACTACGCGTCCTTAGATACCCAAATTCAAGACTTTTGTATAGTTTTCTGTAGGACACATATAGGTGCACTACATTTTCATACTAAATTCGTTCAAAAAAATCTACCATCACAGCAACCCATTTCTGATATTCCGCTCCTGTTTTTGTTTCCCTGCGTCACTTTCCACGACAGCAACCCCGGTAATTTTGACACTTCATTCAGTGTCAAACGCATGTTCCACGCAGGTCCCACTGAGTTCCACAATAGTTTGACACTGACCGAAGTGTCAAACGGCAGTATGTTAGAAAGAGAAAGTAATTGTTTCCTTCATGTATGAGATCATACATACATCATAATCGTAAACCTGTACTATGCAGCGTGCCTAAAGCTGGAGACATTGGTGCTTTATCGGTAACCGTATCGGTAACCTTTTAACAGCTGATTCGACCAACCTTATGAGAATCAATGCAATCGATTATTGGTGCCGCTAAGGTCGTAACCGTATCGTAGCCAACCAATTGGGGTTTGGTTTAACGTCGTAACGATAAACAGCTGATTACGTTAGGGATACGACTACAGCGATACGTCAAACGGCACCAATGACTCCAGCTTAAAGCGTACTGATGATGAAGGCTTAGCACCCTTCGAAATGGATCTATCTGCGCAGCTATGGCAGGTTGTCTGAAAAATTTCCTACTTACTATTCCAAAAACAAAATAAAATTATTGTCATTAGAAAAAAATTATTGTTCTGGCCTTGAGCTCGAATTGAATAATTTATCAATAGGCCGATAAAAAGCAAAATGATAATAAAATTAATTTATTAATATTCTTTCATTTAAAAATATAACATGTAGCAGCAGAGCTTGCAGCCAAAAAGTCGCGCTTAAAGCAGAAACTGGTAAAAAGTGCTAGATCTGTTGGCATATTTTCACTGAAGTTGAAGGAACGACGACAGCGGGAAGCGGAGAAAGCAGCAAATATTGCCATCGAGCATGCAAAGGTAATAAATTATCCAGATTGGAACTAGTTTATATATTTCTCTTATATAAATAAAGAGGTTTATCCTCGAGGGGTATACTTATTATATTAACGATCTGGGAGCTAAAAACAAGGTTTTCTTAGGATGGGTTCCCGCACTCAGAGAAAAAATCGTTCTAAAACAAACGAAACAAGTTCAAAGCGAAGAATATTAGTTGACAAAAGTCTGGTAAGTACGGTTTTTCTTAACTCGTGACTGATGGGCTTGTTTTAAGAACAGTTTTTCCAAGCACACCGTTGGTATTTTATGACCACTTTGGTATTGATGTGTGAACCTACTGTGATCATTTCAAGCACTACTTGGGCTTGATTTAAGATTTTTCGTTCTCACACTTCGAGAACGATTTGTGGTCGATTTAACAGTTTTCGGTCTGAATTCAAGAACGGTGTGTGCTTCATCAATAGTGGGAGTGGGAAGGTACCATTTATTTATTTTTTTATTAATACTGGAGAACTTTGCCCCCTGCTCGCTACGCTCGCCAACCCCCACCCCATCTTCCGATAGCTTGGCTGTCTCCAGTGGGCCCCACATTATTTAAAATGTTTGTTATTAACCGTTTATTATTTCTGTTATATGTTGTAAAACTTTTTCATTATTATTTTTTGTCGTTCATTTTCTTTAGTGTATTTCGGGGTACTCGCCGTTATTTGGTAGTACAATTTTACCCTGGTGACAACATGAATGTTTGGAACGCGACATTTAATTTTTGAACATGAGAGCGTGACAATGGTCGCATTCTGTTTCTAAATCTCCCATATCCAAATATTCAATCTTTGACTCCGCATCATATAACCCTAACATCAATTTGCTTTTCTTTGCTTTTGCCATACGGCCATTTCCTCGTGCTGATTTACCCTTCCCGGCTTTCCTCTCCTCATATTTTTCCGCACGGTTTTTCAAAAATTTTGATTTGTTTTTCTTATAGAATTTCACATCGAAATGTAAAGGTGCGTCCACACCAGTAACAAAACGTGTTACAAACAGTTATATAACCAATGTTATGTAACTTGTTAGAAATTCAACTGAAAAACGTTGTATAACACGATGTTGTGTAACTATAAACACAAGTTTGCCAACTCCTTGAGCCGACTTACAACACCACACCATGACTGAACCTCCGCCGTGCTTAACCCGCCGTGTTTAACATTTTTGATTTGAAGCTCTTCATTTGGCTTCCGCCAAAGCATATGACGTCCGTCCGGACCAAAATTATTGGCCCGTAATCATAGTCGATGACTAAAATACTCTTTAGTTAAAATCTTGCCTAAATTAAAAATGGGATTTAAAATTTTGGTCTGTCATAGACATATTAAACACAGATTTCATCTAAAATAAGCATGGACAGAGTATCCGCATGAAAAAAGGTATTGATTGGCGCTGTGAAGAAATCTTTTAGAAATTTTAAAAGTTCAGCCTGTTCCTTACAACCGTGGTTAGTTTACTCCTCGTATAAAAAATTGTAGTTTTTTACTTGACAAAAACTCTTACAATAGCACAAAAATTGGCAAAGGAGGACCTGAAAACGCATTCGGATCATAATCCGGTGGCGGATAACTATCATTCAATTCGATTTAAAAGTTATTAGCAAACTTTTTGAAAAAATTCGCTGTTTTTGATCAGCCGTCAATTTAAAATTGAATGCACAGCCTTTTAATTGAACATGAACATACTTATTCAAAGAAAATTTACTTAATTTCGTTCTAAAAAAATTATTTAGATCTCGCAACATAAACGAATTAGTAGTTAAAGCGGGTTTGGGCTCCTAAAAGCAAAGGAAGCAACAAGGCTATCCACTCATACACTCGTATGCATGTTGAATAGTTTATACAGTTTGTAAGAATGTTGTAAAGGAAAGTTGTTTTCATTAAGACAGATGTGACGGCCAAAATGATGCAAACCTTAAACGGTAGGTTTCCCTAACCGTTAAAGCCGTTTAATTTATGCCCCTATTACCGTATACAACTCAACTTAGTTGGGTTATAATTAAAACAACTCAACTTTCAGACAACTCAACTACTGTTTGGTATTACGAATTACAACTTATTTCAGTTGAAGTTGAATTGGTGCTGCCAGGAAAGTGATGATTTTACAGATAAATGAACAGCTGATCAACTTGTGGCTGAAATTTAAGCATTTGCAAGTGATTCTTTATTAATAGCAAAATGGATATTAGCATAGAATTTTTTTATAATGACGAAAATCGTGGTGACAAAATTGATATGTTGCGAATAAGAAAACATTTACGCGATCATCCAATCCCTTGGAATTACCAAGCACCAAGTAAGAAACCGTTTAAGTGCCAATTGATAAGATTCTAATGCAGTTATTTTGCAGATTTGTAAGCTATTTTCGGTTAAGTAAGGATGCACTTTGCTCCTTACTAAACGAAATGAAGGGCCATTTCCGCAAACGCGTTCGAGGGACGGCTGTACCTCCTATTTTAAAATTATGCGCTATATTCCGATTCCTTGCTGACGGCAGCTATCAAAAGTGCTGTGGAAATGATTTTAGTGTTGGACTGGCACAACCTACAACATCTAAAGTTGTCAAAGAGGTTTTAGATATTATTGAGGAGCATATTTGTGCGAAGTGGATTAAAACCCAAATGACTGCAGAGGAGCAAAGCGTTTCTAAAATCGCGTTTTATTCTAAAACAGGATTCCCAGGAGTAGTGGGTTGTATCGATGGGACTCACGTTCGCATAATTTCACCAATAAAAGAAATGCAACATTTGTATCTAAATAGGAAGGGCTACTACAGCTTAAAAGTCATGATTTTAAGTAAAAATGAACACGCAAATAATAATTTTGAACCAAATTATTGACATAAACTTATTTTCAGCTTTGCGATTACAAAATGTCCATCCGATATGTGGATTCCAAGCACCCAGGCGCTAATCACGACTCATTTGTTTTTAATGTAAGCGACTTGAAGGTGCATTTTGAGCGAAACGTACGGAGTAACTCTTGGATATTGGGTAAGACTGGATGTTATTAAATACACAAATAAATATTTTAAAATCCATTGTTTAAGGCGATGTTGGTTACCGTCTGAAAACTTATTTAATGACTCCTTGTCGTATGGCAGAATCTAGTTCTCCGCAATCTCGCTAAAATACCGTACACTCAAAGGCCCGAAATATTATAGAGAGAACAATTGGAGTAGTAAAGAGTAGATTTCGTTGTCTTTTATCTGCGCATGACTTGCATTATTCACCTGAAAAGGCCAAACAAATTGTGAATTGTTGTTGAGCTTTGCATAATATTTGCCAAGACTTTCGATTGGAGCCTCCAGAAGATATACCACCTACTTCGGATGCGGACATAAGCAATGAACATCTTAGTGTGGAAAGAGAAACCGAGGATGCCGCCAAAATGATTCGAAATAATATTATGTTATCTATTTAATAAATTTGTAATGTATTCAGTCTTTTATTTTCAAAAATTTTTGTAAAAATAAATACTCAACAAAAATATCACTTCATGGCTCTTAAAACTAAATTTGACCTTTTTTCATTCAGGTTTGTGTTAAATGTTCCCAAAACCTATTATAAATGTAAAGTAAAATATCACTTCATATCATGTAAACTTAAACTAAAATATCACTTCATTAAGAGCTTAAAACTAAAAATATTTTTTGCTAAAAAAAAAATAAGATTTCATTGTGACAAAAAACATAACTAAAATATTTACATGCGCGTATTTGTTGAGCGGCTCAGTTTTTTAATTTTCAACTTCGTGACTTCTGCCCTCAACGCACATAGCTCGCTAGCTTCCTGTGCGTGCTTCTTGTAAAGTGAATATTATGTTTGCTTAATTTCCAGCAATTTTTCATTTAATTTAAATATTTTGTGTGCTGTCCTCTCCAGCCGATCAATGTCTTATAAAAGTGTTTTTTGCGTTTCTGTCTGCTTCGTTAGACGCTCAGTCTCAGCCTCCACGCCGACGATTTCGTAGTCTCTGTGATCCTGACGGAGTGGGAAGGTCACCTGCTTTGAACCAGTAGGCTCCCTAGTTTTGGACGCGGCGGCAGACATGGTGTTGACATGCACTTCGTCATCGCTAGCCGGTGGCATATTCTCCGTCCTGAAAGTTCGACCACTAGGTGCAACGTGGCTTCTCATTTGGATCAGTTGCGCAACACTTTCCTCTAGCGGGCTTAGGGATTTTTCTTGCGACGGTCCTCCGCCGGTTGCAACAAGATTACTGCGGTTGTTAGAAAGCTTTCTCTTTAAATTCGCTTTATAATGTACCCAAACCTAAAAGAGAAATGTATATACATATATATATCAAGGATGCACCTTAACGTTAAGCTAATCTTTTATCAAAAAATTTCCACCGTTTCCGTTGAAACACTTCGAAATATTATCGATAAAGAAATTATTAAGATAAATTGTATCTCGTTTTTAACGGAAACGAAAAGCTCTCGTTAACGTTAAAAACGTTAACAAAAACGTAATACTTCATGTTTGAATTGTGCTGGCATGCTATAGCCATGGTGAAGCCGTAAGGTGGTAACAGCGAGCGGACATACACACAAATTCCATGTACTTTGTTTGTGCAATTCGTTGGTGGTAATGTCAAAAATACTCTGAGATATGTTCGTACTGTCAAAATTCATGAGAAAAGTTGCAATCAGCTTGGCTAATGCTTTCACCTTAATGACTCCGCCATCAATCAGCTTTGCCAGCATAGTTTGAAATTAATAATCAACATAAACGATTTGATTTCGTTTTGATATGGCAGAAAACGAAACAAAATCATTTCGTTAATTTGACGTTCTTAACGTTAATAAACGAAGCGAAATGACTTTGTTTCGTTTATTAACGTTAATTATCGTAACGAAATGATATCGGTTCGTTGGTTAAGCATGCCTGATATATATACATATGTAAAATGTCAATGCGCTTTTAAAGTTTTCATCTATTTTCACGACTACTACATACACGTGTCCACTCCGGTGCAGTTCTTGTCACTGGTCCCAAACTATTCAGCTCTAAGGCAAATTCCTCCCATAATTCCTTCACTCTATTTTGGCTGCATCCGAACTGCGGCTTGCCTCGTCCAACTTCGGGATGTCGCTCCATAAGTTCAATCAATCTTTCTATTTGATCCTTCGTTGAAATCTTATTCTTTCTATAAATATGTACAAAATTGTTGATAATAAAATTTGTTTAAATTAATTTTAAAAGGTTTATTTACCACCTTTCCATTTCTTTTTTATAATTTTCTTCCAAACAACAACCAAAAACTGCAAAATTTTCTAATACAGCTGCTAGTAATCAGTTGTCAGATTTTGACGTCTTTGACAACTACAGCAACACAAGGTTGTAAACGGTAATGCCACAAAAAGTTGCTAGACTAGACAACTCAACCGACATTTTTTTGACAGGTTGAGTTGTAATCTGTAATACCAAATTGCGAAATTTCAACCCAACCAGAGTTGAGTTGTAAACGGTAATAGGGGCATTAATATACCCGAAACCGATTAGGGATTGAAATATTCGAACTAATAGAAAACATAGTCGAGTTTGAGCATCTGACAATAATTGAATTTATTAAAGAAATTATTTCTCTTTTTATACACAATTTCTTAACCTACACATACATAATTACGCTAACACTAACAAACTAAAAATATGCACATTTCTAATACTGGTATGCAAAGTCGGCAGATTACTTCATTGACCTATTTATGGAAACAATGTAAAATAGCTGTGTGTGAATATTTTGGGGTTCACACTGACAAACTAACACTGACAATTAGACATTCCGATCGGCACGTGCATTGATCAGCGTGACTAATTGAGCAAAACTATGAAAGTGTGAAATGACGTGGGTTTCGTATTCGGCATTCAATTGATGTTGACTTTCCGCTGTGTCGGGTCAATATAATTTATGTGGATCAATATTGTAATATGACTGCACTATGACTGTGTGTGTGGGAGGTACATAAAAAATGCATTGGCATAGAAGTTTATAATGCATAATGCCGCAAATGTATTGCATAGGAGGGCATAATGCATAATGCTTCACCATCCGCCCTAGAAAAAAGAGGCGTATATAATTGTGGACAATTGTATATGACTCTTTGTATGAATTTTAAATGCTTTAGAGTTTGTGTACTTTGTTTCTAATATGCTGATCTTGATATTTTTGTTACTTTTGCATATTGTCTTTGTTTATATTTTTTTCTTTTATTATTATTATACTTATGAATAATGCTTTGGGTAAAGTTCTTATTTAATACTTATTTTACACAGCCAGATTTTAAATGTGTTGACCCACCTAAAATCCGCTTGCCTTTTACAACTTATTTATGTATTTATGATAATTTTTATACCAACATGAAGCTGAGAAAAAAAATTGTTTTTCTTCTTTCTTTTCGCTTTCCATTGCTTAAATATCTAATGTGTGGTGAGTAAAGTGGAATGCTTATTTTAAGATTATTTGCTTTAAGTTATGAAAAGGTGTTTTAAATTTTTTTAAGCCTATTCTTATGTATTACTATTGCCTTAATTTTATTGTTCCTATCATTATTTTCTACTCTGTGTGGTATTAAAGTGAAATTGTTATTTTTGTCAATTTTCTTTACCTTATACTGTCCCTTATATCTACTATCTAGCTTATGGCTAGCTTATTCTCTAACTAATACTAGATCAGCTATACCTATTTTCCTACTGTAGTTACTTCTATCATAGTTGATTTTTTGTTTTTCTTTAGTCTCTTGAACTAATTTCCTAGCTCGTTGCTTGGCTATTTGTACTCTGTATTTTATTTCCATTGCCTCGTGATTATACACTGGGCTTATTTTGTTTTCACTGGATATGTATGAACGTACATATTCGTTAAACGTTCTATGACTACGCTATACAGTGCCCAAAGTTTGATGATGGTATGGTGTTGAGACTTTATGCTTAATTTTTAGAAGTTTGCATAGTTCTTCGAATAAACTATTTTTGTATTCGGTTCCCATGTCTGTTAGGATTGTTTTCATGGGACCATAAATCAAAATGAAATGCTCGAATACAGCTTGAGCAACTGTTATCGCATGTTTGCTCGGAACTGGATTGCTACCAAATATTTGGTGAGATCGCATATAATGGTAACTGCGTATTCGTTTCCATTTATTGATTTCGGTAATGGTCCGACCGTATCGATCTGTACTATATAAAAACCTTCGGAGGTGTCTCCGTTATTGTCATTGGCCGTTTTATATGCTTATTTATTTTATTTTTCTGACAGTGGATGCAGCTCTTTACGTATTTTCTTACGTCATTTTTCATGTCTAGCCAGCTATATTTCTGCTTGATTTTATTTGTCATGCGATTTATTCCTGTGTGGCCACCACTAATAGGATCGTCATGATATTTCTGCAGAACTTCTTTAATTTTCCCGGGATTAGTCACGTATATAACCTCTGAGGTTAGTGCAATTGTTAGTTTTTTGAAAACCTTGCTTCCAATTTCAATAAGTTTTCCTACTGCAGTATAATTTATTTTAAACAATTTGTCTATAAGGACAACTGTATTCGTACAAGGCCTAAATTGCCGGCTTATTTTTCGAGCTTGGTAAAGAATTGTCCTAAGTCAATCTTATCCTCAATAATTAGGTTGCTTGTATCAAAATCGCTACAAATTTTCTTTCCTTTTTTGAAATAGAATTTCAAAGGACTGAAAAAGAGCTCGACTAGTCTTTTTACTTCAAATTTATTTAGCGCTTCGTATATTTTTGGGTTCTCAGCGCCACTTTCTTTAATTTTAACGTTATTTTTTATATTTTTAGCTGTTGATCTAGTTGAGACTTTCATTATTTTGCATGCTTCCACTGACATTTCTTTTAAATTTTGTTATATTAATGCGAGACAATGCGTCCGCGACGTGGTTTTCTTTTCCGGCAATGTACTTCACTTCGAAATCATATTCTTCTAAATCGAGTCTTACTCGTGTTAACTTAGATGAAGGACTCTTCATCGAGAAAAGGTATGTTAAAGGGCGATGGTCGGTTTTAATTGGGAATTTTCTGTAGACGTATGGTCTGAAGAAGGTTATGTCCCAATATATTGCTGCTAGTTCTTTTTCTATTGTAGCTTTGTTTGTTTCACCTTTTGTGAATGATATAGAAGCGTAAGCAATTGGTAACTGTTTGCCATCGTGTTCTTGGCTAAGGACTGCTCCGCAAGTATACCCACTAGCGTCTGTTGTTATGCAGAATTCTTTATTGAAGTCCGGGTATTGCAAAAGTTTTGGGCTGATTAATGCTTCCTTTAAGTAGACAAAAGCTTTTTGGCATTCTTCTGTCCAGTCGAAGGAAACATTCTTTTTGCAAAGCCTAGTTAATTTTCTTGAGTACTCTGCGAAATTCGGTACAAATCTTCTGTAATAATTGCAGAACGCTACGAATCTTTTAACTTCATCTGCTGTTTTTAGTGTTGGGTAGTTTTGAACTGTTTCAAATTTGCTTGGGTCGGGTAGTATTCCCTTGCTTGTGCATTTATGTCCTAAATAAGTTACTTCTTGGCTGAAAAATAGACATTTATCTGGATGTAGTTTTAAGTTGTACTTCCTACAAGTAGAGAAAACATCTCTTAAATTTTTCAGCATGTGTTTTTCTGAAGACCCTAGTACAACTAAATCATCCATATAGAGAAATGCTTGGGATGGTTTGAGGCCCGCAAATGCTAGTGTCATCATTCTTTTGAATGAGTTTGGTGCTACTTTTAATCCATAGGGTAGTCTTTTGAATCTATATGTAACATTTTCTGCTGTTAATGAGGTTATATCTCTAGAATCTGGGTGTAATTCTATTTGATGAAAACCTGACATAAGGTCTAGGCCTGAAAAATATTTTGCTCTTTCAAGTTGGTCTAAAATATCATCAATTCTTGGAAATGGGAATTTATCCGCTGCTATTTTTTTGTTTACTTGCCTTTAGTCAACTACCAGTCTCCATCTCTTTTCGGTATTACCTGGTAGTGATTTTTTAGGCACCAGTATAATTGGACTGATCAGTTTATTAATCTGTTTGCTTATTTCTCCTTTTTGTGTCTCGGGCAATCTATATTTTTTTATGTAGACTGGTGTGTCATGTTCCATGTATAGTTTTTGCTTGTAAAAATTATTAGAGGAAATTAGTTCTGTTTCTAGTGCAAATATGTCTATGAATTCCGTGCATAATGAAGTTAATTGTGAATTGACAAATTTTGGGAAATTTTTAGTTAATCTTTTGAATTTTTCTGTGTCATTACTCTGTTTATTGTGTGTTTTTGTTTTAATTAAATTGTAGTCATCTAAATTTTCAGTATGCATTTTGTAATTTTGAATAGTTGTGTTTTTATGTGTGGTGTTAATAATTCTGACCAAGGTTTGATCTTTATTTGTGATTGTGTTTGCTACAAAAATGCTTACAAATGCAAATGTTACTTGTCTAATGACTTCAGATCTAGCAGGGATCGTAGTTGTGTTAGCAGACAGGTAATTTGTTAGATACATTGTGAAGGTTTGTTGAAAATCATATGGTCTTAGGATTAATTTATCCTCTGTTTTGCCATAATCTAGAATACAATTATATTTCTTTATAAAGTCCAAATGGAATAATAGGTCCATCGCACGGTATTGGAAAGTCGTCTTCTACGACGTGAAATATATGGTAAATTAGAAGGTCATCACCTTTTAAATCAGCTTTAACTGTGCCTAATGTACTGGTTATACCCTGACCAATGCCCTTTAAGTCTGTTATTTGTTCTGTATTTATTTTTGCATTATTAATTATTTGATTCTTTTTAATGATGGAGATATCAGCTACTGTGTCTACTAAGAAATTTGAAATTGAGTTATTTAATGATGTTTTTGTAGATATATAGCTATTTAAGTGTAGATTTAGTACACATATTTTTTATCTACTGATTTTGAAGTGGAGTTTCCTGGTTTTCCTGCTGATTACAGCTGCGTACATTGCGTGTCTGATTGTAGGGTCTATTATTATTTTGGTTTTGCGATCTAAAGTTCTTGTTGTATCTTGGCTGGGGTCTAAATATCCTACCTCGGTAACCTCCATAGTTGTTACTTTAGTAACTTCCACGGAAATTACTCCGGTATTGATTTTATTGACGAATATTTAAAATGGTATTTGAGCTGCCTGTAATTTCTGTACAGCTATTTGTAAATTTTGAAATTGCATCGTTCATTGTTGTGAAAGTTCCTGCTTGCATTATCATTTTTACTTTATCATTCGAGCAGTTTTTACACATAGCCTTTACTGCTGCTTGTGTCGAATATTTCGTTGCTAAGTCTGGGTTAAGTCCGTCTGAGATATAAGCTCCTTCTAATGATTTTGTAATTTTCTCTATTTCTGCAGTGTACTGGTTTGCAGTTTTGCTGCGCTGTTGGATATTAAGGAGTTTTGCTGTCAAAACCTTTACTGCTTCGCCTTTTATTGCTGTTCTCAGTTTTAATTTTATTTGTTCAATTGTAGTTTCGGTTCTAATAAAATTTCTTGCAGTGCCTTTTAGCTTAGTCCTTATCATGGTGATCGCTAAGGCTTCATGATTATCCTTGATTTGGTCTAGAATATCAAGGGCATCTAAGAAACTGTGCAAATTTTCAGGCTTGCCATCAAACTCTGGCAGCACTTATGAGGCAGTTTTGATAAATTCTACTACTGTTTGTGCCATTGTGACGTTTATGAGGGGGATATGCAGTGGCTTATGTTCTTGCACTGATGAAGTCTTGACTCAATGCTGGTGAAGTGGTGCGGTTACGTGAAGCTTCGGTTAGAACGGAGTTAAAATCAATTTGGAGATTTTCCTCTATCGTAGTTGGTATGGGGATATCTATGTTATATCTTGCTAATGAATATACTAATTCATCCCGCACTGTTGAAAAAATTTGTTGAACTTCTTTTTGGTGATCGTTAGTAAGTATGTGATTTACTCTACTAATCAAACCTTTTATAACATATAATGCTTCCAATATTATATTTACATGTTTTGCTATCGTTTCTGTTTTTATGGTAATATTTTTGTTTATGCACTTATATGATTTATTGGCTTTTAATTTTTCTTCTGTTAGTTTATCATATATTTCTTGCCATGTATTCATCTCTCTCTCAATATTTACCTGGCATTCCAATTTACTCAAAAAATAAAAAAAAAATCTTTGTTAGCAATGTAGCGTTTCAAAAAAAAATTTTCCTTTCAACTACAATATTTATTTCCTGTTTTTAATTCTTTAAAATTTAACATTTTTTCTTTTTTCCAAATAAGAAATTTAAATTTTCTTGCTACTTCTTTTTTCATAAACGTTTTACTTTAAATTTTGACAAAGCAGCTTTTTACATTATATTTTTTTTTTTCAATTAATTACAAGTCCTAATTAAAAAAAAAAACCTAAGCAAAAACTTTCGTTTTTGCTATTGGTTAAGCGTTCATAAAGGCCGCCCAATTTGTTTCTAAATATACTTATAAGACTTGCTCTGTAGTAGCATGCGCTCCTCTAATCTCCTCTAGCCTTCGATCCGTTTATAAAATTGTACCACTTTTTTCTCAGGACTGTTTTATGTTGGTTAATTTTACTTTTTACTATTGCAGGATCTGCCAGATATTTAGCAGGATCTGGTGATATCTAGAAGGCCGAGCTTCTCTTCCAATTTGCGTCGTGCTCCTCTTAATTTTCCCCACAAATTGCCTGGACGGGACCAACAGGTTTTATGCCAACCCCGAACGGCATCTGCAAGGCAGATGAGTTTTCACTGAGAGCTTTTCATGGCAGAAATACACTCGGAGCGCTTGCCAGTCACTGCCGAGGGGCGACCCCGCATAGAAAAATTTTCTTCTAATTGAAAAACCTTATTTCTAAAATTTTGATGTTGCTTTGCCCGGGAGTTGAACCTAGGGCATACGGTGTGATAGGCGGAGCATGCTACCATCACACCACGGTGGCCGCCATGTGGTGGGCTGATTAATGCCTCCTTTAAGTAGACAAAAGCTTTTTGACATTCTTCTGTCCAGTCGAAGGAAACATTCTTATTGCAAAGCCTAGTTAATTTTCTTGAGTACTCTGCGAAATTCGGTACAAATCTTCTGTAATAATTGCAGAACGCTATGAATCTTTTAACTTCATCTGCTGTTTTTGGTGTTGGGTAGTTTTGAAATGTTTCAAATTTGCTTGGGTCGGGTAGTATTCCCTTGCTTATGCATTTATGTCCTAAATAAGTTACTTCTTGGCTGAAAAATAGACATTTGTCTGGATGTAATTTTAAGTTGTACTTCCTACAAGTAGAGAAAACATCTCTTAAATTTTTCAGCATGTGTTTTTCTGAACACCCTAGTACAACTAAATCATCCATATAGAGAAATGCTTGGGATGGTTTGAGGCCCGCAAATGCTAGTATCATCATTCTTTGAAATGAGTTTGGTGCTACTTTTAATCCATAGGGTAGTCTTTTGAATCTATATGTACCATTTTCTGCTGTTAATGAGGTTATATATATATATATATATATATATATATATATATATATGTATGTAACAGTGAAAACAGAAAAATAAAAGAGAATGGAGGTGTGCGAAAAATGCCACAAAAAAATAAAGGGGGAGACAGGTGTACGATGTGAGGGTGTGTGTGGTAAAGTGTATCACAAAACAATTGCAAGTGCATCTATGGACGAATATAGTATGAACTGCTTGCAAGGCTGCCAATTTTTAATATTTATGTGCGATGATTGTATGACATATATCTCCAATGTAGATGATGCCCTCAGAGAAATACTTTCTATTTCAGAAATTAACAAAGTAAATTTAAGGGAGCAAAAGGGTGAACTTGAAAAAATGTTGAATGAACACAAAAGGGAGATAAGCGCATCCATAACGCACAGCAAAAGAGAGATGAAAAGAATTGTGGATAATATAAACAGGGTGAACACGGAAAAATTAGAGTTGATTAAACATGTAGAGAGTCTTTGCAAAGCAAACAAAGAAATGCTTAATAAGATCAATACCCCAAATGAAGCGTTTAATAAGCAAAAGGAGGAAATTATAAGAGAGGTTAAAAAGGTTGCAAGCCAAAATAAAGCTGTTACTGCTAAGGAAGTCAATTCATATGCCAATATTACTAAGGGAATTCCTCCAATAGTAATTAAACCCAAGGTTAAACAAGCATTAGAGAAAACAAAAACGGACTTGAATAAAATAGATCCATCCAATTTGAATATAGGTAGGGTACAAAATAGAAACAATGGTACAATAATTATTAGTGCGAAGTCAGCTAGTGGTAAGGATAAAATTAAGGACACTCTAACAGAAAGGCTAGATAAAAGTAAGTACAACATAGCTGAACCGAAAATATATTTTCCTAAAATCATGGTGACTAACATTAGTACTGAGCATCCTGAAGAGGAAATAGTTGGTAAGACCACCAACCAAAATGAGTTTTTGCGAGATGCTAAAATGAAATGTGTAAGAGTTATCAAATCAAGGAAGGAAAACAGAGCCTCATATATCAATGCAGTCATTGAGATTGAGCACAAATACTATGAAGACGTGTTGAAATGCAAGAAAATCAATATTGGTTGGGACCGCTGTCCAGTTTACGATGCTCAAACTATAAAAAGATGTTATAAATGCTTAGGGTTTAACCATATAGCGGCTACTTGTACACTTAACAGAGGTGTAGTAAATGCAGCGGGGAACATAAAGTCGAAGAATGCACAGAGCGTGCACCCCTAAATAAATGTGGTAATTGTATAGAGTGTAACAATCGGTTAGGTTTAAATATTAATACAGAACACAACATCATGTGTCATGAATGCCCAGTTTATTTAAGGAAACTTAAGCTGGAAAGACAACGCGTGGGCTTTTAGCCACCAAAACTAGCTGATCGGGGGATAAAAGCTTTTAACTTACAGTGCATTTACCTAAATATTTGTAGTTTTCTAGCCAACAAACCTGAACTCGAAAGAGTTATAGAAGAGTTAGATCCGGACATCGTTCTATGTTCAGAAGCATGTATAACACCGGATGTTAGTGATGCGGAAATAAACATTCCTTATTATACAATGGTTCGTTGCGATTCTCATAGTAGACACACAGGAGGTGTAGTCTTACTATTAAAAAAAGGTATCGAGTACAAAGTCAGGTATAATAGATCTATTGATTTAAATGTTTGGTGTGCTATAATTAAATTAAAAAAGTTCGACATTAAATGGCAAATAGGTGTGTTGTACCATTCTCCAAGCTCTAGTGATATCGAATTGTTAAATCACTTGGAAGCTATTCTTTCTGAGGAACTGGAGAGTGGTACAAACTCCTTGTTAATTGGGGATTTTAACATTAACATGAATGTTAATACCGCAACGAGTTCTAAGCTCAATGAGATATTTTCACGTAGCGCGATGAGGCAAATGGTGAATTTCAATACAAGGATTGCTGAGAGGTCCCAAACGGGAATAGATCTATTATATGCAAATGCTGATGTACTGTCCTGTACTAATCTTGAAAATTACAGAATTTCTGATCACGAAACCATTTCATTTGCTTTCAAAGTGTGTAATTCAAATCCTCTGCGGAGAATGATACCCACAATGTGTTGGAAGAATTATTCTGCTGATAACCTCATTTACTTATTAAGAAAATATGATTTCAGCGTATTAAAAAATATGCATCTCAATGACTCGGTTGAATATATAAATACCTGCTTATCACACTGCATGGGTTTATTAACATCAGAACAAGACAGGATAGTGAGGTTGAGAAATAAGTGGTACGATCATGAACTGACCGAAATTAACAAATTAAAAATCCAATTGCACTCACAAGCCAGAAGATCTGGTGAATTTTCGGAATATAATACGGTTGCGAAGTATTATAAGAAACTGATCAAAATTAAAAAAATTAAGTATATGGAGAAAAATATTGCCTTAAATTCTTCTGATAGGAAATTAATGTGGAAACACCTCAAGCAAGCAGTAAACTTAACTGAGGTGCGTGACAATATCCTGACAGTGATTGTAAATGGTATAAGATATGAAACACCCGAGGATATAGCTCAAGCATTGAATTCCTTCTTTGTTGATAGTATTGGGGACATAAATCGAGAAATCGAAACTTTGGATAGTGGCGACAGTGTGCAATACACGGTTAGCACATGTCTGAAATTCCAAGAAGTTACGGTTGATGATGTCATATTGGTAGCTAAAAGGTTAAAAAATAAAATCGGAGGAACAAATTTACTATCAGAAGGAGTAATTAAGGATTCGGTGTCATACATGGGACATTTCTATGCGGATATCATAAATAAATCATTAGTAGAGGGAATAGTGCCTGACGCATGGAAAATATCAACAATAGTGCCAATAAAGAAGGTAAAAAATTCAATAAAGGCAGAAGATCTGAGACCGATCAACACGTTGCCGAATAGCGAAAAAATTCTAGAAACAGTAGTAAAAGATCAGCTCATAAGTTACTTGGAAATAAATAAAATACTAATTAAAGAACAATCCGGTTTCAGAGAAGGCCACTCTTGTGAAACGGCTTTTAATTATGTAATATCGAGTTGGAAAGAAGAACTAAATCAAAAGAAAAGTATACTTGCGGTTTTTATCGACTTGAAGAGAGCATTTGAAACTATAGACAGAAATATAATGATTAAAAAATTATAAAAAATTGGAATTAGGGGCAACGGGCTGCAGTGGTTTCAGAGCTTTTTAGGTAACCGAAGACAAAAAACAGCCATTGAGTCGGTTGTCTCGGAAGAGGTATTGACAGGAATTGGATTGCCACAAGGATCGGTTTTGGCACCGGTCCTATTTAACATATATATAAATGATATATCTTCGGCGCTAAAACATAGTAAAATAAGGCTGTTTGCGGATGATGCACTGCTCGAAGTAAGTGAACTTGATATCATGTTAGCTAGGAGCAAAATGCAGGGCCTGAAATATTTCAATGAACTTCCTAATCACATAAAAAGTAGTAATAACTTCAATACCTTTAAAAAAAGTTTATTGGAGCATTGTAAAACCCTTCCAATAAGATAAAGTTTTTTTTTCTTTTATTTTTTACATGACATACCGATACTGGAGCGCGAAAAGGGAATGGTAGTACTGGTAGCAGCAAAATACAATACACCCGGCCCTAAGGAAAAGAAAATCAGTCGCCACCTGTAACTCCAGACAGTTCCAACAACAAATTTCGCTGGAATTCGTTATTTTCAGCCTATATTTACTGTTGCTGATCGGGATCACTCGCATTCCGACAGCATTAATATAACAATAAAATTATATGATGTGTAACCAAAATACGGTCAAACAAAAGTTGGAGCAGGGGGATTGGAAATACGTCCTTTTCAACTTCCCAATATATTTTGAGATGTGCTGATCGGAATCTTCATGCGTTCCGACAGCGTCTTTACTAAACAAAGTTGAGGGGTGATTGGGTACACTTCAATTTCCAACATCCAAAGACATGTTTAGCTGTGTTGATCGGAGACCAATACATTCCGACAGCTTAAAATACAAATATAATTGAAAAATATAAGTTCCAAATTTTGTTGCCTTAAGCTGGGAGCCCTGGAGGAATGGAAACGCGTCCTTTCCAACCTTCCTTAAATGACTGGCTCCCAGACTCGTCCGTTTGTTACGCCTGTAAATATGCTGATCGGAATCACATGGCATTCCAACAGCATATTCAATAGAAATAAATGATATAATAATGAATTGTACTTAGTAGTTTAAGTTTTAGGTCTAAACAGCCGTAATAATAAATAAATTAAATTAAATATCTCTAGAATCTGGGTGTAATTCTATTTGATGAAAACCTGACATAAGGTCTAGGCCTGAAAAATATTTTGCTCTTTCAAATTGGTCTAAAATATCATCAATTCTTGGAAATGGGAATTTATCCGCTGCTAATTTTTTGTTTACTTGTCTTTAGTCAACTACCAGTCTCCATCTCTTTTCGGTATTACCTGGTAGTGATTTTTTAGGCACCAGTATAATTGGACTGTACTTTGATATTGAGGGTTCTATAATGTCACCTTCGATCAGTTTATTAATCTGTTTGCTTATTTCTCCTTTCTGTGTCTCGGGCAATCTATAGTTTTTTATGTAGACTGGTGTGTCATCTTCCATGTATAGTTTTTGCTTGTAAAAATTATTAGAGGAAATTAGTTCTGTTTCTAGTGCAAATATGTCTATGAATTCCGTGCATAATGAAGTTAATTGTGAATTGACAAATTTTGGGAAATTTTTAGTTAATCTTTTGAATTTTTCTGTGTCATTACTCTGTTTATTGTGTGTTTTTGTTTTAATTAAATTGTAGTCATCTAAATTTTCAGTATGCATTTTGTAATTTTGAATAGTTGTGTTTTTATGTGTGGTGTTAATAATTCTGACCAAGGCTTGATCTTTATTTGTGATTGTGTTTGCTACAAAAATGCCTTCAGATTATTGTTGATGGGATATGAAGATGGTTTTATTATCAGTGTCTACTGTTACTTGTCTAATGACTTCAGATCTAGCTTGTGTTAGCAGACAGGTAATTTGTTAGATACATTGTGATGGTTTGGGGAAAATCATATGGTCTTCGGATAAATTTATCCTCTGTTTTGCCATAATCTAGAATACAATTATATTTCTTTATAAAGTCCAAACCTATTATTCCATCGCACGGTATTGAAAAGTCGTCTTCTACGGCGTGAAATATATGGTAAATTAGAAGGTCATTACCTTCTTTTAAATCAGCTTTAACTGTGCCTAATGTACTGGTTATACCCTGACCAATGCCCTTTAAGTCTGTTATTTGTTCTGTATTTATTTTTGCATGATTAATTATTTGATTCTTTTTAATAATGGAGATATCAGCTCCTGTTTCTACTAAGAAATTTGAAATTGAGTTATTTAATGATGTTTTTGTAGATATATAGCTATTTAAGTGTAGATTTAGTACACATATTTTTTATGTACTGATTTTGAAGTGAAGTTTCCTTGTTTTCCTGCTGATTGCAGCTGCGTACATTGCGTGTCTGGTTGCGTGTCTGATTGTAGGGTCTATTATTATTTTGGTTTTGCGATCTAAAGTTGTTGTTGTATCTTGGCTGGGGTCTAAATCTCCTACCTCGGTAACCTCCATAGTTCTTACTTTGGTAACTTCCACGGAAATTACTCCGGTATTGATTTTATTGACGAAAGTTTAAAATGGTATTTGAGCTGCCTGTAATTTCTGTACAGCTATTTGTAAATTTTGAAATTGCATCGTTCATTGCTGTGAACGTTCCTGCTTGCATTATCATTTTTACTTTATCATTCGAGCAGTTTTTACACATAGCCTTTACTGCTGCTTGTGTCGAATATTTCGTTGCTAAGTCTGGGTTAAGTCCGTGTGAGATATACGCTCCTTCTAATGATTTTGTAATTTTCTCTATTTCTGCAGTGTACTGGTTTGCAGTTTTGCTGCGCTGTTGGATATTAAGGAGTTTTGCTGTCAAAACCTCAACTGTTTGGCCTTTTATTGCTGTTCCCAATTTTAATTTTATTTGTTCAATTGTAGTTTGTGGTACTAATAAAATTTCTTGCAGTGCCTTTTAGTTTAGTCTTTTTCATGGTTATCGCTAGGGCTTCATGATTATCCTTAAGTATGTGATTTACTCTACTGATTAAATCTTTTATAAAATTTAATGCTTCTAATATTTTATTTAAATGTTTTGCTATCGTTTCTGTTTTTATGGTAATATTTTTATTTATGCACTTATATGATTTATCGGCTTTTAATTTTTCTTCTGTTAATTTATCATAGATTTCTTGCCATGTATTCATATCTCTTTTTCTTAAATTTTGCTTTATCTACAATTACCATATCCTCTAATTTAATGGGGTGTTCCCAATATTTACCTGGCATTCCAATTTACTCAAAAAATAAAAAAAATTCTTTGTTAGCAATGTAGCGTTTCAAAAAAAAAAATTTCCTTTCAACTACAATATTTATTTCCTGTTTTTAATTCTTTAAAATTTAACATTTTTTCTTTTTTCCAAATAAGAAATTTTAATTTTTTTGCTACTTCTTTTTTTCATAAACATTTTACTTTAAATTTTGACAAAGTAGCTTTTTACGTTATATATTTTTTTTTTTTTCAATTAATTACAAGTCCTAATTAAAAAACAATCCGAAGCAAAAACTTTCGTTTTTGCTAATGGTTTAGCGTTCATAAAGGCCGCCCAATTTGTTTCTAAATATACTT
Organism: Eurosta solidaginis; assembly: GCF_040869045.1. NCBI lineage: Eukaryota > Metazoa > Arthropoda > Insecta > Diptera > Tephritidae > Eurosta > Eurosta solidaginis. The sequence goes on along the minus strand of NC_090320.1, from coordinate 81,113,326 downwards.
ATAAGACTTGCTCTGTAGTAGCCTGCGCTCGTCTAATCTCCTCTAGCCTTCGATCCGTTTATAAAATTGTGCCAAGGTTATTTGTGGATGCATTGATGTGCTCTAGCATTTCTAATACTGGTATGCAAAGTCAGCAGATTACTTCATTGACCTATTTATTGAAACAATGTAAAATAGTTGTGTGTGAATATTTTGGTGGTTCACACGAACAAACTAACACTGACAATTAGACATTCAGATCGGCACGTGCATTGATCAGCGTGACTAATTGAGCAAAACTATGAATGTGTGAAATGTCATGGGTTTCGTATTCGGTATTCAATTGGTGTTGACTTCCCGCTGTGTCGGGTCAATATAATTTATTTGGATCAATATTGTAATATGACTGCACTATGACTGTGTGTGGCAGGTTCATAAAAAATCCATTGGCATAGAAGTTCATAATGCATAATGCCGCAAAGGCATAATGCATAATGCTACAGGATATCTCTAATCTCGATACTAATAAGTATGCAGGACACTCAATGATAATAAAGTTAAATTAAATTTAAGTTTATCTTAGCAAAGTCAGCATAAATAAGGGCAATTTAGAATATTTTTCCATAGGAAAGAAGTGACATAGAATATTGAGCCATTGTACATGGACCTGCAAAGTGTCCTTTTAACATTAGAAAATCATTAAGCTCAAGTCGATCATGACATAGACTAAGAGGGTGATAAAGGGGAGAAGTAGTTCAGCAGCGCCCGTGCGAAGCAGTTCTTAAAATTTTTGTTGCTAATCTTGTTGTATTCCGTGTTTTATTTCACGCCTTCTTTTAAGAGGAATTGGCAAATGTAAAGGGGAATAGAAGACACAAAAGAGATGCCAGCAGAATTGAATTCAAGAATTCTGTAATGTAATTCAATAATTAGAACTCGGAAATAAGAAATTGTTCTTTTATTAATAGACATTCACACAAATAAAGGAATACATACCCTCAAACGCCTGCGAAACTGGTCAAAATTGCATCAGCGAAAAACGCCTTTTTAGTTTGTTCTTTTTCGTGTACAACAAAAGCTGTTTTTTTTTCACATCTATAAACGTTTAAACTTAAACTTTATATGGACTGCTAAGCGACAAACTTTAAATACACCTCTGAAATTGCTGCGTATAAAATTTGTCCTACTAAATTTCAATACGCATTACACTCAGAAGTAACTGAAATACGCGTCAACTATTTATCACAACTGATTCAGCTATATGTTATAGACAGAAATACAACAGTGGGATTTGTCTCCGTTTTTCGGTACACCCTGTGCTGTAGCTAGTTTTTTAACCCCTGCCGCTAGATGGGTCTCCCAAGCATTATCTAAGCGAGGATAGGCGTTTTTTTCACGTGCAAACGAAACGTATACGCGTGTAAAAAAAACACGGCTAATATCACCAAAATTATATCAACCACATGAAAGTCTTAAAATTTTTTTTTTTTTGTGCAAAAATATCTTGACAGAACACAAGTATTACTTTGCCACCTTCGGATTATTGCTTCCGAAATTAAAACGCGTCATTTGACACCTCTCCCGAAATTTTTTGACATGTATTAAAAATCGACGCCTGTGGTAAATAATTCCTTCCATTGAATATTTATTTCTAAATTTAAAGCCAAAATCAGTATAGGATGCTAATTTTTCCTCAGACGATACTAAAATATCAAAACTCACAAATATCTTTGAATGTGGAATAGTCTTAATTAAAGATTTCCCATATGTGGAGCCAAGTAACATCGCACATTTTAAAATTGTAAGATTGTGTAATTTTCGTCACAAACATATTCAGCCCAATTCTAAACGAAAATTCCGTGCGAGTTTTTTCCCTTCTCCCATTCCTCGTATTCTAAATAAAAATTACTTGTGAGTTTTTTTCACTTCTCCCTTTACTCCTATTCTGAACAATGTTCGAAAAAGCGGAAACCGGTTATGGGAGAAAAGTAGGTATTATGAATGTGAGGGAGAGGGAGATTTCTTGGAGGAGTTTTTCCGCGGGAATAAAAAAATCCGCGAGAATATTTGAAATTGGTCTGATTAATACGCATTCTAGGTATAATAAATCAGCTCCTGACGTATATTTGCTTGTCGGGGAAGCCTTTTTTCACTTCCATCTAAGTTCATCGCGTTTAAATAGCAAATTGTTTAATTTCTCGCAACTTTTGACCGCAGACCACCAACTTAAAACCTATTTTAAAAAATTAAAATCTCGCTCATCTCATTTTAAATACTTTCTTAGAGATAAAATAGTGTTTAAGTTGACTATAACAGACTTAAAATGATATTTAATTTAGAACTATGTTTAAACCAATAAAAAAACTCTATATTATTTCGACTATGATTACGGGCCATTGTATTTACTTTCATCACTAAATATGACTATATGAAACTCAAAACTTATGGGTTTATAGGTGTTGACGAATGAAATCCGCTTTTCTTCATTGATCTTTGGTCGCCCAATCGCCCAATCGCCCAATTTTCCAAATTACAGCGTTCTTTACCCCGTTTTATTACATTTTCAATCGTCTGACGGCATCGACCGAACATATTGCAAATGTATTTCGTACATTTGCCTTCATTATGGAGATATAAAATAATTTTTTCTTCAGCTGTAGTTAGCTCTTTACCCTTTGGCATTTTCGATATGAACACTAAGATAATTAAAAATAAAGTGAGCCCAATTACAAATAAAATTGATTATAATAGCAGTGTTTTTTTACACGCGTATACGTTTAAAAAAGCTTTAGGAAACCATTAAAAGTAAGCTTTCTTTTAAGGCCCAAACACATTCGACTTTTGCGTCGTTTTGGCGCTTATGTTGATCATATGTTTTGCCACTAAAAGAATTCAAAATCTTAAGTTATTTTTGATTTTCAATGGCCAATCATTTAAATTCAAAACATGATTTCGTATACATGTTATAAAAATAGATAGATTTTTAATTTTTCATCATGACAAAAACACAAAATTTTACTTTTTGCGTTCATTGTGGCAGGGAGACTTTCACTGCGCATTATTTCAAAGTGACGCCAGCGCCAAATCAACACAAAGGTCGAATGTGTTTGGGCCTTTAGAAATTGTTCAAAAGTTTACATTTATAAGCTTTAAGCCCCCATTACTGATACTTAGCATAGACTTGACTTGACTTGGCATAAACTTGGCAACTTAGCCACGATTATACTCCACTTGGCGCATAAAATTTGGCATCATAATCAGCGTTGAAATTTATTTTTAAATAAATGTCAATTTGAATGACAAAATGTCAAAATGAAATGGAAACAAACAAATGGCATCTCAAAATGTAAACGTCACTTAGAACTTACATAGAAAATCAAAATTCAACAGACTTCTAAGTCAAGTTAACTTTTGAGTAATCAGTAACATGCATTGTTCATTTAACAGAACTGTAAGTGACAGTTCGCAAGCCAAGTCAAGTCTATGCTAAGTATCAGTAATGGAGCCTTTAAGACCACTACCCGTTTCAACTATGTATATTATAAACCTACTAAATTTTTTCTCAACATGCCGAACGCTGCAGACATTGCGGTATACTTTTTCTAAACGTCTCCCACGTTGTAAACTAAATGCCTTGCGAAATATCCACCGAAGGGCTTTGATAATGGGCATGGTAATATGGCTATGAGAAAATGGTAGGCGAATTGGGTATCTTGCCAATGCAAGAAAGACAGGGTTATATTACGTTTACTTTTCTAAACCAAATATTATCGAAAAGTAAAAATGTTGCAGGCGCAAACTTCGGTGGAAAGCAGTGGAGCGCAACAAAATTCTAGTAGGTCGCTTCCACCACACCAAAAACTTTAACATAATTTAAGCACAAAAATACACTGATTGTAGTTTTAGAGTGTAAAAATGTAAATTCTGAATACATATGTAGCTGAGTTAAAAGTGTACAAATAATTGTTAAATAACAAATACAAACAGTGTTTAACAAATTCTGCTGTTGTAAGTGGTGAATGTGACCTACTAGAATTTTGTGAAGCTTGCTTCACACGATTTTTCGTCCCTGGAACATCTTTACTTTTCGATAATATTTGGTATAGCTACTAGGGGGACTCATGTAACCGTATAAATGCCTTATAAAGTGTGTAAACGTATAAATTTATCTAGTGCGTAAACGAGCTGTCAAATTTTGTAAGAAAAATCATTTACACAATTTGTATAAATTTACGCGCACATTTCATTGTGTAAACGCGGTAAACTCAAAGGAATGCAACCGTGCAGACATTACAGCCGGCATTTTCATCAGAAATCTCCAACATCAGCAAGTAAAGGCGTTTTAGTTTTGATTTTTCACTTAATCTTGGTATTTTTTAATTTGTAATCAAAAAATTTTTTTGGCAATAATACAGCTGAAAAACAATCAAGTTTATCAAGAGTATTACTAGGTGCATTCATATAACCGCGCGTGTAAATGGATATAATTTTACACCTTACAAGTTTATATACTATCATACCCCCTACTATAGCTTGTGATATTCCATTAATCGATAGTAGTGTTTTAGGGAGCCCCTCCCTAAAGTTGGGCCAAGATTTTCGAGTGAGGTATCAAAATACGCGTATTTACGTCTAGATTAAGAATCCGAAAGTGGAAGTTAACTTTTTTCACCCGTTTAAAACAAAACAAAACAGGTTTGTGTGATACATATTGTTCCCGCACGTTTACAATCTTTTAAGCGCACACATCAATTTACTTTTTATATTTAGTATATTAACATAATCTAACTTGCACGAATTAACGAAAAAATTATGTTAAATTTCACTAATTTACTTATAAAATATTGCAAAAAATTTCTGTCCAAATTTAAACACATGAAAGTGAACAGTGTTGCCAGCTCAGCAACGATGGAAATTACTTTTGTTGTTCTCTGTTAGGATTAATAAGGCTCAACATATATTCAAGTAACCATACAATTACATTGTTCTTGTAATTAACGGAATAATTTGCACTTTAATAATAGCCGTGTTTTTTAACACGCGTATATCCGTTTACGCTTAAACTTTATATTGACTGCTAAGCGACAAACTATAAATACACCTCTGAAATTGCTGCGCATAAATTTTGTCCTACTAAATTTCAATACGAATTATACTCAGATGTAACTGAAATATGTGTCTTTGTTTCACCCTCTACACTAATTCTATGTATTCTATGTGTGTCCACAATTCATCGCAACTGATTCAGCTATATGTTATACCCTATGGCCATCAGAGCGTTGCGTCTCCGCTTTTCGGTACACCCTGTTGCTGTAGCTAGTTGTTTAACCACAGCCGCTAGATGGGTCTCCTAAGCATTATCTAAGCGAAGATAGGCGTTTTTTTACACGCGCAAACGAAACGTATACGCGCGTGTTAAAAAACACGGCTATTGTTTACTATATAGTTTAGCAGCTTAAATAGAGCTTATGTTGCGAATAGAGTGGAAGGCAGTGGACTAGGCAGTCGAATGTCATATAATGCAGGAATTGATGTTCGGAGTTTTTTCAAAATTTGCCCGAAAACCTGAATCACACAAGGGTCTGTAGTTAAGTACGAAAATGAAAAAATGTAGTTAGGTTTTGCTCCTTTTTTAGCAGGAGATTTTCATTTTAAAAATGTAATGTACAAACCAATGTTCATTCTATTACTTTTTTAGCAGGAGATTTTCATTTTAAAAATGTAATATATAAACCAATGTTCCTTCTATTACTCATTTTATCTATGGAGCTTCACATGCACTTTATAAAAACGTGCTTTTTATTTTTACGAACTTATTCCTCAATGAAAATAAAAGAAACACGTATTAATGTAAGCATTAAGCATGTTTCTTACTTCTTAAATGTTCTTCTTAAATATTATGAATGTGTTAAAAGTAGCAGGACTAAAATAATATTGACAAATCTGATATGTCAAACTAATTTTATATAATAAAAATGATTTCATAAATTGCATGCATTTTATACATATGCATTATATTTTAAATTTTCTCCTGATTATGCATAACTTTCTTTGGCTATATAAGCTAACAATTCCAGGGGCCGTTTTCACCATCTTCGGTGAACGCTAACATACACTTTATTTGAAAGACATCGTTCAGTGATTCGTCAAATAAGGGTTACTTTAAAATAACGGACGTTAAAAGTTCTCCTGTCACATGAGGAAAAATGAAATACAACTATTTTTATAACATGAAGATAGATAGAAAATATATTGGGGATTGCACTGCGACCGTTGATCTATTGTGCCCTCATCAGATTGCGTCGCGTTCCAGGAGGATATGTTCCACCGCCTCTCGTGATCGATCACGAAATCGAAATGAATACAAAATTATGTTTTTTATTTAGTTGAACGGCGATAGAAAATCGGTTTTTTTTTTCTAAAATGCAAGAAACTTCAAGAGGAGCGTAAGTTTTTAATAATTTGTGTGTTGCTTTGACGTTGGCGTTGCGTTGCTTATGGATTGAAGCAATTAAAGCACGTGTGTTCAAAGTCAGATTTAGACGCAACGCAAGTGCCAAAACGACGCAGAAGTCGCCTTAAGCGTATTTGCTTTAGGTGTTATTTATCAATATTAATTAAAAATGTTAGACCTCCTAAAAAGTTGAACTTAGGCAAGATACACAAGAGGCGTAGCTTCGTAGACGCCTGCAAAATATGGCATGCAGCTAAGATCTCTATGCGACCTTATCACGTGCATTCTCAAACACGGTTGCCACAGCATGTTGTCATTTGGGACCAAAATTTATCGAAAAAAGGACCAGACCTCAAAAAAAGGACCAAATTTTAGTTTTATTTTATTGGTATACAAACAATTCGGCAAGTTACTAGAGTATCGTATTTGTTGTAAAAAGCGAAAATTGTAGGATGTTTCAGGAGTGTCCTATATAAAATTTAAATAAAGGAGACACTTGGCTTTAGTTCAAACTGCACAAACAAAAATAAAGTGTACCTTTAGGTATCACATTTTCAAATTTTTAGGATAAGACTATGTCTTTCACCAATCTTATACTATTTTCACACAGACGGCTTATTGAATAATAAAGGCAATTTTCTACATTAAGACGCTTATTGAGCTCAATCTTCCCTACAAAATTCGAATCTATTATTATTTCATTAGTAGCTAATCGAATGCCTAATGAAGTCAAAAGCACAATGCAACTCTGTTGGCAGCGTTCCACTTCCGTTTCCGCTTCTTAGTTTTTGGTGTGTTCAGTGCTTAAAAATGTCATTTGTCAAAGCAAATGTCATTGTCTGCATGGCGGAACGATACAAGGTGGCCGCATCGAACAGCTGATTATAACCTTTTTTATTTGATTTGATACATCAACTACCGGCGCATTTTGACATTTGTCCATCGAATTTACAAGTACATGGAATTTTTTTTGTTTGTAGGTATGTCACCATGCTCCCACCTTGTATCGTTCCGCCATGATTGTCTGTCTCATCCTTCATACTAATCGAGCAGTTACATCTGTGTGAAAGCAAAAAATTTACGATTTCATTAGCAGGTGAAATGAGATCATTAAGTTTCTGTGTGAAAACAGTATAACGTTGTCAACCTAGTTTTGCTTGATTGCAATGAAATAAAATGTATAGCGCAGTTAGGTTTTAGTAAGGAACGGTTAAAAAATTTGCGTTGTGGCAAACTCAATAAATCGTAAATGAAACAAGCAATTGTGTTAATGCTATTTTTATACTCAGTTGAGCAGAGCTCACAGAGTATATTAACTTTGATTGGATAATGGTTGGTTGTACAGGTATAAAGGAAGCGAGATAGATATAGACTTATATCAAAATCATCAGTATCGAAAAAAAATTTGATTGAGCCATGTCCGTCCGTCCGTCCGTCTGTCCGTTAACACGATAACTTGAGTAAATTTTGAGGTATCTTGATGAAATTTGGTACGTAGATTCCTGGGCACTCATCTCAGATCGCTAATTAAAATGAACGATATCGGACTATAACCACGCCCATTTTTTCGATATCGAAAATTTCTAAAAACCGAAAAAATGCGATAATTCATTGCCAAAGGCGGATAAAGCGATGAAACTTGGTAGATGGGTTGACGTTATGACGCAGAATAGAAAGTTAGTAAGATTTTGGTCAATGGGCGTGGCACCGCCCACTTTTACAAGAAGGTAATTTAAAAGTTTTGCAAGCTGTAATTTGGCAGTCGTTGAAGATATCATGATGAAATTTGGCAGGAACGTTACTACTATTACTATATATGTTCTAAATAAAAATTAGCAAAATTGGATGAAGAACACGCCCACTTTTTAAAAAATTTTTTTGTAAGATCGCGGGTTCGAATCGAGCTCAAGGCCTAACAATAATTTTTTATCATTATTATTGTTATGATAAATTTTTTCTTAATTGAAAAAATTTTTAAATTAGAATAGAAGAAAGAAAAAATTTAGACAACTGCCAAAGCTCGTTTTATAGATCCATTTCGGGAACTGCTAAATTCCTTCATCGGCAACGTTTAGGCGCCGCTGCTATAACCATTCAGCCATCACAGCGGTTTTATAGCAGCGGCGCCTAAACGTTGCCGATGAAGGAATTTAGCAGTTCCCGAAATGGATCTATACAACCTATCTATAAAACCGATATATCTTTACTAAACTTAGTCCACGTACTTACCTGAACTCACTTTATCTTGGTATAAAAAATGGCCGAAATCCGACCATAACCACGCCCACTTTATCGATATCGAAAATTACGAAAAATGAAAAAAATACCATAATTCTATACCAAATACGAAAAAAGGGATGAAACATGGTAATTGGATTGGTTTATTGACGCAAAATATAACTTTGGAAAAAACTTTGTAAAATGGGTGTGACACCTACCATATTAAGTAGAAGAAAATGAAAATGTTCTACAAGGCGAAATCAACAGCGTTTGGAACCTTCGCAGGAATACTGTTAGTGGTATTGCATATATAAATAAATTAGCAGTACCCGACAGATGATTTTCTGGATCACCTGGTCCACATTTTGGTCGATATCGCGAAAACACCTTTACATATACATCTAAGGGCCACTCGCTTTTAAAACCCTCATTAGTACCTTTAATTTGATATCCATATCGTACAAACACATTCTACAGTCACCCCTGGCCCACCCTAATGGCGATATCTCGAAAAGGCGTCCACCTATAGACCTAATGCCCACTCCCTCTTAAAATGCTCAGCAACACCTTTCGTTATTTACCCCTATCGTACAAACATTCTAGAGTCACCCCTGGCCCACCCTAATGGCGATATTTCGAAAAGGCGTCCACCTATAGACCTAATGGCCACTCCCTTTTAAAATGCTCAGTAACACCTTTCGTTTGATACCCATATCGTACAAACATTCTAGAGTCACCCCTGGCCCACCCTAATGGCAATATCTCGAAAAGGCGTCCACCTATAGACCTAATGACCACTCCCTCTTAAAATGCTCAGTAACACCTTTCGTTTGATACCCATATCGTACAAACATTCTAGAGTCACCCCTGGCCCACCCTAATGGCGATATTTCGAAAAGGCGTCCACCTATAGACCTAATGGCCACTCCCTTTTAAAATGCTCAGTAACACCTTTCGTTTGATACCCATATCGTACAAACATTCTAGAGTCATCCCATGGCCCACCCTAATGGCGGCATCTCGAAAAGGCGTCCACCTATAGACCTAATGCCCACTCCCTCTTAAAATGCTCAGTAACACCTTTCATTTGATTCCCATATCGTACAAACACATTCTAGAGTCACCCCTGGTCCACCTTTATGGCGATATCTCGAAACGGCGTCCACCTATGGAACTAAGGATCACTCCCTTTGAAAATACTCATTAACACCTTTCGTTTGATACCCATATCGTACGCACATATTCTAGAGTCACCCCTGATCCACCTTTATGGCGATTTCTCTAAAAGGCGTTCACCTATAGAACTAAAGCCCATTCCCTTTTAAAATACTCATTACCACCTTTCATTTGATACCCATATCGTACAAACACATTCTAGAGTCACCCCTGGCCCACCTTAATGGCGATATCTCGAAAATGCGTCCACCGATAGACCTAAGGCCCGCTCCCACTTAAAATGCTCAGTAACATCTTTCATTTGATACCCATATCGTACAAACAAATTCTAGAGTCAGCCCTGGTCCACCTTTATGGCGATATCCCTAAATGGCGTCCATCCATAGAACTATGGCCTACTCTCTCTTAAAATACTCTTTAATACCTTCCATTTGATACACATGTCGTACAACCACATTCCAGGGTTACCCTAGGTTCATTTTCCTACATGGTGATTTTCCTTATTTTGTCTCCATAGCTCTCAACTGAGTATGTAATGTTCGGTTACACCCGAACTTAGCCTTCCTTACTTGCTATAGATGCTTTCATTTTCACTCACAGTTTAAACTTCATACCAGAGCTCAGATTCAGTAAGTGTGAATTTTGAACTCAGACTAAAAGTCTCAACTGTATAATAATTGAATACCGATCGAAATATCTAAACACTAAAACAAGTCTTTTTCTGATAAGTGCGTTGTTTCATCAAAAATTAATGACAATGTGTTTGTCCGAACATTCAACACTTCATTTTTAATGCCTTGCCTAAATTATCGCCCAAGTGAAATGTCATTGTTCTGCTAAATTTTATTAATAGAGCAATTTTCGTGGTAAGAATTCCATTGGAGTAAATTGAAAATTATATGTGGCAGGGATGCACCTTAACGTTAAGCTAATCGTTTATCAAAAAATTTCCACCGTTTCCGTTGAAACACTTCGAAATTTTATCGATAAAGAAATTATCAAGATAAATTGTATCTCGTTTTTAACCGAAACGAAAAGCTTTCGTTAACGTTAAAAACGTTAACAGAAACGTGATACTTTATGTTTGAATTGTGATGACAGACAATGCTATAGCCATGGTGAAGCCGTAAGGTGGTAACAGCGAGCGGACATACACACACATACTCCATGTAATTTGTTTGTGTAATTCGTTGGTGGTAATGTCAAAAATACTCTGAGAAGTGTTCGTACTGTCAAAATTCATGAGAAAAGTTGCAATCAGCTTGGCTAATGCTTTCACCTTTAATGACTCCGCCATCAATCAGCTTTGCCAGCATAGTTTGAAATTAATAATCAACATAAACGATTTGATTTCGTTTTGATATGGCAGAAAATGAAACAAAATCATTTCGTTGATTTGACGTTCTTAACGTTAATAAACGAAACGAAATGACTTTGTTTCGTTTATTAACGTTAATTATCGTAACGAAATGATATCGGTTCGTTGGTTAAGCATGCCTGATATGTGGGTAATAGATTTGCGGCAATTTTTTTAGCAGTGTTTTGAATTTTTGTTTCAGTGAAAAAGAAATAAAAGTACCAAAACCGTGCCGAAAAAGAACCAAAATTGAGAAAAAGGGACCAGTGGACCATATAGGGTGGAAGGGAATGGACTGAAGTGGCAACCGTGTTCTCAAATGCAAGCTTCCACATCAAATACATATACATATAAGTACTTCGACATTACGATATACATTGTCGCGTTGTAAGCCTAAAGCCCCCATTACTGATACTTAGCATAGACTTGACTTGATTTGGCGTAAACTTGGCAACTTAGCCACGATTATACTCCACTCGGCGCAAAAATCTGGCATCATAATCAGCGTTGAAATTTATTTTTAAATAAATGTCAATTTGTATGACAAAATGTCAAAATGAAATGGAAACAAACAAATGGCATCTCAAAATGTAAACGTTACTTAGAACTTACATAGAAAATCAAAATTCAACAGACTTCTAAGTCAAGTTAAGTTTTAAGTAATCAGTAACATGCAATGTTTATTTAACAGAACTGTAAGTGACAGTTCGCAAGCCAAGTCGAGTCTATGCTAAGTATCAGTAATGGAGCCTTAAGTATTTTTGCATAAAAACTTTTTGACCACCACAATAACATAGATTAAGTATAAAATTTCACAAAAATAATACATTGTTTCGAAAAATCACACAGAAAATCCGCAGTAATTGTTTACGAATTTAGAAACAATGAGAATGGCAAATACGAACGTGTATGAAATGTAATGTCAAAACGTATATGCACATGGTTGTATTTATATGCACGAAAATGCTTTAAAATCGCATGAAATTGTTAAAACAAAGTTCAAAAATAAATGATAAAAACTTTAATATAAATAAAAAGATTCTTTTAATAACAAAAACGCCTTTTATATTCCATATATATATATCAATTGGTAAGGATTATCTCACTTTACAATTTAAGCTAAATAATCTAAAGTTTTTTTTTTTTAACTGAGTCGAGAACTGTGCGTGTGAATGTGCGAATTTCACCGATCAGCTGTTAGTTGCGCTACTTGGTAAAATTTACTATGCTTACATATTTATATCCGCCTTTGTCGGGTAACCACTGATGACCTGATACGAAACATTCATTTTCTCTCAATTCGTTTCCAGGAATGGGGCTTGAAATCAGCTGTCTGTTCATTCAATTGTAAACAAAAGTTCATTCGTTTCCAAGAATGGGGTCTGAAGTCAGATGGCTATAGATTTGCCTAAAATACGCAAAAAAAATTCTCCAAGAAATCCGTGCGGTTTCATTATTTTCAAATAAATCAGCAAGTAAGCTGATAAAAACTTATTAAAATTTATAAAAAAGGTAAAGTTTTGTAGAAATATTTTGTGGTAGATAAGTGAAAAAATATGAAATAATATATTTCAATTGCGTTGCTTTGCTTTGTTGCTCTGGCACCGCCATAAGATAACAATAAGCGGCTAGACCCTTTTTTCACTTTGATGCGAACAAAACGTTTGTGTACATACATATGTATATCCACATACAATAAAAAATGTATAAGAAATTACGAAATTATATCACTTGGTGAAGTATCTGCGTTGTCGTCCGCAAAAGGCTGTTAATTAAACATGTTGCGTTAATCTATACGTATACCTGCAATTTATCTCAGCTGTCAAAAATGGAATGTCGCAACGCTCCTCAAAAACATGGCCTTTATGCATCCATTTACATCAATGCGCAGACTAAGAAGCTGACTTTTTCACCAATCGAAAGTTGCTACCAAAACCCCTTTCGTGTGCAGCCCTTCGCTGAAAGGTGTTGTCACTGATAAATTTTCCACGGGTGAAAAAGAGTTATTTTTTCTTCGGATTTGTAATACTGACAAAAATTAGAGTTTTTTGATATTCCATTTGACAATCTTGAGTAAATTTTCGGTGAAAATCATAAATTAAACCAGGGATGCACCTTAACGTTAAGCTAATCGTTTATCAAAAAATTTCCAACGTTTCCGTTGAAACACTTCGAAATTTTATCGATAAAGAAATTATCAAGATAAATTGTATCTCGTTTTTAACCGAAACGAAAAGCTTTCGTTAACGTTAAAAACGTTAACAGAAACGTGATACTTTATGTTTGAATTGTGATGGCAATGCTATAGCCATGGTGAAGCCGTAAGGTGGTAACAGCGAGCGGACATACCCCCACATACTCCATGTAATTTGTTTGTGTAATTCGTTGGTGGTAATGTCAAAAATACTCTGAGAAATGTTCGTACTGTCAAAATTTATGAGAAAAGTTGCAATCAGCTTGGCTAATGCTTTCACCTTTAATGACTCCGCCATAAATCAGCTTTGCCAGCATAGTTTGAAATTAATAATCAACGTAAACGATTTGATTTCGTTTTAATATGGCAGAAAACGAAACAAAATCATTTCGTTGATTTGACGTTCTTAACGTTAATAAACGAAACGAAATGGCTTTGTTTCGTTTATTAACGTTAATTATCGTAACGAAATGATATCGGTTCGTTGATTAAGCATGCCTGAATCAAACCTTTACCATCTAAAATACCCCAAAGTTTTTCTGAAATGCCCAAATTTGATTTTGAGCATGATTGCATCTATGGCCAACGTTATAAAAAATGCACATTTTCACGTGCTCTCAGAGAGCGAGAAGTTTCATATCAGGTCATCAGTGCGGGTAACTGAGGTGTTATGTTGTGGTGCCTGTAATAAAACAATGAATGACATACGTATTACTAGTTGCTGATAAATCTATTTTAGTTTCAGTCACTCACGTCCACTGATGACCTGATATGAAACTTCTCGCTCTCTGAGAGCGCGTGAAAATGTGCATTTTTTATAACATTGATCATTTATGATTTTCACCGAAAACTTACTCAGGATTGTCAAATGGGATATTTAAAAAACTCGAATTTTTGTCACCCGTGGAAAATTTATCAGTGACAACACCTTTCATCGAAGGGATGCACACGAAACGGGTTTTGGTTGCAACTTTCGATTGGTGAAAAAGTCAGCTTCTTACAAGCTAACCTAATACTGTTTTCACACAAAAACTTAATGATCTCATTTCACCTGCTAATGAAATCGTAAATTTTTTGCTTTCACACAGAAGTAACTGCTCGATTAGTATAAAGGATGAGACAGACAATCATGGCGGAACGATACAAGGTGGGAGCATGGTGACATACCTACAAACAAAAAAAATTCTATGTACTTGTAAATTCGATGGACAAATGTCAAAATCGCCGGTACTGCGCCGGTAGTTGATGTATCAAATCAAATAAAAAAGGTTTTAATCAGCTGTTCGATGCGGCCACCTTGTATCGTTCCGCCATGCAGACAATGACATTTGCTTTGAAAACTAAGAAGCGGAAACGGAAGAGTTGCATTGTGCTTTTGACTTCATTAGGCATTCGATTAGCTACTAATGAAATAATAATAGATTTGAATTTTGTAGGGAAGATTAAGCTCAATAAGCGTCTTAATGTAGAAAACTGCCTTTATTATTCAATAAGCCGTCTGTGTGAAAACAGTATAATATAAACGCACTCAAGTCATTTTCTGTCAAAATTGTCTCATGCACATACAACTTGTATGAGAGCAACCCAAATTGAATTTGCTGCGTGAAAACCTAACTCGATTTCCAATTTTTGTTCTGTGTGCCATTTAGATTTGACGTTTGCACACAAGCTTTACATTGTCGCAACGCATGCTTATTTGGGTTAGGGCAAAAAACGCCGGTTGTTTGCGTGCGCTAAAAAACGCAATGTGGTTTTATTAGGTTGGCTTGTTAGTCTTCGCATTGATGTAAATGGATGCATAAAGGCCATGTTTTTGTGGAGCGTTGCGACATTCCATTTTTGACAGCTGAGATAAATTTTAGGTATACGTATAGGTTAACGCACCATGTTTAATTAACAGCCTTTTGCGGACGACAACGCAGATACTTCACCAAGTGATCTAATTTAGTAATTTCTTACACATTTTTTGCGTTTTTTATTGTATGTGGATACACATATGTATGTACATAAACGTTTTGGTCGCATCAAAGTGAAAAAGGGGATATCCTTTCATTGTTATCTTATAGCGGTGCAACAAAGCAAAGCAACTCAATCGAAATATATTATTTCATATTTTTTCACTTATCTACCATAAAATATTTCTACAAAAATTTGCCTTTTTTATAAATTTTAATAAGTTTGTATCAGCTTACTTGCTGGTTTATTTGAAAATAATGAATCCGAACGGATTTCTTGGAGTTTTTTTTTTTGCTTATTTTAGGCAACTCTATAGCTATCTGATCTTCAAGACCCATTCTTGGAAACGAATGAACTTTTATTTACAATAGAATGAACTTCAAGACCCATTCATGGAAACGAATTGAGAGAGAATGGATGTTTCGTATCAGGTCATCAGTGCTCACGTCCCCTGCATTTATCCATCGCTTGGTTCATAGAGCGAACCAATGGCCTTAAATAGCATGTGCATGCGCTCATCCACCGTCTTATATTTTCGTAGAAACATAAACTCGGCTATATAGCCATCAAAATGGTCTTCCACTCTACCATACCGCGCGAAGCTCACGCCAATGCCGCTCAATATTTTGTGTGTGAGATCCCTTTGAAGGGTCCACAAAGTTCTCACTGTGGTTAACATTTGCGTGAAGATACCCATGCTCCTTTAAGCAGTCGTACGACTTCCAGCAGTCCGAATAAATCGTGGTCCCTGGTGCTATCCTTTGCTTTATTACACTCAGCAAAGTTTCCTTTATGCGATCTACTACCGGTAGGTGCCACAAACATTTTACTTGAGTCACGCTCAATCCCCCCAAACACCCATTGCCCTTCAATATAACGTCCACGCTTATATTTTCGGCGTCCCATTTTCACCTCATCCACTTCAATAACCTTTCATACACCACCGAGCATAGTATCGCTATTGGAAATAGCTCTTTCAATTAGTACCTCGCGCGTAAAGTTTGCCCAGTCGACAATCGTATGCCGCAGAATGCCAATGTTTTGCTCTAAATACTCAGTTTTGTGGTGTGGTAATAAAGAGCACCACGAATTGACAAATTTTGTCTACGGATAAATGGGAGCCGGAAAAAAAGTGTTGGCATAAATGCTGCACTTAAAATTGCATTTAATAACACATTTGTTTTTAGTCACGGTTTTGGTCTTACGGCACCGAAAAGGCCGACCCGACATCGAACACTGTTTGTTACACTTCGGACACAACTTGTACTCACTAATAACTCCATGCTTAATTAAAAAACTCTGGAGTTCCTCTTCGTTCTTTCTAGTAAAAGATACTATAGTTTCAAACCACTTTTCACAAGAATTCATCTTAAAATAATAATTTTTCTGTCACACGCGGAAAATTTTGTATATCCATATGGATCACATTGTTGTTGCATTTGCATGTAAAATTTCTATCGTTATCTGGATAACCGCTTATTGGAACGCGGAGAACATTAACTGCTTTTGGCGGACGTCAATGCAGTGTCTTAAATTATCGTCACATAAGCAGTTTTTCATATAGAATCGTTTAAAGCAAACTTTTGTATGATGAGTGGATTGCACGTATAGTAGACAACTTCCAACTTTTGTTGAAAGCAAGGCATAAAAGGACGAGTTCGACATTTGCTTTGGCTAAGGGTGCTTTCACATTTTGCAAGTAAAACTATTTTTCCTACTCCTTTGTACTTTTTGCCGGTTTTCACCATGATCCAAGTAACAGATCTCGCATTAAAGGGAACAACAAAAAGTAAAACTTCTGCAGTGATGTCACGTTTTTGAAGTATGTTTGAAATTAAGTAAAATGTAATTAAAAAGGACAACAAAAAACAAATTTATTTTACTTACATTTGTATTGATATTTTTTGTATTAGGAAATTTAAATTTAAATTATAAATTTACATATCAAAAAACTTCGATAAAAAGTTCACAAAACTCAAAATTGCGAAAGATTAATGTCCTTTCCTCCGTAGTAGGAGTCGTCAGTATTGGGCGCCGTCGGTCGTCAATATGATTCACGTATCCAGATCGAAGCTGTGCCAAAGTGACTCTCTAGAGATTCTGCTTTCCTCAACTGCAAGTTTCGGTTATTGGACTCTGAGAACGAGGTTCGGCAAGCATTTATCGTCATTGGACTTACCGATTCTTTGAAGATGACTCTGAGGACCTTCCTTATGCTCTTTTGGTTCAGAAGGCTTCTTGTGTGGGGGATTTCTTTGTAGTGCTTGCAGAAGTGACTTCTTACGTCCCTGGGAGGCGGGGCTGTTCCATCAACTGTCTGTTAGGATGGCCAAGTTTCTGAGCTTTCAACAGAAATTATTTGTTCCTTGTTTCGTTGATCTCCTTTATGGGGACTATTCCGCGCGGTGTTTTGACAGGCCTCCCTCCAGTGTGTTTCTTTTACGCTCGGTGTCCATATTGGAGACGCGTAGCGTACAAGCGGCTGACCAATTGCTTCAAAGGTAGCTACAGCGTTTCTTTGTCTTTGCCCCAATTGCTGCCATCGAGGGACTTGAGGACTTTGCTATGGCTCTGAACTTGAGATACAATTGCGGCTACGTAGTCGCCAAAATGTGGGTCATTATCGAAGTCACACTCTAAAATTTCTTTTTTTTTTTTTTTTGATACAATACCCGATTTGAAAATAATCGCAACGAAAAAATAAATTTTTACGAAATTTTAATTTTTGACCGTTTAGAAAACACGTCAAAATTTAAAGAAATAAAATTAAAGAAAAAAAAACTTTTTTAAAAATAAGCTTTTATTATTTTGGTTAATAAAATTAACTAATACTAGGTTCAAACACACACCAAATTGGCAATTTATACTATTTGGGCAATTTATTACGCAATTTGTCATATAATAAATTGTAATAATAAATTGCCAATTTAAAAAAAAATTGCGTAATAAATTGTTTCAAACTGCAAATGCAACATTGTAAAGTGTGTTTATTGAGTATATTTTAACGTCAGTTACGCATGGCTGAACTATGTGGTTGGCTCATCTCATCAGCTGATTTTATGTCTTTCATTTCACTGGAGTAGGGATTGTCAAAAGAAGATGGCAAACTCAAAATGAAACCAAAACATTGAACACAATTTCTTACAACACACAAAAATTTCAAAGTTTTATGTTTTCATTCCATTTCATTCGCCTAATAATGTGCGTGTTCATTTTGACAGTCTAAACAAAGGTATGTTCTTGCTGTAGAGATGAGCCAACCAGCTATCAAATTACTATTGTGTAAGCTAAATCGAGTTGTATGAACAGCACTCAATTCAAATCGAAATTTCCTCAATTTATTTTTCTGTTTGAACATAGTATAAAAAGTAAACAATAAATTGACTCTAAAGAAATATAACACTTTATAAGTTCATTGTAAGCTTAAACGATAATTAGGCTTTTTCGTCTGCGACAAAAAAATTCTATATTGTACATAATTATATATTTTTAACATTAAAACTTTACACCTAAATTATTAAATCTTACAGTTTATATCACAGTCCTAATTGTTCTAATAAATTGTTCTATTAAATACTGTGTTATCGATTAATTTATCGAATTCTAACAAAGTAATATTGCATTGTCATCGGAGTTATACATGTGTGCAAAATTTCAGCTCAATCGGACACCGGGAAGTGTATCAAATTTAACTTGCAAGATTCCATTACAGACAACAAAAGTGAAAGTAAATAAAAGCTTATAAAATGATAATCAAGGAAACCGAAAAACTTCAAAAGCGTTACGTCATTTGACAGTAAATTTTTTCCTAAATTAAATTACAAATACACGGTTGTGGCATTACGGGATCTTTAGTCATTCGTTCATGGGTTTTCACAATTAAAAACTGCAATTTAACAAATGAACACAGGAGACAAAATATGTTAGCAAGTAATTTTCTTGTATAGTGAGAATGTGCTTCGCGAAATTTTGTATGAGAATGGGCAAGGCGAAATAAGCCTCAATTGCGAAGTCTGAAGTTCCCTTATATTTACAAACGCAACATCTTGTGCGATTATGGCGATTTTACTGGCATGCATAACATTGCACTAATCGCATCTATACCAGGGATACACCTTAACGTTAAGCTAATCGTTTATCAAAAAATTTCCACCGTTTCCGTTGAAACACTTCGAAATATTATCGATAAAGAAATTATCAAAATAAATTGTATCTCGTTTTTAACCGAAACGAAAAGCTTTCGTTAACGTTAAAAACGTTAACAAAACCGTGATACTTTATGTTTGAATTGTGCTGGCAATGCTATAGCCATGGTGAAGCCGTAAGGTGGTAACAGCGAGCGGACATACACACACAAACTCCATGTAATTTGTTTGTGTAATTCGTTGGTGGTAATGTCAAAAATACTCTGAAAAATGTTCGTACTGTCAAAATTCATGAGAAAAGTTGCAATCAGCTTGGCTAATGCTTTCACCTTTAATGACTCCGCCATCAATCAGCTTTTTCAGTATAGTTTGAAATTAATAATCAACATAAACGATTTGATTTCGTTTTGATATGGCAGAAAACGAAACAAAATCATTTCGTTAATTTGACGTTTTAACGTTAATAAACGAAACGAAATGACTTTGTTTCGTTTATTAACGTTAATTATCGTAACGAAATGATATCGTTTCGTTGGTTAAGCATGCCTGATCTATACGAAAAAATTCATTGTTTTTATAAGCTTTTATTTACTTTCACTTGGCTGTTGTTTGTAATTAAATCTTGCAAGTTAAATTTGATACACTTCCCGGTGTCCGATTGAGCTAAAATTTCGCACACATGTATAACTCCGATGACAATGCCATATTACTTTGCGAGAATTCGATAAATTAAAAGATAACAGAATTATCGGTAAAGATTTCTGTTCACAAGGGAATAAAAGGCTAAGTCCTTTGTTTAGAGGGATGGTGAATAACCTACAGCAGCTCAAGAACGAGGTAATTTCGTTTTGTTTGTGTATACAACGAACGTAGAAGTTAGGCTGTTATTCCTCAATGTTGCATACTTTTCTGCGCACTTGATTTTGTTTTACAGATTTAACCCACGGAACAGAGATCTGCAATGAGTAGTTGTAAACTGAACGCGACATAGGCAGGGTTACAATAAAATATGATTTTAAGTTAGCACTGTTAGACACAATTTTATATGTGCTCTCTGTCAAAAATAATTCAAATAACTTAGTCACATTTTATTTCGATTATGAATATGCCCCAATATATTCGCATCATGATATAAAAAATCTTGTACTCAAACTCAGTCAGGGTTATTTAAACGTAGCGATTCGTATCAGTAATTTGGTTCAGAGTATTTTTATACTCAGTTGTGCAGAGCTCACAGAGTATATTAACTTTGATTGGATAACGGTTGGTTGTACAGGTATAAAGGAATCTAGATAGATATAGACTTATATATCAAAATCATCAGGATCGAAAAAAAATTTGATTGAGCCATGTCCGTCCGTCCGTCCGTCCGTTAACACGTTAATTTTGAGGTATCTTGATTTGGTATGTAGCTTCCTGAGCACTCATCTCAGATCGCTGTTTAAAATGAACAATATCGGACTATAACCACGCCCACTTTTTCGATATCGAAATTTTCGAAAAACCGAAAAAGTGTGATAATTCATTACCAAAGACGGATAAAGCGATGAAACTTGGTAGATGAGTTGAACTTATGACGCAGAATAGAAAATTAGTAACATTTTGGACAATGGGCGTGGCACCGCCCACTTTTAAAAGAAGGTAATTTAAAACTTTTGCAAGCTATAATTCGGCAGTCGTTGAAGATATCATGATGAAATTTGGCAGGAACGTTACTCCTATTACTATATGTATGCTTAATAAAAATGAGCAAAATCGGAGAACGACCACGCCCACTTTAAAAAAAAATTTTTTTTTAGTCAAATTTTAGCAAAAAATTTAATATCTTTACAGTATATAAGTAAATTATGTCTCCATATAACTCCAGGAATGATATGGTGCAACAAAATGCAAAAATAAAATAAAATTTCAAAATGGGCGTGGCTCCGTCCTTTTTAATTTAATTTGTCTAGGATACTTTTAATGCCATAAGTCGAACAAACATTTACCACTCCTTGTGAAATTTGGTAGCGGCTTAGATTCTGGGACGATAACTTATTTCTGTGAAAAAGGGCGAAATCGGTTGAAGCCACGCCCAGTTTTTATACACAGTCGACCGCCTGTCCTTCCGCTCGGCCGTTAACACGATAACTTGAGCAAAAATCTATATATCTTTACTAAACTCAGTTCACGTACTTATCTGAATTCACTTTGTATTGGTATACAAAATGGCCGAAATCCGACTATGACCACGCCCACTTTTTCGATATCGAAAATGACGAAAAATGAAAAAAATGCCATAATTCTATACCAAATACGAAAAAAGGGATAAAACATGGTAATTGGATAGTTTATTGACGGAAAATATAACTTTAGGAAAAAACTTTGCAAAATGGGTGTGACACCTACCATATTAAGTAGAATAAAATGAAAAAGTTCTGCAGGGCGAAATAAAAAACCCTTGAAATCTTGGCAGGAAAACTGTTCGTGGTATTATATATATAAATAAATTAGCGGTATCCAACAGATGATGTTTTGGGTCACCCTGATCCACATTTTGGTCGATATCTGGAAAACGCCTTCACATATACAACTACAACCACTCCCTTTTAAAAGCGCCATTAATACCTTTCATTTGATACCCATTGCGTACAAACAAAGTCTAGAGTCACCCCTGGCCCACCTTTATGGCGATATCTCGAAAAGGCGTCCAACTATAGAACTAAGCCCCACGCCCTTTGAAATACTCATTAACACCTTTCGTTTGATACCCATATTGTACAAACGCATTCTAGAGTCACCCCTGGTCCACCTTTATGGCGATATCTCGAAAAGGTGTCCACCTATAGAACGAAGGCCCACTCCCTTTTAAAATGGTCATTAACCCCTTTCATTTGATACCCATTGCGTACAAACAAAGTCTAGAGTCACCCCTGGCCCACCTTTATGGCGATATCTCGAAACAGCGTCCACCTATGGAACTAAGGATCACTTCCTTTTAAAATACGCATTAGCACCTTCCATTTGATACCCATATCCTATTCGAAATTAAAAAAAATTGCATGAGATATGCCGATATGGGTATCAAACGAAAGGTATTTCACTCCGCATTACAATAGGATCATTTTTGAGTAGGGTTGCCATTTAGGGTTGCCACCAATTCGAAATTAAAAAAAATTGCATGAGATATGCCGACATGGGTATCAAACGAAAGGTATTTCACTCCGCATTACAATAGGGACATTTTTGAGTAGGGTTGCCATTTAGGGTTGCCACCAATTCGAAATTAAAAAAAAATTGCATGAGATATGCCGACATGGGTATCAAACGAAAGGTATTTCACTCCGCATTACAATAGGGACATTTTTGAGTAGGTTTGCCGTTTGGGGTTGGAGTAGTTGGAGGACGTAATGGATAAGTCAGCTTCAAATTCTGCAATTTTCGTTCATCCAGTCGGTAGTACCACTGAAAAAAGGAAGCGGGTGAGAAAACTGACTGAAAAATGGACAGCCGAGCAAACGTAGAGGCTATTGCAGGAAGTAGAGGTCAGGGAGGGGACCTTGAATTTTCTTTCGTCTCAATACAGGGACCGGAATTTGAGGGAGACTCAATGGCAAGATGTGGCGGATATTTTAAAGATGTCGCGATTTGAGGTATCTGCCAAGTGGAACAGCCTGCGCTGGTCTTTCCGCGTGAGTTCCTTTTCTCTTTATAAATATACTAGCATTTACCCGCGGCCCCGTCCGCAAGGGGAACATGAAATGTATGGGCTATTCACGTTAGCCTGCTTATCAAGGTATCTGTTTAAAAATTTTTTTCTGTCTAATGCACTTTATTTTTGTAATTGAGTAAAAAAAAACGATCTATATGAGCTGATAACCTGATAGGATCCAACAAATGATCCCGAATTTATCCAGAAAAAGCCACGAATTTACCCCGACGATATCGCGGACGGATCCCGAAAACCATCCAGAAATGCCCCGGAAGGGTCTCCAAACGTTCCCGGAATAGTCCCAAAAAACCCGAAATGACAACCACACGATTCTAGACTTATCCAGAGAACCACACAGAAATGATCCCTGATGGGTACCAAAATGATCCCGAAATAGTCCCGGAAAAGTTCCGAAATGACCCTGACGGGCTCAGGGACGGATCTCAAAAAACATCCAGAAAATATCCCAAAAACCCTCCAGAAATGATGCCGAAAGGGTCCCAAAATGATCCCGTATTAGTATCGAAAAAGTCCCGAAATGACCCCGACGGGATCCCGGACGGATACCCAAAACCAACTAGAAATGATGCCGGAAGGTACTCCAAATGATCCCGAAAAAGTCCCGAAATTACCCTGATGAGATCCCGGACGGATCCCTAAAACCCTCCAGAAATGATGACGAAAGGGTCCCCAAATGATCCCGTATTAGTCGAGAAAAGGTCCCGAAATGACACCCACGGGATCCCGGACGGATACCCAAAACCATCTAGAAATGATGCCGGAAGGTACCCCAAATGATCCCGAAAAAGTCCCGAAATGACCCTGATGGGATCCCGCACAGATCCCTAAAACCCTCCAAAAATGAT
Organism: Eurosta solidaginis; assembly: GCF_040869045.1. Lineage (NCBI taxonomy): Eukaryota > Metazoa > Arthropoda > Insecta > Diptera > Tephritidae > Eurosta > Eurosta solidaginis. Next base: position 81,089,288 of record NC_090320.1, on the reverse strand, counting down.
GCCGAAAGGGTCCCCAAATGATCCCGCATTAGTCGAGAAGAGGTTCCGAAATGACCCCCACGGGATCCGGACGGATATCAAAAACCATCTAGAGATGATGCCGGAAGCTACCCCAAATGATCCCGAAAAAGTCCTGAAATGAACCCAGACGGATCCCTAAAACCCCCCAGAAATGATGCCGAAAGGGTCCCCAAATGATCCCGTATTCGTCTCTAAAAAGTCCCGAAATGACCCCGACGGGATCCCGGACGGATACCCAAAACCATTTAGAAATGATGCCGGGAGGTACCACAAATGATCCCGAAAAAGTCCCGAAATTACCCTGATGGGATCCGGGACGGATCCCTAAAACCCTCCAGAAATGATGCCGAAAGGGTCCCCAAATGATCCCGTATTAATCACGAAAAAGTCCCGAAATGACCCCGACGGGATCCCGGACGGATACCCAAAACCATCTAGAAATGATGCCGGAAGGTACCCCAAATGATCCCGTATTAGTCTCTAAAAAGTCCCGAAATGACCCCGACGGGATCCCGGACGGATACCCAAAACCCTCCAGAAATGATGCCGAAAGGGTCCCCAAATGATCCCGAAATGACCCCGATGGGATCCCGGAAGGAACCCGAAAAGCAACCAGAAATAATGCCGGTAGGCACCCCAAATGATCCCGTATTAGTCGAGAAAAGGTCCCAAAATGACCCCGTCGGGATCCCGGACGGATACCCAAAACCCTCCAGAAATGATGCCGAAAGGGTCCCCAAATGATCCCGAAAAAGTCCCGAAATGACCCCGATGGTATCCCGGACGGAACCCGAAAAGCAACCAGAAATAATGCCGGTAGGCACCCCAAATGATCCCGAAATAGTCCCGAAATGGCCACATCGCTGTCAAAAATATTTACTTAACGTTTGACGTCAGTGGTGAAAACTGGATGTCAATCGACTGACACCACAATTTGATGACAGTCTTTGGCACACTCTGCTATATCGACTTCATGCCAGTTTTTAATATGTAATGAAAACACATTTGACACCAAATCGCCATGACGACAGTTATGTCAGTATTTGATGTCAGTGATTTTGACATAGTGAAAACAAAGCATTACTTTGTTGCAAGCCAGAAACACGAATGTGGCACATTCATTTTTCCGGCCCAACTTTAAATAAATAAATGTGAGGCGCGATAACCTCCGAAGAGATTTTAGGCCGAGCTTCTCTTCCAATTTGCGTCGTGCTCCTCTTGATTTTCCCCACAAATTGGCCGGACGGGACCTACATGTTTTATACCGACTCCGAACGGCATCTCCAAGGCAGATGAGTTTTCACTGAGAGCTTTTTCATGACAGAAATAGGTACACTCGCAGCGCTTGCCAAACACTGCCAAGGGGCGACCCCGCTTAGAAAAATTTTCATCTAATTGCAAAACCTTATTTATAAAATTTTAATGTTGCTTTGCCCGGGGTGTGAACCCAGGGTATACGGTGTGGTAGGCGGATCACGCTACCATCACACCGCGGTGGCCACCATTATGATTGAATTATTGGGGTTTCCAAGTAAGGTGAGAAGCTGTAGATTTAAGTAGAACTTAAAGAATCTAAAGGGTAATCTAGAGCTGCAAAAGTATCGATATTAGGCTTACTCGATATTTAGGAGGGAGGGTATCGATATATCGCGATATATATCGAATTTTTTTTATAGTGAAAAGCGCTTACTCAATTTAAAAGCAATATCAGGTATATATCAGACATTTATATAAATACAATATGTACATGTATATACATATATATTTAATATTGTCTTCATAACTTCGAGGCTATCATAAAATACATGCTGCAAATTTGTCCGCGATGGTAGCTTATACAGCGAAACGAGGGTATATACAAAGTTACAACACCCTTTGTCATCCACTATGGGAAAAAGTCGAACGTCTGCGGTGACTAAATCCTAGTAGGGTGCTGTCAAAAGCCTTTTTACGTGATGATGGATCTTCATATGTTTATTTCATATAAAAATCAATCTTATTTGGCAAGCTATGTGAATCTAAATTTGCAGTTCTAGATGGTGAAACAAATTGGACGTATTACCACTAGTTTTATAACATTTTTTGCAATAGTGGCATATTGCAAAATATTACTGATTTTGTCAAAATGGATACATATACGAATACATGTATATATGTGTACCTATATAATATGAAAAATAACGTATTTTTCACATTGAAATTTTGTAAGAATTTTTCAATAGGGGGACTCATGTAACCGTATAAATGCCTTATAAAGTGTGTAAACGTATAAATTTATCTAGTGCGCAAACGAGCTGTCAAATTTTGTATGAAAAATCATTTACACAACTTGTATAAATTTACGCGCACATTTCATTGTGTAAACTCAAAGGAATGCAACCTTGCAGACACTACAGCAGGCATTTTCATCAGAAAACTCCAACATCAGCAAGTAAAGGCGTTTTAGTTTTGATTTTTCACTTAATCTTGGTATTTTTAAATTTGTATAACAATAAAAAAAATTTTTTTGACAATAATACAGCTGAAAAACAATCAAGTTTATCAAGAGTATTAATAGGTGCGTTCATATAACCGCGTGTGTAAATGGATATAATTTTACACCTTTCCATCGAAGCTTCTAACACAAAATCGGAAAATTTGCACATTCATGCTTTTGGCTAGCGAGCGACGATATGTGAATTTCGAAAGATATGTAGGTATTTTAACTCTCTACCATTTGAAGCATCAAGCGGAGTAATAATATCCGGAGTTATGGTATCCACATCATAAAACCGAGGTTGAAATTGTTTTCTTTGATAATATGTATTTCCCCTTATTATTATTCACAGCTTCACAAAAACTCGTTCATGATGCGGCCTGCATGCATCAATTGAAACGTACAAGGATTTGTCCAAAAATTTCTCAAGAAATACCTTCAGGCTTAAATTTATGGTTGCAGCATCCATCTCGGAATCATTTTCATAAAGAGAATAAATAATGAAATAGGAAAATACACATTTTCAAATAAAAAACTTTCATGTTTTGCTTGCAAGGGGAATGTTTCTTGAGCATTTTATTGTGATCTGGATACCGCGCTTTGCCTTCATAGTCCGAGAGCTGAGGCTCTCATACATATGTATTATGTATAAGTACATATGTACATACATATGTGTGTGTAATTACAATTGGATTTGACCTAATTATATTTATTTATTTCAATCTAGGCATTGGCTAAATTACCACCTATGCCACAACCAGGCGGTGAACTTTCATTAATACCTATTGAGCAACTCATACAAATCGATGATATAAAACCAACAACAAAACCACAACCTAACATTTCGTCGACAACAACGACTTCAGCGACCACATCCTCGGCTACTACAACATCACCACAAATAATGACGTCATCTTCATCCGCACTGGCTGCGGCGATGCAACAGTTCCAAAGTTCCGGAAATCACTGAATCTATAAGTTAAGGACATATTTATGTCTAAAGAAAAATGACATTTCACGCATTCATATTTACTTACACCACATATGTATGTAATACTCCTATATTGCTAATAGAAAATGTTCGCAATGTGTTTTGAATTCGAAATCAAAACAAAACAGCCTATAAAATTTTTGTGATTGTAGCAGCATACATAAGTGTAACAAGAAAAAATTTTAATTTAGGTATATTCGATTATTGAATACAAAAACGTTTAAACAGCAAGATATCGGCACTCTGATGTTTGGGAATGTACGTACCTAGCCTTTTGTAGCAATATAGGAGTATTACATATATGACTTACACAAAGTTGTAAATACGTTAGCTGTGTTTTTTTACATATATATACCCTATATATACCTATGTATGCATAGTACAGATCTACAAGTAGGATATGTAGCACCACCAAAGATTTTAAAAATTATTAAAAAAATAATCTACTCTCTTTGGTCAAATTACAAAGAAATATCCTTATTTTCTTTCAAACGAGTAATTAATTACCAGCCCAATTCTAAACGAAAATTCCGTGCGATTTTTCTCCCTTCTCCCATTCCTCGTATTCTAAATAAAAATTCCTTGTGAGTTTTTTCACTTCTCCCTTTCCTCCTATTCTGAACAATGTTCGAAAAAGCGGAAACCGGTTATGGGAGAAAAGTAGGTATTATGAATGTGAGGGAGAGGGAGATTTCTCTGCCATTTCATAGGAGTTTTTTCACTTGTTAAATTAAAGGGAATGCATCAAAATAGTTAAAGGAAATTGGTTATTTTAAGAAAGAACACTTATTTGTACAAATTTGTGCTAAAATATGTATTTACATTCTACCACAATATTTCCACTGTTAATACAACAGCAACAACCACTATATTCATTATTTTAAGTCGAAAAGTATATCATAAGCAACGGAAGAGCTCTTTGTATATTTGATGCAGCCATCCAGAAATTGCCCAAGGATTTTTTAATAAGTCTTAAATAGATTTTGGCATATGATGGAGGACGAATTCAACTCAAAATTGCTTTGCTGAATGAAAGCAGGCAACTCCGGCAGATTTGTGTTATGCGGCCGTCTTCTTCTTATGTTCCGCTGTTGATGGTGCTGTGGCACCAATTCATTACTCATTTCAGTGAATACCACATGAAATGCAATAAATACTGTGCAATGTTTATATTTTATTTCTTAATTTCCAACAAATTTGCAACAATAATTAAACTTTTCAATTTTTTAAACAAAATAAATATGCAACGAAATTTCAATTAACAAAACAGCTGACTTCGAAAATTCGAAATTCCTATTCCCCAATTATTTTTATTTTAGGAGAACAGAATTGGAGGAATTTTTCCGCGGGAATAAAAAAATCCGCGAAAACAAAATTCCGCGAGAATATTTAGAATTGGTCTGCATATGTTTTGGACAATTTTAATTAACAAATTGTGATACTTTGTTACCGGGGACGATTGCTAAAACACCACCAAAATCGTCGGGGGAGGTATTAATAGACGCGTTTTTGCCACGCTTCCAATAATTTGAATACTTTTCCGCCTTTGGACTATTAAAATTTACTTTAGAACACCAAACCAGGACACCGCAATCCAAATTGACCAATCCTCCACAGCAACCAGACCACGACAGCCAGCAACTCCTATGCAGCAGAAACAACAACAGCAACCAAGATTTCTTTTTAACAACCAATTTTCTTTGCAATAATCTAATTTAACAAACACTTTGTACACCATCGTACAGAGACAACAAAACATCAGTACATTAGTTATTTAATTAAACTTATTGATTTTATTTCAATTTCTTTTAGCTTTTCTTATTTAATTCACTCTCAGCAATCTTGTCACACCGGCGTTACAAAAAGAATCAATACTTCAATGTTGAGTTTTACATAGCATATAAACTTAACATTGCTATAATGAATATTGCAATTTGCTTTTGTCATGCAATGTAGAACATTCTCGAATATTATCTAAGTTAACTAACATAGCTTCACATGTATGCTTGCCATGTATCTTCAAATGTCAATATCAAATACATGAGTTGCCAACACACCTCCTCAAATTGTAATAATCATATTAAAGTTTAGATATATTAAAGTTTTAGATAAATATATATCTATGAGTTAAATTACATATACTATCAGTCCAAATTCATTGTTTTTAATCTTATAATTAAAATATAGATGTGACAAGCCTGATATTATCTGGGAGTAATAATAATAGTCCAACATTTGTTGCGAGGATTAGGAAAAACCCAGAAAAACCTAATCAGACCAAAATAAAAAAAATTACATATATTATATAAAAATATTAATTGAATACTGTTTATGCCAGGTTCAGTCTCATAGTTTTCTTCAGTAATATCCATTAGTCAGTTAAACCCATTTGGCATCTTAGTTCATTGAAACGTGGAGCTGGAAGTGGTTTAGTTAATATATCTGCAATCTGCTTCTCTGTGGAAATATAAACAACTTTTATTAGTTTATTTTCAATTTGTTCTCTAGTAAAATGATATTTTATATCTATATGTTTAGATCGTTTGTGACTATAGGGGTTATTTGCAATACTTATATAACCCTGGTTATCTTCAAACAATTTAATTGATTTTGTAAATTCTATTTTCAAACTTTCTAATAATGATTTAAGCCACAGTGCTCCCTAACTGCCTCGAATAAAGCCATATACTCTGCTTCAGTAGATGAAGCAGGTTCGGAATTTTGTTTTTGTGTATTCCAACAGATCACATTCGATTCAAACATTTTAAATAAGTACCCTGTTGTGCTCTTTCTATCACTCTCACTACCACCCCAATCTGAGTCTACGTATCCAATTAAGAGATTTTCATTCCATTGTTCCTTTTAAATATCTTAAAACTCTTTTTAAACATTGCCATAGTTCTTGGTTATTTGTCTGACAATATCGACTTAACAAGTTAACAGATGTACTTAAGTCCGCTCTTGTACATATCATAACATACATTAAGCATCCTATCAAACTACGACATGGTGCATCATACTTATTATCAGAATTTAATGCTTCCTGATTTAGTTTGCTTGGAAGTGGAGAATTTACTGGATTATATTCAACCATTCCAAATTTATTTAAAACCTTATTAATATAAGCTGATTGACTCAATCTTATTTGATTATCATCTCTATCAATTTTTATTCCGACAAAATATTTAATTTCTAAAAGATCAGTCATCCGAAATGTATTCTTCAAATAATATTTAAAATTGTTCATTGTATGAATATTTTCTGTTGATATAACTAAATCATCAACATACAATAAAACATATATATTCGTTTGAATATTCCCTTTTACTAATATATAAATACATCGATCCACAGGCGAATTTATGAAACCAATTTCTTTTAAAGCTTGTTCAAATACCTCGAACCAACATCTAGCAGCTTGCTTTAGCCCATAAATAGCTTTATTCAACTTACATACTTGATCTTTTTCACAATCTACTCCTTGGGCAACTGTCATGTATATTTCTTCTTTTAAAACGCCATTCAAAAATGCAGTTTTTACATCCATATGATGTACTTTCAATCCATATTGATTTGAAAAAGCCTAAAACTCGAAATTCGAGAAACTGGCGCAAATGTTTCATCATAATCAATTAAGTATTCTTGCGTAAATCCACGCGCAACAAGCCTTGCTTTATACTTAATTGGTTCGCCGACTTCATTTTGCTTAATTGTAAATACCCATCTACAATCTACTATATTTTTGTTATCTGGTATCTTAACCAATGACCACGTTTCGTTAATCAAATGGGAGTCTAGCTTATCCCTAATTGCTTCTTCCCAAATTTTCTTATCACTTCTATATTTTATCTCATCAAAAGAAAGAGGGGTATTCTCTAGAGAAGACTGAGCATTCATAATACAATTTTCCAAAAGATCTTTATATGAAATTTGTGGCTTATCTTTTAACCTATCACTTTTTCTTATATTTGTCAACAGTTTATTATTACCTGGTTCACCTATATCTTCACATATAGTATCACCAGTCGAAACTGGATCGGCATTTAATTCTTCTATTACCATATTTCTAGGCTGTTCATCTAACTGTTTATTATTTTTCTTATTTACAGTTTTATTCTCACAGATACCTGAGGAAGTACCCATATCTGAGAGTGTATTCTCGTTTCCAATATCAACCATGCTTTCTTCATTATTTAATTCAGCATTCTTATGGTCAAACACAGCTCTAGAATTAATCATATTTGCTTCATCAACAATGACATCTCTAGCAATCTCAAATTTTCCAGTTTCCGCATCCCACACCATTTGGTTCATATCCTACCAGTATACCTTTCCATGATTTTTCATCAAACTTTCCTTTTCTTATTTTTTTATGAACGTATACTGTTGAACCAAAAACTTTTAAATATTTGAGACTTGGCTTTTTATTATGCCACATTTCATATGGTGTTTTATTGCATTCTCTCAATGCATTACTTGGGCTTCTATTAATTAAATATGTAGCTGTCAATTTCGCTCCTATAACCAAAGAACGAGCTTTTTCGGTTATAGATCTAATCATCCTTTCGGATACACCATTCAATTGCGGGGTATGCGGAACTGTTAAATGGTAACTAATGCCTTTTTGAACACAGAACTCCCTCATTTCATTCGACAAATATTCCCCTCCGTTATCAATATATAAATTTACAACTTTAAGGTTAAAATGTGCTTCAATTTTCGCAAGGAAGCCTTTAAAGATAGCAAAAACATCAGACTTATAAGTTAGTAAATATGTAACACAGTAATTGGTATATTCGTCAACAAAAATTACATAGTAATTTCTTTTATTCATAGTTGAAGGTGATATCGGTCCACATACATCCGAATGAACTACGAACCACGGTCTATTTGTGTGGTCTTTATTCTTGTATTTTTCAAAACTTAGCCTAGCCTGTCTTCCTTTTATACATACCTCACATAAATCATCATTAGGTTGTATATTTTCAATTAACTCAATGTTATCAACCATTTTCTTTGATTTCATTTCTACAAATTTACCTTTACTCATATGACCTAACCTCTCATGCCACAAACTATAATTATTCGTATTTGCAGTCGATACGTATGCCCTATTTGGTAAATTAAAATTAACAATGGGAACATTGTTACTGTATTTACCCTCCAAAATAGTTGTATGACCTTTATTGATCATTACACCTCCTGGATGAAACATAACTGTCAAACCAGCATCCTGCATCTTTTTAACAGATATTAGATTGTGAGGAACCTCAGGGCAGAACAATACCTCCTTTAAACAAATTTTAGCTTGAGTACTACTACATAGCTCAATTTCTCCTTTCTTTGATGCATATATAAATTCACCACATTTTGCCACAGAGATTTTGATAGGTGAATCCAAATACGTAAAAATGGTAAAAAGATTTTCGTCATTAATTATATGATCTGACGCTCCGGAGTCCAAGAGAAAAGAAATATTGTCATTTGCATAACACGCACGTTTTAGCATAAATGCAAAGCCTGACTGGCCTGACTGGCCTGACTCTGGTTGAGTAGACACCATTTGCACTTGTTTGTGGCTTGCCTGACTATCTTCTCCACCTTTTTCTTTTTTATATATAAAGCAATTCCTTTTTAAATGTCCTGCTTTGCCACAGTGAAAACATTTTAGTTTACTATTAAATTTAGTTTTATTAAATTTGTATTTGTTCGTTTGAAAATTTTGATTTCTGTGTTTTGTTATTGCATGTTTATTTTCGTTTCTAGTCGCTTGCAAAACTTTAAGACTAGTGTCCTTACAAGATTGCTTTAATTTAATTTCCTGAACTAATAATCTGTTCTTCAAGAACGCTAAAGTCAAATTGCTTTCAGAAAAAGTTTCAATCGCGGTAATAATCCCATCATATGGGGAAGGTAGGGTTAAAAGCAAATGGGATATTTTATCCATTTCATCCACTTGAGCTCCGGATGCCAGCAATTCTGTTACTAAATCATCAAATGTATTAAAATGATTTAGCAATGTTGTTTCACTCTTTAGTTTTAATGAAAATAACTGTTTGAGTATAGAGAGCTGTGAAGCTAAGCTTTTCCTTTCATATATTGCATCCAAATTTTTGAAAATTTATCTAGCACTGCTTTTGCTTTTAGCAAAACCAAGAAAGGAATCACTTAGATACTCTATAATCAAACTTTTAGCGCATCTATTTAGTTTCTCCCACTCATCCGTTTTTTCACCATCTTGATCAACAACTTGGAGCGCGTCATTTTCACTTAAAAGTGCTCTGACACGAAATTTCCATATGGAATATTTTTCCCCATCAAATGGTTTAATATTGCGCTTACCGTTCTCCATTTCTATTTATAAATTGTATTGATACTTATCTGCAGTTCCTAGGCATGGACTGGGCCCATAACCTATAAAAATTTACATTAGAACACCAAACTAGGACACCGCAATCCATATTGACCAATCCTCCACAGCAACCAGACCACGACAGCCAGCAACTCCTATGCAGCAGAAACAACAACAGCAACCAAGATTTCTTTTTAATTGAACTAATTTTCTTTGCAATAATCCAAACACTTTGTACACTATCGTACAGAGACAACAAAACATCAGTACATTAGTTATTTAATTAAACTTATTGATTTTATTTCAATTTCTTTTAGCTTTTCTTATTTAATTCACTTTCAGCAATCTTGTCACACCGGCGTTACAAAAAGAATCAATACTTCAATGTTAAGTTTTACATAGCATATAAACTTAACATTGCTATAATGAATATTGCAATTTGCTTTTGTCATGCAATGTAGAACATTCTCGAATATTATCTATGTTAACTAACATAGCTTCACATGTATGCTTGCCATGTATCTTCAAATGTCAATATCAAATACATGAGTCGCCAACATGGACTATTGATTACAGGACAAAACGCGTCTTTTCATTTCTCTTTCCACATTTTTGGACGGGTTATTGCAGTCGACCTCGGTTTCAAACTGTTTCTCGCGGAGAACTTTTGAACGGGTAGAAAAACTTAGCACCCGTGTTTGTATTCTTAATACTGGAATAACTACGCGTCCTCAGATACCCCAATTCAAGACTTTTGTATAATTTGCTGTGGGACCCATACAGGTGCACTACATATTCATACTACATACTACTCATACTACATATTCATACTATACTATATGAACATAAACTTTATATGGACTGCTAAGTGCATATCTTTATTTACACTTATGAAATTGTTGCGCAGAAAATTTGTACTGCTAAATTTCAGTATGCATTATACTCAGTTGCCACTGAAATGTGTCTCTCCGGTTTGTCTCTACACTGTGCAAAGCAACATCAAAATCTTAGAAACAAGTTTTTCAATTAAAATAAAATTTGTCTAAGCGGGGTCGCCCCTCGGCAGTGATTTGGCAAGCACTCCGAGTGTATTTCTGCCAAGAAATGTTCTCAGTGAAAACTGATCTGTCTCGCAGATGCCGCTTTGGAGTCGGTATAAAACAAGTAGGTCCTGCCGGCCAATCTGAAGGGAAAATCAAAAGGAACACGATGGCGTGTGTTTTTATACGCATATACGTCTACGTTTGCGCGTAAAAAAACGCTTATTCTCACATAGATAATGCTTAGGAGACCCATCTAGCGGCAACTAACTACAGAACATGTTGTACCGAAAAGCGGACACACAAACCTCTGTAGTATGTCTGTGTATAACCTATAGCTGAATCGGTTGCGGTGAATGGTGTACACACACCATTTGTAGAAGTGATACATAGAATTAGTGTAGAAGTGAAACCATAGATGTTAAGTAATGATTAGATAATGCTAATGATTGTTAATTAACCTTCATTTGCGAAATTCCCTAATTCATTAAACAATAAGTAATAGTTCAACTAATTCCCATTAAATAATTGAAATTTTTTTTCTAATGGTAAATCTAATTGCAATTAATTGCCATTAGTAAAAAAAATTGGTTTGCCTTTACAATTAGAAATCTAATTGACTTCTGCTAATGCAATTAGATATTCAATAAATAATTGATTCTAATTCGAGCTACTTGAATATCTAATAGCATTAGCAGAACTCAATTAGATTTCTAATTGTAAAGGTAAACCAATTTTTTTTTGCTAAAGGCATCTAATTGCAATTAGATTTACCATTAGAAAAAAAATTTTAATTATCTAATGGGAATTAGTTGAACTATTTCTAATTGTTTAATGAATTAGAGAATATAAACCAATTGCATCAATTACTAATTCTAATTGGAATTTAACATGTATGGGTGAAACATAGACACTAGGGCGGGTCGATTTAAAAATTGCTCATTGCTCTGTGAAAATCGTATTCTAGGGATCAAAATAGGAAACTTTGCCGAAGGAACCATACCTCTAAAACGAATTCTGATGTCCCCCCCTTTGGGTCGAACTTTTGGGTAGAGGCAATTTCAATTCTACCTGCTGTGTCTTGTGGTGGCTTAAAAAAACAACACAAGCAATTATACGATCTGCAATTGTGTCACAGTGATACCTTCATTTTTTAAAACGGTTGAATAAAAAACCCACACAACTATGTTTACGACATGCAAAAGTATCACAGTGATGCCTTGGTTTTAAAAGGGGGTTGTAAAAACGGTAATTTCTAATAATTTTTTTTAATTTCTTTTCTATTACTAAGTTAAATTCATTTTTTCATTTACATATGTTCTGACTAAATAAATTTCTAAAGAGAAAAATAAACTCCAAAAAGAAAAAACATAGGCATTTCAAAGTGGGATTTTTCAAAATTTGCCCCTACGACCCAAAGGGGGGGACATCAGAATTCGTTTTAGAGGTATGGTTCCTTCGGCAAAGTTTCTTATTTTGATCCCTAGAATATGATTTTCACAGAGCAATGGGCGATTTTTTTTGCCTCCCCACAAATCGACCCGGCCTAATAGACACATATTTCAGTTGCGTCTGAGTATAATGCGTATTGAAATTTAGGAGTCCTAATGTTGTTGTTGTAGTAGTGCTTCGCCCCACTTAATAGGTGCGTCCGATCACAAATTGTAATCAATGTCGTCCAAGAAAATTTGCTGTTTCAACAGGGGTGGACCATAATGAAAGGGGTGTAAGAGGCGTTGGTTCCACATTACAATTAAAGAGATGGTTGGTGTCATGTGGGGACACATTGCAAGCGGGGCATACATTTTGTATGTCGGGGTTGATTCTGGATAGGTAAGAGTTTAGCCTGTTACAGTATCCAGAACGAAGTTGAGCTAGAGTGACTCACGTTTCCCTCGGCAGTATGCGTTCCTCTTCCGCAAGTTTTGGGTACTGTTCTTTGAGTACTTGATTCAACGGGCAATTCCCGGCATAAAGGTCCGACGCCTGTTTGTAGAGTTCACTGAGGACTTGCTTGTGTTTTTTTGCTTCATACGGCTGAGTTCTCAGGTGCCGTATTTCCTATAATGCTTACGGAGATGACGCCTTAAGCCCCTAGGCGGTGTTGGCTCATCAATCAGATGTCTGTTGGGATGCCCAGGTTTCTGGGTATTCAACAGGGACTGTTTGGTTAGCATCTCATTTCGCAGTATTTTAGCAGGCCTGTAGCTTATACCAGTGAGTAGTTTTTAGGCTTGGCGACCATATAGGGGACGCGTAGCATGCAATCGGCTGGCCAATTGCTTTGTATGTGGTAATGAGCCTTTCTTTATCTTTTCCCCAAGTACTGCCAGCAAGGGATTTGATGATTTTATTACGGCTCTGGATTTGCGGTACAATTGCGGCCGCATGCTCACCAAAATGTAGATGCTGATTAAACGTCACACCCAAGATTTTGGGGTGTAGGACAGTCGGTAGCGCAGTGCCATCGACGTGGATGTTCAAAATGGTTGACATTTGGGACATCCATGTTATAAATAAGGTCGCGGAGGATCTAGTCGGTCCGTCTCCGATACCTTCCCGGAGCAAGAGAATATGAAGCAGTCCCGCTGCAAGGAGCTGCTGGGAGGATGACAATTTGTGGGAGGGATGCAACAAATTAAATGGGGTTACACTGAAATGACAGTCCTTGGTCGGGAAATATCCCAGGTCGCTCCGGTACATAGAACCGACTGCCTTGGGAAGCGTAGGAGTCCTCATTTTATGCGCTAATACCCGTTTTTTTTACATGTATATACAACTGCATTTTCTGGTAAAAACGCTTATCATCACTTAGATGGTTAGGAGACCCATCTAGCGGCAATTATTGAGAACTCGCGGCAGTGTTTAAATAACTCGCTACAAAACGGGCTGTGCTTAATAGCGAAGGCACGAACTTCTGTTGGTCATAGTGTGTAACCTATAGCTGAATCGGTCGCGAAGAATCGTGGACACACACACTTTTCGGTCATAAAAGTGGAGTATAGAGATAAAATGCAGGAACACATTTCAGTAGGAACTGAGTATAATACATAATGAAATTTAGCAGTACTAAAGCTGCAGACATTGGTGCTTTATCGCTAACCGTATCGGTAACCTTATAACAGCTGATTCGACCAAGAATGAGAATCAATGCAATCGATTATTGGTGCCGCTAAGGTCGCAACCGTATCGTACCAACCAATTGGTTTTTGGTTTACCGTCGTAACGATACACAGCTGATTACGTTAGGGATACGACTACAGCGATACGACAAACGGCACCATTGACTACAGCTTAAATTTCTGCTCAACAATGCCATAAGTGCAGATAAAGTTATGCCCTTGGCAGGCATACAAAGTTTAAATGCATTTTTTCATCGCTTTTCTCGTAACGATTTCTTTAATAAAAGTGGATTAAAGAGGATTTAAACTTTTTTATAAAATTTTTTATCTCTTTTCTTTGTAACAACTAGTTAAAAAAATCTATAAATCATATAAAGTCGCTAAATGCCATGTATGCACATAACTTCACACAGAATGCTCCAGTTTTAAAACGGTTTTTTGCATTTGAAAGCTTAGCTACGTGAGATGGTACAGTTAATATAATTTGAAGGTATATATTATAGGGGCGTGGCAAATTGCCAAAATGTAGTAGAAAATCATAAATTTTTTGTTTACACAGCTATAACTCATAAACGGAAGGATGGATTTGAAAAATTCTACTTGTTTAGGCAGGATGCCTAACTAGGCAGGATGCCTAACTTTTTCCGCATCTGTCTGCGATCTCCCCAATGCAACCCTGCGAATCGATACTCGAATTAATTTGTAACCACCCACACCATCACCGCCACTTGCATGTGCATGCATGTACATGTACATACGTGTATGTGTGTTTTTTGTCAGCACTCATGCATATGCATGTCGGGGTTGATGTGTGGGTGCCTTTCCCCTCCAAAACGGAGGATTTTGCGGGTCAATGGTTGTAGCTTGCTATACAACCGGCCTCTTTGATTTCAACAGGCAACGCGTACACATCTGCCGTCAGCGATCTCTGTCGTAGTCACATATTCACAAGGTAATATATTTTCCTGTATATTTGTTAGCTACCCAATAAAACAAATCATTATAACGAGAAATCTCGTATTCTCTTATTTTCCAACTAAATATATCAAATAAATTTTTTTTTGGTAGGCGAATTCAAGTTTATTGATGGAGATTAAAGGATGAAATTAAGCACTGTCCAAAGTCAGGAAAAGATAATTCATATTTTTTTAATATGTCAGCACTCATGATCGGTGCATCCGCTTTCGATGCGCCAAAAGTGCCGCGGATGACGTATATTTTTTTGGGCATTCCCAACATCGATAGGGAAAAAACTTCATATGCCCATTCAGATGAGCAACGAGGCACACAAACGATCCAAGCGTCCTCTGGCACACCCGGCAGCGATAGGACCCTTGCGACGTTGGACTCTGGGCTGTCCGCGACATCCACAACTGACCCGCACACCCCCGATAAAATTGGGCGTACCAGGCGGTGGCCCTCCCACGCGCCCACACAATAATGGGCTTCCGCTGAGCTTGTAACACTTCAGGAGCGATGCCCCTCAACGCCCCTACCACCTCCTGCTGCAGAATCTCGTCCGGCACATAGCACTCGTAGGATCCTCTCCGCCGCTCCAGATAATGGATTTCGGCAACCAATTGAAGGGCCCCCGCATCCTCACGCTCCAAATTTATCGTAATGTATTGCATTATCGAAAAACTGAAAAGAAAAGAGAAAATCCATTATAGAAAAAAAATTATCAAAATTCCGTTAGGAATTTGTTATACTTACATTATACTAGCCTGAGAATCCGCTGGCAAATAACAAGGTGGTGAGGATAATTTATCCACCGCACTCCTCCATTAATGTATCCTGGAAAATTCCTGTTACGGGAAAACAACTGGATGGCAACCCGCAACATAACAACGGCAGCCTCATTAGTGCTGTCAGACTAAGGGCGGATACCGAACACAAAAAAAAAAAAAAATCAGTACCGAAAACCGCTAAACATCACAATCGGAACTGACGCGTTTTTCTATTTTTTACTCCTGTGGGCGTCTCATGCAGTACCAACCAGTCATGCACAACAAAGGAACTCAAAAAAGGGGAAAGCAAAGCAAAAAAAAACCTCTCCTTGCACAAAAAATTCCACATTTTTTTTAACAAGAAAATTTTTTTTTGTTGGTTTTTTTTCTTACCTTGTCCGTTTTTTTTTCTGGGTGCTGTTTTCTGGCTGGTGGGCAGGACTTGTTGTTTTTCAACAACAAACATCACAAACAGTCATTATAAGGGCTCGGTACAAAAACAATCCGGGTCCCGAAATAAAAGAATCCCGACACGACAAAATCCCGAAATGGGAAAAAGTCAACTGTTTCTACCGGCCTAGTGTGCTACTGCCCCAGTGACCTAGTTTTTTTTTTCAAGGGCAAGTAAATACATATACCTATATATATATATATACTCGCACACCACAAATTCACCATACCAGCTGTCAGGTGACCAATAAATACACGACTGGGTTGCACGCCATCTCAAAATGGTACGTGCAGATAGAACGCGTCGTTGAGAACGCATCGCCAATCTGCATGCAAGCACCGGCAGTTGGTACACTTTCCAATTTAATTACGA
Source organism: Eurosta solidaginis (assembly GCF_040869045.1). Lineage (NCBI taxonomy): Eukaryota > Metazoa > Arthropoda > Insecta > Diptera > Tephritidae > Eurosta > Eurosta solidaginis. The sequence goes on along the minus strand of NC_090320.1, from coordinate 81,072,736 downwards.
TTTGCGCTGCTCGTCATGAGCTTTCGCACAAAATTAAATACATACCTTCGTCGGCCCCTACGCTTCGCTTTAAACTCGCTTTAATTCATCTATTTTAATATACGTTTTTGTAATAAAACACCTTCGCTTCACCCAACCAACCTCACGGCCACTCGCCCTGGCACATCCATAAAATGCCACAGTCGACCTGAGAGCGACACGACACGGTATACACTGGAACGGAGACCTCGGCCTCTTCGTCCAGCCCAGAAAAACCTCAAAACCCTCGAGTCTGGAACGGAGACCTCTGCCTCTTCGTCCAACCAACAAAACCTCGGCGATGAGACCTCGGCCTCTCCATCCGGAACGACAAAAAACCAAAGAATAACAAAAAATGGTGCCACTCTGGAACGGAGACCTCGGCCTCTTCGTCCAGCCTTACTGGCCATCGACTATACACATATTACATTCTGAATTTCTATATTTATGTATAATTCAATGGCAAGAAATATTCACTTATAACTGTTCATAACCGCTAATTTTTTCATCTTAGCTCAGGTGGCATGCGAAGCAAGTCGGAAAGGATTCCCGGCCATTTTGCGTCGTCAGACGAACTCCTCATTTAGATTAAGTTTAGTGTGTAAGTCTTATATTCATTTTTCTCGTTTCAGTGGAGGTCATTGGCGGAAAACGATGTTGCGTATCGCAAGGGGGGCCGGCATGTTTAGGCAGGATGCCTAACTTTTTCCGCATCTGTCTGCGACCCCCCAATGCAACCCTGCGAATCGATACTCGATACTCGAATTAATTTGCAACCACCCATACCATCGCCGCCACATGCATGTGCATGCATGTACATGTACGTGTATGTGTGTTTTTTGTCAGCACTCATGCATATGCATGTCGGGGTTGATGTGTGAGTGCCTTTCCCCTCCAAAACGGAGGATTTTGCGGGTCAACGGTTGTATAGCAAGCTACCTCTTTGATTTCAACAGCCAACGCGTACACATCTGCCGCCAGCGATCTCTGCCGTAGTCACATATTCACAAGGTAATATATTTTCCTGTATATTTGTTAGCTACCCAATAAAACAAATCATTATAACGAGAAATCTCGTATTCTCCTATTTTTATTTCCACACGCCATATTCCCATTGAGATCGACCCCGGTGCGCCCACCTCTCGCAAGGATCAGAAGCACCCCGGCCGAACACTACTTTTCAGTAAAATTTTGAAATATTTACCTTCGTTCTGCATCAAAAAAAATTCTTGATTCCTTTCTTATATCAGCCAAATTGTTTCTACAAAAGTAACATTTTTACCAAAAAATTCGTGTGTGATTGTTCGGTGTCAACTGTTTGAGGAAATTACTTTTGAGTTAGGCATGATGCGACACATACGTATATACACAGCATTCGCTGCGTTATTTAACTTCGGCCGTAGGTTTATAGGTATGTATGTATTTTCATATCAGCTTGACATGCATATGTATGTACATACACAAATAATAATAAATGGTTAAGAATGCATACATCTCTCGAAAAATACTATTTCGTTAAAAATATTGAACATTTCCTTAAAATTCTTAAACAAAAGTTTAATTTTTTTGTATTTTTGCATGTATCACTACGTAGTATAAAACAGAGTCGCTTTTCCTGTCCCTATGTCCCTTTGAATGCTCAAACCTTTAAGACTACGCAACGGATTTTGATGCGCTTTTTTTTAGTAGATAGAGTGATTTAAGAGGAAGGTTTATATGTATAATAACATCCATTAAATATTGGAGAAATGCTGTTAAATTTGAAGTTTCTAATGTGATGTATATATATAAAAGAAAGTAGTGTTAGTTACACTATTTATAGCTCAATAACGGATGAACAGATTTGGCTGAAAATTAGTGGAGGGGCAGCATAGAACCAGGAGACAGACATAGGATACTTTTTATCCCGTTCTGGATAGGGTCTTGAGATCAAAACGTGGACTTGGGTAATCCTGGGATATATTTGTCCAATATGGGTATCAAATGGAAGCTGTTTATGAGTACTTTGGTACGGGGTATTTTTCGTACTCATGGGTGACTAGGGTCCCGAGATATAGGCCAAAACGTGGACGCGGGTACCCCTAGAAAGTGGTAATACAACATGGATAACAAATGAAAGTTGTTGATGAGTGCTTTAGTACATGATAATATTCATACCTATGTATTTGTGACTAGGGTCTCGAGATATAGGCCAAAACGTGGATGAGGCTAACACTATGATGTGTTTTTACATTATGGGTATCAAATTGAAGCTGTTGATGTGTGCTTTAGTACAGAATAATCCCTATACCCCTGGGTGACTAGGGTCTCGAGATATAGGCCAAAACCTGGACCCGGATACCCCTAGAATGTGTCCGTAATATGGATATCAAATGAAAGCTGTTGCTGAGAGCTTTAAAGTAATTTTCATTGTGATATTCGATTTAGTCGCATCAACCTGGCAAAACTGATAAATATGCATGCGAAGCCGAAATAAAGACATGAATTAATAATACCCACATACCTATTTACATACGTCCTATTCGATTTGCCTGAAATTGGTATATAAATTTGCCTATATTAGTATTTACGATCCTTCTTTTTCTGGGAGACGGGCTGGGACTGGGATTAGGACTAGGACTAGGACTGATACTCAGAGTTGGACTGGGACTCGGAATGGGACTGGAACAAAATACATACCACCCTCTGGGAATGGCAATAAGGGATGAAGAAGAATGGGAAAAACTTGTCAGAAGAGAAAAGAGGGAAGGAGAAGGAGACTGACAAAGATATAGAGTGAGAGGAAGATAGAGATGGATGAAGCGAAAAAGGCGGAGGGAGGAGAGAAAAAAGGATTAAGAAAAAGTGAAGAGGGGGGAGGGCAGGACTAGACGGAAAAAGCTTATTAAAATGTATGCAGATAGACCAAATTTATGGCAGAACAACGTCTGACGGGTCTGCTAGTTATTTATAAAACTAAACACTAACCGCCACCAGCGTTGCCAGAACTTTTTCACAAAATAGGCATGATGACCAAAAAATGAAAGCTAAAAAGCTAAACAAAAACTTTTAAAGCTAATACATACATATATGATGCTACTTTATTTTTCTTGTATTTTCTCTTATATTTTTTTCCCTCCTAATACGGTTTCAGTACTGGTGTAAATTTGTAAACTATATTTCATATAAATAACGAAATACAAGAAAAATACAATCTCGTTCATTAAAAACAAAGGAGCCAGTTTTTATTACGATAGGTGTTTTGGACATTCGGCCGTTTTCTTCCATGGCTCAATTATATGGTTGGCTCATCTCATCAGCTGATTTTATTTATTTGATTGTATGGTCCATGGAATTGTCAAAAGGAGATGGCAAACTCAAAATGAAACCAACATATTGGCAACATTTTCTTACACATACAAAAACTGCCAAGTTTTATGTTTCCATTCCATACCATTCGCACCAACTCCAATACACAGATAAAGTTTCTACAGTTTTTCTAGCTTGGAATCCGAGACAAAATAAAATAGTGTCAAATAGGCAGAAGAAAAAAAGCTAAAAGTTTAAGGCAACTTATCCAGCGTTTTATTCTTTATTTTATTTCACAAAAAAACATAACAGGACAAATATTTCTTTAGTAATAAACTAAAAAAAATAATGTTTGCTTCAATTTAATAAAACGTAAATAAAATAATATGAATTTTATAAAAGTTGTTAAGTCTCGCATTTGACCACTCTTCTATACTAGAACTAAGAGCATTTGCTCTTCATTTCATATTTCAGGGGGGCTACTCTGTATTGCGATTCGAAAACGAATTCGATGCGATTGTCAAATCCGAGTCGATAAGCAAATGGTACTCTGTATTGCTGTAGCATTGCTAACAGTGTTGCCTTTTTGCTGTTTGCGTATTTTCCTGTGTGGGTTGGCATTACTGCTAGAAGATGTCAAAGAATGTAACAAAACAAATAAAGTAAAAAATAAACAATTGTATGTTGCGATTAGGAACGCGTTCAATTTGGCTTGTGTTTTAAATTAATAGTTGCAATAAAGATTTAAAAGTGTATAAAATGGATTCAGTGGCACTGTGGGATGACACAAACGAGGAGCGCATTGAAAGACGAATTATTCGTGATAGCTCCAATATAATAGGGGGACTCATGTAACCGTATAAATGCCTTATAAAGTGTGTAAACGTATAAATTTATTTAGTTTACGCACGAGCTGTCAAACTTTGTATGAAAAATCATTTACACAATTTTTATAAATTTACGCGCACATTTCATTGTGTAAAGGCGGTAAACTCAAAGGAATGCAACCTTGCAGACATTACAGACGGCATTTTCATCAAAAATCTCCAACATCAGCAAGTAAAGGCGTTTTAGTTTTGAATTTTCACTTAATCTTGGTATTTTTTAATTTGTATAACAATCAAAAAAATTTTTTTGGAAATAATACGGCTGAAAAACAATCAAGTTTATCAAGAGTATTACTAGGTGCGTTCATATAACCGCGTGTGTAAATGGATATAATTTTACACCTTATAAGTTTATATGCTATCATGAGTCCCCCTAATGAACCTTAGTGATAAGAGGTTTGCAAAATCTATGAATTTGTAAGTTTGTGACCTATAGAAAGTTTATTTTTTGTGTTTAGTTTTGTTAAAAATTTCCGCCTGAATAAGGATGCATTTTTATATAAGCTAGATAGCATAAATGGCGAACTCAAGAGCCCAAAAAGGTCAACCGCAGTTCCAAACATTTTAAAGTTGTCGAGCACATTGAAGTTTCTTGGCCAGGGGCGTATCAACACTTGATTGGTCAAGATCGCCACACGGGTATGGCCCAGCAAACGTGTTCCCGTTGCATGTTCGAGGTGTGTAGCCCCATTGAAAAAGTGCTATGTAAAAAACATATAGAGTTTCCATTGTCTGAAGCGGAAAAGAATGAAGCAAATAGAAGTTTCTATTCGGCTTGCGGAATTCCAGGAGTGATTGGTGCGGTCGATGGAACTCACATTCAATTGGTACGACCGGATCGAGACGAGCATTTATATTTTAACCGTAAGCTCAAACATAGCATTAATGCAATGGTGGTAAGAGTGATACAGTATTTATAAATACACATTTAAATGCAACTACATATTTATGTATTTATATATTTTAGATTTGTGACCACAAAATCCGCATAAGGGCAGTAGATGGAAGGTTTGAAGGTGCTTCGCATGATTCCCACGTCTGGAGCCTATCTTCAGAGCGTGTTTGCTTAAAGGCGAATTTTGAAAATGGAGACAGAGGAGTGAGAATTCTTGGTAAGATTAACATACTTTAGGTATTTCGCCTGAGGATTTGCTTCGCAGTTTTTCTAACCACATACTTATGTTTCTTTATTATAGGAGATTCTGGATATCCCCTCGAGCCATGGCTGCTAACACCATACAGAAACGCAGCAGAGAACTCTGACGAAATTTTTTTTAATGATAAGTTTTGCAAAGGAAGATCGTTAATCGAACGAACTTTTGGAGTATTAAAAGGCGGGTTTAGATGCCTCTTAGCTGCAAGAGAGTTGCATTATACACCCGAAAAAGTGGTTCAAATTCTAAACGTATGCTGTGCTTTGCATAATATTTGCATTTTATACAAAGTGGAAGATCCTTCAAACATTGTTTTCGAGCGAAATGACCCTTCAAGTGCCAATGTCGATGCACAAGAAAGCCGAAATTTATCAAATATCGCCAAAAACATTAGGGAACAAATTAAAAATAATATGGTTAACTGGAGAAACCCAAACTAAAGAAATAAAATATATGAATTGTTCAATTATTTTTGTTCATGTATTTTGAAATAGTTTTTACATACACATATGTATACAAATGTATGTGAATTTAAAACATAAAAATATTAAATTAAAATAAATTCGCACATGTTCACATATACACTTATGGCATTAAAAGGTACATTTTTTTTTAAAATTTTTTAATTTTCATTTTTTAATGTAAATACGTACATATATGTATGTATGGTTCAAATTAAAAGGTACAATATTTTTCACTTTTTAATGTAATATATATATGTAAATATATTTAGTTAAATTAAACATAAAAGCATTCAATTAAATCAAAATTAAATTCACTTCAATAAATTTACGTCATTAAATTAAATAAAGCGTACTGACTTTTTCTTTCAACATTGTACACATTATCACATACGTTTATACACTCTTATATTATATATTTATACAGTCTTTTATATTCATTTGGTTAATTATTTGGTAATTAATATTAAATTTAGCATCATTTTTGTAAAATCACATATTTTTTTATAAATAGGTACGGTCTTATTAGTATATATACATAGTGAAACAACACCTCTTTTGATTTACTGTGCCTGTCGCTTTGAGCTAGAGATCAACTCGTTGGTACTTGCTTCAACAGCTAGGACCTCCTTTTGTAGTTCTAGTTTGGTTAGCTTCATCTTAATTTTTGTATTGTCTACTGTTTGCTGGTAAAGGAACCTTTCTTTCTCCAGCTTTAGTCGGCATTCTTGTAGCTCTCGTTTTTTTTTTCATTTCGCTGTAAATGTTTATCAAGTTCGAGTCTATTTCGTTCAGCAAATTTGTTGAACGCTTGTGGTACTCGATTTGATTCGACACTTGATGTTCCAACAGACTTTGCTTTCTGCGCGGAGTTTTGGCGGTGTTCGAACAAGTGGGAAGCTCTTCTTGCTCGCTTTCTTCTGAGCCTGTATGTTCATTATCTGAGCACGAGTTCCCCGACCCGGCGGAACTGTCTGCTCGTGCTACCGGACTCCCACGTTGTACCACCGGACTCCAACGTTGTACCACCGGACTCCCACGTCATACCACCGGACTCTCACGTCGCGCCACCGGACTCTCCCTCGGTTGTATTGAAGCCGACTTTGGCTTAGCACCAAACCTCGAGGTGCTAATGGTTCCGCTCATGGACTTATCTGCACTCAATAGCTCACTTACTTCTTCTTCTAGGTGTGTTAACGGCACAAACCCCGACGGACCCCCACCAGTTCCGGAAACGCTTGTCTTGTTGCGTCGCATTTTTGATTTTAGATGCACTTTGTAATCAGCCCACACCTAAAATTTTTTGCATTTAACTATGTACATAAATAGCTACCGAGAAGTACTTACTTTTTTCCAACCAGCAACATCGCGCGATGGTGGACCAACTGCATTTAGCTGTGATGTTGCCCTCTTCCACAAATTTGAGGCAGCATTTCGACCATTCGCGGACTTTAGTAATCCCTTCGGCAAGTCGGAATGCGCCTTCATGAAGTCCACGAGCACTTCGAATTGTTTTTGTTGCGTGTGCTTCATTTTAGATTTTTCCCTAAAAAACATTAACAACACTATTTATTAAGTGTTTAAATAAACATAAAAAATATAACAACACACAGTTTTTGGTAAAAACTTACATTTTTTTGCCGCGCGACTGAGTTTTGTTGTAGGAAGACAGATTCGAATTTACAGGGCAATTGACATTCGCTTTCGCGATACAGAGTGTACGCAATTCGAAAGGGAAAAATGAATGCGAAAGGGAAAAAGCAAATCCGAAAATGTCAAATGTCAGTTGCGATAGTTGAGTTACAGAGTGTCGATAAGGCAAATGCGAAAAAATTTCCATTCTCATCGCAATACAGAGTAGCCCCCCAGGCCTTGCAACAGTATATCTACATGCATAAAAGTAAGTATGTACTATTCGCTTAATTCACAAAGGCCCTAAATAACAGATTTTTCGAAAGTGTGTTTTTCGCACATTTTGGTATGATATATTAAATAAAATACAGCCAACGATATGTATACATATATAAATCCCAAACGAACAGAATATATTGTGAGGAATATTAGCAACACTAAGGGATAAGGCTGAGTAAAACAGCACTGTGCTGTGTTATTGTGTTAAAACTCAGTAATGTGCGGCACGCACACGCACACATCGATTAATTTATAACACAGTGGCACACTCGATGGCACAAAGCTGACTGTTTCTATAGCACAGGGAATGACACTCAGGTCGTAAGTGCACATTCATACATACATAGTCCATTGTGCTTGTGTGTTGATTGTACTCATAATCTTGCCTGTGTATTACGTTTAAAAGATGTGGGCACAAAATGTATACTCTAAGTTGAAATAAGTTATATAACGTAGATTCCCTAAACATGGGAGTATGCAATAAGATAAATTTTGCCACGATTTACTTTCCTAAATGGCGTCAAATGAAGCGTTAGAGGTAAGTAACACAGTATTGTGCTCTGATATTGTGCCAACACTCATATCGACTTTCGATAATCAGTTGTAATACAATTGTGTCAACACAATGTGTTAACACTGCAAAGTGTGCCTGTGTTACTGTGTTAACACTCAAAAAATAGTGTCATTACCCACCACTACTAAGGGATACTATCATCTCTAAGCTGATACTCAATAGTGACTTGTATGCACATAACCAAATTAATCATTATGTCCATACAAGCAGCGGAGAGCAACGCCAACCAATGCATATATCTGAGATACTCCCAAAAGTAGGCAATAATTTGTGCAAGTGTCACTCACATATACACGCGCATATGAGAAGCTATAAACGTATTTATAGCTGGTAATTTTATAGCTGATAACTAACTAGTAAATTCTAGAAATAGAAGCGCCTAGAAATCAAACAGTATAAAAAGCAGCAACAGTTGAGGCACGACAATGAGTTTGATTTAAGCACGCTATCTGCCGAGAAGTAGTAGTATTGTGAGTACTTGAATAAAGGCTATTTTGCATTATTGAATAGTGGAGTTATTTATTCAACAGTTTAGTGATTCGAACGTTAGTAGAAGGTTGCAAATAAGAGGAATTTCAGTAAATTCGTTACAATTGGTGTCAGAACCCTGCAAACATCGACTACCGAAACTACCAATACAATCATAAACATTTCTAACTCACTAATACCAATGAAAAGAAAGTAAATTAGCATTTGGTAAACTTTTAGTAGCCATCCGTTATAATTACCAATCCTTCAAACCTTCAGGCCATCCCTCCCTCCCCACCCCCAAGTTTATTGAGGAGCTAGGGGTCGCCAGAGCCTCGCCTGTTAGTGAAACAGGATTCGCCGCGGATAGGTGAGGTTGACAATTGGGTTTGGAAAAGCTATATATTGCGCTGGCAACCTGAAGGGTTGCGCTACACAGCCCCTTGAATCTGGTATTTTAGTCGCCTCTTACGACAGGCATACCTACCGCGGGTGTATTCTGACCCCCTAACCCGCTGGGCTGAGGAGCGCTTATCATTGCAGGCACAAATGTCTTCGCACTTAGAAGCACATAATACAAAAATTGTACAACTCGAGGACAAAATGGATGCCGAGATAGAAGCTTTGAGAGGTCGTAGACAGGAGTTGCAAATAAATAGCGCAGCAGTTTCAGCCAGTAATCCAAAGGTAAAGACACCATCCTTTGACGGTTCTGTTGCTTTCCAGGTCTTTAAGCTGCAGTTTGAGAAGACCGCAGCAGTGAGCAACTGGAATGCTGAAGATAAAGTTGCAGCTCTATTCGTAGCATTGAAGAGGCCAGCAGCCGAAATCCTACAGACGATTCCCGAAGGAGAGCGGAACAACTATTAAGCATTAAAGGCCGCTGTAGAACGACGTTACGGAAGCGAACATAGGAAACAAATATAACAAATATAATTGCAAAACCGCTGCCAAAAATCTAACGAGACTTTGCAGGAGTTTGCTTCGAACATTGAAAGATTGGCTCATTTTATATATGCGGACGCACTGAAAGGGTAAAGATTCAGAGCTTTATAAACGGCATACGGGACGCCGAAACGAAGCGAGTCAAATACGCGAACCCAAAGCAAACATTTGCTGAAACGGCGTCCCATGTATTGACTCAGGAAACGGCGTTACTATTGAGTAAACCAGCATACAAAGATCATAGTGTAGAAGTGAAAAGGCCAGAATGGGTAGACACAATTTTAGAAGCATTAAAAGGAACGCAGCAGAAAAACGATGTGACGGCACCATCGTGCTTTAAGTGTGGAAAGCCAGGGCACATTGCACGTTATTGCAGTACCAATACCAATAGTTCCAACAATGTGGGTGGCCGTAAACGCTGAGCTGAAGGAGATGAGGAAATCTACAAGTCCACTCAATCGTTAAACTAAAGCGAGTCAGCCGCAAAGGGGCGACAGCTGGCTCCCTCAGTAGAATGCCCGATAATCTCTATCTCGAAAATTGGAAGAAGGTCAAACAATCTTACTGTCGGAGGCCACATGGATGGAAAGGAACGTTTACTGACTGTAGACACGGGTGCATCTCATTCCTTCATTCGATCAGATTTATTCAACAAGAAGATAAGACCATTGCTTGGAGCAAGATTACGTACAGCCACGGGAGAGGACACCTAGGTAATTGGAGAATTAGCATGTGAAGTAGCAATTGGGAACGTCATGGTACTACACAATTTTATAGTGGCAGAGATTGTTGATGAAATCATAATTGGAGTGGACTTCTTAATCGACCAAGGCATCAAGATCGACATGCAAAGTAAGACGATGCGATATAAGAACATGGATGTGCCACTTAATTTCGGCTACGAGAAAGGCTACAGCAGTAAACGAAAGCTGGTGGAACAAAGTCAGCAAATACCAGCAAAATTAGAAGCAGTCATCTGGGCAAAGGTTGATGGAGATTGTGGGACAAACAAATTGTGGGTTGTCGAGGCAGCAAACAGATCAACACCGAACGTACTTGTAGGAAAAACCCTGGCTATGACAAAACAGGATGGACGTATTCCGGTAAGCGTACCCAATGAATTCAAGACACCACTTAAACTGACAAAAGGAGCCATATTGGGAAGATGCCAAGAGGCTGAAGTAGCTATTAACTGTGAGCAGCTCCAGGAACACGTTTCAACTAGCAATACTGATATTTCAAATGACATCACGGCATGGACGGAGAAGCTAGATCATGATTATCAGATTAAGGCAAAGCAACTGCTCCTTGTAGGGTTTTCTACTTGAGTTAAATATATTTTATTTTTGTAAATTATTATACTCAGCTGAGCAGAGCTCACAGAGTTTATTAACTTTGTTCGCATAACGGTAATCCGTAACGGCATAAACTAATCGAGATAGATATAGACTTCTATATATCAAAATGATCTGGGTGAAAAAAGAAATTCATTTAGCCATGTCCGTCCGTCTATAAACACGATAACTTGAGTAAATTTTGAGGTATCTTGATGAAATTTGGTAAGTAGGTTCCTGGGCGCTCATCTCAGATCGCTATTTAAAATGAACGAAATCGGACTACAACCACGCCCACTTTTTCGATATCGAAAATTTCGAAAAACCGAAAAGTGCGATAATTCATTACCAAAGACGGATAAAGCGATGAAACTTGGTAGGTGCGTTGACTTTATGACGCAAAATTGAAAATTAGAAACATTTTGGGCAATGGGCGTGGCACCGCCCACTTTTAAAAGAAGGTAGTTTAAAAGTTTTGCAAGCTGTAATTTGGCAGTCGTTGAAGATATCATGATGAAATTTGGTAGGCATGTTACTCCTATTACTATACGTGTGCTAAATAAAAATTAGCGAAATCGGATGACGAACAGACCCACTTTTAAAAAAATTGTTTTTTAAAGCCAAATTTTAACAAAAAACTTAATATCTTTACAGTATAAAAGTAAATTATGTCAACATTCGACTCCAGTAATGATATGGTGCAACAAAATACAAGGATAAAAGAAAATTTCAAAATGGGCCTAACTCTGCCCTTTTTCATTTAATTCGTCTAGAATACTTTTAATGCCATAAGTCGATCAAAAATTTACCAATCCTTGTTAAATTTGGTAGGGACATAGTCGACCGTCTGTCCTTCCGCTCGGCCGTTAACACGATAACTTGCGCAAAAAATGATATATCTTAACTAAACTTAGTTCACGTACTTATCTGAAGTCACTTTATCTTGGTATAAAATATGGCCGAAATCCGACTATGGCCACGCCCACTTTTCCGATATCGAAAATTACGAAAAATGAAAAAATGCCACAATTCTGTACCAAATATGAAAAAAGAGATGAAACGTGGTAAGTGGATTGGTTTATTGACGCAAAATATAACTTTAGAAAAAACTTTGTAAAATGGGTGTGACACTTACCATATTAAGTAGAGGAAAATGAAAGAGTTCTGCAGGGCGAAATCAAAAGCCCTTGGAATCTTGGCAGGAATACTGTTCGTGGTATGACATATATAAATAAATTAGCGGTACCCGACAGAAGATGTTCTGGGTCACCCTGGTCCACATTTTGGTCGCTATCTCGAAAACGCCTTCACATATACAACTAAGGGCTACTCCCTTTTAAAACCTTCATTAATACTTTTAATTTGATACCCATATCGTACAAACACATTCCAGAGTCACCCCTGGTCCACCCTTATTGTGATATCTCGAAAAGGCGTCCACCTATAGAACTAAGGTCCACTACGTTTTAAATAATCATTAACACCTTTCATTTGATACACATGTCATACAAACACATTCCAGGGTTACCCTATGTTTATTTTGCTAAATGGTGATTTTCCCTTATTTTGTCTCCAAAGCTCTCAGCTGAGTATGTAATGTTCGGTTACACCCGAACTTAGCCTTCCTTACTTGTTTTTGAATTATTTTTATTTTGTATATTATTTCAAAATGAAAATTTTATTGAGTTATTTTAAAAATTTAAAAATGTAAAGATATTTAAATTAAGTAATAAATAAAGATTTATTAAAATATATAGTTATTACTATATTTGACCAGGATGGTTCCAAAGCAGGCCGCACCAATGTTGTGAAACATCAAATTGACACCGGAGACGCGAGGCCGATACGACAAGCTCCTCGTAGTGTTCCACTGGCGAAGCGGGAAGTTGTGAGTCAAATCGTACATGAAATGAGCGATAGCGGCGTTATCGAACCATCAGCTAGTCCATGGAGCTCACCGGTGGAACTTGTGAAGAAGAAGAATGGGAAAATGAGGTTTTGCGTGGACTACCGCAAGTTGAACGACGTCACGAAAAAGGCTAGCTACCCATTGCCAAGAATTGACGATACTCTGGACTCACTGGTTTTCCACACTGGACTTGAAAAGCGGCTACTGGCAAGTTGAGGTGAAGGAGGAAGATAAAGAGAAAACAGCCTTCACTGCCGGTGATCGTCTTTGGCAATTTACAGTGATGCCTTTAGGATTTTGTAATGCACCAGCTACTTTTGAGAGACTCATGGACCAGGTACTGAAAGGACTACATTGGAAAACATGCTTGGTGTACTTGGCCGACATCATCGTATTTTTTTTTTTTTTTTTTTTTTTTTAATGGACGTTGTGGCAGCGCGCTGCCCTCAAGTGGCCCAATGAAACCAGGCTAATCCTGTTCACGCGATCGATTTATATATATATATAATAACTTTTTTTTTTTTTATTTTGCCGAGTCTTTGATGGGCAGCGGTTTGTCAAGCGTCACGATCTGAGACTGCTCAGCTACAAAAGAAATTTCATCAGCCAAGCGTAATACTTAAAGAGAACAGAAGCAAACGTATTATACATTAATTTAGAGAGGTGAGAACAATTTTTTTTATAGAAAAAGGGGAGTCCGAGCTATCAAATGTGTTTGAGTGAGAGTTATAATCTTGGCATAAACGCCGAAAAGGTTCATTTTGTTCGAAATTCGTTCTACATTGTTTCAGCAGAAGAGGTTTGAAGTGTCTCGATGTCCGAGAGGGAACGCAAAAGTTCACACCATTCAGAAGGAATGGGCTCGAAATTGATCCATTTAAAAGTTTTGTCATAAATATTACACCAAGCATTTCCCTTCGACTAGCAAGAGTTGGAAGATTGATAAGCTTTAATCGATTAGTATAAGGTGGAAGATTAGTTAAAGAGTCCCATTGGAAATTTCTTAAGGCAAATAGTAAAAATTGTTTTTGTATTGATTCGAGACTGTCTGCATGGACTTGATAACGCGGATTCCAAATTATCGAGCCGTATTCTAATATTGGCCTAACTAATGTTGTAAAAAGTGCTTTAGTTATGTAAGGGTCGTTAAATTCTTTTGACCACCGTTTAACAAATGCAAAAACTCCTTTGCCTTTATTCACTGTAGCATTAATATGAAGATTGAAACTAAGTTTGGAATCCATCATGACTCCCAAGTCAATAAAATTATTTACAGTTTCTAGACTATAGTTGTTAATTGTATATGAAGCTGGTGGCGAAACTCTCCGAGAAAAACACATGAGTTTACATTTTTTGAGATTGAGCGGCATATAATTTACATTGCACCAGGTAACCAAGTGATTTAAATCTATTTGAAGCAAGGAATGTTCCTCAACCGAGGCACATGATTTGAAAAGTTTTACATCGTCTGCGTACATCAAGATTTTTGAGTATTTAATTGTACCAGATATATCGTTTAAGAACAACAAGAACAGAATTGGACCAAGATGGCTGCCCTGAGGAACACCAGAAGAAACATTGATGACCCCAGAAAGTGTATTTTTAAAGATTACTTTTTGCGTACGATAACCAAGATACGAAGAAATCCAACATATAAGACGGGGTTGAAAACCGAGTTGACTGAGCTTATGAATAAGTAATGGGTGTGATACTTTGTCGAAAGCTTTACTGAAATCGGTGTAAATTACATTAGTGTGAAGGCCTTTTCTAAATCCATTAGAAACGTGGGTGGTAAATTCTAGTAAATTGGTGATAGGTGATTTGCCCTTACAGAACCCATGCTGCGAGCTTGCAATTATGGGGGAAATAGAGAATGTTAGGTGGTGGGTAACAATAGCCTCAAATAACTTTGGGATAGCGGATAACTTTGCTATGCCCCGGTAGTTTTCTATTGAAGACCTGCTTCCATTTTTATGAAGCGGAATAAGAAAAGATTCCTTCCATATTGTTGGGAAAACGCCATAAATTAAAGATAAATTGAATAAATCTGTTAGCGGCTGATAGATGTTTGCGGCACATTTTTTAAGAAAGTGTGTCGGGATCCTGTCGGGGCCGTATGAATATGATACTTTTAAAGTTTTTAAATAAGATAATACATCTTCTGAAGATATAAATGGAGCTCTGATTGAATAACATGAATCAATATGGTATGGGTATTCATTAGGTGAAACGTTGGTCTCAATAGAGTAATTTGATTTGAAAAATTCCGCAAAGAAGTCGGCGATCTCTTGATCATCGCTGGAAATATTATCTTGGAATTTCATGGATGATGGAAACCCTTTCACCCTGCGTTTAGAGTTTACGAATCCGTAAAATGCCTTCGGGTTGCAAGTTATATTTCTTTTCATTTTACAAAGATAAGCTTTGTAACACTTTTTGTTCAATTGAAAATACTTGCAGCGTAGAATCGAGTAATGTAAGTAATGGTTATGTAAACCCGTCTTTTTGAACAACTTGAAAGATCGAGACTTTTTATTCTTTAAAATTTTCAGCTCTTTAGTGAACCATACTTGGCT
Organism: Eurosta solidaginis; assembly: GCF_040869045.1. Taxonomy (NCBI): domain Eukaryota; kingdom Metazoa; phylum Arthropoda; class Insecta; order Diptera; family Tephritidae; genus Eurosta; species Eurosta solidaginis. The sequence goes on along the minus strand of NC_090320.1, from coordinate 81,057,211 downwards.
TGTATCGGAATGTACACAAATCCGCTTAGGTACGTATTTTTCAAAAAGACAGTAAATGGTATTGTAAAAGTGAGAAACGCTTTGCTCCACATCAGCATTAAATATTGGCCACACTATTCGAGATAGATCACGATTTAATTTTTTAAAATTGGCCTTCGCAAAGTCGAAGCGATAACTGGAGTCGTATCGTTTATTTCCGCTGTTACAAGCATAATTTACAACTTCGTAAACTATTTTGAGGGAAGGGTGGTAAGCATCTTCAGGTTCAATAATGGGTTCGCATCGACTAATGGAATATTTAGATTCATCATCCACAAAGGCTAAATCTAACACTCTTCCGAATTTATTCGATTGGATGTTGATTTGTTGAAGGCACAGCTCAGACATTCCTTCTAGAAATTCATTGTTGGAAGACTTTGACGAAACTGGTACGATATTAAAGTCAGAGATGCACCATGATATGTGTGGCATATTGAAGTCACCCAAGACAATAATGGAATCGGAAGGCTTTAGCATCGAATTAACAGTTCTTAGCAAGGAAATGTGATGCATATAAACGGACAGTTCAGAAGATGGCGGGATATAACAGATGGCCAAATAAATGTGGATATTTGCTAGTTGTGTGCGTATGCACAAGAACTCAGTTGTATCGGTGGCGGTTACGCAAATCTCTTCAGATGGTATTGAAGAGTGTACAGCAAGCAGAACCCCACCTCCAACCCTGCTCAGGCGGTCATTTCGATATATCTGGTAGTCATTACAGAGGATCTCTGAGTTAAAAACATGAGGTTTCAGCCAGGTTTCGGTTAAAGCAATTATATCGTAGCTTGAGTTAAATGACCTTAAAAACAGTTCTGTTAACTTGGTGTTTAAGCCTCTAACATTTTGGTAAAGTATGTCTAAAGCAGATTTTTCGTTCAGTTTTTTGACTCAGTGTTATTAACAGGGATCTTTGCTAAGTTTGGAACACTCTTATTCCGCCTATATTCAAATTCCCGCACAAGTGCCCCAGAGGCCCAAAAATCGTTACTCAAGATAGTGTCAAAATGGTCAATAGGTACATCTAATCTAAAGGAAGACACGTTTCTTTCATAACTAAAATTAAATTTCCGAATTGTTACGTCATGGGTTTTCCTTTTTGAGAAGATATACGATTTCAGATCCTCCTCAGTGGTATCCCTCTCGAATCTTGACACGAATATCGATTTTTTAGGAGGGACTACAACCAACTTCCTAGTTCCAGGCTCAGTCGCCTGAGAACGGTTTGCAGGTTCAATATTTTTTCTAGCTGCTAGTTTTGTTGGAGGTGCCTTTGATGTTGAAGGCTCTACTGTAAAAGGACTTGGAGATGCTAAGTTTATTAATTCTATCGTGCTAGGTGTAGGAACGATTGGGTTCTGGATGTTTTGAACGGGGTCTAGGGTCAATACGCCAGCCGAGACATCAGTTCGTTTTCGTTTGCTGTCACGACTGTCGCTGTTAGCATTAGCAGCTGAATCGGTAATACATTTGAAAGTTTTAAACAAGTTTTCATAATACTTGAATTTATCCCCTAATGTAGAAAGTTCCTTACCGATTTCGGAAAATGCGTTTCGGGTATGTTTGAAAAGCTTAAAAAGATCCACTTCCGTGGATCTGCATTTCAAGCACGACCAACGCACACCCTTGTTATCGTTGATCGCATCACACACCCTTGCTGTCAAACTAGCGCACTTCATATGAGCAAGCTCATCACAAAGCCAGCACGACACGAAACGCTCGGTATCACCTTTCAATTGGCAGTTAACAAAATTGCAAGACATTATAAGTTAAAGTAAAATTGATAAATTGGGCAGGAACTTTGATGAACATCTTAGGAACTTGGAGTAAGTTTTCCAGAGAATAGCTGGCGCTGGTCTGAAACTAAGTCCTAAAAAGTGTTCGCTGTTTAAAAAGGAAGTAAATTATTTGGGTCACAAGGTAATGACAGAAGTCATCTGTACAGCGAATGAAAAGATAGAGGCAGTAAGGATTGGCCAAGGCCACAGAACTTGCATGAATTAAGAAGTTTCCTTGGGCTGTGCACATATTACCGCCGATTTGTACCAAACTTTTCCAGCGTAGCCCATAGCCTCCATGAGCTTACATGAAAAAATAAAGCTTTTGTATGGAAGAAGGAGCAAGAAGTGGCTTTCCAAACATTGAAGGAGCGTTAGTGCACTGCCCCAATGTTGGCATATGCGATTCCAGGAGAAACATTTATTCTAGATACAGATGCGAGTGGATATGCTATAGGAGGCGTTTTATCATAACTGGTCGATGGACAGGAGAAGGTAGTTGCATATTACAGCCGTTCGATTGGAAAACCAGAGAGGAACTACTGCGTTACGCGGATAGAACTGTTGGCATTGGTAGAGTGCATTAAACATTTTCACAAATACCTCTACGGCCAGCGATTCCGCGTGAGGAGAGATCACGCAGCGTTGAAATGGCTTCTGCAGTTCCGTAATTCGGAAGGACAATTGGCACGGTGGATCGAGCGACTACAAAGCTATGACTTTTGCATTGAGCATCTAAAAGATAGTACCCATGGAAATGCCGATGCAATGTCACGAAGACCATGTAGCTTGGAATGTAAGCACTGTTCAACGGTCGAGGCTAAAGAAGACATTAAAGATATCCGGCTAGTGACTATAACATGTACGGATGAATGGGACGAGGAACAACTAAGGAAGTGTCAGCTAGAAGATACTGATCTATCACATGTTATGCAAGGGCTCGAATGAAACGAAAGACCAAATAGAGAGGAGATGTCAGCAGAGAGTCTCATTGCGAAGTCATATTGGGCACAGTGGAACAGTATAGAATTGATATCCGGTTGCTTGCATCGAGTATGGGAGAGTGAGGATGGTCAAAGTAAGAGGAAACAGATAGTTGTTCCAATGAAAAGGATTCCCGACGTTCTCAGTGAACTACATAACGGTCCAAGTGTAGGTCATCTTGGAATCACGAAAACGCTCGAGAAAATAAAGCAGATATTCTATTGGGTTAGTTGCCGTCAGTCGGTCACTGAGTGGATTGCGAACTGCGAGGTTTGCAGCAGGGCGAAAGGGCCCAAAACCCGAAGTCATGGAAAGGATCGCCATGGATGTCGCAGGTCCATTTCCTACTAGCAACCGCGTTCAAGGAAAGTTGTAGACAAGTACCATAAGGAGTGGGATACACACATATTATTCGTGATGGCTTACCGCTCGGCAGTGCATCAGACAACGGGCCAAACTCCCGCAAAGGTAATTTTTGGCAATGACCGTCGACTGCCAGCTGATTTGAAGTTTGGGATAGATGCCGATACGGAGAGAAATGTCAAGAAATCCACTGGTGTCTTGGAAGAAGAGCTGAGAGAGATACACGATCTTGTAAGGCAACAAGCAAAGATTATGAGTGACAAGATGAAAGCCAGATACGATAAAGCATTTAATTCGGAAGGTTTTCAGGAAGGAGATTTGGTGCTGTTATACAACCCACAACGAAAAAGGTTTGTCCCCGAAATTGCAGTGTAAATGGGAAGGCCCATGCGAAGTTGTAAAACGCATCAACGATGTAGTGTACTGCATACAAACCATTGGCAAACCACGAACCAAAATGAAAGTGGTTCATTTGGAAAGACTGGCGGCGTTTTGATCGAGAGATTTGTCTGATAGGGACGATCAGACTTGGGTGGAGGGCAGTGTGACGAATATTAGCAATACCAAGGGATACTATCATCTCTAAGTCGATACTGAGCAGTGACTTTTATGCACATAACCAAATTAATCATTATGTCCATACAAGCAGCGGAGAGCAACGCACAGCCACATGCATGTATCTGAGATACTCCCAAAAGTAAGCAATAATTTGTGCAAGTGTCACTCACATATACACGCGCATATGAGACGCTATAACCGTAGTTATAGCTGGTAATTTTATAACTGATAACTAACTAGAAAATTCTAGAAATAGGAGCGCCTTGAAATATGTCAACGAGGAAATCAAACAGTATAAAACGCAGCAACAGTTGGGGCACGACAATGAGTTTGAAAAGCACGCTGTGTGTCGAGAAGTAGTAGTATTGTGAAGTACTTGAATAAGGACCATTTTGCATTATTGAATAGTGGAGTTATTTATTCAACAGTTTAGTGATTGGAACGTTAGTAGAAGGTTGCAAATAAGAAGAATTTTAGTAAATTCATTACAATATTGTAATAATAAGGGGAATTTCCCTTATTTGCAACCTTCTACTTACCTTCGTATCGCTAAACTGTTGAATAAGGCACTCCAATATTTTGTATTATTAGACTACTTTGTCTTTATTAGACTACTTTGAAACTTCTTCGCAATTAATGTCCCTATTACCGTTTACAACTCAACTTAGTTGGGTTGTAATTAAAACAACCCAACTTTAAGACAACTCAACTCGTTTTTGGTATTACGAATTACAACTTATTTCAGTTGAAGTTGAATTGGTGTTGTTAACCTAGGAAAGTAATGATTTGACAGATAAATGGACAGCTGATCAAATTGTGGCGGAAATTTAAGCATTTGCAAAAGTGATTTTGTTATTACAAGATATTATATGATAATATAATAATTATTTGGGCGACCTTTATTTAATAACTCAGAGATGGCTTTGGCGGCTCGAGGTCAAATGTTCATTTTATAATAAAAATAACAAAGTTTTAATTTTGTGTTCCGATATATTTCGATTACAACCTTCGGTAATCATCTTCAAGGGAACTATAACAAATATAACATTATTTATAATACCAACTTAAAATATTGACAATAAAATAATAACATACATTTTATTTTACACATCCGTTCTGTTTGACGAGTCTGTCGATTTGTTGGTCAATAAATGTCTAAATATGTGGGCGGAGCCGTCAACATCGGTTTTGTAATTTAGTCGTATGTTAGGTGGTGTGTTAATTATATGCAGCATTTCCAAGGTGAGGCGCTTGCTATGGCGCCGAGAGGGTCCGAAATATGAGGCCCGATCCATATTTTTTTTGCACAGAACATCCTTCTGCGTTGGCGCTTTCGGCCGCGATTTGTAAAAATAACCCTGGGAGGATCCAAAGCCTTTCTGCATTAGTGTGTACAAAAATTTCGGCAAAATACAACAACCACATGAAAATTTGAACCGAAATGATATGACAGAAATTAAATTTAAAATTTTTGTTTTCGGATTCTAAAAACGGAGTTCGAAACGTGTCTTTCGATACCAATTTTGAAAATTTTTGTTAAAAATTAGGTGGTGAACCGTCTTGTAAAACATTACCTTTTTTCAGGCATGCTTAACCAACGAAACGATATCATTTCGTTACGATAATCAACGTTAATAAACGAAACGAAGTCATTTCGTTTCGTTTATTAACGTTAAGATCGTCAAATTAACGAAATGATTTCGTTTCGTTTTCTGCCATATCAAAACGAAATCAAATCGTTTATGTTGATTATTAATTTCAAACTATGCTGGCAAAGCTGATTGATGGCGGAGTCATTAAAGGTGAAAGCATTAGCCAAGCTGATTGCAACTTTTCTCATGAATTTTGACAGTACGAACATTTCTCAGAGTATTTTTGACATTACCACCAACGAATTACACAAACAAATTACATAGTGTTTGTGTGTGTATGTGCGCTCGTTGTTACCACCTTACGGCTTCACCATGGCTATAGCATTGCCAGCACAATTCAAACATAAAGTATCACGTTTTTGTTAACGTTTTTAACGTTAACGAAAGCTTTTCGTTTCGGTTAAAAACGAGATACAATTTATCTTGATAATTTCTTTATCGATAATATTTCGAAGTGTTTCAACGGAAACGGTGGAAATTTTTTGATAAACGATTAGCTTAACGTTAAGGTGCATCCCTGCCTTTTTTCCAAACAGCTGCAAAATTGTATGAGACAACTGCTAGTAATCAGTTGTAAGATTTTGACGTTTTTGACAACTACACCAATACAAGGTTGTAAACGGTAATGCCACAAAAAGTTGTTAGACAACTCAACCGAAATTTTTTTTTTTGACAGGTTGATTTGTAATATGTACAACCAAATTGCGAAATTTCAATCTAACCAGAGTTGAGTTGTAAACGGTGATAGGGGCATAAACTTCACTTCGCAACTAATAGCGTGCTTAAATCAAACTGATTACTGAATTACTCAGCTTTCGCTGCCTTTATACTCTATGTTGCCCATTTCTCCTAAGGTCTAGTAACTTCGCGAACGCCATATATGTACATGTATATTTGTAGTTTAGAGTCTCTCGCATAGCCATATGCGTGTGTATATGTGAGTACTACTTCGCTGATGGTGAGTATCTCTCTGCTGCCTTGTATGTACATGTGTAAATGATGATTGATTTGTTTACGCACATACTGCTTGGTATCGGCTTAGTGATGGTAATATCGCTTAGTAATACTAATAGTCGTCACACTGCCCTGTAGCTAAGTCGGATCGTCTCGATCAGACAAATTTCCTGATCTAATCACTGCTAGCCTCTCCAAATGAACCAACCTTCTATTCCGTGGTTTCCCAATGGTTTGTATGAGGTAGATGACATTGTAATGTGACAAATTGATAAAAGAGTGTTTAGACTTTCAGAGTCTGATCAGTATTCATTTTATTAAAGAAATTCATTACTATTTATACAGAAGTTCTTAACCTATGCATATATACATACTTACATTAATATTTACATACTAAAGGTGCATGACTCAATAGTGTGGAATGCTTGTCAGCAAATTATTGACCTAAATATTGTCAATATGATTCCCGCTTGAGCAGTTTGGTATGACGCATTAATGCATTAGGTGACTGTGAAAGCGAATGAACTTATTGTAGTTACCTGGGTCAATGAACAAGCGTTTGTAATGTTAAGCGTGTTTGAAATGGGGTGAATTCCACGCGATACTACACCATCGGCCTTTTAAGTGAGCGTATATAATTTTATGCTTAATTATAGACGGTCACTCCAATGTCACTGTGATAAGTGTGCCGTGTTGTTTAATTTTTCGTTGAATGACCCAGTCAACTTAGTTTGTTACCAAATAATTTTTTGCATTCAGTTGTAATTTATGTCATAGTGGTAACTTGATATTATAAGTTTATATGTTTTCTTTTTTGCTTTTATTCGTTTGCATTTGCTTTAAATACCATGCCCGTTATGCTCATGCTCGCTTTTTCATAATAAGCTGACTTTTTCTATTTTTTTTCTTTTTTGTGAATTAATGGTAACTGGATACCAATATGAATTGTTTGCTTTTGTTTATTGACGAGTAAATTGGAATACTATTGTTGAAACTTCTTTTTTTTTGTTGTTAAATTAATGTGAGTCATTGGCATATTTTATATTGGGTGAGCCTATTCTTATGGACTATTATTTCCTTATTTTGTAGGTAGGTTAAAAGTAGAAATGTTTCCTATTTCTATTTTCTAATCTAGTTAGCGGAAGGGGGGTACAGTGGATGCAAAATTTATTCGATCTTTTAATTTATTTTTCATATTTTTCCAGCAATTTATTTAATCTTATTTGTCATGCGATTTCTGCGGCGGCCACCAAGATAGAATCGTCATGACTTTTATGAAGAATTATTTTTATTTTTCCGGGATTGTCACATGTACAACCTCTTTGGTTAGTGCAATTATTTGATCTTAGAGAACTTGGGTACCAATTATTATTTTATAAATTCGCCTACTGCAGTAGATATTCAATTCTTAATCACCAATTTGTCCCTCAGGACAACTGTGTTTTTCCTTATAAATTTCAAGTCCTGGATTACCGGCATTTCTTTTATGCCTGGTCGAATATTGTCCTAAGTCAATAACTTCTTCAACAATCTGGTTGCTTTAAAATTTTCTGCGCTACCATTTTTCTATCCTAAGATGAAAACGAGCGCGACTAGTATTTTGTTGCAAATTTATATAGCGCTTTAATATATATATATAAGTTCTCGTTGTGACTTTTTCTTCATGCTTGTTGTTATGAGCTGGTTTTTAAAATTTTTGTATATTTTATTTCTTAGGTTTTGCTTATTTCCACTGTCCTACGATTTCTTATTACTTCATGAGCATTCAAACGAATTATGCAAATTTTGATTTGCTATTAAATTTTGGCATGGTTAATTAGTCTGCCTTTACTGTTGATTGGGAAATCTTCAGAGTTATTATTTTACTTATTTGTTGCTCTTCCTCAGCTTTGGGTTAGGTTTTAAAAGGGGTTTAGGGTAGAAAGTTTAAAGTACTTTGAATATTAAATGCGTGCTTGAGCATTTTTCAACTGCCTATATTTAACTCTTATTTAGTTTTTGGTTATAGTGGCTATTGCAATGACTAAAAGCACGATAACGCAGATTAAAACTGCTAGCCAAACATCTGGAATGTTTGGAGCAGCTTTTGTTTCTGGTTCAGCTGGTGGTTCATATTTAACTATTCTGTTTTCTGTTTCTGAATTTCCTAAATTTTCCTTTCCTAATTCATATCCGGCTAATGCTATCATTATGCCGTGTGCTATCTTTGTCCACCACGACATTTTGAAATACAATTACCTTCCTGCTTCTATGAGTAATGAACTAAATTTAATTTTTAATAAAATGTTTCGATTTTATTTTTTTTTTTGTATCCTATACATTCCATTTTACTCTTGACCTTTTTAATAAATTTGCCTTATAATTGTTTTTGTTTTTATCGGCCTATTGATAAATCATTCAAGGTTCGAATCGAGCTCAAGGCCAGAACAATAATTTTTTTCTAATGATAATTTTTGTTATTTTTTAATTTTTCTAAATTTGAAAAATTGTATTTTGTTTTTGGAATAGTAAGTAGAAAATTTTTCAGACAACCTGCCATAGCTGCGCAGATAGATCCATTTCGAAGGGTGCTAAGCCTTCATCATCAGTACGCTTTAGGCATGCTGCGCTAACCATTTAGCTATACAGCGGTGGTTTGTTTGACTGGCAAATTTGCTACTTCTATTCCTTTTTACCAACTATATTTATTCAGTGTTGCGCCATCTGGTGAAAATCACTGACAATGCTGGATTTTTGTTTATTGTCAATTACTTTGTTTGACATTCCCAAGTGCTCATGGTTTATTAACAATTGTTTTTGTTTTTATCGGCCTATTGATAAATCATTCAAGGTTCGAATCGAGCTCAAGGCCAGAACAATAATTTTTTTCTAATGATAATTATTGTTATTTTTTAATTTTTCTAAATTTGAAAAATTGTATTTTGTTTTTGGAATAGTAAGTAGAAAATTTTTCATTTCATTTTTTTGGATCGCGGGTTCGAATCGAGCTCAAGGCCTAACAATAATTTTTTATCATTATTATTGTTATGATAAATTTTTTCTTAATTGAAAAAATTTTTAAATTAGAATAGAAGAAAGAAAAAATTTTAGACAACTGCCAAAGCTCGTTGTATAGATCCATTTCGGGAACTGCTAAATTCCTTCATCGGCAACGTTTAGGCGCCGCTGCTATAACCATTCAGCCACCACAGCGGTTTTTTTGTTTGTCTTCATTAATCCTACTTCTATTCTGGTTCGTGCCAATTGATATTCACACCACTGCGACATCTGTTGCAGAATAGCTGTGAAAATTGGACTTGTTTGTTGGCAATGCTGCCATAGTGTCATATTTTATTGACACTTTTTTTCCCCGTGCTCTGGGATGTATTAACAATTTTTGTTGTTATATCGGCCTACTGATTTTAAGATCGCGGGTTCGAATCGAGCTCAAGGCCTAACAATAATTTTTTATCATTATTATTGTTATGATAAATTTTTTCTTAATTGAAAAAATTTTTAAATTAGAATAGAAGAAAGAAAAAATTTTAGACAACTGCCAAAGCTCGTTGTATAGATCCATTTCGGGAACTGCTAAATTCCTTCATCGGCAACGTTTAGGCGCCGCTGCTATAACCATTCAGCCACCACAGCGGTTTTTTTGTTTGTCTTCATTAATCCTACTTCTATTCTGGTTCGTGCCAATTGATATTCACACCACTGCGACATCTGTTGCAGAATAGCTGTGAAAATTGGACTTGTTTGTTGGCAATGCTGCCATAGTGTCATATTTTATAGACACTTTTTTTCCCCGTGCTCTGGGATGTATTAACAATTTTTGTTGTTATATCGGCCTACTGATTTTAAGATCGCGGGTTCGAATCGAGCTCAAGGCCTAACAATAATTTTTTATCATTATTATTGTTATGATAAATTTTTTCTTAATTGAAATCGGCGCCTAAACGTTGCCGATGAAGGAATTTAGCAGTTCCCGAAATGGATCTATACAACGAGCTTTGGCAGTTGTCTAAAATTTTTTCTTTCTTCTATTCTAATTTAAAAATTTTTTCAATTAAGAAAAAATTTATCATAACAATAATAATGATAAAAAATTATTGTTAGGCCTTGAGCTCGATTCGAACCCGCGATCTTAAAATCAGTAGGCCGATATAACAACAAAAATTGTTAATACATCCCAGAGCACGGGGAAAAAAAGTGTCAATAAAATATGACACTATGGCAGCATTGCCAACAAACAAGTCCAATTTTCACAGCTATTCTGCAACAGATGTCGCAGTGGTGTGAATATCAATTGGCACGAACCAGAATAGAAGTAGGATTAATGAAGACAAACAAAAAAACCGCTGTGGTGGCTGAATGGTTATAGCAGCGGCGCCTAAACGTTGCCGATGAAGGAATTTAGCAGTTCCCGAAATGGATCTATACAACGAGCTTTGGCAGTTGTCTAAAATTTTTTCTTTCTTCTATTCTAATTTAAAAATTTTTTCAATTAAGAAAAAATTTATCATAACAATAATAATGATAAAAAATTATTGTTAGGACTTGAGCTCGATTCGAACCCGCGATCTTAAAATCAGTAGGCCGATATAACAACAAAAATTGTTAATACATCCCAGAGCACGGGGAAAAAAAGTGTCAATAAAATATGACACTATGGCAGCATTGCCAACAAACAAGTCCAATTTTCACAGCTATTCTGCAACAGATGTCGCAGTGGTGTGAATATCAATTGGCACGAACCAGAATAGAAGTAGGAATGAAGACAAACAAAAAAACCGCTGTGGTGGCTGAATGGTTATAGCAGCGGCGCCTAAACGTTGCCGATGAAGGAATTTAGCAGTACCCGAAATGGATCTATACAACGAGCTTTGGCAGTTGTCTAAAATTTTTTCTTTCTTCTATTCTAATTTAAAAATTTGTTCAATTAAGAAAAAATTTATCATAACAATAATAATGATAAAAAATTATTGTTAGGCCTTGAGCTCGATTCGAACCCGCGATCTTAAAATCAGTAGGCCGATATAACAACAAAATTTCATTTTTTTGGAATAGTAAGTAGAAATTGTAATTTTTGTTTTACTTTACTATTTTTTCATTTCTATTTTAGATATTTTAAATTTTTCCATAAAAAAAATTTCTAATTTTTATTTTCTTTTGTTTAATTAATTTTACAAAATAACTAACATTTTTCTTTAAATTTTAGAAATAGTAGTTTTTTTTTGCGATTTACAAATTATTTTAAAATAAATGTTTATGCCATTTTGTTATTTCCTCTATTTATTTGGCATTATAAAGATCTAAGAAGAATTTTGTTAATTATATTTTTCCTCATTTACTTAATATTATAGAAACTACTGTTTAGAATTTATTTAAAAAATTTTTGATTTTCTTAAAAAAAATTTTTTTAATTTAATATTTTTGACATTTCTATTTTTCTTAAAATTGAAATTTATTTTATGTTTTTTTTTTTTGAATTTACTTTACAAGGTATTGTTTAAAATTAATTATGTTATTAATATTATTTTTTTTCTACGCCACATTGGGCTTCAAAAATATTTTTTTCTATTTCTGGGTTTAGTTTGTGCTTTAGGCTGACATCAAACTTTTGGAAAAAAACTTTCGTTTTTGCTCATAGTGTAGCGTCCGTAAAGGCCGCCCAATTTGTCTCTAAAATTTTTATATACTTATATTAATTGCCCCGAGCGGTACGCCTCCGATCTCATTTTGTTGTTAACTTGTGCCAATTGAAAGGTGTCCTCCGATCCCGTTTTGTTACCACCAAATATTTGTTTTCAACTTAGTTTTCTATTTCCGCCAAACCCTTGCTGATGAAGGCTTTCTTTGTTAAGATCTTTATTGATGCCACATAGTTGTACCTTTTGTTTAAATGCAAGAGTTTAACTCAATGGTGTCGAGATTGTTAATTTCCATGTGATATTTATTCCTTATTATATTCCACCTCTTTATATGCTCGCATGCTGCCAGTCAAAATTGTTAATTTCCATGTAGTATTTATTCCTTTTTATACTCCACCTCTATATATGCTCGCATGCTGTCAGTCAAAATTGTTGCCAATGTCCGTATTTCATGCCATCTAAACGCTGCTTAATTTCTTGATTGTACTGCTGCTGCTAACATCGTTTATTTTTTTGTTTTTTTAACAAAACTTTTTCTTTAACTTTTTAAACTGGGCAGGACCTCTGTTCAGCAAGTTCTAGCGAATTTGGCTTATGAGCAAATTTTCAGCTAATTGAACATCAGGCTGGCAGGATCGCCATTTAATGTTAAAAGGCGAATCCTGCTTAGTTTATATCTAGGATTTTCCTCCGGCAAGGTCTTCAGCAGTTTTCCTAATTCTTGACCTCCTGGCAGGAAATTCATTACTATTTATACAGAAGATCTTATCCTATGCATATATACATACTTACATCAGCAGTTTTGCTAATTCTTGACCTCCTGGCAGGATCGCCATGTAATGTGACAAATTGATAAAATAGTGTTTAGACGTTGGGAGTCTGATCAGTATTCATTTTATTAAAGAAATTCCTTACTATTTATACAGAAGTTCTTAACCTATGCATATATACATACTTACATTAATATTTACATACTAAAGGTGCATGACTCAATAGTGAGGAATGCTTGTCAGCAAATTATTGACCTACATATTGTCAATATGATTCCCGCTTGAGCAGTTTGGTATGACGCATTAATGCATTAGGTGACTGTGAAAGCGAATGAACTTATTGTAGTTACCTGAGTCAATGAACGAGCGTTTGTAATGTTAAGCGTGTTTGAAATGGGGTGAATTCCACGCGATACTACAGCATCACTGATCCACTTCACAACTTTGTACGGGCCTTCCCAACTGCACCAAACTTTGGATGGAACATCTTTCCATCGATGAGGGTTGTATAGCACCAAATCTCCCTCCAGGAAACCTTCCGCATTATTGTTCTTGTCAAACCTGTGTTTTATCTTACTACGCATTACCATGGTTCGTTCCCTCACACTCTGTTGCTTGGCCAATGAACCACTTCGCAGAGCTTGCGCTTGACGGATTGGCTTCACTTAATCAGTATCGTAGTAGTGCGCCTTGGCTTGTAACCACCCAGGCATTCTTTCTGGAAAGTTCTTTCGTTCGTTTTAGTGCGTCCATTAGGGGTTTTCAATGCCAGCGTTTTTCTCGAAGGTACCTTCGGTTTTGATTTTTTTGGCCCATTGGTTCCATCAACCCTTGCCCGATCTGCTGCCTTTGACTTTTGTGGTTTTTGTCGAATCTCTTTCACCAGCACTCGCTTACTGCTGTACCATTGCTTAAAACTGAAGTTAAGTGGCACATCCTCGTTCTTATAGCGCATAATCCTTCTCTGCATATCGATCCTGATGTCATGGTCAACTAAGAAGTCCACTTCCAATATGACTTCATCAAAAATCTCTGCCACAACGAACTTGTGTAGAACCGTGACCTTTCCAATTAAGACTTCACATATCACTTCTCCCTGGACTCGGTTATACTCGCCAGTGACCGTACCCAAGCTTGCTCTAGGTAATGGCTTTACTCTCCTGTTGACCAAGTCAGATCGAATTAAGGAATGAGATACGCCCGTATCTACAGTCAGTACACGTTCTTTGCCATCCACATTTACTTTGACGGTAAGACTGATCGATTTTTTTCAAATTTGCGAGATAGATATCACAGGACATTCAATAGCTGTGGCAAGCTTTCGATCTTTACACCTGACTCGCTCTTGCTTATCTTCTGCAGCGTTTCATTTACGACCAGCCAAGTTGGAACTACCAGGACCGGTGCTGCAATGACGTGCAATGTGACTTGGGTTACCGCACTTGAAACACTTCATAACTCCAGAGTTTTTCTGTTGTGATCCATTCTGTGCTTCCAAAATTGTGTCTACCCAATCTGGCCTTTCCACTTCCACACGGCGTGCTTTGAAAGCTGGCTTACACAGAAGCTATGCTGTTTCATGAGTCAGTGCATGGGATACCGTTTCAGCAAATGTTGGCTTTGGGTTCGCATATGTAGCTCGTTTCATTTCGACATCCCGTATTCCATTTATTAAGCTCTGAATTTTAACCCTCTCGGTGTATTCCACGGGTGCGTCCGCATTTTCCAAATGAGCCAACCTTTCAACATCCGAAGCAAACTCTCATTTGCGTTTTGGTAACGGTTTTGCAACTTAATTTGGTATATCTGTTTCCTGTGATCGCTTCCGTATCGCCTTTCTAGAGCGCCCATCAATGTTTCGTAATTTTTTCGTTCTGCTTCTGGAATGGTCTGTAAGATTTCAGCTGCAGGTCCTTTCAATGCGACGAACAACGCAGCAACTTTATCTTCAGCATTCCAGTTATTCACTGCTGCGGTCTTTTCAAACTGTAGCTTAAAGACCTGGAAAGGAACAGAACCGTCAAAAGATGGAGTTTTTACCTTCGGATCGCTCGCTGGAACAGCGGGGCGATTTAATTGTAAAACGACCTTTTAAATCATCGACTTCTGCCTCAAATTGTGCGATTTTTGCATCCTACGATTCAAGCTTTGATGATACCCTTGCTTCCTGTGCCTCAAGCTGCGAGGATATGTGGACCTCTGTGCTTTCAACTGCTCAGCCAACTGAGATGTCATATATGTCTTCTGTTCCTCCAGTTGAGATGGAATTTGCGATGATATTTCTGAAATGCATGCCTCCTGTGCTTCTATCTTTGATGTTATGCGTGACTCTTCGAATTCCATCTTGAATGTAATCTGTGTCGACGTTTCTGACATACGCGTTTCTTGTGCTTCAATCTTCGATGTTATACGTGTCTCCTGTGATTCCAGTTGGGATGCTATACTTGTCTTCTTGTTTTCCAGTTGAGATGACATTTCGTTTGATATTTGTGACGACATTTGCTTCAACACTGCTAGTATCGCGTTAGTGTCAACACTTGCCAATGGATTCGGAGTCTCTATCTTCTCCTCCATTTTAGGCGCTGACTCTTCCACATCAGGATGAAAGACATACTCGTCCGCATTAATGCCTTCCAACTCCATTACCTTTCGTTCCCGTGCTTGAAGTTCGATCTTATTGCCGTTTGTATTCAATCCACGGTTCTCCAACTCCTTTTTCAGTTGCTGGATCCTTAATTCACTTAACTTTGCCATGTACAAGTTGTATTCGAAATCTTCCGAATTTATTCAACAATTCCTCTTCTGACACCAATTGTAACGAATTTAGGGAAATTTCGCTTATTTGAAACCTTCTGCTTACGTTCGTATCGCTAAACTGTTGAATAAAATACTCCAATATTCTGTATTACAAAATGGTGGTCTTTATTATTACTACTTTGAAAGTACTTCGCAATTAAACTTCACTTCGCAACTGATAGCGTGCTTAAATCAAACTGATTACTGAACTACTCAGCTTTCGCTGCTTTTATACTCTCTATTGCCTCGTACATCCATTTCTCCTAAGGTCTAGTAACTTCGCGAACGCCATATATGTACATGTATATTTGTAGTTTAGAGTCTCTCGCATAGCCATATGCGTGTGTATATATGAGTACTACTTCGCTGATGGTGAGTATCTCTCTGCTGCCTTGTATGTACATGTGTAAATGATCATTGATTTGTTTACGTACATACTGCTTAGTATCGGCTTAGTGATGGTTGTGTCGCTTACTAATGCTAATATTCGTCACAATATTTAAGGTAAAATAAACGTATGAAGTGAATGGTTTATTATTTCTCATTATCCAGGATAGAGAAATATGTTAACAATATATAGTATTTTTTCTTTTATATAGTTGCCTTGATCAACCCAGATCTATGTATATATTTTCTATTATTGAGCATTGAGTAAAAGGTATAAGAAACTTTGGAAAATGGAATTTTCATAAACTGTTCCCACCAAAATCTACAAAAATTTGTTAATAAGTAAACGCGCACTCGAAATTCCAACATCTTTCAGATGTTGAATACTTAAGTATACTTCTTTAAAAAATATAATGGCGCATAATCATAAGCCGTGGTTTTTTTACAAGCGTATACGTTTACGTTTGCGCGTAAAAAAAACGCTTATCCTTGCTTAGATAATGCTTAGGACGCCCATCTAGCGGCAGTGGTTAAATAACTAGCTACGGAACAGGGTGTACACTGAATCGGAGACACAAACCTCTGGTGGCCATAATGTATAACATATAGCTGAATCAGTTGCGATGAATAGTGGACATGCACTATTTTAAGAGATGATACATATAATTAGTGTAGAGATGAAACATATGCCCCTATTACCGTTAACAACTCAACTCTGCAATTTAGTATTACAGATTACTACTCAACCTGTCAAAAAAAATGTCGGTTGAAGTTGCCTAGTCTTTCAGTTTTTTGTGGCATTAGCCGTGTTTTTTCTTTACACGCGTATACGTTTACGTTTGCGCGTAAAAAAAACGCTTATCCTCGCTTAGATAATGCTTTGGAGACCCATCTAGCGGCAGTGGTTAAATAACTACCTACAGAACAGGGTGTACCTAAAATCGGAGACACAAACCTCTGGTGGCCATAATGTATAACATATAGCTGAATCAGTTGCGATGAATAGTGGACACGCATAGAATACATAGAATTAGTGTTGAGGGTGAAACATAGACACTTATTTCAGCTACATTTGAGTATAATGCGTATTGAAATTTAGTAGTAAAAATTTTATGCGCAGCAATATCAGAGGTGTATTTAAAGTTTGACGTTAGCAGTCCTTATAAAGTTTAAGTGTACACGTCTATAGATGTAAAAAAAAGGCTATTGTGTTGGTGTAGTTGTCAAAGATATCAAAATCTGACAACTGATTACTAGCAGTTGTCTCATACGATTTTGCAGAGGCGAATAAAGCCGTGAAATACGATTTTAACAATTTCTTCGACCGCGCGTATGATAAAAGTGTTTGGTATGAACTAAAATACGCCTGTCCAATATGCTCCAGTGCACTAAAAAAATGGAAAACTGAAAAACGCAACAAGCGCCTTTTACCATTTTCAACACCAAGGGTTGGCATCGTCAAATTTTCCATTAGGAAGAAGAGGGTGGAGCCGTGTGTAGAAGTCCACGAAAGTGGGAAAAGCTTCTGACCGCCATTCACCTGGGAATGGCCAGAGCGATTCTTTTGCATGCGGTTCAAGCAGCTTACTACTGCCGGTCGCTTGCGGCCAAGTATCCTCTGGGTAGCCGCTAAACATCCGTTTAGCGGTGAGCTAATGTGAGAAGGCGACAACCTGGCTAGGCCACTCTGACATAATCGATTTAAGGGCTAGCCGGGTAAGATCTCATCGGCAGCGTCTGTACACCTCTAGGTGCGGCTGCAAGCGGGCGTCTGTATTGGAGCAAGCGGCTCGCTATATAAACGTGCAAGTAATATTTACACCCCCGCTAAGCGGGTTGTGCGCTGGGCTTGGGACCCGCCACGTAAAACCATACTCCAATGAAATATAACAACAAGCCTCGGATAAATACACTCTCTATTGATGACGACCATGGCAAACGTCTGAAGGACAATGAATTGAGGGCATGCACCTGGAACGTCCGCTCCCTGAATGGGATTGGTGCAGATGCCCGGCTGGTTGATATCCTCGTCAAAGCAAAATCTGACATCACCGCCATCCAAGAAATACGTTGGACCAAGCAAGGAAGAAAGAAGATCAAAACTTGTGACATCTATTGGAGTGGCCATACGAATAAGCGCAGTTTCGGCGTCGGATTCGTGGTGGGAGAGAGACTTTGTCGCCAAGTGCTGGCGTTCACGCCTGTCGATGAGCGTCTCGCCGCTATCCGAATAAAAGCAAAATTGTTTAATACATCATTCATCTGGGCCCATGCGCCGACAGAGGACAAAGACGATGAGGTGAAAGACACTTTTTATGAACAATTAGAACGCACATACGAGCGCTGCCCCCTTCATGATATAAAAGTCGTGCTTGGCGACTTTAACGCCAGGGTGGGCAAAGAAGGTCGGAAAGTTCAGCCTACACAATGAAACTTCTCCTAACGGACTGAGGCTGATTGACTTTGCCGGTGCTCGAAAAATAGTCATATCCAGCACGAGGTTCATGCATAAAAAGATACATCAAGCTACATGGCTGTATCCTGATCGAAATACTCGCAATCAGATCGATCACGTTGTGATAGACGGACGGCATGCCTCCAGTGTTTTAGATGTGCGCACGATCCGAGGACCTAACATCGACTCGGACCATTATCTCGTTGCAGCCAAAATACGCACCCGCCTCAACGCGGCTAAAACCAAGGAACAAAAAAACACAAGGAAAGCTAGACGTCGAAAAGCTTCAATCGCAACAGACTGCCAATGATTTCGCAACTCGACTCTCACACCTGCTCTCTGAGAGCACAACTCATCCTGAAGGAATACAGGAGTAGTGGGAGCATATCTCCAAAGCACTTCGTACTGCCACGAAAAAACAACTGGTACGATGAAGAATGCCGCGTTGCAACCGAAAGAAAAGACGCTGCCTACAGGGCTACGTTAAAAGCGAGCGCGACAAGAGGAGTGTGTGAACGCTATGGTGAGTTGAAAAGGGAAGCGAGACGCCTTTTCAGGAAGAAAAAAGCAGAAGCAGAAAGGCGTGAGTGCGAGGAGCTTGATCTGCTAGCGACCAGGAATAACGCCCGAAAATTCTACCAAAAAATACGGCGACAGACGGAAGGTTTTAAGACCGGGGAAAACTCCTGTAGGAATGAAAACGGCGACCTTGTAACTGATGTCCAGAGAGTGCTTATATTATGGAGGGAATACTTCTCTGCTATCCTAAATGAAGGCAGCAATTCACAGCGCAGAGATGAAGAACCCGATCCCGCAATCGATGATGATGGAATATATGTCCCCCCGCCCGATTATGACGAAGTAAGAATAGCAATAACCAGATTGAAAAACAACAAGGCCCAAACCTATTCAAGTACGGCGGCGAGGAGTTGGTAAGTCGCATGCAGCAGCTTCTTAGCAAAATATGGGCGTACGAGTGCACACACAAGAAGGGGGATACTGTAAAATGCATCAACTATCGTGGAATCAGCCTTCTTAATATCGCATATAAGGTCCTTTCAAGTGTATTGTCCGGCTGATTGGACCTTATCAATGCGGCTTCAGACCTGGTAAATCTACCATCGACCACATTTTCACAATGCGCCAAATCTTGGAAAAAACCCGTGAAAAGAGAATCGACACACATCACCTCTTCGTCGACTTTAAAGCCGCCTTAGACAGCACGAAAAGGAGCTGCCTATATAACTTATACGGCTGTGCAAAATGACGTTGAGCAACACCATCAGCTCAGTCAGAATTGGGAAGGACCTCTCCGAGCCGTTCGAAACTAAACGAGGTTTCAGACAGGGTGACCCCCTATCGTGCGATTTCTTTAATTTGATGCTGGAGAAAATTATACTAGCTGCAGAACTTAACCGCACTGGAACAATATACTATATATATAGCATATGCTGATGACATTGATATCATCGGCCTAAACACCCACGCTGTTAGTTCTGCTTACTCCAAACTGGAAAAAGAAGCGGTAAAGATGGGTTTGATGGTGAATGAGGACAAAACGAAGTACCTGCTGTCATCCAGCAAAGAGTCAGAGCATACGCGCCTTGGCAACCACGCTACTGTTGGCAGCCATAATATCGAAATAGTAAAAGACTTCGTTTATTTGGGAACCAGCATCAACACTAGCAACAACATCAGCACTGAAATCCAGCGAAGAATTAATCTTGCCAATAAATGCTACTTTGGACTAGGTAGGCAATTGAAAAATAAAGTCCTCTCTCGGCGAACGAAAATCATACTCTACAAGTCACTTATCGTACCCGTCCTGGTGTATGGGGCAGAAGCATGGACCATGACAACAGCAGATGAAGCGGCTTTGGGAGTGTTCGATAGAAAAGTTCCTCGAAAGATTTATGGACATCTACGCGTTGGCGATGGCGAGTACCGAAGTAGGTTTAATGATGAGCTGTACGAGCTATACGCAGACATCAACATAGTCCAGCGAATTAAAACGCAGCGGCTGCGCTGGCTAGGCCATGTTATGCGAATGAAAGATGATGCTCCGGCCAAGAAAGTGTTTCTATCGGAACCCGCCAATGGAAGCAGAGGGAGAGGGCGGCCCACACTCCGTTGGAAGGACCAGGTGGAAAAAGAGTTAAACTCCCTTGATGTGACCAATTGGCGCCGGTTGGCGGAGCGAAGGAGCGACTGGCGCGCCTTGTGGGACGGCCATAACCGTTTAGACGGTTAAGCGCCAATTAAGGAAGTAAGCAAGAAGATTGCTATTTCTGCCAAACAAACACCGTTGGTCATCAGTATAAAACTCGCGACCGCATAAAGTATGCTGTTGTAGTAACTGTATCTTACTCCATAAAGGAAGAAAAAACGAATACTCATGTTGCTACTCCTGAATTGAAAAATGCATTGAAATATGAAGAAGAAAATTCTGACGGTTCAGAAATTGACAAGGAATTTCTTCCAATTGGGGTTCTAACAACGGAACGTCATGTAGTCTCAAATGAAGATTTCCGTGACCTTGTGCGTGATTTAGGAGTATCTTGGAGGCAGACAGAAATTTTGGGATCGGGGCTTAAAAGTGGAATATTGTGGAAAAGAACTTTAAGGCTACATTCCCGAGGGATGACAACCTATCGTCCTTCGAGAAAATATTTCGAGCTAACGACGTCAACAATCAACATGTTTATTGTTCAGCTATAGATGAGCATTTTGGTTGCCTTGATCACGAACACCAATCAGAAGAGTGTCGTTTAATTGTGGACGGTTCGTGCAAAAGTAAGTGTTTTGTAGAAAATGTCTTTACAACTGAAAAAAAATTTACATACGTATTGAAATTTAGTGGTACAAATTTTATGCGCAGCAATTTGAGAGGTATATTTAAAGCTTGACGTTAGCAGTCCTTATAAAGTTTAAGCGTAAACCTCTATAGATGTACATACGTAAATTTTTTTTTTGATCTGTCAATTTATTAGGTTTGAAAGCTATCCTACTACATAACTAGAACCAGTTTCCATGAGTTCCAATAGCATGCGCTACCAATATGAAGGAAACGTATGTGGCAATGAAGCAAATTTTACACTCCATAGATTATGAAAAGCATCAATGGCTAATTGTTTCTGGTTAGAAAGTTCTGACAATTCTTTTCGGAATGCAAGGAGGATACACAAAATATCCTTGTTATCTGTGCGATTGGGACAGTCGAGGAAAAGTTAATTTCAAACTCAGTGAATGGATATAGTAGTATAGGAAAACACTCGAAATAAGAAAAAAAAAACGTCGTTAACATTCCACTCGTTCAGAACGATAAAGTTATTTTGCCACCCCTACACCTCAAGTTGGGCTACATGAAGAAGTTTGTCAAACGACTTGACAAAAACAGCGAGCCTTTTTTGCACTTGAAAGCCGTGTTTCCAAAACTCATAGCGTTTTCTTTTCTGAAATAAATTGTTGCCTAAGTAAATGGTAAAACCTTAATAGAGTTACCCCTACCCCAGAAAATTTTAAACATTTATAGTGCATACAAAGAATATTTCAACTCACCACATTCACTCATATTAACAGAGTATATGTGGAACTTAAGAGCGAATTGAGAGTTTCACAGAGTTGCACTGCCACACCGCCATTTTATACAGGGTAAAAGTGTAACGCTTTTGCGTTGCGAGCAGGCAACAATTTTCACAAAACAACGAAATACCCCGTAAATGCGGTGCCTGTTTTTTAGAATAGAACAACAACCCTTGCGCGGCGTACAAAAAGCGTAACACTTTAGCCAGAAAAGGAAACGCTATAAGTGACGCAAAAATCAGCGAAGGTATGAAAATATTTAAAATTTATACATGTGATTCACAGCAACTAACAGAGTACAAACCATTGATGGAAGTTTTTTATTAATTTTCTTGTTTACAATAAGCGTCGGAACTTAAACATTTATCAACCGATTTTGATAACCCATGACTTTTCTTACTCGACATAAGTAGTTCTTTCAGAATGAATGTAAAAAATATATTTTTATACTCAGTTGAGCAGAGCTCACAGAGTATATTAAGTTTGATTGGATAACGGTTGGTTGTACATATATAAAGGAATCGAGATAGATATAGACTTCCATATATCAAAATAATCAGGATCGAAAAAAAATTTGATTGAGCCATGTCCGTCCGTCCGTCCGTCCGTCCGTCCGTCCGTTAACACGATAACTTGCGTAAATTTTGAGGTATCTTGATGAAATTTGGTATGTAGGTTCCTGAGCAGTTATCGCAGATCGCTATTTAAAATGAACGATATCGGACTATAACCACGCCCACTTTTTCGATATCGAAAATTTCGCAAAACCGAAAAAGTGCGATAATTCATTACAAAAGACTGATAAAGCGACGAAACTTGGTAGATGAGTTGAACTTATGACGCAAAATATAAAATTAGTAAAATTTTGGACAATGGGCGTGGCACCGCCCACTTTTTAAAGAAGGTAATTTAAAATTTTGCAAGCTGTAATTTGGCAGTCGTTGAAGATATCATGATGAAATTTGGCAGGAACGTTACTCTTATTACTGCATGTACGCTTAATAAAAATTAGCAAAATCGGAGAAGGACCACGCCCACTTTTAAAAAAAATTTTTTTTAAAGTAAAATTTTAACAAAAAATGTAATATCTTTACAGTATATAAGTAAATTATGTCAAGATTCAACTCCAGTAATGATATGGTGCAACAAAATACAAAAATAAAAGAAAATTTAAAAATGGGCGTGGCTCCGCCCTTTTTCATTTAATTTGTCTAGGATACTTTTAATGCCATAAATCGAACAAAAATTAACCAATCCTTTTGAAATTTGGTAGGGGCATAGATTTTATGGCGCTAACTGTTTTCTGTGAAAATGGGCGAAATCGGTTGATGCCACGCCCAGTTTTTATACACAGTCGTCCGTCTGTCCTTCCGCATGGCCGTTAACACGATAACTTGAGCAAAAATCGATATATCTTTACTAAACTCAGTTCACGTACTTATCTGAACCCACTTTACCTTGGTATGAAAAATGAACGAAATCCGACTATGACCACGCCCACTTTTTCGATATCGAAAATTGCGAAAAATGAAAAAAATGCCATAATTCTATACCAAATACGAAAAAAGGGATGAAACATGGTAAGGTAATTGGATTGTTTTATTGATGCGAAATATAACTTTAGAAAAAACTTTATAAAATGGTTGTGACACCTACCATATTAAGTAGAAGAAAATAAAAAAGTTCTGCAGGGCGAAATAAAACACCCTTAAAATCTTGCCAGGTATTACATATATAAATAAATTAGCGGTATCCAACCGATAATGTTCTGGGTCACCCTAGTTCACATTTTGGTCGATATCTGGAAAACGCCTTCACATATACAACTACCACCACTCCCTTTTAAAACCCTCATTAATACCTTTAATTTGATACCTATATCGTACAAACACATTCTAGAGTCACCCCTGGTCCACCTTTGTGGCGATATTCCGAAAAGGTGTCCACCTATAGAACTAAGCCCCACACCCTTTTAAAATACTCATTAACACCTTTCTTTTGATACCCATATTGTACAAACAAATTCTAGGGTCACCCCTGGTCCACCTTTATGGCGATATCTCGAAACGGCGTCCACCTATGGAACTAAGGATTACTCCCTTTTAAAATACTCATTAACACCTTTCTTTTGATACCCATATCGTACAAACAAATTCTAGGGTCACCCCTGGTCCACCTTTATGGCGATATCTCGAAACGGCGTCCACCTATGGAACTAAGGATTACTCCCTTTTAAAATACTCATTAACACCTTTCATTTGATACCCATATCGTACAAACGCATTTTAGAGTCACCCCTGGTCCACCTTTATGACGATATCTCGAAACGGCGTCCATCTATAGAACTTAGGTCCACGCCCTTTTAAAATACTCATTAACACCTTTCGTTTGATGCCCATATTGTGCAAACGCATTCTAGAGTCACCCCTGGTCCATCTTTACGGCGATATCTCGAAAAGGCATCCATCTATAGAACTTAGGTCCACGCCCTTTTAAAATACTCATTAATACCTTTCAATTGATACCCATATCGTACAAACGCATTCTAGGGTCAACCCTGATCCACCTTTATGGCTATATCCCTAAATGGGGTCCACCTATAGAACTATGGCCCACTCCCTCATAAAATACTCTTTAATGCCTTTCATTTGATACACATGTCATACAAACACATTCCAGGGTTTCCCTCGGTTCATTTTCCTACATGGTTATTTTCCCTTATGTTGTCACCATAGCTCTCAACTGAGTATGTAATGTTCGGTTACACCCGAACTTAACCTTCCTTACTTGTTTTTTTATGAGATGTTACATAAAGAAGGCGTCGAACTATGAAAAACGGGGGAAAAATGGGTAAATCTTAGATAACTTTTGGAAAATGTCCCAATTTTTGGTATAAAGTATAAACAAATGTATATCGGCTTGAAGCTTGAACCTTCTTCTTTCCAAAACCGTAAAGCAATCGAAAATCCGTTAAAACATACGTTGTTATGATAGTTAGAGTGCGCGCAGTAGACGAAAAACGGGTTTGAACAATAACTTGAAAATTTGGGGGTGTTAGACAATTTGAAACCCATTTTCATGATGTACTCGTACTGTGTTATTTGTACATTTCTTATTCAGCTAATCTGTTCAAAATTTTCATTTTTACTCTCTAAAACACCAATCAGTGTATTTTTTTAATCAATTGAGCAGAGCTCATAGAGTATATTAATTTTGTTCGCATAATGGTACCCCGTAACGTCATAAACTAATCGAGATAGATATAGACTTCTAAATATCAAAATGATCTGGGCGAAAAAAGAAAGTCATTTAGCCATGTCCGTCCGTCTGTCCGTGAACACGATAACTTGAGTAAATTTTGAGGTATCTTAATGAAATTTGGTATGTGAGTTCCTCGGCACTCATCTCAGATCATTATTTAAAATGAACGAATTCGGACTATAGCCACGCCCCTCCTCATGCTGGTCGCCTTGTCGCTGGCGAGGGGGCTTAAACAACTGCCTGAGGAATCTCTCTATTACAGAACCTCAGACGGTGGTGAACTAAGAGGAAAGCCTCTCGTGGCTTGCAACCGTGGGATTGTAAACAGGTCTCAACAGGTCAGTTTACGTCTCCTGCGACTGTAAGCGAGGGGAGGATTGCCGCACCATCACCACCCCAATCCAAGGTGTTGAGGTACCTGTGCCGATGGATGAATGGTCAGCGGGTGGGATATTAGAATTACTGATCCCCAACATTACCCTCCGACGTCCGGGCAAGGTCGGTTCTATAAGTCCCTTCTCAACGCATACCAGCTCTGCGGACGAGTGACCGACCCTTTCCGGCTTACTCGTGTGACCAACATGAACGAAAACATAACTAATAAACAAAAAAACAAAAACAAAAAAAAAAAAAAAATAAACTCGGACATAACTACGGCGACGACGATAAGGACAACGACTACGAACTTTGACACTTACAGGGCCCCGTTGCCACATGCGACGGAGTCTGAAGAGGAGACACTTCTCGCCTCCAGTCAGGAGACGATAAAGAGCAATTGTGGTAGTACCATCCACAGTACACCAAAGGTGCAATCCGTGACAACAACAACAAAAAAAAGGTCCAGATGGGTACCAACCACAGAACCCATGGACCAACTCCTAACTCCGAGGAGGCTGGTGGTACCAGCCACAGTACTCAGGCCTCCAAAGGAAAGAAGAAAAGCCAAGTACAGATTAGTCGTAATAGGTACTAGCGAGCGCTGTATACTCTACGGAGGATACAGGATCATCAGGTGCGCGGACCAGGTCTCGTTGGAATTTCTGACAAGGTGTGTAGCACAAATTAGCGGAGAGGTAAACAACCTCCAGCTAAAGCTAATACCTGCCTCAGAGGTTCCAAAAAGACCTCGTGCGCGCATCTGCCCCCCCCCCCCCCCCATGAAGGACTCTTAAGAGGAGTTGCTGGACTGCATCAAGCTATACAACAGCAGCATTCAGGCCATTGCAGAATGGCAGTTGATAAGAGAGAGGCCATCTCCGCGGAGTCCCTAGATGCTCTGTCCAAGGCGGACTACAAAATCGCCCTTGCGTTTAGCATGGCCAAGGTAAAGGTATTCCGCGGCGACACAATTCCTGGTGAAGACGACCCTGATGAAATTGAAGGGGCAGGTAATCTGCTGCAGGGTATGAACATCAAGGACGGGGACACAACAAAACACTAAGTGTATACAAATTAATTTGCAGCACTCTAAAAGTGCTACAGATAATCTTAAAATCCTTCTCGTTGAGGAGGATGTCAACACCAGCCTAATCCAAGGGCCCTCGTTCGACAATCAGGAAATCAGGAGGCTAAACATGAGCACACACAATCTGTTCTACAAAAAGGATGCAGGTAAGCCAAGAGCAGACATTTTAATCAAAAAAGGTATAAATGCTTTCTTATGTTCAAATTACAGCACATCAGACCCAACAGTGGTAAAGCTAGAGGGTGTGTCCAACCAGGCCATCTACGTGGTCTCGGCCTACATGGCCCATGACAGGATGGCTCCATCTCCAGAGCTGGAAAACTTCATTAATAATAGCGACGGGTGCAGCATAATTATCGGCTGCGACGCCAATGCAAGAAACACGATATGGGGCAGCTCCTTAACCAACGAGAGGGTTGACTCACTTCTAATTTTATTCCTAATTCCAACCTCAGTATTTGCAACAGCGGCAACAAACCCACTTTTATATTCCCTAGTTCAGACAGGTTTCAGGGCTGGGAGGAAGTCCCAGATCTAACTTTGACAACCGACGGTGACCCGGCGTTAGTGGAAAACTGGAGAGTGTCAGACAAAGCCTCTCTCTCGAAACACCGATGGATCTTCTTCGACATCAGATTTGGACCTGGTCAGACTCACCGCTATAGAAACCCAAGAATAACAAAGTGGGATAAATTTGTAAGGCTAACTACGCCAGCTTTAGAAATAAGTGAACCAAATATAAACTGCCCTCAAAAGCTCGATGAGCTAGTCGGCAAGGTAGAGCTCGCAATAACTACCTCCTACAACAAGTGCACCTCATTTAGTATTCGTAAAAAGAAGTCCCCACCCTGGTGGAGCGGGGACCTTAGGAAACCTAGAACGACAGTACGGAAAGCATTTAATGAGTGCCTTACAACAAGGAGTGGCAGCCATATAGGGAGGCGCTCAAAGCATATAAAAAAGCTATAAGGGTAGCGAAGGCTGTATCCTGGCAATCCTTTTGCTCCTCAATAGAAAACACCCGCGAGTCCTCCAGACTGAGTAAAATTCTGTCCAAATAACACCACAACAATCACTTCGTAAGTAGGCCTATGGACAAACTCAGCAGAGGACTCCCTGGGCACACTCATCAATACTCACTTCCCTGGATGCGATCTAGCACCAGTAAAAGAATCTCTCTGCAGGGACTCTCAGCCCCCAGAGTGCTATTGGACAGGATAATAGACAGCGAAAAGATCAGGTTTGCTATCAATGGCTTCTCTCCATTCAAATCGCCGCGTTCTGGATGGCGTTATCCCGGTAATGCTACAAAAACTAGGTGATCCAATGATCCTCTGGCTGGAAACGGTATACAGAGCGAGTATCTCCCTGACCTATATTCCACAAAGCTGGAGAAAAACAAAGTAATATTTCTGCCAAAAGCGGGCGGACGCGCACACGAAAACGCCAAAGACTACAGGCCAATAAGCCTCACATCCTTCATGCTCAAGGTCCTTGAGAGGATTCTGGATATCTACATCAGATCAATAATAACAGGACCAAATCTGTCAAAGGCACAGCACGCCTACATGAAGGGTAGATCTACGGAGACCACCCTCCATGAGCTAATGGGTTTTGTGGAAAGATCACTACACTGCAAACAATTCAAACTAGCCGCTTTCTTAGATATAGAAGTCGCCGTCAACAACATCGAAACCGGCACAATTTTGGAAGCCCTGCAAAGGGCCGGAGTTGACAACCACATCTGTGAATGGACTCAATCAATACTGGAAAACAGAACCATACAAGCGGATATCGGCTCAGTGATAATGAACCGCAAAGTGAGTAGAGGTACACCCCAGGGCGGGGTTCTCCCGCCACTACTCTGGGTCATTGCACTGAACGAGATACTACTCCAACTGGACAAGAATGGTGTTAAGGCAGTAGCATACGCAGACAAGGTGGTCATTGCAGTTTCGAGGGATTTTCCCTCCACGCTAAGCGACATCCTTCAGGGCGCGCTAAGCAGACTGCACACCTGGGCAACATCGTTTTCGACTACCCTCAATAGATGGAACGGAGCTCTCGCTCTCTTCTAGAGTTAAGTACCTAGGCGTCGAAATAGACAACAAGTTAAATTGGAAAACCAATATCGAGAAAAGAGTAGAGAAGGCGTATATCGCATACTACTCGTGCAAGAAAATAGCCAGCAGAAATTGGGGGCTAAAGCCAAAACTTATGATGTGGCTCTACACGGCGGTCATAAGGCCCATCCTTGCGTGCGGAGCCATAACATGGTGGCCTGCCCTGAACAAGCAATACAACACTAAAAAACTAGACAAAATACAAAGAGCAACATGCGCAGGGGTAACAGGTGCACTTAGATCGTGCCCGACGGATGCACTAAACGTTATACGTAACCTGCTGCGACTGACCCTCCACATCAGATATACAGCGATCAGCACAGCTATCAGACTAAGGGAGTCTAAATGCTGGAAAGAAAAATGTTATGGCCACAGGCTCACCGATGTGGATTCGACAACAGATTACCTCTCAAAAACACTGATTTTCGACAGAAATTACAAGGTGCAGATACCCTCTAGAACGGATTGGGCGGACGACAGAGTTGGCAGGGAGGATGCCACCTCAATCTACGCTGACGGGTCCAAAATGGACTGTGGTGTCGGTGCAGGTGTCTACTCCAACCAACCAAAAATCGCAATCCCCATCCGTCTTCCAAACACAGCCAGCATCTTCCAAGCAGAGCTGCAAGGAATAGAAAGGGCCTGTATCTTCCTTTTGCAGAACCGGATAGACGGTGAGGTAGTTATATACTCCGACAGCCAAGCGGCACTCAAAGCGCTAGAATCACCGTACACATCCTTTAAAGCCGTCGATAACTGTAAGAGGGTGCTACGTGAAGCAGCCAACCAGGCAGCTGTCACTCTCAGCTGGGTACCCGGCCACAGGAACATTGACGGCAACGAAAAAGCGGATGAAATAGCAAAGGAAGGAGCATCGTTAGACATTACGGAAGCAGTCGCGGTTCATCGACCACTCACAAAAGTTCAAAGAGACATTCTCACCTATCTAAGGAAAATAACAATCCGCGATTGGTACTCTACGGACACCTGTAGAATCACCAAATTAATATGGCCAGACTTCAACCAGAAAAGAATCGATGACCTACTAAATAGCTCTAGGAAGGAAATATACAGAATCACGGCCACTATTACAGGGCACTGGCTATTTGGCACACACGCGAATAGAATGGGTATCCCCTAAAATGAGAGGTGTAGGAGCTGTAGACAGGAGGGTGCCGAGGAATCGGTTACTCACTTTCTCTGCGAGTGCCACGCCCTTGCGAATTTTCGGTCCCGAGCTCTAGGCAGTTATGTGTTTCCGGACTAAAGGGAGGTGTCAAACTGCCGAATCAAGGACATCAGTGAGTTTATTGTTCTAACCAAGTGGTTTGAGTAAAACTATACGCAGGGTACATCAATCCAAAACGTAATTGGTTTCAGCAGGAAGTGCATCAAAATGGCGCCTAAAGCGCTACTTGGGCCCGGCTCCATAGCCGAGCAGCACAGCAACCAACCAACCAACCATAGCCACGCCCACTTTTTCGATATCGAAAATTTCAAAAAACCGAAAAAGCGCGATAATTCATTACCAAAGACGGATAAAGCGATGAAACTTGGTAAGTGAGTTTACCTTATGACGCAGAATAGAAAATTAGTAATATTTTGGACAATGGGCATGGCACCGCCCACTTTTAAAAGAAGGTAATTTAAAAGTTTTGCAAACTGTAATTTGGCAGTCGTTGAAGATATGATGATGAAATTTGACAGGAACGTTACTCATTTTACTATATGTGTTCCAAATAAAAATTTGCAAAATCGTTCGTCATCCGAAACTCATATTACTATATGTGTTCTAAATAAAAATTAGCAAAATCGTTCGTCATCGTTCGTCATCCGATTTTGCTAATTTTTATACAGAACATATATAGTAATATGAGTAATATTCCTGCCACATTTCATCATGATATCTTCATCGACTGCTAGATTACAGCTTGCAAAACTTTTAAATTGCAAGGCATTTTCACTGGGAAGCTTTCATTGGAGAAATACACTCGGCGTGCTTGCGAAACCACTGCCTAGAGGCGACCAGGTTTAAAATATTTTTTATACTCAGTTGAGTAGAGCTCACAGAGTATATTAACTTTGATTGGATAACGGTTGGTTGTACAGGTATAAAGGAATCGAGATAGATATAGACTTCCTTATATCAAAATCATCAGTATCGAAAAAAAATTTGATTGAGCCATGTCCGTCCGTCTGACCGTTAACACGATAACTTGAGTAAATTTCGAGGTATCTTGATGAAATATGGTATGTAGGTTCCTGGACACTCATCTCATATCGCTATTTAAAATGAACGATATCGGACTATAACCACGCCGACTTTTTCGATATCGAAAATTTCGAAAAAACGAAAAAGTGCGATAATGCAACTTAGTAGGTGAGTTGAACTTATGATGCAGAATATAAAATTAGTAAAATTTTGGACAATGGGCGTGGCACCGCCCACTTTTAAAAGAAGGTAATTTAAAAGTTTTGCTAGCTGTAATTTGGCAGTCGTTGAAGATAAATAAAAAAAAATTCTATATGTATGCTGAATAAAAATGAGCAAAATTGGATGACGAGCACGCCCACTTTAAAAAAATTTTTTTTTGTCAAATTTTAACAAAAAATTTTATATCTTTACAGTATATAAGTAAATTAGGTCAAAATTCGAATTCAGTAATGATATGGTGCAATAAAATATAAAAACAAAAGAAAATTTCAAAATGGGCGTGGCTCCGCCCTTTTTCATTTAATTTGTCTGGGATACTTTTAATGCCATAAGTCGAACAAAAATTTACCAATCCTTGTGAAATTTGGTAGGGGCTTAGATTCTAGGACGATAACTGTTTTCTGTGAAAAAGGGCGAAATCGGTTGAAGCCACGCCCAGTCTTTATACACTGTCGACCGTCTGTCCTTCCCCTCGGCCGTTAACACGATAACTTGAGCAAAAATCGATATATCTTTGCTAAACTCAGTTCACGTACTTATCTGAACTCATTTTGATGTAAAAAATGGCCGAAATCCGACTATGACCATGCCCACTTCTTCGATATCGAAAGTTATGAAAAATGAAAAAAATGCCATAATTCTATACCAAATACGAAAAAAGGGATGAAACATGGTAATTGGATTGGTTTATTGACGCAAAATATAACTTTTAGAAAAAAACTTTGCAAAATGGGTGTGACACCTACCATATTAAGTAGAAGAAAATGAAAAAGTTTTGCAGGGCGAAATCAAAAGCCCTTGGAATCTTTGCAGGAATACTGTTCGTGGTATTACATATATAAATAAATTAGCGGTACCCGACAGATGATGTTCTGGGTCACCCTCGTCCACATTTTGGTCAATATCTCGAAAACGCCTTCACATATACAACTAAGGGCCACTCCCTTTTAAAACAGTCGTTGATAACTTTAATTTGATACCCATATCGTACAAACACATTCTAGAGCCACCCCTGGTCCACCCTTATTGCGATATCTCGAAAAGGCATCCACCTATAGCACTAAGGCCCACTCCCTTTTAAAATACTCATTAACACCATTCATTTTATACCCATATCGTACAAACAAATTCTAGAGTGACCCCTGGTCCACCTTTATGGCGATATCTCGAAAAGGCGTCCACCTATAGAACCAAGGCCCACTCCCTTTTAAAATACTCATTAACAACTTTCATTTGATACCCATATCGTACAAACAAATTCTAGAGTCACCCCTAGTCCACCTTTATGGCGTTATCTCGAAAAGGCGTCCACCTATGGAACTAAGGCCCAAGCCCTTTTAAAATACTCATTAACACCTTTCATTTGATACCCATATCGTACAAACAAATTCTAGAGTCGCCCCTGGTCCACCTTTATGGCGATATCTCGAAAAGGCGTCCACATATAGAACTAAGGCCCACTCCCTTTTAAAATACTCATTATACCCATATCGGCGGCCACCGTGGTGTGATGGTAGCGTGCTCCGCCTACCACACCGTATGCCCTGGGTTCGAACCCCGGGTAAAGCAACATCCAAATTTTAGAAATATAGTTTTTCAATCAGAAGACAATTTTTCTAAGCGGGGTCGCCCCTCGGCAGTGTTTGGCAAGCGCTCCGAGTGTATTTCTGCCATGAAAAGCTCTCAGTGAAAACTCATCTGCCTTGCAGATGCCATTCGGAGTCGGCATAAAACATGTAGGTCCCGTCCGGCCAATTTGTAGGGAAAATCAAGAGGAGCACAACGCAAATTGGGAGAGAAGCTCGGCCTTAGATCTCTTCGGAGGTTATCGCGCCTTACATTTATTTTTTTTTATACCCATATCGTACAAACAAATTCTAGAGTCGCCCCTGGTCCACCTTTATGGCGATATCTGGAAAAGCCGTCTACCTATAGAACTAAGGCCCTCTCCCTTTTAAAATACTCATTAACACCTTTCTTTTGATACCCATATCGTAAAAACAAATTCTAGAGTCACCCCTGGTCCACCTTTATGGCGATATCTCGAAAAGGAGTCCACCTATAGAACTAAGGCCCACTCCCTTTTAAAATACTCATTAACACTTTTCATTTGATACCCATATCGTACAAACAAATTCTAGAGTCACCCCTGGTCCACCTTTATGGCGATATCTCGAAAAGGCGGCCACCTATAGAACTAAGCCCACGCCCTTTTAAAATACTCATTAATACCCTTCATTTCATACCAATAGCGATATCCCTAAATGGCGTCCACCCATAGAACTATGGCCTACTCCCTTTTAAAATACTCTTTATTACCTTCCATTTGATACTCATGTCATACAAACACATTCCAGGGTTACCCTAGGTTCATTTTCCTACATGGTGATTTTCCCTTATTTTGTCTCCATAGCTCTCAGCTGAGTATGTAATGTTCGGTTACACCCGAACTTAGCCTTCCTTACTTATTTCTATCTTAAAAAGACTTTTTAAATGCCATAAGTCGATCAAACATTTTTTAAATAATATAATGTTCGTGACGTTTCCTTAAAATATATGTAAGAGCACACAATTAGGTATATAATGTTCTGTTTCGTCCAAACTTTAACTTCCTTACTTGTTTTCTACTAATTAAAAACATAAGATCTCATTTAAAAAC
Organism: Eurosta solidaginis; assembly: GCF_040869045.1. Classification (NCBI taxonomy): domain Eukaryota; kingdom Metazoa; phylum Arthropoda; class Insecta; order Diptera; family Tephritidae; genus Eurosta; species Eurosta solidaginis. The sequence goes on along the minus strand of NC_090320.1, from coordinate 81,023,318 downwards.
AAGTAAGGAAGGTTAAGTTCGGGTGTAACCGAACATTACATACTCAGTTGAGAGCTATGGTGACAACATAAGGGAAAATAACCATGTAGGAAAATGAACCGAGGGAAACCCTTGAATGTGTTTGTATGACATGTGTATCAAATGAAAGGCATTAAAGAGTATTTTATGAGGGAGTGGGCCATAGTTCTATAGGTGGACGCCATTTAGGGATATAGCCATAAAGGTGGATCAGGGTTGACCCTAGAATGCGTTTGTACGATATGGGTATCAATTGAAAGGTATTAATGAGTATTTTAAAAGGGCGTGGACCTAAGTTCTATAGATGGACGCCTTTTCGAGATATCGCCGTAAAGATGGACCAGGGGTGACTCTAGAATGCGTTTGCACAATATGGGCATCAAACGAAAGGTGTTAATGAGTATTTTAAAAGGGCGTGGACCTAAGTTCTATAGATGGACGCCGTTTCGAGATATCGTCATAAAGGTGGACCAGGGGTGACTCTAAAATGCGTTTGTACGATATGGGTATCAAATGAAAGGTGTTAATGAGTATTTTAAAAGGGAGTAATCCTTAGTTCCATAGGTGGACGCCGTTTCGAGATATCGCCATAAAGGTGGACCAGGGGTGACCCTAGAATTTGTTTGTACGATATGGGTATCAAAAGAAAGGTGTTAATGAGTATTTTAAAAGGGAGTAATCCTTAGTTCCATAGGTGGACGCCGTTTCGAGATATCGCCATAAAGGTGGACCAGGGGTGACCCTAGAATTTGTTTGTACAATATGGGTATCAAAAGAAAGGTGTTAATGAGTATTTTAAAAGGGTGTGGGGCTTAGTTCTATAGGTGGACACCTTTTCGGAATATCGCCACAAAGGTGGACCAGGGGTGACTCTAGAATGTGTTTGTACGATATGGGTATCAAATTAAAGGTATTAATGAGGGTTTTAAAAGGGAGTGGTGGTAGTTGTATATGTGAAGGCGTTTTCCAGATATCGACCACAATGTGAACTAGGGTGACCCAGAACATTATCGGTTGGATACCGCTAATTTATTTATATATGTAATACCTGGCAAGATTTTAAGGGTGTTTTATTTCGCCCTGCAGAACTTTTTTATTTTCTTCTACTTAATATGGTAGGTGTCACAACCATTTTATAAAGTTTTTTCTAAAGTTATATTTCGCGTCAATAAAACAATCCAATTACCTTACCATGTTTCATCCCTTTTTTCGTATTTGGTATAGAATTATGGCATTTTTTTCATTTTTCGCAATTTTCGATATCGAAAAAGTGGGCGTGGTCATAGTCGGATTTCGTTCATTTTTCATACCAAGGTAAAGTGGGTTCAGATAAGTACGTGAACTGAGTTTAGTAAAGATAAATCGATTTTTGCTCAAGTTATCGTGTTAACGGCCATGCGGAAGGACAGACGGACGACTGTGTATAAAAACTGGGCGTGGCATCAACCGATTTCGCCCATTTTCACAGAAAACAGTTAGCGCCATAAAATCTATGCCCCTACCAAATTTCAAAAGGATTGGTTAATTTTTGTTCGATTTATGGCATTAAAAGTATCCTAGACAAATTAAATGAAAAAGGGCGGAGCCACGCCCATTTTTAAATTTTCTTTTATTTTTGTATTTTGTTGCACCATATCATTACTGAAGTTGAATCTTGACATAATTTACTTATATACTGTAAAGATATTAAATTTTTTGTTAAAATTTTACTTTAAAAAAATTTTTTTTTAAAAGTGGGCGTGGTCCTTCTCCGATTTTGCTAATTTTTATTAAGCGTACATGCAGTAATAAGAGTAACGTTCCTGCCAAATTTCATCATGATATCTTCAACGACTGCCAAATTACAGCTTGCAAAATTTTAAATTACCTTCTTTAAAAAGTGGGCGTTGCCACGCCCATTGTCCAAAATTTTACTAATTTTATATTTTGCGTCATAAGTTCAACTCATCTACCAAGTTTCGTCGCTTTATCAGTCTTTTGTAATGAATTATCGCACTTTTTCGGTTTTTCGAAATTTTCGATATCGAAAAAGTGGGCGTGGTTATAGTCCGATATCGTTCATTTTAAATAGCGATCTGAGATGAGTGCTCAGGAACCTACATACCAAATTTCATCAAGATACGTTAAAATTTACGCAAGTTATCGTGTTAACGGACGGACGGACGGACATGGCTCAATCAAATTTTTTTTCGATCCTGATTATTTTGATATATGGAAGTCTATATCTATCTCGATTCCTTTATATATGTACAACCAACCGTTATCCAATCAAACTTAATATACTCTGTGAGCTCTGCTCAACTGAGTATAAAAAAGTTTTTCTCTTTTGATAAAACTTCCGAAGTATTCACCTGGATCGACTATACTCGACACTTTTTACTGAGTATGAGTTCTAGCATCGATACTTTGATCCGAGTATCGGTATCGATACTTTTTTTAAAAGTTCTATCACTAGTCGTACTATGAAGCGCCGCTGCCGCTAAGTGTCGCGTAGCGTTATGTGCGCCGCGTACTCTAAATATGTATCATAGATAAATGGATCTGCGACAAAGCTCATAGTCATAGTCAAAATAAAATAGTGTAAGGAGTTTTGGGAAATTCCGCTTATTTCGAATCTTCTGCTAACGTTCGAATCGCTAAACTGTTGAATAAATCACTCCAATATTCAGTATTGCAAACTGTCTTTATTTAGAGACTTTGTGAGTAGTACTTCACAATTATACTTCACAACCAATAGCGTGTTTAAATCAAAACTTATTAGTTATTACTCAGCTTGCGCTGCTTTTATACTCTCACTCTCTACATGTGTGTATGTGAGATATCTCTTCACTTGGAGCTGGTGGTTATGTGTGTGCATGTACATAAGTTTGACTGCTTAATGTATTTGTTGTGTTCTGATTATTTACTAACATCCTACTGATGTCATCTTTCGCCACACTGCCCTCCCTTTAGTCTGATCGTCCCGATCATACAAATTTCCTGATCTAATCGCTGCTAGCCTCTCCAAATGAACCACACTTCTATTTCGCGGTTTCCCAATTGTTTATATGTGGTAGATGACATCACTGATCTGCTTCACAGCTTTGTACGGGCCTTCCCAGGCACATTGAAATTTTGAATGAACACCTTTCCGCCGGTGAGGGTTGCATAACACTACCAAATCCGTCTCCAGTAAACATTCCGAATTGTTGTTATTGTCGTACCTGTGTTTCATCTTACTAGCCATTATCCTGGTTCATTCCCTTACACTCTGTTCTTTGAGCAATGAACTACATCGCAGGGCTTGATCTTGACGGATTGACTTTGCATAATCAGTATCGTTTTGACGTTTCACAACAGTAGTACGCGCTGGAAATTCTTTCCTTCGTTTTATTGCCTCCATTTGGGTTTGTCAATGCCAGTGTTCTTCTCTACGTATCAATCCTGATGCTATGGTCAACTAAGAAGTCCACTCACAATACGACTTCATCAACGATCTCTGCCACAACGAATTTGTGTAGAACCATGATCTTCCCAATTAAGACTTCACATACCACTTCTCCCTGGGCTTGGTTATGCTCGCCAGTGACCGTACGCAGTCTTGCTCCATGTAATGGCTTTACTCTCCTGTTGACCGGATTATGGAATGAGATGTGCCCGTATCTACAGTCAGTACACGCTCCTTGCCATCTACATTTACTCTGACTGTAAGACTGCTCGATTTTCTTCCGATTTGTGATACAGACATTCAATAGCTGGAGCAAGTTCTCGATTTTTACATCTGGCTCGCTGTTGCTCATATCCTGCAGCTTTGTACTTAACACCACCCATGCTGTTGGAACCACTAGGGTCAAGGCCGCAATGACGTGCAATGTGACCTGGATTCCCGCATTTGAAGCATTTGATAACTCTTTCACTCCGCTTTTGCGATCCTTTCAGTGCCTTCAAATTTGTGTCTACCCAGTCTGGCCTTTCCACTTCCACGCGATGAGCTTTGTATGCGGGCTGACTCAAAAGTAACGCTGTTTTCTGAGTCAGTGCATGGGATACCGTTCCAGCAAATGTTGGTTTTGGATTCGCATATGTAGCTCCTTTAGTTACGACATCCCGTATTGCATTTATAAAGCTCCAACATCCGAAGCAAACTCCTGTAAAGTCTCATTAGCTTTATGGTAGCGGCTTTGCAACTCTATTTGGTTGTCTGGTCTGTAAGATTCCAGCTGCAGGTCCTTTCAATACCACGAGCAGTGCAGCAACATTATATTCAGCATTGCAGTTGTTCACTGTTGCGGTCTTCTCAAACTGTAGCTGTCAAAAGATGGAGTTTTTACCTTCGTATTACTCGCTGAAGCAGCCGGGCGATTGAGTTGCAACTCCTGGATAGTTCCTCTCAAAGTATCCACCTCGGCCTCGATAATTTCCTCAAAAATAATGCATCTCGTCCATATGCGCTTCAAGGTTTGATGATATACGCGCCTCTTGTGCTTGTTGTTGTTGTTGTAGCAATGCTCGCCACACCTAATAGCCGCGACCGATCACAAATTGTCATCAATATCCTCTAACGGGAGTCCAAGGAAACTTGCCGTTTCAACAGGGGTGGACCATAAGGAAAGGGCTGTTAGAGGCGTTGGTTCCACATTACAATTAAAGAGATGGTTGGTGTCATGTGGGGACACATTGCAAGCGGGGCATACATTTTGTATGTCGGGGTTGATTCTGGATAGGTAAGAGTTTAACCTGTTACAGTATCAAGAACGAAGTTGAGCAAGAGTGACACGCGTTTCCCTGGGGAGTATGCGTTCCTCTTCTGCGAGTTCTGGATATTTTTCTTCAAGTACTGGATTCACCGGGCAATTCCCGACATAAAGGTCCGACGCCTGTCTATGGAGTTCACCAAGGACCTGCTTGTGTTTTTTCGCTTCATACGGCTGGGTTCTCAGCCGTATTTCCTCAAAATGCTCACGGAGATGACTCCTTAGGCCCCTAGGCGGTGCTGGTTCGTCAATCAGATGTCTGTTGGGATGCCCAGGTTTCTGGGTATTCAACAGAAACTGTTTGGTCAGCATCTCATTTCTCTCCCTGATGGGGAGTATTCTCGCCTCATTATGCAGATGGTGTTCTGGGGACATAAGAAGACAGCCCGTGGCGATTCTGAGAGCAGTATTTTGGCAGGCCTGTAGTTTCTTCCAGTGGGTGGTTTTTAGGCTTGGCGACCATATGGGTGACGCGTAGCACGTAATCGGCTGGCTAATTGCTTTGTATGTGGTCAAGAGCGTTTCTTTATCTTTTCCCCAGGTACTGCCAGCAATGGATTTGAGGATTTTATTACGGCTCTGAATTCTTGGAACAATTGCGGTTGCGTGCGCACCAAAATGTAGATCCTGATCAAACGTCACACCCAAGATTTTGGGGTGTAAGACAGTCGGTAGCGTAGTGCCATCGACGTGGATGTTCAATATGGTCGACATTTGGGGCGTCCATGTTGTAAATAAGGTCGCGGAAGATTTAGTCGGTGACAATGCCAGGTTTCGCGAGGCGAAAAAACTGGAGAGATCAGGGAGATAGCCGTTTATTTTATTGCATAGCTCATCGATCTCTGGGCCTGGGCCTCTGGCCATTATTGTGCAGTCATCGGCGTAGGAAACGATTGTGACTCCTTCCGGTGGTGAAGGTAGCTTAGATATGTAGAAATTAAACAAAAGCGGGGATAGGACACCACCCTGTGGCACCCCTTGTTTAATTCTCCTTTGTTTTGATGTTTCGTTTCTGAATTGCACCGATGCCTGCCGACTACCCAGATAATTTGCGGTCCACCTTTTAAGACATGGGGGAAGGGTAGACCCTTCCAGGTCTTGCAGTAACGAGCCATGGTTGACCGTATCAAAAGCTTTTGATAGGTCTAACGCTACGAGTACTGTTCTATGGTGGGGATATTGATTCAAATCACAATTTATCTGGGTGCTAATGACATTTAGCGCGGAGGTAGTGCTATGGAGTTTTCTGAAGCCATGCTGATGAGGGGCTAGCTGCAAATGTGCTTGGAAATAAGGGAGCAAAATGGCCTCAAGCGTCTTTGCCACTGGCGATAGGAGAGATATCGGACGATATGACTCACCTACGTTAGCTGGTTTCCCAGGCTTTAGTAGCGGGACCACCTTGGCCATTTTCCATTTCTCAGGTATGACAAAGGTGGAAAGAGACAGGTTGAAGACATGCGCTAAATATTTGAAACCCTCTTTCCCTAGGTTTTTAAGCATCGGCATGGCTATGCCGTCTGGGCCCACTGCTTTGGATGATTTAGCGCGACCAATGGCATCCTCAACCTCTCTAGCGGTGATGGTAATTGGTGACGCGCTGAGTTTGTGTTTATGTGCGTGTCTATTGGCTCTCCGTCTATCTTTGTCGACCGTAGGATGCATTATATATTGTCGGCAGAAAGCGCTCGTGCATTTTTTCGCATCCGACAGCACCTTATCGCCGAAGGCGATGAAAACTTTGTCTTTGTGCTTAGTCGGATTCGATAGGGACTTTACGGTGGACCAAAGTTTACCTACACCGGTAGAGAGGTTACAACCTCTTAGGTGCTCTTCCCATTTCGCCCGCTTGTGTTCGTCCACAAGCAATCTGATGCGTTGGTTTATATCCCTTATTTGGGGGTCGCCTGGATCAAGCTGTCTTATAAGGTCGCGTTCCCTCGCTAAGCTCGCGGCCTCCGCCGGGAAGTGGGGCCGGATTTCGGGAATTCTCCCGGCGGGAATGAAATGTGCCGAGGCGGATTCAATGACCTTACGGAGCGCACGCTCCCCTTGGCGGGCATCAGTCGGGATAGGGAGGGCAGCAAAGCTGCTGTCTGTTGCAGATTTATATTCTTCCCACTTTCCTTTTTTGAAGTTTATGAAAGTGCGTTTTTCGGTGACGATGAAGTCGGCGGTACGCTCGAACGAAATAAGTATGGGCAGGTGGTCGGATGCCAATGTTACCATCGGCTGCCAGTTGACGCAGTTTACGAGTTCTGCGCTCACGATTGAGATATCTGGCGAGCTATGACAGCTTCCTACCATACGTGTGGGGGCGTCTCCGTTTATTGTGCAGAACGTCGTTTCGTCTATTTGATCCGCCAACATCTCACCCCTACTGTCCGCCCGCAAGTTTGAATGCCATAGGTCGTGATGGGCATTGAAATCGCCTAAGATAATGCGATTGTTGCCAGTGAGTAAGGCCTCGATATTAGGGCGGTATCCACTGGGGCAACAGGTGACAGGAGGGATGTAGATGTTGATGATTTCTAGATTTGCATCGCCTGACCGGACAGATAGGCCTTGACGTTCTAAGACATTGTCCCTGCGGTCGATGCCAGGATCAAATATATAATATTGCACAGAGTGGTGTATAATAAACGCGAGGCCGCCTCCATTTCCGCTCTCGCGGTCTTTCCTGTGGACATTATAACCAGAGCAGGTCTGCAATGCAGATCTTGCTGTGAGTTTAGTCTCTTGAATCGCAGCAATGCGGATGTTGTGCCGCTTCATGAAATCGACTATCTCCGTAATCTTCCCAGTTAGTCCATTACAGTTGAACTGCAGAATTCTGAAGTGCATGAGGGGTGACGCCGCCACTCTAGGGGTAAGTGACGGGTGACTATGCCTAGGTTGTGGAAGGCCAGGACGCAATTGCTGTTGTGGCCTTGGGACTGGGCGCCCTTGGGCAAGCATTGGGGTACCCGGATGATTTGGGTTTGCGACCTGGCAACATGGCGCGATGAAACCCGTCGAGGGGTTGCCGTCGCGGAGACCAGAACATCTAGGAAAGTGGCACCACCCAAGGCAGGAGCTGCATTGAGCGGATGTCGCAAACCTATATATTCTGTGCTGGCAGACGGTGCAAACGGAGGCAGGGACTAAGAGTCTGTTTCCCTGACCTGCACGATTGCTGCCAGAAAAGAGGGGGGGAGAAGAAGACGGGGGCAGGGGCTGATGCTCAGCATTGCTACCAGCTCTACTACGAAGGTAGTAGTTATGAGTGGTATCAGCTGTTTGAGTTGTTGGCGCCGTGGGGCGCGAGCAGCAGCGGGTACTTGTTGTGGCTTGCTGAGCAGCGAAGCTGCTGGAAGGTAGTGGGGATACGCTTAGGCGTAGACTACGGGACGCCCTTGGGCGTGAGCAGCAAGGAGCCACAAAAGATTTGTAAAAGTTACGTGGACGTCGGGTTTTGGGATCAAGCCCAGAACAACCTGTCCGATGCAACCATCCCTTGCACGAGACACACTGAACAGAGTATGACCGTCCTAAAAAGATTCTTTTCTGGCAAATGCAGCAAAACCATTTCTCAGGACCGGGGTCAGGAGACGGACCCGGATTGGGTTCGATACCTTCCCGGAGTAAGAGAATATGTAGCAGTCCTGCTGCAATGAGCTGCTGGGAGGATGACAATTTGTGGGAGGGACGAAACAAATTAAATGGGGTCACACTGAAATGACAGTCCTTGGTCGGGAAAAATCATGAATCGCTCCGGTACATAGAACCGACTGCCTTGGGAAGCGCCTCTTGTGCTTCGAGTTGTACTGTTATGCGTGTCTCTTGTCCTTTCAGTTGTGTTTCCATCTTGGTTGTTATACGAGTCTCCTGCGATTCGAGTTGAGATGCCATATATGTCTTCTGTTCTTCCAGTTGGGATGTTATACGTGTCTCCTGCGATTCCAGTTTGGATGACATGTTTGTGATGACATTTCTGTTATGCGTGTTTCCTGGGTTTCCATTTTTGCCGATAACCGTGATAACAAAGCCAATATCGCATTCCTGACTTCCGTCCTTCTCTTCCAATTTTGATAATGTCTCGTCCCCATCAGGATGGAAGACATACTCGTCCACATTAATTCCTTCCGACTCCATAACTTCTCGTAGCCGTGCTTGAAGTTCAGTCTTATTGCCGGTTGTATTCAATCCACGGTTATCCAATTCCTTTTTTGGTTGCTGGATCTTCAATTCACTTAACTTCGCCATGTCCAAGTTGTATTCCAAATCTTCGGAATTTATTCAACAATTCCTCTTCTGACACCAATTTTAACGAATTTTGGGAAATTCTGCCTGCAAACTGTTTTTATTTAGATTACTTTGGGACTAGTACTTCACAATTATACTTCACAACCGATAGCGTGTTTAAATCATACTTTATACTCTCTGTTGCCTCGTCTGCATATTTCTCAAAAGGTCTAGACGTTTCACCTTCTAGAACTGTTGTAACTACTGCTAGGTAATTTAGTTATATGCGTGTGTTTGTGTGAGTAGGAACTACGGTTGATGACAACATATGTGTGTGTGATATATCTCTTCAATTCGAGCTGCTGGTTATGTGTGTGCATGTAAATATGTTTGGCTGCTTGGAGTATTTGTTGTGTTGTTATTATTTACTAACAGCCAGAGATGTCAACATTTGTCACAATATGTTATAAATTTAGTTGCAGCTTCTTGACATAATTTGCTATGAGTTATCAGTCAAAAAAGCTGATACTAAATACAAAACCTATTTTATTTTGACTATGACTATGCAGCTCCATCACGCTGGAACCCGCTTTGAAAAAATCCAAATTTTTTTGTGATTTCTATAACTACAAACGATGCAATTGATTGTAGTGAAATTCAATTTTTTGTAGTGTTTATAGTTATCCGAAAACATAATACATTGTGCAGAAACCAAGCAATTTAAGTAAATTTGGGTTTTTTTTCTTTTTGAAATAGGTTTTAAATCGTTTGTAGTTTTCCATACGAAAAAAAATTTTTTTTGCTCCACAGGTTTTGGAGATATCGCTAACGCATCTCAATAAAACCAAGAATGCAGCAATTTGGAAGCACTAAAAGTACTTTTCCTATAACTAAAAACGATGAAATTGATTGTCGTGAAATTCATTTTTTGTAGTTTTTATAGTTACTCCGAAAATATAATACATTGTGCGGAAACTAAGCAATTTAAGTAAATTTGGTTTTTTATACTCAGTTGAGCAGAGCTCACAGAGTATATTAAGTTTGATTGGATAACGGTTGGTTGTACAGGTATAAACGAATCGAGACAGATATAGACTTCCATATATCAAAATCATCAGGGTCGAAAAAAAATTTGATTTAGCCATGTCCGTCCGGCCGTCCGTCCGTTAACACGATAACTTGAGTAAATTTTGAGGTATCTTGATCAAATTTGGTATGTGGGTTCCTGAGCACTCATCTCAGATCGCTATTTAAAATGAACGATATCGGACTATAACCACGCCCACTTTTTCGATATCGACAATTTCGAAAAACCGAAAAAGTGCAATAATTCATTACCAAAGACAGATAAAGCGATGAAATTTGGTAGGTGAGTTGAACTTATGACGCAGAATAGAAAAATAGTAAAATTTTGGACAATGGGCGTGGCACCGCCCACTTTTAAAAGAAGGTAATTTAAAATTTATGCAAGCTGTAATTTGGCAGTCGGTCACGATATCATGATGAAATTTAGCAGGAACGTTACTCCTATTACTAATGTACGCTTAATAAAAATTAGCAAAATCGGAGAAGGACCACGCCCACTTTAAAAAAAAATTTTTTTTAAAGTAAAATTTTAACAAAAAATTTAATATCTTTACAGTATATAAGGAAATTATGTCAACATTCTAGTAATGACATGGTGCAACAAAATACAAAAATAAAAGAAAATTTCAAAACGGGCGTGGCTCCGACCTTTTTCATTTAATTTGTCTAGGATACTTTTAATGCCATAAGTCGAACAAAAATTTACCAATCCTTTTGAAATTTGGTAGGGGCATAGATTTTATAGCGTTAACTGTTTTCTGCGAAAATGGGCGAAATCGGCGGAAGCCACGCCCAGTTTTTATACACAGTCGTCCGTATGTCCTTCCGCATGGCCTTTAACACGATAACTAGAGCAAAAATCGACATATCTTTACCGAACGTAGTTCGCGTACTTATCTGAACGCACTTTATCTTGGTATAAAAAATGAACGAAATCCGACTATGACCACGCCCACTTTTTCGATATTGAAAATTACGAAAAATGAAAAAAATTCCATAATTCTATACCAAATACGAAAAAAGGGATGAAACATGGTAATTGGATTGGTTTATTGACGCGAAATATAACTTTACAAAAACTTTGTAAAATGGTTGTGACACCTACCATATTAAGTAGAAGAAAATGAAAAAGTTCTGCAGGGCGAAATAAAAAACCCTTGAAATTTTGGCAGGTATAACATATATAAATAAATTAGCGGTATCCAACAGATGATGTTCTGGGTCACCCTGGTCCACATTTTGGTCGATATCTGGAAAACGCCTTCACATATACAACTACAACCACTCTTTTAAAACTCTCATTAATACTTTAATTTGATACCAATATCGTACAAACAAATTCTAGGGTCACTCCTGGTCCACCTTTATGGCGCTATTTCGAAACGGCGTTCACCTATGGAACCAAAGATCACTCCATTTTAAAATACTCATTAACACCTTTCGTTTGATACCCATATTGTACAAACAAATTCTAGAGTCACCCCTGGTCCACCTTTATGGCGATATCTCGAAAAGGCGTCCACCTATAGAACTAAGCCCCACGCCCTTTTAAAATACTCATTAACACTTTTCATTTGATACCCATATCGTACAAACATATTCTAGAGTCACCCCTGGTCCACCTTTATGGCGATATCTCGAAAAGGCTACCACCTATAGAACGAAGGCCCACACCCTTTTAAAAATACTCATTAACACCTTTCATTTGGTACCCATATCGTACAAAGTCTAGAGTCACCCCTGGTCCACCTTTATGGCGATATCTCGAAAAGGCGATCACCTATACAACTACCACCACTCCCTTTTAAAACCTTCATTAATACCTTTAATTTGATACCGATATCGTACAAACACATTCCAGAGTCACCCCTGGTCCACCTTTATGGCGATATCTCGAAAAGGCGTCCACCTATAGAACTAAGCCCCACGCCCTTTTAAAATACGCATTAACACCTTCTGTTTGATACCCATATTTTACAAACGCATTCTAGAGTCATCCCTGATCCACCTTTATGGCGATATCTCGAAAAGGCGACCGCCTATACAACTACCACCACTCCCTTTTAAAACCCTCAATAATACCTTTAATTTGATACCCATATCGTACAAACACATTCTAGAGTCACCCCTGGTCCACCTTTATGGCGATATCTCGAAACGGCGTCCACCTATGGAACTAAGGATCACTCCCTTTTAAAATACTCATTAACACCTTTCGTTTGATACCCATATTGTACAAACAAATTCTGGGTCACCCCTGGTCCACCTTTATGGAGATATCTCGAAACGGCGTCCACCTATATAACTAAGGAATACTCCCTTTTAAAATACTCATTAACACCTTTCATTTGATACCCATAACGTACAAACAAATTCTAGAGTCAACCCTGATCCACCTTTATGGCGATATTCCTAAATGGCGTCCACCTATAGAACTATGGCCCACTCCCTCATAAAATAATCTTTAATGCCTTTCATTTGATACACATGTCCTATAACTACAAACGATGAAATTGATTGTAGTGAAATTAATTTTTTTTTAGTTGTTATAGTTACTCCGAAAATATAATACATTGTGCGAAAACCAAGCAATTTAAGTAAATTTGGTTTTATTCTTTTTGAAATACCTTTTAAATCGTTTGTAGTTTTTCATACGAAAACATATTTTTTTTTCTCCATAGGTTTCGGAGATATCGCTAACGAATCTCAAAAAAAACAAGAACGCAGCAATTTGGAAGCACTAAAAGTACTTTTACTATAACTACAAACTATGAAATTGATTGTAGTGAAGTTCATTTTTTGTAGTGTTTATAGTTACTCCGAAAACATAATACATTGTGCGGAAACCAAGCAATGTAAGTAAATTTGGGTTTTTTCTTTTTGAAATACGTTTTAAATCGTTTGAAGTTTTCCATACGAAAAAACATTTTTTTTGCTCCACAGGTTTTGAAGATATCGCTAACGCATCTCAAAAAACCAAAACGCAGCAATTTGGTTTCGTTTGTAGTTTTTCATACGAAAAACATTTTTTTGCTCCACAGGTTTCGAAGATATCGCTAACGCATCTTAATAAAACCAAGAACGTAGCAATTTGGAAGCACTAAAAGTAGTTTTCCTATAACTACAAACGATGAAATTGTTTGTAGTGAAATTCGTTTTTTGTAGTATTTATAGCAGGGATGCACCTTAACGTTAAGCTAATCGTTTATCAAAAAATTTCCACCGTTTCCGTTGAAACACTTGGAAATATTATCGATAAAGAAATTATCAAGATAAATTGTATCTCGTTTTTAACCGAAACGAAAAGCTTTCGTTAACGTTAAAAACGTTAACAAAAACGTGATACTTTATGTTTGAATTGTGCTGGCAATGCTATAGCCATGGTGAAGCCGTAAGGTGGTAACAACGAGCGCACATACACACACAAACTCCATATAATTTGTTTGTGTAATTCGTTGGTGGTAATGTCAAAAACACTCTGAGAAATGTTCGTACTGTCAAAATTCATGAGAAAAGTTGCAATCAGCTTGGCTATTGCTTTCACCTTTAATGACTCCGCCATCAATCAGCTTTGCCAGCATAGTTTGAAATTAATAATGAACATAAACGATTTGATTCCGTTTTGATATGGCAGAAAACGAAACGAAATCATTTCGTTAATTTGACGTTTTTAACGTTAATAAACGAAACGAAATGACTTTGTTTCGTTTATTAACGTTAATTATCGTAACGAAATGATATCGGTTCGTTGGTTAAGCATGCCTGATTTATAGTTACTCCGAAAACATAATACATTGTGTGGAAACCAAGCACTTTAAGTAAGTTAAGGGTTTTTTCTTTTTGAAATACGTTTTAAATCGTTTGTAATTTTCCATACGAAAAAGAATTTTTTTATGTTCCACAGGTTTCGGATCTCACGCTTGCGAAAAGCGGAGACACAACCCTCTGTTGTATTTCTGTGTATAACCAAAATAGCTGAATTTTTAAGGCTGTTTAACTCTGTAATATTTTCTGTAATTTATTTTGCTTTTGGAAAAATTACCTATTTGAAAAAAGCTGGCTGAAAAATACTGGCATAACAGCTTAAGTTGAGTCAAGAATGGAAAAACTTGGAAAATTTGAGCAGATGTGGCAATTTCGCGTGTCCGTTGAACGAAATATTGACAATCTATTGATCATCGCTAGGAAATTAGCGACATTCCATCAACTTAGCAGCACTTTAGCAATACTAGTGTTATTATTTGGCCGCTCAAAGACACCCATATTAATTGTGCATTAAATTTAAAATATACAACTCAAAAATGACTCCGGTTGTTATGTCCGCAGCATTAATTTGGTGCAAATACAACATAATAATTTACACGGCCAAAGCCATAATAATTTGCACGGGTCATCAATTCTTTCTCTGATTCAAAAGCTGAACTACCAGCGCTACCGCCATCAGCTCAGTGTCATCATTGCCAGTAGCGCCAATAACACCAAACTCGTGCCTGACACACAAAAGTCGTTTCACTCAATAGCGCAAGTGAAATATACTACGCACTCACTACTAAGTAGCGTCAAAAATTCGATTGGAGTCATTTCGTCAATGAGCTACCATTGAGCTGGCACCGCATTGGTGCTGGCGCCATGCAATTTACACCACTAAAATTGCACGAATGTCCAGGCTCATGACTTTGTTAATCCAGATCAGGCATGCTTAACCAACGAACCGATATCATTTCGTTACGATAATTAACGTTAATAAACGAAACAAAGTCATTTCGTTTCGTTTATTAACGTTAAGAACGTCAAATTAACGAAATGATTTCGTTTCGTTTTCTGCCATATCAAAACGTTTATGTTGATTATTAATTTCAAACTATGCTGGCAAAGCTGATTGATGGCGAAGTCATTAAAGGTGAAAGCATTAGCCAAACTGATTACAACTTTTCTCATGAATTTTGACAGTACGAACATTTCGCAAAGTATTTTTGACATTACCACCAACGAATTACACAAACAAATTACATGGAGTTTGTGTGTGTATGTCCGCTCGCTGTTAACACCTTACAGCTTCACCATGGCTATAGCATTGCCAGCACAATTCAAACATAAAGTATCACGTTTTTGTTAACGTTTTTAACGTTAACGAAAGCTTTTCGTTTCGGTTAAAAACGAGATACAATTTATCTTGATAATTTCTTTATCGATAATATTTCGAAGTGTTTCAACGGAAACTGTGGAAATTTTTTGATAAACGATTATCTTAACGTTAAGGTGCACCCCTGATCCAGATGGTGAAAACGGTTCAAAGGAATGCAACCTTGCAAACAACAGCCGTCATTTTCAAAGTGTAAAAATTCTGTGATACAACGAACGCTAACGCCGTTAGGCTGTTATTGGTAAGTGCTGCATACTTTTCTGCGCACTTGATTTTGTTTTACAGATTTTTGGCGATGGAATTTTAGCTAAGCGAAAGTAGGAATTTTATTTTAAAACAGATTTAACCCACAGATGAGAGATCTGCAATAAGTAGTTGTAAACTGATCGCGGCATAGGCAAATTTAAGTTATTTAACACTGTTTGACACAATTTTATATGTGCTCTCTGTCAAAAATGCTTCAACTAACTTAGTACCATTTTATTTCGATTATGAATATGCCTTAATATATTCGGATTATGATATAATAAAATTAAAGAAAAAAAAAACTTTTTTAAAAATAAGCTTTTATTATTGGTTAATAAAATTAACTAAAAAGTAAGTTGATGCATTAAAAGAAATGGATAGAATGAGAAACGTTACAAATAACTAAGTAAAGATTACGTAACTAATTTAAACAATATTTTACCCTACTAAATATTTAAAAAAATTTCTAAGAACAAGCTTCTATTACTTGTTAATAAAACGAACTAAAAAGTAAAAAATAAAATTAAAGAAAAAAAACTTTTTTAAAAATAAGCTTTTATTTTTGATAATAAAATTAACTAAAAAGTAAACAATAAATTGACTCTAAAGAAATATAACACTTTATAAGTTCATTGTAAGCTTTAACGATAATTAGGCTTTTTCGTCTGCGACAAAAGAATTCTATATTTTACATAATTATATATTTTTAACATTAAAACTTTACACCTAAATTATTAAACCTTACAGTTTATATCACAGTCCTAATTGTTCTAATAAAAGCGTCGTGTTACATTGCGATAGCAAGAAAAGGAAATCCTAAATGTTCTTAATTATACCATCAAAATTCAACACGTTTTTTATTAGAACAATTAGAACTGTGATATAAACTGTAAGGTTTAATAATTTAAAAATTGTTAATACATCCCAGAGCACGGGGAAAAAGTGTCAATAAAATATGACACTATGGCATCATCGCCATAAACAAAGTCCAATTTTCACAACTATTCTGTAACAGATGTCGCAGTGCTGTGAATATCAATTGGCAAGAACCAGAATTGAAGTAGGAATAATGAAGACAAACAACAAACCGCTGTGATGGCTGAATGGTTATAGCAGCGGCGCCTAAACGTTGCCGATGAAGGAATTTAGCAGTTCCCGAAATGGATCTATACAACGAGCTTTGGCAGTTGTCTAAATTTTTTCTTTCTTCTATTCTAATTTAAAATTTGTTCAATTAAGAAAAAATATATTATAACAATAATAATGATAAAATAATTATTGTTAGGCCTTGAGCTCGATATTAACTCGCGATATTACAAATCAGTAGGCCGATATAACAACAAAAAATTGTTAATACATCCCAGAGCACGGGGAAAAAGTGTCAATAAAATATGACACTATGGCATCATCGCCATAAACAAAGTCCAATTTTCACAACTATTCTGTAACAGATGTCGCAGTGCTGTGAATATCAATTGGCAAGAACCAGAATTGAAGTAGGAATAATGAAGACAAACAACAAACCGCTGTGATGGCTGAATGGTTATAGCAGCGGCGCCTAAACGTTGCCGATGAAGGAATTTAGCAGTTCCCGAAATGGATCTATACAACGAGCTTTGGCAGTTGTCTAAATTTTTTCTTTCTTCTATTCTAATTTAAAATTTTTTCAATTAAGAAAAAATATATTATAACAATAATAATGATAAAATAATTATTGTTAGGCCTTGAGCTCGATATTAACTCGCGATATTACAAATCAGTAGGCCGATATAACAACAAAAAATGAATTTACGCAATTTTATTGTAATTATTTGTTTACGGACAAAATATATAGCAATTTTGAATTATGACTATATCTAAGAAAACTTGCTACTCGTATATTCACAATTACTTCATCAAAAAAGGCACATTTCACAATAATACGAGCAACTCTACTCACTCTTTACGTGTAAAAAGATACAATTTTAATTTATACACAACAAATTTAAAAGTTTTTTGCAACAAGATAGTCAGAATTTAAAATAATACACTTTATTCGTAAACAAACTGTTCACTTGTTCTTAAGCACATTGACACAACTAAAAATAGTACTCTTTAGTTGATAGAGCGCAAGCGATGCAATCAACACCAAAACTGGCATAACGGTAATTTTCCAGTTAAAGAAGAAAATAATGACAACGAAATTTAAGGGGCAGTTAGAGATGTATACTGTGAATTGGTTTATGGAAAAAAACCGATTTTGAAAAATTTTAAGTTGTGACTCTTTTGTAGTTTGCGATATGTATGTACATACATGCATTGTTTTCTTGACACATCCATAGAAAATTTACCCCTTTTTGACCATGAGGATTTTTAACTATCGTTTTACTTTATTATTTATTTATTTATATTTTAATTAAAGACAATTACCTACATGAATTTCAATTTAAAATGTTTCAAAAGTACATATGTATGCAAAAATATCTCATATATTATATTTTTTTAATATACTTGAAATGGAAATGCATGTACGTACATACATATATACGTACAACGCTGTAGCGCCTCGTCTTAGTAAACAAAAATCATAACAAAACGCAAAATATCAGTCCCTTGCAGTTTGCAAAAAGCGTTGATATTCATATTTCACGACTGCTGCTTTTTGCGACTGTTAATCTCTGCGACTGTTAATTTTTGCGACTGTTAAAATCAACACTATTGATTTTACAGCGACTGTGGGCACTGAGGAAAGCCGCAGTAATATCAATAATTAAATATACGAAGGCATTTCATTTCTTTCGCTTTTTGCTTGTGCTAGAACTGCGATTGTTGTTTATCTCAAAAGCGCAAGCAAAAGCAAAATCCAAAAACATGACAGCTCACAAAGTTTTTTAAACACTACCTGCTACATCAACAGCGCCGATCATACTGCCTATTCTATATCAGTGTTTAAAATCTGCAGTCGGAATAGTAAAAGTCACCAAAATGTCGCTTTTCACAGACTTTACTGTTCGTCGACTTATAAATACGAACACTTGCTAGTGCTTGCGCTTTTGAGAAAAGAAAACAGTCTCAGTTCTAGCACAAGCAAAAAACGAAAAGCGAAAGAAATGAAATGCCGTAACAGTCGCGCCTTCGTATATTTAATTATTGATATTACTGCGGCTTTCCTCAGTGGCCACAGTCGCTGTAAAATTAAAAGTGTTGATTTTAACAGTCGCAAAAATTAACAGTCGCAGAGATTAACAGTCGCAAAAAGCAGCAGTCGTGAAATATGAATATCAACGCTTTTTGCAAACAGCAAGCGACTGATTTTTGCGTTTTCTTATGATTTTTGTTTACTGAGACATGGCGCTACAGCGTTGTACGTAATATGCTGTACGTACGTATGTACATACATGCATTTCCATTTCAAGTATATTAAAAAAAATAGAATGTATGAGATATTTCTGCATACATATGTACATCCGAACTTTGGTAGGAGTTAAGCTGGAGACATTGGTGCTTTATCGGTAACCGTATCGGTAACCGTATCGGTAACCTTTTAACAGCTGATTCGACCAACCTTATGAGAATCAATGCAATCGATTATTGGTGCCGCTAAGGTCGTAACCGTATCGTAGCCAACCAATTGGGTTTTGGTTTACCGTCGTAACGATAAACAGCTGATTACGTTAGGGATACGACTACAGCGATACGATAAACGGCACCAATGACTCCAGCTTTAGCTTTTGCGTTAGTTCTCAGTATTTATAACGGTATCTTTTTTGTTTGGTGGTCAATATCGCTGCTAAATATTTAGTAAAGATGTAAAAAATTTAGTATGATTTGGTGCGGTTAGCTATTCATTTCGCGATGACAACTAGAAGTAATATTTGGATGTATTTCGAAAATAATACAGACACGGGTTTAGCTATTTGTACAAAATGTCAATAGAAGCTTAAAAATAATAGAGTGTCTGATTTAAAAGCGCACTTAATTAATTTGCACAAAATTTATTTAAACGAAAGTGAAGTGGAGTCGTCAAAATGTTTGGTTAAAACCATACGAAAAAAGAAAATTAAAATTGAAGTCAACTGACGACTGTATTCCATTAACATTTTAAATTCACCAAATCTTCGAAATTTCATTGATCCTTTATGTGATGGTTTTGCTGCTGTGGACGGAAAAAAATGAATTTGAATGCATCAAACTGCAAAAAAACATTACATACTATTGCTAATAAAATTAAATTGGAAATCGCCAATGAAGTTAAAGGTCAGTTGTTATCCTTGAAAATAGACAGCGCTACACGACTATCCAGAAACATATTTGGTATAAGTACTCAACTTATTAGTGCCGGTCAAATAAAATCTATTATTTTGGGAATGATAGAATTAAAAGGAGATTGAGCTCGCTGTTGAAGTTTTAAATGTGCTCAACCGGCATGACATTAAATTTAATCAAATAGTCTCGATAACATCTGATAACGGTGCAAATATGCTGAAGGCCACAAATATTTTATCTTTCGTGTCTGCAGAGGATGTAGAAGAAAACTATGAGTTATATACAAATGATGAATTTACAAAAAAAATTGAAGTTGTGGAAAGGGTACCAAATGTTTTAATAGGGAATATACAAGTTTGTCGCTGTGCAGCACACATAACACAGCTAGTGGCTCTTAATGTTACCAAATACTCCGACGTAGCTAAACATCTTTGGAATTGCCGTAATCTCACAAAATATATAAGGAAACCGTCAAATGGATTTCGTGAAATATTTGAATTTAAAAACTTTAAAATGCCCCAACTTGATTACCCCACTAGATGGGGATCCACATATTCTATGTTAGAGGATTTATTAGCAGCCAAACATATGCTTACAAAGATTCACTCAATCAAAAATGTTTCTGAAGATGAGACTTTCGAAGTTGATGCATCGTTTTGGGATTTTATTGAGTGTTACTGCATAGCTTTTCATCCCTTACAAAAAACAATAAAAATATTTCAAGAAGAGCAACTACACTATGCTAATTTTTATGCACAGTGGCTGAAACTAAAAATTAAAACTGAAAATCTTGTTAACGTCTCAAGTCGGGAGCTTGTAAGAAAAATTGGAAGAATGGTATTGCAGTCGATTGCAAAAAGAAACAAAATTTTATTTGATAATAAATTCTTAGTTTCGTGCTTGTTTTTGGGCCCTCGATTCCACCATTCTTTAACCCCTCGACAGAAAAACGAAGCTATTTCTCACTTGAAAACAGTTTGGGATAGAGTTTATGAAATCAGCTCAATTGAATCGCTATGCTCACAACTTATACTTGGGTACAGGCTGACAATTATATTGATGAGGAAGACGAACTAATGTATAACTATTTAGTTCAAAGCGCTCAAGTGGAAACCAAAGGGCCTCTCAACGCTTATACTAAAATTGAAAATTTTAAACTCCCCTTTTAAAGAATTGATGATGTGTTGAAGTTTTGGAAGGGAAAACAGTATTCCGATCCAGAGTTGATCGCTATAAGCAATGTTTGTTTTGCAGTGCCACCAAATCAGGTAAATATAACGATTTCATTCTCAATAAGATTTCAAATAAAGCTGTTCTAATATTGCAAGAGATTTAAACCATTAGATTTATGTTACCATTCATTCATTCATTAAAAAATATGGAACGAACTCATATTTATTTCATAAGTATATACCGCTGAATAATCGATCAACTTTATTTTCGTTTGTTATTATTTAGTATTCACAAAATAATACTAGCATGTGCCTAGATAACCATATAACCATAAATATTGACGAAAGCTGTAAATATTTTCATTTGTTCCAGGGGGTCAATTCCCTAACTGTGAAAAACTGAAAAATGTACACTCATTGAAAACTCATTTGCACACACAATTTACACTTTAAATTTTCATGCGATTCTGTTAATTATTGTGTATATTGTTTTGCTGAATGAGCGCTGAATGTAAAAGTCTTATGTCATTGAGAAAATATTCATCAAACACCATGAAAACAAAATAGTTATTCTGCAACAGTGCGTATGAGTTTTGAATGTCAGAATAGTGTACACTGGCTGCCAAGAAAACTCACGAAGTTTTTATCAGTGAGTTTTTTTGTTCACAGTTTTGCTTTACAGAATCAGAATTTAAAAGTTTACACAATTTCTTGTGTACACTTTAAAACTCACAGTTAGCGAATAGGGCCCCAGGTCACCATTGACCGAGCATTTTCAACACTGAGGCTGGTGCTTACTGACTACCGCAATCAACTCAGTGAAGAGACACGGGAAGATATTTTATTAGTAAAACTTAACCCAAGTTTTCTTAACACAGCCATAGAAAATTTACCCCTTTTTGACCATGAGGATTTTTAACTATCGTTTTACTTTATTATTTATTTATTTATATTTCAATTAAAGACAATTACATGAATTTAAATTTAAAATGTTTCAAAATAAAATATAACACATGTACTTATGTACATATGTATGCAGAAATATCTCATATTCTATTTTTTAATATACTTGAAATGGAAAAGCATGTATGTACAAATATATGTACAGTGTATTACGTACAACGCTGTAGAGCCTCGTCTCAGTAAACAAAAATCATAAGAAAACGCAAAAATCAGTCGCTTGCAGTTTGCAAAAAGCGTTGATTTTCATATTTCATGACTGCTGTTTTTTGCGACTGTTGATTTCTGCGACTGTTAATTTTTGCGACTGTTAAAATCAACACTTTTGATTTTGCAGTGACTGTGGGCACTGAGGAAAGCCACAGTAATATCAATAATTAAATATACGAAGACTCGACTGTTTACGGCATTTCATTTCTTTCGCTTTTCGTTTTTTGTTTGTGCTAGAACTGAGACTGTTGTTTTTCTCAAAAGCGCAAGCACAAGCAAAATCAAATAACATAACAGCTCACACAGTTTTTTAAACACTGCTCTATATTACATAAAAGTTTCAACGCCGTTGCCGCACAAACTTCAAAGATTATCGAAAAGCAAAGATTGTTTAACGCATTGATGCAAATGGATTTTTATTCAATTCTAATTCTTTTATTGAATTTAATACTTAAAACTAACAATTGAATTTTCAAGGCTGATACTTCACACAGCAAATATGATGATTTAAAAGATAATTAATTCCACAATGGAAAAAAAATTTAGTTGAATGAAACTTGATTAGTAAGTTGAAGAATAGAACTCGGGATTTAATCCGTCTTGCGACCGCGCAAGGGCTAGGTGGGATTAGAGAACCAATCTCACGCGAGTATGATGGTGACCGCGCAAGGGTTATATTCAGTTAGGGGAATAATGCAGCACAAGTGTTACCGCGGATGAGTTTATATTTGAAGATATAACTTACGGTTGTGGGTGAATACTTCCTTTTCTTTTTCCTGGAGTTGGCGTAGGTAATGATGTTCGTACTCGCTCCGTGCTTGATGATCCGATGAAGATTTGATGAATGTAGATGATATGTGTTTAGCGTTCCATGTAAACAAGAGAGCGAATTAATGCATTGCACTTGTATTTATAGCATAGATTAGTGATGGAAAGCAATTCCAACACTGTCGACTGGAAGTACTGGATGGCAACTCCAGTCTACTCTACCGCCAGGGTTGTATGAACGCAAGTCATAACTAGTGAAGTGAACGGAAGTCACTTGGAGAAGTGATCGCAAGTCACAGGTGGGGTTAGGTGACAAAAGTTCAAATAAGGACAGGAATATCATTTGCTATTTAAGTGAGCACAACTCACTTAAACATGGCGGCCCCCTTGCGCTTTTGCAAGGCTAAACCGTTGAATAATATCTTCAGGTTGAAAGTTAAAGATAATCTGATAGGTACGTATAATTCGATAGTGTGATTGTTGTAGTTTGTACAACTTTGAAGAAATCGATGGTTGGATGATGAATTTCTGATGGCTGAATTTCCATCCTAGCCGATATGATTTTGTGGATGATGATAATTGATTACCGAAAATAGTTTCTGTAATTAAAGTCACTTTTAGTAATCTTCAAAGACATATTGTTAGAATGATTAATGATGCAGGAACAGAAATGACAACAGAACTGAGAAAGAACTGGTATGCTGGCATCCTGATGCGATGCCGCTTCTGATAGATAGATTTTAATACGATGTTGTTGAACTCAACAATGAGTCTCGTTAGCTGCGTTATATCCCTACTATTTATTTCCGGGTCTGCGCCACAGCTCGATGATGGATGGTTTTCGAAAGTATATGATAAGATTTTATTTAGAGATCAAACGGGATTTTTATCGGTCTTCCCGCAAGAGGCTTGACAAAACCAAAAAGAAAAAAATTTTGAAAAGATATTTCTCGTTCAAATTGACATGCTGGACTCCGAAAGAACTGGAGTATTGATTCATGTGAGGCCCGTGGTCTGTAGTTGGGAGATTTGGGGATTCCAATATTTTGTATGTTTTTAGAAATAACGTTAGATAAATGCATTCTCCATATGTTTGGAAGATTTTTCACTCGGGAGCGTAAAATTGTTTTTGAGATGGGAAGATTATATAAATGTTTGATGCTGTGAGCCATTAGAAAAACTCCACACAGTTCCAATATATATATGCACAGTTCCAGCATGTATATGCTGACTACATGCGATATTTCAAAATTAGTTTTTGAGAAGCCATGATGTGAAATGGATGAAAACCCATTATGGGAAAGGGAAATGAAATATATTAGCAATATAAATATTCTAATATAACTTTTTAAAGGCGATAGCAATCCTGCGGGGCCAAGGAAATTCGAATACGTGGAGATGATTTGTTTTTTCCTTTCTGTATTTCCTCCCGAAGATGTAATAGAAGTGGTGCCCTTGGTTGGTGAACGTTTGGCGATAGATTGCTACTTTTCGCTAATAAATGTTGTTTTTTCTCTAGGGGTAGAGTATAAATTTCTTGCTTTTTGTTGGAACATTTGCCTGAATTTCAGACTTTTTGGAAGACGATGACTCTTTTCAATTTCTTTGGGTTAGATAGAGGATGGAATGTCTGGTATGCAGAGAGGATTCGGTTCGCAATAGGTTGGTGGTATTTGTAGAAAATGCGATTGATGTAGCCTTTGATCCGGGCTTTCTCGTCACTGGAGGATGTAACATGGTATGAGTATGAAAGGTAGAACATTGGGTGGAGGTTAGTGGTTCGCTCAGATACCAACCAAAAACGGTATTTTGCGCAAGCAAACTTCCAAAAACTCCATGTCTTATTCCCTGTAGGAGGACCTGGGGTATAAGGCCACTGCCAATGACAAGATCAATGGGACCGGGTGTGTAAAAGTATGGATCCGCAAGATCTAAATCCTGAATTTCCGAAAGATTGGTTTTGATAGTTTAAAGGAGGGAAGAAACCTGGTCAGCTGTTTTAAGACGATGGCGTTTGTATGGATACGAGTGTGATTTAGTTTCGATACTAACGTGAGTTGACAGACACGATTAGCCTTTTCTACTAATTTTCCGCCCATATCAGTGACTGAGAAGTTTTCTTTATAGGTAGGTAGTTTTAAACGGTGTTGTATTTTTTCGGACACGAGGGTTTTTTGTGAACCTTGATCGATTAGTGCTTGTAGCGTGAAGATCGAACCCTTGTGTTCGATGCTCACTAGGGCTGTGGGAAGGAGTGTTTTCTCGTTGTTGGTGGAGAAATTAGCCTGAACTTCGGAGTCAGGTTTTTTGGGAGGAGACTCTTCCCAATTGCCCTCGGTTAGGTTGAAGATTGGATGCCTGGACTCTTGGGAAGATTCGGTGCGTAATAGATTGGTTGCCTTTTTTGCGGATGTGCTAGGCGTAGCCTTTGATTCGGGCTGGTTGGTTAAGGGAAGGTGCAACATGGTGTGATGGTTTTTCTTACAATGCAGACATCGGAAGACACTGGGACAGTTGGTAGATGAATGGTTGTAAGCCAAGCAATTCGTGCAAAACCGGATATTCGGGCACGATTTCAAGGGATGACTGTCGTTGCATAATCTACAAGTAAACGCAAGTTTTTCTTGAGAGTGATAGGATTGGATTTTAGGCGAGGAATTCGATGGGAACGAAGTGCGTGATTTAGTGCCTTTATATTCATGTAGGCGTTCAACCACTTCATAACGCTTGGTCAGAAACTGGTTCATCTGGGACCAGTTAGGAAGCTCCTTACTAGATTCGAGGGACTGCTCCCACAGAGACAGCGTTTCCTCTGGTAGCTTTGATGAACATAAATACATTAAAATAAGGGCCCCACTCGGAAACGGAAATTCTTTGCGTCTTTAGAATCACAAGACAATCATTGATGGTGTTCTGTGCCTTTTGAATTCCTTCGCTACTCTCCGAGGTAGATTGGGGAATATTGAAAAGCAATTTCAATTGTTTATCTATTAAGATTCGTTTGTTTTCGAATCGGGCTTTTAGCGCTTCCCATGCTAATGAAAAATTGTCATCGGAAAAAGGGTACTGCTTTACGATCGCGCCTGCCTTTCCTCGAGTCTTATTTCGCAAGTGATAGAGGTTCTGTACGGGATTTAGTCTGGGATGGTTGAGATAAACGGCCGTGAACATATCACGAAAGGATGGCCAGTCCTCTAACTACCGTAAAATATTTCTGTATCACACGGTGCCACCTGGAGACAGGACACCGAGCTGGGATCAAAGGGCAGAGACTGACGGGAGTTACTGCCTGACTCCGTCGAATTCCCACGGAGGATTTTAAATTGATGCAATATATGTGATTTACAGATGTAGAAAGAGTCAGCACAAAGCTAAAATTTGGTGTGGGCTTCCTCTTTAAACTCTCCAGAAACTTCGCTGTCCTCAGCTATACAGATGTTTTCATAGGCGTTTTTTAACGAAGCCCAGCGACCGTTGAGATCTTCCAACTTGACATCCAATAAAGAGTCCGTTTGGTCATCAGGGTTTTCTTTTTGAAAATTGGTGCAAAATTTCACCACATTGTTGGAGTCGAAGATAAATTTTGACATGATTTCTGTTGAGGAAGGCATGATTGGGGACTGTATCAAGGTTTTGATTTGACAAAATATTAACTGGAGGGAGACCACTGGAGTTCACAATTAGTATTGCGCACGAAATGTTAGGTTGATGATAGGAAAATTCGACACAACGAACGCAAGTCGAAAACACTTCTTGGAAAGTGGACCTTTATAACACTGATTTTTCGAAAATGAATAGGCAATTAACCGGTTTTGCGTTGTTCGCAAAGGGAATATTAATAGAGGATATTAATTAGAGAATGCCCCGCTGATATCGAAAATATTTCACACAAAAAACTTAGCAATGTTAATTATGGAATGTCCTGCTGATATCGAAGGGATTTCATAAAAGGAATTTAGCACGGTTTGTTAGGGAACGCCCCAAACTCACTGAAATATACGTATGATGGTGAATGTTTTGTGATACAAAAATGTTTGTGTGATGTGTAAATAAACATGTGTAGAATTGATGGATAATGATGGAGATATATCGATACGAGTGGTAGCAAAAACGTTATATGCAAAATAACGGGGGATCTTCAATATTTGAGAAACCTGAGATAGGCGGTTTTCTCAAAAGATGTTATGGTTGGACGCAAGCAACGCAACAACGCATTTATTCACGTGCTGGAGTGCGCAATTTTTAAGAGTGAGTTCGTTTTTTGGGGAAAACTCAAATATGAACCTTATAAAGTTAAGAAAAATTCCGTATATACATATATATTTTGAATTTTATAAATGTTTTTTTTTAGACGCAAGCTAATTGAAAAAAGAAGGGGTTTTTTGGTAGGTAACTAGCGGTAGTGACTAGTGTAAATAGCGTAATGAGTATTGCAGTAAATATGTATGTATATAAGTGTATGTGCAAATAAGCAGCTGATGATGATATGTATTGGCGTAAGTACTCGGCCTTTCTGTTCTTTGGAACAAACTGGAATATGCACTTTATAAAATTTTGAATTTTTTAATTTTATTAATAAAGAGGGATCTTTTTACAATTTTGAGAAGTTAGTTGAAAGAAAAGGGGTAATATCAGAGTGCATATAGCTTGGATATTTGTTGAACTTTGTCAACCAATAAATATTTGTATATGCATATATGTATGAATGACGTGAAAAACCAAAGAGATCAGCCGCCGTCGCTGCTAGCGCAAGCGCAAGCGACGACCGAAAAGAATTGTTGGTAATGAGTCATGTTATTTGCAAAATAGCGAACTGGAACTCCGTATATATGTATATATATAACCGTATATGAAAATAACGGTAAAATATACGGGCTTGGTTGCGGAATATAATTTTCAGGAAAAACTGAGAAATGTAACTTACGTGCATATCCTCACGGTTCTCATGCTTTTTTGGCGTTGATTTCCTAGTGATGGAGTTTGAAAGTTTTAAGCAAATTGGCCTGAGCCGGTCGGTGTACGCACAATATGTTGCGCGCCTTGCTTGACTTTTAAGTGGGGGTATGCACACCACTTATGTTATCTGTTCAGCTTCTTTTGTCACAAAACCGCAAACACTGTGTAACACTTGAGTTGTTTGTAAATTCAACTTGAACTTTCAAATGAATTGAATGAAAACTTTTTTCACAAATTTACTGGTGAGCACACGCGAATGGCAAATTTTCGAATCAATAACAAGTTAGCGATGAGGCGATAGCGATATATGCGGTGTTGTACTTTTTGCGTTGCCACTGATTCAAATTTGGCTCGCAAGGACCAAATGTTTAACGAATTGATGCAAATGGATTTTTATTCAATTCTAATTCTTTTATTGAATTTAATACTTAAAACTAACAATTGAATTTTCAAGGCTGATACTTCACACAGCAAATATTATGATTTAAAAGATAATTAATTCCACAATGGAAAGAAAATTTAGTTGAATGAAACTTGATTAGTTAAGTTAAAGAATAGAACTCGGGATTTAATCCGTCTTGCGACCGCGCAAGGGCTAGGTGGGATTAGAGAACCAATCTCACGCGAGTATGATGGTGACCGCGCAAGGGTTAGATTGAGTTAGGGGATTAATGCAGCGCAAGTGCTACCGCGGATGAGTTTATATTTAAAGATATAACTTACGGTTGTGGGTGAATAATTCCTTTTCTTTTTCCTGGAGTTGGCGTAGGTAATGATGTTCGTACTCGCTCCGTACTTGATGATCCGATGAAGATTTGATGAATGTAGATGATATTGGTTGGTGATATGTGTTTAGCGTTCCACGTAAACAAGAGAGCGAGTTAACGCATTGCACTTGTATTTATAGCATAGATTAGTGATGGAAAGCCATTCCAACACTGTCGACTGGAAGCACTGGATGGCAACTCCAGTCTACTCTACCGCCAGGGTTGTATGAACGCAAGTCACTTGGAGAAGTGATCGCAAGTCACAGGTGGGGTTAGGTGACAAAAGGTCAATTAAGGACAGAAATATCATTTTCTATTTAAGTGAGCACAACTCACTTAAACAAAGACAAAGCAGGCCCAAAATTCGGTGGAAAGCAGCGGAGCTTCACAAAATTCTAGTAGGTCACTTTAACCACACCAAAAACTTTAACATAATTTAAGCGCATAAATACACTGATTGGAGTTTTAGAAAGTAAAAGTTAAAATTCTGAACACATTAGCTGAATAAAAAGTGTACAAATAATTGTTAAATAACAAATACAGACAGTGGTAGTTTAAAAAATTCTGCTGTGGTAAGTAGTGAATGTGACCTACTAGAATTTTGTGAAGCTTGCTTCACACGATTTTTCGTCCCTGCAAAATTTTACTTTTCGATAATCTTTGCAAATTTCAAACGCTGCTACTATGCCGATGTATATACATTAGGCCGGGTCGATTTGTGGGGAGGCAAAAAAATCGCCCATTGCTCTGTGAAAATCATAATCTAGGGATCAAAATAAGAAACTTTGCCGAAGGAACCATACCTCTAAAACGAATTCTGATGTCCCCCAATTTGGGTCGAACTTTTGGGTAGGGGCAAATTTTGAAAAATCCCACTTTGACCCATTTATAGTGCTCCAATCGAGTCCAAATGTATGACTGACCCCACTAACTTTGGAGGCCCGACCCACCGATGCCGGTGGCACACCCCCTGGAACCCCCCTGGGGGTTCATCATACAAACTTTTCAAAAAATCGTCGGTTTTGCACTTTCCATGAAAAAATTAGCGAAATGCCTATGTTTTTTCTTTTTGGAGTTTATTTTTCTCTTTAGAAATTTATTTAGTCAGAACATATGTAAATGAAAAAATGAATTTAACTTAGCAATAGAAAAGAAATTAAAAAAAAAATTAGCGTTTTTACAACCCTTTTAAAACCAAGGCATTTCTGTGATGCATTTGCATGTCGTAAACATAGTTGTGTAGGTTTTTTATTCAACCGTTTTAAAAAATGAAGGTATCACTGTGACACAATTGCAGATCGTAAAATTGCTTGTGTTGTTTTTTTTAAGCCACCACAAGACAATACATCAGGTAGAATTGAAATTACCATTTCATTCTTATTACCTCGTCTCGTAGACCATATATAACGCAACAGTTTTTGTGAATGCATTAAGTCGTTGTGAAGAACTCAAAGTGTGAAGGTCTAATTTCAGATAAAAAAATATTTAAAAAAAAATAATAAGTGAAGTGACCATTCCAAATCAAAAAGTTTACAATGAATCCACCATCCTCTACACCGCAATATGAAGCAACTACATCAACAACTATCGAAAACCCAATGAGTCATATAACCGAGCATGATGTTACTGTTTTTGGCGTGTCTACTGATTTAACTGATCTTAATTTACCAACCCATCTGGATATCTTGAGATATTATTTTTACTTAAGCGAACGTGCTAAAACAGAACAAAAAAAGTTTTCCCATAAATCATTCACTATTTAAGTACAAGATAAGTTGATTGGAATTTGGGAAAAACTTGGTATGGAAATAATGCTGAAAAAAAGTGTATTTAATAAATTGAATAAATTGCTTGACAAGTATCAAGAGCAAATCAAGAGAAGAAACAACACCCAACAATTTACAGAGTATGTAAAATCTCTGGAAACAATTTTTTATATTGGAACATGTAAATGCGATTTGAAGGCAGCTCCGAACGCCTGAAAGAGTTCATGCACGATCAACATAATCAGAGAAGACTAACAATGGATGCATTTATGATGGAAACTGAAGAGCAAGGAGCAACGTCTATGTCATCAATGCCAACATACCAAGATCCCGATGATTCAACATACGCACCGCCACCGGTTCAAGAAGATATGGATAGAAGCACAAGTTCACAATACACAGAGAGATTTGGGAACCGCTCTTTTGCAAGATTTTAAAATTAAAGATAAGCATGGGAAACCTCTCATCATGGATAAATCGAAAGTTCGCAGAGAAAAAGAGAAATGCAGACAAGAAGTGTTTCGCAAACGGTTAGATGATACCAATTTGTTAGCGTTTTCATTCGATGGCAGAAAAGATGATACTTTAACGATAGATAAAATTGATGAGAAGTATCATACTAGGATGGTAAAAGAACCTCATCTTGTTATTTTGAGAGAACCCAATTCTGAATTGATTGGTTACGTAAGACTGGAACATGAAACCGCTGAATACAAAACAGCCAAATTAAATGGCTTTTTCAACGATAAAAATATATCACTGGATGCATTAATTGGAATATGCATTGACGGTGGGCCAACAAACACTGGCCCACACGGTGGAATTATACGACGACTCGAACTGCTGTTAAAAAGACTATTGTATTGGTTCGTTTGCCTTCTACACTTCAACGAACTTCCGCTTCGGCATTTGTTTGAAGCTTTGGATAAATCAACCAGCACTGGACCAAGATCGGCAACCGGA
Source organism: Eurosta solidaginis (assembly GCF_040869045.1). NCBI lineage: Eukaryota > Metazoa > Arthropoda > Insecta > Diptera > Tephritidae > Eurosta > Eurosta solidaginis. Next base: position 80,992,061 of record NC_090320.1, on the reverse strand, counting down.
AAACTGAGCCGTCAAATCGAAACTTGTGAAACTCTTCCGGTAAGTTATTGCTTTCACTCATTTATTATAATTGTCAACCATTTTTAATTATTTTATTATTATGTATTTTCAGGTGGTGGACGGCTTCCAGAAAATTGAGTTGCAAAATATGCCCACTGCTCCAGAAAAAATTGAATTTTCCACCGATTCGAAGTACTTATACGACGTGGCCCATGCAATTTCTAGCGGCGTGGTTCCAGTGGATCTGGCTAACATCAAATTAGGGAAAATTGTGCATTCTCGGTGGCTCACCAAGGCTGCTAAATTATTGCGATTATACGTGACAAAAAAAATCCAGATGCAAATTTAAGAATTCTGGTTGAATTTATAATTAAATGTTATGCGCCAATGTACTTCAATATCAAGTATTACAGCTCTGTCGTGTATGGCAGTGCATTATTTTTCAAGTTAATTGGTTGGTCACGATTTCTAGAACCTCGTTTACGCAAAATTGTCAATGAAGTAATTAAAGATAATTCATATTATGCGCATTCGGAAAATATCTTGTTATCAATGTTGTTTGATGATAGCAAAGAAAAGCGCGACTGTGCCATCAAGAAAATTCTACGCTATCGAACCGATGTTGACGAGCCAATGGAACTTAGAGTTTATAAAAAACCAGATATAAACTTTAACTGCACAAGTTATACGGAAATGATCAATTTGAATGATATAAATATCGTATTTTAACCACCATTCACGCGAAGCATTCCGTACGATTCATTGAAAGAATATTTAAATCAAGATGATCCACCGTTTAATGATCCAAAAATTCCATCACATATACAAGGAATGGAACGACATGTTCAATTGCTAGCTAGCGTTTCCAAACGGGTTATACCGGAAAATGTAGAGACTGTTATGGCGACGACATTAGAGAACCGTGCGAAATTGCCCAGACTTGAAAAAGACTTCAAACAATAATTTTTTTAGTTTCTTTTCTATGACTCACTTAAATTAATTTTTTCATTTACATATGTTCTGACTAAATAAATGTCTTAAGAGAAAAAATAGATATTATTATAAATAAGTAATAAATATTATTATAAATGAAAAAATAAAAGTAAAGAAAAAACATAGCCATTTAGCTGATTTTTTCATGTAAAGTGCAAAACCGGCGATTTTTTGAAACGTTTGTATGGTGAACCCCCAGGGGGTTCCAGGGGGTGTGCCACTGGCATCGGTGGGCCGGGCCTCCAAAGTTAGTGGGGATCGGTCCTGCATTTGGACTCTAAACGGGTCAAAGTGGGATTTTTCAAAATTTGCCCCTACCCCAAAGTTCGACCCAAATTGGGGGACATCAGAATTCGTTTTAGAGGTTCCTTTGGCAAGGTTTCTTATTTTGATCCCTAGAATACGATTTTCACAGAGCAATGAGCGAGTTTTAAATCGACCCGCCCTAATATACATCAATGCATCAACAATCGCCCAGTATCCTGTAAACTGTATGCCACATATGAATTTTGCTACCACAACTGTTCTTGCAACACAAGCTCCTAACGTCGCTGCCGCCGACGTGTTCTCCGCCCTTCCAACTCCTTAACAAGTTTTGCCAATACTATGTCAGGTGTTCATCATATGCCTATTTATGCACAACCTACAACGCCGCATTTCAACCTTAAAACAGGTAACTATATGTCTAATTCCAATTTCGCTATTAACAATTCTACAGCCGTCACATCGCCGAACAACGTAACATCGCCTCACATAATGTATAACAATACACACTAGACTGAGTCGAAAAAAAAGTTGTTAATGTCCGCCCCTAAATTTAAAGATTATGTTGAGAGGATTTCGGAAATTTTTTTTTTTTATTATTGTTTTTTTTTTTATCCTTCGAAATACAGCCGAAAAGGTTTTTTCGTTGTAACTTTATTTGACGTCCGATTTTAAAAATTGATATGTCAATATTTTGGCCTTGAGAAGCTTCACATTTCCGTTTAATATCCTTTTAAGCTACCTATGAAATCGTTTTCACATGATTACGTCAGCTAACAAAGTTGTACCCCCCCCCCCCCCCCCCCCCCCCCCAAAAGTATTCTTTTTTCCTTACCAAACGAAAGTACTTAAAAATTCAAGAAAATGTTGCTTTTAAACCATATTACTAAAATAATAAACAAAGAAGTTAGAGCACTTTCAATATTTGTTGCAACTGTTATTTTACCTGATTCTTATTGTACTTAGACCTGAAAGTCATGAAATTTTTGGAGGAAAAATTATTATTAGGGTTTGCATTGAAAAGTTAATAAATATATGCCAAATATCATGAATAGGTGTTTCGTATTTATAATAATAACACTACAACTACACTACTACACAAAGTACTATCTCCGTTTTTCGAAGTTAGCCTCCAAAAAATAGATATCGGCTTTCGAAACTCGAAATTCTACAATTCGAAATTTTATTTTTTTTGTTAACGCGTTCAGCAAATTGAAAAAGTAAGACAGTCGGTAGGTGATTTGGTCGTTGACAATGCCAGGTTTCGCAAGGCGAAAAAACTGAGAGATCAGTAGATATTTGATTATTTTATTACCTAGCTCATCGATGGATGACCCGGGACCTGTAGCCATTAACGTAGGATAGAATGGTAACTCCTTCTGATGGCGAAAGGAGCTTCGATATGTAGAAGTTAAACAGAAGCGAAGATAGGATACCACCGTGTGGTACCCATTGTTTAATTCTTCTGGGCTTAGATGTTGCCTTCCTGAATTGTACCGATGCTTGCCGACGAGGCAGATAATTTGCGATACACCTTTGAGGCTCGAAATAATACCGATTTATAAGAAAATTTGAATGGACGTATAATTATTATAGTTATTAAAAAATCCACAATAAAATTATTATTTTTATTTTCCTATTACTCAGAATTAGTTGTTGACATAAAACTAAGAAAATGAGGATTGATGGTCCTTTACCGGATATATATCCGGTATGTTCCGGTAACAAGCACCATTAAGGCACAAACTCGACCATCTCGGGAACGATTTATAATGACCACATTGAATCTTCTAGCCCATACCACCAATAATTTTTTTTGAAAGACTTCTATTACAAAAGTAATAATAGTTTAGGTCCCTGACTATAATTTTTATAGGTTTCGCTTATGTTTGTTTTTTTATTCCTGCAAAATTTAACGAAATATGCATCCACATTGAACGAAGCTCTAAATATAACCTTTATCAGCTGTCTATGAAAAATTTCAATCTTTTTTTCACGAAATGTGAAGATTCTTCAGTTTTTACTCAAAAATGATAAAAAAAAACGACAATAAAAAAGTGAAGTGAATGAAGCAAACGCGACCCAGAAGCAAGTGAATATTTTGACAGCAAAAATGAGTGTTCGTGACACTTTGCGTCGCTACATAATACCAAAAAACGTAAGACAATCACCTGCAGTCACCGATAGTCACTGAGTCACCGAAGTGAATGAATGCTCTTATATGATACGAATTTGGTTTCACTTGGGTGAAAGTGACTCTTCGCGTCGCTTTGCGTTATACATAATAACGCCGTTAAATGAGGAAATCGCTAGGCAGTATTAGGATAAATAGTTTATCAATTGCTGCCGAATCCTTTCGTCCTCCCGGTGAAGACTACTGTTGGTCGCATTTGCTGAACCAATACTTTCTTCGCCAACTTCATAACAAAATTAATAAAGAACAACTACCCAACGTAGTGTATGAAATACAGTGCAAGGCAAACAAGGGGAAAGCTGCAATAAAAAACACAACAAAAAGATCACTTGAAACAAGGGTAAACGAACATAAATCAGATGCCAAAAACAACAAATACACTACAGCATTAGCGCAACACCTGATAGAAAATAGCCACACAGCCGATTTTAACAATACAAAAATATTGGATGTGGAGAACAGAACAAGAAGAAGGATGACGCTAGAAGGGTTACGGATACAACAACAATTTAACAAAGCAATGAATTTTTAAGAAGACGTTGACAACATAAATTGCGCATATGCCACTGCGATCACACAAAATGTTTAAGCCTGGACAAGAGAAGATGTGCGGTGTTTTTTATATATATAATTTTGCATTAATTATACTCGGATGTGATATTTAATTATTGTTAACTTAGTAAGTGTAATATGGAAAAAAATGTTATTTGTTTCAATGTATCATGTAATTAGATTACTGTAAATGTCTTGTTTTTCGTATATTTATTGAAGCCTTCCTGAGGAAGACGCGAATATGCGTCGAAACGCGTAGAAGAGAAAATAAATAACTGTTTTACTTCAAAAAATCGGCCGAAAAGCTCCATAATTTAATAATTAATAATATATATTTTATTGTCTGCGTTCAATTCTCACAATTGTGTTTTGCGCTTTCAACAGCTGTTTTGTGTGGTTACATCTTTGATATCATCTATTTTAGTGGGTAAGCAATTATCCGGCTACTTTCGTGGGCAGAATACCAAAAGGGTACAAGGTAAACAATATTTCTTTGAACACTATGCTTTTAAAGGGACCTGATGACTGTAGTATGCAATAAATATACCACTATTTTTTTTTATATAAAATATCTTTTAATATTAGCTCCTAAATGTATACTAACAACTCGTTTTAAAAATTTATATCTGAATGAAAATCTTTGAAACAATCATTTCAAAATTGAAATATAAAAAGTTAACAATAACAAAAATTCAACTTATTTAACCCAGATATGCCGAGCGTACTACATGTAGTACACCTGTTATTTTCAAAATATTTCGTAAACAGTAATTTAAACTACGTAACCAACCTGTCGCTGTGCAACTGTACAAAACAGGCATCATAGTTGGCTTTGAAAAAAATTTCTATTGCAATTCCTGGATTGCCTTTTTTAATATCAACAAGTAAGGAAGGTTAAGTTCGGGTGTAACCGAACATTACATACTCAGTTGAGAGCTATGGTGACAACATAAGGGAAAATAACCATGTAGGAAAATGAACCGAGGGTAACCCTGAAATGTGTTTGTATGACATGTGTATCAAATGAAAGGTATTAAAGAGTATTTTATGAGGGAGTGGGCCATAGTTCTATAGGTGGAAGCCATTTAGGGATATCGCCATAAAGGTGGATCAGGGTTGACTCTAGAATTTGTTTGTACGATATGGGTATCAAATGAAAGGGGTTAATAAGCATTTTAAAAGGGCGTGATCCTTATTTCCATAGATGGACGCCGTTTCGAGATATCGCCATAAAGGTGGACGAGGGGTGACCCTAGAATTTGTTTGTACGATATGGGTATCAAATGAAAGGGGTTAATAAGCATTTTAAAAGGGAGTGGGCCTTAGTTCTATAGGCGGACGCTTTTTCGAGATATCGCCATAAAGGTGTACCAGCGGTGCCTCTAGCATGCGTTTGTACAATATGGGTATCAAACGAAAGATGTTAATGAGTATTTCAAAAGGACGTGGGGCTTAGTTCTATAGGTGGACGCCTTTTCGAGATATCGCCATAAAGGTGAACCAGGGGTGACTCTAGAATGTGTTTGTACGATATGGGTATCACATTAAGGGTATTAATGAGGGTTTTAAAAGGGAGTGGTGGTAGTTGTATAGGTGGTCGCCTTTTCGAGATATCGGCATAAAGGTGGACCAGGTGCTTCTCTAGAATGCGTTTGTACAATATGGCTATCAAACGAAATGTGTTAATGAGTATTTTAAAAGAGAGTGGGCCCTAGTTCTATAGGTGGACGCCTTTTCGAGATATCGCCATAAAGGTGGACCAGGGGTGACTAGAATATGTTTGTACGATATGGGCATCAAATGAAAGGTATTAATGAGTATTTTAAAAGGGCGTGGGGCTTAGTTCTATAGGTGGACGCCTTTTCGAGATATCGCCATAAAGGTGGACCAGGGGTGATTCTAGAATGTGTTTGTACGATATGGGTATCACATTAAAGGTATTAATGAGGGTTTTAAAAGGGAGTGGTGGTAGTTGTATAGGTGGTCGCCTTTTCGAGATATCGGCATAAAGGTGGACCAGGTGTGACTCTAGAATGCGTTTTTACAATATGGGTATCAAACGAAAGGTGTTAATGAGTATTTTAAAAGAGAGTGGGCCTTAGTTCTATAGGTGGACGCCTTTTCGAGATATCGCCATAAGGGTGGACCAGGGGTGACTCTAGAATATGTTTGTACGATATGGGTATCAAATTAAAGGTATTAATGAGGGTTTTGAAAGCGAGTGGTGGTAGTTGTATAGGTGGCCGCCTTTTCGAGATATCGGCATAAAGGTGGACCAGGGGTGACTCCAGAATTTGTTTGTACGATATGGGTATCAAATGAAAGGTGTTAATGCGTATTTTAAAAGGGAGTGATCCTTATTTCCATAGGTGGACGCCGTTTCGAGATATCGCCATAAAGGTGGACGAGGGGTGACCCTAGAATTTGTTTGTACGATATGGGTATCAAATGAAGGGGGTTAATGAGCATTTTAAAAGGGACTTTGCCTTGGTTCTATAGGTGGACGCCTTTTCGAGATATCGCCATAAAGGTGGACCAGGGGTGACTCTAGAATGCGTTTGTACAATATGAGTATCAAACGAAAGGTGTTAATGAGTACTTCAAAAGGGCGTGGGGCTTAGTTCTATAGTTGGACGCCTTTTCGAGATATCGCCATAAAGGTGGACCAGGGGTGACTCTAGACTTTGTTTGTACGAAATGGGTATCAAATGAAAGGTGTTAATGAATCTTTTTAAAAGGGAGTGGGTCTTAGTTCTATACGTGGTCGCCTTTTCGAGATATCGCCATAAAGGTGGACCAGGGGTGACTCTAGAATATGTTTGTACGATATGGGTATCAAATGCAAGGTGTTAATGAGTATTTTAAAAGGGCGTGGGGCTTAGTTCTATAGGTGGACGTCTTTTCGAGATATCGTCATAAAGGTGGACCAGGGGTGACTCTAGAATGTGTTTGTACGATATGGGTATGAAATTAAAGGTATTAATGAGGCTTTTAAAAGGGAGTGGTGGTAGTTGTATATGTGAAGGCGTTTTCCAGATGTCGACCAAAATGTGAACCAGGGTGAACCAAAACATCATCTGTTGGATACCGCTAATTTATTTATATATATAATACCAAGAACAGTATTCCTGCCAAGATTTTAAGCGTTTTTTATTTCCCCCTGCAGAACTTTTTCATTTTATTCCACTTAATATGGTAGGTGTCACACCCATTTTACAAAGTTTTTTTCTAAAGTTATAATTTGCGTCAATAAACCAATCCAATTACCATGTTTCATCCCGGTGTTTCATCGTGGTGTGATGGGTAGCGTGCTCCGCCTATCACACCGTATGCCCTGGGTTCAACTCCCGGGCAAAGCAACATCAAAATTTTAGAAATACGATTTTTCAATTAGAAGAAAATTTTTCTAAGCGGGGTCGCCCCTCGGCAGTGTTTGGCAAGCACTCCGGGTGTATTTCTGCCATGAAAAGCTCTCAGTGAAAACTCATCTGCTTTGCAGATGCCGTTCGGAGTCGGCATAAAACATGTAGGTCCCGTCCGGCCAATTTGTAGGGAAAATCAAGAGGAGCACGACGGAAATTGGAAGAGAAGCTCGGCCTTAGATCTCTTCGGAGGTTATCGCGCCTTACATTTATTTATTTTTTATAGAATTATGGCGTTTTTTTCATTTTTCGTAATTTTCGAAAAGTGGGCGTGGTCATAGTCGGATTTCAGCCATTTTGTATACCAATACAAAGTGAGTTCAGATAAGTACGTGAACTGAGTTTAGTAAAGATATATCGATTTTTGCTCAAGTTATCGTGTCAACGGCCGAGCGGAAGGACAGACGGTCGACTGTGTATAAAAGCTGGGCGTGGCTTCAAACCAATTTCGCCCTTTTTCACAGAAATAAGTTATCGTCCCAGAATCTAAGCCCCTACCAAATTTCACAAGGATTTGTAAATGTTTGTTCGACTTATGGCATTAAAAGTATCCTAGACAAATTAAATGAAAAAGGGCGGAGCCACGTCCATTTTGAAATTTTCTTTTATTTTTGCATTTTGTTGCACCATATCATTACTGGAGTTGAATGTTGACATAATTTACTTATATACTGTAAAGATATTAAATTTTTTTGTTAAAATTTGACTTAAAAAATTTTTTTTTTAAAAGTGGCCGTGGTCGTTCTCCGATTTTGCTCATTTTTATTAAGCATACATATAGTAATAGGAGTAACGTTCCTGTCAAATTTCATCATGATATCTTTAACGACTGCCAAATTACAGCTTGCAAAATTTTAAATTACCTTCTTTTAAAAGTGGGCGGTGCCACGCCCATTGTCCAAAATTTTACTAATTTTCTATTCTGCGTCATAAGTTCAACTCACCTACCAATATCATGGCTTTATCCGTCTTTGGTAATGAATTATCGCACTTTTTCGGTTTTTCGAAATTTTCGATATCGAAAAAGTGGGCGTGGTTATAGTCCGATATTGTTCATGTTAAATAGCGATCTGAGATGAGTGCTCAGGAAGCTACATACCAAACTTCATCAAGATACCTAAAAATTTACTCAAGTTATCGTGTTAACGGGCGGACGGACGGACGGACATGACTCAATCAAATTTTTTTTCGATCCTGATGATTTTGATATACGGAAGTCTATATCTATCTCGATTCCTTTATACCTGTACAACTTACCGTTATCCAACTGTGAGCTCTGCTCAACTGAGTATAAAAATGCGAGTCTTGTGAAATTGTCAAAAGTGTGAAGATGTCGCGTAATCGGTAAGAAAAATATATTTAACACCATTTTTTTTTTTTTGTTCTGTTTATTTTATATTCAGCCCGATTCTGCATTTCGACTTGGATTGGAATTTTTTCGATTTGGCAATTTTGGTATTCTGTGTTCCAATCTCTTTCGATCCAACTTCGAATCGTTCGATTTTGTGCATTCTGCATTTCGATCGTAGTTCCGTTTTTCTAAGTTGCAAATTTGTTGGCGGAAAATTATTTTCTTTTTATTTTTTTCTTAATTTATAACAGAATTTTAACAAAAATGTAGTAAAACTTGTTGAGAAACGTAAAAGGCTTCATGGTGATTGATTTTTTTATGTTTCCAACACAAGTGCAGTATGAGACGCTGGCTAATTTAATGGCAACAAAGCGGGATATGATACCTCCTGGGAAGCTATCCTTCGCATAAAATTCTTGCTTCGCTTGTATATTCTCCTCTTCACTTTGTTCAAATGTTATCCACTGAGGGCATAATTTTGGTTGCATTACATCCAGAAACATAAGACAGTGACTTTGACACTGTTGACTCTCCCATTCCTGCATTATAATCCGCCCCTATTTCATGCTGGTGGCCACCGTGGTTTGATGGTAGCGTGCTCCGCCTACCACACCGTATGCCCTGGGTTCACACCCCGGGCAAAACAACATCAAAATTTTAGAAATAAGGTTTTTCAATTAGAAGAAAATTTGTCTAAGCCGGGTCGCCCCTCGGCAGTGTTTGGCAGCGCTCCGAGTGTATTTCTGCGATGAAAAGCTCTCAGTAAAAACTCATCTGCCTTGGAGATGCCGTTCGGAGTCGGCATAAAACATGTAGGGGACCTACATCCGGCCAATTTGTAGGGAAAACCAAGAGGAGCACGATGCAAATTGGAAGAGAAGCTCGGCCTAAGATCTCTTCAGAGGTTATCGCGCCTTACATTTATTTTTATTTTATTCCATGCTGGTAACTGCCTTCTGCAAAAAATCTCAAAGCAGCCACTACAATATTCAGGGCAGATGTCGATGCCGAAGTCCTTGGACGAATTTGCCCCGTAAAAGTATCTAACACATACTTGAAAGCATCCTTATTAAGTCGAAAGTTTTTTTTTTGAAACTTAATAAGAAAATAAGTCATTAAACTTTACCACTCTTAAGTTCAATTTCTTACAATTCGTCACTCATCTCAAATGGATTACACAAATCTCGCAATATTTGCCTTTCCATTCTCGCCTGGCCATTTTCGTATGCGTTGCTTTCCAACCCCACAAATAATGCCGCGGCTATTGATTCCATTATAATATACAGCTATAATTTGTGTCTGTTCGTTGGGTCCAGTTATATGCCAAGGCAAGCTGCCGTAGTAGAGGAAGGTGAAGTGAAAACGTAAACAATCCTTGCGGAGAGAATAAATAAATCTTTATAAAGTATTTTAGGCCAGTGTAATGAAGTTAGCATCCATAAATTTCAGAAAATGTGAGCTATAATCGTGCAGGAATCCGTTTTAACAAAACTTGGTGGCCACGGCATAGGGATTGCCCAAACGAACGACAAAAACACACTTACAATAATGAAAGCACTTTACTCAAAAAAATATAACACTGCGGCAATATATTGTATTGCTTTTTTTTTGTACAAAATGGCGTGGATAATGAAATATAAACGTTTTTCAGTGTTTTTTACAAATTTTCTTAAATTTATTTTGTTCCAATGTTCACACATTCCGTACCAACAGCTGATTTCGAAAAATCATTTGCTCTTCCTCTTCTCTTTACGATTCCGTCGTAATGCAGAATACCAAACTTCGATTGAAGTGGAGCGTAGAACGGGAACGTAATCGAAATGCAGAATAGGGGTGATTGTTATTAAAAATAGTTGTAGAAATTGAAGTACACTAGTAGTGGAAGTGTAAAATTCAATTATATGTGATTTTTGTTGATTTATTTGTTGGCGTCCTACGCCCGGCACTAGAGTACAAAAAAATTAAAAAACAAAACAAATTTTTTTTTCAGTTTTTTAACTTTGAATGAAATAATAAGTACTCTAGCAGAAAGCGACGAAGAAAATCCCAGAGATAGTTACTACATTGCGATTGTCCCCACCGTTGACGCTAACAACTATGTAACAGATGAAGATAGTGGTGATGACGGAGAAGTGAATTTTTTATTATTAAATGCTGAGGCGGAACCTTTTCGCAACGCATATTCCTCCGATTCTGACAGTGAATATGATGCTCCCCTTGCTTCTCTGATATCTGCAAAAAACGTAAATTGGAGACTCTGTCCCTTAAGTGGGTAAAACAAGACATAGAAGAAACGGAGGCTGCAGTACCAAGATATGGGGATAAAATTTGCCAACGCCACTTGATTTATTTAAAAAAATTTTAACAGATGACTTCCTGCAACTCATCGTAATGAATTCAAATGACTTCGCCTTACAGCACAACCAAGCAGGTGATATAACAGAAGACGAAATCAGATGCTTTATTGGAATTTTACTTCTGAATGGCTACAACGCTGTAGCACGACGTCGGATGTATTGGCAAAATGGCAGAGACACTCATCATAATTTTGTATCAAATTCAATGCGGAGGGATCGGTTTGAGTTCATTATAAGAAACTTACACTTCGTAGATAATAATAACCTGAAAAATAATTATAGGTTTGCAAAGGTTAGACCCCTCATTCAAATGCTTAACGAAAATTTCCAATCAAATGCCCCTAAAACAGTTCAGCATTCCGTTGACGAACAGATGGTCCCATATTACGGAGGTTACGGATGTAAGCAGTATATACAGGGTAAGCCCATAAGGTATGGATATAAGTTTTGGGTTGGCGCGACGTATAAGGGTTACATTATTTGGTTTGAAGCATACCAAGGCGCCGGAACTTTTCCCAATAATGCATACAAATATATGGGACTTGGTGCCAGTGTAGTTTTATCGTACTGTGACATCTTTACTCAAAGGCAACCCGATATTATTCACCGGCTGTACTTTGACACTTTGTTCACCTCAATACGCTTATTAGTAGAGTTGGAATGTCGCAATATAAAAGGGACTGGAACGATTCGTCATAATCGATTAATAAACTGCCCTCTACCAAAGAAAGCTGAACTTCAGAAAAAAGAGAGGGGATGGTTTGACTACCGTAAAACTCGTGCCAACAATATAATGGTGAGCTGCTGGAAAGATAGCAACTCCATTTACGTAGCCTCGAATATTCATCCTGTTCAACCCTCCAAAGAAGTTACCCGTTGGTCCCAAAAGGATAAGAAGCATCTAAAAGTACAGCAGCCACGTCTTATCCACGAATACAATCGCTTCATGGGGGGCGTCGATCGAGCAGATGAAAATATTAGCCTATACCGTGTTTCCATTCGAGGAAAAAATGGTATTTCCCAATTTTTGCGCATTGCATTGATCTTGCTGAACATAATGCCTGGCAAATTCATAGAGATTTGGGAGGAAAAATGGACCACTTGGCTTTTAGACGACGTATCGCACCTTTACTTATATCTACATATGGAAATCCTTTGGGATCTCTTCCATCGTACTTATCAGCCGACATCAAATTCGATCGAAAGGATCATTTGCTAACAGAGATCGCACGAAAATCAAATGGGAAATGTAAACAATTACGTTGCAACCACTGTCATAAGAAGACCACTACATGCTGCATTAAATGTGATGTGTCACTCAACGCAAAGTGTAATGTTGAGTACCATACAAAAAAATAATATTTGTGTTGAATTTATGTTTTTCTATACATATGTACATAAAAGTTCTGCATAAAAACTGTTTTTCCTATATAACTAAAAATTACTACTTTTTCTTTGTGTATTTGCCGAGCGTACTGCATGTAGTACACCCTACAAAATCGTTTGAAAAATGTTTTTTTTTTAATTTATCTTAATTTTTGTAATATTTTATGGCAAAAGAACGGTATTAAAAAAAATTGTGGAAATTGTTTCACCAGGAGGTCCGTCGGCATATCTGGGTTAAAGTAGGTACATTTAAAGTTTAATATAAATACAACCCTACAATACGAGTACTTTAAATAATTGAATTTTTGTTCTTGTTAATTTTTCTATATTTCAATTTTGAAATGATTGGGGCATATTCATAGTCAAGTTAAAGTATGCGCTAGAAAAGTTAGAGCATATTTCAATAAAAAGTATACTTTATTATACTAAGTTGAGCAGAGCTCACAGAGTATATTAACTTTGATTGGATAACGGTAGGTTGTACAGGTATACAGGAATCGAGATAGATATAGACTTCCATATATCAAAATCATCAGGATCGAAAAAAAATTTTATTGAGCCATGTCCGTCCGTCCGTCCGTTAACACGATAACTTGAGTAAGTTTTGAGGTATCTTGATGAAATTTGGTACGTAGCTTCCTGAGCACTCATCTCAGATCGCTATTTAAAATTAACAATTTAAACCCGAAAAAGTGCTATAATTCATTTCCATAGACGGATAAAGCGATGAAACTTGGTAGGTGAGTTGAACATATGACGCAGAATAGAAAATTAGTAAAATTTTGGACAATGGGCGTGGCACCGCCCACTTTTAAAAGAAGGTAATTTAAAACCTTTGCAAACTGTAATTTGGCAGCCGTTGAAGATATCATGATGAAATTTGGCAGGAACGTTACTCCTATTACTATATGTATGCTTAATAAAAATGAGCAAAATCGGAGAACGAAGTGGGCGTGACTTTTAAAAAAAACTTTTTTTTTAAAGTCAAATTTTAACAAAAAATTTAATATCTTTACAGTATATAAGTAAATTATGTCAACATTCAACTCCAGTCGTGATGAGGTGCAACAAAATGCAAAAATAAAAGAAAATTTCAAAATGGGCGTGGCTTCGCCCTTTTTCATTTAACTTGTCTAGGATACTTTTAATGTCATAAGTCGAACAAACATTTACCAATCCTTGTGAAATTTGGTAGGGGCTTAAATTCTGGGACGATAACTTATTTCTATGAAAAAGGGCGAAATCGGTTAAAGCCACGCCCAGTTTTTATACACAGTCGACCGTCTGTCCTTACGCTCGGATATATCTTTACTAAACTCAGTTCACGTACTTATCTGAACTCACTTTGTATTGGTATACAAAATGGCCGAAATCCGACTATGACCACGCCCACTTTTTCGATATAGAAAATTACGAAAAATGAAAAAAATGCCATAATTCTATACCAAATACTAAAAAAGGGATGAAACATGGTAATTGGATTGGTTTATTGACGCAAAATGTAACTTTAGAAAAAAACTTTGTAAAATGGGTGTGACACCTACCATATTAAGTAGAATAAAATGAAAAAGTTCTGCAGGGCGAAATAAAAAACCCTTGAAATCTTGGCAGGAATACTGTTCGTGGTATTATATATATAAATAAATTAGCGGTATCCAACAGATGATGTTCTGGGTCACCCTGGTCCACATTTTGGTCGATATCTGGAAAACGCCTTCACATATACAACTACCACCACTCCCTTTTGAAACCCTCATTAATACCTTTAATATGATACCCATATCGTACATACACATTCTGGAGTCATCCCTGGACTAGCTTTATGGCGATATCTCGAAAAGACAGACATCTATAGAACCAAGCCCCACGCCCTTTTAAAGTACTCATTAACACATTTCATTTGATACCCATATCGTACAAACATATTCTAGAGTCACCCCTGGCTCACCTTTATTGCGATATCTCGAAAAGGCGACCACCTATAGAACCAAGACCCACTCCCTTTTAAAAAGACTCATTAACACCTTTCATTTGATACCCATTTCCTACAAAGAAAGTCTAGAGTCACCCCTGGTCCACCTTTATGGCGATATCTGGAAAAGGCGTCCAACTATAGAACTAAGCCCCACGCCCTTTTGAAAAACTCATTAACACCTTTCGTTTGATACCCATATTGTACAAACGCATTCTAGAGTCACCCCTGGTCTACATTTATGGCGATATCTCGAAAAGGCGTCCACCTATAGAACTAAGGCCCGCGCCCTTTTAAAATACTCATTAACACCTTTCGTTTGAAACCCATATTGTACAAACGCATTCTAGAGTCACCCCTGGTCCACCTTTATGGCGATATCTCGAAAAGGCGTCCACCTATAGAACCAAGGCCCAATCCCTTTTAAAATGCTCACTAACCCCTTTCATTTGATATCCATATCGTAAAAACAAATTCTAGGGTCACCCCTGGTCCACCTTTATGGCGATATCTCGAAACGGCGTCCACCTATGGAACTAAGGATCACTCCCTTTTAAAATACGCATTAACACCTTTCATTTGATACCCATATCGTACAAACAAATTCTAGAGTCACCCCTGGTCCTCCTTTATGCCGATATCTCGAAAAGGCGGCCACCTATACAACTATCACCACTCACTTTTAAAACCCTCATTAATACCTTTAATTTGATACCCATATCGTACAAACATATTATAGATTCACCCCTGGTCCACGTTTATGGCGATATCTCGAAAAGGCTTCCACCTATAGAACTAAGGCCCACTCTCTTTTAAAATACTCATTAACACCTTTCGTTTGATACCCATATTGTACAAACGCATTCTAGAGTCACACCTGTTCCACCTTTATGCCGATATCTCGAAAAGGCGAACACATATACAACTACCACCACTCCCTTTTAAAACCCTCATTAATACCTTTAATGTGATACCCATATCGTACAAACACATTCTAGAGTCACCCCTGGTCTACCTTTATGGCTATATCTCGAAAAGGCGTCCACCTATTGAACTAAGCCCTACGCCCTTTTGAAATACTCATTAACACCTTTCGTTTGATACCCATATTGTACAAACGCATTCTAGAGTCACCCCTGGTCCACCTTTATGGCGATATCTCGAAAAGGTGTCCACCTATAGAACTAAGGCCCACTCCCTTTTAAAATGCTCATTAACCTCTTTCATTTGATACCCATATCGTACAAACAAATTCTAGGTTCACCCCTGGTCCACCTTTATGGCGATATCTCGAAACGGCGTCCACCTATGGAACTAAGGATCACTCCCTTCTAAAATAATCATTGACAGCTTTCATTTGATACCCATATCGTACAAACAAATTCTAGAGTCTACCCTGATCCACCTTTATGGCGATATCCCTAAATGGCGTCCACCTATAGAACTATGGCCCACTCCCTCATAAAATACTCTTTAATACCTTTCATTTGATACACATGTCATACAAACACATTCCAGGGTTACCCTCTGTTCATTTTCCTACATGGTTATTTTCCCTTATGTTGTCACCATAGCTCTCAACTGAGAATGTAATGTTCGGTTACACCCGAACTTAACCTTCCTTACTTGTCTTTATCATAGTCGCAAAAAAGCCGGATTCATCAGTTAGAGCCATCGCTAAAGTTAGAGAGGCAAAAAGCTGTCACTAAAGCTATTACTGAAATCTGTCAAATGAAAGGAAATTTCAATTTACGTGTATATTCTGTAATTTAAGCTGTACTTTTGATTCAAGAAGAGTAAAAATGTCTTACTTTGAGGAAATCGAAAGAGATTTTGAAATTATTGACGATTCGCGATTAATGAGAATGCCAAAAATATATAAAGAACGATTTGATCCATTTGTTTTGCGGGAACAAGAGTTTTATAGTCGATATAGGCTAGACAAAGACACTGTCCAGTTTTTTATTGAAATTTTGAATATAGAACAACCTTCAAATAATAGAAGTCTTCCAGTATCAATAAGTACCCAGGTGCTATGCACTTTGCGCTTTTTAGGTAGGGATGTTCATAAAAGTGACATCGTAAGTTTTTCATCCCGTCAAGAAACTGTTCCGTTTTTATTTTTTGGCTGTACTCTAGGGGATCTGCATGGTTTATCACAATCAACTGTTGCAAGAATAATTAAGGATATATGTAGGTAGAAGAATCGCTTTGCTCCTTCCACATTTTATTCGTTTTCCAAGTAACAATGTCCTGCGAAAAGTGTTGGGCCAATGGGAGCTGGTCATTTTCTTAATAGAAAAGGATATTATTCATTGAATTTTCAGGTGTTTATTTATGCACAATAATAATTTTGCTTATTTTCTATAACATCTATGTGGCAGTTTATTAGTTCCCGCAAGCAGTCTTTCTCGCGGTTACTCCAGTTTATTTCTCTTTTATTGTTCTATAGTAATAACTACACATTTTAATTAATTAACAAGGTTAAAACACATATTTTATTAACAAGTTACTTTTTGCATTTTTAGCAATCAGATGCAAGAAATAAATAACAACAAGTAAACGTCAAGACGAGTGATTTGACAGCATTGCGTAATAGATTTTTTTTTTATGTAATATAATTTTGTCTAAAGTAGACTCTTGTTACAGCATGCCACTAAACTGACTATGATATACTTAAAAATTAAATGTACTCTACCTTTTTAGTGCCGCACCAAGTGAAGCATACTCTAACTCAGGACTATGAATATGCCCCATTGTTTCAAAAAGTTTCAGTGCTGATTAAAACCACTTTTGATTTTATATATAAAGATACTTTTTCAATAAGGAATACGCCTCAAAGTATTCGTCAATATCTTTTTAAATTTTTCACCATCAATTAAAATTTTTGAAAATTTAAAAATCAATATTGAAAATTAAAATATTGATAAAACATTTTGAATTTACAAAGTGCAAAGTAACTAAAATAGAAAGTTAAATAAAAATAATAAAAACCCTACAATGACTATCAGCCACGACCTTTGCAATCGATTTTGTTTAAATTTCGTGAAGGTGCTATAGCTGTTTGTGGAGACATTCGAGAAATGTTCCACCGCATTAAAATTATTAACAAAGATCAAAATTTTCAACGTTCTCTTTGGCGTGAGGGTGACACATTGAGGCCACCCAATGTATATGTAATAGAGGCCATGATTTTTGGTTCAATATTTCCTCCATGTTCTGCTCAGTTTGTTAAAAATCTGAATGCGTTGAAATTTATAAACGAGGATGTGAGGGCGGTGGAAGCCATTGTCAATCGTCATTATGTAGATGATTGCGTCGATAACTTTGCTAGTGTTGACGAGAGTATACGCGTAACAAAAAAGGTGATTTAGATTCATATCAAGGCTGGGTTTGAGCTACAAGGTTTTACGTCGAACTCTAGAAAGTTACTGAGCGACCTTGGTTATAATACGACGAATCAGGGCGACTCAAAAAATATGCGTAGTTCAGAATCTGCCGAGCAAAAGGTACTTGGCATGTACTGGAATTTCAAGTGCGATTTATTCTTTTTCAATTTAACGTTTTCGAGAGTTCCGAGGCTGAGTTGTTTTAAACCTAAAAATGTCGATTTTTGACCCAATTGGATTTCTTGCTAACGTAACATTGTTGCCAAAAATTTTGTTACAACGTTTATGGATATTGAATATTGGTTGGCATGATGCTATATCCGTTGATATATAGGACAAATGGTATCAGTGGTATACAATGCTCGGCAGCGTGAGCGAGCTAAGTATCCCTCGATTTTATGGTAACAATTTTTTAAATCCGTCTTCGGAAGTTCAGCTGCATATATTTGCGGATGCAAGCGAGTTAGCGTTCGTAACTCTCGCATATTTTCGAATAATGGGGTGATGAAGAAAGAAGGGCGAAACCACTGTACATGGTGGAGGTATCTGACGACACAATACCGTTCACGAAATTTTCTAACTATCATGAGTTTCTTAAAGTCATGACTTTGGTTCGATTTGCAATTTCTAAGTTTTTGGGATTTGTGAGAAGAAACGCGGAAGCACCAAAAGACCCATTAAAAATATCAGCTTATGAAATTAAAGAGACAGATTATGAATTTTTTGGCGACCTTTTATCTTTAAATATGTATTTATAGCTGGCTTTGGGTCCGTGTTTTATAATTGAAAAATTAAAAACACCCTTTTATTCTTCTTTTAAATCGATATATTTCGATTGCTCAACGGCAATCATCTTCAGGGTTGTAGTAACTAACAAAAATCACATAAATACATACTTTTATTAACACGTCTGCTTTGTCTGACGTGGAGTATGGTACTGTTTTTTAGTGAGCAGGTGTTTGTAGATATGTGCGCTGTGATCTACGTCGCTCTTATAGTTCAGTCGTGTGTTAGTCGGAATATTAATAATGTGTAACATTTCTAGTGTGAAGCGTTTGTTATAGTGTTGTTCTTGTTGCAGTATTTTAGTCTCATCAAAGTTTGGTGTGTGGCCGCTGTCTGCACAGTGGGTCATGAGTGCTGTTTTTTAATTATTAACTTGATGGCAAAATTTAAAATCAGACTTATGCTGTGAAATTCTCGTTTTGAGTTTTGACTTTGTAGTACCTATATATATATTATTGCACGTTTCATCGCTATTGCCTTTACATGGTATCTTGTAAACTACATTATTTTTTTCCATTATCGGTATTTTCGATTTTGTTTTGTTGAATATGTTTTTTAAAGTGTTCGTAGGTTTATGCGTAATTTTTGTAGTTACTTTATCATAGCAGTCAGATTTTGCTAAACGTTCTGATAGCTGCGGTACATAAGCCACCGACTTGGAAAATAATTGGTTTATCGGGAGTTTTTGGTCTATTTGAATTTTTGGTTTTTTTCGGAAAATAATTGTTTCTTAGTAATGTGAAAATTTCTTTTTTAACTTCTTTGTGGTATACTTCATCTGAGGTCTGCAACATTTTCCGTATACAGCCCTTTGCTGTATTCATAATCATTGTTTTCGGATGTTTTGAATTAAAGTTTATAATTCGTCCTCATGCTGTAGGCTTTTGATACCACTTTAGTTTTAATTGATTTCCTCGTCTGTTTATTATGGAGTCGAGGTATGGTAATTCCTCGTCGTTCTCTAGTTCTATACTAAAATTTATATTTTTGTCAAAAGTGTTTAGTGTGTCAAGTGTGTTTTGTATTTCATTTTCTTTTATTATCGCGAATATGTCGTCTACGTATTTGGTAAGTATTCTTGGTTTATGTCGCAACTTCAGCATAGTATCATCTAATAATTTTTCCATAACTATATCCGCTATTATTAATATTCCGACTAACACACGACTGAACTATAAGAGCGACGTAGATCACAGCGCACATATCTACAAACACCTGCTCACTAAAAAACAGTACCATACTCCACGTCAGACAAAGCAGACGTGTTAATAAAAGTATGTATTTATGTGATATGTAAAATGCAAAATTTGTTTATTGTTATGTTTATTATTTTTGTTAGTTACTACAATCCTGAAGATGATTGCCGTTGAGCAATCGAAATATATCGATTTAAAAGAAGAACAAAATGGTGTTTTTAATTTTTCAATTATAAAACACGGACCTAAAGCCAGCTATAAATACATATTTAAAGAGACAGAAATAATGTTATGCAGGTTCGTTCAAGAAGCTGTATTTACAGATGACTTTGTAACGTTGCGTAAAGGTGCGCAGCTTTCGAAACGCAGTCCCATATTTAACTTCACACCCTTGTTGGACGACAGAGGGGTATTACGTGTTGGTGGTCGTGTCGTATTGACAATGCTTTGAGTCTACCTATTGATACAAGAAGGCCAATTATTTTGCGAAAATGCACGAAATGTCGCGGCTCATAGTACGACATTTTCACGAAGTATTTTACCACCAGAACCAATAATCAACCAATAATCAGCGCAATCCGGTCAAAATTTTGGATACCGAGTCTACGATGTGTTGTGCGATCAGTTAAACGCGAATGCCAGGTTTGTAAAAATGCTTCTACGACGCCCAGACCTCCGCTCATGGGGCAAATACCTTCAGATAGGCTGGATCCATACATACCGTTCTCGTATACGGGACTTGAGTACTTCGGACCAGATATGGTATCGATAGGTCGGCGACGAGAAAGCGATGGGTAGCATTATTAACCTATCTAACGATTCGCGCTATACATTTAGAGGTGGCGAGAGACTTGTCGACTGATGCAGTTATTTTATGTCCGCGGAATTTCGTTAACCGCAGAGGGGTTCCTGTTCGTCTACGCAGTGATCAAGGAACAAACTTCGTAGGAGCAAGCAAGTTCGATTGGTTACACATTGTCGGGGCGTTGAGGAGGAGTGCACTCGTCGTGGTATCGTGTTGGTATTCAATACGCCAGGGAATCCATCGGCTGGCGGTATTTGGGAGTGTATGGTTAGGTGTGTAAAGATAGTATTGGCTTTTACGTTAAGGGAAAGTGCTCCGCAAATCGAAACGTTGCAGAGCTTACTTATTGAGGCTGAAAACATAATAAACTCGCGTCCGCTTACACATTTGCCAATTGAAAGCAACGATGCTGATCCACTGACACCAAACCATTTTTTATTGGGGTGCCCAAATTACTTACAGACTTCTGGCAATACCGATACAGTATGCTTACGCAAGCAGTGACGTATTTTACAAAATTTAAAACAAACGTTTTGGCGGAGATGGGTATTAGAGTATTTGCCAACCCTAACCCGTCGAAAAAAGTGGCATCAGAGCGTTCGTCCCATTCAGGTTGGTGGTTGTTTGTGATGGCAATGAGAGCATAGGCGAATGGAAGCGAGCGTCGTTTTAAATGTGTTTCCGGCTCCTAATGGGCAAGTCAGATCAGCCCTAATCAAAACAATGAGTGGCAATTTAAAGAGACTCGCTTCGAAGCTAGTGGATCTGGATGTTAAAGGTGAACCTCAAATCGCAGGCGGGATGTTATTGACATATGTACCTAGCTTAAGGTTTTGAATTCAACCCTGATATAAATGAAATGTAATTACCTTTTATTTCAACTCTGTATATGTATATTGGAATTTTTTAATTTGTGATGGCTTCCAACGGCTTCATTTCCTACGAACAGCCGAAGGAAAAGCACGAATAAGTAAGCGCAAAAACTTATATTTTTAACATTTCTTTCTAACAAAAAATATCCCTTTCAGATATTAAAACCCTACCCTACCCTTTCAAATAAAATATAGTTATTAATATATTCGTGTGTGCTTTTTTATGCTGTTCAACATTGCCGCCGCATTACATCTCAAAAAAAAAAAAAAAAAACAAGAACACAGCAATTTGGAAGCGCTTAAAGTACTCTCACTACAACTACAAACGATGAAATTGATTGTAGTGACATTCATTTTCTTGTAGTTTTTATAGTTACTCCGAAAACATAATGCATTGTGCGGAAACCAAGCAATTTAAGTAAATTTGTTTTTTTTTTTTTTCTTTTTAAAATACGTTTTTAATCGTTTGTAGTCTTTCATACGAAAAACATTTGTTTTTTTGCTCCACATATTTCAGAGATATCGCTACGAATCTCAAAAAAACCAAAAAGCCAGCCATTTGGAAGCTCTAAAAGAATGAATTTTTCCTATAACTACAAATGATGAAACTGATTGTAGTGACATTCATTTTTTTTGTAGTTTTTATAGTTACCCTGAAAACATAATGCATTGTACGGAAACCAAGCAATTTAAGTAAATCTGGTTTTTTTTTTTTTCAAAATACGTTTAAAATACGCAGTTTTTCATACGAAAAATATTTTTTTTTGTATGTTTGTTTAATGGTGTGTTCAGTTTATACTTATATTTAACAACTCATGAGCTTAACACCGGCTTATAATAATTGAATTTCAATTATTATGTTTTCTAAGAGAAACTGAAAAGAAATAAACATTTACTGGCATATTGCGATGGACCATTTTAGCCAGTAATGTTTCTTTCTTTTCAGTTTCTCTTAGAAAACATAATAATTGAAATTCAATTATTATAAGCCGGTCTTAAGCTCATGAATTCTTAAATATAAATATTTTTTTTGTTCAAAGGTTCCGGAGATATCGCAAACGCCTCTCAAAAAAACCAAGAAAGCAGCCATTTGCAAGCACTAAAAGTACTTTTCGTATAACTACAAACGATGAAATTGATTTTAGTGAAATAAATTTTTTTGTAATTTTTATAGTTACTCCGAAAACATAATGCATTGTGCGGAAACCAAGCAATTTAAGTAAATTTAGTTTTTTTCTTTTTGAAATACGTTTTAAACGTATTTTTTCATACGAAAAACATTTGTTTTTTGTGGTTATTGGAGCTTTTCGGCCGATACTTTCAAGACAAAACACAAGTTTTTCTTTTTCTCCTACGCGTTTCGATGGGTATTTTCCATCTTCCTCATGGAAGCTGTATATTTTAACATAAAAATATAAACATAAAACAAAACAAACATTAACATATTTAACAGTGAAAATTTTACACAACTCTTTAACAGACTTTCCACTTACATTCAATGTTAAATAACTTTATTAAAACATATAGGCGCATAATTATAGTCAAAATAAAATAGGTTTTAAATTTAGTTTCAGCTTTTTTGACAGATAGCTTACAGAAAATTATGTCAAAAAGCTGCAACTAAATTTAAAATCTATTTTATTTTGACTATGATTACGCGCCATAGACATTACTGAATATAAATAAACAACACTTAACATTAATTCATTCATCTGCACTTAATCGTCCACTAGCTGATAATGCCGTCATGTAAGCGCAGTTGATGTTATTGACGTCTTTATTATAATTCATAGCATTGTTGATTTTTTGTTGTATTCTCAATGATTCCAGCGTCATTCGTGTTCTTTCTCTCCCCTCAATATTTAATATTATCGTGTTTTCGAAGTCCGCTGTGTGTCCTGTGTTGGTTAAATGTTCGCATAGTGCTGTTGTTGTTTTCTTATTTTTCGCGTCAAGTCTGTGTTCATTTATTCGGACGCCTAGCGATCGCTTTGTTGTTCCAATGTATATTTGTTTGCAATTTTCGGCTGCGCTCCCATTACATTGGATTTGGTATACTACATTGTGTTGTTGTTCTTTGTAGATTTTGTCTTTTGTTTGTGTAAATATTGTACTTAAAGTTTGATTTGGTTTATGTGCCAATTTTATTTTGTTATTGAGTGCGATGCTACCTATTGTTTTGATGTCCGTTAATCCTGCTATGTATGTCACGCCTGTGTATATTAGTTTTTCTTGTTCTTTTCTCTGTTCAGTATTGCTTGGCGTGCAGTTAGCTTTGTTTTTGGCTATTGTTATCCACGCGTCTATTAGTTTATTTGGGTAGCCGTTCTTGTATAAAATATCTCGAATTTTTTGGATATTTGTCTTCTTTTTTTGCTCCACAAGTTTCAGAGATATCGCTAACGCATCTCAAAAAAATCAAAAAGGCAGCAATTTGGAAAAGCTAAAAGTACTTTTCCTATAACTACAAACGATGAAATTGAAATTTAAATAAATTTGGCTTTTTTATGTTCAAAACTATTTGATTACATAAAATAAAATATGTATTATTTTGTTTGCACTAATTCTTTTCTTTTTTTAGAGTTCTTGGATATTCCACCATGTAGTTCCCATTTGTTGTTGCTTCTACGTATGTAAGGTCGATCATGGCCGATCCCGCTGAAGTCAATATACTCAGTAGCACCAACCCAAACATATGTATTAGTTTGTACCTGTAGCTCAATAGGTATTTCCAACAATGAGAAGCCAGAGGACAAATGATCTTTGGTGCTAATTTTACGACACGGACTGGTAAATAATGCTTCTATGTCAATCTATAGATGATTGCCGGGTTGAATAAAGATATTGGATTCAGTGTTGCAGTTATGGCATCGCCGTACATATTATTCTAGATATTTAAGTAGGGATTGCTGAAGTCCTTGTATTCCACAAGCTCTAAGTGGTCCGACATTTGTAGCTACCACAGCTAAGCTACACGAAGTAAACTCTGTACATTTTGTGCATGTTGAATTGACAGTCAATGAAGGAACTTTATCAAACAGCTCGGCAATAGTGTTACTTAAGTTGGAATTGCAGTCTAGTTCACCGTGCCTAACTTTCCTAAATTTAAGAACAAAACAAAACGTTCCTATTTACACCTTTGCTTGCGATTTGCTTTATTATGTCAAACACGTCTGAACTAGTTGTGTCGATATAATTATTTCTTAACTACCTTAAACACATTTTCGTGATTAACTCCTACTTTAAAATTAGGTTCATTTACATCTTTTGATTTTTCGTAACTTGTTGCACACAAATCAACGCCACTAAAATTTAAAATACTGTTCTCAATATTGAAACCATCACTTCCTTTGATCCTCAACATGCTGTTTAAGTCGTGCATAAAACTCTTAGTTACTTCTGGCAGTGATAAATCAATTCTTTCTGCTGAAGAGAGATGTAGAGAACCTATAGCAAGATTGTTGTTGTTGTCAATTGAAATCTTTATATTGTGCACATGCATTTCCACCGCTATCTTGAGAAGTGCAATTGCGTAGAATATTAAGGCACCTCATATAAAAATCTTTCTGGTGTCTATTGTTTTTATTGAAGCAAGGCCACATTGATACAAACTTTCTTAAATGGGCAACGTCAATTCTCAGAATGGTTGTTTTCTTAATAGATAGGTTATCAACAACATCATCGTAGCATTCATCTATATATTGATTTAAAGGCATATTATTGAATGCCCATGCAGCTTCATTTAAAAGGGCCAAAGAGAGGTCTGTAACTACTTACTTCGGTGTCTATATCGCATCTTAACCACTCTCGAGGTCAGTACGACAATGTATTGGAATCATGCTTTTCGGATATGAATTGGAGTAGTTGAAGCAACGACTTTTCATAGGCAGCTTTAACCTGATAATAAAAGATAACTTGTCTAGAGTCATCGTTTGCTGGTAAACGCCTGAACAAACTTCCAGTAGCATGAATAATTTACACAAGGAAATCTGCTCTGGTATAGAGCTGCAAAAGTATCGATATTCGGTTTACTCGATATTTTCGAAATTTAAGAGGGAGGGTATCGATATATCGCGATATATATCGAATTTTTTTTTATAGTGAAAAGCGCTTCCTTAATTTAAAAGCAATATCAGGTATATATCAACATTTATGTAAATACAATATGTACATGTATATAGATATGTAATAATTGTCACGTACACGTATATTTGTGGATCCGCCCCTTTGCGCGATCAAGGTGGAATTGCCCCAGCTAGCTCAGTACATGCAGTCGCGGTTCTGAACCCTTTTTCCACCTTGATGCAGGGCGGATGTCACAATCATATTAATCATTTCCTCTCTCACCTCACCCCACAAGAAGCCCACCCTTCCTTGGACCGCTCGATTCGCTATGCAGGTCCCCTTTCCTTACCTTTGCTCCAATATATTCCACCCTACCTACCCCTTATTCGTCTTCCCCCTCCCCACTTTATTAATTTAGAACACCATGTTAAATTTCTTTTTCACTTCAATATAACATTTTAATTTGGTAAAATATAGCTAAATACATACATCTGATGCCTACTCAAAATTGCAATAAAAATTGGCTTACGACAGGCGATTTGAACAATAAAAAAATTTAACTTTATGATGGACTCAACCACACGTGATTATTTCACACAAAATTTTCTTACATACATATATCAGTAAAATATGGAATTTTTTGGAAATTTTTACTTTGCCTAATTCGGCTTACACGAAATCATTTTTACATTTATTAATTATTATTAATTCCGCAAATTATTTCGGGACTTCCCGCCAACGCTACCAAAAACCAAACATTAGAACCGCTCAATATGAGCACAAAATTTTATATTCCCTACCAGGGTCCTATCCTACCTAAAAGAGCTCTCTTTGGTGGTCAAGGGACTCCCAGGGGCTGGGCTTTCTAGCCGCTGTGTAATAAAAAAAACGGTTGTATATCTGGAAATTTTAGTAAAACGTTTGGGTTGAACGCGTGGGCGTTCGCCACGAATTGATATTTAAAAATTTACTATTTTGAAAATATAATGAAATACAAATCTTATAACTAAACGAAATATACATAAAACATATAATTGTACATATAAACTATTGAGGTTCCAAATGTCGATTGTTCGCTGGGTTTCCGGCACGCAATAGTTTTATGGCAATGTTTCTTGAACGAATTATGGGTGAAAATTATAGCTTGGTTAGGTGTATCTTAGTGTGTTGGCTTGAAGAATTTCCCTGTGCTCGCCAGAGCTTTTGTTATGGGAGAAGGTATCCCAGCTAGGCACAATGGTGTCCCTGAGCGCCAATTTTGCAATCACGCACTATGGAGTTTGAAATTACGTTGCTACAAAAGCGAATATATGTATAACGCGACATGGAAATTTAAACAGAGAAATTATAAAACAAAACAAAAAATTATGAACACATTCTTTTATAAAAAAAACAGAAAGTGAATCGAAATTTACTTTGCATAGAAATCTGCACCTGTACACGCAATGCGCTGGGTCAGAATTCTTAGCAAAATTTATTGACAAAATTTTGAAAAATGGGTTGGCGTGAATCACCAAAGAGGCGCGAAGCCAAAAGCAAAAAGTTGAAAAGGGCCTAAATAAAGGGTTTTGGATATTTATCGACTTACCAATTGCGCTCCGATGACTTATCACCATTTAACTTAGGATTTATGGTCTCCCCCCGATTCGCTCGTAGGCCTTAGTTAAAATTTCAAAATGGTATAAATGTTTTTAATTTCGAATTGTACGACCGATTATTATAGATTTATGGGCATCCTGCCCCACAGCACCACAAGAATTTTGAATAATACGGATTTGGTCCTTACTGGACTTTGCGCGCACAGGGAACAAGTTTTACTTAACATTCACCGACTATTACAAAAAGCTTTTACCGCGCACTCACGATCTGTACATGCCCACAGTTAGAATTATTCTTTTCTTCTGCCACAGTTATGCCTATATATATACCAGCAGAATCCAACAGCAACACCGGTTCTACATACCGTTTCCTATTGTCCTCATTTCCAATCTTAATCGCACTTTCTTTACCCTATATCCATCCTTTTCCTGGACTGATCCTATAAGAACATTTGTTTTTTGTGGTTATTGGAGCTTTTCGGCCGATACTTTCAAGACAAAACACAAGTTTTTCTTTTTCTCCTACGCGTTTCGATGGGTATTTTCCATCTTCCTCATGGAAGCTGTATATTTTAACATAAAAATATAAACATAAAACAAAACAAACATTAACATATTTAACAGTGAAAATTTTACACAACTCTTTAACAGACTTTCCACTTACATTCAATGTTAAATAACTTTATTAAAACATATAGGCGCATAATTATAGTCAAAATAAAATAGGTTTTAAATTTAGTTTCAGCTTTTTTGACAGATAGCTTACAGAAAATTATGTCAAAAAGCTGCAACTAAATTTAAAATCTATTTTATTTTGACTATGATTACGCGCCATAGACATTACTGAATATAAATAAACAACACTTAACATTAATTCATTCATCTGCACTTAATCGTCCACTAGCTGATAATGCCGTCATGTAAGCGCAGTTGATGTTATTGACGTCTTTATTATAATTCATAGCATTGTTGATTTTTTGTTGTATTCTCAATGATTCCAGCGTCATTCGTGTTCTTTCTCTCCCCTCAATATTTAATATTATCGTGTTTTCGAAGTCCGCTGTGTGTCCTGTGTTGGTTAAATGTTCGCATAGTGCTGTTGTTGTTTTCTTATTTTTCGCGTCAAGTCTGTGTTCATTTATTCGGACGCCTAGCGATCGCTTTGTTGTTCCAATGTATATTTGTTTGCAATTTTCGGCTGCGCTCCCATTACATTGGATTTGGTATACTACATTGTGTTGTTGTTCTTTGTAGATTTTGTCTTTTGTTTGTGTAAATATTGTACTTAAAGTTTGATTTGGTTTATGTGCCAATTTTATTTTGTTATTGAGTGCGATGCTACCTATTGTTTTGATGTCCGTTAATCCTGCTATGTATGTCACGCCTGTGTATATTAGTTTTTCTTGTTCTTTTCTCTGTTCAGTATTGCTTGGCGTGCAGTTAGCTTTGTTTTTGGCTATTGTTATCCACGCGTCTATTAGTTTATTTGGGTAGCCGTTCTTGTATAAAATATCTCGAATTTTTTGGATATTTGTCTTCTTTTTTTGCTCCACAAGTTTCAGAGATATCGCTAACGCATCTCAAAAAAATCAAAAAGGCAGCAATTTGGAAAAGCTAAAAGTACTTTTCCTATAACTACAAACGATGAAATTGAAATTTAAATAAATTTGGCTTTTTTATGTTCAAAACTATTTGATTACATAAAATAAAATATGTATTATTTTGTTTGCACTAATTCTTTTCGTAATTGATATTAGAGAAAAATTGTAAGTTTACAAACGGCGATGGTTACTAGGACATGTTTCTGAATTTCACTTCTTCATCAGCTAGCTTTTCGGGAGCTGAGCGTTGAACTCGAGTCTCCAACATTCATATCAGTGCAAGCCTTTTTTAGCTGCTACGCCATATGAATGTTCCGTTGTTCGCTGTACAATTGGTCTCTAAGAGTTGCCTTTTTTGTTTATATTCCTTTTGATCACCATGTAGGCACATACACTCTGTATGTAGTTTATTCCTAATGGTGTGGATATGATTTTTAGGCGTGCTTTTGAAAGCTTAGTAACATTTGTTCGGATATTTACAGTATTTGTTTTTAATACTTCCGCTGTTACTATTATATCAATATGATCATATGTATTTAATTAGCGAGCTTTGCTCATATTGCTTTATACAATGGTTTTTGTAATTGATATTAGAGAAAAATTGTAAGTTTACAAACGGCGATGGTTACTAGGACATGTTTCTGAATTTCACTTCTTCATCAGCTAGCTTTTCGGGAGCTGAGCGTTGAACTCGAGTCTCCAACATTCATATCAGTGCAAGCCTTTTTTAGCTGCTACGCCATATGAATGTTCCGTTGTTCGCTGTACAATTGGTCCTAAGAGTTGCCTTTTTTGTTTATATTCCTTTTGATCACCATGTAGGCACATACACTCTGTATGTAGTTTATTCCTAATGGTGTGGATATGATTTTTAGGCGTGCTTTTGAAAGCTTAGTAACATTTGTTCGGATATTTACAGTATTTGTTTTTAATACTTCCGCTGTTACTATTATATCAATATGATCATATGTATTTAATTAGCGAGCTTTGCTCATATTGCTTTATACAATGGTTTTTGTAATTGATATTAGAGAAAAATTGTAAGTTTACAAACGGCGATGGTTACTAGGACATGTTTCTGAATTTCACTTCTTCATCAGCTAGCTTTTCGGGAGCTGAGCGTTGAACTCGAGTCTCCAACATTCATATCAGTGCAAGCCTTTTTTAGCTGCTACGCCATATGAATGTTCCGTTGTTCGCTGTACAATTGGTCTCTAAGAGTTGCCTTTTTTGTTTATATTCCTTTTGATCACCATGTAGGCACATACACTCTGTATGTAGTTTATTCCTAATGGTGTGGATATGATTTTTAGGCGTGCTTTTGAAAGCTTAGTAACATTTGTTCGGATATTTACAGTATTTGTTTTTAATACTTCCGCTGTTACTATTATATCAATATGATCATATGTATTTAATTAGCGAGCTTTGCTCATATTGCTTTATACAATGGTTTTTGTAATTGATATTAGAGAAAAAAAACAAAAAAGGCAACTCTTAGAGACCAATTGTACAGCGAACAACGGAACATTCATATGGCGTAGCAGCTAAAAAAGGCTTGCACTGATATGAATGTTGGAGACTCGAGTTCAACGCTCAGCTCCCGAAAAGCTAGCTGATGAAGAAGTGAAATTCAGAAACATGTCCTAGTAACCATCGCCGTTTGTAAACTTACAATTTTTCTCTAATATCAATTACAAAAACCATTGTATAAAGCAATATGAGCAAAGCTCGCTAATTAAATACATATGATCATATTGATATAATAGTAACAGCGGAAGTATTAAAAACAAATACTGTAAATATCCGAACAAATGTTACTAAGCTTTCAAAAGCACGCCTAAAAATCATATCCACACCATTAGGAATAAACTACATACAGAGTGTATGTGCCTACATGGTGATCAAAAGGAATATAAACAAAAAAGGCAACTCTTAGAGACCAATTGTACAGCGAACAACGGAACATTCATATGGCGTAGCAGCTAAAAAAGGCTTGCACTGATATGAATGTTGGAGACTCGAGTTCAACGCTCAGCTCCCGAAAAGCTAGCTGATGAAGAAGTGAAATTCAGAAACATGTCCTAGTAACCATCGCCGTTTGTAAACTTACAATTTTTCTCTAATATCAATTACAAAAACCATTGTATAAAGCAATATGAGCAAAGCTCGCTAATTAAATACATATGAACTAATTCTTTTCTTTTTTTAGAGTTGTTGGATATTCCACCATGTAGTTCCCATTTGTTGTTGCTTCTACGTATGTAAGGTCGATCATGGCCGATCCCGCTGAAGTCAATATACTCAGTAGCACCAACCCAAACATATGTATTAGTTTGTACCTGTAGCTCAATAGGTATTTCCAACAATGAGAAGCCAGAGGACAAATGATCTTTGGTGCTAATTTTACGACACGGACTGGTAAATAATGCTTCTATGTCAATCTATAGATGATTGCCGGGTTGAATAAAGATATTGGATTCAGTGTTGCAGTTATGGCATCGCCGTACATTGTATTCCACAAGCTCTAAGTGGTCCGACATTTGTAGCTACCACAGCTAAGCTACACGAAGTAAACTCTGTACATTTTGTGCATGTTGAATTGACAGTCAATGAAGGAACTTTATCAAACAGCTCGGCAATAGTGTTACTTAAGTTGGAATTGCAGTCTAGTTCACCGTGCCTAACTTTCCTAAATTTAAGAACAAAACAAAACGTTCCTATTTACACCTTTGCTTGCGATTTGCTTTATTATGTCAAACACGTCTGAACTAGTTGTGTCGATATAATTATTTCTTAACTACCTTAAACACATTTTCGTGATTAACTCCTACTTTAAAATTAGGTTCATTTACATCTTTTGATTTTTCGTAACTTGTTGCACACAAATCAACGCCACTAAAATTTAAAATACTGTTCTCAATATTGAAACCATCACTTCCTTTGATCCTCAACATGCTGTTTAAGTCGTGCATAAAACTCTTAGTTACTTCTGGCAGTGATAAATAAATTCTTTCTGCTGAAGAGAGATGTAGAGAACCTATAGCAAGATTGTTGTTGTTGTCAATTGAAATCTTTATATTGTGCACATGCATTTCCACCGCTATCTTGAGAAGTGCAATTGCGTAGAATATTAAGGCACCTCATATAAAAATCTTTCTGGTGTCTATTGTTTTTATTGAAGCAAGGCCACATTGATACAAACTTTCTTAAATGGGCAACGTCAATTCTCAGAATGGTTGTTTTCTTAATAGATAGGTTATCAACAACATCATCGTAGCATTCATCTATATATTGATTTAAAGGCATATTATTGAATGCCCATGCAGCTTCATTTAAAAGGGCCAAAGAGAGGTCTGTAACTACTTACTTCGGTGTGTCTATATCGCATCTTAACCACTCTCGAGGTCAGTACGACAATGTATTGGAATCATGCTTTTCGGATATGAATTGGAGTAGTTGAAGCAACGACTTTTCATAGGCAGCTTTAACCTGATAATAAAAGATAACTTGTCTAGAGTCATCGTTTGCTGGTAAACGCCTGAACAAACTTCCAGTAGCATGAATAATTTACACAAGGAAATCTGCTCTGGTATAGAGCTGCAAAAGTATCGATATTCGGTTTACTCGATATTTTCGAAATTTAAGAGGGAGGGTATCGATATATCGCGATATATATCGAATTTTTTTTTATAGTGTAAAGCGCTTCCTTAATTTAAAAGCAATATCAGGTATATATCAACATTTATGTAAATACAATATGTACATGTATATATATATGTAATAATTGTCACGTACACGTATATTTGTGGATCCGCCCCTTTGCGCGATCAAGGTGGAATTGCCCCAGCTAGCTCAGTACATGCAGTCGCGGTTCTGAACCCTTTTTCCACCTTGATGCAGGGCGGATGTCACAATCATATTAATCATTTCCTCTCTCACCTCACCCCACAAGAAGCCCACCCTTCCTTGGACCGCTCGATTCGCTATGCAGGTCCCCTTTCCTTACCTTTGCTCCAATATATTCCACCCTACCTACCCCTTATTCGTCTTCCCCCTCCCCACTTTATTAATTTAGAACACCATGTTAAATTTCTTTTTCACTTCAATATAACATTTTAATTTGGTAAAATATAGCTAAATACATACATCTGATGCCTACTCAAAATTGCAATAAAAATTGGCTTACGACAGGCGATTTGAACAATAAAAAAATTTAACTTTATGATGGACTCAACCACACGTGATTATTTCACACAAAATTTTCTTACATACATATATCAGTAAAATATGGAATTTTTTGGAAATTTTTACTTTGCCTAATTCGGCTTACACGAAATCATTTTTACATTTATTAATTATTATTAATTCCGCAAATTATTTCGGGACTTCCCGCCAACGCTACCAAAAACCAAACATTAGAACCGCTCAATATGAGCACAAAATTTTATATTCCCTACCAGGGTCCTATCCTACCTAAAAGAGCTCTCTTTGGTGGTCAAGGGACTCCCAGGGGCTGGGCTTTCTAGCCGCTGTGTAATAAAAAAAAACGGTTGTATATCTGGAAATTTTAGTAAAACGTTTGGGTTGAACGCGTGGGCGTTCGCCACGAATTGATATTTAAAAATTTACTATTTTGAAAATATAATGAAATACAAATCTTATAACTAAACGAAATATACATAAAACATATAATTGTACATATAAACTATTGAGGTTCCAAATGTCGATTGTTCGCTGGGTTTCCGGCACGCAATAGTTTTATGGCAATGTTTCTTGAACGAATTATGGGTGAAAATTATAGCTTGGTTAGGTGTATCTTAGTGTGTTGGCTTGAAGAATTTCCCTGTGCTCGCCAGAGCTTTTGTTATGGGAGAAGGTATCCCAGCTAGGCACAATGATGTCCCTGAGCGCCAATTTTGCAATCACGCACTATGGAGTTTGAAATTACGTTGCTACAAAAGCGAATATATGTATAACGCGACATGGAAATTTAAACAGAGAAATTATAAAACAAAACAAAAAATTATGAACACATTCTTTTATAAAAAAAACAGAAAGTGAATCGAAATTTACTTTGCATAGAAATCTGCACCTGTACACGCAATGCGCTGGGTCAGAATTCTTAGCAAAATTTATTGACAAAATTTTGAAAAATGGGTTGGCGTGAATCACCAAAGAGGCGCGAAGCCAAAAGCAAAAAGTTGAAAAGGGCCTAAACAAAGGGTTTTGGATATTGATCGACTTACCAATTGCGCTCCGATGACTTATCACCATTTAACTTAGGATTTATGGTTTCCCCCCGATTCGCTCGTAGGCCTTAGTTAAAATTTCAAAATGGTATAAATGTTTTTAATTTCGAATTGTACGACCGATTATTATAGATTTATGGGCATCCTGCCCCACAGCACCACAAGAATTTTGAATAATACGGATTTGGTCCTTACTGGACTTTGCGCGCACAGGGAACAAGTTTTACTTAACATTCACCGACTATTACAAAAAGCTTTTACCGCGCACTCACGATCTGTACATGCCCACAGTTAGAATTATTCTTTTCTTCTGCCACAGTTATGCCTATATATATACCAGCAGAATCCAACAGCAACACCGGTTCTACATACCGTTTCCTATTGTCCTCATTTCCAATCTTAATCGCACTTTCTTTACCCTATATCCATCCTTTTCCTGGACTGATCCTATTTTCCTTCACCATCCCTTTCGTTGCGGTCCGGCAACCCTCCATCGAAAAGCTTTTACAAATTTCCCCATGTTGGGAATTTTGTTATTATCTTTACTTTGACGTTTCTCGTTTGTTTACATTTTTGTATCGTAAGTGCAAGTCAAAGTCCGCGACCAAAAAAAATTAAGTTTCGATTGTTTAAAGTAAATAGTTTCAGTGCGCGAGTGTTAGTTTTCTTAAAGAAGGGCCGCGCGGCTCTTTAGTGCGGTCTATAGGCACTACGTTGTATCTTTGGGGTGGCTTCGAAGAGGCCACTTCACCATATGGTCCCATAGTGCGAAGACCCGAATATCCCAAAGGAAATGGCTGACTGCTGGAAAGTGGTTGACTGCTGACATCGTCCATTAACGACCAGAAGCCTCGGGATTGGTGATAAGAGGTAATAAATATGAAAATTTTAATTAAGAATATTTATAGTGAAGGTGGGCAATTTTCATGTGGTTGTTGTAATTTTGAGGGTTTGTTTACCCAACAGAAAAAAAATGTGCACTTATATAAGTGATTTCGCTTTTATGTCCAAACTTAGTTAATTTATTTTTTGTTCTTTTTTCTTTTTCAGTGCGGAAACTAGGAGGCGTAGGAGGCGAGATGTTGGAACCCTGGAATGTTGTGTTTACGGGAAGTATACATACATAAATTACACCCTGCCTATAAGAACTTTTTACTTTAGGGTACTTTTCTTTTGTTTTTTTCAGGTGAACTGCGGTGACACCTTTGAGAACGGCCTCCGGCTTTAGGTCCTTTTATACGCTCTAACATCCCTCGAGCGGGACAAGGTACGCCCAACGCGGGGAACAACCACCCCTGACATAATGTTTTCATAACTTCGAAACGACCATAAAACATATTCTGCAAAATTGTCCGTGATGATAGCTTATACAGCGAAACGAGGGTATATACAAAGTTACAACACCCCTTGTCATCCACTATGAGAAAAGGTCGAACGTCTGCGGTGACTAAACCCTAGTAGGTGCTGTCAAAAGCCTTTTTACGTGATGATGTTGTTTTTTGTTTGTCATATGTTTTTTTCATTTAAAAATCAATCTTATTTCGCAAGCTATGTGAATCTAAATGTGCAGTTGTATGTGATGTTGTTGTTGTTGTTGTAGCAGTGCTTCGCCCCACCTAACAACCGCGACCGATCACAGATTGTCATCAATATCCTCTAACGGGAGTCCAAGGAAACTTGCTGTTTCAACAGGGGTGGACCATAAGGAAAGGGGTGTTAGAGGCGTTGGTTCCACATTACAATTAAAGAGATGGTTGGTGTCATGTGGGGACACATTGCAAGCGGGGCATACATTTTGTATATCGGGGTTGATTCTGGATAGGTAAGAGTTTAACCTGTTACAGTATCCAGAACGAAGTTGAGCCAGAGTGACTCACGTTTCCCTGGGGAGTATGCGTCCCTCTTCCGCGAGTTTTGGATACTTTTCTTTGAGTACTGGATTCACCGGGCAATTCCCGGCATAAAGGTCCGACGCCTGTTTGTGGAGTTCACCAAGGACCTGCTTGTGTTTTTTCGCTTCATACGGCTGGGTTCGCAGGTGCCGTATTTCCTCAAAATGCTTTCGGAGATGACTCCCTTTAAGCCCC
This sequence comes from Eurosta solidaginis, assembly GCF_040869045.1. Taxonomy (NCBI): domain Eukaryota; kingdom Metazoa; phylum Arthropoda; class Insecta; order Diptera; family Tephritidae; genus Eurosta; species Eurosta solidaginis. Next base: position 80,955,922 of record NC_090320.1, on the reverse strand, counting down.
TAGGCGGTGCTGGCTCATCAATCAGATATCTGTTGGTATGCCCAGGTTTCTGGGTATTTAACAGGAACTGTTTGGTCAGCATCTCGTTTCTCTCCCTGATGGGGAGTATTCTCGCCTCATTATGCAGATGGTGTTCTGGGGACATAAGAAGACAGCCCGTGGCAATTCTGAGAGCAGTATTTTGGCAGGCCTGTAGCTTCTTCCAGTGGGTAATTTTTAGGCTTGGCGACCATATGCGTAACGCGTAGCACGTAATCGGCTGGCTAATTGCTTTGTATGTAGAGTTGTATGCGATCGTTCTAGATGGTGAAATAAATTGGACGTATTACCACTAGTTTTCTAAAATTTTTTGCAATAGTGGCATATTGCAAAAGTATTACTGATTTTGTCAAAATGGATCCAAATGCTTGACTTTGTACTTCGTAGCTTTTTGGCAACACAATTTTCCTCTTCCAACTCAATGATGTCTTCTGTTGCGTGTATATCTACATATACGAATACATGCATATATATGTGTATATAATATGAAAACAAGTAAGGAAGGTTAAGTTCGGGTGTAACCGAACATTACATACTCAGTTGAGAGCTATGGTGGCAACATAAGGGAAAATGACCATGTGGGAAAATGAACCGAGGGTAACCCTGGAATGTGTTTGTATGACATGTGTATCAAATGAAAGGTATTAAAGAGTATTTTATGAGGGAGTGGTCCTTAGTTCCATAGGTGGACGCCGTTTCGAGATATCGCCATAAAGGTGGACCAGGGGTGACCGTAGAATTTCTTTGTACGATATGGGTATCAAATGAAAGGGGTTAATGAGCATTTTAAAAGGGAGTGGGCCTTGGTTCTACAGGTGGACGCCTTTTCGAGATATCGCCATAAAGGTAGTGTACAATATGGGTATCAAACGAAAGGTGTTAATGAGTATTTTAAAAGGGCGTGGGCCTTAGTTCTATAGGTGGACGCCTTTTCGAGATATCGGAATAAAGGTGGACCAGGGGTGACTCTAGAATGCGTTTGTACAATATGGGTATCAAACGAAAGGTGTTAATGAGTATTTCAAAAGGGCGTGGGGCTTAGTTCTATAGTTGGACGCCTTTTCGAGATATCGCCATAAAGGTGGACCAGGGGTGACTCTAGACTTTTTTTGTACGAAATGGGTATCAAATGAAAGGTGTTAATGAGTCTTTTTAAAAGGGAGTGGGTCTTAGTTCTATAGGTGGTCGCCTTTTCGAGATATCGCCATAAAGGTGGACCAGGGGTGACTATAGAATATGTTTGTACGCTATGGGTATCAAATGAAAGGTGTTAATGGGTATTTTAAAAATGTGTGGGGCTTAGTTCTATAGGTGGACGTCTTTTCGAGATATCGCCATAAAGGTGGACCAGGGGTGACTCTAGAACGTGTTTGTACGATATGGGTATCAAATTAAAGGTATTAATGAGGCTTTTAAAAGGGAATGGTGGTAGTTGTATATGTGAAGGCGTTTTCCAGATATCGACCAAAATGTGGACCAGAGTGATCCAGAACATCATCTGTCGGGTACCTTATTTATATATATAATACCACGAACAGTATTCCTGCCAAGATTTCAAGAGTTTTTTATTTCGCCCTGCAGAACTTTTTCATATTATTCTACTTAATATGGTAGGTGTCACACCCATTTTACAAAATTTTTTTCTAAGGTTATATTTTGCGTCAATAAACCAATCCAATTACCATGTTTGGTATAGAATTATGGCATTATTTTCATTTTTCGTAATTTTCGATATCGAAAAAGTGGGCGTGGTCATAGTCGGATTTCGACCATTTTGTATACCAATACAAAGTGAGTTCAGATAAGTACGTGAACTGAGTTTAGTAAAGATATATCGATTTTTGCTCAAGTTATCGTGTTAACGGCCGAGCGGAAGGACAGACGGCCGACTGTGTAAAAAAACTTGGCGTAGCTTCAACGGAATTCGCCCTTTTTCACAGAAATAAGTTATCGTCCCAGAATCTAAATAAATAAATAAATAAATGTAAGGCGCGATAACCTCCGAAGAGATCTAAGGCCGAGCTTCTCTTCTAATTTGCGTCGTAATCCTCTTGATTTTCCCTACAAATTGGCCGGACGGTACCTACATACATGTTTTATACCGACTCCGAACGGCATCTGCAAGGCAGATGAGTTTTCACTGAGAGCTTTTCATGGCAGAAATACACTCGGAGCGCTTGCCAGTCACTGCCGAGGGGCGACCCCGCTTAGAAAAATTTTCTTCTAATTGAAAAACCTTATTTCTAAAATTTTGATGTTGCTCTAGGTCAGGTCAGGTTGGGTGGTAGCTTCCCTGATGAGAGGAAGCTCACTTGGACAACATGACGGTCCGTTGTGATACCACATATATAAACTAAACTAACGGTGACGTAGATATAACTACTTAGAGAATCGTTGGGTAGCAACGATAAAGTTCCGAATGATCCCGATCTCAACCTTGGATAGCTCCTCGGGAGATCCAAGTGAGTCACGACCAAAATACTTCCGCCTAGTTCTGGCAAAAGCTGGGCAGTCAAGCATAAAGTGATTTGGTGATTCCACCTCATCATCCTCCATACAGCTGCAGCAGGATGGAGTTTCCAATATATTGAGACGTACCGCATGGATACCCATGGGACAGTGCCCTGTCAAAACCCCAATGACCATTGATAGGTGAGCCTTAGTGAACCCAATTATTTCAGCAGACCTCCTGCCATCCACTTTCGGCCAGAAAGATCTTGATATCCTACAAGACGTAGTGTCCGCCCAACGTTTGCTGAGCTGACTCGAGGCCCAGCTATGGAAGAGCAATCCACAGGTGGCTAGCGGAATCCCGAAATCCCTACAGCCATCTTCATACGGTTCAGTTGTACCGATTCGGGCTAAGAGATCCGCTTGACAGTTACCCGGAATATCACTATGGCCCGGGACCCAGATAATCTTAATTGTAAAATAATTCGATGCAATCGCAAGTGTGGTCAGGCACTCCCAGACCACCCTCGATCGCACTGTAGTTGAGCTCAAGGCCTTTATAGCCGCTTGGCTATCAGAGTAGATGTTAAATTCCCTAACCGTAGTAGCGCTGGATAGCATTTCATCCACCGCATCCTTAATCGCAGCAACTTCCGCTTGGAATACACTGCAGTGATCAGCCAACTTAAACTTGCGGCTTACATTTAGCTCTTGACAAAAGACCCCCCCGCCAACCTTTCCGTCCAACTTCGACCCATCCGTGAACAAGTTAACCGGTCCCATGCCCCAGATAATTCCTCTTCTCCACTCCTCCCTCGGGGGAATGACTGGGGTGAAGGTTGTATAGGGAGCGGCCACCGGCATGCAATAGTCCGTCCTGTCCGGGATAAAGTCGAAACTAGTAAGAAGGCTAGAGTGTCCGAAATCAGAAAGCATATAACCCATATCACGAAGCCTGACCAACGACCGGGCCGCGGCTGCCTTTCCCGCAATATCTACTGGATGTATATTCAGCATGACATTCAGTGCCAAGGTAGGTGTTGTTCTCATAGCGCCACTGATGCCGATAAGCGCCGTCCGTTGCACTGACACTAGCATTTTGGAGGTGCTCGCCGTGTCCAGTGCTTTCCACCAGACCAGCACCCCATATAGCAGAATCGGTTTGACAACCATCTCATAAAGCCAGTGTACTACTCCTGGCGAGAGCCCCCATCTCTTTCCGATAGCCCCCCTGCAGCAGTACAAGGCAACCGCGGCCTTCCTGGCCCTATCTTCCACATTGGGCCTCCAGGACAGCTTCTTGTCCAGAACAATTCCCAAATATTTAACCCTGTCAGTAAGTACCAACGGTACCCCTCCAATCGAAGGAGTTCTGAAGTCGGGTATCTTATATCTCCTTGTAAAAAGAACCAATTCTGTTTTTCCCGGGTTGACCGCCACTCCACATGATTCAGCCCACCTAGCCACAGTATCCAGGTATCCCTGCAGAACATCGCGCAGGGTGCCCAGAAATTTGCCCCTGACTAGGATAGCGAGGTCATCTGCATAGGCAACCACCCGACAGCCATTGGCTTCCAGCTCCACAAGAAGCTCGTTGACTACCACAACCCAGAGCAGAGGAGATAGGACACCTCCCTGTGGCGTGCCCCTGCACACCTTCCTCCTTATTATGGCTCCTCCCCACTCCGCTGCGACAATTCTGCCGCATAGAAGTTTGCTAATAAATTCAACCAGAGCCGCTTCGACTCCTAAACCCACCAGAGCTCTTTCGATTGCCCCCGGTAGAACATTGTTAAAAGCCCCCTCGATGTCTAGAAAGGCACCCAGAGCATACTCTTTATGTTCTAGAGACCCCTCTATTTGCTTTACAATCGAATGGAGAGCCGTTTCCGTCGATCTGCCTTTGCAGTACGCATGCTGTGAAGCCGACAGTAACCCCCCAGGTATCCTTTCTCGTAGGTACAGGTCAATCAGCCGCTCAAGCGTCTTAAGAAGAAACGACGAGAGACTGATTGGCCTGAAATCCTTAGGTGTTACATGAGAGCCCCTGCCGGCCTTCGGAATGAAGATGACCCTAACCGTGTGCCACGACCTAGGGATATAGTTAAGCCTGAGGCAGTTAGTGTAGATGATGGCCAACCAGCGGCAGGAAATCCCTAAAGACCTTTGAAGTTGCGAAGGAATGATGCCATCCGGACCGGGTGACTTATAGGGCTTGAACGAATTTATAGCCCAGGATATTTGACTTTCCCGTAGTGGGATGGCAGGCATTTCTGCATGGCCAGCAACCGCCGACCACGCAAGCGAAGATCCCTGCGCAACTGTGACATCGGGAAAATGATTGTCCAGTAAAAGTCTCAGGGACTCCTCGCTACTCATCGACCAGTCCCCACCATCATCTCTCAGATACCCCCGAGGGGCGGGATTCCTAGAGAGTATTTTTCTAAGCCTCGCGGATTCATTGCAGCCCTCCACGTTTTCACAGAAGCTTCGCCATGAATCCCGCTTGGCTAACCTTATTTCATATTTATAAATCCCCAGACTCACCTTATAGAGCTCCCAGTCCGAGGGTAGTCTACTCCTCCTGGCTCTATTGAAGAGCCGCCTACTGGACGCTCTTAGGTCGTCAAGGGAATCAGACCACCAGGGCGGCTTGCCCTTCCCCCTGTAAGTTTTCAGTGGGCAGGACTGTTGAAAGGCGCTATTGCCTGCCAAGGTGAAGTTTTCCACCAGATCGTCTATTTCAGATTCGGACAGGTCCGAACCAGCGATAGGTGCCTCAGGCAATAGCTCTCCCAACTTCCTACAATACAAGTCCCAGTTGGTACTTTTAGGGTTCCTAAAAGATATTTTACCGGGACGTTCTTCATTCACCGAGAACTGAATATATCGGTGATCAGAGAAAGAGTGCTCGTTGAGAACCCTCCATCCAGATATCCGATCTTCCAGTTCTCTGCTAACCAGGGTGAGGTCCAAGACCTCCTCCCTTACCGCAGTAATAAAAGTCGGGTCATTCCCCCTATTACATATACAAAGTCCCTCATCTACAATAAAAGTAAATAAAGACTCACCTCTGGTGTTCGTATCCGAGCTCCCCCATATGCTATGGTGTGCATTAGCATCGGCACCTATGATTACGCCAACACCTCTCCGCCTTGCTTCAGCGGTGATTTCGCCCAGTATCACAGGCGGTGGTCCCGTTACGTCCCCATGGGGCATATACGCTGAGACCACCCACAATTCGCTACTGCCTCGCTCGAGGCAGACCGTGGTTACGTCAGCATTGCTGAAATTAGAGAGAATAAAAGCTTTAAATTCCTTTTTAATAAGCACACAGGATCTAGGCCTACCTGCCTCCGCATGCACCAAGGTGTTGAATTTTCCCGTCCTTAATCCAGAAATTTTTCCGTCGTTACTACTCAGCCACGGCTCCTGGACAAGGACAATATCCACTCCGCCTTTCTCAAGACAGTGCAACAAGTTTGCGGAAGCCGCCTTAGAATGCTGAAGATTGATTTGACGGATTTCCATCAACACCACTCTTCTTCTTCTGCACCCCATCCTTGGCGGCTTCGCCCTCGGAGACTAGGAGATCCTCCTCCTCCCCCAACAGACGACTTACACTGATGACGGATCCCGCCATCGATGATTCGCCCTCGGAGGCCAGGAGTTCCTCCTCGGCCCTATCAGCCAGACGACTAGCACTGACGACAGATCCCGCTATTGACGGGACGTCAACAGTGCTTTCGCTGTCCAAATTAGCGGAGTCAGCATCCACAACCATGGGTACTGGCTCCCCTGCGGACGCCTCCACCTCCCGAACAGTCTCTGTGGGAGAGGAACCATCCCCCCTGGAATCGGCGTGGTAGATTTGAAGAACCACACGCTCGAGGCCATAGGAGATAACCCCCCTCGTGTCAGAGAGAGGACCGGTGGACTCTGCGCTTAGCAGAATCAGCACTTGCCGACGTGGCCCAACAGCCTCCTCTACTCTGAGGACCCTCCAGTTATCCGTCGGAAGGTTCGGGTTGCAGTAACGCATTAGTTCGAGTATTTTCTCCGGCTGAGATGGCCCGGCAGGCAACCACACCCGAGCCCTCGGTCGAAGGGGGAGATCCCTCCGTTCCACGGCCTCGAGTCTGGCCCCCCTCCAGACCTCCCCTACCAAAGAAATTATTTTCTTAAAGATACAGGCCGACCGCTCGTCAGCACAAGTAATCAGTCTAAAACCATGATACCACCCCGAGTATTCGAAGCATGGCCGCGTACCTGGGCTCTCCATAACAGCGGTCATATAGGCCGCTGATATGGCGCTGGCGACCCACGGCCACTCCTCTCGGGAGATGGCACCATCCTCCCTACTCCTATCCAGGACCCCGAGGGTGATGGAGCCTGCACGTTTAGCGATTTCGCTAAACGAAATTGCGTCCCCACCTCCTCGGGCCCTTTTTGTCGTTGAGGCATTCCGCTCATCCGACCTTTGCCGCTTCATAGCCCCCAAACCCTGCTGCTCACCCGCATCGTTCGACACCGGTGTGTGGTCGTCGCAAGCTACGACGCTCCTGGCCCACTCCAGCGTCCGGGAATGCTTCTCAGACATCTGAGCTGCATCCCTTCCGCCGTAGCGCTCCAAGATCTTCTCAGCTAAGCGCCGATCACCCAGAGCTTTCCTACGCGGCGTCGATCGCCTACCTTTCCCGGCAGGCTTCGACCCCAGGGCTCCCGTTGGGAAAGCTCCTCGCGACAGGGCTTCCTTACTAGTACTGGGCTGCTCCGTCGCATTCGTCGGACCTCTGCCTTTCCCTGTCATAGCCCCATATGGGCCTACATTGGGTGTCGGTTTCGACACCCCTCCACTAACCGAACTACCCGTACCTACGGGGTTTGAAACCAAACCCCTGCGCTGATCCGTCTGATCAGCCCTTTTGACCCGCCGGGAGCTTTCCCGGCTGGCGGCGACCTGCTTCGGAGCACTCTCCGCACCTGTCGCGTCCCCCGCACCATGACGACTTTCGCCGTCACTCCTACCCTCCTTTTTCTTCGTCTTCGTGTCCATTCTAAGAAGTCCCCCCTCAAGGCCGCTATCCGGAGCCGATTGTGTAGTCGCCCTTCAACGGTCCCGTGGTTATCTATGCTGCGCAGGGAGGCCACGCGAGGGTTGACGCATTACCTTATGAGTAATGCGTTCAGAGCCAGACCGGACGCAAAGCGGGAAAATCTTCAACCGCACCTACACCACCAACTTAACGGCGACGGAGCCGGAACGTACCTTGAGGCCCGCCACGGTTTTAACGGGACGTGGGCAGGTGCAGCATTAGCCTACCAGCCATTTCGATAGGGTTTCACCCCGACCTACTAAGGTGGCAGAATACTGCACCTACCAGCCCAAAGTCATCAATTCCTATCCATAGTCAAAATCAAGTCCCTAAAAATCCGGTTCGTCACCATTGAGTACCGATCTTGACCCTTAACAGGGTCCTCCCTCCCCTGAGCTCGGCACAATGACTCAGGGGTGCGGGTTTTATCGAGTTGTCCTCTCTAGATCCGCCATTATCAGTAGAAGCAGGGGCACCTCGTGCAGGACGTGACAACCAATCACGTGTGACAATTCGTCACTATGGCCGGTCTAAGACTGATACCAGTCCCTGATCCAGAGCCTGGAACCACGTATGATATCCAAGCCAAGTATCTTAACCCCCGATGTTGCTCTAAGCCCCTACCAAATTTCACAAGGATTGGTAAATGTTTGTTCGACTTATGGTATTAAAAGTATCCTAGAAAAATTAAATGAAAAAGGGCGGAGCTACGCCCATTTTGAAATTTTCTTTTATTTTTGCATTTTGTTGCACCATATCATTACTGGAGTTGAAGGTTGACATAATTTACTTATATACTGTAAAGATATTAGGGGGACTCATGTAACCGTATAAATTCCTTATAAAGTGTGTAAACGTATAAATATATCTAGTGCGTAATCGAGCTGTCAAATTTTGTATGACAAATCTTTTACACAATTTGTATAAATTTACGCTCACATTTCATTGTGTAAACGCGGTAAACTCAAAGGAATGCAACCTTGCAGACATTACAGCAGGCATTTTCATCAGAGATCTCAAACATCAGCAAGTAAAGGCGATTTAGTTTTGCTTTTTCACTTAATTTTGGCATTTTTTAATTTGTATAACAATCAAAAAAATTTTGTTTGGCAATAATACAGCTGATAAACAATCAAGTTTATCAAGAGTATTACTAGGTGCGTTCATATAACAGCGTGTGTAAATGGATATAATTTTACACCTTATAAGTGTATATGCTTTCATGAGTCCCCCTATTAAATTTTTTGTAAAAATTTGACTTTAAAAAAAATTTTTTTTTTTAAGTGGGCGTGGTCGTTCTCCGATTTTGCTCATTTTTATTAAGCATACGTATAGTAATAGGAGTAACGTTCCTGCCAAATTTCATCATGATATCTTCAACAACTGCCAAATTACAGCTTGCAAAATTTTAAATTACCTTCTTTTAAAAGTGGGCGGTGCCACGCCCATTGTCTAAAATTTTACTAATTTTCTATTCTGCGTCATAAGTTCAACTCACCTACCAAGTTTCATCCTCTATCCGTCTTTGGTAATGAATTATCGCACTTTTTTGGTTTTTCGAAATTTTCGATAACGAAAAAGTGGGCGTGGTTATAGTCCGATATTGTTCATTTTACATAGCGATCTGAGATGAGTGCTCAGGAAGCTACATACCAAATTTCATCAAGATTTAATCAAAATTTACTCAAGTTATCGTGTTAACGGACGGACGGACGGACATGGCTCAATCAAATTTTTTTTCTATCCTGATGATTTTGATACATGGAAGTCTATATATATCTCGATTTCTTTATACCTGTACAACCAACCGTTATCCAATCAAAGTTAATATACTCTGTGAGCTCTGCTCAACTGAGAATAAAAGCAAGTAAGAACGGGACTGTCTTCGGCTGTGCCGAAGACTTACTACCTTTCATGAATGGGGCTGAACAAAAATCTTATCCCGTTCGTAATCTCCGAATAATTGGATGTATAAGATATGAAATATATAGTGAACAGATCTACATACCTAAACGATTTTTAAGATAAATATAAAATAAAAAACAGATAGGTACTTTGTGTGAGGATGCAAAGTTTCAGGTTTTTTGTGGTCTGCGTGTAAAAACTATGACTACGAATCACGTATTTCAACAATATATGACGTAAACGTAACTATTTGATGAAATCTGATGAATTTTGAAGCTTCTAGCCGTAAGAAAGGGGCAAAAATTACACTTTATATGGGGTATATAATATATATAGCACCTATCTCTATGATTTTTTCAGACAACAATATATGCTATATACGTAAGCATTTGGTGAAATTTGAAGTTTCTAGCTGTTAAAATGGGGCAGAAATTGCGCAAAGTTTCTTATCTGAACAATCGGTTGTATGAGATATATACTATATATACCACCGATCTCTATGATTTTTTCAGACAACAATATATGCTACACGTAAGCATTTGGTGAAATTTGAGGCTTCTAGCTGTTAAAATGGGGAAGAAATTGCGCAAAGTTTCTTATCTGAACAATCGGTTGTATGATATATATACCACCGGTCTCTATGATTTTTTCAGACAACAATATATGCTACACACGTAAGCATTTGGTGAAATTTGAACATATCTAAACGATTTTTAAGATAAATATAAAATAAAAAATATATAGGTACTTTGTGTGAGGATGCAAAACTTCACGGTTTTTGTGGTCTGCATGTAAAAACTATGACTACGAATCACGTATTTCAAAAATATATGACGTAAACGTAACTATTTGATGAAATTTGATGAATTTTGAAGCTTCTAGCCGTAAAAAAGGGGCAAAAGTGACAGTTTATATGAAGTATATAATATATATACCACCGATCGCTATGATTTTTTCAGACAACAATATATGCTATATACGTAAGCATTCGGTGAAATTTGAAGCTTCTAGCTGTTAAAATGGGGCTGAAATTACGAAAACTTTCTTATCTGAACAATCGGTTGTGGGGGATATATACTATATATACAACCGATCTCATAAATTTTTTCAGGCAACAATATGTGCAATATACGAAATTATATGGTGAAGTTTGAAGTTTCAATCTGTTAAATTGAGTAAGATACGACAAAAATCCTCTTTTTCTGAAAAATCGGTTGTATGGAGGATATATGCTATAGTGGTCCGATCCGGCTGGTTCCGACAAATGTCTAATCGGACACCCAAATACACCCGCTCACCAAATTTTATCAAGATATCTCAAAAATTGAGGGACTAGTTTGCATACAAACAGACAGACGGACATGGCTAAATCAACTCAGCTCTTCATTCTGATTATTTCGGTATACTTAATGGTGGGCCTATCTATTTTCCTTTAAGAGCTTACAATTTTGGGTTTGGTGACGAAATTAATATATCTACCATTTCATTTTCATGAACGGTATAATAACGTAGCTTTCACATTGAACTTTTGTAAGAATTTTTCAATATTCAGAGCCACCAACTTGTTAGGTATTCATCTAAAATAAACACAAATCTGACATAATGAATGTAATTTTATTTATTCATGTTTTATTTGCCTTACCAAAGTTTTAGACGCTGGTAAGTCTGCCGCTAAAAAAAAGAATAAGAGATGGGAATACAGTACTCAATATTTAGAAAAAAACATCGATAATCGCATCAAGAACCTAGTACTCGATGAATCGATATTTATATCGATACTTTTGCAGCTCTACTCTGGAAGCCAATACCTACATAATGTACGTTTTATTGAGTGCAATCTCGTGTATACTTTCAGAATATTTTGGATCACTCTTTAAATCTTTAATTGCTAAAAGAGGATGGGAAAAAGATTTGAGATCCTTCCTTTACTGCGTGTACTTTCCGTTTCTCAAAACACTTTCCTTCGGAAGATTTGCTGGTTTATTATCTCCAAACTGCATTTGCTCATCTGCTTTCTGTCGTCGCCACATATAAGTTGACTTGCGACTAATTTCATTAATCACCTCCCTTCTTGTGTTTCCACGAGCTGTCTCTTCTTATAATGCTTAATGTCTGGTATCACCGGTGGACAGATGAAAATCGATACCGTCATCACTTGCATCTTCTAAGTTATATGTGAATTTAATTGCAAACACCTTGAACAGATAGAAACATGGCAGTGCCTCTATATATTTTTGGTGTATAAAAATAGAATGGGCAGGAAATTCTCAAATGTTTCCATATATACATAGCTATAAATTGTATTTGTCCAGCCTGGCTCAAAGATTTTCGTTTTCAAGTTTAACCCTTTCCATTCACGTGACGATAAATGGATTGTTCTTTTGATTAAAGTTAAATTCTGGAGAACTCCCTGAGTAGACCAATTTGGTTCGTTAGTATTTCTCTTTCTTTTAAACGTTTTTGTAGCAGGACCACTAATTCTATCAGATACGTTGTTGCGATTTTTGGATATGTACAACCATAAATGTTCCCTGATCATGCCTGGAAAAGGGCAAATACTTATTATTTTCATCTCGAAATTGAAAATCCTTTAGGCGACTATAAATTGTATCAGCAGAGTACATACCACATTTTGGCATTATTACGTATTTCGATGTCTTTAAAAAATATATATTACAGCGTTAGTAAATTAAATTAAATTAATTTTAATTAAAATACAATAAAATAAAGCAAAAAAATATTAAGAAAATAAAAATAATATTAAATTAAATTAAATGAATTAAAATAAAATGAAACGAAACAAAATAAAACAAAATGAAATATAATGACATTAAATTAAATAAAACAAACCAAAATAAAATTAAGTTAAATAAAATAAAATGAAATGAAATAAAGTAAAATAATTTAAAATAAATTAAATAAAACGAAATAAAATTAAATAAAATAAAATAATGTAAGATAAAATAAAATAAAGTAAAATAACATAAAATAAAGTAAAAAATAAAATTTAATTAAATTTAATAAAATAAAATGAAATAAAATTAATTAACTTCTGATTATTTTCGGCCTTAGATTTATAAATTTTAAATATCTAACAAGCTCGAGGCCATATACATATATATTCAGATTAAAACCAGGAGAGATTATATATATGTATATATATTAAATTTTATTTAGTCGATATTTCGACCTCAATCTGAGGTCATTCTCAAGACTGTAAAAAACAAACATGAAACATTAAAATCATAAAACATATAAAAACCTATTTATAAACTTACGCTCTTGGGTGTAGCTTGTCGGCTATTTATATATTGTATATATATAAGTTTTTATATGTTTTATGATTTTAATGTTTCATGTTTGTTTTTTACAGTCTTGAGAATGACCTCAGATTGAGGTCGAAATATCGACTAAATAAAATTTAATATATTGTGACGACTATGAGTGACACTAAGTGATACTCACATCCCTAGTCTGATGCTAAGTAAATAAAGTCACAACAACAATAAAGCAGACAGTCGCTTGTATCTACATAAACGAATCAATCATTATGTCTACACATATGTAGGTACACGCAGCTGAGAAGCAAAGCACAACCATATGCAGACATCTTATTTGAGATGCTCCTAAATGTAGGCAATTATAATTGTGGAAGTGTCGCTCACACATACAAGCACGGGGTATGAGAGAAGCTATAAAATCGTGCAATTTTAGTTATAGCTGAGAAGTTTGAGAGCTCATGGACAATGCGATTAGATTCTAGAAGATGCGAACGAGGAAACCAGAGAATATAAAAGGCCGCAGATGTAGAGGCGCTGGAATTCAGTTGGATTTGAGTTGTCAAGCAGTTTCGACTAAGACGCTATCTAGCGAGCAAGAGCAGTATTATTTTGAATAGTAGAGTTTTATTTGAGCTATCAATCAGTTTGGTTATTAAGCAAGCTGTTCGGTGCACAGTTTAAGTGTTATTGTGAAGTACTTTAAATAAAGGCCATTTTGCCTTATTACAAATTGGAGTTATTTATTCAACAGTTTAGTGATTCGAACTTAGCAGAGGATTTCAAATAAGAGGATTTGCAAGTAAATTCGTTACAATTGGTGTCAGAAGAGGAATTGTTGAATAAATTCCAGAGGACAACAAGGACATGGCAAAGTTAAGTGAATTGAAGATCCAGCAACTGAAGAAGGAGTTGAAGAGCAGTGGATTGAAAACAAGCGGCGTTAAACTCGAACTTCAGGCATGGCTACGAGTGGCAATGGAAGCAGAAGGAATTGATGTGGATGAGTATGTCTTTTATCCTGATGGGGACGAGACAACAGCAACAATTTAAGAGAAAAACGAAACATCGCAGACAGTTACGAGCACAGACTTGAACATGATTTTGGCTGCAATATCTGCTCAAACATCGACAATGTCATCTCAACTAGAAGAACAGAAAACGTATATGTCATATCAACTAGAAGAACAGAAAACGTATATGTCGTCACAATTGGAATCACATGAGACACGTATTTCAGAAATGTCGACACAGATTACATCAAAGATGGAAACACAACTGAAAGAGCAAGAGGCGCGTATATCATCAAAACTCGAAGCGCGTATGGACGAGAAAATAACGCAGTTTGAAGAAAAATTCGAGGCAGAGGTGGATGCTTTGAGAGGTCGTATACAGGAGTTGCAACTAATTCGCCCAGTTGTTTCAGCAAGCAATACGAAGGTAAAAACTCCATCTTTTGACGGCTCTGTTCCTTTCCAGGTGTTTAAGATTCAGTTTGAGAAGACCGCAGCAGTGAACAACTGGAATGCTGAAGATAAAGTTGCTGCACTGTTCATGGCGTTGAAAGGGCCTGCAGCTGAGATTTTACAAATCATTCCAGAGGGCGAACGGAACTGTTATGAAGCATTGATGGGCGCCCTAGAGAGACGATACGGAACTGAGCATAGGAGACAGATATACCAAATGGAGTTGCTGAACCGCTTCCAGAGGCCTGGTGAAACATTGCAAGAGTTTGCGTCGGATATTGAAAGGCACATTTAGCGAATGCGGACGCACCCGTGGAATACACTGAAATGGTAAAGATTCAGAGCTTTATAAATGGCATACGGGACGTCGAAACAAAGCGAGCTACATACGCAAACCCAAACCCACGTTCGCAGAAATGGTGTCACAAGCTCTGATTCAGGAAACAGCGTCGCTTCTGTGAAAGCCAGTTTTCAAAGCACGCCGTGTGGAAGTAGAAAGGCCAAAGTGGGTAGAAGCAATATTGGAGGCGCTGAAAGGATCGCAAAAGCGGAGTGAAAAAGTTATCAAATGCGGGAAGTCCGGTCACATTGCACGTCATTGCGCTCTTGGTCCTAATAGTTCCAACAATGTGGGTGGCCGTAAACGGAAAGCTGGCGGAAATGAGCAAGAGCGTGTCGAATGTAAAGAACGAAAACTTGCCCCGGCTATTGAATGCCCTGTGATATCTGTGTCGCAAATTGGTAGAAAATCGAGCAGTCTTACCGTCAGGGAATGTGGATGGCAAAGAACGAGTACTGACTGTAGATACGGGCGCATCTGTATTCCTTGATCCGTTCTGACCTTGTCAACAGGAGAGTAAAACCGTTACCTGGAGCAAAGTTGCGTACGGTCACTGGCGAGTATAACCAAGTCCAGGGAGAAGTGGTACGTGAAGTCTTAATTGGGGAGGTCATGATTCTACACAAATTCGTTGTGGCAGAGATCGTTGATGAAGTCATATTGGGAATGGACTTCTTGGTTGACCATGACATCAAGATCGATATGCAGAGAAGGGTGATGCGTTATGAGAACACAGATGTGCCACTTAGCTTCAGTTTGGAAAAAGGTTTCAGCAGTAATCGAGTACTGGTGGAGAAAAGGCGACAAAGGCCACGAAAGTCAAAGGTAAAGGTTGATGGATCGAATGGGCCAAATAAAGCGAAATTAAAAGTACCTGCGAGAAAAAGACCGGCATTGACAAAATCTAATGGACGCACAACCCCGAAGCAATGAATTTCCCTGAAAAAATGCGAGGTTAGTTTCAAGCCAGAGCGCACTACTGTTGTGAAACGTGGGAACGATGCTGAGTATGCGAAACCAATTCGTCAAGCACAAGCTCTACGAAGTAGTTCATTGGCTCTGCAGAAGAGTGCGAGGGAACGATCCGGGATAATGAGTAGTAAGATGAAATACAGGTACGACAAGGAAAATAATTCAGAAGGTTTCCGAGAGAGAGATTTGGTACTGCTATACAACCACCACCGACAGAAAGGTATCCCATCCAAATTTCGGTGCAGTTGGGAAGGCCCGTACAAAGTTGTGAAGAAGATCAGTGACACCATCTACCGCATACAAACCATTGGGAAACCTCGATGTAGAAGAGTGGTTCAATTGGAGATGATAGCAGCGTTTAGATCGGGAGATTTGTCTGATCGGGACGATCAGACTTAGATGGAGGGCAGTGTGACGACTATGTGTGACACTAAGTGATACTCACATCCCTAGTCTGATGCTAAGTAAATAAAGTCACAACAACAATAAAGCAGACAGTCGCTTGTATCTACATAAACGAATCAATCATTATGTCTACACATATGTAGGTACACGCAGCTGAGAAGTAAAGCACAACCATATGCAGACATCTTATTTGAGATGCTCCTAAATGTAGGCAATTATAATTGTGGAAGTGTCGCTCACACATAAAAGCATGGGGTATGAGATAAGCTATAAAATCGTGCAATTTTAGTTATAGCTGAGAAGTTTGAGAGCTCATGGACAATGCTTGTAGATTCTAGAAGATGCGAACGAGGAAACCAGAGAGTATAAAAGGCCGCAGATGTAGAGGCGCTGGAATTCGGTTGGATTTGAGTTGTCAAGCAGTTTCGACTAAGACGCTATCTAGCGAGCAAGAGCAGTATTATTTTGAATAGTAGAGTTTCATTTGAGCTATCAATCAGTTTGGTTATTAAGCAAGCTGTTCGTTGCACAGTTTGAGTGTTATTGTGAAGTACTTTAAATAAAAGCCATTTTGCATTATTACAAATTGGAGTTATTTATTCAACAGTTTAGTGATTCGAACTTAGCAGAGGATTGCAAATAAGAGGATTTGCAAGTAAATTCGTTACAATATATACACTGCATCAAAAAATTGTAAATACAGTACTTCTTGCAAAATAAAAGACATGATATCAGTTGCGTTAATTGGTACAAACGAAAATTCTTTTGCACAATTAATTATCACTTTATAAGGACGAAATAGCATTAAAAAATCGTTGACAATTTATAACCGCTTACTTTTTTAATTCGAGTAACCCATAAATTCCGTTGAATCAAGCTCAAATAATTGTACATACAGCAAATATGTACCGCGAAAACAATTCAATGCTTGCTGTGTAAAGTAACGGTAGTTATTTTTGCGTCATAAGTAGGCATATTAGAAGTTATGTATGCGTTGTTTTTCAGTGCATTTTTTTACTTGTAGTAAATGGATAGTCAAGTGCTTAAAAAGCACTCAGGAGTACCGGTTGAAATCAAAAAATTAATTGTTAAGCTAAAATTAGAAGGAAAGAAGCTATATTGCAATTTCCGTAATTGTTGACAGACCTCGTGCTACCATTCAATCCGTCGTAAAAACGTTTGAAAAGAATGGAACGTTTATTATGGCAAAAGGTAGGGGACGAAAAAAAAAAATAAATCAGTATACCGAGCGAGTAATAGAACGGATGGTTAAAGCTGACCCGAAAATCGGAGCACCTAAGATTGCAGCAAACCTAGAGGAAACTGGGAGGCCCGTTGTTAACCCACAAACCATCAGAAATTTCCTGAAATCGAAAGGGTACAAGGGGTGCGTCTCACGTAGAAAGCCATTTACATATATCAGCGAAGAATGCAGTAAAACGATTGGAGTACGCGAAAACCTATTTTGAAAAACCGGATGATTTTTGGAACGATGTTATATTTATGGACGAGAGTAAATACAACATCTTTGGGTCAGATGGAAGAAGATTTGTATGGAGGAAAGCGAATACTGGTCTGGCAAAGGAAAACCTCACTCCTACCGTAAAGCACGGTGGCGGCAATGTCATGGTTTGGGGCACAATGGCAGCTAGCGGAGTTGGAAATCTCGCATTTGTAGAAAATACTGTGGATAGATTTAAATATTTATCTATTCTGAAAGACAATTTAAAACAGAGTGCCGAGAAACTGGGTCTCGGCTCTGGTTTCAAGGTGGTGCAAGACAATGACCCCAAGCATAGTTCTGAAATTATACGAACTTTCTTGCTTTACAATTGCAAATCTGTGCTCCCGCATCCGCCCCAGTCCCCAGACTTGAATCCTATCGAGCATTTGTGGGATATATTGAAAAAAAAAAATCAGAAAGCACACAATAAAGAACAGACAGCAATTAAAAAGGATTATCCAAGAGGAGTGGAAAAATATTTCGTCTGAGGAAACCAAAAAGTTGGTATTTTCCATGAAAAGTAGGCTAAAGAGCGTAATTGAAGCAAAAGGGTACCACACGTCTTATTAACACGTTTTAATTCTAAGTAAACTTTAAGTTTTCTTTACTGTATGTACAATTTTTTTATGTAAGATTTTGAAGATAATTACTTTGTGTTATGTTTGTTATGAATATACCTTATTTATTCGTAAAATTTTTTGTTATTGGTTGCTTTTTGAATAAAAAAATTAAAAACAGTGCAAATATTCAGTAAAATTCGTTTAATACTGAAGATTTCACCATTTTCTTCCCAAAGTCAGTGCTGTATTTACAATTTTTTGATGCAGTGTACATATATGTAAAATCTATCCTGGTTTTAATCTGACTATATATGATGGCCTCGAGCTCGTTAAATATTTAAAATTTAAAATTAATTAAAATAAAATAAAATAATGTAATAAAATAAAATAAGATAAAATAAATAAGATGAAATCAAATAAAGTAAAATGAAATAAAATAATGTAAGACAAAATAAAATAAGATAAAATAAAATAAAGTAAAATAAAATAAAATTAAATAAAACAAAATGAAATGAAACAAAATTAAATTAAATAAAACAAAATAAAATAAAATGAACGCACGCTTACGTGAATAGCCCAATTATTAAATGTAAAAAAAATATTTAAATAAAATAGAACAAAAAAAATTGAAAAAAAAAATAAAACAAAAAGATTAAAATAAATAAAAATATTAACAAAATAGAACAAAATAATATTTAAAAAATCAAATAAAAGATCAAATAAAACAAAATTAAATTTAGCGTAATAAAATAAAGTAAATAGCCCAGTTTTTTTATAATAATTGCTTTATAAAAACATTATATAGGGCGTTGGCGATGGCGAGTACCGCAGAAGATTTAATGATGACCTGTACGAGCTATACGCAGACATCAACATAGTCCAGCGAATTAAGACACAGCGGCTGCGCTGGCTAGGCCATGTTATGCGAATGAAAGATGATGCTCCGGCCAAGAAAGTGTTTCTATCGGAACCCGCCTATGGAAGCAGAGCAGAGGGCGGCCCCACTCCGTTGGAAGGACCAGGTGGAAAACGATTTAAACTCCCATGGTGTGGCCAATTGGGCCCGGTTGGCGAAGCGAAGGAGCGACTGGCGCGCCTTGTTGGACGGCCATAACCGTTTAGACGGTTAAGCGCCAATTAAGTAAGTAAGTATTCTTATCAATAATGGAAAATCAGAAATTTGTCTATATGGCGGTTATGGTTCGATAAAATTTTATTACCATGAAGTAATTGGCAACTTACATATATTAGCCGTGTGTTTTTTTACAAGCGTATACGTTTCGTTTTCGCGTGAAAAAAACGCATATCCTCGCTTAGGTAATGCTTAGGAGACCCATCTAGCGGCAGTGGTTAAATAACTAACATAACAGCACAGGGTGTACCGAAAAGCGGAGACACAACCCTCTGATGGCCATAGGGTATAACATATAGCTGAATCAGTTGCGATGAATTGTGGACACACATAGAATACCAGACCAATTCTAAATATTCTCGCGGAATTTTGTTCTCGCGGATTTTTTTATTCCCGCGGAAAAATTCCTCCAATTCTTTTCTCCTAGGGAGAAGAGAAATTGGGGAATAGGAATTTCGAATTTTCGAAGTCAGCTGTTTTGTAAATTGAAATTTCGTTGCGCATTTCTTATTTTGTTTAAAAAATTGAAAAGTTTAATTATTGTTGCGAATTTGTTTGAAATTAAGAAATAAGGTATATACAATGCCCATTATTGCATTTCATGTGGTATTCACTGAAATGAGTAATGAATTGGTGCCACAGCAACATCAACAGAGGAGCATAAGAAGAATACGGCGGGATAACACAAATCCGCCGGAGTTGCCTGCTTTTATTCTGCAAAGCAATTTTCTGGCGGCCACATCGAGTTGAGTTCGCCTTTCGCCATTTGCCAAAATCTAATTAAGCCTTCTTAAAAAATCCTTGCGCAATTTCTGGATGGCCGCATCAAATATACAAAGAGCTCTTCCGTTGCTTATGATATACCTTTCGACTTAAAATAAAGAATATTGTAGTTGTTGTTGTATTAACAGTGAGAATGTTGTGGTAGAATGTAAATACATATTTTAGCACAAATTTGTACAAATAAGTGTTCTTTCTTTCTTCTCCTTTAACTATTTTGATGCATTCCCTTTAATTTAACTAGTGAAAAAACTCCTATGAAATGTCAAAGAAATCTCCCTCTCGCTCACATTCAGAATCAGCCTAATTCTAAACGAAAATTCCGTGCGAGTTTTTTCCCTTCTCCCATTCCTCGTATTCTAAATAAAAATTCCTTGTGAGTTTTTTCACTTCTCCCTTTCCTTCTATTCTGAACAATGTTCGAAAAAGAGGAAACCGGTTATGGGAGAAAAGTAGGTATTATGAATGTGAGGGAGAGGGAGATTTCTTTGCCATTTCATAGGAGTTTTTTCACTAGTTAAATTAAAGGGAATGCATCAAAATAGTTAAAGGAAATTCGTTCTTTTAAGAAAGAACACTTATTTGTACAAATTTGTGCTAAAATATGTATTTACATTCTACCACAATATTCTCACTGTTAATAGAACAAGAACAACAACCACACTATTCTTTATTTTAAGTCGAAAAGTATATCATAGCCAACGGAAGAACTCTTTGTATATTTGATGCAGCCGTCCCGAAATTGTGCAAGGATTTTTTAAGAAGGCTTAAGTAGATTTTGGCATATGGCGAAAGGCGAACTCAACTCGACGTGGCCGCCAGGAAATTGCTTTGCAGAATGAAAGCAGGCAACTCCGGCGGATTTGCGTTATCCCGCCGTCTTCTTCTTATGCTCCTCTGTTGATGTTGCTGTGGCACCAATTCATTACTCATTTCAGTGAATACCACATGAAATGCAATAATGGGCATTGTATATACCTTATTTCTTAATATCAAACAAATTCGCAACAATAATTAAACTTTTCAATTTTTTAAACAAAATAAGAAATGCGCAACGAAATTTCAATTTACAAAACAGCTGACTTCGAAAATTCGAAATTCCTATTCCCCAATTTCTCTTCTCCCTAGGAGAAAAGAATTGGAGGAATTTTTCCGCGGGAATAAAAAAATCCGCGAGAACAAAATTCCGCGAGAATATTTAGAATTGGTCTGGTATTCTATGTGTGTCCACAATTCATCGCAACTGATTCAGCTATATGTTATACCCTATGGCCATCAGAGGGTTGTGTCTCCGCATTTCGGTACACCCTGTGCTCTTATGTTAGTTATTTAACCACTTCCGCTAGATGGGTCTCCTAAGCATTACCAAAGCGAGGATAGGCGTTTTTTTTTTTTTACGCGAAAACGAAACGTATACGCTTGTAAAAAAGCACACGGCTAATATAAGTTGCCAA
Source organism: Eurosta solidaginis (assembly GCF_040869045.1). NCBI lineage: Eukaryota > Metazoa > Arthropoda > Insecta > Diptera > Tephritidae > Eurosta > Eurosta solidaginis. The sequence goes on along the minus strand of NC_090320.1, from coordinate 80,934,540 downwards.
TTACTTCATGGTAATAAAATTTTATCGAACCATAACCGCCATATAGACAAAATTTCTGATTTTCCATTATTGATAAGAATACTTACTTACTTAATTAGCGCTTAACCGTCTAAACGGTTATCGCCGTCCAACAAGGCGCGCCAGTCGCTCCTTCGCTTCGCCAACCGGCGCCAATTGGCCACACCAAGGGAGTTTAAATCGTTTTCCACCTGGTCCTTCCAACGGAGTGGGGCCGCCTTCTGCTCTGCTTCCATAGGCGGGTTCCGATAGAAACACTTTCTTGGCCGGAGCATCATCTTTCATTCGCATAACATGGCCTAGCCAGCGCAGCCGCTGTGTCTTAATTCGCTGGACTATGTTGATGTCTGCGTATAGCTCGTACAGGTCATCATTAAATCTTCTGCGGTACTCGCCATCGCCAACGCCCTATATAATGTTTTTATAAAGCAATTATTATAAAAAACTGGGCTATTTACTTTATTTTATTACGCTAAATTTAATTTTGTTTTATTTGATCTTTTATTTGATTTTTTAAATATTATTTTGTTCTATTTTGTTAATATTTTTATTTATTTTAATCTTTTTGTTTTATTTTTTTTTCAATTTTATTTTGTTCTATTTTATTTAAATATTTTTTTTAAATTTAATAATTGGGCTATTCACGTAAGCGTGCGTTCATTTTATTTTATTTTGTTTTATTTAATTTAATTTTGTTTCATTTTATTTTGTTTTATTTAATTTTATTTTATTTTACTTTATTTTATTTTATCTTATTTTATTTTGTCTTACATTATTTTATTTCATTTTACTTTATTTGATTTTTTCTTATTTATTTTATCTTATTTTATTTTATTACATTATTTTATTTTATTTTAATTAATTTTAAATTTTAAATATTTAACGAGCTCGAGGCCATCATATATATTCAGATTAAAACCAGGATAGATTTTACATATATGTATGAAAATGGTGAAATCTTCAGTATTAAACGAATTTTACTGAATATTTGCACTGTTTTTAATTTTTTTATTCAAAAAGCAACCAATAACAAAAAATTTTACGAATAAATAAGGTATATTCATAACAAACATAACACAAAGTAATTATCTTCAAAATCTTACATAAAAAAATTGTACATACAGTAAAGAAAACTTAAAGTTTACTTTGAATTAAAACGTGTTAATAAAACGTGTGGTACCCTTTTGCTTCAATTACGCTCTTTAGCCTACTTTTCATGGAAAATACCAACTTTTTGGTTTCCTCAGACGAAATATTTTTCCACTCCTCTTGGATAATCCTTTTTAATTGCTGTCTGTTCTTTATTGTGTGCTTTCTGATTTTTTTTTCAATATATCTCACAAATGCTCGATAGGATTCAAGTCTGGGGACTGGGGCGGATGCGGGAGCACAGATTTGCAATTGTAAAGCAAGAAAGTTCGTATAACTTCAGAACTATGCTTGGGGTCATTGCCTTGCACCACCTTGAAACCAGAGCCGAGACCCAGTTTCTCGACACTCTGTTTTAAATTGTCTTTCAGAATAGATAAATATTTAAATCTATCCACAGTATTTTCTACAAATGCGAGATTTCCAACTCCGCTAGCTGCCATTGTGCCCCAAACCATGACATTGCCGCCACCGTGCTTTACGGTAGGAGTGAGGTTTTCTTTTGCCAGATCAGTATTCGCTTTCCTCCATACAAATCTTCTTCCATCTGACCCAAAGATGTTGTATTTACTCTCGTCCATAAATATAACATCGTTCCAAAAATCATCCGGCTTATCAACATAGGTTTTCGCGTACTCCAATCGTTTTACTGCATTCTTCGCTGATATAAATGGCTTTCTACGTGAGACGCACCCCTTGTACCTTTTCGATTTCAGGAAATTTCTGATGGTTTGTGGGTTAACAACGGGCCTCCCAGTTTCCTCTAGGTTTGCTGCAATCTTAGGTGCTCCGATTTTCGGGTCAGCTTTAACCATCCGTTCTATTACTCGCTCGGTATACTCATTAAATTTTTTTTTTCGTCCCCTACCTTTTGCCATTCTTTTCAAACGTTTTTACGACGGATTGAATGGTAGCACGAGGTCTGTCAACAATTGCGGAAATTGCACCATAGCTCTTTCCTTCTAATTTTAGCTTAACAATTAATTTTTTGATTTCAACCGGTACTCCTGAGTGCTTTTTAAGCACTTGACTATCCATTTACTACAAGTAAAAAAATGCACTGAAAAACAACGCATACATAACTTCTAATATGCCTACTTATGACGCAAAAATAACTACCGTTACTTTACACAGCAAGCATTGAATTGTTTTCGCGGTACATATTTGCTGTATGTACAATTATTTGAGCTTGATTCAACGGAATTTATGGGTTACTCGAATTAAAAAAGTAAGCGGTTAGAAATTGTCAACGATTTTTTAATGCTATTTCGTCCTTATAAAGTGATAATTAATTGTGCAAAAGAATTTTCGTTTGTACCAATTAACGCAACTGATATCATGTCTTTTATTTTGCAAGAAGTACTGTATTTACAATTTTTTGATGCAGTGTATATATTGTAACGAATTTACTTGCAAATCCTCTTATTTGCAATCCTCTGCTAAGTTCGAATCACTAAACTGTTGAATAAATAACTCCAATTTGTAATAATGCAAAATGGCTTTTATTTAAAGTACTTCACAATAACACTCAAACTGTGCAACGAACAGCTTGCTTAATAACCAAACTGATTGATAGCTCAAATGAAACTCTACTATTCAAAATAATACTGCTCTTGCTCGCTAGATAGCGTCTTAGTCGAAACTGCTTGACAACTCAAATCCAACCGAATTCCAGCGCCTCTACATCTGCGGCCTTTTATACTCTCTGGTTTCCTCGTTCGCATCTTCTAGAATCTACAAGCATTGTCCATGAGCTCTCAAACTTCTCAGCTATAACTAAAATTGCACGATTTTATAGCTTATCTCATACCCCATGCTTGTATGTGTGAGCGACACTCCCACAATTATAATTGCCTACATTTAGGAGCATCTCAAATAAGATGTCTGCATATGGTTGTGCTTTACTTCTCAGCTGCGTGTACCTACATATGTGTAGACATAATGATTGATTCGTTTATGTAGATACAAGCGACTGTCTGCTTTATTGTTGTTGTGAATTTATTTACATAGCATCAGACTACGGATGTGAGTATCACTTAGTGTCACTCATAATCGTCAGACTGCCCTCCATCTAAGTCTGATCGTCCCGATCAGACAAATCTCCCGATCTAAACGCTGCTATCATCTCCAATTGAACCACTCTTCTACATCGAGGTTTCCCAATGGTTTGTATGCGGTAGATGGTGTCACTGATCTTCTTCACAACTTTGTACGGGCCTTCCCAACTGCACCGAAATTTGGATGGGACACCTTTCTGTCGGTGATGGTTGTATAGCAGTACCAAATCTCCCTCTCGGAAACCTTCTGAATTATTGTCCTTGTCGTACCTGTATTTCATCTTACTACTCATTATCCCGGGTCATTCCCTCGCACTCTGCTGCTGAGCCAATGAACTACTTCGTAGAGCTGACTTCGAAAATTCGAAATTCCTATTCCCCAATTTTTCTTCTCCCTAGGAGAAAAGAATTGGAGGAATTTTTCCGCGGGAATAAAAAAAATCCGCGAGAACAAAATTCCGCGAGAATATTTAGAATTTTATTTATTTATTTTATTTAGAATACGAGGAATGGGAGAAGGGAAAAACTCGCACGGAATTTTCGTTTAGAATTGGGCTGTAGGGTAGAGGCTTCGACAGGTTAAGAGAAAATGATTTTTTTAGAGAAACTAGAATGAGAAATAGATAACTCCTTTCATAATTACTGATGCCATGTATGTTTATGACACTTCGGATTTGTGGTTAATATTCCACATGCTTTTTTTTCTAAGTTATAATCAAATAACCAAAAACAAAAAATATGACGAAACCTCTCTTTTTCGGGGAGGCTTCGTCAGTCATCTGAGTGGCTTCGACATTGGGTGGGAGGTTTCGACATTTATCAAATATAGCAATTTAACCAGCAAAATAAAAAAAGGATGTTGGAAAAAACTCTAAATACGATTTTTAATTCATATTTGATGTTATTTATTTCAATACAGTAACAAATTTTTCGAACAAAAACATAAAAAATTTAAGCGAAAAATAAAGTATAACTGCACTTTTAACGAACATCTAAATTTGAAAAATAAAAGTTAAAAATAAACTTGCTTTGCGCACGTGAAGTTCCTGGTTGATGTTCAGTTGTGGGCAATATACTTATTATATCCTGCTTTGAAATCAAGCGTCTGTCTTCTACAATCGGTTCATAGAAATATTGGGTTTTATTTTGATGTCTGAGGAATTTCGCGACGCACGTCGAATTTTCAACTTCCACGACTACACCAGTGTAAAAGAAATTTGTTTTGTCAGTGAACATAATAACAAAAACAAAAACGAATCGTCTAGCCAAGTCATACGTCAATCCATGATGAAGATTTGAACATTTCTTGAAGTAAACCGTTAAGTCTTTTTCCTGGGCAGATGTAAGTACTTGATTGGAAGAAAACTTTGACTGAAAATCTTTAACAGTTCCCATATTTGTTTGTTTTGAAATTCGAGATATTGGTGTTGTCCGCTTCAAATTATATTTCCGAGCAGCGCTTGATGGGGTTTCTTTCTTTTGTTTTATCTCCTCGATGGCTTTTTTCATTTTGTCTTCGTTGATCTTTTCAGGGAACTTTCTTTTGTAGATATTTGGCATCTTGATGGCTGTAAAATATTACTTGCTAAGTAAAAACTTTGTCGAAGCCTCCCAAAACATATTGTCGAACCCTCCCCCGTGCACTTATTTCAGATTTTTAGCTCCAAAATATACATCTTAGTGTTATTGAAAAAGTCTTTAAAAGTAATAAATCTTAATTTTATTGCAATATTAGCCGTGTTTTTTAACACGCGCGTATACGTTTCGTTTGCGCGTGTTAAAAAACGCCTATCTTCGCTTAGATAATGCTTAGGAGACCCATCTAGCGGCTGTGGTAAAACAACTAGCTACAGCAACAGGGTGTACCGAAAAGCGGAGACGCAACGCTCTGATGGCCATAGGGTATAACATATAGCTGAATCAGTTGCGATGAATTGTGGACACACATATAATACATAGAATTAGTGTACAGGGTGAAACAAAGACACATATTTCAGTTACATCTGAGTATAGTGCGTATTGAAATTTAGTAGGACAAAATTTATGCGCAGCAATTTCAGAGGTGTATTTATAGTTTGTCTCTTAGCAGTCAATATAAAGTTTAAGCGTAAACGGATATACGCGTGTTAAAAAACACGGCTATTAATGTGCAGAAAACTCATGTTATATATTCTATATTGTACACTTTACACGCGAATACTTACCAGCAATTTTTACATCAACACTTTTCAAAAATAAAAAATCTCGGCTGCATACTATCGCCGTTGAACAAGCACTGAATAGCTTTCATGACAGCGTCACACTCAATTTGGTTACAGTTTATTGGTGGAATAAGAACAATGGCAGTAAACCCGGCGGCCAAATTTGAAAAAGTCGAAGCCTCCCTCATGTCGAAGCCTCCCCCTTCTACCCTACATAGAACTAGTGTAGAGGGTGAAAAAAACACATATTTCAGTTACATCTGAGTATAATGCATATTGAAATTTAGTAGGACAAATTTTATGGGCAGCAATTTCAGAGGTGTATTTAAAGTTTGTCGCTAGCAGTCCATATAAAGTTTAAGCGTAAACGTACATAGAAGTAAAAAAAAAACACAGCTATTATCAGTTAAAGACTATATATTAAGCTCGTACACTATTAATTGCATATCTTTTGAGCAAATTAAGTCAAATACTAAATTTCCATCCCAGTAGGAAAAGGTAATATTTGGTAATGTATAAAATAAGGAACATCGCATATAGAACTTTGTATGTATGCGTGAAAACATGCATACATTTGTCTACAGCGATGACATGTTTGGGAAAATAATGTATTTGACATAAAAAGCCTTAAAACAAACATTACTACCCACTGGGATAGCAAAGCTTACCATTAAACAAAAACACCCCTACAGGTATTAGTAGTGAACCTCCAAAAAATTAAAATAAAACTGTGCCACTGTCCCTAATATATAGCCCTTTAATGGTGATACTTTGATATTTTAAAAAAATCTTTTAAAACTTACCAAAACTTTTTGAAAAATAATAATTATACTGATTTTATTATCCGTACAGGTAAACATTTTTGAAAATTTCACAAAATATGTACATATATCCAAACCAAACTTTTTGAAAAATAATACTTTCACTGATTTTATTATTCGCTCAGCTAAAATTTCTTGATCCTTTCACAGAGAATGGCCAACGCATACTAAAGCTGCAAGTATGCACCGACGTGTGCCGTACGTACGGACGTTTGTCGTACGAAACACGTTTGACCGAACACTCAAGCCCGTAGGAATCGATGTGTGCGTCTGTGTACATATACATAACATATTTGTGTGTTGTTTACAGCAAAGCACTGTTGCCATTGACCAGTTTGCATGCATGCTTGTGGAAACATCAACTTTTTCCATTTTAATTTTTGTTGTTGTAAAAGGATGGAATTAATATTAAATAAATATAAATAGATTACATATTTATAATCTGCACTTTCACATAATTAAAAAAAAAAATGTAAGGCGCGATAACCTCCGAAGAGATCTAAGGCCGAGCTTCTCTTCCAATTTGCGTCGTGCTCCTCTTGATTTTTCCCTACAAATTGGCCGGACGGGACCTACATGTTTTATGCCGACTCCGAACGGCATCTGCAAGGCAGATGAGTTTTCACTGAGAGCTTTTCATGGCAGAAATACAATCGGAGCGCTTGCCAGACACTGCCGAGGGGCGACCCCGCTTAGAAAAATTTCTTCTAATTGAAAAATCTTATTTCTAAAATTTTGATGTTGCTTTGCCCGGGAGTTGAACCCAGGGCATACGGTGTGATAGGCGGAGCACGCTACCATCACACCACGGTGGCCGCCATAATTCACATAATTATTTCTAATTATTTTCACAATTTTGCAAACTTTAATTAGGTGTTTTCGCATAAAACTGCAAACGGTCAAAAATTAGCGCACAAAAGTTTACTGGGCAACTCTGTCTAGTGAGAGAGCGATCAGCTGACACGTTCTTACGGAAAAAATCAAAATAGTTTTGATTTCTGCGTTCCGAGCTACGTACGTACGGGCGTTGCACGTCGCTGAGTTTTCGTTTACATTGCACATTCAGCTGACAGGTTTTTTGTACGTACGTTCGTGAGTAACTGAGGTATAAATATTATTTAATTTTCTTTCCTAAACATGATCTTCAGCATCTTCTCCAAGAATTAAAAATTGCTTGAAGCTCTAGTTTTTCCACAGAACTTACAAATATATGTATGTACATACATACGCATATGTAACTACATTTTCTAAAACAAAATCAAGTGCGCAGAAAAGCATGCAAGATTTGGTACCATTTGGTCATACGCTATAGCAGCCTAACTAAACATAAGTTAGGCTGTTATCGCGTATAACTACATGGTGCTAAATGTTGCATACTTTTCTGCGCACTTGATTTTGTTTTAGAGATTTTTGGCGATGGAATTTTAGCTAAGCTAATACGTAGAAGCAAGAAATGGGAACTATATGGTGGAATATCCAAGAACTCTAAAACTTACTTAAATTGATTGGTTTCCGCACAATGTATTATGTTTTCGGGGTAACTATAAAAACTCTCAATTTCATCTTTTGTAGTTATAGTGACAAAGCTTTAGAACTCTACAATGTACCATCTTATATTTAGAGAGTCTTTGCTTTTATTGCTTCTAAATTACTGTGTTCTTGGTTTTTTGAGACGCGTTCGCGATATCTCCGAAACCTGTGGAGCAAAAAACTAAATTTTTTTTCGTATGAAAAACTATAAACGATTTAAAACGTATTTTAAAAAGGAAAAAACCAAATTTACTTAAATTGCTTGGTTTCCGCACAATGAATTATATTTTCGGAGTAACTATAAAAACTACAAAAAAATTAATTTCACTACAATCAATTGCATCGTTTGTAGTTATAGAAATCACAAAAAAAAATTTGGATTTTTTCAAAGCTGGTTCCAGCATGATGGAGCTTGACTGCTCAAACAAAATATGTTGTTGAACAATACAGATAAAAAATTTCACTAATCTTCTATCCTGTTGTTGTTGTAGCGGCATAAAATCTCCCCCAAGGTTTGGGAGAGTACTGACTTATTGGCCATATGAATTGGTAAGACCAAAGAGAGTAGATTAAGATTAGAGAGTCTTTGGTAAGACCAAAAAACTCAGTGGATTGGGAACCAAAACCTTTTTTCATATCGTGCATATTAGTAACTTTAAAATGACGCGCGAACCAAATACGGAGAAATTTAACAAGTGCAACATTTGCCGCCTTCCAGTGAGTTGTTTAACAGCTCCGGCTCACGCTCACTTCTCACGGGAATGCTCTGGATCATTGAGAGACTTGAAAAGCAGATGTCACATTATTATCCTAAAATTCAATAGGCTACAAAACTTCATACTGGGAAAAATTCTAAACATTTCTTCTGAAGAGTTGAAAATTTGCATAAAATTCCCGAATTTTCCCGAATTTCCTACAAAGTTTTAAGTTTTCATCTAGATTCTGGGTGCTATGATGAAGTTTTTTTTTAATTTAGCGAAAATAATTTAGGTCCAGCCAAACTTAGTAAAAAATTTGAGTGACGATGACTATTGTCCATATGTATTTTTTTTTTTTTAATATTTAAAAAACTTTATAATGAAGTCATATTTTCTGTTTACATTCAGCAACGAAAACGAAAATAGCGGTGGCATTTTTTTTAAATAAAATTTAATTTAAGAGAAAACTCTTTGTGAGTTTTGTCAATCCTGAGACCTTTTTCGAAAAAAATGCCAAATTCGAGAAATATTTACGAAAATTTCGAATGCAGTTTTGTTGTCACAAGTACACGTTATAACTCTCGAAAATTTGAAAAAAAATGGCAGTTGCAATTATTCACCCCTATTCTGCATTTCGATTACGTTCCCGTTCTACGCTCCGCTTAAATCGAAGTTCGGTATTCTGCATTACGACGGAATCGTAACGAGAAGAGGAAGAGCAAATGATTTTTCGAAATCAGCTGTTTGTACGGAATGTGTGAACAATGGAACAAAATAAATTAAAGAAAATTTGTAAAAAAAACACTGAAAAACGTTAATATTTATTATCCAAGCCATTTTGTACAAAGAAAAGGAATAGAATATATTGCCGCCGTGTTATATTTTTTTGAGTGAAGAGCTTTCATAATTGTAAGTGTATTTTTGGTGTTCTTTTGTCCAATTCCCTGCCTTGGCCACCAAGTTTTGTTAAAACGGATTCCTGCACGACATTTTCTGAATTTTATGGATGCTAATTTCATTGCAGTTGCCTAAAATACTTTAAGAAGATTTATTTATTCTTTCCGATTGGAAAGAGAACTCTGAATAAAAAGTTCAAAATTTTCACGAAATTTCCTAGAATTTTTTCAAAAAGGTTTTTGAGATGAAATGTATAGTTTCAGTTGCACAATTCATGCATTTTTTTCTTAAATTAGATATCAAAAATAAAACAAGAAAAAATTTCATTGATGAAATTTGCCGAAAATTGCCACTGCTATCATCCGAAATGCTTGCTTAGAAACTAAAATAAGCTACAATAAATAATAATAAAAAATTCATATTTTTATTTAAGTTATCTAATAATGTTTATTAAAAACTTTCTATTCGAGCTCTAGGCTCCACTCATCTGGGGAAAAAAATACTAAAAAATCACGAAATTGTTTTAGAGGATAAAGATTAAAACTTCTTTCTACTAAATTTCAATCACCTACAAAACTGCATACTCAGACAAATTTTAAAACGTTTTGGTAGAAATTTTTCAAATTTTTTCTGAAGACACGAAATTTTTAATTCCAAATTTCGCGAATTTGGTATATATTAATTTTAATACATATTTGTAGATGTTTTATAAAAAAACAGCGAAAAAAAATTCATTAAACAAAACTAGGTTAAAACTGCAAAACGGTTCTTGTATGAATACTTAAGCACGTTTGTGTAAATTAATCCCGGCGTTGCATTGCAATCAGCTCTTGGATAGCCCAGCCAACGATGTTAGCCCATTCCCTAAATTGTCAAGGGATTGCGCTAGTCGTGCCTGCTCTTCTCGTCTCTCTCTCATGTCCTGTTGCACAGTGTTTAAAATTTCATCCCGTACATCTCTCTTCCTGTTGCGTTCTCTCGGCTGCGAAACTTGTCTGGGAAAAGCAGAGTAGGGAGTAGCATTGGCCGAGGCAGCACGGCTGGAGGAAGCAAGATTAGAAGTTCCCGACTCTAAGGAAGCTTCGCTATTGGGCACTGGATTGGTAGTGGCAGGAGATGAGGAGGCGCGGTTGGTGGGCACATCATTGGGAGTAGTAGGGAATAAGGAGGCGCGACTTTTGAAAACACTGCTGGTGCGCACAGGATTGGGAGTGACAGGAAATAAGGTACAGCTACTGGGCACAGGATTTGTAGGAGCAGGACTTGGGGGAGCATGGCTAGGTGACTCACACATCACTATGCAAAAGTTTGAAATTTCTGCCGCATCTTCATCACCAATCAACTCCTCGAGATCAGTACAGCTCGGTCCCACCCCCGGTGCTGGCGAAATGTTTTCGGCATTACTCTCGTTCTGTAGTAAAAAATAAAATTTATTTCATAAATATTTTCGGTAATAATAGTACTATCTATACCAATGTAATATTTCTATATACCTATTACAAATTGGTAGACATGCGTTGCCCCTGCTATGCATACATATTTGCCTACATCATGTACCTTCTCAAAATAAATTACAATGTACCGATGTATATGTGTACATACGCATTTCAAAGGAGAAAATGCAATGCATCAATAATAGAAATATTACACATGTTGAAAGCACTTTATTTACATATGTCAAATCCAAGCCTCGAGTTTGAGTGACCTTCTACAGCAGCAATTCCAAGTCTCCAACGCTTGCTGCTCGAAATCCGTCAGCTCAGCCACAGGATTTACTCCTCCACCAGTTCGTCGTCGCTCACTAATGAGCTTACGAGCCCGAGCACGCAACTGCTTCCGCCAGTTTCGCAAACTCTGAAAATATACAACGTTTGATATATAGGTATATGTATCTACGATCCAACTACTGCTTTGTTGGTCAGTGCAAAATTTTAACAACAAACAAGCCTTGATGCATATGGTTTATTTAAAACAAGGAGTATAATAGTTTGTTGTTCAATTTCGCACTTTCCCCAAAAATACTAAAAATGCCGCAGGCAATATTAAATCAGTCGGAAAAAACTCCGGAACTCCGCAAATAGTAGTTCGCACAGATTTAGAACTCTCATAAATACTATTTAACACAATTTAGCGGAATACGTATACATATATTAATTATTTGAATTTCTTTACCTCTCGCCAAGCGTCAGGAGTCCTCGCTGGCCCGACCATTGAATTCAAATCTGTGGAAATCTCTTTCCACAAATCTTGAATATGGTTCGGCGATTGGGGCAGTTTTTTCCCTGCATTAGTTCGGGGGGGTCCTTGCAAAATGCGATATACCATCGCAGCTGGGCTTGTGTAGTGCGTGCATACTTCCTATAATTATATGCATTTATTAATTTACGGAGAACTTTCAAAAATATTCACAGAATTTACTTGTTCATCTCCATTTTGCTGCTTTTATTCTTTGTTTGCACACATATATGTATGTATTCTATTTTAAATTTCACCACAGACACTGGTGAGTTTTTCGGTGATGACAGCGTTACCACTTTGGCCAGAATCGCGAATAAAAGAACTGGTAACGATTTTCGGTTACATAATGTTCTGGATACTATTTTACCGGTAACGCTAAGGATCGGCCCGTTAGTAAGAAAATGTTGTCAATGGCCGTGTTTACTTTACACCCTTGTACGTATAATAAATATGGTTGTACTTTAAAGTATAAGTTGTATTTAAATAGTTACGCCCCGATTCTGAGCGTTACCGTTAAAATAGTTCCCAGAACATTATGTAACCGAATATCGTTACCAGTTCTTTTATTCGCGATTCTGGCCCAAGTGGTAACGCTGTCATCACCGAGAAACTCACCAGTGTCTGTGGAGAAATCTGAAAGGTAGTTTTCTTCGCTTTCACGGTTGCCACTTTGGTCCATTTGGACCAAAATGGTCCTTTCCAACCCCATTTCGTCCGCTGGTCCCTTTTCTTCAATTTTGGTCCAAACACTGTAAATAAAACTTATGGTTGTTGTGTTTGGAATTTATAAATAAATAAATAAAATAAGCAGTAGCCACGATTGGTACTTTCCTTTCTTTTTCACTCAGGTAAAAATTCACAATAGCCGTGTTTTTTAACACGCGCGTATACGTTTCGTTTGCGCGTGTTAAAAAACGCCTATCTTCGCTTAGATAATGCTTAGGAGACCCATCTAGCGGCTGTGGTAAAACAACTAGCTACAGCAACAGGGTGTACCGAAAAGCGGAGACGCAACGCTCTGATGGCCATAGGGTATAACATATAGCTGAATCAGTTGCGATGAATTGTGGACACACATATAATACATAGAATTAGTGTACAGGGTGAAACAAAGACACATATTTCAGTTACATCTGAGTATAATGCGTATTGAAATTTAGTAGGACAAAATTTATGCGCAGCAATTTCAGAGGTGTATTTATAGTTTGTCTCTTAGCAGTCAATATAAAGTTTAAGCGTAAACGGATATACGCGTGTTAAAAAACACGGCTAATATTGCCCAAAAATTCGCCACACTTTCGTTAGTCCCCATATAATTTTGAATTTATTTCAATGGAACTCTCACCATAAAAAATTGCTCAGTCAGTAAAATGTACCAGAAAAATAAAATTTCACCTAGGATATAATTTATGCCAGACATTAAAAAGGAAAGTGTTGGCAAACACATTGTCGTTAATTGTTGATGAAATAACCGACTAACCAAAAAAAAACTCTTGTTTTATAATAATATTAATAACGGCTAGATATTTCGATCGGTTATACTACACTATGTAAAATATATGAAAATAAAAATTGCTTCTCGCCTAGCATAGCTTATAGCGAGCACTCTGCCATGAGCCTAGCACTTTCAAAACTTATACAAAGAAATTCGATGCATTACTTCTCGTTTGGCACTTTGATATTTAAATCTTTCCCACCCAGCTCAATGAGTTCAAGGAATTCCAGGACTATTGTGGTGTTAAGCCACGCAAGGTAATTGAAAACTAAGTATCTTGGCACAAGAAATATTTTAACTCGAAGACAGAAGGAAGCAAATGCAAAAGAGATTTAATTTCGGAAGAAATGTTTCGCACAAAATAATTACCGTAAGTTCAAGCAGAACCCCTGAGGACTGGGATCAAAATTCACACTTACTGAATCTAGGCTCTTATATGAAGTTTAAACGCTAAGGGAAAAAGTAAGCATCTATAAAAATAGCACTAACAAAATTGCCTAGTTTCATTTATGATTTACTGAGTTTTCCACATACATAATTCGGCAACACCAGAACGCAATTTTGAACCGTTTCTTACTAAAACCTAACTGCACTATACATTTTATTTCATTGCAATCAACAACATAATGCTAGAACCAAGAGCTTTGTGACCAAAACTACGTTCACAACGTTTGGTTGGTGGAAGACATCGACTTATCCTATGTCAAAATATATTATCATTTTGGGTTGCATGCACATATATATGTATGTTTGTTCAGCTTCAATTAAAGGAAAGTCTTCACTCTGTTTAGTAAAATTTTATATGGAAACATCCTAAAATTTTTTTTATACTAATAAAATAAAACAAAAATTTGGTCCTTTTTTCCGATGAATTTTGGTCCCATATGAAAATATGGTGTGGCCATAGTACAGGTTTACAAGTATGATATGTATGAGAGGGAAACAATTCCTTTCTCTTTCTAACACTCTGCCGTTTGACACTTCGGTCAGTGTCAAACTATTCTGGAACTCAGTGGAACCTGCGTGGAACATGCGTTTGACACTGAACGAAGTGTCAAAATTACCGGGGTTGCTGTCGTGGAAGCGACACAGGGAAACAAAAAAAGGAGCGGAATATCAGATATGGTTTGCTGTGATACTAAATTTTTTTGAACGAATTTAGTATGAAATACTGCACCTATATGGGTCCTACAGAAAATTATACAAAAGTCTTGAATTGGGCTATCTGAGGACGCGTAGTTATTCCAGTATTAAGAATACAAACACGGATGCTAAGTTTTTCTGCCCGTTCAAAAGTTCTCCGCGAAAAACAGTTTGAAACCGAGGTCGACTGCAATAACCCGTCCAAAAATGTAGAAAGAGAAATGAAAAGACGCGTTTTGTCCTGTTATCAATACTCCAAAGGCGAAAAAGTATTCGAATTATTGGAAGCGAGGCAAAAACGCCTCCATTAATACTTCCCGAACGGTTTTTGTCATGTTTTAACAATCGTCCCCGGTAATAAAGTATCACAATTTGTTAATTAAAATTGTCCAAAACGTATGGTTTTTAAAGAGAGATGTAATTAAGTGCTCGTTTGAATGTAAATAAGGATATTTCTTTGTAATTTTACAATAAAAATTTTACGCAGTTTTCGTTAGCTGCTACTACACTTTTCTTCGACCTAAGAAATACAATAGTGCCAAATAGCTTCCACAAAAAAACGAACGACAACAAGCATTTATCAGGTGAGCATGGCTGTGTATGTGCTTTCTGCTACATATCCTACTTCCCTGCAAAAACGCTCCACGTCATTTTACTAGTCATTTTACGGTCATTGTGACTTCCTGCAGCGGTTATATTCATAGTCATTTTTGCATGGGCGGATTAGGTTTTGTGACGAAATTTTCAGTTTCGTTCCTATTAATGTGATCGTGCATTCCGCTCCCACCTATAGGATGTGAGCATAGTACTGTGCTGCTCACACACGTCACAATGCTCGTCAAATGGCGGTCATTTTTCCGTCATTTCACTCTACATTTTCGAGTCATTTGACAATCAATTTTACTGCGGTTTTACCATTTATATAACCGCCATATAACGTGAATTTTACCTGCAGATTTACTTTACCTGGAGCAGCCATATGAATAAAATATGAACCAAAAAAATTTAATTTTCAATATTTATTATTTTCAATATTATTATATATGTACATGAAATTGGAACTTATATTAATCCAGTTCATATAAAACAGAAGAACTTTAATAATAAGTAAACTCGCTTAATTGGTTTTTGTTTTCCAATTGAAATCTCTTCTAAGCGAGCAAAAAAATTATATTAAGCTTTAGAAAAAACTCCAATTATTTGAATAATCTACAACTTAAAGCTTAGTAGAAATTGAGATCAAGAATATTCAAAGGTGTCGTGGATCCGATTGCTGTCGTAATTGAAGAACTTAAAAATGTACGACTATTAATTGAGTCAGACTTATTATTGTTCTAAATCTAATCATTCAAGCAAATAATTCTGCAACCCTTAGCAGGAGTATTGATTGGTTTCAAATCTAATTCCGACAGCAATCGTATCACGACATCTCTTATTATATATGCACATGAAATTGTAACTTAAATTAATAAGTTCATATAAAGAAAAGTAAGTATTTTAATAATAAATAAACTCGCTTAATTGGTTTTCGTTTTCCAATTGAAATCTTTTCTAAGCGAGCAGAAAATAATTTTAAGCTTTAGAAAAAACTCCAATTATTTGAATAATCTACATCTTAAAGCTTAGTAGAAATTCAGATTAGGTTTACTCTTTTTCAGATCAAGAATATTCAAAGGGGTCGTGGAATCCGATTGCTGTCGTAATTGATGAACTTAAAAATGTACGACTTGTAATTAAGTCAGACTTATTATTGTTCTAAATCTAATTATTCAAGCAATAATTCTACAACCCTTAGCAGGAGTATTGATTGGTTTCAAATCTAATTCCGACAGACATCGTATCACGACATCCCTTATTATATATGCACATGAAATTGTAACTTAAATTAATACAGTTCATATAAAGAAAAGTAAGTATTTTAATAATAAATAAACTCGCTTAATTGGATTTCGTTTTCCAATTGAAATCTTTTCCAAGCGAACAGAAAATAATTTTAAGCTTTAGAAAAAACTCCAATTATTTGAATCAATTTAAATCTACAACTTAAAGCTAATTAGAAATTCAGGTTAGATTTACTCTTTTTTTTCAGATCAAGAATATTCAAAGGTGTCGTGGAATCCCATTGCTGTCGTAATTGATGAACTTAAAAATGTACGACTAGTAATTGAGTCAGACTTATTATTGTTCTAAATCTAATCATTCAAGCAATAATTCTGCAACCCATAGCAGGAGTATTGATTGGTTTCAAATCTAATTCCAACAGCAATCGTATCACGACATCCCTTATTATATATGCACATGAAATTGTAACTTAAATTAATACAGTTCATATAAAGAAAAGTAAGTATTTTAATAATAAATAAACTCGCTTAATTGGTTTTCGTTTTCCAATTGAAATCTTTTCTAAGCGAGCAGAAAATAATTTTAAGCTTTAGAAAAAATTCCAATTATTTGAATAATCTACATCTTAAAGCTTAGTAGAAATTCAGATTAGGTTTACTCTTTTTCAGATCAAAAATATTCAAAGGGGTCGTGGAATCCGATTGCTGTCGTAATTGATGAACTTAAAAATGTACGACTTGTAATTAAGTCAGACTTATTATTGTTCTAAATCTAATTATTCAAGCAATAATTCTATAACCCTTAGCAGGAGTATTGATTGGTTTCAAATCTAATTCCGACAGCAATCGTATCACATCCCTTATTATATATGTACGTGATATTGCAACTTAAATTAATACTGTCGATATAAAGAAAAGTAAATACTTTAATAATAAATAAACTCTCTTAATTGGTTTTTGTTTTCCAATTGAAATCTTTTCCTGTGCAAGCACATCGCTAACTTGTGTTGGCAAAAGATATGATTATACTGTGTTCGATAGATAGTCGGACGAGCCGCTACTCGGCGAAGTAGAGATGACCGTTGTGTCGGTGGCAGCTGTTACAACAGCAGTTTCTAACTTTACACCATCCGTACATTGTGATGAATACTTCACTGCCTTTTCCAATTGCTTGGCGCCAGCAATTTTTGCTGTTTGTAAAGCTTTAGCTGTAATGCAAATATATAGATGGGTTAAAGTGGTTTTCGTATGTTATTCAACAACTCACCCTATACCATCATCACAGCCTCCTCATCGATTTTGAATATGTGTACTATTTCAGTATTCAGACCCAGTTCGTTTGGTGCAATATTTTCGATTTGAAGAATATGTATACTATCCGTTAGGCAGACAATTAGGTTCAATCGATTCATTCATATACTGTGGGTATTTGAGCCGTAGACGCAATGGCAGATATTTTGATTCTTTTTGAAGTGTAACATTTGTAAACAGTTGGGTTTCTCTGCTGTCACCATCACCACTAGAGAGCTATTGAAGAAACGCTCGACCAAGATAATATGTGAGATTTACACGCATAGATTTCTTCCACCTTTTCACAGTTATTGATGGAGAAAATGCGAAAGCCATATTTACCATCCAATACCGAAATAGAACAGTAGAGGAAGAAACATTTTATAAAATTTAATAAAATCAAAAAATTATAGTTGTGCTAAAATGGGGTAACGTATTGTATGTTAAAGTATAGCGAAGTCTCAGCGGCTTTGTCCTGGTGAAAATTGAGTTTGAATAGGTTTTATTCTTCATTCTTAGAAACATGTACGAAGGTACCTGGTAAGATATTAAAAATCCTCAACGCTTTTTTTTGCTATAACTTAAAAAAACTCATATTCAAACTTCTGCTTAACTTCTACATATCAATAGCTACCTTTACCACCAGGAGTCACTATTGCTTCTACGCCTATGCTATTGTTTCCTACATCGATGAGCTTTGTAATAAAATAAACAGTTATCTCCCCAATCTCTCCAGTTTAGTCGCCTCGCGAAACCTGATATTTTCCCCAACCAAATCATCGGTGACCTTATTTAAAACAAGAACTGCCAACCCCCTAATCCAGGGTGTTATGCGGACCGTGCCTGTTGGACGATTTGTAGCCAGGGGATAAATTCGGCTGTATTCGAACGGAGCCTTCCCGATACCGGACCACCTCGGGAAGTATTCATGGCCTTACCACAGTAAGGGGCGCTGCTGTGGCTGACGGTTCTTTCCCCGTATATAATACTGGTCCGCTGAGCCCGCCTTGTCGGGCTGGTGGTCGTACGACCAAGGTGAACGACTCATTACCTAATTTTCATAAGGACGATGATAAGAAGAGGACTGAGCCGCAAGCCAAGGACGACAAATACGCATTAAGCGATGCGTCGGACTCGGGGAGCGAGACTAGTGCTAATTCAATGAACTCCGTGTTGGAGAAGCACACAAATGAAAAAGGAGTAGAAGAGTGGAGAAGGGTACGGAGCAAAGAGCTCTCTCGAAGTACCGTGCAGTACTAAGAATTGTACAACGCTTGGGAGCAGTGGTGGACCCAACATAAGAGGAGATCGAGCGCTTGGCATGGGCTCATGAGGCGGTAGAAGTAGGTCGAAGGCAGTTCTTAACTATGACATATATAGAAAGTCAACGGCCACCGACACAATAATACACAATACCTCAAATCACCCTCAACATCATAAAAATGCAGCATTAAGGCACTTGGTACATAGACTTGAAAGAACACCTCTTACACAAGAGACATATAAGAGAGAACTTGAGGTCATATATAATATGGCTGCAAACAACGAATATAAAAAAGCACTAGTAGATAAGCTCAGAAGGACAAATGGAGAACCAAAAAGAAATAATGAAAAAGAAAATAATAGCTGGACGACTATGACATATACTGGAAACGCAACATATAAATTGGCAAATTTCTTTAAAAAATACAACATTAACACAGCATTCAAAACCTCGAACAATCTAGGGCGAAAACTAAGAACTAACATTAACTCAGAGGATCCGTTTAGCAGCCACGGCGTATACAAGCTTACCTGCGGATGCCAGCATAGTTACATAGGACAAACAGGACGGCAAATAAGAACGAGGTTCAGAGAACATATTAGAGATTACAACAAAAAAATACGGAATCCAAACATTATACCCGAGTCTAACTTCGCGAATCACATGGTCGAGAATGAATGTTCCCCAGCAAACATCAATAAAACAGTTAGGGTTCTTCACATACAAGAAAAGGGCCGACGTCTCAACGTACTCGAAAACATGGAAATCTACAAACAGAAAACATTCGACGGTAGAATAATAAACGAACCGATAAACACCATTTCTGACACAATATTCGAGCCTTTAAAACTTGTTTACAGGAAACAACTTAATCACACAGGTACAACAGACAAACGCACAACAACAAATAAACACAAAACAATTAACACACCAAAACAAAAAACCGACAAAGAAGGTCAAACGACTAAAATCACAGATTTCTACCTACCCCAGTCAGCCACACAAATCGATTAGTAAACCACCCTCGGTTCTGAACGAACACACAGCACATACACATAACTAAATATACACAAGCATCAATTTGACAATACCTGCTCATATACCTACGAACTATAAATACAGGAAAAATGACAACAACAGATCAGAACGAAAAACGACACTGATGATGGCACAACGCCGAAACCGGTTTGTCTCAAAACCAAATTTGACAAGGGATGACGGAAAATCGTTCCAATATACATCATTTATCCACCCTGTCGGAAAATCAACCAAACAAGATAAGGCAGTTCAAAAGGTTTTCTGCGAGAAACCCTCGGTTCTGCAATCGGTATGAGGAGGAAGAAGCGTCGAATGGCAGAATGAAAAGGCAACGTTCGGCGGAAGGCGACAAGCCTGCTTTCAAGAGGCAGAAAGGGCCCAGTCCCAGAGCCGCGACGCAGGGCAGTCCCATAGACAAGACAAGTAGGCCCAAAGCTGTAAGACAGATGGGCCCCAATAGCGAGGTAGCAACTACCTCGAAGGCTGCGAGTCAGAGGGAAGTTCCAACTATGGAAGTAGGAGATAAGCCAAAGGGAGATAACGCTAAGAATCCGACTTTCTCGGAGGTGCTAGAGGGAGCTAAGACTCCGGCTTTCTCGGAGGTGCCAAAGGGAAATAACACTAAGACGCCGGCTTTTCCCGAGAAGATGAGTGATGCGACAAAGCAGTCACTGACTGTGGCGCTGGTTGATCATAGCAGTCCTTTCGAACAGATGACTAGTGGAAGGTGGAGGTCTGTAGAAAAGGAGCTTATTAGCTTAATGCTTAAGATGATGCGGGAATAACCAAGTAAGCTCCTTCCAACCTTTGATTCGGGGGATGGTATAATGGTATGAAGATGATAGCGTGCGACAACATCGCGAGCTTGCGGTGGCTGGAGGAAGTGGTTCCAAACCTCTAAAGGCAGGGCACGAACGCGCGTTTTGAGATGGTGGATAAAGCGCAAATCCCCAAGGTACCAAAAGTAAAGGTATGGATACCATGCATGATGAAGTCGGAGGATACACTGCGATTTTTGCAGAATCAGAATCAGTCGCGGGTATTAAAGTCCTAACACGCTGGACGTGGGCGAAGTCGAAAAGGACCTCAAAAGCCTAAGGGAAAAAAGACAGGTGGAGGTAGCCCACTTCACCCCGAATGTGTTAGAAGGGGACCAACAGCCAGATGGTGCTGTGAGTCGCACAGAGGAACACCCGGCACAACAGGTACAAGAGGCTGAAGGGGGCTTCGAACACTCTAAACCAAAAGGGCTAGGGGAGGACGACGACGTCACGATGAAGGTGCTGGAGGGGGACAAGCCGCCCATTGGTGCTGCGAGTCCTACAGATAAACCTCCAACACAGTAAAGTGGCGTCGAGCGAACTCCTCCTCCTAACGCGCTGATCCAGGAGCCGTGGCTTCCATCGGGAGGAAAGGTTTCTGGACTTAGCGCGCGCGGATTTGGCGTTTACTATGCGCAAACGGAAGGACGGGTGCGAGCTGTAGTAATGGTAAGGAAACAGCTGCATTCATATATGCTGCCTAATTACACTACTGAGGATCTCGTAGTGGTGGTGAAATCGCCGGGCTCAGATGGTACATGTCCGGCCATGCTACAAGTTTCAAGTAGGGTGGTAGTGGGATGGCTTAAAATAATATTCGATGGGTGCATAAACTGAATCATGTACCGCACTCTTGGAGAACTGCTCGTGTAGCTTTCCTACCAAAGGCGGGGAAGATCGGTCACGTGTATCCCAAAGATTATAGACCCAATAGCTTAAGATCATTTCTGCTCAAAACCTTTGAGAGGCTGATAGATGTGTACATAAAGTCCAACGTGGATGAAAAGCTGCTCTCCACAACACAACAGGCGTACACCAAAGGCAAATCAGTAGACACCGCATTGCATAGGGTGGTAATAAGCATAGAAAAAGCCCTGGAATATAAGGAATATGCTCTAGAAGTCTTCTTAAGCATTGCCGGGGCTTTCTAAATGGGCGATTATTGATGGTCTTAATTACGTTAAAGTACATCCAGCCTTACCCAGATGGATCGACTGCATATTAAACTGCAGTAAGATTACATCGCAATGGGGATTGTACGCGGCCACGAAATTAGTGGACAGGGGCACTCCGCAGGGAGGGGTGCTATCACCTCTGCTGTGGACGCTGGTCATTATCCAACTACTTAGGGATTCTACGAGGGACCAGAAAAACTTACGGTTTACGCAGATGACGTTGCATATGGTCTTGTTTACAAAGAGGTACAAGGTCCCTAATTGGACCAGGCCTAAGTTAGGAGGGGCGACTCTACGGGAGAAACCTTGCACAAAATATCTAGGAATGATCCTAGACAGTAAGCTGTAATGGCAGCTCAACGTGGGGGAGAGGGTGAGGAAGGCTTCAACGGCACTTTATGCATGTAAAAGAATGCAAAAGAACCGGCATATACGATCAGAAGGAACTCGATGACGATGCCTCAAAACTAACAACCAAAAGCAGCAACTAAAAAAAGCAACTAACAACCAGGCGGCCACCGTGGTGTGATGGTAGCGTGCTCCGCCTATCACACCGTATGCCCTGGGTTCAACTCCCGGGCAAAGCAACATCAAAATTTTAGAAATAAGATTTTTCAATTAGAAGAAAATTTTTCTAAGCGGGGTCGTCCCTCGGCAGTGTCTGGCAAGCCCTCCGGGTGTATTTCTGCCATGAAAAGCTCTCAGTGAAAACTCATCTGCCTTGCAGATGCCGTTCGGAGTCGGCATAAAACATGTAGGTCCCGTCCGGCCAATTTGTAGGGACAAATCAAGAGGAGCACGACGCAAATTGGAAGAGAAGCTCGGCCTTAGATCTCTTCGGAGGTTATCGCGCCTTACATTTATTTTTATTTATTTTTAAAAGCAATAATTATCATTTCACTGACACAAATTTTATAGTTTTTTTTCGGGATTTGGACACAATGTTGTTGTTGTTTTTGTAGCGATAAGGTTGCTCCCCGAAGGCTTTGGGGAGTGTTATCGATGTGATGGTCCTTTAGCCGGATACAGATCCGGTACGCTCCGGTAACACAGCACCATTAAAGTGCCAGCCCGACCAACTCGGGAACGATTTATGTGGCCACATTAAACCTTCAGGCCATCCCTCCCTATAGCATCATGTAACGAAGCTCAGTTTCTTCCAAAAATTGTTCAACACTGCCTCGTAAAATCAATGTACTTGTTCTAATGCAACCTTTAAATAATTATAAACTATAAAAATGAAATTAATGCCAAACCTTGGAAAATGTTGAAACGTTCACCACCAACAAAATGCAAAAACTTTTCATCCTCCTCCCGTGACCATTCTGTCTTCTTTATGCTAGGATCAAGCCATTCGTTCCAGCGTGCCTTACATTGCTTGGCAGATTTGCGGTGCAGCAGTGATGCAATACGTGACCACTGGTTTTTGCCATATTTCATTACAGCTGCTTGGAGGATTTCATCCTGAAAGTTATCAATTTAGTTAATAAACGGGCAAGAGTAACCAGTCGCGTCAAATGCTTACCTCAGTGTTTCTCCACACACCACCTTTTATCATAATTCGCGGCATGGTGCTATATAATTGTGAATTCTTTCGATGAGAACAAAAATCAAATCAAAAATTTGTCGAAATAAACAGCAAAAATCATTGTATATTAAAGACTTTGGGAAAATTTTAGAATAGCACCCCCCGAGTTCGGGGTAAAACTTGGTATCAAATGAAAGAGGGAGTTCTCCCGATCACAAATATATATATTTTAAAGTGCGCAAACTTATAATTTAAAAGTTATTTGTTGTTAAAGTTTGCAAATTTAGCAAATTTCTATAGCACTTTAAATTACAATTTACACATCTTTCAAAACCTTAATCCACATACATTTCTATAGAAATTGGCAACGATAAACTTAAATTGAATTTTTGTATATTTCACATTTCATTTTTGCATTGTTTTCACTTATTATAAATGTTTTTATTAAATCAATCGCGCTTTTGTAGCAACATGCATATATATATATATATATATATATACATATATTTTATTGATGACATTACAAAGCTGTGCTGCCACATATATATACGTATACACATATAAAATTTGTATAGAAATTTGCAAACTTTAACACCAAATAACTTTTAAATTATAAGTTTGCGCACTTTAAAATATATATATATATATGTGATCTGGAGAACTCCCTCTTAATTTTAAATCTTTCCGGAGATATTCCATTTAAAACTCTCAAAATTGAAAAATTTTTCGACCACCAAATGTTTTGTTGTCTCTGCTGAATTAGAAATGGCGGATTTTTTTGCACGCAAAAATGACGTATTTTGCTATCCCTATAAAAATAATAGGTGCGAGAGAGCACGATACATTGTGGGAAAGCTAAATTTGTCAACATGCTATTTCATTTGGAGAATTTTTCATTCCAAATCGTCACCCCTGTTAAAAATTCGTGTGCCTGTGTGCGTTTTTGGTCACACGATTTTTGCAGGGTTGTAGACCTGGGCCCTATTCGCTAACTGTGAGTTTTAAAGTGTACACTCAAAATCGTGCAAATTCTAATATTCCGATTCTGTAGCAGTGTGTATGAGTTTTGACTGTCAAATGGCTGTACACTGATTGTCAAAAAAATCACAGCTTTATGGTTGGTGCGTTTTGTTATTTATGTTAAAATTTGAATAACATAACGTAAATGAATACCAAATTTAAAAATTCTTTAAAAAAACGACAATAAAAGTAAATAAAAATGGAAAATAAAGCAAAAAAGGATTCAAATGAAAAAGAATATTTAATTTGCTTCATGGAGAACAACGTGGAGCTTGCAAATGATAGGTAAGTGTATTAAATAAAATATGCTTGTGTTCTAAGTGCAAGATGCCCCTTACGCGTTTGGGAGGCGGAGCTGTATCAAGCCCATTTCTAGGATGTCGGGGTGCGTGGACATTTAGCCGAAATTGATTGTTCATCTTTATAAATGTCTGGTGATGTATAGAAGGATGTAATAGTTTAGTTGAGGGGTCGACTGCTTATACGCTACCAGAAACATCGAGTGAGGTGTCAGAAGACGCGTATTAATCTCGAGAACAATAAGCCGAAGGCGGAAAAGAAAAATTTTATCTCTGTCCGGAGATATTTTCAGTTTAAGTTGGCGATTTCCAAGTGGTTGTTGTTGTGTTTGTACCCACAAAAAAAATTGTGCATCGCCGTGGTGGTAGCCACGGTTATACCACACACCCGGACTTGGCAAGGCGTAGCCCAGGGTTATTTTTTATAAGCGCGGCCGAAGGCCCCCAACGCAGAATGGTGTTCTGCGCAAAAATCCTATATATCCGACCCCCGGTTTCGGAGGTACCCGCGGGTCTTTTTTCGGTTTTTCGTTAATATCTTTTGAACGCGTTAAAATTTTTATTTTCCGCCTTCGGATTATTAATACTGATGTCAAGACGCGTCGTTTGACACCTCTCTCGATATTTTTGGTAGCATATTAGCAGTCGACCCCTCAACTAGACTATTACCTAGAAGGATACGTTTTTACCTGGGTATCTATAATTCTAGGGCGGTAATGGAAATTATGAATCCATAAAAGGATATTTATAGATTCACAATATTTCGAAATATGTGTACGTGTACAGCGAAATCATGAAAAATACAACAACCATATGACAACTTGTTCCATTTTTGTGTAAATATTTCTTTACATAAATAATAGTTTTAATTTTCATCTTCGGAGTATTAATTCCGAGAGTAAATCTCGTCTTTTTTAATCTCTCCCGACATTTTCTGATGTGTTTTAGCAGGCGACCACTGCTGTAAATATTTTACTTGATTTCACTCTTCAACATTGGAAATTTCTGTCTTTCTGATGGCGTAAGGAGTTATCCCGTGGCAATTTTGATGTAGAATATTAGAGGAAAGATACGAAGAAAATGTGGACATATATGTTTATACCATAGCACTCTTCGTTTCAATGGTAAAGTAGTCTTGCAGCGATTAAGACACTCCCCGAACGTTTTGGTATCGATGTTGATGGTCCTTTGTCTGCTAAATATGTGTATGATACATTCATACTTGTAACAGGATTCGTCTCGGGTAGGGGAGGTTAATATTTTTTTGGGAAGCCATTCGTCTCGGGTAGGTAAGGTTGACAATTTATTTGGGAAGCCATGAAGCCCGAGACTAATCCTTTTACAAGTATGAATGTATCATGTATTGAGTTGGGGAAGCTATGAAGTTATAAAGATTTGTATTGCGCTTATAAACCCCTTGAATTCCTGATAGACTAGAAGACATCATTTCGTACGGGTTAAAATTAGATGCTTGACTTGAAAAGTAGTCCAAGTCCAAGTGCTCCAAGGATACACATTTTGGTAAAAGTCTAGTTGAGGGGTCGACTGCTAATACGCTACCAAAACTATCGAGAGAGGTGTCGAAAGACGCGTATTAATCTCGAGAACAATAATCCGATGGCGGAAAAGAAAAATTTTATCTATGTCCGGAAATATTTGCAGTTGAATTTGTTGTAATGTTGTCGCACCCACCAAAAAAAATCGTAACATATGTAAGTGTTTTGCGCGGATATAGTTTTGGTCTCCAAACCGGTGTTGGACCCACCCAGGGTAATTTTTTATAAGCGCGGCCGAAGGCCGCCAACGCAGGAAGGTGTTCTGCGCAAAAATACTATAAATACCACCCCCGGTTTCGGAGGTACCCGCGGGTCTTTTTTCGGTTTTTCGTTATTATCTTTTGAACGAGTTAATATTTTTATTTGCCACTTTCGGATTATTAATACTGATGTCACGACGCGTCGTTTGACACCGATATTTTTGGTAGCGTATTAGCAGTCGACCCCTCAACTAGACTATTACCCAAATTTTGACCTCCTTCTAGTTTGCTGGATAATCGTCAAATTGAGTAAGTTAATGATCTTGCGTTAATAAATTAGCACATTTACAGTGGAGATAGTACTAAGTAGTGATACAATTTTAAATATTTCTTCCTATAAAGTATTTAAAGATATGTTTAGATCGCTGAGTTCTGTAAATTGTATTTAAAAATGTTCTAGGTTTGAGTCAGTTGATGGGGTCCACGTCAGGTCTCAAAAATGGGCTGATCTTGCTGAGTGCCTCAATTGTTTGGGCGGTGCAGTGAAGAATCCAGCTAAATGGCGCAAATATTGGCAGGACCAAAAGTGAGTATGCAATTATTTCTGATACATTCATAGATTTTATTACTTAATCTTAAACTCTCGTGCCAGGAGCCATATAAAGGAAAGGGAAGTGCTGCGAAAGGCATCACTGCAAAAAACAGGGCAGAACGGGCTCGGGCGTCCCAAGGAGGCGACCGAGTTTGATAGAAGGGTCCTTCAGTTGATGGCACCAGTCGTTGTATCTGGAAACGACAACATTCAAGAAATGTTAAATTTTACGGTAATATTAGCATTTAAATACTAACGTACTAAAAGCATAAGTATATGTCCTTGGGTTAAGTTCAGTACCCTCTATCAGCGAAAACTCAATTTTTCTGAAGCGCAACACACAGTTTTGACATTCTATATTGAAAAGTGCTTTATTATAAACATGGTGAAGTACACCATTGAATGATACAAATTACCATTACGTGTTTAGTCTAGTTTTTTTAAGCTCAGTTGAATTTACTAGTTTTAAAACCAGATACAGCATTTCGCTATTCATATGAAAAATGTATGCTTTTGAGGAGCAAAGAAAATATTATATCTGTGTCGACTTCTTCACACCATTACAACCCAACGTTATCCGATTAAAGCTATAAACCCCTGTGTACATATATATTAATACCATTTGAGCTAAGTTTAAGAAAAAAAATAAATGTAAGGCGCGATAACCTCCGAAGAGATCTAAGGCCGAGCTTCTCTTCCAATTAGCGTCGTGCTCCTCTTGATTTTCCCTACAAATTGGGCGGACCGGACCTACATGTTTTGTGCCGACTCCGAACGGCATCTGCAAGGCAGATGAGTTTTCACTGAGAGCTTTTCATGGCTGAAATACACTCGGAGCGCTTGCCAAACACTGCCGAGGGGCGACACCGCTTACAAAACTTTTCTTCTAATTGAAAAATCTTATTTCTAAAATTTTGATGTTGCTTTTGCCCGGGATGCGAACCCAGGGCATACGGTGTGGTAGGCGGAGCACGCTACCATCACACCACGGTGGCCGCTAGTTTATGAGCTGGCATTAATGTCATACATATATGAAAGGTAATTTTACAACTAAAAACTTATTTTGGTTAAATTGCTGATAGAGGATATTGAATAAAACCGACGATGTCTGCCTAAGCAATTGATAACCTAAGTACATTGCAAAGTGTAAAAATAAAATACTGTGAGATCTATAAAACTTTGTTAAAATTATAAGGTATACTGTTAAAAATCGGCAGTACACCTTTCCAATTGCCAACTATCTAAGATTTAGGTTGTTTTTGCTTGTGGTCACAGATATTATGAATTTTGCTAACGCTTGCTTGCAGCTTTGCAGAACGACGAAAGTGTAATAGACCATCAGGAAGATGCGGAATATGTTGAATGTGTGGTGCAAATACCACAAACGACCCCACCCTCTCCTCCGCGGACATCAAATTCGACAAAAAAAAAACAAAAAAAAACGAAGGATATCTACTTTCGAAGAGAAGATGCTCGAATTTGAAGAACAAAAAATTAAACTCATGGAAGAAAATAATAAAATTTTAAGAGAAAAAAATGAACTTAAAAGGGAAAAACTTCGCGCAGATAAGGAGTGGAGGAAAATGAAGCACGAAGTGGAATTGAGAAAATTGGCCATTAAGGAGGCCCAGCGCTAGAAAACATCATTATAGAGACAACATGTTTAATGCGGGTCACCTAAAACAAATTTTCTTGGATAACTTAAATATTTACCTTGTTTGATGGAGGATCAAAGATTTGGAATTTCCCTATTCTTTGGTTTTAAATTGCATACTTTACAAAAAATTGTTAATTTAAAGTGGAATTTCCATTTCTTGTCTTGTAAAGTTATGACCAACACAAGAAATGGAAATTCCACTTTAAATTAACAATTTTTTGTAAAGTATGCAATTTAAAACCAAAGTATAGGGAAACTCCAAATCTTTGATCCTCTATCAAACAAGGTAACTATTTAAGTTATCCAAGAAAATTTGTTTTACGTGACCCGTATTAAAAATGTTGTCGTTGTAGGTTATAATTAAAAATTCTTATATTTTGGATTATATTTTATTTTGATCTTTTTTCAATTCTTTTATAGCTGGTTACATGTTATCCAGAGGTGTGGACGTGCCTTTAGATTCTTAAATATTAATTAGGTAGTTAGACTTTTAGATATTTTTAATGTTAAGGGCTTCTCAGCCACAACCAAATGAGTAAGTCATATATTTATTTTTGTTATAGTTTAATAACACTGGCACACAAAAAAAAGTGGTATGTTCATCGAACTAGAAAATTTTTTGAATTATTGTTTGTTTACATACCTTTTTATCGCCAAGTGGATGAAACTTCCAAATTTTTAAGATAATTCTTCTGCTTATTATTATAAATTGAGCACGAATTCGAATCAAGAATCCAAAAGTAGACAAAATCTTGCTTAAAATAATTGTGAAGTAAGCGGGAGAATGAATTACCTTCAAAATTCGCGAGTTTCGTGCACTTTGCGATAAAAAGGTATGTAAACAAACAATAATTCAAAAAATTTTCTAGTTCGATGAACATACCACTTCTTTTTTGTGTGCCGGTGTTATTCAAATATTACTGTAATTGTTTAATTCAGTCTTTCCATAACTTATTGTTTACAACTTTGGTCTCGAAAATAATTTGTTTGCATTAAATACTAACGTTGTTACATATGAATAAATAAATAATCCAGTATTATATCGTTCTACAAAAATAAACAAATTCTTATTATTTAAAGCGACAACAAGATACAAGTACATACTTATTTCTCCATGAATTCATAAAGATTTAAAAAGGTAATAATTACTATTCAATATAATTTAGTAATAGTAATAAATTTATGAACTCTGAACAAGCATTTTGCCTATTTCAGCACTGTGAAGGACGCATCTCAGGCATTCTGTTAAAAAGGTCGTAACTCAACAAACTCCTTAAAAAAGTCAAATCTCTCTCTCTCTCTCTCTTACAGTATAAAAGAAAATAAATTAATTTCAAATCGTGTCTGTAAAAAATGTTTGTTCAGTTACAGCTTTTAACAGTATTTTATTGACTATTTCGCTCAGATACGACCTTTTTAATAGAATGTCTGAAATATTCTCTGCTTAAGAAAACTGATAAGATATGAACTTTCTACAATATCTTTGTATACACATAAAATAACGTATTAAGGTAGGGTTGTATTAAAGATATATATATATATATGTGTTTATATCCATATATGGTTCGATAATTCAACCTCAGCCTGAAAGACTCGAACACTTACAGCAGTCAACACGAAAATAGGAGTCGAAATTTGTTATAATAAAGTTTAATTGAAACTACCTATTTTATTTTCGATAATTTTTGTCAAAACTTTTATGAGAAAATTCCAAATTTCCAGAAAATTTTACGTCAATTTCGAAGTTTTATTGAGATTTTTCCGAATTAGCCTAGGATTGCTTGGGTTACAAACACACATACTCAAACAGATTCAGAAAAATTTTAACAAAAGTTCGAAATTATCGTTTGAGTTTTCGAGAGCGAGTTTGAGATTGGCTTGCATGGTTTAAATTTCCAAATTCATAGTTTTGTCATAAATTATCGAAAACAAAAAGATTTTTTAACTATCGAATCTTTAAATAGGCCCACTGTTATTTTTGTATTTGTTACTGTTTACTAAAATCGTTTTGTATTCTTTGGCCAAATTTGGTGTGGTCTTTTTCAATTTGCCTTATTTTGTTGGGTTTTTTTAGAATAGCCATTTAAGAGGTGGATACTATGTTAAGATGTTTTAGAAGATTATTTGAGCAATCTTATGGAAATTGTCCTCAAAAAAATTTCATTAAACATTCGCCCCTATCATGCATTTCGACTTGGATTGGAATTTTCTTCGTTTGGCAACTTTGGTATCATGCGTTCCGTTTCCGTTCAGTTCAACTTCGAAATTTACAATTCTGCCTTTCATGCACTTCGATCGTAGCTCCGTTTTTCTAAGTTGCAATTTTGTTGGCGGAGAACTTTTTGTTTTTTTATTTAGCTGTACACATTTTATTAATTTGCGTTATTTTTTTTAATTTTCTTAAAATGTAAGTAAAACTTGTATTTAAAAGTTGTAAAACTCTCGATCTTTCCATTTTTTGCGCTCGAATGATGTTTTTTGATATGCTTTCAGGTCAAAAACAACAACAACAGAGCAATATAGAAAATTGGCAGATATGATGGAGAGTAAGCCAGATATAGCAAACGGTTTCCACCAGCGTCCAAAGGAAGATGTGCAGGCTTTTTAGGAAGAGGTAGCATCTAATTTAAATGCACTTGGTCCACCATCAAAAGACTCTAATGCATGGAGAAAGGTAAGGTATTAATTGAATTGAAAAAGAATTTGTAAAATCTAACGTTTTGTTACAGGTTTGGATTGACTGGAAGTGCTATATCAAATGAAAGCTAACTAGCAATAAGAAGGAAATGATGAGCACAGGGGGAGGGCAATGTCGTTTACAACGTATAAGTCCACTAGAGGAGAAAATTGTGCGTTTAACGGGATTGGAAAGGTGTACAAGTGGAATAAGGAATGCCTACGATTATGGCGATAGTGCACAAGACGCAGACCGAACCACCGAAATGGACATTTCGACACATTCAGACGATGTGCCTTCAACCAGCAGAGCTAGCAGCCATAACAGAGAAAGAAGAACAGAAAAGGAGAGCGCTGCATCGTTACTAAGGGAGCAACAAGACCTCCAGAAAGAATTTTATGCCGAAACAAAAAATCATTATGAAGCTGTCGATGGCAAAATGAAGGAAACTGTGACATATTTGCGGCGAATGAACCGCTCTCTAGAAGTTATGGCAGACGCTGCAGCAAAACAGCTTCAAGAGCAGCAACGACACAACAAGATAAAGGAAAACCTGCTAAAAGAAAAGGTGGAAATAAAAATTCGGATGCTAAAACTAGATCCCAACTATAGAGAAGACTCGGAATAATTGTATACCTGATTTTTTTTTGTATTATCTTTAATGAATTAGAAGACTCGGAATAATTGTATACCTGATTTTTGTTTGTTTTTGTATTATCTTTAACAAGCAACTTGAGAAATGAACTGAATGCCATTTTTTTTTGTAACAAAATGTCATATGTACTGAATTTAATTCTTAAATTAACATAGATAAATTAATTGAAGAAAAACATGAAATATTAAAATAAAATTTTATACACTTTGAAAAGAAGAAAGTATGTTGTCACAAATACGATTTGCTGTTGAAGTAAATTCAGGGTCATTGGTTTGTTCCTCTTCCTCTTGACGGCTTTCATTATCAAATTCTATCGGATTCAAATCTTCTACTTTGTAGAAAATGCAAATATTGTGTAGTGCACAAGCAACATTTATAATTTCACTCGCTTTTTGAGGCGAATAATGCAGCTCTCGAGCTCCCAACAAACATCGAAAGCGGTTCTTTAAAACTCCCATCGTCCGCTCTATAATATTTCTAGTTTTGGAGTGCTTCATGTTATAATTACTCTGTCGGCTGCCTTCACTTACGGAACGATACGGAGTCATTAGCCAAGGTTGTAATGGATATCCAGCATCGCCTTGAAAAAAAGCAAATAACTATTTTAAATTGTCTAAGAAACGTACATATATGTATAACTAAATACCTAACAGCCATGTGTTCCTTTCACCTTCACGATATCGTCGTTCCATATAGCACCTCAACTTGCTCAATCCCCATACATTAGCGTCGTGATTGCAGCCAGGATACCTAGCGTCAATGCTTCTTATTCGTAATTTGTGATCGCACACCTAAAAAAATAAATTTTCAATTATGGAATTGATTTCATGAAATACAATCCTCACCACCATAGCATTGATGCTATAAAATCCTTTTCTATTGTAATAAAGGAAAGGTTCATCGGATGGCTTGATTATTTTTATCTGCGTGCCATCAACGCACATGATAACACCTGGGAAACCAGCCTTCGTAAAAAAATCTTGTTTTGCTTCCTGTTTCTCTATTTCATTTTGCTCGAATTTTATCCACTGTGGGCATAGCTTCCGCTGCATTATTTCGAGAAAATTTGACAGCCACTTTGACACGGTTGACTGTGCCATTCCAACATTGTAGTCTGCGCCAACTCCATGCTGGTAACTGCCTTCCGCAAAAAATCTTAAAGCGGATACTACAATGTTAAGCGGAGTTAACGAGGACAAAGTACTTGCGGTCGTTTCTTCCGCAAACGTATCTAGGACATACTTGAATGCGTCCTTATTCAGACGAAAGTTTTTTTCGAATCTAAATAAGTAAACAAGTTGTAAAGAAAATTTTCTACTTTCACGTGCAATTACTTACAGCCCGTCATTCATCTGGAGGGGATCGCACATATCTCGCAATCTTCTCCTTTCAATTCTTACCACAGCATTCTGAGATGCGCTGCTCTCCTCCTCAACCAGTAATATCGCCCGGATAAGGATTCCATACTTACGTTTAATAAAAATAATAACAATATAAAAATTTTACTTTTATTTATTTTCTTTGAACAGCACTAATTTGTGTATTTTTGCTTTGTTATGTTCCATTTTCACATATTTCAAGGCAAACAGCTGATTTCGAAAGAGTTATAGCTCTTCCTCTTCTTCTTTCAATCCAATTGCAACACATGATACCTACTTTCGACTCCGGCGGAGCGTAGAGCGGGAACGTAATCGAAATGCATGATAGGGGTGATTGTAACCTTTTGCCGATCTCTAAAATATCATTTATTTTATTCGTGCTGTTCAAAAGGCAGTCTTTAGCAAAATAGGCAAATTGTTCCAACTTTAAAACGACCCTAGAATGCATGATGATTTTGATGTTAATTGTATGGGTCTAGGTCTCTCATCCAGAGAAAAATCGCAGACAAATACTCTAAAATACAGGGTAAGAAATACAGGGGTAGAAATACAGGGTAATTAGAAGTGATAAAAACAAGATCCACTGACAGATTTCAATTAAATCAACGCCTAAAATATGTATTCACAATCTGCAGTCGAGTTGATCTGGCTTGGCTTTGTATTGCAGACTGACTTGTTGAAGATTCCGCTTCAAATATTTCATTCTCTTGAGTTATGGCTTCAATTACAGGAACATTCGCTGTCATTAAAATATTATGCAAAACAATACAAGCGTTAATTATTTTCCCAGCCTTTTCTGGCGTATAGTATAAGCACCTTTGGTAGGAGAGGCAACGAAAACGCGCTTTAAACACTCCTATACAACGTTCAATGAGACATCGGGTTTTTTTATGTGCTATGTTATAACGCTCTTCTGCCTCATTCGAGGCATCAGAGAAGGGTTTCATTAACCAAGGCTGCAGAGGGTACCCGCTGTCGCCCAATAGCCAAAAATTCCTCTCTCCCCTTAAATACTTTTCTTTCAAGTAGCTTTGCATTTGAGAACAGCGCCATACGTAAGAATCATGAGACGTCCCCGGAAACTTGGCATTCGCGTATCTTATTATGTACTTTGCGTCACAGATTAATAACAAGTTTATAGAGTGTCCGCCCAAAAATGTTAGAATTTTAAATATTGACAATATATACATGATTCAAAATACCTTTGCGACAATAATAAGCGCTTTCGCTGGCGGCTTCTGGAGCAACAATCTTGTTTTGAGTACCATCCATCAGTCCCAAAATTCCGGGGAAACCACAGATTTCGTAGAACTGACTCTTAACTACGCTTTCTTCAGAGCCAGTAGAGAAGTTCACATAATCTTTTTGGACATGATTCAAAATTTCCGTTACCTCATCTACACAGCGACTTACAGAACTTTGAGAAGAACATGCGAGGAAGTCTTGCCCAATACATCTTTGATAACTTCCTGATGCGAAGAACCGTAAAGCTGCAAGTAGTTTTAATTGCAACGGAATCGCTGTGTTTCGTTGTGATTGTCCAAAATGAGGCTTCAGTTTATCAAACAAATCTGTGAAAACTGTCTTTGGAAATCGATAAAGATCCTGAAACTGCCGGTCACTCACTTCGAAAGGATCTTGAGTATCGCGTAGCATTCTCCGATTAACCATCTTTGCATTCCTGTGTAAAGACAAATAAAGAACTTAAGTTGGAATGCTAGGAACATAACGTACTCAAATGTGTAAAGCTTTGCCAAATTCGGAAGTGCGCCCGCAAACATGTTACACAAAACCCCTTTTAATGTCTAATAAACGTATTCGCTATTTTGGCATGCACATTGCGTGCGGTTTTTTGTTGTTGTAGCATTGTTCTATCAAATGCAACGGAAGTTGTAGTAGTGGTAAGCGGCGGTTGCGCTGGATGTTCAGTTTAGTTTGGTGCGAGCGCCAGCGGATATCCTTGGACGCAAACAGCAAAAGACTACAAAAGTTTGGTAATAGTGCAGTTTACGCTACCCACCGAAATTTGGGCCAAAATTTTCGAGTGAGGTATCAAAAGACGCGCATTCACGTCTAGATCAAGAATCCGAAAGCGGAAGTTAACTTTTTTACCCGTTCAAAAGATATTAACGAAAAACCGAAAGAAGACCCACGGGTCCCTCCGAAATTCTGCGTTGGCGGTCTTCGGCCGCGCTTATATAATATAACCCTGGGCTACGCCATGCCAAGTCCGGGTGTGTGGTATAACCGTGGCTACCGCCACGGTGATGCACAATTGTTTTTGTGGGTACAAACACAACAACAACCACATTAAAATCGCCAACTTCAACTGCAAATATCTCCGGACAGAGAATAAATTTTTCTTTTCTGCCTTCGGATTATTGTTCTCGAGATTAAGACACGTCTTTTGATACCTCACTCGAAAATCTTGGCCCAACTTTAGGGTGGGTACCGTAAACTGCACTACTACCAAAAGTTTTTTTCGGACTTGCCGTGGATTGCGCAAACGTATTCGGATCGGTTAGCATTGTTTCCTTCAAATACTTTCGGCTGCGCCAGACGTAGTAAACTACAGCACAGCACATTTATTATTATAAATAAACATATTTTAACGAAAATATATTCTTTGTTGAAACCACCAAAGAAATTAAAACAAAAAACGCATGCACCATTGCATTTCCTTCTCTTTATTACCTTCTTCTTCTCTGAAATCGTCGCCACAGTGCTATATTTCTTTCTACAAATGAATTCTGCATTTTTTCACTATTTATCTAAAATATTATACTTTTCTACAATATTTTTCGTTTTCAATGTTTACGTTTATTTTGCATTCCATCTGTCAACTCGCATTCAGCACTCATTCAGCAAAACAGTGTTCACTTCGCCTTACAGAATCGCATGATAATTTACAGTGAAAACTGGCAGTGTAAATGAGTTTTCAGTAAGTGTACATTTTTCAGTTTTGCACAGTTAGTGAATTGACCCCCTGTACTATGGGTGTGGCAACCGTGTTCGCTTTGCCGAAAATGTCTCACTTGTAGATACGAGGTTAACGAATAAATGGGACCATGTGTATACCCTTCAAAAAACGCGAGTACTCTATAAATAATGTAAGGAATACTCCTTTGGGAGTATAGGACTGCTCCAAATCTAATCTGTATTCATACAAAAAATGTGCTCCAATTAACATTGCGATGTCCTAGGAGAGGAGTAGGTGATCCCACTCTCGCTTTGTTTGTGAGTATTCCATAGAGTACATACGTGAGAGTACATTCCAAAGTAATTTCACTATAGTACTCCATGGAGCACCCACAGAGGATCATATGCCAAAGTACTAAAGAGGAATTGTGTTGTCGGAAAGAATTATCGGAGTGAATTTAATTTAAAATGAAAGTAAATGAAGAGGGGCAATACAACTTTTATATTTTATACTACGAATATTCTTATGTTATTTAGCATTTGCGTGAATAAAGAAACTAATATTTCTCTATACTATAGTATGTATAAATAAAACCAGTGCGCTGTTGCATTTTATCAGAGTTGCCAAAGTAAAATTTTATTATCAGTTATTTGTATTGAATATTTTACTTTTGGCAACTCTGTTCGATCGTCATCGTGTTGTGATCACGGTCGTTAAAAAACGAGCAATGATCGGCTGATGGTGGTCCGCCAACGCATTGCAAAGGAGTATTGTTAGAGTACTCCAACATGAAGAAAATGGAACACGTAATCCAACAATTTTTGCAGGGTATGCATATTATGCATGATAAGTTTCTACATAGGTATATTGCAGGGATGCACCTTAACGTTAAGCTAATCGTTTATCAAAAAATTTACACCGTTTCCGTTGAAACACTTCGAAATTTTATCGATAAAGAAATTATCAAGATAAATTGTATCTCGTTTTTAACCGAAACGAAAAGCTTTCGTTAACGTTAAAAACGTTAACAGAAACGTGATACTTTATGTTTGAATTGTGATGGCAATGCTATAGCCATGGTGAAGCCGTAAGGTGGTAACAGCGAGCGGACATACACACACATACTCCATGTAATTTGTTTGTGTAATTCGTTGGTGGTAATGTCAAAAATACTCTGAGAAATGTTGGTACTGTCAAAATTCATGAGAAAAGTTGGAATCAGCTTGGCTAATGTAGTTGGTTAATAAATATTAAAATATTAACTTCTTATGTTCCAAAAACTATTTATTTCTGTCACATAATTGAATCAATATAAAAGTCTAAAATTTTCTTTTGAAAAACATAAATTCAAAAACAACCTAAATCTAAAATATCTCAAATAACAAAGTTAAAATTTACAAAGTAAATATTAACAAACAATAATAAAAATATTAACAAAGTCCCTACAATACTCCCCCTTCCAGAAAATTAACATGTTTCTTAATTTTTGTAATGTTAGTGTCTATCGGAACTCTTTTAATATCACCATCTATTTCTAGCTTACAATATTTTTTGTCTTTTTCCACAACTTTGAAAGGTCCCTCAAATGGATGTTGTAAATTTTTTTTATTAATAACCCGAACAAAAACATATTTGCAAGTTTCCAAATCTTTTGGAATATAAATGTCTGTATTAAGACTTTTGTTATGTGTTAAATTTGAACTTAAATTTTTAAAATTTATTTTTAAAATTTGTTTTTAAACTTTGTAAAAGTTCTTCTGGATAAATATTTTCTTCAGAAGGAACTATAATTTCTCCAGGTAGACGTAAATTTTGTCCGAAAACCATCTCAGAAGATGTGGCTGAAATACTTTTCTTATATACTGATCGTAAACCTAGAAGTATTATCGGTAACTGATCATACCAACTACTTTTTCCATTTTTAGCCATAATCGTAGCCTTTAACTGCCTATGGAACCTTTCTATCATACCATTTCCTTGCGAATGATATGCAGAAGTTGTAATATGACGACTACCTAGCAATCTCATTAATTCAGCAAATAATTTTGACGCAAATTGCGCTCCCTGATCAGCAGTGATTTGCAACGGTACTCCAAACATTGAAACATATTCCCTAACAAATTTGTTTGCTATTTCGGATGCCGAAATTTCCCTTAGTGCATAAGCCTCTGGCCAACGTGTAAACCTGTCAATTATTGTTAATATATAACGATATCCTTTCGAAATAGGTAGAGGTCCAACAATGGCTAAATGAATATGTTCAAATCTTTTTTTAGGAATAGGAATTTTAGTTACTGGAGATTTAGTGTAACGATTTACTTTTGATTTTTGACAATTTATACATTCTCTCGACCAGATATTTATTTCTTTGTTCATTTTTGGCCAAAAATATTTTTTATTAATTAGACGACGTGTAGCTCTAATCCCAGGATGTGTAATCCCATGTAGCATATTAAACACTGTCTTTCGTAAAATTTCGGTATACAAGATCTAGGATTTTCACCTGCTACCTCACAAAAAATATTAAAATTTAAAATCGGAATTTGAATAAATTTAAGATTTTGCGATTGTTCTCCAGATTTCAACTGATTAAGTTCCTCATCTTTTTCTTGTTCAACTTGTAATATTTTGAAATTTAAGTCTGTACTTTTAATGGCATTAACTTCAAATGCTCTTGATAATGTGTCAGCTACAATATTTTCTTTCCCTTTTATATACTGAATGTCATTGGTAAATTGTGCGATAAATTCCATATGTCTGGTTTGTCTCGGACTTCTTTCAGTCTTTGAATTTAAAGCAAATATCAAAGGCTTATGATCAGTATACACCAGGGATGCACCTTAACGTTAAGCTAATCGTTTATCAAAAAATTTCCACCGTTTCCGTTGAAACACTTCGAAATATTATCGATAAAGAAATTATCAAGATAAATTGTATCTCGTTTTTAACCGAAACGAAAAGCTTTCGTTAACGTTAAAAACGTTAACAAAAACGTGATACTTTATGTTTGAATTGTGCTGGCAATGCTATAGCCATGGTGAAGCCGTAAGGTGGCAACAACGAGTGCACATACACACACAAACTCTATGTAATTTGTTTGTGTAATTCGTTGGTGGTAATGTCAAAAATACTCTGAGAAATGTTTGTACTGTCAAAATTCATGAGAAAAGTTGCAATCAGCTCGGCTAATGCTTTCACCTTTAATGAATCCGCCATCAATCAGCTTTGCCAGCATAGTTTGAAATTAATAATCAACATAAACGATTTGATTTCGTTTTGATATGGCAGAAAACGAAACGAAATCATTTCGTTAATTTGACGATCTTAACGTTAATAAACGAAACGAAATGACTTCGTTTCGTTTATTAACGTTGATTATCGTAACGAAATGATATCGTTTCGTTGGTTAAGCATGCCTGGTATACACTGTGAATTGACGTCCTTCTAAGAGATAGCGAAAATGCTTAATATTCAAATAAATAGCCAAAAGTTCTCTATCAAATGTACTGTATTTAATTTCAGATGGAGACAGTTTCTTTGAAAAGAATGAGAGTGGCTCTAAAATACCATTAAACGATGTATTACGCCACCAATTGCCGTATTAGAAGCATCTACGTTTAAAGATAGTTTTGCATCTTTGTTAAAATGATTTAACAATATCGTAGATGCAAACTTTTCTTTAATACTTTCAAAGGCTATATTGGATGTGTCATCCCAAACTAAAGTCTTGTCTCGTTTCTTATCCGTTCGATTGATTAAATCGTATAATTTTCCTGTGTACTCAGCTAATTTTGGTATATAACGATGATAGTAGTTAACCATTCCAATAAATTTTTGTGCTTGTTTAATAGTCCTTGGGCGTTCGAAATTACGAATAGCTAATACTTTGTCATCCGATGGTCGGATCCCTGAGCTAGATATATTATGTCCCAAAAAGTCAATGTTCATAACTCCAAAAGTACATTTACTGGGTTTAATATTGAAACTGTATTCTTTCAGACGCTGAAAAAGTATATTTAAATCTTTTAAATGTTGATCTTCGTCTTCACTTGCGATAAGTAAGTCGTCGATATAGGTAAATACAAAATCTAGGTCACCTACTACTTCATTTATGAATCTTTGAAAAGTTTGAGCTGAATTTCTAAGACCAAAGGGCATTCTAATAAATTCAAACATGCCAAAAGGAGTGGTAATCGCAGTTTTATAAATGTCTTCTTTAGCCATAGGTATTTGATGATAAGCTCTAACTAAGTCTAACTTTGAAAATATCTTTTTATTATGGAGATTCATATTGAAATCCTGAATATGCGGTAATGGATAACGATCTGGTATGGTACAAACATTTAATCTTCTGAAATCACCACAAGGACGCCAGTCATTTAATTCTTTTTTTTTTTGTACTAAGTGAAGTGGAGAAACTACCGAAGAATTAGAAGGTTGACAAATTCCTGTTTTAACTAAAAAATCAAATTCACTTTTAGCAATTTTATATTTAATTGGGTCTAAGCGCCTGGGCTTCGAATATGGAAGATTACCTTCTGTTATAAGTTTGTGTACCGTGGTATGTTTTACTGGCTTTGTGTAATCTGGTTCAGTGATAAGTAATGGAAACTTTTTAAATAATTTTGTATATTGATTATCAACAGTAAACAATTTGGGAAGAGGAATGTTACAAAAATATGAAATTGTGTTAACAGATAGATTTTTCAATGGATCTACTAAACGTTTTTATTTAATATCTATTAAAAGACCATATTTAAAAAGAAAGTCAGCTCCGATAATGGGTTTTGCTATTTCAGCTATCAAAAACGCAAATGGAAATTCACGACGTAAACCTAAGTTTACATTTAATACCTTCTTTTCATAGGTAGAAATTGTTGAACCATTAGCTGCAGTAAGAATAATATCCGAACGTTTTACATGTGGAAATTTTGATGCAGGTAATACTGAAATTTCTGCTCCACTATCTATTAAAAATATTAAATTTAGTTTGTTTTCTTTATCAAAAAAAAAATAAGCGACGAGTTGAAAATTCAAAATTTCCGTTGTTTGTCGCTGCAACGACGGCGAATTTAGTTTGTTGAATTTTGATTTTTACTATATGAACAAGGTGGTTCACACTTAATTGCTTTATCTCCAAATTTATAGTGAAATCTGCACAACCAATTTGGGTTATTACGTGAATTAGATCTACGTCTAAATGTATTTCGAAAACTATTTCTTTTATTTGATCGTGATCGTGAACGATTTTCATTAATTTGAGTTTTAATTTCTGATAATTCTAGGGATAATTTTTGAAAATTTTCGCAAATAAGAGAAGTTGTTTTAACTAAATTTTCAATAACAGAATTTTGAGATCTATTATCTAAAATATTGTTAACCGTGAAAACTTCAATTTTATTAATCACCTCCCAAATATTGTCCGCTAAATTCGTTAGCTCGTTAATATCATTTGAAGTTGAACTAACTAAAATTGCATTTAAATTCTTTGGTAATTTCCTCATCCAAAGTTTTTTTTTTAAATATTTTCACTAAAATTTGAACCTGCAAACAAAACTAATGAGCGATAAAATTCTGAGGGTTTACGGTCACCCATCTCAGAATCACTTAAAATTTTATCTAGTTTAGAATTTTCACTAAGTGAGAATCTATCTATCAGAACTTTTTTAAGTTCAGAATACTTATTATTCTGAGGAGGATTTTGAATGAAATCTAAAATAGTTATAATTACTTCCTACGGAAGTGCTGTTACAATATATTCGTACTTAGTATTCTCTTGAGTAATACCTTTAGTGCTAAATTGCATTTCTGCATGTACAAACCATGCGTCAGGACAATTAGTCCAAAATTGTGGAAGTTTAATTGACGTTGCAGAAATTTCATTTGTTCTAGTATTTTCACAAAGATTAATAATATGTTCAGAAAAGTTTTCATTTGGTAAATCAATTAGTGAGTTATTTAAATTGTTTGTGAGTGTAGTTTGTATATTGTGTGTATTGTTGTGCTGTGGAGAACGAAACATTTTAACTAATTTTAAAGTAAATTTTCAATTAAGAGTAAATCAAATATATTTATTGGAACTATAATTATAATTAATAAATAAATAATAATTATAATTATAAAAAGAAGAAAGGAAATTTCTGGAAGAGAGTGTTTACAGTTAAAAATATTTTAAATATATAATTTAAAATATTTAGTTTAAATTATCGTATGTGTAAATACTTAAATATATACATATAAAAATAAATACATACAAATATCAAACATAAAATAAGACCAGACAGCTCACCAATTTGATTTTCTCTACAATGTTTGACTATATTTGATTTGCTTGTAATATGTGTTGATATTTCTATTGTTGTTGCTCTGATTGTACTGTAGAAAAATTTATGGTAGCATGGACTTGCGTTACTAAAAATAATTTAATATTCGACAATTAACTTTTATTGCTAATCAATTGCACTATTTTAAATTATTTTACAATTTTTAATTGCACATTCATTTCTCTGACTAATTTACTAATTTGTCAAATTAATTCTGCACTAGCCAAGTACTTGGATTTGTAATATATGTATCTACAGCACATGGAATTTCACTGCTATTTTTTACTATATGTGCACTGCTGTTGTTGACATTAATTTTCGTGTCAAAGATGATTTTCGAATAACTACATATAAATATGTATGTACATATATGTATATGTATTTGTATGTTTAGTGGAAACAATTATGTTCAATGATAAATCAATTGTATATGATGATATTCGATGATGTTCGATGATTATGATGATACAGAAGATTTAATTGCATATAATGATGAGAATTTTTATTGTTGTGGATGTTTCTTTTGCTTTTAACGCTGTTTTCAAAGTCAATGATTAGCAACAAAATCGTTATTTCTTATAAGTTATGAACTCTTCGCGCTGGACTATTAAGATTTCCTATTGTATGTAACAGTATGTAACGGTTTTCGGCTTGGTTTTGGTAAAACTCGATATAAATTCGCATTTGTAATAAGCACTGTTTTACTTTTCGCAGCTTGCAAAATATTAATAATGTATGTGGAAGTTGTTCTTTATGGATAATGGTCTCAACAACATAGCAAATTCGCCAATGTAGTTGGTTAATAAATATTAAAATATTAACTTCTTATGTTCCAAAAACTATTTATTTCTGTCACAAAATTGAATCAATATAAAAGTCTAAAATTTTCTTTTGAAAAACATAAATTCAAAAACAACCTAAATCTAAAATATCTCAAATAACAAAGTTAAAATTTACAAAGTAAATATTAACAAACAATAATAAAAATATTAACAAAGTCCCAACAGCTAATGCTTTCAACTTTAATGACTCCGCCATCAATCAGCTTTGCCAGCATAGTTTGAAATTAATAATCAACATAAACGATTTGATTTCGTTTTGATATGGCAGAAAACGAAACAAAATCATTTCGTTGATTTGACGTTCTTAACGTTAATAAATGAAACGAAATGACTTTGTTTCGTTTATTAACGTTAATTATCGCAACGAAATGATATCGGTTCGTTGGTTAAGCATGCCTGGTATATTTTAATTTATTCTGGGAAAATACATAATGTAAACCAATATGAATAGCAAGAGGCAACACTTTTTTACTATTATCTTTACTTATTTGCGCTTACAATTCTTAATTTTACAGTTTTGCCTTTTTCTAAGCAACAGCTGTTGTGTGGTTATTTCGATGTAACCACCTACTTTTGTGGGTAAAAAATTATCTGGCTACTTTCGCGGGTAGAATACCAAAAGGATGTAAAAGTTGCCACATGATTTCGTTACCGTGATGAAGAATGTTGTTACCACACTAGAATCGGGGCGTTACAAGGACTTTTGCCAAATCTGACCCCAGTGCTGTAGCAAAAACTTTAAACTACTGAAAGCTAAAAGGATTATAGTTCTCGAAAATTTTAAATTGAAGCTTGGAAAAACAATTTTGATACTATTTGTCAAAAAAAACTTTACAAGTGTGAAACGCGCAATATTTTGTTTTTAAAATCTGGGTTGCTTAGATCTTCATTAAAAATTTTAGATGGAAGAAAATTCTTATCCGAACATATAAACCTAGAACTACGTCGCTTTTACAATTTAGACAACAGAGATAGGGTCGCACATGTTTCATTTTATCAAATAAAAGTAGGCCCACATCATTTCTATGGCAAAACCGAATCAAATTCCCTAAGAAACATACTTTCTAGCTCTTTAATGTAATCTATGAATTCTTG
Organism: Eurosta solidaginis; assembly: GCF_040869045.1. Taxonomy (NCBI): domain Eukaryota; kingdom Metazoa; phylum Arthropoda; class Insecta; order Diptera; family Tephritidae; genus Eurosta; species Eurosta solidaginis. The sequence goes on along the minus strand of NC_090320.1, from coordinate 80,890,121 downwards.
CGGTGGCTTAAGTAAATTACATATATGCATTTGCCTTTGCTGAATGAAAAATAAATCATATGAAGCGTCATTTTCATCTAAAAACTGTAAGGGTTAAACGCACGTATGCGTTTTTAAAAATTTCAAGTAGAGATAGCCTTCTTCTCGGCTAAGGCATTTGACCTAAACAACTCTACTTCCAAATCTTCTATATCAGACTGCTCTTGAGCCCTTAACTTATGAAATTCATGCTCAGGCCGGGAAAGACCTTGTGACTCCTGCCATGACAAGTCCTGAACTATATTGTAATTGCACACACTTCGCATTATATTAGTTGTGTTTTTTTCACATCTATATACGTTTACGGTTAAACTTTATATGGACTGCTAAGCGACAAACTTTAACCCTTTCGCCCCTACTGGGACAATACATCCCAGAAAACTTCAAATATGTGTATAACTTTTAATTTTTATCCAATTACGCATTGAAATGTGCCCAATAAAACCTTGAAGCCTTATTTGATGATCAGTGATCGCACTCCGTCATTATTTACATCAAATTTCCAGTTACGCAATATTTTGCACAGACATGTCGCGAAATTTCATCAGTAACGCGTTGTATTTTAGTGTGAAACGTCCATCTGGTACCGTTTTTATTCGTAATATACCGCTAGCTGTAAAATTTAGGTGTGAATAAATATTATTCCTTCGAAATTGGAAAGAAATTATAATGAAAAAAGTAAGTTTTTTATATGTATAACTGCATTGGGACATATAATCCCAATAATGCATTTGTGTGGGATAATAGATTATTTAACTAAATTGCAAAACATGTAAGGTATTATCCGCAAATTTCTGCCACCTCCTCTTATTTGGCCAAAATAGTTTTCCAAGCTGTCTTGACAAAGACGTCTAGTCTTCGCCACAGTTGAAGTAAGCTACTAATGTTTTTTACCAAACCCTTGATTTAGCTAAACTTATTTTTTATGCTCGTCCCTTTTTATTAAAACTTTAATTGTTTTTAGAAGACCTACGCAAAAATTCAATTTGTTTTCCCAAGGAAAAATAGTAGCACAATTTCCGCTGCTAAAAATAGCTGTGTTTTTTTCTTATCTATATACGTTTACGCTTAAACTTTATATGGGTTGCTAAGCGACCAACTTTAAATACACTTCTGAGATTGCTACGTATAAAATTAGTACTACTAAATTTCAATACGCATTATACTCAGATGTAACTGAAATATGTGGCTATAGCTGTGTTTTTTCACGTCTATATACGTTTACGCTTAAACTTTATATGGACTGCTAAGCGACAAACTTTAAATACACCTCTGAAATTGCTACGCATAAAATTAGTACTACTAAATTTCAGTACGCATTATCCTCAGATGTAACTGAAATATGTGTCCATGTTTCACCCTCTGCACGAATTCCATGTATTCTATGCGCGTCCACTATCTATCACAACTGATTCAGCTATACGTTATACACAGAAATACAACAGAGGGTTGTATCTCCGCTTTTCGGTACACCCTGTGCTCTAGCTGTAGTTATTTAACCATTGCCGCTAGATGGGTCTCCTAAGCATTATCTAAGCGAGGATAGGCGTTTTTTTCACGCGCAAACGTAAACGTATACGCGTGTGAAAAAAAACTCGGCTATTATTGTGGTTTTATTGGGAAAAACTGAAAAGAAGGAAACATTTACTGGCATATTGCGATGGTACTATTTCGAAAACCGCCACGTCATCATCTTCAGGCAATTTCGTAATGTTTATTTATTTCAACGGGTTTTACCGGGAATCGAACCGCGGTCAAACTATTGAAATCACAATCGTATAACCATTGGGCTATTGTGTGGTATTTGCTTTCTTGGCTTATTTCAGTTTAATACCATTTTCACGCTCTCGCACAATTTGAGACATTCTGTCTCCTATTAATTTGTAAAAGGCGTGCTTTTTGTTATTGGTATTAGCCGTGTTTTTTTTTTTACACGCTTATAAGTTTCATTTGCGCGTGAAAAAAACGCCTATCCTCGCTTAGATAATGCTTAGGAGACCCATCTAGCGGCAATGTTTAAACAACTAGCTACAGCTACAGGGTGTACCGAAAAGCGGAGACACAACCCTCAGTTGTATTTCTGTATATAACATATAGCTGAATCAGATGTGATAAATACCAAGACAGGTACTCGTTACCTAAGCGATTACTTAATCGTCACCGATAACTTAGTCACCAATTATCGTCTTAATGACTTTTACATTGCTGTCGTGAAAAAAGTAACGCACGCGCTTTCTCAAAATAGTGTACGTGTGACTCGCTTTCTCGCTGTTACCTATTGTGTTTTCGACATTCCTTCTCGCTCGATGCTATTTACATTTTGAATTTACTTCATTAGGTATGTTTTCGTTATCGCTAACCAAAACATATGCAACAACAACAACACGGGTAACTGGCTTGCCGGTTACCCGTACCGGTTACCTTCTGTCAAATCTCTTTTTCCATGAATGAAACGCGTCCTTTATGTTCAGATAATATTTAACCCTAGTGAGATAACGTACGTCTGTGAGACGTACGTCGGTTTATTTTTGCTCTCAGTCTCCACAAACGTAAAGGGAGAACGTGCTCATTCTCAGTTTTCTCAGCTACCATTACCAGCTTGTAAGTGGGGGATGTTTTTCAGTAGTAACTTTTTTGTTTGCTGAAATATATACGATTGTTTTTTAAAAATACGTCTAAGAGACGTATCGTTATCGTTTACGTGACTACGTGACATGACTAATTTTATATGTAATTTTTGCCGAAAATGGTAATTTTAGATAATATTTTTTTAAGTATAGTTTAAAACAGTTAATTCATTAAATTGAAGTACAAAAATATGTATTTTATTAAGCTATTGCATAGATTTTATCGCGGGCTTGGCAACTAAATCAATAAAAACCGTGATATTTGTCAAAAAAGGTTCGAAAAAGTTTCGGTGTTAACAACAGGCTGATTACATAAAATTGGATCTATTTATGCGAATATTGGTTGTTGTCTTTGGTGTACATTTATCTTCACTACTGCGCTGTAGATGGCACTGGGAACCGCCAGATGCCAGTAGTGGAATTCACTAACTTTTTTAACGACATTTGCCATCGCTTTATTTGCGAATCGATAACTATAGCGATTTCGTTATTCAGTAACTATTTTGTATCGATCGAACGGCGGCCACCGTGGCGTGATGGTAGCGTGCTCCGCCTATCACACCGTACGCCCTGTGTTCAACTCCCGGGCAAGGCAACATCAAAATTTTAGAAATAAGGTTTTTCAATTAGAAGAAATTTTTTCTAAGCGGGGTCGCCCCTCGGCAGTGACTGGCAAGCGCTCCGAGTGTATTTCTGCCATGAAAAGCTCGCAGTGAAAACTCATCTGCCTTGCAGATGCCGTTCGGAGTCGGCATAAAACATGTAGGTCCCGTCCGACCAATTTGTATGGAAAATCAAGAGGAGCACGACGCAAATTGGAAGAGAAGCTCGGCCTTAGATCTCTTCGGAGGTTATAGCGCCTTACATTTTTTTTTTTATTTGTTTATCGACGATCAGCTGTGTTGTTAAATAAACGGCAAGTAAATTGGCTGCGTTAAAAATTACGAAATTAATATTTTTGGTAATTTTAGCTAAAAAAAGATAATCGGAACTTTAACTAAATACTTTCAAACCCGAAAAGTTGCTCTGTATTTATCAGGCATGCTTAACCAACGAACCGATATCGTTTCGTTACGATAATTAACGTTAATAAACGAAACAAAGTCATTTCGTTTCGTTTATTAACGTTAAGAACGTCAAAATAACGTTAATTTGACGTTTTTAACGTTAATAAACGAAACGAAATGACTTTGTTTCGTTTATTAACGTTGATTATCGTAACGAAATGATATCGGTTCGTTGGTTAAGCATGCCTGTTATTTATAAATCAAATGGCATTTTAGTACTTGGCGTACGTTTTATCACAAGATGAAGAATTACTAAGTCCATCGCCAGTGGACAGACCCCTTCTTATAAAAGTAGATAACCCATTCCACTGGAATGCAACGGAGTTTCGAAAGCTGTACCGACTAACCCCACACTTGGCTCAGGATATTATTTCTCAACTTGATGCTCAATTAAGGGGTACAAGAATAACCGCGATATCAACAGAGAAAAAAAAGGAATTAATACCGCATTTACTTTTGTTAAAATATGTAAAAACTTGCACAATTAAGAGCAGTTAGTATACGGAATTTATTTATTTTTGGCATTACTTTTGTGCTTTTCGCATTTTTTAGATTTCGTTAAGCTGTGTTGCCACCTTTCTACTATTAAAACAAAATTTAAATGTCATTTATTTCGAGTCGTTAAAGCTAAGTTAGTGAATAGTACAATCGATAAGGCACGCGACAAAATCGTTAACTAAAATCTCGACAAATCGCATCGTTATAAGTTAGTGAATTCCGCTACTGACTACCTGCATGCTAGATGATGCACACCAACAAACACACACGCGCTGTACATAATTGCCTTTGTTGCTGTTGAACTTAGTACAGTAATTACGTACATAGTTGTTCCCTTTGATTTTAAGCTATTGCATAGATTTTATCGCAGGCTTTGAGCGTGGCGACTGAATCAAAAAAAACCGTAACTGATATATTTACACAAAATCATGGAATAACATCTGTTAATAACAGCAAAAGTTTCGGTGTTAGCAAACGGCTGATTACATAAAATTGGATCTATTTATGCGAATATTGGTTGTTGTCTTTGGTGTACATTTATCTTCACTACTGCGCTGTAGATGGCACCCATTGAATTACGAACAGCAAATATTTCATTAACATCGGCATAGCCAAACGCAAACATTTTCCATTAGCTTCAGCTCTTGCTCTAACTATACATAAGTCGCAAGGTGGAACTTTTGACGAAATAGTATATGAGTATAGTAAAGCACATTCTTGTTTACTTTTTTCGACTTAAATTAAATTTTTAAGGTTTTTTCATGACCTACTAAAAAAATTTTCATAGGTATACCCTGTCCGACCCAAAAATGTCCCCTAAAAACGTTGGTATACATGAAAATTATACAATCAGATGATGGTTAAACTGTAGTATATAAGTTTCCTAGCGTTTAACCCTGCTACATTATCTATTAAAAAATTGAAACGACCAAAATGCAAGGTTAAACTAAGCTGACCTTAACTGCAGCTTAAATTCACAAAGAAAAATAATTTTGCCTTGAATGTGGTTAATTAGAAATAGTTGTCGTCTTAAAGAAAAATCTGATAAACAGCGTTATAAAGTACGTTATAAATATATTGACAATTACCTTAATAGTATGGTTTCATTTGACTTGAAAAAAGTTTCATTTGAAATGAAAAAAGTTTCATTTGACTTGAAAAAAGTTTCATTTGACCTGAAAATGCTATATATACTATATATACCATCATATATATATTATATATATCACGGATCTCTATGATTTTTTTACACAACAATATATACTATATAAGTAAGCAATCGGTGAAACTTGAAGCTTATAGGTGTTAAAATGGGGTAGAAATTGCGAAAAGTTTCTTATCTGAACAATCGGTTGTATGAGATATATACTATATGTACAACCGATCTCTATGATTTTTTTCAGACAACAATATATGCTATGTACGTAGGCATTCGGCAAAATTTGAAGCTTCTAGCTGTTAAAATGGGGCTGTAATTGCGAAAATATCTATATATACTATATATACCACCATATATATACTATATATCAGGCATGCTTAACCAACGAACCGATATCATTTCGTTACGATAATTAACGTTAATAAACGAATAATGTGTTATGAATAAATAAGTTAATATATATACATATGTATAATTAACTTCAAAAAAAGTTACAAATTTCGGAAGATCGAGGAAGTTGAAAGAGTACAGGCACAAATTGTAAATATGTACATAAATGTAATAATTAGTTTCTTACAAAAGATGTTTTTCATAAATATATACACACATATCGCATAAGTGGCATCATCGACATTCGTGCTCACTGTGAATTTCTACGTATGTATATATGAATTTACAATGTTCGTGAACGAGAAGAGAGAAAGAATAACATTAGGTAAAACGAACTAAAAGAACAAATAGAACCGAAATCGAAGATCTAGTTCACTTGTTCAGTTGAGAGACCCGGTCAATTGAACAAGTTCAGAACTTCAGAGTTCAGTTTAGAGTTATGATGGCCTGGTGAATCGGACTCTTTTTCAAATTTGTAGCTTATAAAAAGAAACTTTTTATTGATTTTTGATGGATTTTCAACCACCAAAGCAGAAGAAATACAAAAATAAATAATAAATCATGGAGTAGACGCGGTAGTCGAACTCAGAGTTTATAAAAGTTGTGCGCGCAGCATAAGGCACTTAACCATATACCATATGATTTCAAAAATAAGAAGGTTTAGGCGTTAGGGAGGAAGAAGGAAAAATAAAATTGTATGCAGATGAGGAAGATGACAAGACAATATGGAAATGAGTAAATTCGATATTAATAAAATTGTATCAGATTGTATGCAAATGAGTAAGACGGTAACATGAATTGTCTGCAGGTGAGGAAGATGACACAATAGAAATTCGATATTCGAAACTTATTTGAAGATGGGGAATTTGTGGTAATATTATTCGAGCAGATATGCTGAGATAGGACCAATATAATAAATAATAAAGCAACGAGCGGCATTTGAACCACAAGTTAAAAAAAGAAAAAATAAATTGATACAAGTGCTTTACACCTGCACCAAACATCCTATTAAATAATTGCCTCCTAAGACCTTACTTAATGGGGTAAGTCAATTTACAATGAATCATCATAATTTATTTACAAAAAACCAGAGAATTAAAATTTCCAATATAATTTTTTGGTAACAGACGAACAGAGAAAATCGTTAAGAGAATTTTCTGTTACGTCTTGCACCCTGTTAAGTTAACATGAACTTGGAGAATAGTGGTGAAGTGCAAAACGTGTCACATGCAAATGGATCGTAAGCAGTGGATGCCAAAAAAACTCCTTCTCATTGTGTATAAATTCTCTGGTTGTACGCTCTTATTATCATACCAGCGGCAAGCAATCAAGTTGTGCGTTGCTTCATATTTGAAATCGCTTGATCCACGTCCTCGCTTTTGAAGGATTTTCTCACTGCTTAGATCACAATTTTTCAATCGGTTGCTTCGAATTGTACCAACGGCCAGTATGCCTTTTTCTTTTAGAGCACACATCAAGCTTATTGAAGAAAACCAATTGTCAAAAAACAGTTTGAAATTTTGGTTCACTGGCATATTGGATGATAAAAATAGCACGATATCTGATGATATTCCGAGGCCATAAGTCTTGCACGTTCCTTCTCCAATATACATACTAAAATCATATATAATGCCGGACACACCAGCTCTCGTAAACATTTTGTAACCCCACTTGTGGGGCTTCATTGGCAGATACTGCTTCAAACTATGTTGACCTAAAAAAGAATTTTATTCAGAAACGTATTACATATGTTCACAAATAATAAGTTACATTTATATGCAATCGTTTGCTCATCTATACTTTGGTACTCTTCCTGTGAAATATCATTGAATTGTTTTTTTATGATGTCCATCATAGGCCAAACTTTGTACAACTTGTCATAGTTAGGTGCTCCTTTCTGAGGCTGTTTACAATTATCATTCAAATGGAAAAATTGTTTTATTTTCTCAAATCTGTTTCTTGCCAATGCATTTGCAACGGCCGCTAATTTGAAGTTGGACGCCCACGCCATTCGATAAGTTGGTATTTTCACAACAGCAAGATAAAGAAATATGGCAACAAACCTTTTCATTTCAGGTACAGTGCATTTCAATTGTATTCCCTTTGATTGCATGTCATATAAATTCGTTTCCTCACATATTTTCAGCCAGAGTTCATCCGTAAAGAAAGTACTAAAATATTCTATGGGTTTTTTCACCACATTGCTGCATAATTTACTTTTCCACGTGGTCTCACATTCCATAACCTCAGCACTACTCCACTTCAAACTATTGATATCAATTTTTTCCGTTACCTCCTGTGCAACGATTTCACTTTCATTCAAATCTTCAACATCTTTGCTTCCAATAATTTGGTCAATCAAACCAACTTCCACATTTTCAGCTCTGTTATCTAAATTTTTCAATGTTTCCTCTATAATTTCCTCCATATTTTGATCTTCTTCTTCTTCACTTTCATGGTCAGCCGAATCATCCCAATCAAAGTTGCAAATTCTTTCAATCTCAGCTTGAGTCAGACCTTTTGGGCGCATCTTAGCAAGTGTATACTGAAATAAATTATATTTTTCGAAAATTACCACAATAGACCAATGTTGCATATACGCAACACGAAAATAAAAAAATTATTTCAGACAAACTATATAATATTTTCATGTAGGGTTTTTTTTCTAAATACTCTCTTACCTTTCTATATTTATGTAGTAATGTTGGTTTCAGGTTGAAATAATTATTTTTATAATTTTTTTCCACTTTTTAGAACACCGTTTTTTCGCAAAATCAATTTTTCAACTTCACTCCCACAAATACAGCTACCGACTGAGAGCGTGTACAGCTGACTGCCAAAAAACTTGCTGTTTGCTTTATCAACACAGTAAGCTTAAATTTAAAAGAAAATTAAAAACAATGACTTGAAAATAACGGGAGTTAGAGGCTCGGAAACACAATGTTGCGTATATGCAACTGTTAAGAATTAAGCAAGACCAATGGCAAGATGGTAACACTAACATTGATTTTGTTTTATATCATTCTCTTGTCATTCGTAGTTATCCATCAGTATAATGTTGTTTTGATTATGATTTTGGCTTGTGCTTATCTATATTGCGTAACACACATGCTCTTGTGCAAGTAAAATAATTGAAATAAAGTATTGGAGTATACTAATAAAGTTACATCGTATTCTTTTATTTAACAACGATAAACGTTGTCGAAGCTAATATATCTAACATTAATTTGGCATCCCTTGCGGGGAATACGGTGTACATACTTTACACACAGCATAATTCTCCAACACCAAGATTCTACATAACCTTGCATAGAACATGGCGCTTAAAAAAGAAGAAGCACTTGCTAAGTACATCCAGAATTTTTCTATTAATACCAATAAGGTATCCAAGACAAAGCAGACAAAAGGTTACTTCGTTGCGAGGAAGGGTTTGTTGGAAGATTACTGGGAAAAATATAATGCGACATATGAAGAAGTTCGTAATATCGAAGCAACTGCAGAAAATGAAGCGCAGCTGCAAAATGTGCAAGCCGACAGTCATTTCAACTCAATCGAAGCGGCTTATTGCGAAGCAGTGGGTGAATTGAATGACTCAATCGAATGGCTCTCGACATCTGGATCTGCTTCGGTAAACTTTCGACATCCGCATTCATCTTCATGCGCAATATCAATTTTGCCGAAAATTGAACTACCCAAATTCGATGGCACGCTTCAGGGGTGGTTGCAATATAAGGATATGTTCACTGCTATTGTAATTGGTGATAAATCGTTGTCCGATGTACAGCGCCTGCATTACCTCAAGAGCAGTACATGCGGCGAAGCAGAAGCCCTGATGAAAAATATCACTGTAATTGAAAGTAATTTTAATATTGCATGGGATGCGCTATGCCAACGATATGACAGCAAAAGACGACTCGTAAAAATGTATCTAAAAGAAATAGTCAATCTGCCTTGTTCGCTAGCTGAATCTGCTGCATTCATACGTAAAATATTAAACAGCGTTTCTGAAGCGGTTAGGGCACTTGAGCATTTGAAATGTCCAACCTCAAAATGGGATGACTGGCTCGTATTTTTGGTGACCGAGAAACTTGATCCTAACACTGTCAGGGATTGGGAAATTTCACTTGAATCACCAAATCACATTCCAACGTATGCGGAGCTAGTTAAGATTTTAGAGAGTCGCGTACAAGGTCTTGAATCGATGGGGGTTTCTCCGAAGTCAAAACAAAAGGAAACCGGAACTAAAATAACATCAGCGTTACCAGTCCGCAGTCACTTTAGCGGCGTCGGTCGATGCGGTATCTGTCCAGGTAAGCACATACTTATGTTTTGTCCCGAATTCCGCAAACTTTCAGCAGCTCATAAGCTCAACTTCGTTCAAAAAAATAAAGTCTGCCAGAACTGCCTTAAGAGTGGCCACGGGTACAGCGAATGCACATCGGCTTATACTTGCCAAAAATGCAACCAAAAACACCACACCATGCTACATGACGGTCTAAATACCTCCGGCATTAGTACTCACCATGTGCGCACCTGTGATGAAAATCCTACACCAACAACACTGAGCCATGTAGTGCTCGCTACAGCTCAGATTAATGCATGCTCAGATAATGGACATAGTCTTCACCTTAGAGCCCTTTTGGATAGCGGGTCGCAAGCATCATTTATCACGGAATATGCAGCACAACGACTGCACCTTCATCGACGACGCGTACAGGTCCCAGTAACTGGAATTGGATGCAAGAATGCTGTGGTCACTCCAGGGTTCGTCGAATTTAATGTTTGTTCAATCCAGGAACCACATTTCTATATTAGATGTACGGCGCTAATTTTACCACGTTTAAGTCAGCAACTTCCAAGCGCTCCCTTAGATCCTAACCTTTTTTCTAATCTTTGCGATCTGAACCTTGCCGATCCCAACTTCTTTGAGCCTGGACCAGTAGATGTTATCTTGGGAGCGGATATTTATGGGCAGTTGCTTCGTAAAGAATTGAAACAGTCGTCTCCTAGCTCCCCAGTGGCGCAGAATACTCACTTAGGTTGGGTCATACACGGACGCTGTTCTCAATCTAGAGCTCCATTGCGCACAAGCTTTTGTGCAACAGCGGCAGCTGAGCTTAATGAGTTAATTTGGACTTTTAATGCATGCGAAGACATTGAATCGTCATCGAAGCTAACCCTTGATGAAATTTATTGTGAAGAATTTTTCGAACGTACAGTTTACCGGACCGGATCCGGCCGCTATTTGTACGCTACCCATTTAAACCATCAGCTGATCTGTCTGTGCTTGCAGACACTAAATATGACGCTTTAAAGCTTTACAATCATCAAAACATCCGCCTTCGCAAGGATGATTATCTCAAAACGCTTTATGACGAGTTCATGTCCGAGTATCTTAAGCTCGGCCATATGGAACCCATTAAGGAGGCCAGTGAACCACAGCCTGTATGTTATATTCCACACCACGGTGTATAAAAAGACTCAAGTTCAACCACAAAACTAAGAACGGTATTTAATGCTTCACGTAAAACGAAACTCGGCGTCTCGCTCAATGATTGCTTGTTTGTTGGGCCGAAACTCCAAAACGATCTGTCTTCAATTATTTTAAAGTGGAGGTGGTACAAAGTTGCGTTCATGGCGGACATTGAGAAATGTTTTAGACAAATATTGGTTGATCGCGAAGACACAGACATGCAACGAATTTTTTGGAAAGATGAACGAGGTCAGCCTTGTTTATATCGTTTGCTTACAGTCACCTACGGGCTGAACTGCTCACCGTACCTAACCATAAAAGTTCTTCATACCTTGGCTAAGGATGAGGGCGCGGAATTTCCTGAAGCCGCAGCTGCTTTAAAGGAATGCTTCTACGTGGATGACTGTTTATGCGGGGCTGACTCTGTCGGGAAGGCCATTGAACTACAACAACAACTACAGTGGTTACTGCAGCGCGGCGGATTAACACTGCGTAAATGGAATTCAAATTCTGACAAATTTCTTCAAAAAATACAAAAAATTAGTCCCAACCAAACTTGCGATCTGAGCTTAGACAAAGACACTAAGGCACTGGGAGTATTTTGGTCCTGCCATGAAGACTTTATTGGCTACAAAGTAAATGTAAGCTCAGTTTCCTCAGCAATCACTAAACGACAGCAGCTTTCCGACGTCGCAAGGATCTATGATCCTGCTTGCTTGCTGGCGCCGGTAATTATTACAGGGAAGCGTATGTGCCAAGATCTTTGGCGCACAGGATGTATCTGGGATGTTCCAATACCTGAACCTCATCAAAGTCAGTGGATAAAATTCCGCAACGAAATGCCGCTGATAGAAAATGTTAAAGTTCCTAGATGGCTCTTCACGATGGAAAATTCAGAAGAGGTGCAGCTTCACGTATTCTGCGACGCATCAACAGCAGCTTTCGCAGCGGTCGCGTATCTGCGGGTAAGGCAAATTAGTGGTGAAATAAAAGTGTCAATTCTAATGGCTAAAACAAAGGTAGCGCCATTAAAAAAACGAACCATACCATGTTTGGAGTTGAACGGGGCAGTACTAGCAAGTATCTTACTCACAAAAATCATGTCAACATTACCGCTTAAATCTAAAAATATATGGTGTTGGTGCGATTCGAAAACAGCACTTAGTTGGATCCGTTCCAACCCCGGACAGCATAAACAATACATTGCTAATAGGATAACAAAGATTCAAGAGCTAACTGACATCGACAAGTGGCGTTATGTGCCCACGAACTGCAATCCTGCCGACGCTGCCTCCCGCGGCGTTTTTCCGTCGCAACTGGAAAGCCTTGCCACATGGTGGGCGGGCCCCACATGGCTGCAGAAAGACGAAAGATATTGGCCTACGAACATAGTTGTTGAGCCAGCAACCTCCAAAGTGACCGGTGACGACGATGCTTGCATCAGGAACCATCAGTCCGACGATTGGATTCTTAAGAAGTACTCGAGTATTCAAAAACTTGTAGCTGTCACTGCTTGGTGTCAGCGTTTTATACATGCCGCCCTGAAGAGGTCTCATGAAAACACAAAATATTGTACTGCGACAGAGCGAGCTACGGCCTTGAGATTTTGGATAAGGTATATACAGAATAAACATTTTACTAATGAAATATACAGTCTTCAGCAGGGTCAAGGAATCAATGCGAAAAGCAAACTGTTAAAGCTCAATCCAATGCTAGATGATGATGGTCTCCTACGATTAAATGGTAGACTAAAAAATGTTAATTTGCCTAACTTTGAACGCTTTCCCATCATCTTGCCTAAAGATAGCCAACTTAGCAATTTACTTATTGCACAAGCGCACGAAGCTACTTTCCATGGGAGCACCCAAGCAACTATGCATGCTATACGAAGAAGATACTGGATAATCGATGCGCGATCATCTATAAAGAGGTTCATACATCGATGCGTTAAATGTATTCGCCAGAGACCGCAGAGCCTCAACCAGATAATGGGGTACTTGCCCTCAAGTCGTTGTAACCCAGCACACCCTTTTCAGCACTGCGGACTTGACTATGGAGGACCTTTTAAAATACGAGCTACTAAGGGACGCGGCAGCCGCAGCTCCAAAGGATACGTGGCACTTTTCGTATGCCTAAGCACGCGTGCTATACACCTGGAATTAGTTAGTGATATGTCTACAGACGCATTCTTAGCGGCGCTCCGACGGTTTTTCTCTCAACGCGGATATAGCTCCGATATCTATAGTGACTGCGCAACAACATTTGTCGGTGCTAACACAGTCCTCAAGGAAGATTTTGTAGCATTTCGCGCTCAGATGGAAGCAGGGGCTCATTCGGTGACTCTGAACAATGTATCATGGCATTTTATACCCCCAGGATCCCCAAACTTTGGTGGCATTTGGGAAGCGGGCATAAAGAGCATGAAACACCATCTTCGTCGGGTTATAGGTGATACAATGCTAACATTCGAAGAGTTTTACACCGTCCTAAAGCAAATCGAAGCCGTTCTAAACTCTAGACCGATATCTGCAATGTCCGATGACCCTTCAGATCTTTTGGCATTGACCCCGGGACATTTCTTGGTTGGTGGTCCATTAACAGCCACTCTTGAGCCAAATCTTCTGGATGTAAAAAACAACCGCCTGACTAAATGGAAACAGCTCCAACAGATGCAGCAAGATTTTTGGAAGCGGTGGAGCGCGGAGTATCTACATGATCTCCAGGTCCACACCAAATGGCAGAAAACTAGATCAAATTTAAAAATTGGGGATCTTGTATTGATTCGCGACGAACGCGCACCACCTACACAATGGCTCTTAGGCCGAATTGAAAACGTGCATACTGGAAATGATGGAAATGTCCGCGTGGCTACAATACGTACTAAATCGTCATTGATAAAACGAGCCCTCTCCAAACTCGTTTTACTCCCAATTGAATCGGACACTACTGACAATACCGGTACACATGGTGGGCGGATACAAGATGTCCCTCCTATTTCGTCCACATTGGACGAGGTGGGCGGAAATGTTAAGAATTAAGCACGACCAATGGCAAGATGGCAACACTAACATTGATTTTGTTTTATATCATTCTCTTGTCATTCGTAGTTATCCATCAGTATAATGTTGTTTTGATTATGATTTTGGCTTGTGCTTATCTATATTGCGTAACACACATGCTCTTGTGCAAGTAAAATAATTGAAATAACGTATTGGAGTATACTAATAAAGTTACATCGTATTCTTTTATTTAACAACGATAAACGTTGTCGAAGCTAATATATCTAACAGCAACATTGGGCATGAGAGGGTTAAAGTACTTCACAATAACACTGATACTTCACAACCAATAGCTTGCTTAAATGAAACTGATTTCTGATGTCTCAGCCTCTGCCGCTTTTATACTCTTCGGTTTCCTCGTTCACCCATTTCTCCTAAGGTCTAGTAATTCCGTGAACCTGATGCTTGTTTACGAGCTATATACACGTATATTTGCAATTTGTATCCATATGCGTGTGTATATGTGAGGGGCTGATGATGACATGCGCTTGTCAGTATCTCCCTCTGTTGCCCCGCATGTATGCGTGCAGACATAATGATTAATTTGTTGTCAGAGAATGTATACACAATGAGAAGGAGTCTTTTTGGCATCCACTGCTTACGATCCATTTGCATGTGACACGTCTTGCACTTCACCACTATTCCCCAAATTCATGTTAACTTAACAGGGTGCAAGACGTAACAGAAAATTCTCTTAACGATTTTCTCTGTTCGTCTGTTACCAAAAAATTCTCTGATCAGAGCAAATATATTGGAAATTTTAATTCTCTGGTTTTTTGTAAATAAATTATGATGATTCATTGTAAATTGACTTACCCCATTAAGTAAGGTCTTAGGAGGAAATTATTTAATAGGGTGTTTGGTGCAGGTGTAAAGCACTTGTATCAATTTATTTTTTCTTTTTTCAACTTGTGGTTCAAATGCCGCTCGTTGCTTTATTATTTATTATATTGGTCCTATCTCAATATCATGAATCAGGAAAGGTGCCCATTTTTCCCAAAACAGTCGATTTTACCAGGCCATCAGAAAAAGGGAACAGCATATCTGCTCGAATAATATTACCACAAATTCCCCATCTTCAACTAACTTTCGAATATCGAATTTCCATGGTGTCATCTTCCTCACCTGCAGACAGTTCATGTTACGTCTTACTCATTTGCATACAATCTGATACAATTTTATTAATATCGAATTTACTCATTTCCATATTGTCTTGTCATCTTCCTCATCTGCATACAATTTTATTTTTCCTGGTGGTGTATGCAGGTGTAAAGCACTTGTATCAATTTATTTTTTCTTTTTTCAACTTGTGATTCAAATGCCGCTCGTTGCTTTATTATTTATTATATTGGTCCTATCTCAATACCATGAATCAGGAAAGGTGCCCATTTTTTCCAAAACAGTCGATTTTACCAGGCCATCAGAAAAAGGGAACAGCACATCTGCTCGAATAATATTACCACAAATTCCCCATCTTCAACTAACTTTCGAATATCAAATTTCCATGGTGTCATCTTCCTCACCTGCAGACAATTCATGTTACCGTCTTACTCATTTGCATACAATCTGATACAATTTTATTAATATCGAATTTACTCATTTCCATATTGTCTTGTCATCTTCCTCATCTGCATACAATTTTATTTTTCCTTCTTCCTCCCTAACGCCTAAACCTTATTTTTGAAATCATATGGTATATGGTTAAGTGCCTTATGCTGCGCGCACAACTTTTATAAACTCTGAGTTCGACTACCGCGTCTACTCCATGATTTATTATTTATTTTTGTATTTCTTCTGCTTTGGTGGTTGAAAATCCATCAAAAATCAATAAAAAGTTTCTTTTTATACGCTACAGGCAGAAAATTTGAAAAAGAGCCCATTCACCAGGCCATCATAACTCTGAACTGAACTCTGAAGTTCTGAATTTGTTCAATTGACCGGGTCTCTCAACTGAATAAGTGAACTAGATCTTCGATTTCGGTTCTATTTGTTCTTTAAGTTCGTTTTACCTAATGTTATTCTTTCTCTCTTCTCGTTCACGAACATTGTAAATTCATACATACATACGTAGAAATTCACAGTGAGCACGAATGTCGATGATGCCACTTATGCGATATGTGTGTATATATTTATGAAAAACATATTTTGTAAGAAACTAATTATTACATTTATGTTCATATTTACAATTTGTGCCTGTACTCTTTCAACTTCCTCGATCTTCCGAAATTTGTAACTTTTTTTGAAGTTAATTGTACATATGTATATATATTAAATTATTTATTCATAACACATTTAAATATACCTACACAAAGCATTGCTGCATACACACCCCCCTCTATACTTGTTGACTTTTTCGTGGGTCTGAGCGGCAGTGAACAAATTTGCTTGAAAAAAAGGAACAGATGAACAAAAAGAACAAAAGAACCGAATCTCTGAAATGAACGAAAAAGCGCAACTCTAGCAATGTATTTGTAATTATACATGGTCAGTTTATCAGGTCAGAATAAGGTAATCAAAGATTTGAAACGCGAAATAGTCAAAAACGGAAAAAATTGCCAAAAATCGGCAGAATTTTCTATGAACTTGACATTTGCACTTTGTTAGGGTATAATTAAAAGGGCTATAAAACTGTATACTTGAAATATTATTTCACATTACAGAAAAAATGATATAACTAACAAATATAATAAGCAAAATGACATCGACTTTTCGGCTTTTGCCTATCGAAAATTCATAATTCGATATTTTAATGGGATTTTCCAACAAAAAAAAAAAAAACAAAAAAAAAAAAGCTTTATTTAGGCTCGAACCTGAAGTACTTGCAGCCTTAAACGAGTGCCTAACAGGTGCGCGAAACGTACTATAATTTTTGTGTTGTTTTATCTACTACTTAGACCGTATATACGAATTTGCAACGCCACAAGGCCATTTTCAACCCTCCATTTACCATTGAAATTAAGCTTTTTTACCTTTTTTAAAATTTCTAAATTATATTAATTAAATTCAAATTCATATTAAATCATAAAACATGCAAATATATTGCTACAAATAATAAAATTTAAATATAATTAATCCTACTAAATACCTATATTCCCACAAAGAAATCATCTTAAGAGAAAATCCAGAGAATTTAAACACCAGCTGAAACTGTTGACAGAGAATTTTCTGCTGTCAACTGGTTAACATTGAAATTGGATTGTGTGTGGTGAAGTGCAAGACGAGTTCACATGCAAAAAAGTTGGAATCTAGCAAAAACTCCTTCTCATTGTGTATAAATTCTCTGGTACTACTAAGTACTGTTGTCAATAAAGAACACTTTGCTATATTGAAAATTTATGTGATTTATTCGATAGAAGAATCAAGAATTCATAAAATTCGTTACAAATGGTGCTAGAAGAGGAATTGTTGAATAAATTGTGAAGATTTCGAAGAACATTAGGACAGGCGAAGTTGAGTGAATTAAAGATGCAGCAGTTCAAAAAGGAATTGGAAAGTTGGAAGCCCGCGGATTCAATACTACTGGCAATAAATCCGAGTTACACTCACGACTACGAGAAGCTATGTAATCGACGTTGATGAACACACTTTTCATCCTGATGTGGAAGAGCCAGTTACAAAATGGAGAAGATAGGGACTCCGAATCCATTGACAAGTGTAGACACTAAAGGGTCAGTGGTCGACAAGATAAAAAGGAGGCCGAGATCGATTCTTTGAAAGATTGGATTCAGGAGCTACAATTGAACCGTCAAATCACTTCAAAATCTTCTCTGAAGGTTAAATCCCCAACGTTTGATGGTTCTGTTCCTTTCCAGGTATTTAAGCTCCAATTTGAGAAGACCTCAGTAGCGAACAACTGGAATGCCGAAGATAAAGTTGTCGCATTTTTCGTGGCGTTCAGAGGGCCTACTGCTGAGATCTTACAGACCATTCCAGACGGAGAGCGAAACACCTACGAAACATTGATGGGTGCTCTGGAAAGGCGATACGGAAGCGAACACAGGAAGCATTGAGCTGCCTTTGGGGAGGCCACCCAGGTCCGCGGAGAAGCAGCATTTGAAGTCGCAATTGGGATCGTCACGGTACTACACAATTGTATAGTGGCTGAGATTGTTGATGAAATCATACTTGGAGCGGACTTCTAAATAGGCCAAGGCATCAAGATCGACATGCAAAGCAAGACGGTGTGTTTTAAGAACATGGATGTGCCACTTAATTTTGGCTACGAGAAAAGCTACAGCAGTAAACGAGTGCTGGTGGAAAAGAATCCACCGATTCGTCGAGCTCCTCGTAGTGTTCCACTGGCCAAGCGTGAAGTTGTGAGTCAAATCATACAAGAACTCATGGAACTTACCGGTGGTACTTGTGGATAAGGACGGAAAACTGGGGGTTTGCGTAGAGTACCGCAAGTTGAACGACGTCACGAAAAAGGATAGCTAACCTTGCCAAGAATTGATGATACTCTGGACTCGGTTTCTTGGACGAAGCGGTTTTCCACACTGGACTTGAAAGGTGGCTACTGTTGAATGGAGGCGAAAGACGAAGACAAGGAGATGACAGCCTTCAGAGTCAGATATTGTCTTTAGCGGTTATGCCTTGCGACATCATATTGTTGCGAAAGAACTCTGATGAACATCTTAAGAACATAGCTGGCGCTTGTCTGAAAAAGTGTTCACTGTTTAAAAAGGAAGAAAGTTATTTGGGTCACAAGGTAACAACGGAGGGTATCTGCAATGCGAATGAAAATATAGAAGCTGTAAAGGATTGGCCAATACCACAGACCTTGCATGAATTAAGCAGTTTCCTAGGGTTTTGCACATATGTATTACCGCCGATTTGTACCAAACTTTGCCAGCGTTGCTCATAGCATAAATGAGCTTACAAGAAGTAGCTTTCCAAACGTTTGTGCACTGCCCCAATGTTGGCATATCCGATTCCAGGAGCAACGTTTATTCTAGATACAGATGTCAGTGCTATAGGAGGCGTTTTTTTCACAACTGGTCGATGGAGAGGAGAAGGTAGTTGCCTATCACAGCCGATTAATTGGAAAATCAGAGGAACTATTGCGTACCATGGTAGGAGCTGTTGGCATTGGCAGAGTGCATTAAACATTTTCACAAGTACCTACTACGGGCAGCGATTCCGCGTCAGGACAGATCACGCAGCGTTGAAATGGCTCCAGCAGTTCCGTAATTCGGAAGGACAATTGGCACGGTGGATCGAGCGACTACAAAGCTATGACTTCCATTGAGCATCGAAAAGGTAGTACCCATGGAATTGCTGATGCAATGTTACGAGCGAAACGCAGGACCAAATAGAGTGGAGATGTCAGCAGAGTCCCATTGCGAAGTCATATCGGGCACAGTGGAACAGTTTACAATTGATATCCGGTTGCCTGTATCGAATATGGGATAGTGAGGATGGCCAATGTAAGAGGAAACTGATAGTTGTTCCAAGGAAAAGGACGTCAAGAACAACTGAAACGCGCTAGTTTTCCACTGAACATGAACTGTATTACGTCTTCCATGGGACCGACGGCACATGCTTTTCAAAAAATTTGTTTATTATAGTTGTATGGTTTCTAGTTCCTTATATGATTCCTCAGTTTAAGTATACGCCTCAGATTGAATAATCTGCGAGACCATTTTCTAAGCGTAAAAAAGCGTTCATTGATAAAATTTCTCTAAAGCTGGAGTCATTGGTGCCGTATGTCGTATCGCTGTATCCGTATCCCTAACGTAATCAGCTGTTTATCGTTGCGACGGTAAACCAAAACCCAATTGGTTGGCTACGATACGGTTACGACTTTAGCGGCACCAATAATCGATTGCATTGATTCTCATAAGGTTGGTCGAATCAGCTGTTAAAAGGTTACCGATACGGTTACCGATAAAGCACCAATGTATCCAGCTTAAGAAATGTCCTACAAATTGGCAGGTCGGGACTTACCTGTTTTATGCGGACTCCGAATGGCATCTGCAAGCTTTTAATGCACTGAGAAGCTTTTAATGGCAGAAATACAATCGGAGTGTTTGCCAAATCACTCCCGACGGGCAACCTCGCTTAGAAAAACTTTTTTTTTTTTAATTTTCGATGTTGTTTTGCCAGGGGCTTGAACCCAGTATCTTCGGTGCGGTGGGCGGAGCACGCTACCACCTCACCATTGCGGCCGCTTAGCTTACTGCTCACAATTCTAACGAACCTTCAATGGAGGGATAGAGTAATACACATGCATGTTGCTATTTTGCTTTATTTTTATTTCTATTCCTTTTTTTGTTTTTAACATTAAAATGCGAGAAGCGTATTCGTTGATTACTTAAGCTATCATTAAATTTTAATAAATGTGTGTATGTACATATATATCTAGATTTAAAATAGTTTTAACCCAACGAAATCAATTTAAAAATTTTTTTTCAAAATTTATGTATATGTATTTAAGTAAATATAGTGGCATATTCTAGTCCCTTAGGCAAACAAAAATGTTCTTCAACAATAATTAAAAAAATTAAAATAAACAAAAAAAATGTATATTGGTACTGATTAACCGTTAAGCATGAGTTTAATTATTAGAGAGGTTTTTTTTGCTTAGCTTATAATTTCTAT
This sequence comes from Eurosta solidaginis, assembly GCF_040869045.1. NCBI lineage: Eukaryota > Metazoa > Arthropoda > Insecta > Diptera > Tephritidae > Eurosta > Eurosta solidaginis. The sequence continues at coordinate 80,869,209 of NC_090320.1, read as the reverse complement.
ATACAGGAGTTATATCTTAAAACTAGTTAAATTATTATGTATAATTGTGTGTGGTTTAATTTGCATGCAAACACTTAATGCACAAATTTTAAATTCTTTTCCGTTTGCTTAATTCCTTAAGAATTGAAATATCTGAACAAACCCAATATCAATTAATATGTATTTACATATTATGTACTATGTGTGAATGAATTACAGATACCAAATTTTCTATTGAATTCATTAAATTTATCTTTTATATGCACTCGAAAGCAGATTAGGGTTTGTAAGTTGGATTTTAGCTTTTGATAAAACTGATAATTAAATTTTAGATATAAAAAGAGAGCAAATTAGTTTTATAAGCCTCAGTGAAATGTGGATTACATACATAACTAGGTAGAAGAAAGTAATTTTTGATGATTTTTGCATGAATGTGATTATTGGAATGGTTTTGTATGTTTTTTAGTTAGATTTGTGTGTATATATGCATGTAACAGAGCTCCTAGCAAGATGCCATGCTCTCATTAAAAGTTCATTATGGCAAAGGAAATAAGGTAAAAACCCTAAAACTTTAAAAATGTAAGCAAAATAAGTTATTGGGTTAAACGATTTCGTAAATATTTACAGCAGCGAACAGAGAAATTGCATTGCCAATTTTTTATCAAATTTCATCAATTAAACTTTTTAGTTGGATATTTTAAGAAAATCGTCTACGATATACACGTAACCGAAACTATGGAAATCGATCTTAAAACCGCTTTCGAAAAAATTTAAGAATTCCCCTTAAGGGAGAACTCCAAATAAATAGTTCGAAATTTACGTAAATTTTTTCTGAAAACGTTTTTTTGATAATAATTGCCACTTCTATTTTTCTATTTGCTGCTGTATGTAAGTACTTAATTAAAGAGTACAAACGGGCAAACGCATGTTGTTCTCGTTTCTAGCGTTTCTAGTAACAGCCACGTCGGATAGAGCTTCCAAGGCAGTACCACAAAACTATGACACAATGAAGTGCTAAAGTACTATTTTTGCACTACTAAAAATTGCATGCTCCAATGCATGGTTATAGTAGTTTTAGTTGTTTTGGCATTGGTCTGTTGCTGTTTATTTAAAATTTAAAAAATACTGCGAATAAAAGAATAATAAAATACGGCAGATGTCAAAGTTTTCGAAAGTTAGAAGTTGTTAGTTACGTGTTTGCGCCAAAGCATTTATTATGTTAACTTTCATGAAATTCCTATGCCTTAGCTTTATTGTCAAAGTTGAAGTTGCACGTAAAGTTCTGATGCCGACTAAAATTTTCAGACAAATTCTTGTCAAAACGCAGTGATGGCAAATAGCCATGATAGATGAATTTGAAAGGTCAACAAATCGCTAAGCCAAATAAATTATGTACATATGCATCTACGTTTTGCCAAACTTCAGCTAACAATTCCTAGCGATCTATGTATTATCCCATCTCAAGCGCATTTCATAAAGCTCAAATGTTTTCTAATAGTGTTCAAGCAATAACAGTATAATTAAGTAAAAATAACATATGTAAATAAATAAAGTACAAAGGACTTCGAAAGCTCAGCAAAACGGAATGTGTAGAGCCTTTAAGGTTATTTTTTTTTTTTTTTAATCCATTTGGCGTTGCTATTTTTCACCAGAGAAAACTATGTTTATATGTATATCTTGTTTTCGACCTCTCCTGTAATTGAGCGCGGACCATAAAAATAAAATTATTTTGATATATTGTGGTATTGCGTTGTATGTGCACGTCAGTTAATATACCTAAGATATTTTAGGCAATAAAAAATCAACACTTTAAATTTTACATAGTTTATTTGGTTTTCTTTGCATCATATTATAATTATTGAATGTAACCATACGAAATGAATGCTTTGCACTCAGGCAGCGATTTTATTGTTGCATTTGATAAAACTCATCACCTCAAGCCTATGTTTCAGTTTTAATTGGTTTAAAAATAAAAAATACGGTTAATGGGCTAAGGTTCGTGAATATCAAAAGTTTTAAAATCCGTTTCAAGTAAAGTCAGGATCGCTCGTTACCGCGAAAAATCTCCCTCAAACTCTCCTCTGCTAACAACAAAAGTTATATTGCTCCCACTGCTGCTTTTGTTACTTACATGCATCGCTAAGAACGAGAGTATCAATAAAATATTTACAAATCTATAACTAAATAAGATTATTTATTCGTATTTCAGAAGCTAGTTCTACCCCGTACATTTTATGCAAATATCCCAAAACCGATTTTTCTCTAAGGGATTTGTGATGTTGAACACGAATCTGTGGTCAAAAATCTTCTATTACATCCCGTTTTAGAGTAGACGTCGGAAACAACAAAAATGGTAAAATTCGAGCATGCTCCTTTTGCTGGCTGCATCTCTATTACCTAGTTATCAGCTATTTTAAAGAAGGTACAGGTAATATCTCTGACATTAAAATTTAACAGTTAAAAGTTGTAGTCCTAATAAAATTATTTATATGTACATATGTATGTATATATATATTATTTTTGAAAAATAATATATATTAATTGACATCTTATAAAAACTTTAAATGTCAGAAAATATACCCTAAGTCGTAATCATTTAAAGAGTTGGATACAAAGTTATTTAGATTAAAAAGAAGGAGCATGCTCAAACTGTACCACTTTTGGGGTTTCCGATCCCATTTTCTCTAAAACGAGATATCAAGGAAAATTTATGACCATAGATTCGTGTTCAGAATCAAAGATCTCTGATGCTTGGTTTTCACTAGGGCAAATTTGACCACTAACTTGGTCATATCAATCAAAACGGCTTGTTATACAATGTCAAACGCGTTTCCCGTGCGTTTTGAGTACAAAGTGACAATTTAAATGACCAATAAGTGCAAACGGAAATTGCACCGGTAAGTCAAATTTGACATTGAAATTTTATTTATTAACATGCTGGCGGCCGCCGTGGTGTGGTAGCAGCGTGATCGGCCTATCACACCGAAGATCCTGGGTTCAAGTCCCAGGAAAAGAAATTAAGAAAAAGGGTTTTCAATAAGAAAAAAGTTTTCCTAAGCGGGATCGCCCCTCAGCAGTGATTTGGAAACACTCCGAATGTATTTCAGTCATCCTTGAAAAGCTTCTCCGACGACATAAAACCCTACAAAAAACGCTGATAGTTTTACTAATACACACACTTGTAATTGACAATGCTGATCCTGCGATGACGTAAACATTGATACTCAAATTTATGTATGTTCCTTTGTTCGCTCACGCATGTCCGCATGTACCCAACGACAGCCTATAATCATGAAAAAGGACTCAAACTGGGAAAGCTTCGGACACCTGGTACAGAACAAAAGAACGTACAGCAGATACCATTATGAATGTGAGACAGATACATAATTCTCAACGGAATTTTATGTATGCGAGAACAGTTTATCCGATTTAATATGTTGTCACTACTGACTGTCATATGACAATCAAATGATTATCACGGTTGTTTTGTTATTTTTTAAATTCCGCCATTTTCAACCGACGAAAACCATATAATAAATGTGAGACAGATACATAATTCTCAACGGAATTTTATGTATGCGAGAACAGTTTATCCGATTTAATATGTTGTCACTACTGACTGTCATATGACAATCAAATGATTATCACGGTTGTTTTGTTATTTTTTAAATTCCGCCATTTTCAACCGACGAAAACCATATAAGAAATAAGTTTAAAAAATGAAAAAGAGAGCATTTCAAAGCTCCATGCTAAAAGAAAAAAAAATCGAAAATAATATTAAAAAATACCAAAAGCTGTCGGAATGTGTGGGGCGCACTCAAAAAATGTATACGCGAAAAATAATAGTGGTTAGTGGTGATTCATTTTTAAATGTGTTTCCGCATGAGGAAAGCGCTCTTCTGTTGTTTTGTTATTTTCTGAATTTAAATTGAACATTCTGAACTCGAGTTCTTATAAAACTATTTATTTTAAACAAATAAGAAACATTTATGCTTTTATCACGTACAAAATTAAAAACGTAATGAAATATAAAGTAAAAAAAAAGCAAACAGCATTGTTTCATTTTTGGCGGAATATAACAATGGTCATTTATGATAGTATAACAGTCAAACCTGATATCTACAGTAAACTATCATTTATGACACTTTTTGATAATTAGAGTGTCAGCACTGATCCAGGAAAAGGAATGAGAGTGAGCAGTACGGCTATATACTTAATCAGTAGGCCATGTTGGTGTATAAGAAGGAGACAAAAACTCACACGTACACAGGTGTTTACATCACATTTGCGCAAGTCCCCTTAAGTTTGTGATAGAAAGTTTGTATGAGGCGCTGATCGTTAGGTTGACATTGCTGACAATCAGATGATAGTCATATGATAGTCAGTATTCTTGTAGGGAACATGTATGTAGGACTCGTCCCGCCAATTTCTATAGAAATTTAAAAGGAGTTTAAAATAAATGTAATGTTTTGTCGCGAAACGGTCCGTCGGTTCGTCCACAAAGCATCCGTCGGATAGCGTAATATAAATCATTTTGTTCAGTTATAGTTTTGTAAATATATATATATTTTTTAATCTGGTTCTTAGCTATGCATGTTAGTAAAATAAACAGTAAATACCAACACAAGCAAAATAACTTTTGAAGCAAAAATTTTTTGACATAACGAAATATTGCGCGAAAACGAGCGGTCCTGGCTTTACTTGAGATGGCTTTTGACACTTGGATGTTCAAGGACCCCATTAAGGGCCACCATATTTGGTTAGTCACCTATCTATAAGTTATCGAAGTATTCGTTTTCGCCATGCAAACTGAAGCTTCGCGTCTCAGTTAAGTGCTAGGAAAAAGTGTAGCTGTAGCAAAAGTCAGCTGTTTTGCAAGTTTTCGCGTATTCACAATAAATTTTTGTGATTTGTTCTACAAAATATTCACAATTAATGATTTAGCCGAAGGTTGATCACCCTGTTGGTGAAAACGAAAATGTCAATTGAAGCTATCTGATAGACTGCTATCCTCCAGGTAAAATATAACTTAACTGGATATGGTGAAAACGACCGGTACGGTAAATTTGCTGACTTCGCTTTGCCATCACCTTGTATAGATTCGCCTTGACCAAAACGGACCAAAATGAGTATGTCAAAATTTTTTTTGGAGAAAGCCTTTCAAAAATCCTTAAACATTTTCTTAGGAGTCAACAAAAAAAAACAAGAGATTTATTTAGGAGGAATGCATCACTAAGTTTTGAGGGTATTTTCGTCCATAACATTTTCAGTATTATGGTGGCAAAAAAATTTTCTTTCATACAATGAGCTTTAGATATAAATAGTGTTTAAAAAACTAGTTTTACAAAATATTCATATTCCCTATAGTCCGCGAGATATACTCAAAACGAACGTTATTTATTTAATTATTTCAAAAGAGCCGCCGCGGATCACAAAATATAGCCCCGAAAACTCAAAGCATACGGTGATGAATGCGAAAATAAAATCGATGCCTTGGTGAAATGCAAAGGTACATTTTAACTGGAATACTATAAATTAAGTGTGGATCGACTTTTGTTACATCCTCCTTTTTGCCAAACCACATAAAAACACGGCACAATTAATTACTTGTTATAAAAACGTTTTCTAAATCTTTATCGAGTTAAGAAATTACAAGCTACCTTACTATAGTTAGCACAAATATAATAGTTATTATTATTTACATGGTATTTGAATATCTTAAATATAATTATTTTAAAATATTCCTCTATTTTATATATTGAACTACATTAGTGGCTAGAATACATTTTAATTTTTCTATACGTATAAGCGTGTAATATTTTTTTAAATATATATATAGTATAATATTTTAAATAATTTACTTGATTAGACTTAGTTTATGTTGGTACATCTTCTGAGCTGAGTTTAACATCATTATCTGAACTCTTACAATTGGCAATCGGATTGGTGCATGTAACAGTTGTTTTTATCCGTTCAACAGAGTCGGGTTCATGCTCATCATCAACGTCTGTTGCATCAATTGGCTTTCGACTAGACGCTGGAGGCGTTAAGAGACCCTCGGGACATAATAAGCCTGTAGCTGGTGATGCCTCCGTACGGATTTTAGCTGCCAAAACATGTTCTTGCAATTGGGCAACGCGATCCTTAAATAAGATGAAAATATGTATTAAAAATAATATTGGAAATATAGTTTATAATATTAAAATAAAATACAAGGCGCGAAACCTCCGAAGATATTTTAGGCCGAGTTTAATGTTTTTACATTTCTCACACATGGTTGTTTAAAAAAATCGTCGTTACTCATTACAATATTCAAATCAGTTTTAAGGAGACTTTGGGAAATCGAACATGTTGAACTCTCTAGATTGTTGTAGCGATAAGGACACTCCCCGAAGGCCCCTGGGAGTATTATCGACGTTGATGGTCCTTTGCCGGATGCAAATCCGGTACGTTCCGGTACCAAGCCCACCCATCTCGGGAACGATTTGTTATGACCACATGCGACCTTCAAAGCCATACCGCCCTCCCACCCCCTGGATCTATGTGGATTTCGGGGTCGCCAGAGCCTCGCCTGCTAAATAAACAAGATTGTCCACGGGTAGGTGAGGTTTAAAAATGGGTTGGAGAAGCTGCAAATTGCGCTGGCTTGTACTACACAACCCCATGAATTCGACACACACCCTACAAGAGACTAAACTAACCGCAAAATCCCTTCTACAATACAATACAAAATAACGTCCACAGAAAAGATCGCACGAGAGGAAGTGGTGGCGGCCACGCTTACATCATACATCACTCTGTGTAATACAAACTATTTGACCACGTCACCGATCGCAGGGACATTGTCGTCGAGCGCATGTGCGGTCAGGTGATGAAAATCAGTGCAACCCTCACTTGCGAAAATCGCATCATTTTGGGTGATTTCAATGCCCATCACGTACTGTGGCATTGCAACCTGCAAGCAAACAACAAACAGGGGAGAGATGTCGCTTCCCAAGGCAGTCGGTTCTATGTACCGGAGCGACTCGGGATTTTTCCCGACCAAGGACTGTCATTTCAGTGTAACCCCATTTAATTTGTTGCGTACCTCCCACAAATTTTCATCCTCCCAGCAGCTCCTTGCAGCGGGAGTGCTCCATATTCTCTTGCTCCGGGAAGGTATCGAATCCAATCCGGGTCTGTATCCTGACCGCGGTCCTGAGATATGGTATTGTTGCATCTTCCGGAAAAGAATATTTTTAGGACGCTCATACTCTGTTCAGTGTGCCTCGTGTAAGGGATGGTTGCATCGGACAGGTTGTTCTGGGCTTGATCCCAAAACCCGACGTCCACGTAACTTTTATAAATCTTTTGTGGCTCCTTGCTGTTCACGTCCAAGGGCGTCCCGTAGTCTACGCCTTAGCGCTCCCCAATACCTTCCAGCAGCCCAGCTGCTCAGCAAGCCACAACTAGTACTCGCTGCTGCTCGCGCCACGCGGCGCCCACAACTCAAACAGCTGCTACCACTCATAACTACTATCTCCGTAGTCGAGTCTGTAGCAATGATGAGCATCAGCCCCTGCCCCCGTCTTCTCCCCCCCCCCCCCCCCCTCTTTTCCGACAGCAATCGTGTAGGTCAGGGAAACAGACTCTTAGTCCCTAACCCCGTTTGCACCGTTTGCCAACACAGAATATATATTTTTGCCATATCCGCCCAATGCAGCTCCTACCTTGGGCGGTGCCACTTTCCTAGATGTTCTGGTCTCCGCGACGGCAACCCCCCGACGGGTTTCATTGCGCCATGTTGCCAGGTCGCAAACCCCAATCTACTGGGTACCCCAATTCTTGCCCAAGGACACCCAGTCCCAGGGCCACAACAGCAGTTGCGTCCTGGCCTTCCTCAACCCAGGCGTAGTCACCCGTCACTTAGTCCCAGAGTAGCGACGTCTCCCCCTATGCACTTCAGAATTCTGCAGTTAAATTGTAATGGACTAACTGGGAAGATCACGGAGATAGTCGATTTCATGAAGCGGCACAACATCCGCATTGCTGCAATTCAAGAGACTAAACTCACAGCAAGATCTACACTGCAAACCTGTTCTGGGTATAATGTCCACAGAAAAGATCGCATGAGCGGAAATGGAGGCGGCCTCGCGTTTATCATACACCACTCTGTGCAATATCATATATTTGATCCTGGCATCGACCGCAGGGACAATGTCTTAGAACGTCAAGGCCTATCTGTCCGGTCAGGCGATGCAAACCTAGAAATCATCAACATCTACATCCCTCCTGCCACCTGTTGCCCCAGTGGATACCACCCTAATATTAGCGCCTTACTCACTGGCAACAATCGCATTATCTTAAGCGACTTTAATGCCCATCACGATCTATGGCATTCAAACTTGCGGGCGGACAGTAGGGGTGAGATGTTGGCGGATCAAATAGAAGAAACGACGTTCTACACAATAAACGGAGACGCCCCACTCGTATGGTAGGAAGCTGTCACAGTTCGGCGGATATCTCAATCGTGAGCGCAGAACTCGTAAACTGCGTCAACTGGCAGTCGATGGTAACATTGGCATCCGACCACCTGCCTATACTTATTTCGTTCGAGCGTACCGCCGACTTCATCGTTACAGAAAAACGCACTTTCATAAACTTTAAAAAAGGAAAGTGGGACGAATATAAATCTTTTACAGACAACCTCTTTGCTGCCCTCCCAATCCCGACTGATTCCCGCCAAGGGGAGGCCGCAAATTTAGCAAGAGAACGTGACCTTATAAGACAGCTCGACCCAGGCGACCCCAAATAAGGGATATAAACCAACGCATCAGATTGCTTGTGGATGAACACAAGGGGAGAAATGGGAGGAGCACCTTAGAGGTTGTAACCTCTCTGCCGGTGTGGGTAAACTTTGGTCCACCGTAAAGTCCCTATCGAATCCGTCTAAGCACAATGACAAAGTTTCCATGTTGTTGTTGTTGTTGTTGTAGCAATGCTCGCTCCACCTAATAGCCGCGACCGATCACAAATTGTCATCAATATCCTCTAACGGGAGTCCAAGGAAACTTGCCGTTTCAACAGGGGTGGACCATAAGGAAAGGGGTGTTAGAGGCGTTGGTTCCACATTACAATTGAAGAGATGGTTGGTGTCATGTGGGGACACATTACAAGCGGGGCATACATTTTGTCGGGGTTGATTCTGGATAGGTAAGGGTTTAACCTGTTACAGTATCCAGAACGAAGTTGAGCAAGAGTGACACGCGTTTCCCTGGGGAGTATGCGTTCCTCTTCCGCGAGTTTTGGATAATTTTCGTTAAGTACTGGATTCACCGGGCAATTCCTGGCATAAAGGTCCGACGCCTGTTTATGGAGTTCACCAAGGACCTGCTTGTGTTTTTTCACTTCATACGGCTGGGTTCTCAGGTGCCGTATTTCCTCAAAATGCTTAAGGAGATTACTCCTTAAGCCCCTAGGCGGTGCTAGTTCATCAATCAGATGTCTGTTGGGATGCCCAGGATTCTGGGTATTCCACAGGAACTGTTTGGTCAGCATCTCATTTCTCTCCCTGGTGGGGAGTATTCTCGCCTCATTATGCAGATGGTGTTCTGGGGACATAAGAAGACAGCCCGTGGCGATTCTGAGAGCAGTATTTTGGCAGGCCTGTAGTTTCTTCCAGTGGGTGATTTTTAGGCTTGGCGACCATATGGGTGACGCGTAGCACGTAATCGGCTGGCTAATTGCTTTGTATGTAGTCATGAGCGTTTCTTTATCTTTTCCCCAAGTACTGCCAGCGAGGGATTTGAGGATTTTGTTACGGCTCTGAATTCTCGGAACAATTGCGGCTGCGTGCTCACCAAAATGTAGATCCTGATCAAACGTCACACCCAAGATTTTGGGGTGTAGGACAGTCGGTAGCGTAGTGCCATCGACGTGGATGTTCAAAATGGTCGACATTTGGGACGTCCATGTTGTAAATAAGGTCGCGGAAGATTTGGTCGGTGATAATTCCAGGTTTCGCGAGGCGAAAAAACTGGAGAGATCAGGGAAGTAGCCGTTTATTTTATTGCATAGCGTATCGATCTTTGGGCCTGGGCCTGTGGCCATTATTGTGAAGTCATTGGCGTAAGAAACGATTGTGACTCCTTCCGGTGGTGAAGGTAGCTTAGATATGTAGAAATTAAACAAAAGTGGGGATAGGACACCACCCTGTGGCACCCCTTGTTTAATTCTCCTTGGTTTTGATGTTTCGTTTCTAAATTGCACTGATGCCTGCCGACCACCGAGATAATTTGCGGTCCACCTTTTAAGACATGGGGGAAGGGTAGACCCTTCCAGGTCCTGCAGTAACGAGCCATGGTTGACCGTATCAAAAGCTTTTGATAGGTCTAGCGCTACGAGTACTGTTCTATGGTGCGGGTATTGATTTAAACCACAATTTATCTGGGTGCTAATGGCATTTAGCGCGGTGGTAGTGCTATGGAGTTTTCTGAAGCCATGCTGATGAGGGGCTAGCTGCAAATTTGCTTGGAAATAAGGGAGCAAAATGGCTTCAAGCGTCTTTGCCACTGGCGATAGGAGAGATATCGGACGATACGACTCACCTATGTTATCTGGTTTGCCAGGCTTTAGTAGCGGGACCACCTTGGCCATTTTCCATTTCTCAGGTATGACAAAGGTGGAAAGAGACAGATTGAAGACATGCGCTAAATATTTGAAACCCTCTTTCCCTAGGCTTTTAAGCATCAGCATGGCTATGCCGTCAGGGCCCACTGCTTTGGATGGTTTAGCACGACCAATGGCGTCCTCAACCTCTTTAGCGGTGATGGTGATTGGTGACGCGCTGAATTTGTGTTTATGTGCGTGTCTATTGGCTCTCCGTCTATCTTTGTCGACCGTAGGATGCATTATATATTGTCGGCAGAAAGCGCTCGCGCATTTTTTCGCGTCCGACAGCACTTTGTCGCCAAAGGCGATGGAAACTTTGTCTTTGTGCTTAGTCGGATTCGATAGGGACTTTACGGTGGACCAAAGTTTACCCACACCGGTAGAGAGGTTACAACCTCTTAGGTGCTCTTCCCATTTCGCCCGCTTGTGTTCATCCACAAGCAATCTGATGCGTTGGTTTATATCCCTTATTTGGGGGTCGCCTGGATCAAGCTGTCTTATAAGGTCACGTTCTCTCGCTAAGTTTGCGGCCTCCGCCGGGAAGTAGGGCCGGATTTCGGGAATTCTCCCGGCGGGAATGAAATGTGCCGAGGCGGATTTAATGACCTTACGGAAGGCACGCTCCCCTTGGCGGGCATCAGTCGGGATAGGGAGGGCAGCAAAGCGGCTGTCTGTAAAGGATTTATATTCTTCCCACTTTCCTTTTTTGAAGTTTATGAGAGTGCGTTTTTCAGTGACGATGAAGTCGGCGGTACGCTCAAGCGAAATAAGTATGGGCAGGTGGTCGGATGCCAATGTTACCATCGGCTGCCAGTTGACGCAGTTTACAAGTTCTGCGCTCACGATTGAGATATCTGGCGAGCTGTGACAGCTTCCTACCATAATTGTGGGGGCGTCTCCGTTTATTGTGCAGAACGTCGTTTCTTCTATTTGATCCGCCAACATCTCACCCCTACTGTCCGCCCGCAAGTTTGAATGCCATAGATCATGATGGGCATTGAAATCGCCTAAGATAATGCGATTGTTGCCAGTGAGTAAGGCCCTGATATTAGGGCGGTATTTACTGGGGCAACAGGTGGCAGGAGGGATGTAAATGTTGATGATTTCTAGGTTTGCATCACCTGACCGGACAGATAGGCCTTGAAGTTCTAAGACATTGTCCCTGTGGTCGATGCCAGGATCAAATATATAATATTGCACAGAGTGGTGTATGATAAATGCGAGACCGCCTCCATTTCCGCTCTCGCGGTCTTTCCTGTGGACATTATATCCAGAGCAGGTCTGCAATGCAGATCTTGCTGTGATTTTAGTCTCTTGAATCGCAGCAATGCGGATGTTGTGCCGCTTCATGAAATCGACTATCTCCGTAATCTTCCCAGTTAGTCCATTACAGTTTAACTGCAGAACTCTGAAGTGCATAAGGGGAGACATCGCCACTCTGGGGGTAAGTGACGGGTGACTGCGCCTGGGTTGTGGAAGGCCAGGACGCAATTGCTGTTGTGGCCCTGGGACTGGGCGTCCTTGGGCAAGCAATGGGGTACCCGGATGATTTGGGTTTGCGACCTGGAAACATGGCGCGATGAAACCCGTCGGGGGGTTGCCGTCGCGGAGACCAGAACATCTAGGAAAGTGGCACCACCCAAGGCAGGAGCTGCATTGGGCGGATGTCGCAAACCTATATATTCTGTGCTGGCAGACGGTGCAAACGGAGGTAGGGACTAAGAGTCTGTTTCCCTGACCTGCACGATTGCTGCGGGAAAAGAGGGGGGAGAAGACGGGGGCAGGGGCTGATGCTCAGCATTGCTACCAACTCTACTACGAAGGTAGTAGTTATGAGTGGTATCAGCTGTTTGAGTTGTTGGCGCCGTGGGGCGCGAGCAGCAGCGGGTACTTGTTGTGGCTTGCTGAGCAGCGGGGCTGCTGGAAGGTAGTGGGGAGCGCTAAGGCGTAGACTACGGGACGCCCTTGGACGTGAACAGCAAGGAGCCACAAAAGATATATAAAAGTTACGTGGACGTCGGGTTTTGGGATCAAGCCCAGAACAACCTGTCCGATGCAACCATCCCTTACACGAGGCACACTGAACAGAGTATGAGCGTCCTAAAAATATTCTTTTCCGGCAGATGCAGCAATACCATTTCTCAGGACCGCGGTCAGGAGACAGACCCGGATTGGATTCGATACCTTCCCGGAGCAAGAGAATATGGAGCAGTCCCGCTGCAAGGAGCTGCTGGGAGAATGACAATTTGTGGGAGGGACGAAACAAATTAGATGGGGTCACACTGAAATGACAGTCCTTGGTCGGGAAAAATCCCGAGTCGCTCCGGTACATAGAACCGACTGCCTTGGGAAGCGACAAAGTTTCCATCGCCTTCGGCGATAAAGTACTGTCGGACTCGAAAAAATGCGCAAGCACTTTCTACCGTCAATATGTAATGCATTCTACGGTCGACAAAGATAGACGGAGGGCCAACAGACACGCACATAAACATAAATTCAGCGCGTCTCCAATTACCATCGCGGCCATTGGTCACGCTAAACCATCCAAAGCAGTGGGCCCAGACGGCATAGCCATGCCGATGCTTAAAAGCCTAGGGAAAGAGGGTTTCAAATACTTAGCACATGTTTTCAACCTGTCTCTTTCCACCTTTGTCATACCCGAAAAATGGAAAATGGCCAACGTGGTCCCGCTACAAAAGCCTGGGAAACCAGCTAACATAGGAGAGTCTTATCGTCCGATATCTCTCCTATCGCCAGTAGCAAAGACGCTTGAAGCCATTTTGCTCCCCTACTTCCAAACAAATTTGCAGCTAGCCTGTCATCAGCATGGCCTCAGAAAACTCCATAGCACCACCACCGCGCTAAATGCCATCAGCACCCAGATAAATTGCGGTTTAAATCAAAACCCCCACCATAGAACAGTACTCGTAGAGCTAGACCTATCAAAAGCTTTTGATACGGTCAACCATGGCACGTTACTGCAAGACCTGGAAGGGTCTACCCTTCCTCCATGTCTTAAAAGGTGGACCGCAAATTATCTGGGTGGTCGGTAGACATCGGTGCAATTTAGAAACGAAACATCAAAACCAAGAAGAATTAAACAAGGGGTGCCACAGGGTTGTGTCATATCCCCACTTTTGTTTAATTTCTACATATCTAAGCTACCTTCACCACCAGAAGGAGTCACTATCGTTTCATACGCCGATGACTGCACAATAATGGCCACAGGCCCAGGCCCACAGATCGATGAGCTCTGCAACAGAATAAACGGCTATCTCACCAGTTTTTTCGTCTCGCGAAAAATGGCATTATCACCGACTAAATCTTCCGCGACCTTATTTACAACATGGACGTCCCAAATGTCGCCCATTTTGAACATCCACGTCGATAGCACTACGCTACCGACTGTCCTACACCCCAAAATCTTGGATGTGACATTTTATCAGGATCTACATTTTGGTGAGCACGCAGCCGCCATTGTTCCGAAAATCCAGAGCCGTAATAAAATCCTCAAATCCCTTGCTGCCAGTACCTGGGAAAAAGATAATGAAACGCTCATTACTACATACAAAGCAATTGGCCAGCCGTTTACGTGCTACGCGTCACCCATATGGTCGCCAAGCCTAAAAATTACCCACTGGAAGAAGCTACAGGCCTGCCAAAATACTACTCTCAGAATCGCCACGGGCTGTCTTCTTATGTCCCCAGAACACCATATACATAATGAGGCGAGAATACTCCCCATCAGGGAGAGAAATGAGATGCTAACCAAACAGTTCCTGTTGAATACCCAGAAACCTGGGCATCCAAACAGACATCTGATTGATGAGCCAACACCGCCTAGGGGCTTAAAGAGTCATCTCCGTAAGCATTTTGAGGAAATAAGGCACCTGAGAACCCAGCCGTATGAAGCACAAAAACACAAGCAGGTCCTTGGTGAACTCCACAAACAGGCGTCGGACCTTTATGCCGGGAATTGCCCGGTGAATCCAGTACTCAAAGAAAAGTACCCAAAACTTGTGGAAGAGGAACGCATACTCCCCAGGGAAACGCGTGTCACTCTTGCTCAACTTCGTTCTGGATACTGTAACAGGTTAAACTCTTACCTATCCAGAATTAACCCCGACATACAAAATGTATGCCCCGCTTGCAATGTGTCCCCACATGACACCAACCATCTCTTTAATTGTAATGTGGAACCAACGCCTCTAACACCCCTTTCATTATGGTCCACCCCTGTTGAAACAGCAAGTTTCCTTGGACTCCCGTTAGGGGATATTGATGACAATTTGTGATCGGTCGCGGCTATTAGGTGGGGCGAAGCACTGCTACAACAACAACAACAACAGGGGAGATATGTTGGCGGAACAAATACATCACGAGCAGCACGATGAACAGAGACGTTTCCATACGTATGGTAAGAAATTGTTATATGTAGTTTGCCATCGCATCAAATCCCCTTACTCCTCCAGCTGGAAAGATCAGCGGGTCTCATCTCATCATCATTTCATTTTCCGAACCCGCTTTAATCCAGCTAAAAAAATGTGCCAAATCGGCCAATTTCCAATGGAGGCCGCAACCTTAACGAGAAAGCGTCTCCTTGTGAGGCACCAATACCCTGGCGACCCTCAAGTCAGGGACATAAACTTACGCATCATACAAGATGTGGATAAACACAAACGGACGAAATGGGAGGAACTTCTAAAGACCTGTAGCTTATCTGTCGGTGTTCGTAAGCTATAGTCAACCGTAAAGTATCTCTCAAATCCAACAAAGCACAATGACAAAATATCCGTCGACTTTGGCGATAGAATGCTGTCGGCGCGAGCATCCCTCGGTTGACGAATACAGAAGGCGAGCCAACACCATATCCGAATATATAAAAAAAAAACAAAAAACCCTTATCACTAAGGGATTCAGCTACTTGACACTTGTCTATATCCATATTTTCAATTGTGGAACCAACGCATGTTGTTTATTGAGGAAAGAAGGTTTAAAAGCCATACAAATACAATTACAAATTTCACCCCTTACATTTATGGTATCAACAATTATTTAAAACGAACACGCCAACCTTTTAAAAAAGCCTTGCGGCAGTTTTGTGTTCAAAATGTCTCTTGCAAATAAAAAGAGTTGGGCAAAATGTATCCGTTTCCTTCAGTTAACATGCAAAATAGGTTTGTTTGCTTCAAATTTCAATTCGTAAATTATTCAAACATAAAATTATCTATTCGAAAATTTATTCAGGAATAATTTATTCATGAATAAGCTAAGCAATAATTTTCATTTCGCCCCATCCAATAGATGCGACCGATCACAAATTGTCATCAATATCCCCTAACGGGAGTCCAAGGAAACTTGCTGTTTCAACAGGGGTGGGCCATAATGAGAGGGGTGTTAGAGGCATTGGTTCCACAATACAGTTAAAGACATGGTTGGTGTCATGTGGGGACACATTACAAGCAGGACATATCTTTTGTATGTCGGGGTTGATTCTGGATAGGTAAGAGTTTAACCTGTTATAGTATCCAGACCGAATTTGAGCTAGAGTGACTCGTGTTTCCCTAGGGAGAGTGCGTTCCTCTTCTGCTAGTTTCGGATATTGTTCTTTGAGTTCAGGATTCCCCGGGCAACTCCCGGCATAAAGGCCCGACGCCTTTTTATGGAGTTCACTGAGGACCGGCTGTGTTCTCAGGCGCCGTATTTCCTCATAAAGCTTACGGAGATTACTCCTTAAGCCGCTGGGTGGTGTTGGCTCATCAAACAGATGTGTATTGGGATGCCCAGGTTTCTGGGTATTCAACAGAAACTGTTTGATTAGCATTTCATTTCTCTCCCTAATGGGGAGTATTCTCGCCTCATTATGTAGATGGTGTTCTGGCGGTGCTGAGGGCGGTATTTTGCCAGGTTTGCAGGTTCTTCCAGTGAGTAGTCTTTAGGCTTGTCGACCATATCGGGGACGCGTAGCATGCAATCGGCTGGCCAATGCTTTGTAAGTGGTAATGATCGTTTCTTTATCTTTACCCCAAGTACTGCCAGCAAGAGATTTTAGGATTTTATTGCGGCTCTGGATTTTCGGTACAATTGCGGCTGCATGCTCACCAAAATGCAGATCCTGATCAAACGTCACTCCCAAGATTTTGGGGTGTAAGACAGTTGGTGGCGTAGTGCCATTGACGTAGATGTTCAAAATTGTCGACATTTGGGACGTCCATGTTGTAAATAAGGTCGCCGATTATTTAGTTGGTGATAATGTCAGGTTTCGCCAGGCGAAAAAACTGGAGAGATCAGGGAGATAGCCGTTTATTTTGTTGCAAAGCTCATCGATCTGTGGGCGTGGGCCTGTGGCCATTATTGTGCAGTAATCGGCGTAGGAAACGATAGTAGCTCCTTCTGGTGGCGAAGGTAGCTTTGATATGTAGAAGTTAAACAAAAGTGGGGATAGGACACCACCCTGTGGCACCCCTTGTTTAATTCTTCTTGGTTTGCATGTTGCGTTTCTAAATTGCACCGATTCCTGCCGATCATCCAGATAATTTGCGGTCCACCT
The DNA here is from genome assembly GCF_040869045.1 of Eurosta solidaginis. Classification (NCBI taxonomy): domain Eukaryota; kingdom Metazoa; phylum Arthropoda; class Insecta; order Diptera; family Tephritidae; genus Eurosta; species Eurosta solidaginis. The sequence goes on along the minus strand of NC_090320.1, from coordinate 80,852,030 downwards.
TTTAAAATTGGGGGAAGGGTAGACCCTTCCAGGTCTTACAGTAACGTGCCATGGTTGACCATATCAAAAGCTTTTGACAGGTCTACCGCAACGAGTACCAATGCCAATGCCATGCTGATGATAGTCTAGTTGCAAATTTGCTTTAAGTAGGAAAGCAGATTGGCTTCAAGTGTCTTGGCTACTGGCGATAGGAGAGATATCGGGCGATAAGAATCTCCTATGTCAGCTGGTTTCCCAGGCTTTAGTAGCGGGCCACCTTGGCCATTTTCCATTTTTCGGGGATGACAAAGGCGGAAAGGGATAGGTTGAATACATGTGCTAAATATTTGAAACCCTCTTTGCCTAGGCTTTTAAGCATCGGCATGGCTACGCCGTCTGGGCCCACTGCTTTAGATGGCTTAGCATGACCGATGGCATCCTCAACCCTTTGGCGGTGATGGTAATCGGGGACGCGCTGAATTTATATTTATGTGCGCGTCTGTTGGCCCTCCGTCTAACTTTGTCAACCGTAGAATGCATTATATATTGTCGGCAAAAGGGCTCGCGCATTTTTTCGCATCCAAACGCAGCAAAACCATTTTTTAGGACTGGGGTCAGGGAAGGACCCGGATTGGGTTCGATACCTTCCCGGAGCAGGAGAGTATGGCGCAGTCCCGCTGCAAGGAGCTGCTGGGAGGATGACAATTTGTGGGAGGGACGCAACAAATTAAATGGGGTTACACTGAAATGACAGCCCTTGGTCGGGAAAAATCCCGAGTCGCTCCGGTACATAGAACCGGCTGCCATGGGAAGCGTTTTTAGAAGGTTGTCTTGTAGATCTCATATATTTTTTTTGGAATAAACATTTCGTTACAGTTTATAAAATTACCAAAAGTGCAACGTTCCGCTTTAAAGGGGAATTTTCTTAGATAAGGTTGTGCCAAGACTCCGTGTATTTCTGCCATGAAAATCTTCTCAGTGAAATTCATCTCCTCGGAGGTATATGTATGTACATATCGCGCCTTATCTATATATATAAAAATTAAATGATGTTCGTTCCTGTCCATGTTTTGGGGCCGATACGAAGCCAATTTTAGTCGTTCTTTTTGATATTATAGGGATCAAATAGGGGAAGGTTTTTAACAAAAAAAAATTTTTTTAATTTCTAGGGTCTTGAGATATAGGTCAAAACGTGGACCCGGATAACCCTACGACGTGTTTATACAATATGGGTATCAAATGGAAGCTTCTGATGATTACTTTAATATAGGGTACTTTTCGTACCCATAGGTGACTAGGGTCTCGATATATAGGCCAAAGTGTGGACCCGGGTACCCCAAGAATGTGTTTATACAATATGGATATCAAATGAAAGCTGTTGATGAGTGCTGTAGTACATGATCATTTTTCGTACCCCTGGGTGAGTAGGGTCTCGAGATATAGGCCAAAACGTGGACCCAGATACCCCTAGAATGTCTTTATACAATATGGATATCAAATGAAAGCTGTTGATGAGTTCTTTAGCAGAGGGTAATTTTCATACATCTGGGTGACTAGGGTCTCGAGATATTGCCCAAAACGTGGACCTAGATACCCCTAGAATGTCTTTATACAATATGGATATCAAATGAAAGCTGTTAATGAGTTCTTTAGCAGACGGTAATTTTCATACATCTGGGTGACTAGGGTCTCGAGATATTGCCCAAAACGTGGATCAGAATAACCTTAGGATGTGTTTTTACATTATGGGTACTATATCAAATTCAACCAGACTAAGTTACGGTCCGAGGAATACATTCACTTACGGGATGCAGTGAATAACGATGGAAATGTGAATGACACCGGTAGAATGATCATATTACCAGCAACATATACTGGTAGCCCGCGACACATGCATGAATATGCACAGGATGCCATGGCGTATGTTCGCGCTTATGGAAGGCCGGAACTGTTTATTACTTTTACATGCAATCCGCAATGGAGTGAAATCAAAGACCATTTTTTTCCTGGCCAATTTCCAATTGATCGACACGACATAAAAGTAAAATCACTTATGGACTTCATTGTCAAACATAGTGTTTGGAGAGGTGCGTTGTTATACACACATTTTGATTTGGTTGGTTGATAAAATTACACCGGATCAAATTGATAGTTTGATATCAACTGAAATACCAGATCAAACGATTGATCCAGATTTGTTCGAAGTCGTCACAAAAAATATGATACATGGACCTTGCGGTGCAATGAATGTGAACTGTGCGTGCATGATTGACGGAAAATGTTCGAAGCGATAACCACGAGCATTAATTTCGGATACGGTCACAGGTATGGATATCCGGCATATCGTCGTCGATCCACTGATGGCAATGGTAAATCAACGATATTTAAGATGGGAAATCCAAATGTTGAAGTTGACAATCGTTGGATTGTTCCATATTGTCCATTGTTGTCCAAAATATTCAAAGCGCATAATAACGTGGAATACTGTAATTCCGTTAAATCAATTAAATACATTTGCAAATATGTAAATAAAGGAAGCGATATGGCTGTATTCGCTGCAGTCCAAAATGACAACGGCGAGATTAAAAAATATCAAATGGGGCGTTATATAAGCAGTAACGAAGCGATATGGTGATTTTTTTTTTATTCCCAATACACAAAAGACATCCAACAGTCGTTCATTTAGCGGTTCACCTTGAAAATGGCCAACGCGTTTATTTTACTCCTGAAAATGCAGCACTTAGAGCAACAAGTGCACCGTCTACAACTTTGACTGCCTTTTTTCATTTATGTCAATCGGACGATTTTGCAAGAACAGTGCTATATGGAGAAGTGCCACAACATTTCACATGGGATAAATCCAGGAAAACATTTCAAAGGCGAAAACAAGGAAAAACAGTTCAAGGTCATCCTAATGTGTTCTCAACAGATGCATTAGGACGCATTTATGCAGTGTTTTTACTTGCGCGTGTTGTGAATTAATGTTCGTGGCCCAACATCATTCCAAGCTTTAAGAACAATTAATGGTGAATTGTGCGCTACGTGAAGGATGTCAACAATTTAATTTGTTGGAGGATGATAAGCATTGGGAAAATACGCTCGCAGTTTCAGCTGTAATAGCCACTCCACATCAAATACGAACATTATTTTCGATAATAATTGCAATGTGCTCTCCATGTAATCCATTGGAATTATGGAATAATTTCAAAGATTATATGGCAGATGATATTTTAAAGCAAATGCGTCGAAATACTGCTAATTATGAGTTGGAATTCACATTGGAAACTTACAATGAAGCATTGATAAGGATTGACATTTGTTTGTCGATGTCAAACAAATCGTTAGTACAATTGAGCATGCCAGCAGCAAATCGTCCAATGCATGATTTGTTCAATGGAGAACTGGAGCGTGAATACCATTATGATTTTAATGAACTATACACATTTGTAACATCAAATAAATTGAATGGCCAACAGCAACATGTTTAGGATACAATCATGAATAATGTTAGCCGTTGGACTGGTGGATTGTTTTTCTTGGATGCTCCTGAGGGAACAGGCAAGACCTTTTTGATTTCATTGATATTAGCAACAATTCGATCAGATAACAACGTTGCATTGGCACTCGCGTCTTCCGTCTTGTGGCTACATTACTGGAAGGCGGTCGCACAGCACAATCTGCATTAAAGTTGCCTTTGAATATGCAGGTAAATGAAACACCAACATGAAATATTTCGAAAACATCTGGAATCGCAAAAGTTCTTAAAGTATGTAAGCTCATCGTAAGGGACGAGTGTACTATGGCACACAAGAAATCATTGGAGGCACTTGATAGAATTTTGAAAGATCTACGAGGAAGCCAAACAGTCTTTGGAGGTGCCATGATTTTATTGGCTGGAGATGTCATGCAAACATTACCTGTGATCCCAAAATCCACGGCTGCAGATGAAATCAATGCATGTTTAAAATCATCGTATTTATGGAGATGTAAACACGCTTACACTTACTACAAACGTACGTGTTCAACTATAAAACGAACCGTCAGCAGCTGAATTTTCCCAGCAACTACTGAAAATCGGAAATGGCCAAATGTGTGTCGATCCAACAGGAATGATTACATTGCCTAACCATTTCTGCACTTTTGCACAGTCTAAAGAGGCATTGATACAGAGTGTATTTCCAAACATAGTTCAACATTACAAAAACTATGATTGGCTCAGCGAAAGAGCAATTTTACCTGGGAAAAATAAGGACGTCAATGATATAAATGCAGCTATTCTGTATCAAATACCTGGTGACATAGTTGCATATAAGCCGATGGACTGAATTCTTAAACTCACTCGATTTGCCAGGCCTACCACCTTATAATTTACGATTAAAAATTTGAGCCACGAGTTTGCAACGGTACCAGACTCGCTGTGAAGAAGCTAATGGGTAACGCTATTGAAGCAACAATTTTGAAAGGGAAGTACAAAGGAGAAGACGTTTTGATACCCAGAATTCCACAGTTTCCGACGGATTTACCATTCGATTTCAAACGTTTGCAGTTCCCTATTCGCCTTGCCTTCGCTATGACAATTAATAAGGCGCAAGGACAGTCTCAACAAATGTGCGGTATTAATTTAGAATACCCAATTTTTTCTCATGGACAATTGTATGTAGCTTGCTCACGAGTAGGCAAACCATCGTCATTATTCATTTACGTGAAAGATGGAAAAACCAAAAACGTTCTCTACCAAAAAGTGTTACAATAAAGTTCGAATGAAATTGTATCAAAGAATTTGCTTTGTTTCGTATTAATTTTATTCTCTTTCAGCAAATCATTGAATTTATCGCCTAGCGAAGCGGGCGAGGAGGGTACGCTAGTGTTTATATAATTTTTTTTAATAAACATTTTTGGAAAGTTTTTGAAACCTATTCGTATTTCTTATGGAATCAGTTTTGGATAACTCATGTAACCATGTGTAAAAAACGTGAATTCAAAGCAGATATCGACATTCAGAATGCTTTTCATAAAACGGTTTATTTATACTTTCTTATGGAATCAGTTTTGGATAACTTATGTAACCATGTGTAAAAAACGTGAATTCAAAGCAGATATCGACATTCAGAATGCTTTTCATAAAACGGTTTATTTATACTAAAAATGCAATTAAGTACTTACAAACATTCCCATTGATATTGTGTGCGTTTGTATAATATGCGAGTCGTCAGTTACAATATTTGGACAAATATGACCCAAACCAAATCGATTTGTGACCTGATCATTTTGTTCAATCAGTGATAGATATACCGACTCTTCTCTCACCACTTGAAAGTATGGCTGCATCCAGCGTGCGCATGGTTCAATCGTTTGCCAATCAAATCCTGAGCACCGTAGCGCAATCTCTCTAAAACAAAAACATATTCGTGTTTATAAATGAAAAACTGTTTTTGCTTTAATGTAAATAAATACCTATTGAACGTGTGACTCATAGCGGCTGCAGCAATTATAGAATATCCATAATCTGCAATTCCTAAATCTAACGAACACAAGTCTAACAATTGTGCTGTTTGCACGAATTCCATTCCAGAGAATTGTGGATAAATAAAAGCATCATTTGTATCTTCATTATTTGTTAGTACTGACGTTTTTGCTTTAGATAAATTTCGTTTAAATGACGCAGGAGTTCTATTGTTTACATTCAACTGCATATAAACACCTAACCAACCCATTGGTGTCACCGGATTTATACTCCATTCAAGGGTTTGTAGTAGCAAAACTTCATGCTGTAATATATCCGATTCTTGGCATGCGCCATCTGTAACATAGGCGAATTCGCCAATTTTTGGTGGATAAATTTCTTCTACTTTTGCGGCAACAAAAAGACACGTTATGCCAATAAGTTGTAGATGTGTCTTCTGAATATTCTTTTGTACGCTAAGATAACGATCCAAATAATCAACTGCCAAATAATAGGTCTCCCGATGAAGCTTGTATACTTCGCACACTTCAATCAACCAATCAAGCAATATGGCACGCATGCGAGGCTGTAAACTGGAATGACGTTCCAACATTGAACCTGAACGCAAACAGGCTGCTTGTTGATCCTTTTTGCACATTAACTGCCATACATCGTCCGCATTCGCCCAACTTAATGCTGGCAAGGGACACTGTCGCAATTCATCTGGTTCTGCACCAGGAGTCATACAACTATATTGCATTCCAGCATAATCAGCGAATGGCTTGAAAGACTTTGAACTTTCATAGTTAGGATTTATTTCACTATTTACCGAAATTAAAGTTAATTGGCCGGGAGTGCGTTCTCCCAATTGGGTGACTGTATGTAGCTCGAATAAGTGATGCGCTTCTTTGGAACTAGATATGGAACATGTTGAAGGCGATGTCGTTGCAGATACAAGTTCATCATCTTCTGCTCGGACCTCATCGTCGAGTTGTAGACTATTTGGACTATCGGGAATACAATCTGCAGTGATATTAAAATTCGCCTCAGCGGAAAGATAATCATAGGAACTATGTGTGTCGATTTCATGAGGAAATACGTCAACCGGTGAGGGATACACAGATGACGCCACTGAACTGACATCACTTTTGTATGGTGAAGGCTGTGCTTGTTTGCGTTTTGCTGACGGCGGCTCAGAGCCAAAATCTGGATCCTGAAAAAAAAGATAAAATAAAGTTATAAATACAGATGTACCTATGCACAAACAAACAAAATAATTTATATAGCCTCCTAATATTATACCTGTGTTATGTTATACATGCATATATTTTTCTGATAAGTGGACCAGGGGCTGATTTATTCTAATAAATCTTATTTATAATGATAGGTATAATACCCGAAAATTCTACCAAAAAATCCGGCGGATGACGGAAGGCTTCACGACTGGGGCAGATTCCTTCAGAAGTGATAACGGCAACCTGGTAACTGATGTACAGAGTGTGCTTAAGTTGTGGAGGGAACACTCATCGTTGCTAGCTAGCGATGGAGAAGACGAAAGCCAAATCGCCGATCATGGAAAACACATCTCGCACCCGGCTATAACGAAGTGAGAATGGCAATATCCCAGCCAAAAAATCACAAGGCGCCAGGTAATGAAGGATTACCCGCCGAGCTGATCAAACACTGAGACAAAGAGATGCTAAAGAGTATGCATCGACTCCTATGCAAAATATGGTCAGATGAGCGCATGCCTCCAAATCGGAATTTAAGTCTGCTCTGCTTAATCCACAAGAAATACGATCCCACAAATTGCGCCAATTACCGCGGAACTAGCCCGTTTAATATCGCATATAAGGTTCTACCTTGCGTACTGTGTGAAGGACTGAAGCCCATAGTCAACGAACTAATTAAACCTTATCAGTGCGGCTTCAGACCTGGTAAATCTACTACCGACCAGATCTTCACGATGCGCCAGATACTGGTCTCACGATAAGAGAATCGACACCCACCATATATTTGTCGTCTTCAAATAAGCCTTTGACGGCGCGAAAAGAAGTTGTTTATATGCTGCTAGGTCTGAACTTAAGTTCCCTGCAAAGTAAATAAGACCCTCTTAAATGACGTTGAGCAACACGACAAGCTCTGAAAGGATTGCGAAGGACCTCTCCGAGCTATTCGAAACCAAACGGCGCTTCAGACAAGGTGACTCCCTTTCGTGCACTCGGAATGTTCACTGCCAAGGGGCGACCCCGCTAAGGAAAGCTTATATCTAATTGAAAAAATTGGTTTCTAAATTTTTGATGTTCCTTTTCCCGGGACTTGAACCCAGGATCTTCGGTGTGGCTGGCGGAGCTGAGTAAGTATTTGTTGTCATATGTAGTGTTGGCGCATTCGCACCTTGGCCGCCACGGCAATGTTGACGGATGTAAATTCGAGACTATTAGCTAGAAATCAAACGGAGAATAACTCGTGCCAACCAGGGTTGCTGTGGACCGAGTAGGTGGTAAAGTGCTCCCGACGAACAAAAATCAGGTTCTACAAGTCGTTCATCATACCTGGGCTGATGTACGGCTCGGAATCATGGACGGTGTAGAGAGAAGATGAGATGGCTCTTGGAGTGTTGTCCTGCCGACTGCGAGTATCATTATGCTGTATTATGGCCTCAAGCCGGCCTCGAGGCTTTGAGTCTCGTTGCATTTGTTAACAATATGTTCTTCGCCGCCTAGTCTACAGGTGGTATGTGTAATCTTCCTGCCATTTACCATGCAGCGGATTCATCTTGCTAGGACTAGACGTTCTTCAATCAAATTAAGACAATCCATGATAGCCCGTTTAGAGACATTTCAAAAGCCACACAATGTCATCTTATATCTGAAAAGAAGTTCAATTCCCAAGGTACCTTAGTAACAGCAATCATCTGAATGCAACAGTTTCCATTAGTTATAACATTGGCAATTTACCACTTAGTAAAAAAGGGTTGAACCACTTGAACCGAACCAATAAGGCGGTTCAGAGGTACCCAGGAACCGGTTCAAGTTTTGCCAAAGTGGTTCCAAACACTGAAACAAACCGGATCGATTTCTGAGGCGGTTTTCAGCCCTGTCTTTCAACACTCAGGCCATACTCTTTCAAATGACATTGTTACTTTTCCTTTTAAGCCAAGGGAAATCAAACAAACGACAACTAATATATTTTGTTGTAGGAATTGTTACTTCAAACAAAAAATTTTAATCAAGTGCGTTAACACTTTGTGAGATGCCTTTAAATTCTGGGTCGTACAAAAATCATTTGCAAAAGGTATGAATATAAATCCTTTGGACTTCTTCTGGTTGTGAACCAGAGTTACGAGGGCGAATAATTTGTAACGCGGAATAACTCTTGCTACCTATTACAACTTTGAGCTGATTATAAATGAAGTTGATACCTTATTCGGTGTTTTTGTGTGGAGTGCTCGAGGGACAGTTGTTCGAAAAGTTTATGAACCTTTGCAGTTTTCATAGCACAAATCGATTCGAAAGTAAATCTATTACAATTTGGGTTCAAGGGATAGCGGATAAGAAGAAAATTCGAGAATTGCTAGCATGCTGGCCGTTAGAGGCGACTAAAATCCACATTCCCAAAGGCCAAACAAAATTGTTCCCGCTGCAAATTTTTCTAGTGCTAGCACCAGAAGGTTATAGTACCGCAGCGTACAATATTCGTTAAAATCAACGTACTTGTCAATGAACAAAAGTAGCAGAAATATCATCCAATCAGTAGCAACTCTGGCAAACAGTTGCTTCTTTCTACTTTGATGAGCACGTTGCAGGCGGCACTTTATTCACCTCTCTGAAGTTGGCAAGGCAACTTTTACGTGGAAAAAAACTACCTATTGGGAAAATTGCCGTGAATTTGCCGTAATTTATCCGTGAAACAAAAAAATTTGCCATCGCGGCCATATCTTAGAAAATACAGGGTGGCACGCCAACTTCACGTGAAGTAAGCGTGCCACCTTTCGAAAACCACCTTAGAGACCAGTTAGAACAAGTAAGGAAGGCTAAGTTCGGGTGTAACCGAACATAACATACTCAGTTGAGAGCTATGGAGACAAAATAAGGGAAAATCACCATGTAGGAAAATGCACCTAGGGTATCCCTGGAATGCGGTTGTATGACATGTGTATCAAATGGAAGGTATTGAAGAGTATTTTAAGAGAGAGTAGGCCATAGTTCTATGGATGGACGCCATTTAGGGATATCGCCATAGAGGTGGACCAGGGCTGACTCTAGAATTTGTTTGTACGATATAGGTATCAAATGAAAGGTGTTAATGAGTATTTTAAAAATGTGTGTGCCTAGTTGTATATGTGAAGGAGTTTTCGAGATATCGCCATAAAGGTGGACCAGGGGTGACTCTAGAATGTGTTTGTACGATATGGGTATCAAATGAAAGGTGTTACTGAGCATTTTAAGAGGGAGTGGGCCTTAGGTCTATAGGTGGACGCCTTTTCGAGATATCGCCATTAAGGTGACTCTAGAATGTGTTTGCACGATATGGGTATCAAATGAGAGGTGGTAATGAGTATTTTAAAATGGAGTGATCCTTAGTTCTATAGGTGGACGCCTTTTCGAGATATCGCCATAAAGGTGGGCCAGGGGTGACTCTAGAATGTGCTTGTACAGTATCGGTATCAAATGAAAGGTGTTAATAAGTATTTTAAAAGGGAATGGGCCTTAGTTCTATAGGTGAACGCCTTTTCGAGATATCGCCATAAAGGTGGAACAGGGGTGACTCTAGAATGTGTTTGTACGATATGGGCATCAAATGAAAGGTGTTAATGAGTATTTTAAAAAGGAATGGGCTTTAGTTCTATAGGTGAACGCCTTTTCGAGATATCGCCATAAAGGTGACCAGGGGTGACTCTAGAATATGTTTGTACGATATGGGTATCAAATGAAAGGTGTTAATGAGTATTTTAAAAGGGAGTGATCCTTAGTTCCATAGGTGGACGCCGTTTCCAGATGTCGCCATAAAGGTGGACCAGGGGTGACTCTAGAAAGTGTTTGTACGATATGCGAATCAAATGAAAGGTGTTGATGAAAATTTTAAAAGCGAGTGGGCCTTCGGTGTATTGATGGACGCCTTTTCGAGATATCGCCATAAAAGTGGACCAAGGGTGACTCTAGAATGTTTGTACGATGTGGGTATCAAAAGAAAGGTGTTACTGAGCATTTTAAGAGGGAGTGGGCCTTGGGTCTATAGGTGGACGCCTTTTCGAGATATCGCCATTAAGATGGGCCAGGGGTGACTCTAGAATGTGTTTGTACGATATGGGTATGAAATGAAAGGTGGTAATGAGTATTTTAAAAGGGAGTGATCCTTAGTTCTATAGGTGGACGCCTTTTCGAGATATCGCCATAAAGGTGGACCAGGGGTGACTCTATAATGTGTTTGTGCAATATGGGTATCAAATTAAAGGTATTAATGAGGGTTTTAAAAGCGAGTGGCCCTTAGATGTATTTGTGAAGGCGTTTTCGCGATATCGACCGAAATGTGGGTGATCTTTTATTTTTGTATTTTGTTGCACCACATCATTACTGGAGTTGAATGTTGACATAATTTACTTATATACGGTAAAGATATTAAATTTTTTGTTAAAATTTGACTTTTAAAAAATTTTTTTTTAAAAAGTGGGCGTGTTCTTCATCCGATTTTGCTCATATTTATTTAGCACATATATAGTAATAGTAGTAACGTTCCTACTAAATTGCATCATGATATCTTCAACGACTGCCAAATTACAGCTTGCAAAACTTTTAAATTACCTTCTTTTAAAAGTGGCCGGTGCCACGCCCATTGTTCAAAAACTTACTACTTTTCTATTCTGCGTCATAAGGTAAACCCACCTACCAAGTTTCATCGCTTTATCGGTCTTTGACAATGAAATATCGCATTTTTTCGGTTTTTCGAAATTTTCGATATCGAAAAAGTGGGCGTCGTTATAGTCCGATATCGTTCATTTTAAATAGCGATCTGAGATGAGTGCCCAGGAACCTACATACAAAATTTCATCAAGATACCTCAAAATTTACTCAAGTTATCGTGTTAACGGACAGACGGACGGACATGGCTCAATCAAATTTTTTTTCGATACTGATGATTTTGATATATGGAAGTCTATATCTATCTCGATTCCTTTATACCTGTAAAACCAACCGTTATCCAATCAAAGTTAATATACTCTGTGAGCTCTGCTCAACTGAGTATAAAAATAATTCTTGCACACGAATTTGCCGTAAATTTGCAGTAGATAAGTGGCATATTTTATAATTTCGAAAAAAAATTTAAATTTTTTATGGTCCACCGCCAGCTTGACGCGAAGTTAGCGTGCCACTTTTCGAAAACCAGCTTAGACACCAGTTAGGAAAATAATTCTTACAAGTGAATTTGCCGTGAAACAAAAAAATTTGCCGTGGCCATATTTTAGAAAATATAGGGTGGCACGCTAACTTCACGTGAAACCACCTTAGCGACCAGCTAGGAAAATAGTTCTTGCACACGAATTTGCCGTAGATAAGTGGCATATTTTATCAATAAAATTTTTTTTTTTCGAATTTATAAAATATGCTGGTCTCTAAGGTGCTTTTAGAAAAGAGGCACCCTAACTGCACATGAAGTTCGCGGTGTACCATAAAAAATTTTAATTATTTTTTGGCATTTATAAAATATGCCACTTATCTGCGGCAAATTCGTGTGCAAAAATTTTTTTCCTAGCAGGTCTCTAAGGTGGTTTTCTGAGGGTGGCACGCTAACTTCGTGTGAAGTTGGCGTGCCACCCTATATTTCCTAAAATATGGCCAGGGCAAATTTTTTTGTTTCACGGATAATTCACGGCAAATTTACGGCAATTTTCCCAATAGGTAAATTTTTTCCACGTAAAAGTTGTCTTGCCAACTTCAAAGAGGTAATTTATTCCGCGGTGGTAGAATGGATATACAGGCGTTATTAGCTTTTGTTGTACATATTTCAAATATTATTATTATAGTTTGTATTTCAAACCTTTTAAAATAAAAAAATAACCTTTTAAAATAAAAAATAATACAGAGAAGAGATAACTATCAAGTTCAAGTTTTCTTTTAAGCAGACCTTTGGCACTTATACATACAAAGCAAAAACTGACATATGCGCTTATAAGCAATAAGGAATAGTGATTTCACTCCTGATAGATAAGCCTTAGAATATGGTAAATAAAGCACATCATATGCCTTTTAATAACGTCAAATGAGCCTTATCCCTTAAGTAGATAACAATAAAGAATAAATGTTGCCTAAACTTATACGGGATACATAAATAAAACCTAACTATAGTCGATACATTTTCGTAATATTTTTAAGGAAACTGGATTTTCTTTTTACTTGACAAATTGGAAAACTAGTTTTAATAAGTAAGTCTACTTTTTATCGTTTGAAAATATCAAGTAAAGACGTAAATTTTATATTTCTCGTTGTATGAGGCAATCTATTTCCGGTTTTTGGTGTAGTGTTTTTTGAACTTTCTTATACACTGACAAGAGCTGTGTGTCGACTCCAAACTACATCTGGAAATGGCTTCTGGTAAATGATTTCCGGGCTGGTCGAAACACTTCAGAGAAGTGACCCCGAATAAAAAACTTGAAAAAAGATTTCTAATGCTACTTGTCTCGTAACTTGAACGTAGGAACTGATGACGTTGGACTGATTTTTTTTTTAATGGACGTTGTGGCAGCGCGCTGCCCTCAAGTGGTCCAATGAAACCAGGCTAATCCTGTTCACGCGATCGATTTACATATACATATATATAATAACTTTATTTTTGTTTTTGCCGAGTTTTTGATGGCAGCGGTTTGTCAGGCGTCGAGATCGGAGACTGCTCAGCTACAGAAGAGATATCATCAGCCAAGAGTAATGCTTAAAGAGAACAGAAGAATGCGTTTTATACAATAATTATTAAGAGTGGTGCAAAGAGTGGTAGGAAAAAAGGGAGTCCGAGCTATCAAATGTCTTTGAGCGAGAGTTATAATCTTGGCATAAACACCGAAAAGGTTCACTTAGTTCGAAATTCGTTCTACATTGTTTCAGCAGAAGAGGTTTGAAGTGTCTCGAAGTCCGAGAGGGTAGACAAAAGCTCACTTTGTTCAGAAGGAATGGGCTTGAAATTGATCCATTTAAAAGTTTTGTCATAAAAATTTACACCAAGCATTGATAAGCTTTTCGATAAGAGATTACCAATTTATATTTCAATTATGTTTTGGAATGGGTGATTATAAAGATGAAAAAAGGAATTCAAAGCCAGATGATGTCTTATTACAAGGTCTATGCAAGCCTGGTTTTATATATGCAATAACAATTTTTTTTTTTTCAGTTAAATAATCTAACGTATACGTATATAAAATTCAAAAGAAAGAAACTAATGTGTTTTTTACATTTTAAAATGTGAAAAATACATTATTTTTCATTTATCAAATAATTAGAATTTTACATTTTTGAAATGTGTTTTTATTTTGTCTCGTTATTGGCCGTTAGTGTGTAGAAAAACTGAAATTTTTGGTTGGGCTCAAGGCCGGGTTTTCTTAAATAAGACACTTGGATGTGTATTTTATTTTGTTTTTATTTTTCAATATTTCGACTTCAGTCTGAAGTCATCCTCAGGACTAGATATAACATGAAACATAATTATTAAAACCAGAAAAGGCATCAACAAACATTTATTACTTACATATTAAGCTACGCTTTGAAGACTAAAACAGCTCTACAATAGTTATATGTAACAAGCATACAATTGGTATAGACCGAAAAAGTAAACAAACAAAAGAACAGTAATCGTAAACAAAATTCATAAAAAACAACCATACATAAGACAGCAAACAGATGATCATCCCAATATGGCATAGTTCTTGTCCCGACGACGAATGTACATACATACATATACATAAATAATTCGATCAGCATCCATATATGTATGTAATACTTCTATATCGCTACTACTGAACTGGGCAGCCTGTCAAACATTACAGTACAGATATACAACGAGAGAAGGAGACAAAATCTCAATGCTGTCGTTTAATTTTTGTAAAAAAGGGGCTTAAATATATGTATATTTCATCAAGCCGTCTTGCTTCTATCAATATTGTACATTAGGCTATTTTGTTCTCCAAATGAAAAAGTAAGCTTTTGTTTTCCATTAGTATTATAAAATTTTTATTGTTTTAAGAACTCCGCAGAATAGCATTGCCGATTTGTGCTGAGTGTGCATATATATGTACGTATGTAAATGAGCCCTTAGCCACGTTTGTTTTTTGAAACGAAAAAAGCACGGACGAAAAAGAGTATGTTAGAAAAAAATTAACAAAATTGATATTATTTCAACACCAATAGCAGCCAGCCCAGTACCTACTCATATTTTGTTTACTTCATTAGAAAACTCAAAATAAGTAAAATTTTGAAAACGTTTATATATCGTTTGTTCAAGGTAATTCACTTTAAATTATTTTTAAAAACGTTGCTTGTTGGGATGTATGTATAATAGGCCGGGTCGATTTGTGGGGAGGCAAAAAAATTGCCCATTGCTCTGTGAAAATCATATTCTAGGGATCAAAATAAGAAACTTTGCCGAGGAACCATACCTCTAAAACGAATTCTGATGTCCGCCCCCCCCCCTTGGGTCGTAGGGACAAATTTTGAAAAATCCCACTTTGAAATGCCTATGTTTTTTCTTTTTGGAGTTTATTTTTCTCTTTAGAAATTTATTTAGTCAGAACATATGTAAATGAAAAAATGAATTTAAGTTAGTAATAGAAAAAAAAATAAAAAAAATTATTAGAAATTAGCGTTTTTACAACCCCCTTTTAAAACCAAGGCATCACTGTGATGCATTTGCATGTCGTAAACATAGTTGTGTGGGCTTTTTATTCAAACGTTTTCAAAAATGAAGGTATCACTGTGACAATTGCAGATCGTAAAATTGCTTGTGTTGTTTTTTTAAGCCACCACAAGACACAGCAGGTAGAATTGAAATTGTCCCTACCCAAACGTTCCACCCAAAGGGGGGGACTCCAGAATTCGTTTTAGAGGTATGGTTCCTTCGGCAAAGTTTCTTATTTTGATCCCTAGAATACGATTTTCACAGAGCAATGAGCGATTTTTAAATCGACCCGCCCTAATGTATAAGTATATTTTTACACATGTATTTTTTCATTTCAAAAATATGAATTCTTCGCCTTGTTTTTTTCTTTACTATTTATGTAAATAATGTACTTTGTATGGGTGCAGCCCATGCTTAAATAATAAATACATCAAGCCTTATATTGTATTTGTTGGCCTTTTCATTGTTTAATCGACTAAACTGAGATTTTTTAACAATTAGTATTATATAACAATTAGTATTATTAGTTGGGTAAAGGGGATAGTGACCCGTTTAACTCCTTCAATACTTTTTTTACACACGCTACTACAATTCACTAACACTAACAAAACCCGCGCATGTGCAGAACATACATTTGCAAAGTTTCAGCAAATAATGATTGACAGAAAATTTGCACATTAGGAAGATAGGAAGGTATTGATATAGAAGTATTTTGCATGTACAAATTTTCTGTCAATCATTATTTGCTGAAACTGTACAAATGTATGTTCTGCGCATGCGCGGACTTTGTTAGTGTTAGTGAATTGTAGTAGCGTGTTTAAAAAAAGTATTAAAGGGGTAACAACGGGTCACTATCCCCTTTACACAACTTCTGCATACTAATTGTTATAAAATCTCAGTTTAGTCGATTAAACAATGAAAAGGCCAACAAGTACAATACAAAGCTTGATGTATTTATTATTTATACATGGGCTGCAACCATACAAAGTACATTATTTACATAAATAGTAAAAAAAAAAACAAGGCGAAGGATTCATATTTTTGAAATGAAAAAAATTCAAATATACATGTATAAAAATATACTTATACATACATCCCAACAAGCATTTCTTTAAACGATTTTAAAAATATTTTAAAGTGAATTAGCTTGAATTAGGTTTTACAGCGATTGTAAGCCCTATTCTATACTATGGAGTTCTTGCTTGGTGGAAAGCCACACAAAAAACAACATACCTCAAAAAATTAGAGGGGGTATGCAGACTATCGATGCTTAGCATTACGGGAGCCCTGAAAACAACCCCGACGGCTGCACTGCACTCAATCACAAGACGAAAAGACTACCTGATTCCCTAACTGCGCCTCGAGGGAGATCTTAAGGCCACAATAGAGGTGGACGGTTGGCGCAAGGGTGCGCAAATGGCGGACGACGCTTTTCATGTGTACACAGATGGTTCCAAAGTAGTGGAAGGAGTAGGGTCTGCGGTATACTGCGCTGATCCGGAAATAAGCAGATCCTACAGGCTTCCGGATTACTGTACCGTTTTCCAAGCGGAAATATTAGCCGTAACCAAAGCAGTAGAAACCCGGGAAGATAATAGCTTAAGCTGCAACCGTGTTAACTTTTATATTGACAGTCAAGCAGCAATTAAGGCAATAATCTCGCATAACACAACATCTAAATGCGTGTTAGAGTGTAAGCAGTCTCTGTTAACTTTTATATTGACATTCAAGCAGCAATTAAGGCAATAATCTCGCATAACACAGCATCTAAATGCGTGTTAGAGTGTAAGCAGTGGAGAGAATCGGGACAGGGAGAAGCATACACCTATATTGGGTCCCAGGGCATTAGGGAAAAGATGGGAATGAAAAAGCGGACGAACTAGCTAAAAAGGGCGCATCCCTTGAAGCTTGCTCCGTAGATGTCCCAATTAGATTGGGCGAGATTAAGCGAAGACGAGAGGTGCACATGATCGACCAAGCGGGAAAGAAATGTGTTTTTGACATTAAAAAAAATGTAAATATTACATTATAATAATGTGTTTACCACATGGAAAATAATATCAAATTTGCATTATATTTCAAAATAGGAAATGTGTACTTCAAAAAAATGCTGTAAATTTAACATTATTGAAATGTTAAAAATATTTGCCTTTTCATTCCGATGAATGTAATCGCTGTTGAGGCAAACAAGCAAACGCCTGAATTGATTATATTCACGCATGCAATAAGTTGGTTGATTTTGAATCAATGTCGATTATGTTCGTTTAAGCAAGTTGGATCATTGAACACGATCATGTTGCGGTTGTTGCGGAACGTTGTTGTGTTCGATTTTTGCTGTTCTCTGATATGTATGTAGATGATCGTTAGGCAAATTTACAAGGAAACTTCTTTATGAAATTATAGTAAAAGTTAACATGTACATTTTTATATTTAATAAATTGCAGAATAATTATGAAACAGAATATGATTAAAATATATAAGTGTTCACTTCGTACATACATATGCTTGCATATTAAAAATATAATATAAAATAATATCACCAACAAAGTAAATACGTAGCAGAATTATAAAGAAATTTATTAACATAGACATAAAATATCAAATGTTTGAATTGTAATGACCTAAAAATCAAAAGATCCGGAGGCAAGGGGGGTGGTTTAAACCACCAAACACACCCCACGTCGCTACGCCCCTGCGGTCAACCTTGGCACGTTACTGCAAGACCTGGAAGCGTCTACCCTTCCCCCATGTCTTAAAATGTGGACCGCAAATTATCTGGGTGGTCGGCAGGCATCGGTGCAATTTAGAAACGAAACAAAAAAACCAAGGGGAATTAAACAAGGCGTGCCACAGGGTCGTGTCCTATCCCCAATTTTGTTTAATTTCTACATATCTAAGCTACCTTCGCCACCAGAAGGAGTTACTATCGTTTCCTACGCCGATGACTGCACAATAATGGCCACAGGCCCAGGCCCACAGATCGATGAGCTTTGCAACAGAATAAAAGGCTACCTCACTGATCTCTCCAGTTTTTTCGCCTTCTGAAACCTGGAATTATCACCTATTAAATCCTCCGTGACCTTATTTACAACATGGACGTCACAAATATCGACCATTTTGAACATCCACGTCGATAGCACTACGCTAACGACTGTCCTGCACCCCAAAATCTTGGGTGTGACGTTTGATCAGGATCCACATTTTGGTAAGCATGCAGCCGCAATTGTACCGAAAATCCATAGCCGTAATAAATTCCTCAAATCCCTTGCTGGCAGTACTTGGGAAAAGACAAAAAAACGCTCATTACCACATACAAAGCAATTGGCCAGCCGATCCCCCTATATGGTCACCAAGCCTAAAAACTACTCACTGGAAGAAGCTACAGGCCTGCCAAAATACTGCTCTCAGAACCGCCACGGGCTGTCTTCTTATGTTCCCAGAACACCATCTACATAATAAGGCGAGAATACTCCCCATCAGGGAGAGAAATGAGATGCTAACCAAACTGTTCCTGTTGAATACCCAGAAACCTGGGCATCCCAACAGACATCTGATTGATGAGCCAACACCACCTAGGGGCTTAAGGAGTTATCTCCGTAAGAATTATGAGGAATACGGCACCTGAGAACTCAGCCGTATGAAGCAAAAAAACACAAGCAGGTCCTCAGTGAACTCCACAAACAGACGTTGGACCTTTATGTCGGGAATTGCACGGTGAATCCAGTACTCAAAGAAAAGTACCCAAAACTTGTGGAAGAGGAACGCATACTCCCCAGGGAAACGCGTGTCACTCTTGCTCAACTTCGTTCTGGATACTGAAACAGGTTAAACTCTTACCTATCCAGAATCAACCCCGACATACAAAATGTGTCCCCACATGACACCAACCATCTCTTTAATTGTAATGTGGAACCAACGCCTCTAACATTATCATTATGGTCCACCCCTGTTGAAACAGCAAGTTTCCTTGGACTCCCGTTAGAGAATATTGATGACAATTTGTGATCGGTCGGGGCTGTTAGGTGGGGCGAAATACTGCTACAGCAACAACAACAACAACCAACGCCTCTAACACCTCTTTCATTATGGACCACCCCTGTTGAAACAGCTAGTTTCCTTGGACTCCCGTTAGAGGATATTGATGACAATTTGTGATCGGTAGCACCTATTAGGTGGGGCGAAGCACTGCTACAACAACTACAACAACAACATGGGCTATAAGCCTTATACATAACGTTATCTTTCAGATAAACCTTATGACTGATGACATAAATACAGAAAAATTAGGAATACAACTTATGTATATTCCTTATAGAATTAAGGCCGGCTGCCATTTGGCCATATCAAAAAAGCCTTTTATAAGGTCAAATTTTTTTGTTGGGTATGTACATATCTACATTTATTACATGTGAAACACAAAAGAGGAATACCTATAGGCGCGTTGTAAAAACTGGCGACATTGGATTTTATTGCACTGTTTTTACTGTGCTTCCGCTATTTAATATCAATATTTCACTTGCCACGGTACTTTAACAAAAATAATTGATTTAATTAAAGACGCTTTTTAAAATAAAATATATAGGCCCGTAATCATAGTCGAAATAAAATAGTTTTATTGGTTTAAGCATGATTCTAAAATAAATATCATTTTAAGTCTGTTATAGTCCACTTAAACACTATTTTATCTCTAAAAAAAAGTATTTTAAATTCAAAATGACATGAGCCCGATTTAAATTTTTTAAAATAGGTTTTAAGTTGGTGGACTGCTGTCAAAAGTGGCGAGAAATTAAACAATTTGCTATTTAAAAGCGATGAACTTAAATGGAAGTGAAACAAGTAAGGAAGGCTAAGTTCGGGTGTAACCGAACATTACATACTCAGTTGAGAGCTATGGAGACAAAATAAGGGAAAATCACTATGTAGCAAAATTAACCTAGGGTAACCCTGGAATGCGTTTGTATGAAATGTGTATCAAATGCAAGGTATTAAAGAGTATTTTAAGAGGGAGTGGGGCATAGTTCTATAGGTGGATGTCATTTAAGGATATCGCCATAAAGGCGGACCAGGGCTGACTCTAGAATTTGTTTGTACGATATGGGTATCAAATGAAACGTGTTAATGAGTATTTTAAAAGGGAGTGGGCCTTAGTTCTATAGGTGGACACTTTTTCGAGATATCGCCACAAAGGTGGACCAGGGGTGACTCTAGAATTTGTTTGTACGATGTGGGTATGAAAGGAAAGGTGTTAATGAGTATTTTAAAATGGCGTGGGCCTTAGTTCTATGGTTGGACGCCTTTTCGAGATATCGCTATAAAGGTGGACCAGGGGTGACTCTAGAATTTTTTGTACGATATGGGTATCAAATGAAAGGTTTTAATGAGTATTTTAAAAGGGTGTGGGCCTTAGTTCTATGGTTGGACGTCTTTTCGAGATATCGCTATAAAGGTGGACCAGGGGTGACTCTAGAATTTGTTTGTACGATATGGGTATCAAATGAAAGGTGTTAATGAGTATTTTAAAAGGGCGTGGGCCTTAGTTCTATAGGTGGACGCCTTTTCGAGATATCGCCATAAAGGTGGACCAGGGGTGACTCTAGAATTTGTTTGTACGATATGGGTATCAAATGAAAGGTGTTAATGAGTATTTTAAAATGGCGTGGGCCTTAGTTAGGTGGACACCTTTTCGAGATATCGCCGTAAAGGTGGACCAGGGGAGACGCTAGAATTTTTTTGTACGATATGGGCATCAAATGAAAGGTGTTAATGAGTTTTTTAAAAGGGCGTGGGCTTTAGTTCTATAGGTGGACGCCTTTTGGAGATATCGCTATAAAGGTGGATCAGGGGTGACTCTAGAATTTGTTTGTACGATATGGGTATGAAATGAAAGGTGTTAATGAGTATTTTACAAGGGAGTGGGCCTTAGTTCTATAGGTGGACGCCTTTTCGAGATATCGCCATAAAGGTGGACCAGGGGTGACTCTAGAATTTGTTTGTACAATATGAACATCAAATGAAAGGTGTTTATGAGTATTTTAAAAGGGAGTGGGCCTTAGTTCTATAGGTGGACGCCTTTTCGAGATATCGCCATAAAGGTGGACCAGGGGTGACTCTATAGTGTGTTTGTACGATATGCGTATCAAATTAAAGGTATTAACGAGGGTTTTAAAAGGGAGTGGTGGTAGTTATATATGTGAAGGCGCTTTCGAGATATCGACCAAAATGTGGACCAGGGTGACCCAGACCATCATCTGTCAGGTACCGCTAATTTATTTATATATGTAATACCACGAACAGTATTCCTGCCAAGATTCCAAGGGCTTTTCATTTTCTTCTACTAAAGATGGTAAGTGTCACACCCGTTTTACAAAGTTGTTTTCTAAAGTTATATTTTGCGTCAATAAACCAATCCAATTACCATGTTTCATCCCTTTTTTCGTATTTGGTATAGAATTATTGCATTTTTTCATTTTTCGAAATTTTCGATATCGAAAAAGTGGACGTGGTCATAGTCGGATTTCGGCCATTTTTTATACCAATACAAAATGAGTTCAGATAATTAAGCGAACTGAGTTTAGTAAAGATATATCGATTTTTGCTCAAGTTATCGTGTTAACGGCCGAGCGGAAGGACATATGGTTGACTGTGTAAAAAAACTGGGCGTGGCTTCAACCGATTTCGCCCTTTTTCACAGAAAACAGTTACCGTCCTAGAATCTAAGCCCCTACCAAATTTCACAAGGATTTGTAAATTTTTGTTCGACTTATGGCATTAAAAGTATTCTAGACGAATTAAATGAAAAAGGGAGGAGCCACGCCCATTTTGAAAATTTCTTTTATTTTTGTATTTTGTTGCACCATATCATTACTGGAGTTGCATATTGACATAATTTACTTATATACTGTAAAGATATAAACTTTTTTTTTTAAATTTGACTTTAAAAAAAAAAAAATTTTTTAAAGTGGGCGTGGTCGTTCTTCGATTTTACTAATTTTTATTAAGCATACATATAGTAATAGGAGTAACGTTCCTGCCAAATTTCATCATGATATCTTCAACGACTGCCAAATTACAGCTTGCAAAACTTCTAAATTACCTTCTTTTAAAAGTGGGCGGTGCCACGCCCAAATTTAACTCACCTACCAAGTTTCATCGCTTTATCCGTCTTTGGTAATGAATTATCGCACTTCTTCGATTTTTCGAAATTTTCGATATCGAAAAAGTGGGCGTGGGGTCATTCATTTTAAATAGCGATCTGAGATGAGTGCCCAGGAACCTACATACCAAATTTCATCAAGATACCTCAAAATTTACTCAAGTTATCGTGTTAACGGACGGACGGACATGGCTCAATCAAATTTTTTTTTCGATACTGATGATTTTGGTATATGGAAGTCTATATCTATCTCGATTCCTTTATACCTGTACAACCAACCGTTCTCCAATCAAAGTTAATATACTCTGTGAGCTCTGCTCAACTGAGTATAAAAAGGCTTCCCCGACAAGAAAATATATGTCAGGCGCTAATTTAGTATACCTAGAATGCGTATTAATATGTTTTTAACGAAAATTACACAATCTTAAAATGTGCGATGGTTACTTGGCTCAACATATGCGAACTCTTTAATTAAGACTATTCCGCATTCAAAGATATTTGTGAGTTTTGATAATTTAGTATCTTTTGAGGAAAAATTAGCATCCTATAATGATTTTAGCATTAAATTTAGAAACAAATATGTCAAAAAATTTCGGGAGAGGTGTCAAATGAAGCGTTTTAATTTCGGAAGCAATAATCCGAAGGCGGCAAAGTAATACTTTTACTCTGTAAAGATATTTTTGCAAAAAAAAAGTTTAAGACTTTCATGAGGTTGATGTAATTGTGTTGTGGTGATATTGTTGTACACAGAAAAGAATTAACTAAAAAGGCGTTTTGCGCTGATAAAATTTTCACCAGTTTCGCAGCCGTTTGAGGGTAACTTTTAAAGAGAATTGAATGATAACTATCCGCCACCGGATTATGATCAAAACGCGTTTTCAGGTACTCCTGTGACATTTGTGGTATTGTAAGAGTTTTTGTCATTTTTTATACGTGGAGTCAAGTAACCACGGTTGTAAGGAACAGGGTGAACTTTTAAAATTTCTAAAAAATGTATTCATAGTGACAATCAATAACTTTTTTTCATGCGGATACCCTGTCCATGCTTATTTTAGCTGAAAACTGTGTTTAACATGTCTATGACAGACCAAAATTTTAAATCCCATTTTTAATTTAGGCAAGATTTTAACTAAAGGATATTTTAGTCAGCGACTATGATTATGGGCCATAGTCTTAGTCAAAATTAAATGGGTTCTTAATTTAGTTGCAGCTTTTTGATATAATTTCCTATCAGCTTCTATATCTGTCTGCAACTAAATTTAAAACGAAGTTTACTATATGTATCTACATTATTATTTCCATACATACATATACCTATATGATATTGTATTATTTTCAATGAGATATTTACCATATCAACCACTTTTCTTTTTCGCTCGCACTTCATAATCACATAAACTCCACCTAGAAAACGTTTTAACGTTGTTGTTCACAAATTTAACAGTAAATTTAAATTTCTATATAATCCTAAATAGAGATGGTTGTAAGTTTCACTATAGTAACACCAGCACAATTGTATATTCTTAGAATTAATCCAATTTCTATACAATAACATTAATCGAGTGTAATTCAATCGTTTTTCGGATGCCACCCTCACAAATTTGCAATTTAGAAAATTGTGTGTTTACTTCGAATATCTGTAATATAAATGTAATGCAGTGATTTAAGCATTTATTGCACTATTTCATTGATTCCCAAAATATTTCTTTGGTATAATTTCTTAATTTTTTTTTTTGTTTGCTTTGGTACATATGTAATATTTTGTTTTACTTAGGATAATGTTAACATTTCTTTGGTTATTTCTAGCTAAGTAGGAATTTGTTTCACTGGTTTATACTAAACGGCGTTACATTGCTTTGGTTCCGCTTGCTCGTTTCCGGTTTAGTGCTTTAGTTATTGAAATAAGTTTATTCATCTAATGTGGACGATGGTTTTCAACGCCCAGAAGCGAATAGATATGTAAATATATATGTATGTGTGTAACAAAAAAAACCGAACACGGGAGCTTTATTTGCCGATAAATATGTTTATGTTACAAAATACATTTAAGTGCGCAAGTTGTGTACGCATTCACTATTCGTGTTAAACTGATCGTGTGCAGCGATTGTTGACGATATCCTGTGTGCAACGGGGGCACAGTAAAAGGGCAGCTGCAACAAGGGTTGATCGTTAGCAGGCTGCAAATTTTTGTGTAAGGGTATTCCACAAGTGCCCAACAAAAAAATTTACTAGTAATAATAAATAAGGAATCCGTTGGCAGCGCTGTTTTAAGTAGAGTTGGAAAACCATTGAGCTAAAGAACAAAAAAATTAAAATATTTTAATGCAACTAGTCCACCAAATTCGTTGTACAATATATGGTAAAAATGAACAAATACCGAAATATTTGCCGAAGGAGGCGATCGTCGTGGTGTGGTGGTGGCGTGCTCCGCATATCACCTCGAGGTCCTGGGTTCAAGAACCGCGCAAAGCCACATCAAAAATTTAGAAACTAGTTTTTTCTAATCGGGTTCCCCCATTAGACGCACAAATACATTTCAACCAGGTAAAATCTGCAGCCAACAATCACTCGCTAGCCTTATAGATTGCTAGGTCCACTATTAGATCGATTTCGTTCTTGGTTCTGCAGATGATATATGTAGCCTAAAAGCAATGAATACCTAACCCGTTTCATAGGTATTGGCTTTACTAACAATACATACCGTTCCTACAATTTTAATTAAAACTTGGTTGCGTAAATATGTGTAGTTTTGTTAAAATTTGTTTAAATTTTACATGTGTTTGTCCAAATAAATACAATAATTTCTAATTACGTATCAATTCAATTACTGAATTATAATTCCAAGATTCCAAGCAGCCCCAACCCAAATTCTTTTAAGAATACCACACTAGGGGCGATGCTAATAAAACTTTGCATATCACTTGATATCTAAAAACTTGGCAGAAAAACGAAAATCGCAAATGATGTATCACAATAGAAGGATTCGCTTTGTCTTGCAAGATACACGGATTGCTTATATCTTACGACAAATTTTTCAAGACTACGAGAGCAATGCGAAGTTATAGCATGATCAGTACGAAGCGCACAAAAATTGGCACATAAAATAGCAAAATAAGACGAATAAATATACAAACTATTGCTCAGTCTTGTGAGCAAAATTAGACAGTTAAAGCAGGATTCACTGTTATTCCCTACCATTCATTGCACGAAAATATGTACATATACATATGTACCTACTTAGGTTTGAGAAAACTACAAAGTGCACGGATTGCATATAATTTTTTGCGTGTATTTTATTGCTGTGAGTTTACAATTAGTGTAATCCACGCATTCCGCGCACCGTTTGCAAGGCAAAGCGAATCCCTTTAATGAACGATTTTACAGCATATTTTCCTTTTGGAATCTATCTTATAATTTATTTAAAAACATGATTTTTCATTTTTGCACATTACATTAAAAGCACACAATAAAAAGGCGAAAAATTGCGAATAAATTACCACATGACAACAGCAGATGAAGCGGCTTTGGGAGTGTTCGAGAGAAAAGTTCTTCGAAAGATATATGGACCTCTACGCGTTGGCGATGGCGAGTACCGAAGAAGATTTAATGATGAGCTGTACGAGCTATACGCAGACATCCACATAGTTCAGCGAATTAAAACGCAGCGGCTGCGCTGGCTAGGCCATGTTATGCGAATGAAAGACGATGCTCCGGCCAAGAAAGTGTTTCTATCGGAACCCGCCTATGGAAGCAGAGGTAGAGGGCGGCCCCCACTCCGTTGGAAGGACCTGGTGGAAAACGATTTAAACTCCCTTGGTGTGACCAACTGGCGCCTTGTTGGACGGCCATAACCGTTTAGACGGTTAAGGCCCATTAAGTAAGTAAGAAAGTAAATTATCTGATTATGTCAAAGCATGGAAAAAATATGAGACGTGGTTCTCTCTGCGTTGAAGCTCTTCGAAAACCGTTTATGAGTCATGTTGCGTTTAACTACGTAGATTTCATGTTAGCTGTCAAAAATTAAATGCCACGCATTGCGCCACCAACACCTTTTTCAAAGTTAGAAAAAAAAATATAATACAAAACCACTTTCATAGTAAACTTGTATGTATGTATGATATTTAAGGAAGGGAGTTAGTAATTTCAGTTTCGTTTTGAACTAGTTAAATCGTTTGAACATCAATAATAAAATAATAAGAAAGTGAAAAATGTTTGATGGGTATATACATATACTACACATACTAATGTATTTAGGCCTTAGAAGGATGACTGCCTGCATCAAAGGAAATAAATTATTCTGCGTAGAGTACTGTCGATGACAAAAGTCTATGCACGCAGAAGTCTCTACAGACTTTTCTTTTTAGTAATTAAGTAATTTTAGCTTCCTTACATTTATGTAAACATGCCACCTTCATTGACTTAGGTACAACCATTGACCCTAAACTTGCCTTAAATCACATATTGAAAGCGGTGTGAACAGTGTAAATCATTCTTAAAGCGACGAACTAATAAACTAAATGACCCCTTTGCTACCACAATCCTCTTTAACTCGTTGGTAACACCTATACTAGAATATATTCCAGTTGTATGGAAAACGCGCTATCAGGTTCATTGTGATGAATTGATATTTGTTCAGAAAGAATTTCTGCTGCTTAAAATCACGCCCATTTCGACAGCATTATTAATAATTCACTTAGACAATACATATTTTAAATAAGAATTTTCCTATTCAATAATATACCAAACGCTCTCAAAAAATAATAGTGAAGGTACAAATATTCCTGTATATTTGAACGTTGGAACGATTGTTTGGAACAAGATCATAAACAGAAATTTAAAAGCTGTCATCGAGCCGATATTTAAAAAAAATTCAATTGCCTTCCCCGCCTTTTGTATTTTTACAAAGTTATACACCATGAAATTCTATACAAGTATTGTCTGAAATAATTTTTCATAGTTCAACGGTTTCAGAGGTAAAGGGCGTAATGTTACCAAACTTTGTATCATTCTAGATCAGTGCTGAATAAGACCAATTCACTCAAACCTTGTGTTTGAACTAATATTCAGGGGCGTGATCCGGGTTTGACCGGAATACTTTTTTTCTGTTAAGTAACTGAAACTTTAACCGAACCGTAATCGGCTACAAATATTTTATCCGAACCTTTTTTATAGGAATTCCATGTCTCTTTCAATAAATTTTCGTTAGAAAAATTTAAAATGTTGTTTGTTTGTTTATTTACCATCTGGCATTATCAAATTGTTTACCATTTGACACTAACGAATCTAAAACCAATAAATGGTAACCCACTTCAAAGCATTGCGAAATTTTTCACCTACGGTACCATAATACTCCTAATGCGAGCTACAGAAAAGACTTGTCAAATTCAGTAGCGATGAGAGAAATTTATGAAATCTAAGAATTAAAATTAAAGAAATAGGGAAGAATGAAACCAATTCAAAAAATAGATCTTTAACAGAAAAAATCAAATCGTTTGATAATTCAAAATGGACTACGAATAATATTGAAACATATGGGCAAGTCCTGTGTAACGAACACGACATTCGCAAAATACTTCTATTTTTTGTCGTGTCCGAACCGCATTATATTTGATCATAAAGAAGTATTTAAATGTTTGAGGTACACACATTTTTTATGGAATTAAGCATTATATTAGTGCTGTTCAAACATTGTAATATCCGCTCAGTCCACTTCCCATGTTTCCTTTTATACACGTTTAAATACGTGCGAATTCCGTGTTCGTTACACAGGACTTGCCCATATATTAAAATTGTGGAATAACTACCCAAATAAAGAGTTAACTGAAGTGGCCCAAGTTAGAGTGGCCGTTTCTCACTTTAAAATTATTATTTCGGACCTACGATAAAATATTTAATTGGACTTGGTTAAGTTTTGACTTATGCCAACAAATTTTTATAGAGAGATTACATAAAAAGAAAAAGGGCAACGCATATTTAGCATATTTAACATAACACATATCATTACTCTTATGATAGTTACGTTTTATTAAATGGGCGTGGTCGTCAACCGATTTTGCTCAGATCTAAATATAATTTCAGAACCATACTTCTGCCAATTTGCAAAATGAAAATCACCGGCTCTCAAAACTTCTAAATTTTACTAAAGTTAACTCATATCAAGTTTATCACTTTATCCGTCTTTGTTAATGAAGTATCCGATTTTCCATTTTTCGAAATTTTCGATAACCAGGCAAGCGAAGGAATATAAATTTCATTCAAATTGAGTGGAAATTTTACTTTTCATAATATTTTTTCTGTTTTTAGTGGGAGGCTATTTTTGAAACAAATTCTGAAACAGGGCAATCAATGTCGCACGTTTTATTATAAACAGCAGTAACGCAAAATTTTAGTTTTTTGAGAATCCGCAATCATTTTAGATAGTTGAATTTTGCGGCTTAGTCCAAGGACACCGAAAGAGCTACGACAATTTGAAAGGTTGCAGTACAAAGTTCAATTATTTGGTGGTAATATTGTTAAAACCATAATGATATTATTTTAAAGAATTTGCTTTATATTGGCTTTGCAATTTTTCGTTTATAATTTATTTTTTACTATAAAAAACAATTATTCAAGCAAATACAACTTTCTAATGTATCAAGAAACTAAAATTTTTCATATCATCAGTTTAAAATAAAACGTGCGATATAACAATTTCAAAAATAAATTGATTATCCGTTTTCTGTTGCTGTTCGATCGCAAAGACCGATAACTTTAAATACTCTAAAAAAGTAGCTAAAAGAAAACTCTAAAATTTTGGATTGTGGAAAAATGGATCTGGGGTGTGGACTTTAGTCTTTGACTGTATATGAATATATTTTTGTAGGAATACATGCATGCATATATGTATGTATACATATATATGTATGTATTTAAATGTAGAGGCAACGAATTCCAACAGTTAGAAGCAAAGCTGTATGCATATATGTATATTAGGGTGATCCTTATATGTCATATCACCGATTTTTCCAATACCATTCCTTCAAATGGTAATACCAAGGTCAAAAATATCAAATATATAAATTTTTCTCCCGAGGGGAGACGGTTAAAGGGTGACGCACAGGGGTCAAAGTTAAGATTTATCTATTGAGACTCAAAAAATTAAAATTGTTTTTTTTTCATAATACCCAAATCGATATTGCTGTGTTTTTTATTGCGTGCATATACAACTGCGCTGAAAATACTGAGTGCACAACTTTATCGACACTTATGAAATAGGGTTTTATAAAATCAAGGCTTCCAAGTTTTATTATATAGTTTTTATCGAATTTGTTAACTTGTTTTACCGTCTTGTTTTAATAATTTGGGAAAAATTTAAACAACGTGACATCAGGATGGACAAGGCGACAGCTGTTTCATTATACCTTGTAAATCTCTTCAAAGCGTTTTCTCCCGGGAGTGGGATTTTAACCCGCACTCCTACGATGGTTGAAGTGTTACAAACGCATTCAGCCACGTCATGCCTTAGTTGTTGTAGCCATCTTTAATTAAAAAACTAAATATGTATCAACAGAGGAAATGTAAA
Source organism: Eurosta solidaginis (assembly GCF_040869045.1). Classification (NCBI taxonomy): domain Eukaryota; kingdom Metazoa; phylum Arthropoda; class Insecta; order Diptera; family Tephritidae; genus Eurosta; species Eurosta solidaginis. Next base: position 80,822,015 of record NC_090320.1, on the reverse strand, counting down.
CATTTTTGTGTAAATAATAATTGTGTAAAAAAAGGTAGCAACTTAAAAATGTTTAAAAAGGACATATCTCAGACATCGTTAATATTGCTGTATCTCAACGAAGTCGCTAATAAAGTCGTTTCTCTGGAGGCTGGTAAGGTTGTGATTGAAATAAATTTTTTTTGACAGAAATGATATGAACTAAATTTAGTTTAATTCACGCCCTACATAACTGTCCTGATGCTTGGCTCCAAATCATGTCGAGAGATGAGATGGCTTTTGAAGTGCTCGAGATCATAGCTCTCCGAAATATTTATGGTCCTGTCCGTAATGCCGAAGACGAAGTGTCGGCGGTCCTAACGTTTATGCTCCTGAAAAATTAAAAAAAAAAAATTGTTTCGTTGTGTTTCATATATTATCCATTACTTACATCCTTTTAAGCTTGCAAAAAATATACGCTATAATTATCTTGCTAATAGAGCAGAGCTTTGCACTGACTTGAGGCAACTACAAAACCTACTTCCAAATTCATATAAAGTCATGTAAGAACAAAAAGGTCAATTAAGGTATTCACTTTTGAAATCATTTACAAAATAATCGACGTATGCATAACCAGACCATATACATATGTCAAAATGCGCGTTCGAATGTAACGTAACAGCCCGCGATTTAGGCCATATGATATCGCCTACTATGATATTATCCATTTTGGTTATTAGAAAACAGAAAAACATAAATTTAAATTTGTTAAGTCTCCACCCCGGTGCGACACCCTGTTGCCGTCTGCAGTCGGGACTTACATAGATTTATATGCGAAAATTTTGACCTTGGTTTTATCGTCTGAGGGGGCGAGACTGGGAAAACAACAATAATTTGATATATACATATGTAAGTACCACCCTGATGTATATACATCTGAAAGATTAGACCTACCAAAAAAATGTTTACATGATGATCTTAAACCTCTTAAACTATTATCTGTGCTTACAATTTCTAGACCTGAAATTTGTGAAAATTAAAAATATCTTGAAATATAAAGGTGAGATATAAAAACTAACTTGCCCAGGATACTCAGCATCCTTAAAAATATGTACGAGCATATGGATGATCTTATAAAACTAAATTTTTGGGGGTTTTTGCGTACATGCGCATTAAAGTACGGTTAAATGTATATATGTATGTATGTAAGAATAACTAGGTAAGGATAGTTAACAGCAATCTTGCAAGAAAAGCCAAAGAGGCTTGCATTTGACTGCTAAATACTTTTCTTTTGTATTTGTGATGGTTGTGTGTCCTTTTTCGTTAAATTTCTTCTCAGGTAAGTCATACAGACGGTTAATTTTAATTATAATTGATTTAAAAAGAAAAATTAAAGTTCAAATTGCAGCCAAGCTAATAAAATATTATAAAATTAGTCTACCTGTACATATGTATAAGTAATATTTTATGTGCATATATATGTATGTAGTAACGTGAAATTACGCAAATTTGCACTGGCATTTCACTGGTACATATGGTGCTCAAAAACAGTTTTATTTAAAAAATGTTAACAATTCTGCATATTGAAATTTAACATCTTTATAATATTTAGGCCAAACTCCGAATCAGTTGGTTTTTAACAATATCTTAGAATCAATGTGAACGTAAAGCCTATCGTATCTACATAGATACATTAAGAAATGGACTTATACCACTTAAAAATAACGGCTCATATGTAAGCCCTTTAGATCGCAAAGAAAAAGATAAATATATACTTATTATGTTGGCAGATAAAGAAGAAAATGGGGTTGTTTTCGGATGGGGAGAGGGATAAAGTGAAGATCATAAGAGGAGATACCAACACGATCAAACTGCAGGCTAAGAGCTAGAATAAATAAACAAGTATTGAAATAAGCAACATTTGCTTTTGCATATATGTACATATGTATGTATGTATGTATTAACTGCATCCAACAAAACAAAAAGAACAGGAAAGTGAAGTGAAAATCACAATACATATACAAAATTATATGTACACTGAAACTTTTTAAATTGAAAAAAAAAAAAAAAATAATATATATATATTTTAAACGTTTGAAGAATATTGATGGTCCCCTTATTAAATAAATTTTCAATTAAAAATTTTCTCAGTGCTACAATATTTTATAAACATTTTTTTTTGTCAATTTGTTAGTTTAAATTGTAATAGCATACAGAAATGCCTTTCAGGCACTTTCATATAAATCGAATTTATATGTGAGGGCATATGTGTTATATACCCTGCAAAAATCGTTGGATCATGTTGTCCACTGGAGTACTTACCATTGTACTCCACTGTAATGCAGCAATGGGCCAACTCACATTTCTTCACGAACATATTGTAAGCCGATCATTGCTCGTTTTTAACGATTGTAATCACTACACGATGTTTATTGGACTGTGGGTACTCCATGGATTACTCTGATGTAATGCGGAGCTGGAGTATATGGTCCCATCCTAGGACATCGAAATGTTAATTGGACCATATTTTTTGTATGAATTGTGGTTAATTTTGGAGCACTCGGTTGGTCCATAGCGAGTACTCCATACATGCATGCATGGAGTATTCGCGATTTTTGCAGGGTAGTGTATAGCAGTTGAGCAGCTTTGCAAAAACATAATAAAGAAAAAAGAAACTGAAAAAAAAACAAAAACATTGAAACAAATATTGCGAACGAATAACCCTGCAAAAATCGCGAGTACTCCATGCATGCATGTATGGAGTACTCGCTATGGACCAACCGAGTGCTCCAAAATTAACCACAATTCATACAAAAAATATGTTCCAATTAACATTGCGATGTCCTAGGACTGAACCATATACTCCAGCTCCGCATAACATCAGAGTACTCCATGGAGTACCCACAGTCCAATAAACATCGTGTTGTGATTACAATCGTTAAAAACGAGCAATGATCGGCTTACAATATGTTCGTGTAGAAACATGAGATGGTCCATTGCTGCATTACAGTGGAGTATAATGGTAAGTACTCCAGTGGAACACATGATCCAACGATTTTTGCAGGGATGATCCAACGATTTTTGCAGGGAACAAACAAGTTATTCACCCGAAATTGTTTACTGTATAAAAATGAATAAAAACAAAGCATCAAAGGTGCAACGGATGGCGGTGTCCCCCCACTACTCCCACCAAAGCTCTTGCAACCATACTTATTTCCTTTCCCTACTGATATTTATGGGAAATAATCTACCACCTGTAACGCGAATAGGCTCAACGCATTGGGACCTTGGAGGGACTGCAGGTTTGGGTATACTCAGATCCTTAAGCAAGTCCCTGATACATTCTTAAAGCTAGACCACACAATACCGTCCACTTCCTGGGACAACAAATTTTCCACAAAGGTCCCAGAGAAGAGCGAGTGGGAAAATTAAATTAAACAGTGAAGCCAAGAAATCGCCGTCTTCACGAACGACTGTGGCAGTGGAATATTCAAAAGGAAGCTCAATAGAAATATGGGCCTACGCTTACCAGACAACTGCGGTGTTTTTCAAGCTGAGCTTATAGTTATCTGGAAACCGTTCTCTATCTAATTAACCTACCGGTGACTAACTCTATTTAGATTTTTTCCTACGGCCACACTCCCATAAAATCTTTGCAATATAGTGATACATTGTCACTAGTGGCGGTAAAGTGAAGGGAAGCTCTTACCAGGTTAGCCGATAAGTGCAACCTGAACAAAATATGGGTCCCAGGCCACAGTAACATCTCGGGAAACTGCGCTGCTGATGAGCTACCAAGGGAAGGCACCAGCTTACAAACAATCACCTCTGCTGGCTGGGTGAATCCTCCTCTAAATACTTGAAAGCACTGGCTGAGATCTCAATTCACGGAACAAGCTAACGCGGAATGGGCCATGGAACCAACATGTACGGTGTCCAGGCAAATCTGGCCCAAGCTGGACGAAAAGAGATCGCAATTTCTTAATCGCCTCTCTATCAGCCCATTAGTCGGTCTTATAACAGGTGGGCGCCCATGGGGCTCATATGGGCCTGCAAACAAATAACTTCTGCCGCAGCTGCAGGGACGAGGAGATAGAAAGCGTAGACAATATCTATGCCATTGTTCCGCCCTATCGAAGACCAGGTACAATCCTTTGGGTGTGGATCTTCAATCCGCAAATATAAACGCTACATTAAGCAAACGCGCTGGTTTAGAAAAAGCTGGTCTGTATATTTGACCACACAAATCGATGGACATTTATTCCCACGAGATAAATCTGAATCTGAAGTCTTTTTAGCTCGAACAGCTCCACAAGTATTGAAAAAACTGCGATTATTAGCAATTTGTAACGGCTATTGTCAATTTACTCAAAATTTTGGGGCTGTTCGTGCTAAGCGGATCCCAAACTCGAAATGCATAAAATATAGGCGGTAATGGATTAAATATGCAAGCACGACTATTGTAATAAGGTACGGTGTGTGGAACCATAAAGACAATGGAGAGTCACACCTGGTTAAAGATACTTTTGAAGTTTTCACCCGCAATAAATGGTGCCGAAAACAATTGTATTAGCCGAAATATCAGCGCAGCACTGCGCTCGATTACATCTTCCAAGTGACCTTTCTTGAAGGTGATATCCTCTTCCGATTTCTGCGTATATGCCTCCAACACAGCAATCCGCGCAGACGACTAAGTCACTAGCCTTATCGTCGGACACTTTCCTTAGCGGTTTTGTCCAGCCCGACATTTTTTGTAAAATGATACAGTATTTATTCGTAATATATGTAAAAGCTAAAATTTCATTTCCTGCAAACCAAATTTAAAGTAGTTGTCTGGCTGGGAAAGGTATCTGACAATCAAATTATTGAAACTATTACGAATATTTGGCAAGATTCAACATAAAGACAGAAATGAAAATGTCCTTCGTGTTTGTTTGTATAGGTGTGCCTATATACATACCCAGCAAAAAATATAAAGCTTATTTCATAAGGTAAAAAGGCGTATCAGGCCTTTATTCTGTAAGGAAAATTAGTTGTGTGGCGTATTCCTTATAATACCCCTTAATTTTCTGTACTTGGTGCATCAGGCATAAGAATTATATATAAAGAATTATTGTAAGCCATTAGGATGAATATAATAACCTTATTATAAAACTTATGCACCAAATCAAATCAGACTTTTATTATACCCTATTATAGGGTTCTGCTTGCCGTAATAGGACCTTTTATAAAAGGCTTATAACCCACTAAAAATCAGTCTTACATAAGGCGTTATAAAAATACAACGAGAACATTAACCTGATTATAAGGTTTATGAGCCAAATAGTATAAGGTATGGGCTCTATTTATTATGAATCCCTTAAGGGCAAGAATTTTTGTTTTTTGTTTACCTTAGCGAAAAAGCTTATTTGTAGCGCAAATAAGCCTAAAATAAGGCGTTACTATAAGCCATCTTATGTACTCTGTTTACCTTGTTTTGAGGTTTATCCGCTAGGAGTGAAACCAGTATTCCTTATTGCTTACCACCTATTATGCCAGTGTTTGCTGAGAATGAATGCATGTGTTAGTAAATATAAATGCACAACTGCATATAACTCATTTTCATGGACAACAAATAAAGCAAAAATTTTATGCTTGGGAAGAAATTGCGAGGGTATGTGAGTATGTATGCGTGTATTTGTGTAATTTTATGTGCATACGTTGAACTCAAGGAAAATCTGTTGAAAAGTGAAGAAACAACTACAGTCTAAGAAGACATAAAACAGCAGCTGCATATGTATGACGACCTCAGCGGTATTGAGCTGAAAGTTGAGCCACATGCATACATACATACATATGTATATATATGGCTACAAATGCCTTCATACATACCCATATGTAAAAATGATCTTTGATTTAATCGTCTGTTCATCTGTATAAATGAATGCGTTATATTGAATACTAATTTATTTATTAAATTATTATATTTTACTACTGAACATACTGGCAGATATTATATGTTCGTACATACATACATATGTATGTATGTAGCTCTTTCGATCTTGCGAAAGATCTTTTGAAATATCTTTGTATTTTTGAATTGGAAATTACATATATTCTCCTCGAGCTGAGAATCGAGCTCGAGTCGTCAGATTTAAATTCCTGCACGCCTACCATTAGGTGATGACTGCGTCTGTTTGTATGCTGCCGTACCTACGCTGGCCGTATGGCCACAGCAGAACAGCGCAATGAAGTATAGGGCGAATGGAACTACATAGTCCCGCGCCTGAGATTCGAAAGAGATCTTGGGGTCACACTAAAGCCGGAGGGTTGGCGCAAGGGTGCGGAAATTGCCGAACATGCTATACACGTAAGCCCATGGTTTCAAATTAACGGAAGAGGTCGGGTCTGATGCTTACTATGTCGATCGAGAAATAAATTGTATAGTGACGGTCAGAAGTTACATACACCCCCTACTTTCGTTGTTTAGAAAAGACAAAACAATGCGGAAAATGTGTATATAGTTTCGTTTCAAACCTTTTTGTGATTGTTTTACCTAAAACGAATCCGCCCTTGAACATAAAACAACTAAGTAATGACGAAAAAACGCAATATTATCCGTGTTTTTTTACACACGTATACGTTTACGTTTGCGCGTAAAAAAAACGCTTATCCGCGCTTAGATAATGCTTAGGAGATCCATCTAGCGGCAACTAGCTACACAACATGTTGTACCGAAAAGCGCAGACACAAACCTCTGGTGGCCAGTGTATAACATATAGTTGAATGGGTTGCGATGAATAGTGGACACACACCATTTGTTGAGGTAATACATAGAATTAGTGTAGAGGTGAAACATAGACACATATTTCAGTTACATCTGAGTATAATACGTATTGAAATTTAGTGGTACTAATTTTATGCGCAGCAATTTCAGGAGTATTTAAAGTTTGACGCTTAGCCGTCCATATAAAGTTTAAGCGTAAACGTCTATAGATGTAAAAAAAGCACAGCTATTAATCACTTAGCTAATGTTAAGAAGAACCATCAAACATTATTGAACACTCTAGGAAATGGTAAATAACTCGCTACAAAACGGGTTGTACTGAATAGCGGAGAAAGGCACCTCTGTTGGTCATAGTGTATAACCCATAACTGAATTGGTTTCGATGAATAGTGGACTCACACACTTTTTGGTCATAGAAGTGGAGAATATTGTAGAGATAAAGTGGAGAGACACATTTCAGTTTAAACTGAGTATATATAATGCATAAGCAAATTTAGCAGTACTAATTTTTTGCGTAACAATTTCGCAAGTGTAGATAAAGTTACACACTTAGCAGTCCATATAAAGTTTAAGTGCTTATGTATATACATGTTAAAAACACAGCTAATGTCAAACATTTTTCGTGAAATGCAAAAAAAAAGTTATGAGTCATCTGAAAACTCCGAATATCAACGACAAGAAAGAACATACATATAAGAAAACTACTTCATGTAGGGTGTGCAGTCTTGAAAGAACTGAAGCAAATGTTGGCATCTGCTCAAATTCAACCGAGTATTGAATACCCAACAAAAAACTGGTTAGCATATTTATATGTAATACTTATTCATATGTATGTTGGCAGTACCGTATATTTTCAAGGTAAAAATTCCGACACTTCATCGAGTTTATGAAATTGTATATATGTATGTGCAAAAATTTTGGAGTGTTCCGCCCTGAAAGCATCGACTACCGAAACTATTAATACAGTCATACAAATTTCAAAGACACCAATAAACCAAAAGTAAATAAAAAAAATAAAAATAAATGTAAGGCACGATAACCTCCGAAGAGATTTTAGGTCGAGCTTCTCTTCCAATTTTCGTCGTGTTCCTTTTTAATTTTTCATACAAATTGGCGGGACTGGACCTACTTGTTTCAGGTCGACTCCGAACGGCATCTGCAACGCAGACGAGTTTACACTGAGACGCTTTCCATGGCAGAAATACACTCGGAGTGCTTGCCAAACACTGCCGGGGGCGGCCCCGCTTAGAAAAATTCTCTTCTAATTGAAAAACTTGTTTCTAAAATTTTGATGTTCCTTTTCCCGAGGTGTGAACCCAGGATAGTCGGTGTGGTAGGCGGAGCACACTAACATCACACCACGGCGGCCGCCAAGTAAATAAGCATTTGTGAAATTCCGGTAGCCCTCCTTATAATTACCAGTTTTAGAAAAGTAGTATATCGTTAGCTTAATGTGAAAATGTGCTAAGTCACTTTTTTTGAAAAATTGTATTTTAATACTGTTTTAAAACTGAGTTCAAAATACATCGATCATAAAAAAAAATATTTAAATTTTTCATTTTTACATGCTGTGGGCAATGATGTGTAAATGTGCTAAGCTGTTAAAAAAAATGTGCTAAGTCAACCTATCAATAATATCAATCTGAATTACTAGTCATTTCTTTGTGCACGCATTTTATTTATTTATTTAATTCATTCAGTCTTAAAGTACATGCTTTGTTGTTGCTGTTGTATTAACCATAAAGACACTCCCCGAAGGCTTTGGGGAGTGTTACTGATGTTGATAGCCCTTTGCCGGATATAGATCCGGTACGTTCCGGTAACAAAGCACTATTAAGTTACTACTAGCTCGACCATCTCGGGAACGATTTATATGATCACATTAAACCTTCTAGGCCATCCCGCCCTCCCCACCCCCTAGTTCCATGAGGAACTTGGGGTCGCCAGAGCCTCGGCTGTCAATGAAACAGGATTCGCCACGGTTAGGTGAGTTGAAAATTGGGTTGGAGAAGCTATATATTGTGCTGGAAACCCCTTGAGAGAGTTGCGAACACAACCCCTTGAGATTAGATTTACCCAATTGAGACATGCCTTTGGTGTATTATAAATGCTTTGCGCTGACTATAATCTAATTCAATTCTTTCTTCTAATTGAAAAACTTTATTTCTAAAATTTTGATGTTCCTTTGCTCGGGGTGTGAAACCAGGCCATTCGGTGTGGTAGGTGGAGCACGCTACCATCACACCACGGTGGCCGTCAATAGTTAGAAATAGTTTGACAAATAAATAGTATTTTTTGTGAAATATATAGTTCTAGTGTTATATTTCAATCATTAAAGGGGAGGAGTGATGGGGAAACATATTGAGTAAAAAGTGCTAAGTCAGGAGAAAAAATTTGTTTTGAGTGAGGAAATTGTGCTAAGTCATAAAATAGCTGCTGGGTTAGCATACATGATTTTTATTTATCTTTTTCAAAGCTTCTACACTCAAAAGTATTGCAACTAACGCCGTATGTAAGACTAATTTTTAGTGGGTTTTAAGTCTTATTTAATAAGCTCTAATACAGCAAGCAGTTTCTTATAATAAGGCCTTATGTAAACCTTATTTTATTTGATCTATAAGCCTACAATAGCTCCTTAGGTAAGCCTTAGTATATACAGGCCATACCTTATACATAACGTTATCTTTCAGAAAACTTTGTGCCCGATGGCATAATTACAAAAAAATCAGGAGTTTTATAAGAAATACCCATACAACTAATATGCCTTTTAAAATGAAGGCCTGATGCCATAAGCCTTTTGGCCATATGAATTAAGCCTTAAATAAGGTTTATATTTATTGCTGGGGTTGTTTGTACATATGTTTGTTGCTGCAGTCTAGCAGTTGCGCATGCGTAAACACCTTGAGCGTAAAGGGGGTTGTCAAATTTTGATCGGTGACTACAATATCCTGCTGTTGCAGCATAATTCTCAGTGTTTAAAAATGTACAATACACATACCAATGGTAAGGAAAAGTTAAGAAATAATCGTTACTCCAGTATGTATGTATGTATATGTATATGAAGAAGACACATATACATAGATTAGAGTGCCCAAAAAACGGAGGGGAAGTTTAAGCAATTTTATCTTAATATCCATCCTATGAAAAAGATAAGGCACTCAGATCATGACAACCCATATGGGTTGTTGAAGTAGCTACAAAGCCGATTACCAACGGTTTAGGCAGGAAAACGGGAGATGGTTAGTGCGAGATGAAAGGTTTCATGTCCGTAAATCAGCCACCGAGCTGCACATTACCACTCTTTGTAGCATTCCTGGATTCGTAAAGATGTATAATTAATGGAATATTTTGAATATACTCATCCAGTGCACTTTCATAAGTTGTGACTTGAATTAATAGCCAGTAACCAAATCTCGTATTGAAAATACCGAAATCAAATATTTAAACAAAAAAATTCAAACGAAAAGAGTTTGACAACAGAAGAAAGACAGCACGAAGCAAGTTGCCGAAACAGGCAACTCGGTGCCCGTCAGCTTTCCTCGTCATCCTCTCTTCCGAAAGGAGCTTCCCGTGTATAAATACCGCCATAAAATACATATCCGGCTTCTAGTTCCCGGGTTTTCTTCATCGTAGGTCAGTAGTTTTGCCATGAAAAGCTCTTCATCGAAAATTCGCCCGCAAAAGCCATCGAAGCTCTGTAAATCTACACTCAAATAAATGGGAATGATTTTTCGCCATAGGAATATAGGGATTTCTTCCTTAAAACAATACAATTTTTCTAAAAACAAAAGAACAATATATCTCGTATGCATGGAAATTTTCTTCATTATTATACAATTCATATAGTAAATTTAGAAAAAAATTTCTTTGCATATTGCAAAAAATTCCTCCCAAGTTTCTTTCTCAGTGTTTATTTCATATTTGGCCCATTAGTAGCCCGACCCCGTATTTTGCTTACGTGTGGCGAATAAAAATCTGACAAATTTTATATTACGAGCATTCCATGGAAAATCGATTTTCGAATCGCTCTCCTTTTTAATTTTCAATGCCAAAATATTTTTAATATATCACACACCAACGTACCATGGAGGAAGAATTTAAAATTAGTATCAGATTGATAAAAAAAAGTATAATCAAAAAGAAAAACAAATTGAAAAATCAAATAATTCTCAAAAATTCCTTAGCAGCCATTTTTTATTCCTTCATATTAACTAACTGAAAAAATGCAGAATGTTCATTTCTGAAAATATATGGAATATGTATGTGAATAAAGATAAACTGGAGTAAATTTCCATGTATAAACCTTGCTTTAGATAATCCCTGCATCAATTTTTATACTCAGTTGAGCAGAGCTCACAGAGTATATTAAGTTTGATTGGATAACGGTTGGTTGTACATATATAAAGGAATCGAGATAGATATAGACTTCCATATATGAAAAATAATCAGGATCGAAAAAAAATTTGATTGAGCCATGTCCGTCCGTTAACACGATAACTTGAGTAAATTTTGAGGTATCTTGATGAAATTTGGTATGTAGGTTCCTGAGCACTCATCTCAGATCGCTATTTAAAATGAACGATATCGGACTATAACCACGCCCACTTTTTCGATATCGAAAATTTCGAAAAACCGAAAAAGTGCGATAATTCATTACAAAAGACCGATAAAGCGACGAAACTTGGTAGATGAGTTGAACTTATGACGCAAAATAGAAAATTAGTAAAATTTTGGACAATGGGCGTGGCACCGCCCACTTTTAAAAGAAGGTAATTTAAAACTTTTGCAAGCTGTAATTTGGCAGTCGTTGAAGATATCATGATGAAATTTGGCAGGAACGTTACTCTTATTACTATATGTACGCTTAATAAAAATTAGCAAAATCGGAGAAGGACCACGCCCACTTTTAAAAAAAATTTTTTTTAAAAGTAAAATTTTAACAAAAAATTGAATATCTTTACAGTATATAAGTAAATTATGTCAAGATTCAACTCCAGTAATGATATGGTGCAACAAAATACAAAAATAAAAGAAAATTTAAAAATGGGCGTGGCTCCGCCCTTTTTCATTTAATTTGTCTAGGATACTTTTAACGCCATAAGTCGAACAAAAATTAACCAATCCTTTTGAAATTTGGTAGGGGCATAGATTTTATGGCGTTAACTGTTTTCTGTGAAAATGGGCGAAATCGGTTGATGCCACGCCCAGTTTTTATACACAGTGGTCCGTCTGTCCTTCCGCATGGCCGTTAACACGATAACTTGAGCAAAAATCGATATATCTTTACTAAACTCAGTTCACGTACTTATCTGAACTCAGTTTATCTTGGTATGAAAAATGAACGAAATCCGACTATGACCACGCCCACTTTTTCCATATCGAAAATTACGAAAAATGAAAAAAATGCCATAATTCTATACCAAATACGAAAAAAGGGATGAAATATGGTAAGGTAATTGGATTGTTTTATTGACGCGAAATATAACTTTAGAAAAAACTTTATAAAATGATTGTGACACCTACCATATTAAGTAGAAGAAAATGAAAAAGTTCTGCAGGGCGAAATAAAAAACCCTTAAAATCTTGGCAGGTATTACATATATAAATAAATTAGCGGTATCTAACAGATGATGTTCTGGGTCACCCTGGTCCACATTTTGGTCGATATCTGGAAAACGCCTTCACATATACAACTACCACCACTCCCTTTTAAAACTCTCATTAATACCTTTAATTTGATACCCATATCGTACAAACTCATTCTAGAGTCACCCCTGGTCCACCTTTATGGCGATATTTCGAAAAGGCGAACACCTATAGAACGAAGGCCCACTCCCTTTTAAAAATACTCATTAACACCTTTCATTTGATACCCATATCGTACAAACGCATTCTAGAGTCACACCTGGTCCATCTTTATGGCGATATCTCGAAAAGGCGTCCACCTATAGAACTAAGGCCCACTCCCTCTTAAAATACTCATTAACTCCTTTCGTTTGATACCCATATTGCACAAACGAATTCTAGAGTCACCCCTGGTCCACCTTTATGGCGATATCTCGAAAAGGGGTCCACCTATAGAACTAAGCCCCACGCCCTTTTAAAATAATCATTAACACCTTTCATTTGATACCCATATCATACAAACAAATTCTAAAGTCACCCCTGGTCCACCTTTATGGCGATATCTCGAAAAGGCGAACACCTATAAAACGAAGGCCCACTCCCTTTTAAAAATACTCATTAACACCTTTCATTTGATACCCATATCGTAGAAACAAAGTCTAGAGTCACCCCTGGTCCACCTTTATTGCGATACCTCGAAAATGCGTCCACCTATAGAACTAAGGCCCACTCCCTCTTAAAATACTCATTAACTCCTTTCGTTTGATACCCATATTGCACAAACGAATTCTAGAGTCACCCCTGGCCCACCTTTATGGCGATATCTCGAAACGGCGTCCACCTATAGAACTAAGGCCCACTCCCTTTTAAAATACTCATTAACACCTTTCGTTTGATGCCCATATTGTGCAAACAAATTCCACCTTTATGGCGATATCTCGAAACGGCGTCCACCTATGGAACTAAGGATTACTCCCTTTTAAAATGCTCATTAACACCTTTCATTTGATACCCATATCGTACAAACGCATTTTAGAGTCACCCCTGGTCCATCTTTACGGCGATATCTCGAAAAGGCGTCCATCTATAGTACTTAGGTCCACGCCCTTTTAAAATAATCATTAATACCTTTCATTTGATACCCATATCGTACAAACGCATTCTAGAGTCAACCCTGATCCACCTTTATGGCTATATCCCTAAAAAGCGTCCACCTATAGAACTATGGCCCACTCCCTCATAATATACTCTTTAATGCCTTTCATTTGATACGCATGTCATACAAACACATTCCAGGGTTTCCCTCGGTTCATTTTCCTACATGGTTATTTTCCCTTATGTTGTCACCATAGCTCTCAACTGAGTATGTAATGTTCGGTTACACCCGAACTTAGCCTTCCTTACTTGTTCTATATAAAATATAAGGCGCGATATACTTCCGAAGAGAACAGAGATTCTCTTCCAAATTGGAGGGACTGGTGTTACATGTTTTAGGCCGACTCCGAATGACTTTTTCAAGGCTGATGAATTTTCACTGAAAAACTTTCCATGGCAGAAATACACTTGAAATGACTGTAGAGGGGCGACCCCGCTCATAAAAATGAAAAAACTTTCAAAACAAAGGATTTCATGTGTTGTAGGCGGAACACGCTATAGTATAATGGAAAATCGAAATTTGAAAACTGAATTTGACACATGGTAAGAACAATTTGTAAAAAATTTGTTTCGAATAAACATATTTAAATATTGTTGTTATTCTAACGAACCTTGATACAACTAATATTAAATGTAGTATTTGTTTTTTTTTTTTTTTTGAAGTATTAATAGTTTCGCTGAAGTTTCACTTGATTGACTGGTGTCCGGTACAAACGGATTCTGTTTTGCACATATACCTATGTACATTTTTTAAAGAGCAGGTTTCTATTTTTATTTAGACATGTACCACATAATATTAATGCACTTAATGTCCGAAAAGTTATAGTTTTTCTTCAGTTAGGGTCTAAAAATTAAAAAAAATAATAATAATTTGCACGATTTGTCCCGTTTGTTATCAACCGTGGAATGCTCCAGAAGTAATTATTGCGAAAAGCGGCCAGAACATTATCACTTTCTCTGGGTGCTTCAACGCTGCCTCCGATTAGGATGACGTAGATGACATCCCTCTAGAATCTGATCACTCTGTGAACATTGATTACCAGGTCGCCCTTTCCCTTCTGACCATGGCATGAAACCTTCCGTTTTTCGCCGAATTTTTAGTAACATTTTAAATTTCCTATACTCTGTGCCGTTTTTGTTTTTTTTTACCGGATGAGTCATGAACCTTATGGATATTTTAATGTTTAAACCTTGAGCAGCGAAGCCGATCATCCTCAGTCCATTTATTAATATTTGTGATTCTTGTTTAGACAATTCTTTTTTGAAAAGGAAAGTTGGTAATAAATAATATCACATCTTAAACGGTTTTAGCAGCCGATGCAAATATTTTCAAAAGATTCGAGGGGCCTTAGTAGGCGATGCCACGATCTTTTTTCAAGATATTTAAATACAGTTTTTAAGTCAACCTTACGAAGTTGATCATATAAAATTTTAGTATTATAGCTTTAAAAATTACGGAAATATCCTGTTAAGTATTGAATTATCACAGAATAATTTTTCATTTTGAAATAGTATTTAATTTTTACAGGAGTATTAGTCGCGGTCAGAAGTAGTGTGCTGAATTTCATTACAATGCATACCTTTCAAGTGAAAGTTATTGCAAAAAAAAAGTGTGATGATGACCCCTCGGACAAATAGGCTAACGGATAGACCCATGAATGGATGAGCAAAGGTAACATAAACTTTTTTTCGGTAGGATATCAAAAAAATCGGATTTTTTTATGGAATTCCCAAATAAATGCTTCTCTGAATAAGGGCAGCTAACAAGTGCATATACACAAAGTGCAAATAGCATAAGTTGTTTTTGTTAACGTTTTGTTTATTGGCTTAATAATGTTACATATTTTGTTTGTACACATTGTGTTTATTTATATGTTTAATTAAAATTTTACAGCGTTGTAAACATCTTTGTTTGCCGACAGATTTATAAAATAAATATAGCGCCTGATAATGCTATAAAGAATAGCGAAACGTTGGCGAAAAGTGGTATCATCGCAATATGCCAGTAAATGTATCTTTCTTTTCAGTTTCTCTTAAACAAAAATAATAATGGAATATTCAATTATTATAAGCCGGTGTTAGGCTCAGGAATTTTTAAATATTAAATAAAAATTTAACACACCAATAAACAAACAAACATGGAATAGTTTAATTTGAATTATGAACATTATATAATTGAAGAAACATTTCTTTTATAATTTTTTTCGGACAGTCTAATGTACGTGTATGTATATATTTCTATGATATACAGAGACATACATTGGTGAAATTTTCACAGGATAATGGTATATAAGAGATATGACTCTAATCAGTAATTACTAAACACGTTATCTTTGGTCATAAAAAAGGAGCAGGCAAACTGAAGATAACCGCCTGTCGTTTGAGAATTCAGAGTAAAGTGCAACGTACCACTTTTAAAAATTGTCAAATGGGCGCATTTAGAGAACAAAACTGTTTATCAAGTGTTTAGTGATCATTTCTTTGAATTTGTGTTTTATGGCATTTGTAAAAATACATTAGCTTCTGAAGTCAAGCTTTTAACAACGAGAATACGAACGAAGAGCTAAATAACAAAATTTTGTAAATTTGGACGAATAATCCCAATGTTAGTTAGAACAAGTAAAGGTGTCTAAGTTCGGATGTAACCGAACATTATATACTCAGCGTGAGCTTCAATTGTACATTTCATTTTAGATAAATTACTTTTCTACATAACATAAAATTTCTCCCCATTTCCTCTTACAATAAAACTTGATAAGTGAAATATTATTGATTCAAAACTATTTTTTGCTAAGTTATAGCTTATTATGTGGACGCACATAGAATACATAGAATTAGTGTACAGGGGGAAACATATACACATATTTCAGTTACATCTGAGTATAATGCGTATTGACATTTGGCAGTACTAATTTTATGCGTAGCAATTTCAGAGTACACCTCGTCCTTAGGAGTCCAAAACCGGTGTTCCAAAGTTCGTCGCTTAGCAGTTCAAGTAAATCTTTTAATCCTGTACAATCTAACATAAGGAAATTCATATGTAGATAAAAATAATAATGTAATGTCAATAGTTTTATAATTCAAATTCCCCTAAATTTCTGCAGTTTGTTAACAGTCAAAATTCTAATACAAATTATTTTAGACAGAATAGCCAATACGAAAATAATAATAGTGGATACAAAAAATTTAGTGGTCAAAATCATTTAGAAGCAATGGAAGTGATTCTCTGGACACTGAGCCAAATTTTCATTTATGGCCTCAACAACGTTCAAATTACATTCAAATTAAATCAGTAGTTGTTTTGACAATACACGTGTTTCATTATTTTGACCAAAGAACAACATATTAAAATTTCATCGAAATCAAAAATCATGTCCTGCGCGGACCGGGTGTCTTGAAATGGAATGAGCCTATAGCACTGCGACTTTGAACTCATACCTTCGTGAACGTCACTAGAAGCTCTATGTAGAGCTCCGAAGACTTTCTAACGGATTTTTTTGGTCGCGCTATACTGCCGAGCACTACCAGAGAAACACATTGAAACGTTAGGGAGTAACTATTCCGCCAAGGATGCCGCCCTCGAAATCATAAGCAGTCCAAGTGGATATTATTGCGTAACTCATTGGTGAAAATAGTATAATCCTTCATAATGTAAATTTTACAAGGACCCTGAATGCCTTTCTTAAATGTAGACCAAAATTTGCAGACGTTTGTGTTCGAAACATTGATTTCAATAGTCTTCGCTAAACCAGAACGAAAATTTAGAATGAAAGTCGACCGATTTTAAGTTGAAATATGTTAAGGTTATACCCTCAGTTCAAACTGTTGTTTTCCGGCCTTTTGATACAAGAATTCATTATGAATAACTGCGTAGCTTCAGTTTTCAAACTAGTTCGACTGTCCACTACGTTAGAGTAGTAGCATACACGGTCAATTGTTCGACTGTCTTGGGAAACTTTTGCTTGTTGTTGTTGTTGTTGGTGTTGTAGCAGTGCTTCGCCCCACCTAACAGCCGCGACCGATCACAAATTGTCATCAATATCCTCTAACGGGAGTCCAAGGAAACTGGCTGTTTCAACAGGGGTGGACCATAATGAAAGGGGTGTTAGAGGCGTTGGTTCCACATTACAATTAAAGAGATGGTAAGAGTTTAACCTGTTACAGTATCCAGAACGAAGTTGAGTGACACGCGTTTCCCTGGGGAGTATGCGTTCCTCTTCCACAAGTTTTGGGTACTTTTCTTTGAGTACTGGATTCACCGGGCAATTCCTGACATAAAGGTCCGACGCCTGTTTGTGGAGTTCACCAAGGACCTGCTTGTGTTCTTTTGCTTAATACGGCTGGGTTCTCAGGTGCCGTATTTCCTCAAAATGCTTACGGAGATGACTCCTTAAGCCCCTAGGCGGTGTTGGCTCATCAATAAGATCTCTGTTTGCATGCCCAGGTTTCTGAGTATTCAACAGGAACTGTTTGGTTAGCATCTCATTTCTCTCCCTGATGGGGAGTATTCTCGCCTCATTATGTAGATGGTGTTCTGGGGACATAAGAATACAGCCCGTGGCGATTCTGCTTTTGCTTTCTTTTGCTTCACCACTTTTAGTGTTCTTGCGAAGGACAAAGCCTCACCTTGTAAATATATGTGCCTACGTATTCACATATGTAACAGGGGCCGAAACGTGTAGGTGATATTTAAACTTGGTTGATAGGCTAGAACCACTGTGATTACTTCCCAGGGACTAGTTGGGATAGGGCCGCCAACTTTGGGAAATGTCAAAACTGGAGAGTTGGGTGTTGAATGATGAAGTGTGAAAATCAAAATTAACACATCAGACGCTATTTTAAAGTTTCGCAAATAAATGATTAAAAAATTTATGTATAAATGATTAAAAAATTTGGCAATTTTCAAGGTCTTGACACGCTGGGGAACTTGGTTGGAGGCAGTATCATATTATGCAAACAATTTTAACGCAATCAAAGATATTTTTTTATTTATTTATTTATTTATTTATTTAAAGTCGACGCAAACACAAAGCGGTCGACTAATTATTGTAATAGACAGATATATATGTAAAATACAGAGCCATTCTTAAAATTAAAAAATTCAAAAAAGGTACATAGAAACATTTGACATCGCATTGTATAAGAAAAAATAAAATTAAAATATCAGGCTAAACATAAGAGTATAGCAGTATGTAAAGCAGCAAACGAACATTCAAAGCCAATGCAGTTATACAAATCATTGTACCGCGAGCACCAATGGCGCAGGGGACTGTTTCTAGCAAAATTTTGCCGGCATAGAGGTAAATGAAAAGGCACAAAATGCCTGGACGCCCTAGTAGGAACCGCAAAATTTAGTTGACTGATTAGGTCAGGGGAGTCAATCACACCAATGATGAGCTTGTGAATGAACATAACGCCAAGTAATACTCTACGATTCTCTAGAGATGGCAAATTAATTAGAAGAAGTATATTCCTGTATGGTGGAAGATGAGTACTTGATTCCCAGTTGAGACCTCGTAATGCAAAAATTAAAAACCGTCTCTGGACCGACTCAATCCGATCAACATGGATTTGATAGATCGGAGACCAGACACATGAACAGTACTCGAGAATAGGACGTACCAGCGAGGTATAAAGGATCTTTGTGAAATAAGGGTCATCAAACTCTTTAGCCCAACGTTTGATAAAACCTAATACACCAGTTGCTTTGTTTATAGCGGTTGAAATATGTGTGGTAAAACTTAATTTCGGATCAAAAATAACTCCTAGATCAGTAACAATAGATATCCGCTCCAAGGGGTCGCCGTTAAGTGTATAAGATGACAGGACCGGCTTCACACGGTGAAAAGTCATTTGCTTACATTTAGAGTAATTCAAAAAAAGTAAATTTGCAGTACACCAGCTTTGAAATGAGTCCAGATCGGCCTGAAGCTGATTAAAACAGAACAAGTTCGAAGGCAGATATGTGTAACAAAGTTTTACATCATCTGCATACATAAAAACTCTAGAATGTAATATAACCTTTGGTAAGTCGTTAATGAACAGGTTAAAGAGTAATGGACCCAAATGGCTACCCTGGGGCACGCCAGAAGTTATATCAAACGACTTTGAAAGATTGTTGTTAAAGAAAACTCGCTGAGTCCTATTTTCAAGATAACTTGAAATCCAACTTAATAAAGGCGCTGGAAAACCCAGAAGATCAAGTTTGGTAACTAAGAGCTCGTGATTAACAGAGTCAAATGCTTTACTAAAGTCGGTGTAAATTACATCTGTTTGTTTGCAAACTAAAAAACCATTCATAACAAAAGACGTAAATTCAAGCAAGTTGGTAGTAGTTGATCTCCGATGAACAAAACCATGTTGACAAGGTGATATTAAAGAGCTACACAAGTATTGAAGCTGGTATGTAATTATCTGCTCAAAAGTTTTAGGGATAGCTGAGAGCTTAGCTATGCCTCTGTAGTTCTCAATATTAGACCTACTACCTTTTTTATGCAAAGGTATAATAAACGATTGTTTCCAAATAGATGGGAATGATGCGGATTCCAGAGACAGTTTAAATAATTTAAAGATAGGCTCTGATAAGCTGACAGCACAGTACTTAAGTACACAACTAGGAACACCATCCGGACCCGGCGAAGATATCGGTTTCAATGCAAGAAGTTTATTAAGAACAGTATCTTTATCAATAAATGGGTTTAAAATATTATTAGAACTTTCCAAGCAATATGGGTAAAGATTAGACTGGACACATTGGGATGAATAGGTTGATTTAAAGAATTCAGCAAATAAATCAGCGATTTCGTGATCAGAATTTGCGTTTTTGCACCCATAAATAAAAGTAGATGGGAAACCAGAAATTTTCCTTTTGGAATTAACAAATCTGTAGAAACGTTTCGGATTATTAGTAAATTGGAATTTGCAACATGATAAGTAACCTTTATAACACTGCTGGTTAAGACGATGAAAATTGGAGCGCGCCACTAAATATTTAGATAAATCAATAGCTTTACCAGATCTTTTGAAACGCTTATAGAGTCTAGATTTAATATTATCAAGTCTTAATAGTTGCTTTGAGAACCAAGGTGGTTTACCCGTGGTGGTACTGGAATAACGAAGGGAGACATAGCTTTCAAACAAAGCATCAAGAGAACTATAAAACAAGGAAGTCGCTGTTTCAACGTCTGTACACGCATAAAGACTCGACCAGTCATGGGCAGAGATCAAATTATTGAGCTCACTAAAATTCGTCTTTGAAAAACATCTCGACCGGGGTCGGGAATTGGGCTTAGAAACATCGAGCATCACAGGTTGAACAACATCCAGTACTATCTCAAGCGTAGGATGAAGAGGGTCTTCAGGAAGGGATAATGGGGGAGTTCGGGTTAGAGTAATACCCGCAGAGTCATCTGTAAAAACTAAGTCTAAGATTTTCTTTTGGAATTTAAAACATTATTAATTTGGAGAAGAGATGTATCTAGCAGGCTGTTTAAAAACTCGTGCTGAGTAGTGGGAGTCATGAAATTTGAGTCGATGGTATTGATCCAATTTACTGATGATAAATTGAAATCACCAAGAACTACTAGGCGGTCTTTGTCTCGCAATTGCGAGTACAAACTGCAAATAACAGTGCTATGACATGTATAAACGTGTATATCCGATCGTGGCGGTATATACGAGCAGCAGATAAACAAACTAAAATTGTGCAAGGCAAGCTTTACTGCTATAAATTCAATGTCATTTGTGGTGTCCAATAGCAGCAACTCAGATGGAAGCGTCGAGTCAACAGCAATAAGGACACCACCTGCTCTAGATTCACGATCACGCCGATAAACTACATATTTACGTGAAAAGAGTTCAGAGTTAAAATTGTCAGCTTTTAACCAGGTTTCAGTAAAAGCTATAACTTGAGAAGTAAAAATAAAACTATTCAGATAAAAGGTACTTAATTTCGATCTTAGGCCACGAACATTTTGGTACGTGATGGTTATTTTTTCACTGTTTCCGCAGGGATTTTTGAGTTTTTTGAAGCTCCTGCGGCGTTAGGTTTTTTTGTAAACAAATGCACAACTGAATGTTCCGGCCAGAATGTATGTTCAAGAACTCTATCAAAATAAGCGTCTGGCACTGATATTTTAAATGATGAAATATCCCTATCATATCTAAAATTAAATTTGTAAACGCCTATTTTAATAGGTTGTGAAAGGTCTAGCTTATCTTCTATATACTTAATAATATCATTTTCCATAAGCGAAGAATGAAGACGAGATACAAAAATTGTCCTGCGAGGCGGCACGGCAGTCACCTGCCTCGGTTGCGCATTGTCAACATTTGGCAAACGCACAGCGGCGGAGGTAGAATCACCACCAGTGTAGGTGGAGCTGGAAGCAGCATTGTCATTATTAATGGTTGTTATATCATTAACAGCAGTAATTTGAACTTGAGCCAAGGGTGTAGGTTTAGCATTCGTGTTTACCTTATCAGCGGCTATGTGTTCAGCAGCAGCGTGGGCATGTGCAGTTTTTGCAGTTTTATTGGTAACGTCTTTAGCATTAAGGTTAACAGAAATGTTATTAGCAGTCGAAGGCTTAACATTGGTATTTACAGCATAAGAGGTACTTGAGGTGTCGACGGCATCATTATTAGTCTGTGGGACGACAGTATGTACTTTATCGGCGGCGGTGAAATTGTTTGAATTAGCGGCGCCAGAATTTTCAACAGTAGACAGCCTGGCGTCACTGCAGACAGCGGACGGTGACAAAACAATTGACGAAAACGAAGGTGGGATAGGCACAGAGAGGGGTGTAGGTGTGAGCATAGCCGATGCATTATCAGCTATATGTAGCTGTGAACCTTCTAGAGGAGTGTTTAGAGGGGGACCCGTACACTGCGAATGCGAGCCAGAAGGCACCGGCGAGAAAGTGCATAGATCCATCGCATATGTAACCATAGCATCGTTGTTGTGTTTTGGGGGCAAAGTACACGAACTCACTGCAGCTTTGAGCGCACCGATTTCGGCAGCCAACACACCAATGCTATCACGATTGTTCTTATTGTTTTTATTCTTATTTTTAGCACTGCGCTTATTTGAACTTGCTTTTTCCTTCGCTTTGTCTTTGTTGCTGCTTTTTTCATCCTCCATGTTAACAGCTTGGTTACAACAAATTAAGTTTTTTATGCCATCTATTTGGGTAGACAAATCCCTGAATTTTACTTCAAAAGCAGTCATTATGGCTTCTAGCCCCAGTTTTTGAGAGGCTAGGACGGAGTCAAATGCCTTCGAAACTTTAATAGGCGCATTTACACACTCCGCACACATGTAGCGTATATGATAATTTGATTTTATTAGTCTAACGTCATATTCAGTGATGGCGCCCTCACAGCACGCGCGATGGAAGCGCTTTTTACAAAAGCCATTACACGGCACACATGTATTGTCAGTACGACCAAAACCCTTATCACATTTTCCGCAAGTCATCCATAATTAAGTTGAGATCAAAAACTCGAGAACAAAATACGAAAACAAAAACGAAAACAAAGCGAGCAAGTAGATTCAATAATGAACGTTTGGTCACCTTTATATAAACTGATGGTCAGATGTCTTCACACACAGGTGGCGCAGTTGACCGCTTGGCAAGTGACAGGTTAGTTAGTAATGGCGCAAAGTGTATTTACTTGTTCTATGCACTAATTGTTGTTGCATGCAATTAAATTTATAAGTGCATTAGTTATTGTTGTTGCACTGCAATTTAATTTTAGATTCACAACTATCCACTTTTACAAGAAATACGCCAGAGAGCAAAAAAACGTCCATTAACTTTCAATCAATAGAAAGGATATAACCATGTATTTAGCAATTCTCACAATTGTTTGACACTTTAAACCAATTAATTAAATTTTCAAAAGGACGAGCAAAGAAACTTTCGACTTGCTTGGCCAGAGTTGCCAGATGACGATCTCAATGACGATACCGCTTGCATTAGTTTTGCAAAGAAATTGTTTGTAAACAAGGGAATTCGAGAGAACTTGGCTTATATTCAGGCTAACTTTGGGTTTATAGTAGGCGAGAGAAATTCATTCAAAATTCTTCAGAAAAGAGGTTACTTTTCTACCTAAACATATTTACATACTTTTATATACTATTTCAATCTGCTTTTAACTTGTTGACACCATGCATTGTCTTACGGACTATTTATATAAAATCGTTTTAATTTCAATATTTTCAAGTGCAGAACACATTTTTATTTCAGGACAATTTTAAATGACTTAAAAGTTGGATTTTAGAACGTAGATTTATACCGATTTTCTCCTTTAAGGCCCGTATTATGTATGTCACCGTGAATGTTTGCGTCGCATTCACTCACATTCATATTCACCCAGAATTCGTATTTTATAACTTCTTACGTATCGCGTTTGTCCTCTTACGTAGTCACTACGTATTCACTGAGACTGTCAAACCCAATACATAGCCAGTATAGCCACTTATTACTTTTGTTTTTTCGGAAAACTTTGCAGTGCAATTTTTTCGGAATAACATCGTTTCAACGAGCTGGCAATATTGCAGCGAAACACCTGACAATTGTAAAAAAAAGAAAGCAGTGTAGATTGCAATATTGATGTTTTTAAAACCAGTTGCTTGTTTATTTTTCAATTTGATAGAAAAATATAATAGAAAATCTCAATAATACCTTTGCGAAGATACCAATAAATGCTTAAAACAAATCCTAGCCTGCTTTAAGCTTTTGAGGAAGCAAAACAATATCCTCATAATGGAATACAGTCGAGGATTCTTAGGAGAAAGATTTTCAAACCTGCAAAAAACGTTGAGAGCAATGAGGGACGAATATTGGTATAATATTGGTGTACGGTATATTGCTCCCAGCAAGTTCGAAGAAAGAATTTCCCAAAGGGGAAAGCCTTCACCTTCGCTCCTTAAGGAGGATAGGCTATAACCTCAAATAGTAGTCAAAAGTCCCATAAAGGTGCTTCTCGACGCACCTTTGTTGTTGTACACCATCTGCATAACAACGTCTGTCTAGACACTGCTTCACGATAGTTGTAGGAAGCTAACTGTCGCCATGATGTCTATATGAATCCACGAATTCAGTGAACAGTTGTGGACGATGGTCATCAATCAATGTCTTGTTCCTGCATGCCAGCAATTAGTTCAAAGGTATTGAGGAGGATTAAGGGTAATTCTATACGACAGCATGACACTGCTAATACGCGCCCAAAAATATCGAGAGAGGTGTCAAAAGACCCGTATTGACCTCGACAACAATAATCCGAAGGCGGAAAATAAAAATTTGATCTCTGTCTGTAGATATTTACAGTTGAAGCTAGCAATTTTCATGTGGTTGTTGTAATGCTGTGTACTGAAAAAAATTTTGTGTTCAAAGGGATTTTGCACGCATTTAATTTTGATCCCACCCCATTGCTGGACCAGCTAGAGTAATTTTTTAAGCGCGGCCGAAGACCGCCAACGCAGAAAGGTGTTCTGCGCAAAAAGACTATAGATGCAACCCCCGATTTCGGAGGGACCCGGGGTTATTTTTTGGTTTTTGGTAAAATTCTAGTTGAGGGGTCGACTGCTAATACGCTACCAAAAATATCAAAAGAGGTGGAGGAAAATAAAAATGTTAATTCATTCAAAAGATACTAACGAAAAACCGTAAAATGATCCACGGGTCCTCCAAAACGGGGGGGTAGGGGGATCCATGGTATTTTTGCGCAGAACACCCTTCTGCATTGGCGGCCTTCAGCCGCGTTTATAAAAAATTACCCCGAATGGGTCCAACACCGGTCCAAAACCAAAACTATATCCGCGCAAAAAACTTATGTTCACAATTTTGTGGGTACGACAACATTACAACAACCACATGATAACAGCCAACTTCAACTGCAAATATCTCCGGACAGGGAAACAATTTTTATTTTCCGCCTTCGGATTATTAATACTGATGTCAAGACACCTCCCTCGATATTTTTGGTAGCGTATTAGCAGTCGACCCCTCAACTAGTCTTTTACCCGCGTATTAGCAGTCGACCCCTTGTCTAGAGTATTACCAAATTTCTTAATTTTTTTTCAATATTTTGTGTATTTTATTATAAATAATTGTCGGGGTTGATTCTGGATAGGTAGAGTTTAACCTGATACAGTATCCAGATCGAAGTTTAGCTAGAGTGACGCGCATTTCCCTAGGGAGAGTGATTTCCTCCTCTGCTAGTTCTGGGAATTTTTCTTTGAGTACCGGATTTGCCGGGCAATGGATATCACTGAGGACCTGTTTGAGCTTTTTTGCTACATACGGGTGTGTTCTCAGGTGCCGGAGATGACCCCTTAAGCCCCTGGGCGGTGTAGCCTCATCAACCAGATGTCTATTGGGATGCCCAGGTTTCTGGGTATTCAACACAAACTGTTTGGTTAGCATTTCATTTCTCTTCCTAATGAGGAGTACTCGCGCCTCATTATGTAGCCTTTAGGCTCGGCGACCATATCGGGGACGCGTAGCATGCAATCGACCGGTCAGTTGCTTTGTAAGTGGCAATGAGTGTTTCTTTGTCTTTACCCAAAATGCCGCCGGCAAGAGAATTGAGGATTTTATTACGGCTCTGGATTGTAGGGATAATTGCGGTTGCATGCTCTCCAAAGTGTAGATCCTGATCGAACGTCTCACCTAGGATTTTTGGGTGTAAGATAGTCGGTAGCGTGATTCCATCGACGTGGATGTTCAATATGGTCGACATTTGACGTGTCCATGTTGTAAATAAGGAGATGGTTGTTTATTTTATTACCTAGCTCATCGATGGGTGGCCCGGGACCTGTAGCCATTATCGTGCAGTCATTGGCGTATGATAGAATGGTAACTCTTTCTGGTGGCGAAAGGAGCTTCGATATGTAGAAGCTAAAAAGAAGCGAGGATAGGACACCACCCTGTGGTACCTTGTTTAATGGGCTTAAATGTTGCGTTCCTGAATTGTACCGGTTTGCCGACGAGACAGATAATTTGCGATACACCTTTGAGGCTTAATTTACTACGTTGTTCGAGAATCGGCAGAATCACTGATTTATAAGAAAATAAAAAAAGTAGCACGGAGTAATAATTATTATAGTTATTAAAAAATCCACAATAAAATTATTATTTTTATTTTCCTATTACTACGAATTAGTTTCTGACATAAAACTAAGAAAATAAGGATCGTGACGAAAGCCAGTTACAAAACTATGTTATAACTATTGGTTATAATCAGTGATTCATTTTAAAAGGTTTGTTTTTTTTTTTACTCGTAAAAGTCCTTTTAAAAACTTTTCCTTTGTGAGAGTGTATGGGATTCCGGGGATACCCATAGCATTTTCATAACGAATCATGCATCCTTTTTCAAAAAAATCCACAAAAAAACTAAAATCCGGACATTTATTTTATAAGGCCGAAAATAAAAGTTAAACCCGGACTTCTTTTTTTTAAGAGCAGAATAAAAGGCGACCCCATAACTAGGCGACCCCATAACTAAGACACGGTTCGTCCAAATTAAACGAATTTTTTACCAATCCATTCACGTAAATATCTGGATTTGAAACCTGTAGGGACACTACAATTTTTTCGACTCACACTTGAAACTTGTAATCGAAAAACCATAACCAATTGTTGTTGTTGTTGTAGCGATAAAGAAACTTCCACGAAGGTTTCGGGGAGTGTTATCGATGTTGATGGTCCTTTACCGGATATATATCCGGTATGTTCCGGTAACATACACCATTACAGTACAAGCTACACCATCTCGGGAACGATTTAATATGACCACATTGAACCTTCTAGGGCATACCACCAATAATTTTTTCTGAAGGACTTTTATTACAAAAGGATTAACAGTTTGGGTCCCTGGCTATAATTTTTATAGGTTTCGCTTTTTTTTATTCCTGTAAAATTTGGCGAAATATGCATACACATTGAACGAAGCTCTAAATATAAACTTTATCGGCTGTCTATGGAAAATATCAATCTTTTTTTTTACGAAATGTTAAGATTCTTCAATTTGTACTCAAAAATTATAAAAAACGACAATAAAAAAGCGAAGTGAATGAAGCAAACGCGACCCAGAAGCAAGTGAATATTTTGACAGCAAAAATGAGTGTTCGTCACACTTTGCATCGCACTGCCGGATTCCCATGACATGCTGATTGGAATCTTGTTGCATTCCAACAGGAAGATTGGAATCCACTGCATTCCGAAGTCATGCTGAACGGAATCTGATGCATTTCGCCAGTATAAGATTTCGGCATAAGATCTTATTTCTGCTCATATTTCTTATTATTATTATATTCTGAAATTAAATAGTAATGTTCATTAATATTTTTTTGTTTGTAATATAACATTGTTGAAAGCTCGATATATCTTAAATTTTATCTTTTGAGTTGTATATTTATATATCTTTTATATTATGCAGTCGACCATAGTTTGTCGTCGACTTTAAATAATAAATAAATAAATAAATATAATACTGTTACGAATATTAGCAAAACTAAGGGGTGCTGCTATATCTAAGCCGATGCTAAGCAGTGACGTGAATTCACATCAATAATTCAATCATTATGTATCTACATAAACGAAACAATAATTGCGTCTACACATATGTACCATGTACGTATACGAGCAGCGGAGAGTCAATCCACAAACACATGCATATATCTGAGATACTCCTGAAAGTATGCAATGAGAAGCTATAAAATCGTGCAATTGTAGTTACAGCTGAGAAGTTTGAGAGCTGATGGACTAGGAGATTCTGGAAATGGAAGCGCCTAGAAGATGCAACGTCGAAATCGGAGAGTATAAAAGGCAGCAAATGTAGAGGCGCTGGAATTCAGTTTGATTTGAGCTATCAAGCAGTTATTGATTAAGCACGCAATCTGGCGGGCAAAAGTAGAGTTTCATTTGAGCTATCAATCAGTTTGGTTATTTAGCAAGCTATTCGTTGCACAGTTTGAGTGTTATTGTGAAGTACTTTAATAAAGGCCATTTTGCATTATTACATATTGGAGTAATTTATTCAACAGTTTAGTCATTCGAACTTAGCAGAGGGTTGCAAATAAGAAGATTTGCAAGTAAATTCGTTACAATACGAAAAAACATAAGACAATCACCGGCAGTCGCCGATAGTCACTAAAGTGAATGAATGCTCTTATATGATATGAATTTGGTTTCACTTCGGTGAAAGTGACTCCTCGCGTCGCTTTGCGTTATACATAATAACGCCGTAAAACGAAATTACATAAATGTTGAGTTTAAAAATGCACGGTGTACGAATTAGTAGTGGATTAGGCTAGTATATACTAAGATTGGTAATTTAATAACTTATATTTAGATGGCCTATAAATATTTTATTGGAAGCGCAGCAGAATATAGAAAACAATTTAAAATAGGCCAGAGGGCCAGTAGCGACAGCAATATTGAAAAAATTTAACATGGTATTTGAAGCGAATAAAGATTTGCAAGTGATAAAAAAAAATTTCCGGGATTGTGAATGGTGAAATGTCGGTAGCATGGCCAGAAAATATAACCACAAATGAGGTGGTTTTTGAATTGGGCACCGAGAGGAGTTTTAGTTCATTCAAATCAATGCTTGGCGATAATTGCATGAGATTATTACCCTAAAATTTTAAAATGCACTTAGTGGCACTATGCTACTATGATAGCAAGGGCGAAAAATCATAGTCAACCTCTGTATATATGTATTTTTAAATATATTTCACTGTACGTCAAGGTGTGCATTTAAAAATTTAAAAATAAATGCCTTTTCTTGCCTTTTTTGAAAACTCATTTTGCCTATTTTAAAATTTTTGCTGCCTTTAAATCCTAACCATGTTAATGAGTATTTAAGGCAAATACGAATTATAAAAAAAAAAGACAAAAGATTTTGAAACAATTTTCGGAAAGTATAAAATAATTTATATTTCTCATCAGGATATATATAAAATACATTTTTTAAATGATTTGCTGCGGCGTTATTTGAAACAAGGAACAGTAGGCATTAGGCCGGGTCGATTTGTGGGGAGGCAAAAAAATCGCCCATTGCTCTGTGAAAATCATATTCTAGGGATCAAAATAAGAAACTTTGCCGAAGGAACCATACCTCTAAAACGAATTCTGATGTCCCCCCCCCCCTTTGGGTCGTAGGGGAAAATTTTGAAAAATCCCACTTTGAAATGCCTATGTTTTTTCTTTTTGGAGTTTATTTTTCTCTTTAGAAATTTATTTAGTCAGAACATATGTAAATGAAAAAATGAATTTAACTTAGTAATAGAAAAGAAATTAAAAAAAAATTATTAGAAATTAGCGTTTTTACAACCCCCTTTTAAAACCAAGGCATCACTGTGATGCATTTACATGTCGTAAACATAGTTGTGTGGGCTTTTTATTCAAACGTTTTCAAAAATGAAGGTATCGCTGTGACACAATTGCAGATCGTAAAATTGCTTGTGTTGTTTTTTTTAAGCCACCACAAGACACAGCAGGTAGAATTGAAATTGCCCCTACCCAAAAGTTCCACCCAAAGGGGGGGACATCAGAATTCGTTTTAGAGGTATGGTTTCTTCGGAAAAGTTTCTTATTTTGATCCCTAGAATACGATTTTCACAGAGCAATGAGCGATTTTTAAATCGACCCGCCCTAGTAGGCATATATTCTGAGTTAGACGATTGTGAGCATTGCTGTTCAAAGATTTTTATATTGAAGTGCAAATCACAAAACATACACAAAATTATATGTATAATGAAACTTTTTCAAATTGAAAAAAAAAATAAATTTATTTTAAATGTTTAAAGGATTTTGATGGTCCCCTTAATAAATAAATTTTGACCCCAGTATGTTTTTGTTGTCAATTTGTTAGTGTAAATTTGAATATTACACCGAAGTGTCCTGGCTTTAGTATACGGTATACGGTATACGTTTCGTTGAAAAAAAACGCCTATCCTCGCTTAGATAATGCTTAGGAGACCCATCTAGCGGCTGTGGTTAAACAACTAGCTACAGCAATAGGGTGTACCGAAAAGCGGAGACACAACGCTCTGATGGCCATAGGGTATAACATATAGCTGAATCAGTTGCGATGAATTGTGGACACACATAGAATACATAGAATTAGTGTAGAGGGTGAAACAAAGACACATATTTCAGTTACATCTGAGTATAATGCGTATTGAAATTTAGTAGGGTAAAATTTATGCGCAGCAATTTCAGAGGTGTATTTAAAGCTTGTCGCTTAGCAGTCCATATAAAGTTTAGGCGTAAACGGATATACGCGTGTTAAAAAACACGGCTATTATTCTTAATTATGAGAGTGCTATTTTTTTGTATAATCAAAATGTGAATTTGTATCTGTGCCTATTCTTCACGGCATAACAAAAACAAAAGTGCTATAAGTGTATAAGGGTTGAGCAGCTCTGACTGTGAGTATAACGTTATAAATAAAGTGTTAATTAAATTAGTTTCCAATAATAATAAGATTAAATTCCTAAAGTGTAATAAATTGGCACTTGATGTTGGTAATAAGGAGGATATTTTTGAAATAATAGAACGTATACATAATGAAAGTAACCAAAGAGGAATTTCTGAAAATGTTTAGGAAATTTAATTAAAATATTTCGATCACAATTAAAAAAAATATTAAAAAATATTTTAAAAAATATATTAATAGTTGTATTATTTGCTTCGAAAATAAATAACCTTTCAAAAAAATTGTATCATGCATTGACTCCAAATGGTCACAACGAAATTGTACATATAAATATTTTTCAAGTTTGTAAAACATATTTTTGACTTCAATCGACATATTTACAAAATTAGCTTCAGCCCATATACTTTTTTTTTTAAAGAATATGTGTACTGTTAAGGTGAAATTTGGCGAAAGAATATCAATATCAGGCAATCCAAAACTTTTAATAATGGATAATCAATTTAATAACGCTTTAATAAAAATGTTTTGTGGAGAAAAAAGATTGCAGCGCATTTTACTAAACCAAAAGAGCATACACGTGATTCAGACGTTGAAAGATTCCCTTCAACTCTTTTAGACCATCTCCATCTTAGGATTTTGAGAAATTCAAACGATATTGAAGATATTAAAGAATTTGTTATCAAAGGAACTGGATTTTATAAAAATACGATTCATAGCACAACTAAAATAAAAATAATTGATTTTTTAAATAGATCCGATATTGATTACAATATAATCGCGTATGAAATGAGCCAAAAAAAGAAATATGTTATAAACAAAATAAATAAAAAAAGAGAGAATATAGCAAATTTCGATACAGGCAATATTTATGTCAAAAATCCGAAGGAAACTAGACAAAAAATAGCTAAAAGATTTGTCAAACACAAAAATTTTGATAAAATAGATTTCGCCCAGATTAACAGGCCTTTGAGGAATTTGCAGAGTAAGAATTTCTGTTTGTTGTTTTTTGTTAATTTAAAACAATCTGTTTGTGAATCTTGAATTGAAATTCGGAGGGACTCTAAAGCAGCAGTTACCCACCGACGTGTGAAACGTACGTATACGTATGCCGTACGTACACACATTTGAGCGAAATTTATGCCCGTAGTGGCAACGAAAAAAATGTTGCCATTGACGTGTTTGAAGGCATGCTTATGGAAACATCAACTTTTTCTATTTTAATTTTTGATGTTGTAAAAGGCTGGAATTAATATTAAATAAGTATAAATAGATTACATATTAATAATTTGCGCTTTTACATAATTATTTCGAATTATTTCCACAATTTTTCAAACTTTAATTAGGTGTTTTTGCATAAAACTGCAAACGGTCAAAAATTAGCGCACAAAAGTTTACTAGGCAACTCTGTCTAGTGAGAGAGCGATCAGCTGACACGTTCTTACGGAAAAACTCAAAATTGTTTTGATTTCTACGTTCCGGGCTACGTACGTACTTGCGTTGAACGTCGGTGAGTTTTCGTTTACATTGCACATTTATAGGATAGGTCGTGTCAGCGGACACGTTTTTTGTACGCACGTTCGTGGGTAACTACAGCTTAACTACATATATGAAGAGGGCGAGTTATTTATACATATTTATATTATCAAGTACGTTGTTTAAGTCTTCTGTTTTGTATTGTTCGTTTATATTCAGACCAATTCTAAATATTCTTGCGGAATTTTGTTCTCGCGGATTTTTTTATTCCCGCGGAAAAATTCCTCCAATTCTTTTCTCCTAGGGAGAAGAATAATTGGGGAATATGAATTTCGAATTTTCGAAGTCAGCTGTTTTGTCAATTGAAATTTCGTTGCGCATTTCTTAATTTGTTTAAAAAATTGTAAAGTTTAATTATTGTTGCCAATTTGTTTGAAATTAAGAAATAAGGTATAAACAATGCACATTATTGCATTTCATGTGGTATTCACTGAAATGAGTAATGAATTGGTGCCACAGCAACATCAACAGAGGATCATAAGAAGACCGGCGGGATAACACAAATCCGCCGGAGTTGCCTGCATTCATTCTGCAAAGCAATTTTCTGGCGGCCAAGTCGAGTTGAGTTCCCCTTTCGCCATATGCCAAAATCTATTTAAGCCTTCTTAAAAAATCCCTGCCTAATTTCTGGATGGCTGCATCAAATATGCGAAGATCTCTTCCGTTGCTTATGATATACTTTTCGACTTAAAATAAAGAATATTGTGGTGGTTGTTGTTGTTGTTGTATTAACAGTGAGAATATTGTGGTGGAATGTAAATACATATTTTAGCACAAATTTGTACAAATAAGTGTTCTTTCTTAAAATAACCAATTTCCTTTAACTATTTTGATGCATTCCCTTTAATTTAACTAGTGAAACAACTTCTGTGAAATGGCAGAGAGATCTCCCTCTCCCTCACATTCCTAATACCTACTTTTCTCCCATAACCGGTTTCCGCTTTTTCGAACATTGTTCAGAATAGGAGGAAAGGGAGAAGTGAAAAAACTCACAAGGAATTTTTATTTAGAATGGAATGGGAGAAGGGAAAAAACTCGCACGGAATTTTCGTTTAGAATTGGGCTGATTATGTAATGGTTTCCTATAAACTTTAAGACCCACTTGCAGAACGGAAATTTAGCTTTTTAACTCAGAGTAAACCTGACATGAGGGGGTTAAACTCATACATTTTTGACTAATTTTTAAAATTAACTCTGACCTAAAAAAATAACTTGCCGTTATGCGTAATTGTTTCAATAATTTTAATTTTAAACACATACGTTGGGACGATAGAAAAATATGACATGAAAAATGTAATTGAAACTAGTTAGTTTTTTAAGAAACTTGAAGTCGGTGTGGATTATTATATCAAAAATTAAATAAAGGAACTTAGATTGAATATTATGTTAATGAATATAATACCGTTTTCACACAGAAACTTAATCGGATCGCAATTCTATTTAATGAAATAATTAAGTTTCGCTTTTCATACAGGAAGCTTTGCTTCATTAAGCGAACATCTGTCAACAGCCGCAATTTTTCCCCCATTAGGCATTCAATAAAGCAATAATGAGATAATTAAGAATTTGTATTTTGTATGGAAGATTGAGTTCAATTAGGGCTTTAATGTAGAAAACTTGACTAGTTATTTCATTAAGCTTCTATTAGCATAACTCTTATTAAAGAAAGGACTCTGCATTTTTAAAAGTAGGCGGCATGACTTCCTACGAAAAATCGCTGTCATTCTGAAAGTGGGCTTAAGGGGGTTAATGTTTACATTATCTTATACATACTGTTCTACTTACTTCGTCAGCATTTTTAATCAAATGTTGCCTTTTACGTTTTCTTGTAACGTTTCGGCAATTCATTTTAGTGAGCCAATGTGAGGTATCGGTTGATGTAGTCGGCACTGGAGACCATCCACGTAACAAGAACGAATCTAGTGACGATGACGAAGGGGATGTTGACAATTCATTTAATGCAGCCACCTCGACTGCCGAAGAACTGCTTGCAGTCACCAACATAGCTTCGGTAGAAATTGTAAGTGGCATTGGTGATGTCTGTGGCACACTCGTATGTGTCACTGTGCTTGATATCTTTGGTGGCAGTACCCAAGAAGAATGAGCATAAAGGGGTGTTTCATCAAAGTCGTTAGCGGTGGATGCATTATTTTCGGGTGTGCTAGTAACTTTGCTACGGGTTTGTGCATTGTCCGGGTGTTGACTTTGGTGATTTCTCGAGGTATTCTGCATTTTATAATTCTTACTGCCACTACTGCTTTTATGACCACCAATTTGTACGCTAGTGCTAGGAATATTGTTACTGACCTTATTTCTTCGATCTTCATCCACCCTAAAAATGCGAAAATATATAATCAATAAAAGAGAAAGTAATAATGTGTAAACTGCCGTCCATAGCAAAAACACAGTAAAGTTCACTTACTGCCTTTTAGGAATTTTGGTGCAAATATATTTCTGCGACATCAATTTACTCATCAACTTTAAAATTAAATAAAAAAAAAAAAATAAATGTAAGGCGCGATAACCTCCGAAGAGATCTAATGCCGAGCTTCTCTTCCAATTTGCGTCGTGCTCCTCTTGATTTTCCCTACAAATTGGCCGGACGGGACCTACATGTTTTATGCCGACTCCGAACGGCATCTGCAAGGAAGATGAGTTTTCATTGAGAGCTTTTCATGGCAGAAATACACCCGGAGCGCTTGCCAAACACTGCCGAGGGGCGACCCCGCTAAGAAAAATTTTCTTCTAATTGAAAAACCTTATTTCTAAAATTTTGATGTTGCTTTGCCCGGGGTGCGAACCCAGGGCATACGGTGTGATAGGCGGAGTACGCTACCATCACACCACGGTGGCCGCCAACTTTAAAATTAATAATTAAAATTTAAAGATAAAACAAGATTTAAACTTTGCTTTATATTACAAAAACCTTTAATTTCCCAGCCTAAATAAATGTCCCAAGGCAAAAAAGCAGCGTAAAATAAATTTTACTGCTTTTATTCCCTGAAAATTTATTATACATAGAAATGTTATATTTTTACTGCAAAAAAACATGATAATAAAATTTTACTGTAAAAATGATTTCAAAGTATAAAAACCGTGGGGCATTTCACAAGAGTGCCGTATTCATGTAAAAAACTAAGAGTTGTTTCCACGGTTTTCAATTTAAAATTTGAGTAAAGTATAGCATACGGAGTATAGGGGACTTTGTGATTTACCTAGGTGTAAGTCAATCTATTCTATGAAAAAATAATAAAAAAGCAGTAAATTTCATTTTACTGCTTATAGATGTACAAGACATGAAGGCAGTTCGCGTTTAACTTCGGGCTTCAAAAGGACTTACGTATCAGAATATAAAAATACTTTTTTCGCTTTTCTTGTGCCAAGATACCTAGTTTTCATGTATCTTGCGTGGCTTAACACCACAATAGTCCTGGAATTGTTTGACCTCATTGAACTGCTTTGAGCAGGGTTAGATAGACTTAAATATCGACGTGCCAAAAGAGAAGTAACTCTCTCAAAATTTTTACGTAGAATATCTTGGTAAAAAATTGGTAAGTTTTACTTTTTGTTCGGCACGTTGATATATTCCTTTACAAACTCTTAATATCTCTCGCTATGCTAGAACATAAATTAAGCGAGTGGCATTTGAGGTTAATTCTTTTAACTGGACTGGTGCAAAAATCTATCACATAACCGATAGAAATATCTAGCTACAAAACAGAATTTTGATGATAAGTCCGTTGTTTAATACATAATTGACGGCAATGTGTTTGCCCTAAGATCCTGCACTTTTCCTTTTAATGTGTCACCTCAATTATCTCCTAGGTGAAATGTTATTGTTCCGCTACATTTTATTGACTGAGCAATTTTCATGGTAGGAATTCCCTTTAAGTAAACTGAAAATTATATGTGGGTTAATTAAAGTGTGGCAAATTTTATGTACATACATGTTAAGTCAGTGAAAAGGAAAGAAAAGTACAAAAATCGTGTGCCTAAAAAGAACCAAAATTTGAAAAAAGGGACCGGTTGATCAAATGGGTTTAGAATGGACCATTTTTGGTCCAAAGTGGCAACCGTGTATGCCATATCAAATATCAACGGTCAATTTTTTTCTCACTGTCGTAAATAACTACCCATTAATTTTCAGAGTTAATCAAAGGACGATATATCGATGTCCTTAGGGTCGTAACATCGGTGTTAAATCATCGGTCATTGATTAAAGAATCGATCGAGTCTGGTAACGTCGAAACGCTTGTATTGAAATTTAAAACATCAAACTTACTTTTCAACCATGTTCAAATGTCAAAGCGCAGTTTCAGCTACAACAAAACCGGATATGCTAGGAATAAGATTAAACACTTTATTCATAAGACTATCTAATATGCAAAGCTGGAATGAGAGCAGATATGTACATATTTTACGATGGAAAAGAGCATACAAACAACTTAATGTAAGAAAGGCGAGGACAGTGTAATAATAAGTAGGATATATAATTTTATAGAGAATAACCAACGACGGACAGCAAGAGAAATTGTCAAACTGGTGGTAGGTAATTCACCACATTACCTACTTGAAGATTAGCAAAAAACGCGGTATTTTCGTTGAAATTTCACAAAAAAAAGTTATTGAAAACGTTAAAAAATAGTTAAATTGTGTTTATTACATAAAAATATTATTTTTTAGCGTTGAAATTGAAGAATTTCATGCCACATTTCCCCAATGGTGAATTACCTACCCGCGATTTGATGCTTTACAGTTTCCCACTATTCGTTCTGTTGGCGGTTCTCTTTCTCTGATATTTAGACAATTTACAAGGTCAAGATAATGAGGGTAATCTGTAAAAACCGTTATCCTTTCATTGATATAGCAATAAATTGTTTTGTTTTCCCTCGCTCCACTGCAAGTAGTATTTTGTTTGGAACTGTTTTTCTGCTTTTTGCTCCGCTCTAAAAAACTACGTAGCTCGTAGCAGCGCATAAGAAATGGTACCACTATTTTATGCTACGGCTCTGCTCTATGCTCTGATCATGTTCAGAGTCGGAGCAGTAGCAGTAGCAGAGATTATTTTTCTTTGGTAAAGAATGATAGCATTTTTCCATTTTACGATATCGAAAAACTGGGCGTGGTTATCGTTTGCTTTCGCCCATTTGCAATACCAATTTATTCTGGGTTCAGATCAGCCAGCATAAAAAATTTCGTGACATGATATAAGGAAGTCTATATCCATTTCGATTTCATTAAACCATTGCGTACTACCGCTCTCCAACCCTTGTAATAGCTGGAAATTGAAAATATCGGTTTTATGTTAAAAATATGATCCGATTCCAACCAAATTGTATATTTTTATGAATGATGTATTTGTTTCTCACTACACATTATTTCGTTTTTCCTTTACATAATGTACATTATTACTACTATAAATAACATTTTTATACTCAGCTGAGCAGAGCTCACAGAGTATATTAACTTTGATCGCATAACGGCAATCCGTAACGGCATAAACTAATCGAGATAGATATAGACTTCTATATATCAAAATGATCTGGGCGAAAAAAGAAATTTATTTAGCCATGTCCGTCCGTCCGTAAGTCCGTCCGTAAATACGATAACTTGAGTAAATTTTGAGGTATCTTGATGAAATTTGGTATGTAGGTTCCTGGACACTCATCTCAGATCGCTATTTAAAATGAACGAAATCGGACTACTTATAACCACGCCAACTTTTTCGATATCGAAAATTTCGAAAAATCCAAAAAGTGCGATAATTCATTACCAAAGACGAATAAAGCGATAAAAATTGGTAGGTGGGTTGACCTTATGACGTAGAATAGAAAATTAGTAAAGTTTTGGACAGTGGGCGTGGCACCGCCCACTTTTGAAAGAAGGTAATTTGAAAGTTTTGCAAGCCGTAATTTGGCAGTCGTTGAAGATAACATTATTAAATTTGGCAGGAACGTTACTACTATTACTATATATGTGCTAAACAAAAATTAGTTAAATCGGATGAAGAACACGCCCACTTAAAAAAAAAAAATTAAGTCAAATTTTAACAAAAAATTGATTACCTTTACAGTATATGAGTAAATTATGTCAACATTCAACTCCAGTAATTATATGGTGCAACAAAATACAAAAATAAAAGACATTTTCAAAATGGGCGTGGTTCCGCCCTTTTTCATTTAATTTGTCTAGAATGCCATAAGTCGAACAAAAATGAACCACTCCTTGTGAAATTTGGTAGGAGCATGGATTCTATGATAACTTGAGCAAAAATCGATATATCTTTACTAAACTTAGTTCACATACTTATCTGAACTCACTTTATCTTGGCATAAAAAATGGCCGAAATCCGACTATGACCACGCCCACTTTTTCGATATCGAAAATTACGAAAAATTAAAAAATGCCATAATTCTAACCAAATATGAAAAAAGGGATGAAACATTGTAATTCGATTGGCTTATTGACGCAAAATATAACTTTAGAAAAAACTTTGTAAAATGGGTGTGACACCTCCCATATTAAGTAGAATAAAATGAAAAAGTTCTGCAAATCAAAAGCCCTTGGAATCTTGACAGGAATACTGTTCGTGGTATTACATATATAAATAAATTATCGGTACCCGACAGATGATGTTCTGGGTCACCCTGGTCCACATTTTGGTCGATATCTCGAAAACGCCTTCGCATGTACAACTAAGGGTCACTCCCTTTTAAAACCCTCATTAATACCTTTAATTTGATATCCATATCGTACAAACACATTCTAGAGTCACCCCTGGTCCACCTTTATGGCGATATCTCTAAAAGGCGTCCACCTATAGAACTAAGGCCCACTCCCATTTAAAATACTCATTAACACCTTTCGTTTGCTACCCATATCGTACAAACACATTCTAGTCACCCCTGGTCCACCTTTATGGCGATATCTCGAAAAGGCTTCCACCTATAGAACTAAGGCACACTCCCGTTTAAAATACTCATTAACACCTTTCGTTTGATACCCATATCGTACAAACACATTCTAGAGTCATCCCTGGTCCACCTTTATGGCAATATCTCGAAAAGGCGTCCACTTATAGAACTAAGGTCCACTCCCATTTAAAATACTCATTAACACCTTTCGTTTGATACCCATATCGTAAAAACACTACAAACACATTCTAGAGTCACCCCTGTTCCACCTTTATGGCGATATCCCGAAATGGCGTCCACCTATAGAACTATGGCCCACTCCCTTTTAAAATACTCTTTAATACCTTCCATTTGATACCAATGTCATACAAACACATTCCAGAGTTAGGTTCATTTTCTACATGGCGATTTTCCCTTATTTTGTCTCCAAAGCTCTCAGCTGAGTTTGTAATGTTCGGTTACACCCGAACTTAGCCTTCCTTACTTGTTTTTTTTCGCTTTACCGCAATCGACACTTTATAATGTTCAAATTATTGTGAATTCATACAAGTGGCGAATATTTTGAAAAAAAAAACGTTCACAATAGTAAACAGCCTGGATCACCTGTAAAGTCGCTGTTCGATTACTTAAATCATGTGTTCAATAGTGGTTTTCAAAAAATGTTTAAGACGATTGGTACATTGCGTTATTTACATATTTTAAAATGTTTGCATAACTGACTGCTCATATTTTATCTATCTAATCTAATCTAATATATATTATAAATGGGAAAGTTTGGATGTTTGTATGTTTGGATGTTTGGATGTTTGTCCAGACGTTTGTCTTTGTGACTCAATCACGCAAGAACGGCTGGACGGATTTGGATGAAATTTTGCACCCGTATAGCCAATAGTCTAGAAGGATCTACTAGCTATTTTTCAAAAGGGAGGAGCTCCCCGGCCCCTAGGAACAGTTATAATTAAATTATTATATTTTTTCGTCTTTGTGACTGAATCACGCCAGAACGGCTACACGGATTTTAATGAAATTTGGGACACAGACAATAGTCTACTAGCAAAATTTTTTTCGAGCATGGAAAGAGGTGTGGGGGCCTATGACCCCTTCAAACAATTACTTTTTAATAATTTTTACACATTATAACTTTACGTATACTGGCCTTCACCAATATTACAGAGTCAATGGGTCATATAAGTCGAGGGCTTACAAAGCGAGCAGTGAAACCCTCCGCCCCCTCCCACCATTCTCATCCTATCTGGTGTAGAATCTATAAATTGTTATAACTCAATATAAATTTTCTCCTAAATCAATAATTTTTGGTATCTGGCACATACAGATCTAGATATAAACAATTTTGGGAAAACTATCAGTGGTCCTCTCCTTCCCCTCCCGCCATCCTCCCTCCTTCAATTGTATTGATTAGCATGCTTTTATTAGCTTTACCTGTATGTTTCTATGTAACTCTTCATTCGCTCCAACGTGCCTGCTGCCTTATTAACCTGGTTTTATAATTAGCGTCACCTTATTTGTAATCCCGTTAGGGTCATATCGAGACCCTTCCGGGATCATTTCTGGATGGTTTTCGGGATCCGTCCGTGATCCCGCCGGGGTCATTTCGGGACTTATTCGGGACTATTTCCGAATCATTTCTGGATGGGTTTCGGGATCCGTCCGGCATCCCGTCGGGGTATTATCAGGATAATTTGCGTACCTTTGAGAGATAAATTCTTTACGGTTTCCAGGATCGCTACGAGACTTTTTCGGGGTCATTTTGGGTCCCTTCCGCCATCATTTCTGGATGGTTTTCGGGATCCATCCGGGATCCCGTCGGGGTTATTTCGGGGCTTTTTTGGGATCATTTGGGGTCCCTTCCAGCATCATTTCTGGATGGCTTTCGGTATCCGTCCGGGATCATTTCGGGACTATTAGGGGACGTCGGTGATCTCGACGGGGTAATTTCGGGACTATTTCGAGATCATTTCTGCATAGTTTCCGGGGTTCGTCCGGGGTACCGTCGGGGTCATTTCGGGTCTTTTTCTCGACTAATACGGGATCATTTGGGACACCCTTTCGGCATCATTTCTGGATGGTTTTCGGGATCCGTCCGGGAACATTTCAAGGACTATTAAGGGATAATTTGAAGACCTTTCCGGCATCATTTTGCATAGTTTCCGAGATCCGTAGGGGATCTCGAAGGGGTCATTTCGGGACTATTTCGGGATCATCTGGGGTACCTATTGGGATCACATCTGAATGGTTTTCGGTATCCGTCCGGGATCCCGTCGGGATCATTTCGGGACTTTTTCGGGATCATTTGGGGTCCCTTCCGGCATAATTTCCGGATGGTTTTCGGGATCCGTCCGGGATCCCCTCGGGGTCATTTTGGGACTTTTTCGGGATCATTTGGGGTCCCTTCCGCCATCATTTCTGGATGGTTTTCGGGGTCCGTCCGGGATCCGCCCGGGATCATTTCGGGTTTATTAGGGGATCATTTGAGGACCTTTCCGGCATGCATCATTTCTGGATAGTTTTCGGGATCCGTCGGGGTCATTTTGGGACTTTTTCGTGATCATTTATCCCGTCGGGTCATTTCAAGATTTTTTCTCGACTAATACGGGATTATTTGGGGACCGTTTCGGCATCATTTCTGGATGGTTTTCGGGATCCGTCCGGAATCCGCCCGGGATCATTTCGAGACTATTAGGGGATCATTTGAGGACCTTTCGAGCATCATTTCTGCATAGTTTCCGGGATCCGTCGGGGCTCTAGACGGGGTCATTTCGGGATAATTTGGGGTACCTACCGGGATCACATCTGGATTGTTTTTGGCAACCGTCCGGGATCCCGTCGCGATCATTTCGGGACTTTTTCGGGATCATTAGGGGTCCCTTCCGGTATCATTTCAGGATGGTTTTCAGGATCCGTCCGGGATCCCGTCGGTGTCATCTTGGGACTTTTTCGGGATCATTTGGGGTCCCTTCCGGCATCGTTTCTGGATGGTTTTCGGGATTCGTCCGGGATCCCGTCGTGGTCATTTTGGAACTTTTTCGGAATCATTTGGGGTCCCCCCGGCATCATTTCTGGATGGTTTTCGGGATTCGTCGGGATCATTTCGGGACTTTTTCTCGACTAATACGGGATTATTTGGGGACCCTTTCGGCATCATTTCTGGATGGTTTTCGGGATCCGTCCGGGATCATTTCGGGACTATTAGGGGATCATTTGAAAACCTTTCCGGCATCATTTCTGCATAGTTTCCGGGATCCGTCGGGGATCTCGACGGGGTCATTTCGGGACTATTTCGGGATCATTTGGGGTACCTACCGGGATCACATCTGAATGGTTTTCGGTATCCGTTCGGGATCCCGTCGGGGTCATTTCGGCACTTTTTCGGGATCATTTGGGGTCCCTTCCGGCATCATTTCTGGATGGATTTCGGGATCCGTCCGGGATCCCGTCGGGGTTATTTCGGGACTTTTTCTCGACTAATACGGGATTATTTGGAGACCCTTTCGGTACCATTTCTGGATGGTTTTCGGGATGCGTCCCGGATCCGCCCGTGATCATTTCGGGACTATTAGGGGATCATTTGAGGACCTTTGTGGCATCATTTCTGCATAGTTTCCGGGATCCGTCGGGGATCTCGACGGGGTCATTTCGGGATTATTTCGGGATCATTTGGGGTAGGTACCTACCGGGATCACATCTGGATGGTTTTTGGTATCCGTCCGGGATCCCGTCGCGATCATTTCGTGACTTTTTCGGGATCATTTGGGGTCCCTTCCGGCATCATTTCTGTATGGTTTTCGTGATCCGTTCGGGATCCCGTCGGTGCCATTTTGGGACTTTTTCGGGATCATTTGGGGTCCCTTCCGGCAACATTTCTGGATGGTTTTCGGGATTAGTCCGGGATCGCGTCGGGGTAATTCAGGACTTTTTCTTGACTAATACAGGATCATTTGGGGACCCTTTCGGCATCATTTCTGGACGGTTTTTGGGATCCGTCCGGGATACCGTCAAGGTAATTTCGGGAATATTAGGGGATCATTTTAGGACCTTTCCGGCATCATTTCTGGATAGTTTTCGGGATCCGTCCGTGGTCCCGTCGGGGTCATTTTGGGACTTTTTCGGGATCATTTGGGGTCCCTTTCGGCTTCATTTCTGGATGGTTTTCGGGATTCGTCCGGGATCCCGTAGGGGTAACTTCGGGATTTTTTCTCGAATGATACGGGATCATTTGGGGACCCTTTCGGCATCATTTCT
This sequence comes from Eurosta solidaginis, assembly GCF_040869045.1. NCBI lineage: Eukaryota > Metazoa > Arthropoda > Insecta > Diptera > Tephritidae > Eurosta > Eurosta solidaginis. The sequence continues at coordinate 80,778,353 of NC_090320.1, read as the reverse complement.
GGATGGTTTTCGGGATCCGTCCGGGACGCCGTCAGGGTAATTTCGGGACTATTAGGGAATAATTTGAGCACCTTTCCGGCATCATTTCTGGATAGTTTTTGGGATCCGTTCAGGATCCCGACGGGGTCATTTTGGGACCCTTTCGGCATTATTTCTGGATGGTTCTCGGGATCCTTCCGGGATCATTTCGGGACTATTAGGAGATCATTTGAAAACCTTTCCGGCATCATTTCTGTATAGTTTCCGGGATCCCGTCGGCATCATTTCGTTACTATTTTGGTATCATTTTGGGACCCTTCCGGGATCATTTTATGTCTCTTCGCAACCGGTAGTTCAGCACACATGCCTTTTTAAATTATGGGTTTTTATGGCCGTGGATTTCCTGCTAATTATTCGTAATTAAAATTCGGTATGTTTTATCTTAAATCTAACACTGCTTTTTCGTTCTATTTTTGAGTTTTTTAAATGAATCGTGTAACGAACTGTTATAACTATAATTACAATTTTTGTAATATTTTAACCAACTAAATACCCGAAAAAGCAACACTATTTTCATTTAAAAAATTCTCTTTGGTTTTAGCTAATTGTAGTTTCACTCCTTTGTTCTATGAATAGTAATTCTTTCACCCCTCTCATATCAGTTAATTTAATTTAAAAACAAAATGTATTTTTTTTTTAATTCGAAAAAACTGTATTGTACTATTCATGAAAGCGTGCCTTTTAGCTTATCTTCTCATTTAGTTGTTTTTTTTTTACTAAATTACAAAAATAAAATACATTAGACAAAAATAATTTTTAAACAGATAACTTGATAAGCAGGCTAACTTGAATAACACATATATTTTATTTTCTCCTCGCGGACGGGGCCGCGGGTAAAGGCTAGGTAACAATATTTTAAAAATTAATATCAATTTGTAGTCTCATTTTCTGTGGATACATTTGAAACCAAAGTTGGTTTGAAACACAAATGAGCAATTCAGGGCACTTCCAATTCTTAACCGCGAGCCAAAAACAAGTCTTTCTTCCGGTCTCTGGCCATTCTCCCTGTCAGTAATTATTTGACAGGTAGGTATGGCAATGGAAGAATAGAAAGATTTTTCACTTGTATGAATTCACAATGGTTCAAATCAGGCATGCTTAACCAACGAAACGATATCATTTCGTTACGATAATCAACGTTAATAAACGAAACGAAGTCATTTCGTTTCGTTTATTAACGTTAAGATCGTCAAATTAACGAAATGATTTCGTTTCGTTTTCTGCCATATCAAAACGAAATCAAATCGTTTATGTCGATTATTAATTTCAAACTATGCTGGCAAAGCTGATTGATGGCGGAGTCATTAAAGGTGAAAGCATTATCCAAGCTGATTGCAACTTTTCTCATGAATTTTGACAGTACGAACATTTCTCAGAGTATTTTTGACATTACCACCAACGAATTACACAAACAAATTACATAGAGTTTGTGTGTGTATGTGCGCTCGTTGTTGCCACCTTACGGCTTCACCATGGCTATAGCATTGCCAGCACAATTCAAACATAAAGTATCACGTTTCTGTTAACGTTTTTAACGCTAACGAAAGCTTTTCGTTTCGGTTAAAAACGAGAGACAATTTATCTTGATAATTTCTTTATCGATAATATTTCGAAGTGTTTCAACGGAAACGGTGGAAATTTTTTGATAAACGATTAGCTTAACGTTAAGGTGCATCCCTGGTTCAAATACTCAGTACACATATATATATATATATATATATATATATATATATATATATATATATATATATATATATATTCTGTCAAACTCAACAAGGAAATCTTAATTTTAGACCTAATATCGTCGCCCGCTTGCCAGAAGCAAGAATGTGTCCAAATGAAAATGTTGGGAAATCGAGTTTCAAAGTTTATTGCTCCCTTAAAATTAGAAATATTAGTTTTTAATGTAAAAATGTATCAACAAATTATACTCACAATATGCTCCTTCAACTGAGATAACTGTTTTGCTCGCATCCCTTTTATTCTGCGAGATGTAGCACATTCATTTTTTCTGGCACAACAAAAGTTTTAAAAACTGATCTAATCTTTTGTTAACACAGCTATACAAAAAAATGCAAAGTAGTCGGATCACGTAATACGGCTCAAGTTTTCTGTGCCTTTTTATTCAAAGGTTGTTGAGCCTTATCAACGAATATGTCATACAAACAGGAACAGCATTACTTTGTTGCCAGCCAGAAACATGAATGTGCTACATTAATTTTTCTAGCCCAACTTTATGTGATTGAATTATACATTCATGAAAACGGCATTGAAAATTGTTGGGGTTTCCATGTAAGGCAGGAAGCTGTAGATTTAAATAGAACCTAAAGAATCTAAAGGGTAATCCGACACAAAATCGGAAAATTTGCACATCCGTGCTTCTGGCTAGCAAGCAACGATATAAGGTAAATAATTTAATTTACTAAATATGCAACTTTTCATATGAGACAGTTTAGCTTAGTTCGATTGAAAACCATTTCTCTCTGTCAAAAATTGTTGTTCAATAGTATTGGTATGCCGCAACACTGCAGTTCATGAAGCATTCGTTTTAATAAAAAAATTTCCGCATTCCATGTTAACTTGTGGAGTTATTGGAATGCTTGAAAATTTTTTCATAATTGAAATTGCTGTCACATGTTGTCCTGCAACGTATAATTACTTTTATTATTATTTTTTTTAACTTTTCATACACACTTTATATATGCTGCATAAAAATCGCGTAGTACATACCCACCAAAAAGGTCATAAACAGTTGTAAACAATAGTCTTATAAGGTAAATGTCGTACTGCATATTGACCCTTCCTAAAAGAAATGTTGTATCTAAATTTTTTGAAATCATAAACAACGCCACATCTCTAGAAGCCGCTTAAAAAGGTTGTAACTGAAAAATATTAATTTTTACAAAAGAGATTCGAAGATTTAAATCTGTATGCAAAAGGATGTGAGATGGAAAAACGGGAAGTATACGCCAATAAAGACAAAGCGAAAAGAGAAAGACGGGTACAGGTGACAAATAAAATGTGTGCAATGTGAGAAAACTTAAATTCGGGCTAAACAACATGTGCCGAGTCTGCTGAACTATAAAAACATAGGCGCATAGTCATAGGCAAAATGAAGAAGTTTCGAAATTTAGTTGCATCTTTTTTGACAGATAGTTCATAGGCAATTTTGTCAAAAAGCTGCAACTTACTTTAGAATCTATTAAATTTTTACTAGGACTATTAAACTGGATGGAAAAAAAATTTACAAAATGTCTTATACAAAAAAACAGGTTTAGTTGAAGATAAAATGTTTGGAATTATTTACAAAATACGAAAAATACCCAACGGATTAATACCCTCCAAAGCCCGTCCGACCGGCGCGAGGGGCGCATCCGCATGACGCACGGATTTGTTTTTGCCGAGTTGTTGATATGCGGAGGTTTGTTAAGCGTCGAGATCTAAAACTGCTCAGCTACAGAACAAAAATCATCAGCTGAGTACTATACATAACATTTAGAAATTATACATATACATACTACATTGTTAATAATAACATTTTTAGTTTATTTGAATAGGATAAGACAGTTTTCTTTATGGTAAAAAGTGAATCCGTTATATCAAATGAATTAGAATGAGTGTTAAAATCATGATACAAACACCGAAAAGGTTCATTTAATTCGAAATTAGTTCTACACTGCCTCAAAAGAAGAGGTTTGTAATGTCTTGACACCCGTGATGGCATGTTAGAGTTTACTTCGTTCAAAAGAATTGGACTAGAAATCAATCCATTCAGGAGTTTAGCCATAAATATAACGCCTAACATTTATCTACGACTTGCAAGAGTTGGAAGATTGATACGCTTCAACCGACTAGTATAAGGTGGAAGATTATACGCAGAGTCTCACTGAAAATTTCTTAAAGAGAAAAGTAGAAATTGCTTTTGTATTAATTCAAGTCTATATGCATGAGCTCGATATTGTCGATTCCAGACTATTGATCCGTATTCTAGTATCGGTCTAACTAAAGTGATGAAAAGAGCTTTAGTTACATAAGGGTCACAAAATTCTTTGGACCACCGTTTCACGAATGAAAGAACATCTCTAGCCTTATTTACAGTAGGATTAATATGAAGGTTGAACTAAGTTTAGCATCTATATGACTCCCAAGTCCACAAAATAGTTTACTGATAGAAGAAAAATTATTTATTACGTAAGAGGCTGCTGGCAAAGATCTTCGAGAGAGGTACATGAATTTGCTTTTATTGAGGTTCAGCGGCATTGAATTTACGTTGCACCAAGTAACTAGGCAGTTTAAATCCGCTTGAAGCAAGTTACGTTCTTCGATAGACGCATAAGACTTAAAAAGTTTCACACCATCAGCATACATTAAGATTTTGGAATATTTTATAGTGGTACAGATATCATTAATGAATATCAAGAACAGAATTGGACTGCCTTGTGGGACGCAAGAGGGAACATCGATGACATTTGAAAAAGTATTTTTAAAAATAACTTTTTTCGTTCGACCGCAGAGATACGACGAGATCCACTGGGTGAGATCAGTGTGGAAGCCAAGCCCATCCAGCTGGTAGATAAGTAAGCTGTGGGATACTTTGTCAAATGCTTTACTGAAATCAGTATAAATAACATCGGTGTGAAGATTTTCTCTAAATCCATTAGAAACATGAGTCGTGAATTCAAGTAGATTAGTAATGGTAGATTTGCCTTTACAGAATCCGTGTTTCGGTTCTGCAATCAAAGTAGAAATGGAAAATGTTAGCTGATTGGTAACAATAGCTTCAAACAACTTTGGGATGGCCGATTGCTACTCCTCGATTGTTCTTTACACACGATCTACTACCACTTTTGTGAAATGGTATGAGAAAAGATACCTTCCAAGCAGAAGGAAAGACTCCACGTTTTAGGGATCAGTTAGAGGCTGATAAATGTATTCAGCGCATTTTTTAAGAAAATAATTGGGAATTAATCAGGACCGTACTTGTAAGATTCTTCCAAAGGCGTTAAATATGAAAAAACTTCATCTGGAGATATTTCTGGAATATTAATTGTGTTAAGTGAATTAAGTTGAAATGGATATTCTTTTGAAAAAATATTAAATTCAGTGGAATAGTTGGACTTGAAAAATTGTGCAAAGAAGTTAGCAATATCTTAACCCTACGTTTAGAGTTCACGAAATCATAGAAGGCTTTCCGATTGCAAGTTATTTTCCTTGTCATCATACAGTTGTACGTATTATAGCACTTTTTGTTTAATTCAAAATATTTATGACGCAAAATAGAGTACTGCAAGTAATCGGAGTGAGAGCCCGACCTTTTGAATAATTTGAAGAAGCGCGATTTTCTGTTTTTGAAAGACCTAAGCTCTTTAGTAAACCATATTTGTACTGGTGCGGTAGACACGCGTTTTCGCTTAGGTACGTGTTTTTCCAAAATACTGTAAATGGTGCTATAAAAGACAGAAACATTTTTGTCAATATCTTCACCATAAATTATAATTTTTGGCGACCTTTTTCTTCAACTAATTGTCCTGTCTTGCTGGCTCGAGGTCCGTGTTTTATAAATTAAATACAATTGTTTCTTTTTTCAAAAAACCGATATATTTCGATTGCTCTACGGCAATCGTCTTCAAGGTTACAGAGCTAATAAAAACATAATAACGGAGAGAAATAAACTTACAACAACCACAGCATTGCCACCCAGAATCTATGGCCTCCCGAAGATCCATAAAGAAGGAACCCCATTAAGGCCATTGGATCGCCCTCGTACGGACTTTGCAAATATATCGCGGAAATATTAAAAAACGTAACGGCAAGTTCGACATATAACGTAAAAAATACACTGGAGTTCAAGGAAATGGTGAACAACACTTACGTATTTGACGACGAGAAACTTATTTCCTTCGACGTCGTATCACTCTTTCCTAACATACCTATACATCTGGCTCTTGACACAATACAAGAAAAATGGGAAATAATTAAAGAATATACCAAGATACCGAAACAGCTGTTCATGGAAATATTAAAATTTTGCATTCAAGAGAGCAGATATTTCAAGTTTAAGGATACCATATACACACAATTGAAAGGAATGCCTATGGGAGCACCATCATCTCCAATTATAGCAGATATTACTATGGAAACACTTTTAGATAATAGTATTGAAAAATTACGCTACAAACCAAGGTTACTTACAAAATATGTCGAAGACCTCTTCGCCATAGTACGTGAGAATGAGATACAAAATACACTGGACACACTTAACAAATTTGATAAGAGTATACAATTTACTTTAGAAATAGAAAATGATGGAACATTAGCTTACCTGGACTCCGAAATAAATAGACGTGGAAATCAACTTAAATTAAAGTGGTATAAAAAACCCACAGCTTCAGGACGAATAATAAATTTTAATTCAAAGCATCCTAAATCTATGATTATTAATACAGCAATGGGCTGTATACGTAGAATGCTGCACACCTCGGACGAAGTATACCACGATGAAATAAAGAAAGAAATATTCACAACATTAAGAAATAACGATTTTCCGAAATACACAATTAAAAAATTAATAAAAAAAAGCTAGACTTCCAAAAAACATTCAAAACCCCGAGAAACCATTTATTTTTAAGTCGCTGGCTTATGTACCACAACTGTCAGAGCGTCTGGCCAAGTCTGACTGTTATAACAAAGAAAACGTAAAAATAGCACATAAGCCCTCTAACACATTAAAAAGTATTTTCAATAAAACCAAATCGAATATATCAAATATGGACAAAAGCAACGTTGTATACAAAATTCCCTGTAAAGGCAATGTTGGGGAAACTTGCAATAACATTTATGTCGGTACAACCAAGTCAAAATTAAAAACAAGATTATCACAACACAAATCGGATTTAAAACAATGCCATCAACTAAATAATCACAAAACTGCACTCATGGCCCACTGTGCAACTAGCATACCTAACTTTGACGAGACCAAAATACTACAACAAGAATAACACTATAATAAACGATTTACTCTTGAAATGTTACATATTATCAACGTACCGACATACATACGACTCAACTATAAGAGTGATGTGGACCATTCCGCTCATATTTACAAACATCTGCTAAGTAAAAGGCAGTACCATACTCCACGTCACACAGAGCAAACGTGTTAAGAAAAGTATGTAAATATGTTAAATTTTGATATGTATATTTGTTAATTGTTGTTATTATGTTTTTAATAGCTCTGTAACCTTGAAGACGATTGCCGTAGAGCAATCGAAATATATCGGGAAGGATGGTAAGGGTCTTCAGGTACAGTAAGAGGTTCACCCCGGCTTAGAGTACATTTTGATGTATCGTCAACAAATACCAAATCAAGGGTCCTCCCGAACATGTTAGGAATTATATTTATCTGTTTAAGGCAAAGTTCATTTATTTCGGCTAAAAATTCGTTGATGGATAGTTTTGAAGAAATAGGTACAACGAACGTGTTTCGAATATGCTAAATTAACGGTTTATGCGGAACACTTCCATGAATACTAAACAGAAAAGAGCTTTCCGAAATTTCAGAATAAAAAGTTGAATACTCCCTGTGTAGCAGGACCGCACAAAAGCTTAACTCTTCTGTCAAAGTCAAGGCCAGAATGTAAAGTTCCAAGACAATAAGCCATTTTCTTTTATTTTGTTTCGTCAGTTCATTGCGGCTGCTGAGTAGATGTCAGCTGCCTGCATGATTCAATCACAAGAGGTTTGCTCGACGGACAAATTTTTTGAAAATTTCACCCATTTTGCTCCCAAATCGAATTGACATCCGTTAACTGTGTTGTTTCTTTGCGATTTTTCGAAAAATATTAGTAGCAGAAATAGGAAGCAATCAGTTTACAAATACCCGATAAGTACTGAATTGCATAGTTCCTAAAAACATTTTTTTTCAATTTTATGATGAATTTGATTTCATTTTCATGAATTTATTAACTATGCCATGATCTATTAGTGTGGTCGAACATAGGTTTTATGAAAAGTACGGACACTTTCGTAAACCTATGAACATACGAAATCTAAACCAATTCAAAATTCATCGTCCAACGTCAAAAACTCAACAAATAAATCGATTCACGTAAAATTGTCATTAGTAAATAATGGAGATGCCCAATGTCTCATTGAGCATGTTAACGTATTAATTCCGTATGCTCGCAACCTTCGTCTCCATTTATGAATTTGGGGAATCGGTTTATATATGGAATATTATTCCTGAGGTAGTATAAAACGAACGTGTTCCAAATATTTTAAATTAACGGTTTATCCGGAACACTTCCATGAATACTTAACGGAAACGATATTTCAGAATAAAGAGGTGAATACTCCCTGTGTAGCAGGACCGCACAAAAGCTTAACTCTTCTGTCAACGTCAAGGCCGGCATATAAAGTTATAAGGCCCGGCTTTTCAGTGCGAGTTTGAACTCCAATTAGAGTTGACTAGAGTTTAATCCTGCCACTTCGGCCGCTTAAGCTGAGATGAGCAGAAAAATTTGTTGTCATCGAACAAAGTGGCAACTTTAACTGTCAACTAGTCAAATTTAACTCGAGTTTAAACTCACACTGAAAAACCTGGCCTAAGACAATAAGCAATTTTCTTTTATTTATTTTTTTTCAGTTCATTGCGGCTGCTGAGTAGCGTATCATACCATGTCGGCTGCCTGTTCAAAATCGTCCTATCTCAAAATATTTTTAAAAAATTCCCATTTCAGGATTTTTCACAAAAACGCCATATATTAGAATTGAATTGAAGAACGTCTTATCTCAGAATGCTTTTCATTAACTCCCTCTTATGTCAAAATACATTGAACTTATGCTCATATCGGGAGTTTTTGAAATAAATTTTGAGAGTATTTTTGAATAAATTTCTAACGTACGGCATTCTTCAAACAAATTCTGAAAGAATGACCAAGCTAACATAACTATTTATAAATTCACAAATATTTAGTAGAAAATGAATTATATCCCCTAAAACCTGTTGGCATTTACCAATTTATAATAACTTCTAATATACTACTAAAGGTACTTTTCCTATACAATTTTCGCTGAAGGGTATTGAATTATTCCCCGTTTTCCTTACATCGTAAAAGCAACCCGTCCAGATTTTTCAACTTGGGAGTGTCAAAGCTGTGTCATCATTGGAGAACAAACCTCTAGCAATTGAATCATGAGCTGCCTGTTCAAAATCGTCTATCACAAACTATTTTTCAAAAATTTCCCATTTCAGGATTTGTCACAAAAACGCCCTATATTATAATTAGATTGAAGAACGCCTTATCTCAGAATGCTTTTCAGTAACTCCCTCTTATGTCAAAACGCATTGAACTTATACTCAGATAGGGAGTTCTTGAAACAAATTTTGACATTGTGTATTTTTGAATAAAATTCTAACGTACGACATTCTTCAAACAAATTCAACAAACAAAACAAGAATGACCAAACCAAACTCTTTATCAATTCAGTAATAAACCTGTTGGCATTTACTAATTTATTATCACAACTGATATACTACTAACGGTAATTTTCTACTACAATTTTCGCTGAAGGGGATTGAATTATTCCCCGTCTTCCTTACTTCGTAAAAGCAGCCCGTCCAAATTGTTAAATTTTGGAGTGTAAAGCTCTGTCATCATCGGAGAACAAACCTCTAGTAATCGAATCATGGTTTACCATATAGTTTTATTAAACTTGCTTACTTACTTACTTAATTGGCGCTTAACCGTCTAAACGGTTATGGCCGTCCAACAAGGCGCGCCAGTCGCTCCTTCGCTCCGCCAACCGGCGCCAATTGGTCACACCAAGGGAGTTTAAATCGTTTTCCACCTGGTCCTTCCAACGGAGTGGGGGCCGCCCTCTACCTCTGCTTCCATAGGCGGGTTCCGATAGAAACACTTTCCTGGCCGGAGCATCATCTTTCATTCGCATAACATGGCCTAGCCAGCGCAGCCGCTGCGTTTTAATTCGCTGGACTATGTTGATGTCTGCGTATAGCTCGTACAGCTCATCATTAAATCTTCTTCGGTACTCGCCAACGCGTAGAGGTCCATAAATCTTTCGAAGAACTTTTCTCTCGAACACTCCCAAAGCCGCTTCATCTGCTGTTGTCATGGTCCATGGTTCTGCCCCATATAGCAGGACGGGTACGATAAGTGACTTGTAGAGTATGATTTTCGTTCGCCGAGAGAGGACTTTACTTTTCAATTGCCTACCTAGTCCAAAGTAGCATTTATTGGCAAGATTGATTCTTCGCTGGATTTCAGTGCTGATGTTGTTGCTAATGTTGATGCTGGTTCCCAAATAAACGAAGTCTTTTACTATTTCGAAATTATGGCTGCCAACAGTAGCGTGGTTGCCAAGGCGCATATGCGCTGACTCTTTGCTCGATGACAGCAGGTACTTCGTTTTGTCCTCATTCACCATCAAACCCATCTTTACCGCTTCTTTTTCCAGCTTGGAGTAAGCAGAACTAACAGCGCGGGTGTTTAGGCCGATGATATCAATGTCATCAGCATATGCCAGTAATTGCACGCTTTTATAGTATATTGTTCCAGTGCGGTTAAGTTCTGCAGCTAGTATAATTTTCTCCAGCATCAAATTAAAGAAATCGCACGATAGGGGGTCACCCTGTCTGAAACCTCGTTTAGTTTCGAACGGCTCGGAGAGGTCCTTCCCAATTCTGACTGAGCTGATGGTGTTGCTCAACGTCATTTTGCACAGCCGTATAAGTTTTGCGGGGAAACCAAATTCAGACATAGCGGCATATAGGCAGCTCCTTTTCGTGCTGTCGAAGGCGGCTTTAAAATCGACGAAGAGGTGATGTGTGTCGATTCTCTTTTCACGGGTTTTTTCCAAGATTTGGCGCATTGTGAAAATCTGGTCGATGGTAGATTTACCAGGTCTGAAGCCGCACTGATAAGGTCCAATCAGCCGGTTCACGGTGGGCTTCAATCTTTCGCACAATACACTTGAAAGGACCTTATATGCGATATTAAGAAGGCTGATTCCACGATAGTTGGTGCATTTTGCAGTATCCCCCTTCTTGTGGACTGGGCAAAGAACACTTAGATTCCAACCGTCGGGCATGCTTTCGTCCGCCCATATTTTGCTAAGAAGCTGCTGCATGCGCCTTACCAACTCCTCGCCGCCGAACTTGAATAGCTCCGCAGGCAATCCATCAGCGCCCACGGCCTTGTTGTTTTTCAATCTGGTTATTGCTATTCTAACTTCGTCATAATCGGGCGGGGGGACATATATTCCATCATCATCGATTGCGGGATCGGGTTCTTCATCTCTGCGCGGTGAATTGCTGCCTCCATTTAGGAGAGCAGAGAAGTGTTCCCTCCATAATCTAAGCACTCTCTGGACATCAGTTACAAGGTCGCCGTTTTCATTCCTACAGGAGTTTGCCCCGGTCTTAAAACCTTCCGTCTGTCGCCGTATTTTTTGGTAGAATTTTCGGGCGTTATTCCTGGTGGCTAGCAGCTCAAGCTCCTCGCACTCACGCCTTTCTGCTTCTGCTTTTTTCTTCCTGAAAAGGCGTCTCGCTTCCCTTTTCAACTCACGATAGCGTTCACACACTCCTCTTGTCGCGCTCGCTTTTAACGTAGCCCTGTAGGCAGCGTCTTTTCTTTCGGTTGCAACGCGGCATTCTTCATCATACCAGTTGTTTTTTCGTGGCCGCCGGTAACCAATTTTTTCCTCGGCGGCAGTATGAAGTGCTTTGGAGATATGCTCCCACTGCTCCTGTATTCCTTCAGGATGAGTTGTGCCCTCAGAGAGCAGGTGTGAGAGTCGAGTTGCGAAATCATTGGCAGTCTGTTGTGATTGAAGCTTTTCGACGTCTAGCTTTCCTTGTGTTTTTTGTTCCTTGTTTTTAGCCGCGTTGAGGCGGGTGCGTATTTTGGCTGCAACGAGATAATGGTCCGAATCGATGTTAGGTCCTCGGATCGTTCGCACATCTAAAACACTGGAGGCATGCCGTCCGTCTATCACAACGTGATCGATCTGATTGCGAGTATTTCGATCAGGAGACAGCCATGTAGCTTGATGTATCTTTTTATGCATGAACCTCGTGCTTGATATGACCATGTTTCGAGCACCGGCAAAGTCAATCAGCCTCAGTCCGTTTTATTAAACTATCAAAGGCAAATCCGCTTTAAGTAGCCTTACGTAACACAAATACAACTCTAGTCCTGAGATTTGATCAGGTAAGCGGAGCTGTTTGTAGTTTTAACGTTTATCGTTTAGTTGACACACTTATGCCCGGTTTCCAGTGCGAGTTTAGACTAAAGTTAAATTTGACTACATTTTAACCTTGCCACTTTGTTCGATAACATAAAATTTTGCAGCTCATGCCAGCTTTAGCGGCCGAAGTGGCAGGGTTAAACTCTAGTCAACTTTAACTAGAGTTTAAACTCGCACTGAAAAATCGGACATTAGTATGTTACACTATGAACTGGCATACGTAGTACGTATCAGCTGACGCGACCTATCTTACGAGAATGCCATGCAAATGAAACTTCACTGACGTTGATGGTACGTAAATACGTAAGCAGCCCGTAACAACGTGTCAGCTGAGTGCTCCCTCACTGAATAGATTTTCCTAAACTTTTTGTTATCTAAAGGGGCTATTACGGTAAACAACTCAACTTAGTTGGGCTGTAATTAAAACAACTCAACTTTCAGACAACTCAACTCCTGTTTGGTATTACGAATTACAACTTATTTCAGTTGAAGTTGAATTGGTGCTGCCAAGCTAAGAAAGTGATGATTTGACAGATAAATGAACAGCTGATCAATTTGTGGCTAAAATTTAAGCATTTGCAAGTGATTTTTTTTATTAATAGTAAAATGGATATTAGCATAGATTTATTTTATGATGATGAAAATAATGGTGAGAAAATTGATATGCAGCGAATAAGAAAACATTTACGCGATCACTCTAATCCCTTGGAATTACCAAGCACCAAGTAAGAAAACGTTCAATAATTTATAAAATTCTAATGTAGTTATTTTGCAGATTTGTAAGCTATTTTTGGTTAAGTAAGGAAGCATTTTGCTCCTTACTAAACGAAATGAAGGGCCATTTCCGCAAACGCGTTCGAGGGACGGCTGTACCTCCTATTTTAAAATTATGCGCTACACTCCGATTCCTTGCTGACGGCAGCTATCAAAAATGCTGTGGAAATAATTTTAGTGTTGGACTGGCACAACCCACAACATCTATAGTTGTCAAAGAGGTTTTAGATATTATTGAGGAGCATATTTGTGCGAAGTGGATTAAAACCCAAACAGCAAAAATTGTATTTTACTCTAAAACAGGATTCCCAGGAGTAGTGATTAGTATCAATGGGACTGACGAATAGAACTGCGGCCACCCTCGTCCAACTTCGGAATGTCGCTCCAAAATGTAAAACAGTTATTCAATGTAATCCTTCGTTTAAACGTTGTTTTTTCTATAAATGTGTACAAAATTGTTGATTATTGTTTGATTAAAAAATGTGCAACTACCGGCTTTAAATTGTTTTTGTCTATTTTGTGGTAACGCTTTATGAGCCCGTGCACCATCTAACTCTTATCAAAGGTGGTATCAAAAGACGCGTTTCGATCTCCGTTAATTAAATCTCCGAAAATTAAATTAAAAATTGTATTTCTGTCGCAAAATATTAAAAAAAAAACACAAAATGGCCCGAGGGTCTGAAATAGGGATTCAAGGGGTTGTGTAGCGCAATATATAGCTTCTCAAACCCAATTGTCAACCTCACCTTCGAGCGGCGAATCCCGTTTCATTAACAGACGAGGCTCTGGCGACCCCAAGCTCCTCATGGATGGCCTGAAGGTTTAATGTGGCCATATAAATCGTTCCCGAGATGGTCGGGTAGCACCTTAATGGTGCTGTGTTACCGGAGCGTATCGGATATGTATCCGACAAAGGACCATCACATCGATAACACTCCCCAAAGCCTTCGGGGAGTAACCTAATCGCTACAACAACAACAACAACAGGGTCTGAAATAGGAGGCCCGATCCACAGTTTTTTTGCACAGAAGATCTTTCTGTGTTGGCGGCCTTTGGCCGCGATTTGTAAAAATAACCCTGGGTGGGTCCAACGCCTTTCTGCATTAGTGTGTACAAAAAATCTGGCAAAATACAACAACCACATGACAATTTGAACCGAAATGATATGATATTTTTAATTTTTGTTTTCGGATCCTAAAATTGGAGGGCGAAACGTGTCTTTTGATACTAACTTTGAAAATTTTTGTTAAAAATTAGGTGGTGAACCGTCTTCTAAAACGTTACATTTTTTCAAAACAACTGTGAAAATTGTATGAGACAACTGCTAGTAACCAGTTGTAAGATTTTGACGTCTTTGACAACTACACCAACATAAGGTTGTAAACGGTAATGCCACAAAAAGTTGTTAGACAAGACAACTCAACCGGCATTTTTTTTTGACAGGTTGAGTTGTAATCTGTAATACCAAATTGCGAAATTTCAACCCAACCAGAGTTGAGTTGTAAACGGTAATAGGGGCATATGTTTGAACCGTTTGAAGTTAATATACAAAAATACGTAACTAATGTTTTAAATAGTCATGAAATGGGCAGAAATTATTATATGAGAGTATAGATTATAAATAAGTTAACTAATTATATATACTAATTTTATACGAGTCCCAGCCCTTTACAAGGGAAATACTATAATTCCAAAATGTATGTTTGCATAAGCATGCAGAAAAGTATGCAACATTTAGTACCATATGGTCATAAGAATACGTAGAAGTGTATACTTTTCTGCGCACTTGATACTGAGTTTTAGCGTTAGCGAAGGTTGGAATTTGGTTAAAAACTGGGGTTTCCTTTTATTTCAAAATTAGAGCATCGATAAAACTAATTTCAGTAAATAAAGCCACGTTTTTTCGTTTCAAAGATCTAATAAAGGATGTAAATGATGTTTCTCGCTGTTTGTGCAGCACCTGAATTCCAACATTCGCGAACGCTAAAATTCTATCGCTAAGAATATCTAAAACAGTTAAAAGTACACAGAAAAGTATGCAAAATTTAGTAGCATATGATTACAAACAATAACATAAAATAAATAAAAAATAATACTCTTACATGGGACTTAAGCGGTTATTCCTTATGACCATATGGTACTAAATGTTGCATACTTTTCTGCGAACTTGATACTGTTTTAGATATTTTTATCGATGGAGTTTTAGAGTTAGCGAAGGTTGTAATGTGGTGGCAGCTCTATCTCAATTTTTTTTGTATACCGCGTTTTTGGTTTTCCTAAGAACATGGTTCACGCCGACTCCAATTGATATCTGAGGAATGACTCTGGCAAAAGAATTTTTAAGTGAATATTTTTGTGGCTGATATATAGTTTCAGGGCTGGCCAAACTACTTCTGAGGAGTTACCCCGTTTAGAAAAATTTTCAAAAAGTATTTTTAATGTTTCTTGTTCCGTAACTTGAACGAATGATCTGAAAATGGGTTTTCGATGATAGATTACCAATCTATACTTAAATAAGTTTTGAAACAGATGATTATAAAGATGAATAAGAAATTTAAAGTCAGATGGTGTCTTATTTTAAGTTCAAACCAAGCCTGATTTTATATGCGTAATAAGACTTATAACTAGGCGAAAATATGGCATACTATGTCGTATTCTAATTGGTTCATAAGCCTTATAATCAGGGTATTGTACCCAATGCATTTTCTTATTATAACGCCTTATATAAGACTGATGTTTAGTTGTTGTTGTAGCGATAAGGTTACTCCCCGAGGGGTTTTGGGAGTGTTATCGATGTGATGGTCCTTTGCCGGATACAGATCCGGTACGCTTCGGTACCACAGCACCATTAAGGTGCTAGCCCGACCATCTCGGGAACGATTTATGTGGCCATATTAAACCTTCAGGCCGTTCCCTCCCTCCCCACCACCAAGTTCCATGAGGAGCTTGGGGTCGCCAGAGCGTTGTCTGTTAGTGAAATAGGATTCGCCGCGGATAGGTGAGGTTGACAATTGAGTTTGGAGAAGCTATATATTGCGCTGGCAACCTGAAGGGTTGTGCTACACAGCCCCTTGAATCTGGTATTTTAGTCGCTTTTTACGACAGGCATACCTACCGCGGGTATATTCTGATCCCCTAACCCGCTGGGGGACTGATGTTTAGTGGGTTATAAGCCTTAAAAAAATTGTACTATAGCAGGTAGTATCTTACAATGAAGCCGTATGTAAGCCCTATTTTATTTGGTCCATATAAGGTTGTTATTATGTAGAATGGCTCATAATATTTTCTTAAGTAGTCCTTATTTTAAATGGGCTATAAGCTTTATGCATCACGATATCTTTCAGATAAGCACAGAAAAATAGGGAGTATTATAAGGATGGAATTAAGGCCTGATGCCATAAGCTTTTTGGTCATATGAAATATATAAGGCTTATTATAAGGATCAAATTTTTTGCTAGGTATTCACTAAATGCTACATGGCTGGTATATACATATTTATAATTATTGTTTTAAAAACTTATGCATATCAGCATTTGGGACAAATGAAACAAACCTCATTGTAAAGTCCAAATTTTCAGGTGGGCATTTTTTTCTTTCATATTAACTCATGTCCAAATACCAATAGTTCACGAGCGTCAGACAGCGACGCACGCATTACGACACTTTGTCCATATGGGATGAGAATGATGTTGTCAAATTGATTGTTTGTGGGTTTGACCCGTTACTGTCACCGCCGGCGTACACGTTGACATTTGGCTAGGTCCTTGCGGTTTTCACATTGACAACTAAAATACCCTTTAGCCATGGTGGGTGAATTTTTGTTTCTCTTCATGCACGTTTTTGCCTTTATGTAATATCTGAAGTTCTATAATGATCATCAAATTAATTGAAGGTAATTTTTAACACACCCTTCTGCTAGTTCTCTTCTTGCAAATAATAGCACATAGTGAACATAATCAGTTACGTGTCTGCTTTCATCGAAGGGTTGGACGCGGAAGTTATTTTACAACTGAGTTGTATATTAAATAACGGGTTTAGTTGTACTACCCGTTTTCATGGATATATTTTAAATTTATCAAAAATATATAAAACAATGGGCGATTTCAGCGAACTTTATTTTTGTTGATACGTTGCAAACATGTTTCCGTCAATTCAGTGATAGAACATTTGTTCTCTGAACGGCTACTTGAGCCCACTACCAAATGAAATAATTATACATACAATTTGAGGAAAGACTTCTTAAATAATTTTTCACACTTCATTATAACATTTAGAGGAAAAACTGTATTCAGAACCAACACTTAAGAATTCCAAAGAACTGTCAGACAGCCGAATAAATGCGTTGAGCGAATTTGGCTAAAAAAAATTATGCTAAGTAATTTAATGTAAAATTCCAACCGTTGAGTGAATGAAAAATAAGCAAAGGTGCATTAAAAAATCGACTGATCAACGCCTGTGTTCGCTGAAAGCGCATATTGTGCAACCAATGGAACTAGTGAATAGTTCGCTGAAAGCGCCCAATGCATAAGTAGCCATTTCTAGGTTCTATCATCCTCGGAGCACATCCTTGCAGCGGGACTGTCCCATACTCTCTCGTTCCGGGAAGGTGTTGAACCTAACCCGGCCCAGAGGAATGGTTTTGCTGCGTGTGCCGAAAATGAATATATTTAGGACGGTTACACTCTTGTCAATGTGTCACGTTTAAAGGATGTTTGGATCGAACGGGGTGTTCTGGCTAGATTCCAAAATTCGACGACACCGACATTTCTTTAAAACATTTTTGGTACCTTGCTGTTCCAAACCCAGCGCATCCGTAGTTTGCTCCTTAGCGCCGCCACTGTCTTCCAGCAGCACCACTATTCATCAAGCCACAGTAAGTACCCGCGGTTGCCCGTGTCCAACGGGCTTGGCAAACGTAATCCCCCAAGGGTAAATTATCTGTCTGGTCGGCAAGCATATGTAGCTGCAAATTCAGGAACGTAACATCTAAACCCAGAAGGGGTAGCACAGGGTGGTGTCCTATCCACGCTTTTGTTTGACTTCTACATATCGATGAACCCTTCGCCACCATAACGGTAACTATTGTATCCTACGCCGAGGACAGCACGATAATGGCTACAGGTCCCGGCCCACCCATCGATGAGCTATGTAATAAAATAAACAACTATCTTCCTGATCTCTACAGTTTTATCGCCTCGCGAAACCTGACATTGCCACCACCTAATCATCGACGACCCGTTTTACAACATGGACATGGCAAATGTCGGCCATATTGGACATCGACGTCGATGGCATTGCGCTACCGTCTGTATTGCACCCAAAAATACTAAGTTTGACGAGCACGCAAACGCGATTGTACCTAAAATCCAGAGCCGTAAAAAAATCCGCAAATTTCTTGCCTGCAGCACTTGAGGTAAAGACAAAGAGACGCTCATTATCACTAACACATGCAAATTAAATGGGGTTTTCACCTCGCGAAACCTGACATTGCCACCACCTAATCATCGACGACCCGTTTTACAACATGGACATGGCAAATGTCGGCCATATTGGACATCGACGTCGATGGCATTGCGCTACCGTCTGTCTTGCACCCAAAAATACTAAGTTTGACGAGCACGCAAACGCGATTGTACCGAAAATCCAGAGCCGCAATAAAATCCTCAAATCTCTTGCTGGCAGTACTTGGGGAAAGATAAAGAAACGCTCATTATATACCACTTTCAAAGCAACTGGCCCTCCGATTGCATGCTACAGGTCCCCCGTTATGGTTGCCAAGCCTAAAGACTACTCACTGGAAAAAGCTACAGGCCTGCCAAAATACTGCCCTCAGAATCGCCACGGGCTATGTCCCCAGAACACCGTCTACATAATGAGGCGGGAATACTCCCCATTAGGAAGAGAAATGAAATGCTAACCAAAAAGTTCCTGTTGAATACCCAGAAACCTGACCAACCCAACAGACAGCTGATTGATGAGCCAACACCTCCCAGGGGCTTAAGGAGTCATCTTCGTAAGCATTATGAGGAAATACGGCACCTGAGAACACAGCCGTATGAAGCCAAAAAATACAAGCAGGTCCTCAGTGAACTCCACAAACAGGCGTCGGACCTGGAATGCCAGGAATTGCCCGGTGAATCCTGTACTCAAAGAACCATACCCTAAACTTGCAGAAGAGAAACGCACACTTCCTAGGAAAACGCGAGCCAATCTAGCTCAATTTCGATCTGGATACTGTAACAGGTTAAACTCTTACCTATCCAGAATCAACCCCGATATACATACCATATGTCCTGCTTGTAACGTGTCCCCACATGACACCAACCATCTCTTCAACTGTATTGTGGAACCAACGCCTCTAACACCCCTCTCATTATGGTTCTCCCCTGTTGAAACAGCAAGTTTCCTTGGACTCCCGTTAGAGGTTATTGATGACAATTTGTAATCGGTCACACCTATTGGATGGGGCGAAGCACTGCTACAACAACAACAATAACTTACAAATGCAATTGGCTGGCCGCTTGCATGCTGCGTGTCCCGATATGATCACCGAGCCTAAGTTACTGAAAGAAAATACAGACCTATCAAAGCACTGCTCTTAGAATGACAATGGGCCGTCTTCTTATACTGAACAGTTTCTGTAGAATACCCAGAAACCTGTGCATTCCAACAGACATCCGATGGAAGAGGAAGCACCTCCCAGGGGCTTAGAAGTCATCTCCAAAAGAATTATGAGGAAATACGGTACTCAGCCGTATGTAGAAGAAGAACACAAAAAGGTCTCAGTGATATCCACAAAAAAGCGTCGACTACTATGCCAAGAATTGCTCGGCGAACGCCGTTCTTAAAGATAAATATCATGAACTCGCAGAATGGGAAAGCAATCTCCTTAGGGCGACGCGTATCACTCTAGTGGTCGCACCTATTGGATGTGCCAAAGCAGTGCTCATAACTGAAAATGTAATAAATATATCTATCTCCGGTTTCTGCCAACTTCGAAAATGAATTTCATTTGTAATAAATCGTGAAAAAATTGATATTTTCAAGTTAGGGGTATTTTCTTGTGGGGCATTACATGTGATATAGTGTGGCGAATTTTAGCATCACTAAGCTGTTAGTAAATAAAGGCACAACAACAAAAACATTAAAGCAATCTATACTTGTGTACATGAGCACATCAATCATCATTTATACACAATCATAGAAGGCGACGAAGAGATAACTCAACCCCCAGTGGGTTAGGGGGTTAGAATATACCCGCGGTAGGTATGCCTGTGGTAAGAGGCGACTAAAATACCAATTAGATTCAAGGGGTTGTGTAGCGCAACCCTCTCAAGGGGTTGCCAGCGCAATATATAGCTTCTCCAACCCATATATGGCATTTTCAGGTCAAATTAAACTTTTTTCAAGTCAAATGAACCTTTTTTCATTTTAAATGAAACTTTTTTCATTTTAAATGAAACTTTTTTCATTTTAAATGAAACTTTTTTCATTTTAAATTAAACTTTTTTCATTTCAAATGAAACTTTTCAAGTCAAATGAAACCATACTACTAAGGTAATTGTCAATATATTTATATCGTACTTTATAACGCTAAGTATTTATCAAGTTTTTCTTTAAGGCAACTATTTCTAATTAGCCACATTGAAGGCAACATTTTTGCTTAAATTTTCTTTGTGAATTTAAGCTGCAGTTAAGGTCGGCTTAGTTTAGCCTTGCGTTTTGATCGTAAATTTTTAATAGATAAAGTAGCAGGGTCATACGCTAGGTAACTTATATACTACAGTTTGACCACCCCCTTAAAATAAGCACCTATATTTTTTACTTGTATCTACTCCTCTTATATATAAAGCACATTCTTCTTCTACATATACTTCGTTAAAAACGTAGGAATAAAGCAACGTAGAGAACAAATAGAAGGAACCAAAGAGCATGATGTGAGCGTATTTCCCATTCACTGTCTGACACCAACTGACACATCGGTTGAATCCTCTGTATTATGATTTTCTCTTTGACCAACGTCTTACCAAATAACATAGAACGATAGCATGGTATTGAGAGAAACATTACTTTTACCAACTATGCTCTACTATAGCATGTGGACTGTGGAGAGATCTTTTTTAACTATGCTGAAAAACATAACGGTAAAAAGTGATCTTTTCTACTCTATGGCGTAGTTACATTGCACTTCACTCGTTTGGGCCTTTGAAAACATATATATTTGTTTTTATTCCATTATTTTTCATTGTATATTGTATTTAAATGTAATACTTAGAATATATATATTAGCATGGGTCGATTTATTAACCAATATCGCGCCATCGATTTTCGATAGGATTTGGGGTCAGGAAAAAATGTTTCACTACGCATACCCAAACAAATAATTTTCGAGCCTGCGAAATTTCATTTTTTTTTTTTACTTTTTTTGATTTTGATTTTTAAGGGTTTTTTCATGACCTACTAAAAAAATTTTCGGAGATTAAGTTTCCTTTAAACTATTCTGATCTATTTCGTTGTAGTGCGAATAAAAACAAAGTTTATCCCACCTTACGGCCCAACGTTTCGCCAAATTTCCTTGGCATCATCAGGGGCGTAATATTTTTATATGTGGCGGTTGACAAAATTACAAATGAAAACTAAATAAAATTTACAAAATTTACACCGTTAATTACATAGAAAATCGGTACCATCGATTTGTGGTAAACTTTGTCACATTAAACACTATGAACACTATAAAATTTTCATTTGATTGTATAATTTTCATGTATATCAACGTTTTTAGCGGAGGCTTTTGGGTCGGACGTATGGAATTTTATTTAGTAGGT
The DNA here is from genome assembly GCF_040869045.1 of Eurosta solidaginis. Classification (NCBI taxonomy): domain Eukaryota; kingdom Metazoa; phylum Arthropoda; class Insecta; order Diptera; family Tephritidae; genus Eurosta; species Eurosta solidaginis. Next base: position 80,756,445 of record NC_090320.1, on the reverse strand, counting down.
CATGAAAAAACCCTTAAAAATCAAAGTCAAAAAAAGTAAAAAAAAGTGAAATTTCGCAGGCTCGAAAATTATTTGTTTAGGTATGCGTAGTGAAACTTTTTTTCCTGACCCCAAATCCTATCGAAAAATCGATGGCGCGATATCGACCCATTCTAATATATATATTCTAAGTATTACATTTAAATACAATATACAATGAAAAATAATGGAATAAAAACAAATATATATGTTTTCAAAGGCCCAAAAGAGTGAAGTGCAATGTAACTACGCCATAGAGTAGAAAAGATCACTTTTTACCGTTATGTTTTTCAGCATAGTAAAAAAAAAGATCTCTCCATAGTCCACATGCTCTACTATATAGTTGGTAAAAGTAATGTTTCTCTCAATACCTTGCTATCGTTCTATGTTATTTGGTAAGACGTTGGTCAAAGAGAAAATCATAATACAGAGGATTCAACCGATGTGTCAGTTGGTGTCAGACAGTGAATGGGAAATACGCTCACATCATGGTCTTTGGTTCCTTCTATTTGTTCTCTACGTTGCTTTATTCCTACGTTTTTAACGAAGTATATATAGAAGAAGAATGTGCTTTATATATAAGAGGAGTAGATACAAGTAAAAAATATAGGTGCTTATTTTAAGTGGGTGGTCAAACTGTAGTATATAAGTTGCCTAGCGTATGACCCTGCTACTTTATCTATTAAAAATTGAAACGATCAAAAGGCAAGGCTAAACTAAGCCGACCGGAACCGGATGCAGCTTAAAATTTTTTTTTTGCGGTATTAAATTGCCAATAAATGTAATATCAATTATCCAAGTCGTTCGGAAGTCGTAGGTCGTGTTTTCACGAAGTGTCTGCTGGCTTGAGTCTTAAGCTAGCAGACACTCCGGTTTCTCGGAACCGGACGCAGCTTAAAATTTTTTTTTTCGGTATTAAATTGCCAATAAATGTAATATCAATTATCCAAGTCGTTCGGAAGCTGTAGGTCGTGTTTTCACGAAGTGTCTGCTGGATTGAGTCTTAAGCAAGCAGACACTCAAAGAGTAGCCACGATTTTGGTTCGGAAGACGTAGGTCGTGTTTTCACGAAGTGTCTGCTGGCTTGAGTCTTAAGCTAGCAGACACTCCCGTTTCTCGGAACCGGACGCAGCTTTAAATTTTTTTTGCGGTATTAAATTGCCAATAAATGTAATATCAATTATCCAAGTCGTTCGGAAGTCGTAGGTCGTGTTTTCACGAAGTGTCTGCTGGCTTGAGTCTTAAGCTAGCAGACACTCCCGTTTCCTGAAACCGGACGCAGCTTTAAATTTTTGTTTGCAGTATTAAATTGCCAATAAATGTAATATCAATTATCCAAGTCGTTCGGAAGTCGTAGGTCGTGTTTTCACGAAGTGTCTGCTGGGTTGAGTCTTAAGCTAGCAGACACTCCCGTTTCTCGGAACCGGACGCAGCTTTACATTTTTTTTGCGGTATTAAATTGCCAATAAATGTAATATCAATTATCCAAGTCGTTCGGAAGTCGTAGGTCGTGTTTTCACGAAGTGTCTGCTGGCTTGAGTCTTAAGCTAGCAGACACTCCCGTTTCTCGGAACCGGACGCAGCTTTAAATTTTTTTTTGCGGTACTAAATTGCCAATAAATGTAATATCAATTATCCAAGTCGTTCGGAAGTCGTAGGTCGTGTTTTCACGAAGTGTCTGCTGGCTTGAGTCTTAAGCTAGCAGACACTCCCGTTTCTCGGAAGCGGACGCAGCTTTAATTTTTTTTTTGCGGTACTAAATTGCCAATAAATGTAATATCAATTATCCAAGTCGTTCGGAAGTCGTAGGTCGTGTTTTCACGAAGTGTCTGCTGGCTTGAGTCTTAAGCTAGCAGACACTCCCGTTTCTCGGAACCGGACGCAGCTTTAAATTTTTTTTTGCGGTACTAAATTGCCAATAAATGTAATATCAATCATCCAAGTCGTTCGGAAGTCGTAGGTCGTGTTTTCACGAAGTGTCTGCTGGCTTGAGTCTTAAGCTAGCAGACACTCCCGTTTCTCGGAAGCGGACGCAGCTTTAAATTTTTTTTTGCGGTATTAAATTGCCAATAAATGAGGTATAAATTATTTAATATATAATATTGTTGTTTGCTATAGTGTGTCTGCCACCTTAATAGGACCTCGAATATGAGCACATGCAAATCTCTGAAAAAAATTTTTTTCGAGGAAATCCTGATACAGGCATTTGCTTATTTCGTGCGAGCAACTTAAAAAAAGTTTGAGCCTTTAAAGAAAAAATAGGCTGTTCACAATCTCTTCAAATTTGGTCTCGTTAATTTACTAACTGATAAACACAGTAAACATGGAAATCTAAATACCACTTAAAAACGAAATTGCCAAGCATTTTCTTATGTATATTTTTTACTAAATTAGAAAAAATAAAATAAAAACAGCACAATATGTAAACAATTTGAAATTATTAATAATAGAAGTTTACATATATATGATACTCACAGTCTCCATTTGGTTAGATGGAGAATTAAGAAATCTTCCTAGGGATCAAAAATAGAATTATTAAAACTTTTTTAAGTTTGTCCAAAGGCTCCTTGTCACGTTATCAGGAGGGTTTGGACAACATACATGGTTCAACGTCGGTTAATCACATCGTTCCCGAAATAGTATCCTAATGCTATTTTTCTGAGTGTGCCGGATCAATATCCGGCAAAAGGACCATCAAAATTGATGATGGTCTAGTTTTTATTCATATGTATACAGATTTCATACCCATAAAACAACTGCTTTTATGAAAATTTAAAATCATTAACTTTACGATAAAACGCTTCCATCCGTGAACAGTTTCATTTATATTTTGACATTACTGTTTTTAGTATCGATTGACTTTTCTGTTATATGTGCAGTAGCTCATGATTAAATTAATAATTGTGAAGAATCTTTCTATTCCTCCGGTGCTATACCCACCTATAAAATAAGGCTCACAGGGAGAAAGCTGTCAGAATGGAAGAAAGGTTTGTTTGTTTGCTCGTGGTAAATAAACTGAATCGCTATGAATTGCCCATTTGTGTTTCAAGCCAACTTTTCTTTTAAATTTGTCCATGGGAAATCAGACTAAACATTAATAAATAAAAATAAATGTAAGGCGCGATAACCTCCGAAGAGATCTAAGGCCGAGCTTCTCTTCCAATTTGCGTCGTGCTCCTCTTGATTTTCCCTACAAATTGGCCGGACGGGACCTACATGTTTTATGCCGACTCCGAACGGCATCTGCAAAGCAGATGAGTTTTCACTGAGAGCTTTTCATGGCAGAAATACACCCGGAGTGCTTGCCAAACACTGCCGAGGGGCGACCCCGCTTAGAAAAATTTTCTTCTAATTGAAAAATCTTATTTCTAAAATTTTGATGTTGCTTTGTCCGGGAGTTGAACCCAGGGCATACGGTGTGATAGGCGGAGCACGCTACCATCACACCACGGTGGCCGCCAAACGACTAAACATTAATATTCGTTTGTAAAATGTAGTAAACAGAGAAAGTATAACCGGCCAGTCAAGCAAAAATTTTAAAACATGTAAATAATGCATGGACTGATATAGGTTTACAAAATGTTTGAAAAACACTATTGAGCAAATGATTTAAGTAATCAAACAGCAATTTAACAGGTTGTCCTTGTCCTGGCTGTTTGCTATTGTGAACGTTTTTTCAAACATTCGTCACTTGTATGAATGCACAGGTGTTTTCATTCCGTTGATGTTTTGCCTTATTCTAACAAGATCGGCATGCAAGTTTTATAGGGTTATCTTTCATACATAATTGCCTTTCAATTATACTCTGATCGTAGTAGATTTTACTATACGTTTAGAAATATAATGCACTATATAAGCCTCTACAAGAATTTTTTATACAAAAAGATTAACGTAATTTGTATTCCCCCAACAGAATATAGTAAAAAAATTTCAAAAAACAAATTTCTTTATACGAAAAATTAAGCAACCAAAGTTTATTACTTTTGCAATGCCCAGAAAACACACTTTCTAACGTTAGAGAAATATTGTGATTTTACATAAGAATTCTAATGTAGATAGTTCTCTAACCCATCTCTAATCGGAAACTAGATTAGAGAACCAGGTTACACTTCTATTAGATATGAGAAGCACTAAAAATGCAATGTAGTCTCAGTTATCAAATATTTGTACGCCATGATCACTCTTTCTTAACGTTGTACAAAAGAAATAAAAATCGTGGAAAGTTGTGCGAAAATATTGGTTTTGCAAGATCTGTTTTTTCTTTGCAATAAATAAAATTAGTAAGTGAAAGTGGATAAAAAAAGGTAAAGAGGAAAATAGAGCAAACAGTAGACATGATTTTTGACTGGCATTATGAAGGAAAGGTGCCCCATCCACATCAAATCCACACAGAAATAAAAACAATATAGAGCCACTGAAGATTTCTTTGGCGATTCTGGAAAATTTCATTTAAGAAGCCTTTGAATTATATTCATATTAAGTATGTAAGCTTATAACTCATGTAAGGTATTTGATATGATAAAACAATGAAACTTAAATTGATTTTAGATATTTTAATTTAATTGTACGTTAGAATTCTAACCCTTTTCTCGATATCGAGAAGAAAGTTCCCTTTTGCTATAATTATCATTCACAGTTTCGCAAATTGTCCTCTATTATTTCACCTTATGCCCGGGTTTTCAGTGCGAGTTTAAACTACAGTTAAGGTTGACTGGATTTTATCCTTGCCACTTTGTTCGATAACATAAAATTTCGCTGCTCATCTCAGCTTAAGTGGCCGAAGTGCCAGGGTTAAACTCTAGTCAACTTTAACTGTTGTTAAAACTCGCACTGAAAAACCGGGAGTTAGAAAAATACAAAGTGCAGAGTTCAATTCAATTCGTTTTCTAACCGTCCTCTAACCTAAATATTTTTTGGGTACACGTTACTACTGGCCAAATAGAGCTGCTGAATAAGTGAGGTTATGTGATTGTCTTCATCTTTATTATTGCACTATGCGGTTTATTAATATACACAGAAGTGAAACTTACGTTTTGTAATAGCTTTTAATACTTCGATTCATATTTCGGCAAACCAGACGTTCCAATTGTCAACTACAAGAAAAAGAAGATATAATATTAACTGCATTGTGAAACTTGTGAACATGTATAGATGGGCAATGTAAAAATTTACAGGATATTTGTTTATTAAGAAAATTTGTCGTAAGATCTTGTTTTACTCTTCCCTGGATGAATTTTTGCTACGATTTTCAGTGTCATATGTTACTCAACATGAGCAGTATGAAATTTATAAGCCCTTGCTGGCAGAAGAATTACACAGTTCAACAAATTTAAGACCCAGAATTCTTATTTTCGAGATATATGCACCTGAAAGTGCTAAAAACACGTTTTTCTTTTGAATTACAAAACAACATATAAAATTTGAAAGTGGAACTATGAAAATGTGAGTGAAAATGTAGTTTTATTTTTGGGAAGGCGCCATTTGCTCCTTGGTTTCGGCCCCATAGTGTGAGGTTCGCAGGGGAACATTCTTAATGGAGCTATGCAACCTCCACTCAGCTGAAGTTAATAATAGAGCATATCCCTTCGGAGCTACGCGGCCTCTTAGTTAAAAAAGTTGGCGATACAACTTATGCATAAATTTTTCAATTGATTTTTCTGCGGCAAGTCAAAAAAACGTTGATCACATCCCTTAAATGTGACCCCGTTGGATACTTGTGAGCAAATAAAGACAAACAGTTTCCTATCGTTTGTGGATAACAGTTGAGAATTGAAAGAGTGGAATACAAGCTCAATCTTTTTGTTGAAATGCGTTAGGCTATGCTAAATGGTGGCATTGGATTTAAATGTATGTAATTGTGATTAGTTGAGGCCTTATATCGTAGCCGCGAACGGACATTTTGATTCCATGTGACGAAAATGTTGTAATTACATCCATTAATTGTGATTACGCTAGTAAAATTTTTGATTGTTACTCCGGTTTTCAGAAAATAGGCAGCGTCGACAAATGTTTTCGGTAGCCACTACCGACAGGCGTCTAGCGATTTTTTTCGATGGCCGATTTAAGTCAACCAAAGAAATCATCATCAAGCATAGGTCCATCTGCCAATCTATTCGTCTGAGAAGTCAATCACATATTTTTTTGCAATAACTTTATTATGCAAAAGGCCCAGAGTTTGTTTATCCCAATAACTAGAAGTAAACTCCTCGCCTTTCTGCTTACTTGTTTTTTACTTTTCTCTAGTTCGTATTCTTCTCCATCCCTTCTATCAGTCCTAGTCCCAAGCTGAACAAAAAATGTTGTCTTAAACAAAAAAATAATCAAGGAGTGGACCACCCTTACTATTGCGGGGTATGGAAAATAGGTGATGGCTTATTCTCAGCTCTACTGAATATGCTCACAAAATTTCATGTCAATCGGTCGAGCCCTTTCGAAGGAGTTCAACCACAAACAATGGACACGAGAATTATTTCAAAGTAAAATATAATTTTCTGAAAATGCAAGACTTAACAGGATATCTCTCCAATTCATCAAACTGCAATGCTAAAATTTTCTAGAACTTACTTCGTAGGGATGACCTAAACACCGTATTTAGGTTTTCAGAAAAACATGGCCGGCAACGCCTTCTAGAGCCGTTCATGATTTAAAAATTTTAAATAATTATTATAAATCTTTCCAATTCAAAAAAGAATACACAAGAATCCCAAAATCTGCATTTGTCGAATTTTCCCCATGTAAGTATTTAGCTATGAAAAAATTTTATTGTTCGTAAAGATTTACTAGCCAAAAGTAATAATTGAAAATGTTACCAAAAATTCGCCGTAAGGTTGAAAGCCGCGGTCAAATTCCTATAAGAACGAAAGGGCGACCTGGTAACCGATATTTAGAGATTGGTCAGATTTTTGATGGAACTGTTATCTTCCCTCTTAAAGGGAGGTAGCGATGAGACGCCTAGGGAAGATGATATTGACCCATCCACTCTTCACAACAAATGCTACACGGTTAAAGGCTTGAGCCTAGTGTAAATTGTACCAAATTTACTGTAAAATTTAGATTATACCGGTCTTCCTAAAAAGAGTGCACAGGACTTTAAACTAGAGCAGTCTACACTGCAAGATATAAAAAAAGTAAAAATTTGGTGGACGGTGGTCTGGTTTCCAACCGACGTGCCCCGGATTAGAGTAGCTTGCTCTACCTACTGAGCTATCATTTTTAGATTTTCATCAATAAATTTTAATTTATTGTAAGATCGCAAAATTGAATGTAAGTTAGCCACTGTGTAACAACCCTGTATTACAAAACAGGTCATTTTATATTGTAACAACCCTGTGGTTGAAACATAAAGATAATGCAACTCTGAAAATAAAGAAGAAATAAAAGAAAAAGAGGAAGAGCACTTCCGGTTGAAGAGAAAAATTGAAAACTCGTGTTTTTAACTTGTGGAAATAAATCTAGCGCAATCGCTAAGGAAAATACAAGTTTTCATCTCAGGTGTGAAGCTCTAAATCGACAAATCAATTATTTTATATAAAACAATATTATAGCCGCTCGAAATCAACTATTGACCTCGCTTAATGAGTTGGGGGTGGATTTTCCATCTACGGCTACAAACGCCCAATTGCGCCGACTTTTGCAGGACGTAATTGGAGATGGAGCAAGCAATCTACCCATCGTTGTTCACGATAATAATGCTTCTGCTTATATTGTAACCACTGCTGCCCAGAATGATACCGCTGTTGCTGAAGTTACTCCCAATGCAGTTGCCGCTACTAGTATTGTCACCTCTGCCGCTGCCGCTACCGTCACCTCTGCCGCTACTGATATCGTCACCACTGCCGCTGTCACTGATATTATTACCAATACTGCCGCTGCTTTTAGTACCACAACTGCCGCAACTAATGCTACCGCTGACATCGTCACCACTGCCGTCAATAATTCTGCCATTACCGCCGCCGCTGCCGATTTTGTCATCCATGCCGCACAGGCTGACACTGCCGTTGCTTATATCGCTACCACTGCCGCCTCTGCCGTCTCTGTTGACGCCGCTGTCACCTATACACCCAGTACTGCCTTTGCCAATATGAACACCAATATTGCTAGTATAACTAACATAGATGAAGAACTGGCTGCCTTACGCAAGCGAGTAGAAATGTTGCAACTTATGAAAGAAATTGATGAATTGAGAGCCAATGCTATTCTGCCGCAACACCGCCGACTTGATTTTAGTGATATCGAGCACGCTCTCCCGAAATTCAGTGCAATATTTCTTACGTGACTTTGAAGAAGTGACAGAGGCATCGGGTGCAGTTGACCGGTTGAAATTATTAGCCCTTCGTCGCTGTCTAACGGGCACTGCTAAAATATTTTTGACGTCCACCACTGCTTTAAACTACGGGGCGTTGAAAAAAACCTTAGAGCAGGAATTTACAGTCCCAGTGAATAGAATTGAAATACATAAAATGTTCGCACAGCGTCGTTGGGACAAAAAAAATGAGTCCTTACACTGTTATGTATTGGCCATGCAGGCCATCGCAAAGAGGGCGAACATAACCGAGCAGGAAATAATTGAGTTCATTATCGACGGCATCAGTGGCACCGTGTCTAATATACACCTGGTGCTACCTGCCAGGACGTTAGACGAACTAAAGGTCCTAATCGGACGATATGAAAGAAGATACTTGGTGGCCGCCGCAGTAACCACCACCACAGGACGTAAACAGGCATCACGGCCATCTGAGGAAAATAAATTGAAATGTTTTAATTGCTCCAAAAACGGGCATATTAAACCTAACTGCCCCTACCCGTTGCGGCCAGAAGGGTCATGTTTCCGCTGTTGGCGGATGAGTCACGACCATCGGTCATGCACCAACGCTGCAAAAGTTTTGAAACCGAAAAACCAGATAGCCACCGTAATGGGAGACGAAGACGGCGAGCTGGACACCGTCAACGCGTATAACTATGTGAGTATCACATTTAGAATAGAACACCGGTAGTCCGGTTAGTTTCATACAAATGTCACTGGTCCCAGAACAACTGGTCAATTTGCAGAAAACAATATATCCAAATACGCCGGGATATAAAGGAGTCGGGGCAGAAAAATAAATATAGTTTCGAAAATAAAATGTATTTTAAATTTTAATGAAATGTCTAATAAAATTGAATTAAACGTCATTTCAGACGAAGATATGGTAGTACCACTTATTTTGGGACGTGACTTTCTTAATAAATTCCATATCAAACTAAAAAGTGTTAGAAAAGAATATACTAAAAAAGAATTATTAGACATAAGGAAAAATATTAAATCAAATACAATTGAGTCACAAAAAGATGTAACTGACCCCGATACACTTCCGGCCATTATAAAGTCATGCCCAGATAGTAATTGCAATTGTAGCTCCGATGATTTATCTGACATTTGCCTGCCTGATGTTTTTTTGCATTGACGTTTCTTGCAATGAAAATGAAATAGATATAGACCGTATACTTTCCGAGAGACAACATAATACATGAGGATACCTATCTCAAACCGGTAATAAAAATCGAACCACTTAGGTATGAAATGAAAATTCATTTAATACAGACGTCCCCTTTCACCATGCACCCCACCGGTTGTCTTATGCAGAGCGCAATGAGGTACAAACAATTGTTGACGAATTGCTCAAAGAAGGAATAATACAACCGAGTAACTCACCTTATGCGTCAGCCATTGTGCTAGTTAAAAAAAGGAATAGGAAAACTCATATGTGTGTGTCAACAAATTGACGGTTAGAGATAATAATCCTTTGCCATTAATTGAAGACTGCATAGAATACTTACAGAATAAGCGTTTCTTCACCTTACTAGATTTGAAGAGTGGATTTCGCCAAGTTAATATGTCTGCAGAGTCAATACCTTTTACCGCTTTTGTAACTCCGAATGGAATATTTGAATATTTGAAAATGCCTTTTGGGTTAAAAAACGCCCCCGCAGTGTTCCAAAGATTTATCAATATCATTTTTCGAGATATGTTAGACGAAAGGAAAATTATTATTTATTTGGACGATATAATTATTGCCACTGAGAACTTCGAAGACCATATGGTTTAAAGTCCGTGTTGGAGCGAATCGCTCTACGTACCCTGAAGCTTAATTTAAAGGAATGTAAATTCGGATACCAAGAAATTGATTATTTAGGATATAAAGTTACTCGAGCGGGAATCGCTCCTAATGAGTCCCATATCAAAAGTATTCAAAATTTTCCTATCCCTACGAACCCGAAATAGCTGCAGTCGTGTTTGGGCTTGTTCTCCTACTTCCTTAGATTCGTACCATCGTTTTCACGAATTGCTAAGCCTTTACAAAACCTATTAAAAAGAGATGTTCAATTTAATTTTGACGAGAAATGTCACTACGCCTTGTTTGAATTAAAATCCCGTCTGATTAAAAGTCTAGTTTTAGCCATTTACAGCCCAGAAAAAGAAACTGAACTACACTGCGATGTCAGTAGCATTGGCTTTGGAGCAGTACTATTACAACGCCAGGATGATGGTAAACTTCACCCAATTTCCTACTTCTCAAAAACCGTCTCAAGTGCTGAATCAAAGTACCACAGTTTTGAGTTAGAAACTTTATCTATAATATATGCTTTGAGAAGATTTCGGACTTACTTGGAGGGAATACCTTTTACCATAGTTGCGGACTGCAACTCCCTAACCATGACTCTAGATAGAAGACAGCTGAATTCCCGAATAGCTAGGTGCGCTTTAGAATTAGAAAATTATAATTACAAAATACAGCACCGACGAGGTACTTGCATGAGCCATGTCGACGCATTAAGCAGACAGATTGCCTCGGTTATAGATGCTGCCGATGTAGAATTCCGTATTCAGGTTGCTCAAGAGCCCGATCAGAATATTAAGGTTTTACGAGATAAGCTCGTAAATGAGCAATTGTCCGGTTTTGATTTGATTGATGGATTAGTATACAAGAATTAACCTGATGATAAAAATGTGTTTTATGTACCTGAAGAAATGGAATCTAACATGAAAAATTAGGCTACTTATCTGTGGATAAAACACTAAATAACCTAGATCGGCCACCGTGGTGTGATGGTAGCGTGCTCCGCCTACCACACCGTATGCGCTGGGTTCGCACCCCGAGCAAAGCAACATCAAAATTTTAGAAATACGGTTTTTAAATTAGAAGAAGATTTGTCTAAGCGGGGTCGCCCCTCAGCAGTGTTTGGCAAGCGCTCCGGGTGTATTTCTGCCATGAAAAGCTATCAGTGAAAACTCATCTCCCTTGCAGATGCCGTTCGGAGTCGGCATAAAACATGTAGGTCCCGTCCGGCCAATTTGTAGAGAAAATCAAGAGGAGCACGACGCAAATTGGAAAAGAAGCTCGGCCTTAGATCTCTTCGGAGGTTATAGCACCTTACAACCTAGATCTTTATTACTGGTTTCCGGAGATGCGGACGAAAGTAGAGAAGTTTGTTAAGAATTGCCTAAAATGCATTATGTATGCCAGCCCTCCTCAAATGAGAGAAAGGAATCTATACATCCTCAAGACACCTTTACCATTTGATACGATTCACATTGATCATTTTGGCCAATTGCCATCACTACGATCGAAGCGAAAACACATACTGGTGATCGTTGACGCATTTACGAAGTTTGTTAAATTATACCCTACGAATTCCACTAGTACCCGGGAGGTTATAGGTGCTCTTGATAAATATTTTAGTTATTACTTGTTTTACGTCACTACAGTTCGCTGAATTTCTGATGGAGAAAAATATAAGCCATGTAAAGATAGCGGTTGCATCTCCCCAGGCTAACGGACAAGTGGAGAGTAAACAGGGTTATAAAAGCGATGTTAGGAAAATTAACTAACGACTTGAATCATGACGATTGGACCAGGAAATTAGCTGAGGTTGAGTATGCCATAAAAAACTCCATTCACAGTACTTGTCGAGATACACCTAGCCGTCTACTCTTCGGTGTTGAGCAGAGAGGTATAATAGTGACCTCTCTGAAGTTGGCAAGACAACTTTTACGTGGAACAAAATTACCTATTGGGAAAATTGCCGTGAATTTGCCGTAATTTATCCGTGAAGCAAAAAAATTTGCCGTGGCCATATTTTAGAAAATACAGGGTGGCACGCTAACTTCACGCGAAGTTGGCGGTGCACCATAAAAAAAATTTGAATTTTTTTTTCGAATTTATAAAATATGCCACTTATATACGGCAAATTCGTGTGCAAGAATTATTTTCCTAGCTGGCCACTAAGGTGGTTTTCTGAGGGTGGCACGCTAGCTTCACGTGAAGTTGGCGGTGCACCATAAAAAAAATTTGAATTTTTTTTTTCGAATTTATAAAATATGCCACTTATATACGGCAAATTCGTGTGCAAGAATTATTTTCCTAGCTGGCCACTAAGGTGGTTTTCTGAGGGTGGCACGCTAGCTTCACGTGAAGTTGGCGGTGCACCATAAAAAAAATTTGAATTTTTTTTTCGAATTTATAAAATATGCCACTTATCTACGGCAAATTCGTGTGAAAGAAATTTTTTCCTAGCTGGCCTCTAAGGTGGTTTTCTGAGGGTGGCACGCTAACTTCACGTGAAGTTGGCGGTGCACCATAAAAAAAATTTGAAATTTTTTTTTTTCGAATTTATAAAATATGCCACTTATCTACGGCAAATTTACGGCAAATTCGTGTGCAAGAATTATTTTCCTAGCTGGCCTCTAAGGTGGTTTTCTGAGGGTGGCACGCTAACTTCACGTGAAGTTGGCGGTGCACCATAAAAAAAATTTGAAATTTTTTTTTCCAATTTATAAAATATGCCACTTATCTACGGCAAATTTACGGCAAATTCGTGTGCAAGAATTATTTTCCTAGCTGGCCTCTAAGGTGGTTTTCTGAGGGTGGCCCGCTAACTTCACGTAAAGTTGGCGTGCCACCCTGTATTTTCTAAAATATGGCCACGGCAAATTTTTTTGTTTCACGGATAAATTACGGCAAATTCACGGCGATTTTCCCAATAGGTAATTTTTTTGCACGTAAAAGTTGTCTAGCCAACTTCAGAGAGGTATAATAGTGGATGAGTTCACTGAGTACTTTCAAGATAAGTTATGTCCCGATGAAGATAGAGATTTGAACCGTATACGTACAGGTGCATCTAACTTAATACCAGCTAAACAAGAATATGATCTCAATAGGTCCCTACAAAATAAGACTACCTCTAAAACTTACCAAACAGGTGAATACGTTGTCATAAGGGACGTAGATACTACTTCCGGTACTAATAAAAAGCTTATCCCTGTGTATAAAGGCCCTTACGTGATACACAAGGTACTCGGCCACGACAGATACGTCATACGCGACATTGATAACTGTCAGTTCACGCAGTTACATTACGATGGACTAATAATTGAGGCACATCGAATAAGACGGTGGAAACAACCACCCGCCCAGAATGTATCGGAGTCGGAGAAAGATCCTTTAGAAATACATAATAAATAATTTTAGTATAGTATGATGGAGGTCGGTCAAATTGTCAGGTCGGCCGAGCTGTAAGATCGCAAAATAGAATGTAAGTTAACCACTGTGTAACAATCCTGTATTACAAAACAGGTCATTTTATATAGTAACAACCCTGTGGTTGAAACATAAAGATAATGCAACTCTGAAAATAAAGAAGAAATAAAAGAAGAGGAAGGGCACTACCGGTTGAAGAGAAAAATCCAAAACTCGTGTTTTTTACTTGCGGAAATAAATCTAGCGCAATCGCTAAGGAAAATACAAGTTTTCATTTTGAATTTTTAGTAAACCATAAATATATACAATTTTTTATTTTTAGATTTTTTAAACATTTTGGGTTTGGTTTTAAAACTATTTTGAGATTTTAGACTTATTGTTCAAATGAGATTCTAATTTAGAAAATCGAGGTTTTGAATGTTGGTAAAAGAAATTTTATAAATTGCTTAAACAAATGAGTGGTTTCAAAGTTAGGCTGAGATTTCTTACCATGTATTATGGACTTTGTCAATGTACTTCTAAGCTACTGTACTCAGTTTTTATTCGCCGCACGTTAGAAAAATACGTTTAAGCACTAGTGGTCGGTGCTGCCAATGTGTATGAAAGAGTACGAGATAGAGGTTTACGTCGATCACTTTATTGGCGGTGGCGGCGTAGGCACCATTATATACCGTCGGCGGCGGCGAGGACGGCGCGTCAGCGTTGTTACTTTAAAAAGCTTAATTTTTGAATTTTGAGAAATTCTGCTTATTTGCAACCTTCTGCTAACGTTCGAATCACTAAAATGTTGAATAAATAACTCCAATATTCAATAATTCAAAATGGTCTCTATTAGATTACTTTCACAATAACACTTCTACTTCTCAACAGATAGCGTGCTTAAATCAAATTGATTACTGATTCTCAGCTTTACCTCCTTTTATACTCTGTGATTTACTCGTTCGCATACTTCTAGGCGTTTCTAGAATTTAACTTAGTTACCAGCTATAAAATTTCTCAGCTTTAACTACAGATGCACGATTATTATAGCTTCTCACATAGCCCATGCGCGTTTATATGTGAGTGATACTTCCACAGATGATTGCCTACTTTTGGGAGTATCTCAGATATATGCATGTGTTTGTGCGTTGCTCTCCGCTGATTGTATGGACATATGTACAGACATATTGATTGATTTATTTATGTAGATACAAGTGACTGCTTGCTTTATTGTTGTTGTGGCTTTATTTCAGGCATGCTTAACCAACGAACCGATATCGTTTCGTTACGATAATTAACGTTAATAAACGAAACAAAGTCATTTCGTTTCGTTTATTAACGTTGATTATTGTAACGAAATGATATCGGTTCGTTGGTTAAGCATGCCTGCTTTATTTACTTATTATCAGATTAGTGATGTGAGTATCACTTAGTGTCACTAATATTCGTCACACTGCCCTCCACCTAAGTCTGATCGTCCCGATCAGACAAATTTCCCGATCTAAACGCCGCCAGCCTTTCCAGATGAACCACTTTCAGTTTGGTTCGTGGTTTACCAATGGTTTGTATGCGGTAAACTACATCGTTGATCCGCTTTACAACTTTGTATGGGCCTTCCCAGTTACACTGTGATTTCGGGGACAAACCTTTTTTCCGTTGTAGGTTGTATAACAACACCAAATCGCCTTCATGAAAACCTTCTGAATTAATTGCTTTATCGTATCTGGCTTTCATCTTGTCACTCATAATCATTGTTCGTTGCCTTATCAGATCGTGTATTTCTCTCAGCTCTTCTTCCAAAACACCTGTGGATTTCTTGACATTTCTCTCCGAATCGGCATCTATCCCAAACTTCAAATCAGCTGGCATTCGAAGGTCATTGCAAAAATTACTTTTGCAGGGGTTTGGCCCGTTGTCTCATGCACTGCTTGATCGGTAAGCTATCAAGAATAATGGTATGCGGGTATCCCACTCTTTATGGAACTTGTCCACTACTTTCCTTAAGTGCTCCTCCAATGTTCTATTGAATCGTTCCACCATACCATCGAACTGAGGATGCAAAGCAGTTGTTCGTGTTTTTCGAATGCCCAATGATTTACACATTTCCTGGAATACAGCTGATTCGAAATTCCTGCCTTCGTCAGAATGTAATTCCATTGGTACACCAATACCTTGGAATCCAATTGTTTATAAACACTTGTACTACTGTTTCCGCTTCTTGATTTGGGATTGGGTATACCTCTGGCCATTTGCTGAAATAATCCATAACCACCATTACATATTTGTTTCCGCAATTACTAGTACGAAATGGACCTGCGACATCCATAGCGATCCTTTCAAATGGCGCACCTGAGTTATATTGCTTCATCTGGCCATGACTTCGGGTTTTGGATCCTTTCGCTCTGCTACAAACCTCGCAGTTCGCAATCCACTCAGTGACTGACTGACGGCAACCAACCCAATATAATCTCTGTTGTAAGATCATAAATGCAACCATGTCAACTAATTAATAGAATAAGCAAAAATACATCATGTAAAGGAAGAAAAGAGAAGATGGCGGACTTCCGGTTCATTATTGGATTGACGACTGAAGAATAAAGTATTAAGATAATTAATCCGGACGTTTCTGCTGCTTTATTAACCATGTAAGGTAGAAATTACAACTTCAGGTGTGGGGTAAACCCATTCTCACTAAAATTTTGAAAAATCGTACAACGATGGTAAGTCCGCGCCAAGAAATAATTGATGTACTTCAAGACGCCCATGTGGAATTTCCACCAACTGCTACCATAGCCCAGTTACGAAATTTATTGCAAAATTTAGTGGGCGGACGTAGTAACTCCGCTGCTGAAAATTATTTTACTGCCTACGATGCAAATATGGATGCTAATGCCGATGGTGCCTCAAACATGGGCAACTACGATGCCCATCCAAATATCTCTGCGAACATAACTGGGAATAATACTGCCGTCCCAATAACTGCTATTGCCGTCGTAACCCATGCCGATACTATAGGTGCTGCTACTAATACCAGTGCTCACGTTGCCACAAATGTAACCTTTTCTTCTGCCGCTGCCACAGGTGTAACCACTTCTTCTGCCGCTGCCCCTGCCGCTTTTATAAATGCCGTCACTGACTCTGCTAACGTTACTGCCGTCTTTGATTCTATTAACGTTGCTGCCGCCACTGATTATATTAACGCTGCCGCCACTAATGATTCTGCTAACGTTGCTGCCGCCATTGCCGTTCCTCGCCTTGCTGACCTAGACCAAGAAGTACTAGCACTTCAAAAGAGACTAGAGATGTTGAAGCTCATGCAGCAAATTGATGAGATAGAAACTCGATCTATGACAAAATCTTATGGAAGACTTGACTTCGGTGACATCGAACACGCACTACCAAAATTTAATGGTGATAATGTCGCCTACCCTGTCAGACATTTCATTAAGGACTTCGAAGAGATTATGCAGTCCACTGGAGCTGACGAAAATTTTAAACTTCTTGCCTTGCGACGCTCTTTAACCGGTACAGGTGGTGTGTTTCTTTCAACAACAACTGCACTAAATTATTATTCCCTAAAAGAAGTACTAATAAAAGAATTCGACTTGGCAGTGCCCAGGCAAGAGATTTACAAGATGCTTAGCCAGCGACGATGGAAAAAGAATGCAGAGTCTATGCATTGTTATGTCTTATCAATGCAGGCAATTGCTAAAAGAGCAACCATCTCAGAGCAGGAGGTGGTTGATTTTATTATCGACGGAATTGGGAATATTGTTCCAAACGCTCACCTGCTCCTTTCGGCAAGAAACATCGAAGAGCTAAAACAAATTATTAGCCGATATCAAAACAAGTACTTCGCTACAAAGGTAAAGCAGAAGCCACCGACGACAGTAAGGCAGAAACCCGAACAAAAAACACTATGCTACAACTGCTCTCAAAGCGGGCATATAAAACCCAATTGCCCATACCCGTTGCGGCCAGAAGGGTCATGTTTCCGTTGTTGGCGGATGGGCCATGACCCATGTCCTAATCACAGGAAGGTTTTGGAGAAGAAAGAGAACGTGGCTGCAGTGGAGACTATGATGCTGGACGAGGATGATGCAGAGACCGTAGGAGAGTACAATTACGTAAGACTAGAGTTTAAGTTATTTAGTGAATTAGTTTCTAATGTTGCTTTCTCTCTTTTTGACACCGGTAGCCCGGTTAGTTTCATACGAGTATCTAACGTCCCAAAACAACTTCTTAGGAAAACAAGGACGGGAACCATTACTACATATAGAGGTATAAGCGGAAAGCCGTTAAAAATATTTGGAATAATCAAAATTTTTTTAAAAACAAAGTAAACATTCTTGAATTAAAAGTACTTGCCGATAATTGTATGTCTTTGCCAGTTATTTTGGGACGAGAAACTATTTAACATAAAATTAGCTGCTCTAGATGGAACATTTTTGCAAACCATTCGCAACGGCAAGATGTATTTAAATAAGTCTCTAGATACTGTAAGTGCCCTTAAGGCTGATGGAATCATCGCTGACTCGAGTATTCATATACCAAAACGCCGCGACAGTGCCATGAAATACCGACGTGAATCTGTCACTCCTAGCGCCGCTGATGTTCCCGACATTTTTTGTATTTATACAAGTACAGATAAATATTGCCTGGATATTGATCCCAAATTGCCTAGAAACCACCACTCAGACATTATTAACCTGATAGAACATACTTATCCAAATACAGATATTAAAGTTGAACCCTTCATGTATGAAATGAAGAAATTGCCTGAAATGCTTGATGTACGCTACACCTCAACGCATTAGAGAAAGGAATTTTCATGCTATTCCTAAGACTCCATTGCCGTTCGATACTCTTCATATCGATCATTTTGGTCCTCTGCCGTCCCTTAACTCAAAGCGTAAACATATTCTAGTAGTAGTCGACCCATTCACCAAGTTTGTGAAACTTTACCCAACCAATTCTACCAGTACCCGTAAAGTTACCTCTGCTCTAGAAAAATATTTTAATTATTACCGCCCGAGACGAATTATAAGTGATAGAGGAACATGTTTTACATCTATGGAGTTGACCAAGTTAAAGTGGCGGTGGCCTCCCCTCAAGCGAACGGGCAAGTCGAGCGTGTGAATAGGGTCCTAAAGGCGATGTTAGGAAAACTGACTCGATCCGATAAACCATGCTGACTGGTGCTTGAAATTGCTTGAAGTGGAGTATGCCATAAACAACTCTGTTCATAGCACTTGCCGGGACACCCCCAGTAGACTTTTGTTTGGCATAGAACAACGTGGAGCAATTGTTGACGAGTTCACAGAATACTTTCAGGAGAAGACGAACTCTGATTTAGGGCGAGATTTGGTATCCATACGCCAGAGTGCCTCTGACGCTATCAAAGCTAGACAATATTATTATACCAAGCGTTTAGCCATCGACAGTGGCAAACAGGAGAGTTATGAGGTTGGAGATTATGTCGTAATTAGAAATGTAGACAATACTGCTGGACTTAACAAAAAGTTCATTCCCCAATACAAGGGACCATATGTCGTGCATAAAGTGAATGTAATTTCACCATTATGCAGCTCGCTGAGCAGTCAGGAATCCTCTTCCCGGAACAACTATCAGTTTCTTTTTGCATTGACCATCCTCACTCTCCCATACTCGATGCCAGCAACCGGATATCAATTCTCAACTGTGCCCAATATGACTTCGCAATGGGACTCTCTGCTGACATCTCCTATATATTTGGTCTTTCGTTTCGTTCGAGCCCTTGCATAACATGTGACAGATCAATATCTTCTAGCTGACACTTCCTTAGTTGTTCCTTGTCCCATTCATCCGTACATGTTATAGTCATTAGCCGGACATCTATATGTCTTCTTTAGCTTCGGCCTTTGAACAGTGCTTGCACTCAAAACTACATGGTCTTCGTTACATTGCATCAGCATTTCCATGGGTACTACCTTTTCGATGCTCAATAGAAAAGTCATAGCTTTGTAGTCCCTCGATCCACCGTGCCAATGTCCTTCCGGATTACGGAACTGCAGAAGACATTTTAACGCCGCGTGATCTGTCCTGACGCGGAATCGCTGACCGTAGAGGAATTTGTTGTGAAAATGTTTAATGCACTCAACCAATTCCAACCACTCGCATCTGTATCTAGAATAAATGTTGTTCCTGGAATCGGATATGCCAACATTGGGGCAGTGCACAAACGATCCTACAATGTTTGGAAGTTCACTTCTTGCTCCTTCTTCCATTCAACAGCTTTATTTTTTCTTGTAAGCTCATGGAGGCTATGGGCTACGCTGGAAAATTTTGGTACAAATCGGCGGTAATATGTGCACAGCCCAAGGAAACTTCTTAATCCTTTACTGCCTTTATCTTTTAATTCGCTGTACAGATGCCTTCTGTCGTTACCTTGTGACCCAAATAATGTACTTCCTTTTTAAACAGCAAACACTTTTTGGGACTTAGTTTCAGACCAGCGCCATCTATTATCTGGAAAACTTCCTCCAAGTTCTTAAGATGTTCATCAAAGTTCTTGCCCAATACGATGATGTCGTCCAGGTACACCAAGCATGTTTTCCAATGTAGTCCTTTCAGTACCTGGTCCATGAGTCTCTCAAAAGTAGCTGGTGCATTACAAAGTCTAAAAGGCACCACTGTAATTGCCAAAGACCATCACCGACACTGAAGGCTGTTTTCTCTTTATCTTCCTCCTTCACCTCAACTTGCCAGTAGCCGCTTTTCAAGTCCAGTGCGGAAAACCATTTCGTACCAGATAGCGAGTCCAGAGTATCGTTAATTCTTGGCAATGGGTAGCTATCCTTTTTAGTAACGTCGTTCAACTTTCGATAGTCCACGCAAAACCTCATTTTCCCATCGTTCTTCTTCACAAGTACCACCGGTGAGCTCCATGGACTAGCTGATGGTTCGATAACGCCGCTGTTGCTCAGTTCTTGTACGATTTGACTCACAACTTCCCGCTTCGCCAGTGGAACACTACGAGGAGCTTGACATATCGTCCTCGCGTCTCCAGTGTCAATTTGATGTTTCACAACATTGGTGCGGCCTGGTTTGGGACCATCCTGGTCAAATATGTGTGCGGCCTGGTTTGGGACCATCCTGGTCAAATATGTTTGCGTGCTTTGCCTTACTCTGATAATCTTGATCTAGCTCCTCCGTCCATGCCGTGATGTCATATGAAAGATCAGTCTTGCTAGTTGAAACGTGTTCCTGGAGCTGTTCACAGGTAATAACTACTTCAGCCTCTTGGCATCTTCCCAATATAGCTCCTTTTGTCAGTTTTAGTGGTGACTTGAACTCATTGAGTACTCTTACTGGAATACGTCCATCCTGTTTTGTCATAGCCAGGGTTTTTCCTACAAGTACGTTCGGTGTTGATCTGTTTGCTTCCTCGACAACCCACAATTTGTTTGTCCCACAATCTCCATCAACATTTGCCCAGATGACTGCTACTGATTTTGCTGGTATTTGCTGGCTTTCTTCCACCAGCACTCGTTTACTGCTGTAGCCTTGCTCGTAGCCGAAACTAATTGGCTCATCCATGTTCTTGTATCGCATCGTCTTGCTTTGCATGTCGCCTTGGTCGATTAAGAAGTCTACTCCAATTATGATTTCATCAACAATCTCTGCCACTATAAAATTGTGTAGTACCATGCCGTTCCCAATTGCTACTTCACATGCTAATTCTCCAATTACCTAGGTGTCCTCTCCCGTGGCTGTACGTAATCTTGCTCCAAGCAATGGTCTTATCTTCTTGTTGACTAAATCTGATCGAATGATGGAATGAGATGCACCCGTGTCTACAGTCAGTAAACGTTCCTTTCCATCCACGTGTCCTCCGACAATAAGATTGTTTGACCTTCTTACAATTTGCGAGATAGAGATTATGGGACATTCAATTGAGCGAGCCAGCTGTCGCCCCTTGCGGCTAATTAGCTTTAGTTTACCGATTGAGTGGACTTGGAGATTTGCTCATCTCATTCAGCTCTGCGTTTACGGCCACCCACATTGTTGGAACTATTGGGACCGGTGCTGCAATGTCGTGCAATGTGACCTGGGTTGCCGCACTTAAATCACTTCATAACTCCGGCATTTTTCTGCTGTGATCCCTTCAGTGCTTCCAAAAATGTGTCTACCCAATCTGGTCTTTCCACTTCCACACGATGAGCTTTGTGTGCTGGTTTACTCAATAGTTAGGCAGTTTCCTGAGTCAATGCAAGTGATACCGTTTCTGCAAATGTGGGTTTTGGGTTTGCATATGTCGCTCGCTTCGTTTCAACATCTCGTATTCCATTGATAAAGCACTGAATTTTTACCCTTTCGGTGTATTCCACGGGTGCGTCCGCATTTGCCAAATGAGCCAACCTTTCAACATCCGAAGCAAACTCCTGCAAAGTCTCATTAGCTTTCTGGTAACGGTTTTGCAATTCTGTTTGGTGTATTTGCTTCCTGTGTTCGCTTCCGTATCGCCTTTCTAGAGCGCCCATCAATGTTTCGTAATTGTTTCGTCCTCCCTTTAGAATGGTCTGTAAGATTTCCGCTGCAGGTCCTTTCAATGCGACGAACAGCGCAGCAACCTTATCTTCAGTATTCCAGTTGTTAACTGCTGGACGTCTTCTCAAATTGAAGCTTAAATACCTGGAAAGGAACAGAGCCGTCAAAAGATCGAGGTTTTACCTTAGTATTGCTTGCTGAAACAGCTGGGCGATTTAATTGCAACTCTTGTATACGACCTCTCAAAGCATCCACCTCGGCTTCGATTTTTTCCTCAAACTGCGTTATTTTCTCGTCCATACGCGCTTAGAGTTTTGATGATATACGCGCCTCTTGCGCTTCGAGTTGTACTATTATGCGTGCCTCTTGTGCTTTCAGTTGTGTTTCCATCTTTGATGTAATCTGTGTCGACATTTCTGAAATACGCGTTTCTTGTGCTTCCATCTTGGATGTTATACGTGTCTCCTGTGCTGCCAGTTGAGATGTTATATTTGTCTTTTGTTCTTCCAGTTGGGATGACATATCGGTTATTTGTTTCAAAACTGCTAGTATCGCGTTAGTGTCAACAATTGCCAATGGATTCGGAGTCTCTATCTTCTCCTCCATTTTAGTCACTGGCTCTTCCATATCAGGATAAAAAACATACTTGTCCCCATTACTTCCTTCCAACTCCATTATCTCTGTTGTTGTTGTAGCAATGTTTCGCCCCACCTAATAGCTG
Source organism: Eurosta solidaginis (assembly GCF_040869045.1). Lineage (NCBI taxonomy): Eukaryota > Metazoa > Arthropoda > Insecta > Diptera > Tephritidae > Eurosta > Eurosta solidaginis. The sequence continues at coordinate 80,733,681 of NC_090320.1, read as the reverse complement.
CGACCGATCACAAATGGTCATCAATATCCTCTAACGGGAGTCCAAGGAAACTTGCTGTTTCGACAGGGGTGGACCATAAAGAAAGGGGTGTTAGAGGCGTTTGTTACACATTACAATTAAAGAGATGGTTGGTGTCATGTGGGGACACATTGCAAGCGATCATACATTTTGTATGTCGGGGTTGATTCTGGAGATGTAAGAGTTTAACCTGTTACAGTATCCAGATCGAAGTTGAGCCAGAGTGACTCGCGTTTCCTTGGGGAGTATGCGTTCCTCTTCCGCAAGTTTTGGGTACTGTTCCCTGAGTACTGGGTTCACCGGGCAATTCCCGGCATAAAGGTCCGACGCCTGTTTGTGGAGTTTACCAAGGATCTGCTTGTGTTTTTTTGCTTCATACGGCTGAGTTCTCAGGTGCCGTATTTCCTCAAACTGCTTACGGAGATGACTCCTTAAGTCCCTAGGCGGTGTAGGCTCATCAATCAGATGCCTGTTGGGATGCCCAGGTTTTTGGGTATTCAACAGGAACTGTTTGGTTAGCATCTCATTTCTCTCCCTCATGGGGAGTATTCTCGCCTCATTATGTAGATGGTGTTCTGGGGACATAAGAAGACAGCCCGTGGCGGTTCTGAGCGCAATATTTTGGCAGGCCTGTAGCTTCTTCCAGTGGGTAGTTTTTAGGCTTGGCGACCATATAGGGGACGCGTAACACGCAAACGGCTGGCCAATTGTTTTGTATGTGGTAATGAGGATTTTATTACGGCTCTGGATTTTCGGAACAATTGCGGCTGCGTGCTCACCAAAATGTAGATCCTGATCAAACGTCACACCCAAGATTTTGGGGTGTAGGACAGTCGTAAATAACCGCGGATGATGTAGTCGGTGATAATGCCAGGTTTCGCGAGGAGAAAAAATGGAGAGATCGGGGAGGTAGCCGTTTATTCTGTTGCAAAGCTCATCGATCTGTGGGCCCGAGCCTGTGGCCATTATTGTGCAGTCATCGACGTAATAAACGATAGTAACACCTTCCGGTGGCGAAGGTAGTTTTGATATGTAAAAATTAAACAAAAGTGGGGATAGGACACCACCCTGTGGCACCCCTAGTTTTATTCTTCTTGGCTTTGATGTTTCGTTTCTGAATTGCACCGATGCCTGCCGACCACCTAGATAATTTGCGGTCCACCTTTTAAGACATGGGGGAGGGGTAGACCCTTCCAAGTCTTGCAGTAACGTGCCATGGTTGACCGTATCAAAAGCTTTTGATAGGTCTAGCGCTACGAGTACTGTTCTATGATGGGGCTTCTGATTTAAATCACAATTTGTCTGGGTGCTAATGGCATTTAGCGCGGTGGTGGTGCTATGAAGTTTTCTAAAGCCATGCTGATGACAGGCTAGCTGCAAATATGCTTTGAAGTAGGGGAGCAAAATGGCTTCAAGCGTCTTGGCGATAAGACTCTCATATGTTAGCTGGTTTCCCAGCTTTAGTAGCGGGACCACCTTGGCCATTTTCCATTTTTCGGGTATGACAAAGGTGGAAAGAGACAGGTAGAAGACATGTGCCAAATATTTGAAACCCTCTTTCCCTAGGCTTTTAAGCATCGGCATGGCTATGCCGTCTGGGCCCACTGCTTTGGATGGTTTAGCATCCTCAACCTCTTTGGCGATGATGGTAATTGGTGACGCGCTGAACTTATGTTTATGTGCGTAACTGTTGGCCCTCCGCCTATTTTTGTCGACCGTAGAATGCATTATATATTGTCGGCAGAATGCACTCGCGCATTTTTTCGCATCCGACAGGACTTTGTCGGCAAAGGCGATGGAAACTTTGTCTTTGTGCTTAGACGGATTCAATAGGGACTTTACAGTGGACCAAAGTTTACCTACACCGGCAGAGAGGTTACAACCGCTTAGGTGCGTCTCCCATTTCGCCCGCTTGTGTTCATCCAGAAGCAATCTGATGCGTTGGTTTATATCCCTTTTTTGGGGGGCGGGGGGTCACGTTCTCTCGCTAAACTTGCGGCCTCTGCCGGGAAGTGGGGCGGCATTTCGGGAATTCTACCGGCGAGAATGAAACGAGCCGAGGCGGATTCAATGACCCTGCGGAAAGCACGCTCCACTTGGCGGGCATCAGTTGGGATACGGAGGGCAGCAAAGCGGTTGTCTGTAGAGGATTTGTACTCATCCCACTTTCCTTTTTTAAAGTTTATGAAAGTGCGTTTTTCTGCGACGATGAAGTCGGCTGAACGCTCGAGCGAAATAAGTATAGGCAGGTGGTCGGATGCCAATGTTACCATCGGCTGCCAGTTGACGCAGTTTACGAGTTCTGCGCTCAAGATTGAAATATCCTGCGAACTGTGACAGCTTCCTACCATACGTGTGGGGGCGTCTCCGTTTATTGTGCAGAATGTCGTTTCTTCTATTTGATCCGCTAACATCTCACCCCTACTGTCCACCCGCAAGTTTGAATGCCATAGATCGTGATGGGCATTGAAATCGCCTAAGATAATGCGGTTGTTTCCAGTGAGTACGCCGCTGATATCAGTGCGGTATCCACTGGGGCAACAGGTGACAGGAGGGATGTTGATGATTTCTAGGTTTGCATCGCCCGACCGGACAGATAATCCTTCACGTTCTAAGACACTGTCCCTGCGGTCGATGTCGGGATCAAATATATGATATTGCACAGTGTGGTGTATGATAAAGGCGAGGCCGCCTCCATTTCCGCTCTCGCGATCTTTTCTGTAGACATTATACCCAGAACAGGTCTGCAATGCAGATCTTGCTGTGAGTTTAGTCTCTTGAATCGCAGCAATGCGGATGTTGTGCCGCTTCATGAAGGCGACTATCTCCGTGATCTTCCCAGTTAATCCATTACAGTTTAACTGCAGAATTCTGAAGTGCATAGGGGGAGACGTCGTCACTCTGGGAGTAAGTGACGGGTGACTACGCCTGGGTTGTGGAAGGCCAGAACGCGACTGCTGTTGTGGCCCTGGGACTAGACGTCTTTGGGTAAGCATTGGAGTACCCGGTGTATTTGGGTATGCGGCCTGGCAACATTGCGCAATGAAACCCGTCGGGGTTGCCGTCGCGGAGACCAAAACGTCTAGGAAAGTGGCACCGTCCATGGCAGGAGCTGCATTGGGCGGATGTCGCATTCTGTGCTGGTAAACGGTGCAAAGGGAGGTAGGGGCTAAGGCGCAGACTATGGGACGTGCTAGGGCGTGAACAGCAAGGAGCCACAAAAGATTTGTAGAAGTTACGTGGACGTCTGGTTTTGGGGTCTAGCCCAGAACAACCTGTCCGATGCAACCATCCTTTACACGAGACACACTGACAAGAGTATAACCGTCCTAAAAAGATTCTTTTCCGACACATGCAGCAAAACCATTTCTCAGGACCGGGGTCAGGAGACGGGCCCGGATTGGGTTCGATAGCTGCTGGGAGGATGACAATTTGTGGGAGGGACGCAACAAATTAAATAGGGTTACACTGAAATGGCAGTACTTGGTCGGGAAAATCCCGAGTCGCTCCTGTACATAGAACCGACGGCCTTGGGAAGCCGCCCATTACCTCTCTTGCCTTCCATTACCTCTCGTAGGCGTGCTTGGAGTTCGATCTTATTGCCGGTTGTATTCAATCCACGGCTCTCCAACTCCTTCTTCAGTTGCTGGATCCTCAATTCACTCAACTTTACCATGTCCAAGTTGTATTCGCAATCTTCGGAATTTATTCAACAATTCCTCTTCTGACACCAATTGTAACGAATTTTGAGAAATTCCGCTTACTTGCAACCTTCTGCTAACATTCGAATCACTAAAATTTTGAATAAATAACTCCAATATTCAATAATGCAAAATGGTCTATTACATTACTTTCACAATAACACTTCTACTTCTCAACAGATAGCGTGCTTAAATCAAACTGATGACTGATTCTCAGCTTTACCTCCTTTTATACTCTGTGATTTCCTCGTTCGCATACTTCTAGGCGTTTCTAAAATTTAACTTAGTTACCAGCTATACAATTTCTCAGCTTAACTACAGATGCAAGATTATTATAGCTTCTCACATAGCCCATGCGCGTGTATATGTGAGTAATACTTCCACAGATGATTGCCTACTTTTGGGAGTATCTCATATATATGCATGTGTTTGTGCGTTGCTCTCCGCTGCTTGTATGGACATATGTATAGACATAATGATTGATTTGTTTATGTAGATACAAGTGACTGCTTGCTTTATTGTTGTTGTGGCTTTATTTACTTAGTATCAGATTAGTGATGTGAGTATCACTCAGGGTCACTAATATTCGTCACAGTATTTAAGAAAATCAACGTTTGGACATTTCGGAAAGAACCGGGGTTTTCGCCTCAAAGTCTCTCGGATCTTTCAAAAAATTCCCGGAGTAGCTGCTCGCGGAAGGACTGTCCTTCTTTCACTTACTCCAGGGAGGCTTTGAACCTAACCCTGGTCTAAGGGACTAGTACTGCTGCGTCTGCCGAAAAAAATCGAAATACTTAAAATGGTCACACTCTTTTGTCTGTATGTCTCGTGCAAAGCGTAGGAGATGTTCTGACCTAACTCCTAATACTCGTTGTCGACAAGATTTTTTTAAAATAATTTGTGGCTTCTTGCTGGTCACGCACAAAAGCGACTCACAGTTGCTATTAGTGGTCTTTTAATACTCAAGACACTCGTAACACTGTTTCAATGATTAGCACTAACGCTGGCCTATTGTTGTTCGCGCCAAAAGGCGCCTTCAGTTTTTTCGGTTGTTTTAAGAGCTATAATTCCCACTGTGCGACCAGTAGCAATCCTGAACACCTGTGTGCTGGCCGCCTCCTAGCTCTCACACCACATGCCAGCACAGCAGCTGTAGAACTGCGACTTTGAACTCATACCTTCGTCGATGTCACTTTGCTCGAAGCTCTAGGTGTAGCTGCGAAGACTTTCTAGCGGTTTTTCTTGTCGTGCTATACTGCCGAGCACGCGTAACTCATGGGTGAAAATAGAAGAAATTTTAAAATGAAAGTAGAGCGATTTTAAGTTGAGATATGTTAAGGTTATATGCTCAGTCCAAACTGTTGTTTTCCGGCCTTTAGATGCAAGAGTTCATTATGAATAATCGCGCAGCTTCAGTTTTCAGACTAGTGCGACTGTCCATTACGTTAGGATAGTAGCACACGCGGTCATTTGTTCGACTGTCTTGGGAAAGCTTTTGTTCACCTCTTTGACTGTTCTTGCGAAGGACAAAGCCTCACCTGGTAAATATATGTGCCTACGTATTCACATATGTAACAGGAGTCGTAACGTGTAGGTGATATTTAAACTTGGTTGATAGGCTATAATCAATGTGATTCACTCCAAGGGACTAGTTGGGATACGGCAGTCAACTTTAGGAAATGTCGAACCGGGAGACTTGGGTGCTGAACGATGAAGTGTGACAATCAAAATTAACATTTCAGACGCTATTTTAAAGTTTTCCAAATAAACAACAGATGTTTTAATATAAATAAGGTCAAGTGATTTTTCAAAGCCTTCCCATACGTACATATATCTTCAACTTAAGTATCAGGTGAAAATCATTTCAAACCCCTGGAACCTACTAAAGGGTTTGGCACAACTGATTTTGCTTATTCCTTTAGCCAATCGGGATATAGAATTTTTTTAAAAATCTATACCTCTTACGGGTAACTTGCTTTTTTAACAACTTAATGACAATTTTTTAGTGTTTTGTTTTAATAATTTGGTGAATTGGGTGATGCAAAATCCGTGCTAGTCTGGCACTGAAAGCGTCTGTTTTTATACCCGCTGTAACGCTTGGTTGTACAGGTATAAAGGAATCGAGATAGATATAGACTTCCATATATCAAAATCATCAGTATCGTCCGTCTGACCGTCCGTATCTCCGTCCGTCCGTTAACAGGATAACTTAAGTAAATATTGAGATATCTTCAGCAAATTTGGTACACGAGCTTATCTGAACCCAGAATAGATTGGAAGTGAGCGAAATCGGATAATAACCACGCCCACTTTTTATATATTGTATAACATATTGTAAAACACAAAAAACCTGATTATTTAGTAAATAATACACCTAGAATGTTGAAATTTTACGTGTGGACTGATAGTGAGACTCTCGATAAAAATTTGAAAACAAATTTTTAAAATGGGCGTGGCACCGCCCAATGATAAAATCAATTTTACAAATATTATTAATCATAAATCGTTAAACCTATCGTAACAAAATTCGGCAGAGGATGCCTTTACTATAAGGAATGCTTTGAAGAAAAATTATAGAAATCGGTTAAGGACCACGCCCACTTGTATATAAAAGATTTTTAAAAGGTTGTGGACGAATAAAACAAGCTATATCTTTGCAAAAAAAGTGCTTTATATCAATGGTATTTCATTCCCAAGTGGATTTATAACAATAAATAGGAAACGTTTCAAATTTTAAAAAATGGGCGTGGCACCGCCCCTTTTATGACTAACCAATTTTCTATGTTTCGGGAGCCATAACTCGAAGAAAAATTTACATATCGTAACAAAATTGGGAACACATATTTTCCTTATAGTAGGAAATATTTCTAGTAAAAATTGATAAGATTGGTTAAGGACCACGCCCACTTTTATATAAATGACTTTAAAAATGGTCGTAGGCAAAAATAATAAGTTAAATCTTAGCGAAATATAGTTTTGTACCAATCGTATATTATTGTTCTGTTATATCTTTATTTTAAAATAAACAGTAGGGAAATACCCATATCTGAAGGAAAACTGCATTATTACCCACTCAAGGTCATTGGTGTTAGTCTCTGTATCCTTGTTGCTTCTTTTAAACGAAAAGTAGTTCAGAATAGACCCATATGTATATGTATTATTGCGCAGCCTTGTAACACTATTAAGCACACAAAACAAACAACAACAGTATTTAAAGTGTACAGCTGGGTATGTAATGTTCGGTTTCACCCGAACTTAGACTTCCTTACTTCTTTCAAATAACTTTTGAACGGTTAGTAAGAGTTAAATTTCGCAATTGGATTCTTATGACTGACAGTGATGCGCATCCGTTGATACCCCTTTCGACCATATCGGACCAATTTTCGACATGAACAAAACGGCCTAGACAGTCTTAAATAAGAAAAAAATACAGTACCACGCCGAACGCCGAAAAGCGACGAAAATCGGCGGCGAATATCTCTAGTACGAGATACATATAAATTACACATAAAAAAAAACTTCCTCAGAACATACGTAATAGGAAATATAATGGGTTTCTTCAACTCAAGAAATTTTCCCTGCAAATTAGAAGTAGAGAAGTTCAGACATTTGCAAATGGTCTAGCACAGTGGTGTACAACGCCAACAAAGCTACGAACACAAGCACACATTTTTTTGTAGTAGTATGTGTGTACAAGGCAAATGGAGAAAAACAGCGATTTTGGGTTTATGGTATACGGAAGCAAAACAATGAAAACCAAAAATACCCAGCTTGGAAAAACATCAAGAACTTGCAACAAGAACGCAACCACGATATTCGAATGATAGAACAGGGGCGGACCAGAGAGAGAGGGGTTTTTAGGCGTTGGTTCAACATTGCAATTGAAAAGATGATTGGTGTAATGTGGGGGGACGTTGCAAGCAGGACATACATTATATTTGTCGGGGTTGATACTGGATAGGTAAAAGTTTAACCTGTTACAGTATCCAGGTGAGCTAGGGCGTCACCTTAGGGAGATTACTTTCGTCTTTTGCGCGTTCATAGTTTTTGATCTTTAAGAACGGGCTCGCAGGGCAATTCTTGGCATAGAGGTCTGTTGCCTTTATGTGGATATCACTGAGGACCTCTTTTCTTTGCGTTTTTTTTTCAAATTCGGCTGAGTTATGAGGTGCCGTATTTCTTCATAATGCTTGCGGAGATGACTTCTTGGGTTCGTAGGAGGTGGGGACTCTTCAATCAGATGTCTGTTGGGATGTCCAAGTTTCTGGGTATTCAATAAAAAACTGTTCGTTTAGCATTTATTTTCTCTTCCTAATGTGGAGTACTATCTCCTCAATGTGTAGATGATGTTCTCGGGAAATGATAAGACAGCGCGTAGCGGTTCTGAGGGCAGTGTTTCGGCAGGCCGGAAGCATGCTCTCCAAAATTTAGATCATAATCGAACGTCACTGCCATTGTTTTTGGTAGCTTACAGAAATGATTCTAAAAGCTGGTGAAATAGACGAAATGAAAATATAGAAGGAAAAGGAGAGAAAAATAGAGAGAGTGAGGAGAGAGAGTGAGAAAAGTAGAAATAGTAGGTTAACAAGAAGAATTAAGATACGATTAGGATAATTAGTGAGTGTGCCTAACGGTCAAACCAAAGCAAGAGTGGCAGGGACGTGTTTTCCTACCGCGTTATTAAACTCGATTTTCCAACCGCTTCATACAATCAATTTGGGCATAAAAAGTGACTACAGGTGCAACTATTGAAACGGTTTGACTATAAGATGAAGAAGAGTTATAGGAAAAGGGGGAAGATTTACAGAAGAAGAAATGACTTTGAAGTATCGTTGCTGTTAATCCTCTCTATATAAATATTTTTACATCTATAATTGTTGGGTCTTGAGACGTTATACGTATTACAAGCCTCCCAGATACTCAACCGCATCTTTATAATATTGGTTGAAATCGCCAGACACAGTTATGGCACTTGTTTTGTTATTTATAGCTACTAATCAGTTGCGAATGAGGCTGCAAACGCTGTCAGTCGCACGGGTCATTTTTGGCAAACCTAAAAAGCCGCGAACAATACAAATGAATTGATTGAAGAAAGTGCTTGCCAAACCACAGGCGAGGGATGACCTTGCTTAAAAAAATTTGTTCTAATTGGAAAAAAAAGTTTTTCAAAATTTTTCATGTTACTTTGTCCGGGACTAGAACCCAGGACCTTAGGTGTGGTAGGGGGATTACGTTTCCACCAAAGATTAATCCCAACAATTTTATGTTGAAGATCGCTTACTAGTTCCATTATATAAAATTTTGGCTTTATCGATGCTACAAAAACGTAAGAGTCAAGACGCAATAAATCCAGACAGGTGATCTTTTTTACTACCTTAGCAATGCAATATGCGGAAAAGAGTGAACTCGATATATCTCCACATGGGAAACGGTAACATGGAAGAAAAGATAACAGAAAACAGTGGAAATGGGAAGAAAAAGGAGTGGAAGGTTTAATGTGGACATATTAATCGTTCACGAGATGATCGGGGGGCTAGTACTTAACAGTGCTTTGTACCGGAACGTACCGGATCTATATCCGGCAAAGGACCATCAACATCGATAACACTCCCCAAACCCTTCGCGGAGTGTAACCGAAGTAAAGATACCACACAGTAACTGAGTTTAACTACACTTACAAAATATATATATATACAAAACAGAAACTACAACATACCATTACTATATTAAATACAACTCTAGCGAAACTGCTGCAAATCATCAACACTCCTTATTTTTAGTGGTGGGCTGTTTGTTGACCTGTCCGCTCTTACATGTACCATACCTCTCATAGTAAATACCGATACTAGGCTTCCTTTTCGTCGCAGCTTAATGACCGCTTGCAGTAAAAGTATATTCTCCCTAGTGAGGCTCTCGTATATACGAAAGGACTCCCCAATGCCGATTGGACGCAAAGGAGTCACAGATTTGATGTTCTTGCGATGTTCTCTAAAAGCTCGCAGGGTACGGTTGCGGTCAAGAGGAGAGTGAAATTTTATTATGACTCCACTGTTCAGTGTAGTACTTGACGCCCTAGTGCGGAAAATATCCCTGATCTGCGAAGCCATAAACTCAATTGAGAGGTAGACCTGGTTGAAAATATTATCATTTCATTCATCATTTATTGCAAAAATAGTATTAGTACAATAAGATCTAGGATCTTTTATAGTACAACAAAAAGATAAATCGCAATCTAAAAAAGAACAAAAGTCATAACAGAGGGTTATGTAGGTTAAATTATCATATTAATTTACTAGTATCTAAAATAAACAAATAATTAAATTCAATAACACTTTTAAATACTTTTTAAGTTTTCGCCCTCACCGAACGGAATTCCGAAAACAACGGCATCCGCCGCAATATCAGGCGCAGCACTCCTCTCTAAAACATCCTCCAAATGACGTTTCATTAACGCAAGATCCTCCTCTGTTTTCTGCACAGTAGCTTCCAGTACAGCAATCCGGGCAGACGAGTCAGCAACCGTAGCAGCAAGCGAAGTTATATCCGCCTCAATACGTTTGGTAAGCTTACTCTCCACCTCAGCAAGCTGCTCCGAAACACTTTTAATTAGTGACCACAACTGCTCAGTGTGCTGTTGAAATTTCTCTTCCAGCTCCTTCAATTTGCCGAATACAGCAGCAAGAGTAACACCTTCTTCAAACTTAGCCGCTTTCGGAGTAGGAGAGCCCTGCTTGCTTACCCGGCGCTTTACAGAGGGAGGAGCAGTAGACGCCATTCTGGATTGTAGATTATAGCGTACTCAGAAATTTATTCTATTTATACTTGCATACCTGGCCACCGTAATTTAAATCAGCTGCAGAAAGATGGTTCACACACAGGTGGCGCCCTGATACATTGGTCAACTTATTTACAAACTTTTTCGCGCTAAATCTTGTTATTGCAAAAAATATAATTTAGCACCTTCCTATATTTGCAGCAAATCCAAAAGGAGAGTGCGAATTGATGAAACTGCACGATTTTATACAAAAGTCTTTCTTTAAAAATGTATATTGAACAATTCTACTAAGTGTAATGCACTTAAAAAGAATGAATTTATTTATTAAAGTTCGTAAGCAAAAAACTTTTGAATCACGTAGCCAGAGTTGTCGCAAAACCTGACATTGTCAACAACCATATCACGGCGTCCTTATTTACTACATGGACACGGCAAATGCCGACCATATTGGACATCCACATCGATTGCATTACGCTCCCGCCTGTCTCATACCCAAAAATGCTGGGTGTGACGTTCGATCAGGATCTACATTTTCACATTTTGACCGCAGTTGGACCTAAAACCCAGAGCCGTAATAAAATCCTCAGATATCTTGCCGGCAGCACTTGGGGTAAAGACAAAGAGATGCTAGTTACCACTTACAAAGCAATTGGCCAGCCGATTGCATGCTACGCGTCCCCTATATGGTCGCCAAGCCTAAAAACTACTCACTGGAAGAAGCTACAGGCCTGCAAAAAATACTGCTCTCAGAACCGCCACGGGCTGTCTTCTTATGTTCCCAGAACACCACCTACATAATGCGGCGAGAATACTCCCCATCAGGGAGAGAAATGAGATGCTAACCAAACAGTTCCTGTTGAATACCCAGAAACCTGAGCATCCCAACAGACATCTGATTGATGAGCCAACACCGCCCAGGAGCTTAAGGAGTCATCTCCGTAACCATTATGAGGAAATACGGCACCTGAGAACTCAGCCGTACGAAGCCAAAAAACACAAGCAGGTCCTCAGCGAAATCCACAAACAGGCGTCGGACCTTTATGCCAGTACTTAAAGAACATTACCCAAGACTTGCGGAAGAGGAATGCATACTCCCCAGGGAAACGCGAGTCACTCTAGCTCAACTTCCATCTGGATACTGTAACAGGTTCAAATATTACCTATCCAGAATCAACCCCGACATACAAAATGTATGCCCCGCTTGCAATGTGTCCCCACATGACACCAACCTTCTCTTTAATTGTATGTATGTATGTATGTATGTATTTATTTGAAAATTTGTTCCTAGCACAACAATTTTGACAAATTATTTAACAGTGCTAGTCATGAATAGCATGAGCTATAAAAATTGAACATTTATAATAATAATAAATTAGATTAATCAAATTAAATTAAATATAACGGATAATAGTTTAATCTATCAGAAATGAAGGTACTGACACTCGTCGTTAGTATTAATTGTGTGCCAGCCCTAATAGTCACTGGATGGATTGCAGCCAACGCCATCTAACAGTCAGATCGGTTGCACGAGCAGAAGGTGTAATGTGAGAAATATAAGTATAGCAGCGCTGTCTTTTAGGCAGGAATCTGGCGATCAGCCAATCAAGTGCTCGCTTTGATTCTTGCTTAGCTGACGCAGCCCTCTGTAGGAAAACATCGGTAACTTATTATAAGATGTTTAAAAAAATGTGAAAATGTGGCAATGATGTAGACACGAAAAAAAAGAAAGAAGATTGATTGGGAATAGAGCACTGAACGCGAACAGATATACATAAAAAAACCCAACCTTGGCATTATTATTACAAATAAACCGGAATTATAGCTCAGGTGTGAAAAAAAAGAACTTACGTACCACAAAAACAATTGAAAAATGAACATTCGTGAGGAAATGGCCATTATCTTGGCTGATGCTGGGGTGGAATTTCCACAAACAGCTACAACAACGCAGTTGCGGAAATTGTTAAAAAATGTGGTTGGGACTGGCCAAATCCCTTCCACCAATATTGCAGTACGCGTTCCTTCAGCTATTAATACAAATGATTCATTTGCCGCGGATAACCAAAACATTACCAATGATGTTATTATTTCTGGTGCTTCCGGCACTGCTGATGCTGCCGTAACCGATGCCGCTGTCACCGATGTCCCTGTCACTACAGACGCCATCACCACCGCCGCTGTCATCGCCATTCCCGACGCTGAAACCGCCGACATTACTACCATCGCTGCCACTGCTACTACCACCGCTGCCACTGCCACTACCGACGCCATCACCACCGCCGCTGTCATTGCCAATACCGACGCCATCACCACCGCTGCCACTATGGCCAATACCACAACCGAGTTCACTGAACTGCAGGCATATTATACGGGGAAATGCCTAACAGTCCACAACATATAAAAGATGAACTGAACAAAAGGATAGAAATCCTAAGAAAGGAAAAAGAAATCCTGACGTTGGAAAAATCCGTTGCGGACTTAAAACGTGAATTCCAAAACGCACGAAACGACACCCCGTATTGGTAACGGTAGGCTACAAATCCCAAATCGTTTAACTTTTCGGGACATCGAACATACCATCACAAAATTTGACGGTGAAAATAAAGCATATAGCGTTCACGACTTTCTTCGCAATTTTGATAGAGTCATGCAGATGGTAAATGCAGACGACATTTTTAAGTACACTTGCTTGTGCAATTCTCTTTGCGGTGACGCTAAACTTTTACTGTATAGAGGCGTTCTAAATTACGTAGATTTAAAATCGCTTTTGGTTAGAGAATTTGGTCGGGTGGTGAGCCGTCACGAAGTATACAAAGCGTTGGCCACTCATAAATGGGACAAAAAAAGCAGCATTCGCCGATATGTGTTGGAAATGGAAAACATTGCTGCTCGTTGTGACTATGTCGACGAATTTGAACTGATCAACTTTATAGTTGATGGCCTCCAAGACAGGTCCCCGGAAATATATATCCTAATAAACGCAAGGACGATGAAAGAATTCAAACAATCGTTTGACCTATACGAGCGTCGTCGCTCATCTCGCCCATCTATATACGACAACGTTCAAAAACCATCAAAATCAAATACGTCAAGGAACGATTAAACTGGTGCAGCAGAAATACGCTGCTTCAATTGCTCCCATATGGGACACTTTCAGAGCAAATGTCCATACGAAAAAAGCCCGGTGGGAAGTTGTTTCCGTTGCTGGAAGATGGGCCATGACCACCGCAGTTGTACTAACTCAAAAAAGGTACTAAACTTGAAGAAAACCGTTGCTGCAGTCGGGACCGACACTGAAGATGGGGATGAAGAACGTTGCTACCGAATGTTAGGATCTATGAATATGGTAAGTGTCGCCTATGTAACAAAACAAGTTAAGTGCAAAAGATTTATGGATTGTTTATCTCTCTTTGATATTGGCAGTCCAACTAGCTTTGTTCGCAAGTCCGCCGTGCCATTTGATGTGAGCGGAGTCGCCAAGCAGTCAAAATATCGAGGATTGGGAAATAACAAATTAATGATTTTTGGAAAAATTAAATGTGAAATAAAATTTAAAAATAAAATAGATGAATTTGTTTTAAATGTGGTGCCTGATGACACTATGGAGATTCCTCTAATTTTAGGCAGAGATTTTTTAAAAAGATTTCATATTTGCTTATGCTTATTAGGTGATGCGACAATTAAACATACAAAACAAGAAAATAATGATATGCCAGATAACACTTCTTATTTCTGTGCACTTAACTTGAATAATATACCTAGTCTTAAGGGTGAAAAGAGGCATTCAGAATTACAAATCTCTGTACCAAATAGCAGTATACGGGTAGAAGATGTTGAGCTCGAAGAAATAAACGTAGTGTCTCATGAGGCTTGCAGCGATGGGTTATGCCCACTTGATCAAAATTTTAGTGAGAATATTTTTAATAAACAGGCCGCCTGCATATCTGAAATTAATATAAATCAAGAATTAGAAGAAAATAGTACTGAAAAATTGACAGCTGTCAAAGAGTGAAGACGTGTTTTTTTACTGCTCGTATTCTTTTATTGTTTTTGCGTTTAATTTATCGTTTTGCTTGCTATAAACAATGGATGATTCCTGTGGAAAGTGCAATAAAGGTTTCGGTAGATCTGATTCTATGATTGTCCCATGTAGTGGCTATTGCAAACAGCTCTTCCATCGCGCCTGCTGTGCAGGGCCTATCGCCGAATATTACGTGAACCTGATGAAATCTAACCATAATATTCGGTACCTGTGCCCAGACTGTGCTAACGGGCCTGAAAAACTCTGTAAACTATTTGAGTCTGTGATTGCTACACAAAAAAGTGGGTTAGAAGCACTGATGACTGCCTTTGAAATTAAATTCAAAGATTTGGCCGCGCAAATTGATACTATGAAAGCTAATATGAACATAGTGCCGTTGCATTACAACAATGAAACCAATAAAAGTAATGTGACTGACAATAAAGGTGCAAAAAATAGCAAAAAACACCAAAAAGAGCAAAACAACACGAAAATAATATTAATACAGCTTTATTAGCCGCAGAAATAAATGCCCCAAAGACAGATGTAGTTAGCTCTCGTACTTTTAGTGCTAAAAGCAATCATAATATTAATTGTGATAGTTGTCGCTCTGCAGATGTCGATTTCTTAGCATTCTCGCCTTTGCCCAGTACCTCACACACTCTCTCTACTCCACATCTGGTTACCACTCCTGCTAATAAACCTGTTTACACCGATCCTAAAATTAATGCTGCTACAAATACAGACAATACTAATACTGCCGCGATCAGTAGTGCGCTGTCAATTAACCATGCTACTAATACGGTTGAATCTATTTCTGCTGCTCCGTCTGCAGGGCCTGCTGCTGTTTCTACTGACGGCTGCCCTGTCTCTCCGGCTGCGTCCCGACGAATAGACTCTGCAAACATCATTGGCATAACTGCTGCTGGCATTTTGGGCCAAGATCTTAATCATTTGGCCTCCATTTCAACACAGCCTGCTGTTTTTCAGAATGTTCGAAGAGAAGTGACAGCCGTTCCGCCTCGTAAAGTGACTTTTGTATCAAGGTTGCATGCATCACTATCGGAAGAAGACATTTCTAATTATATCTGCACTAAGCTTGGAGTTGAAAACAGAGGCATCAATGTCTTCAAGTTTACTTTTAAATATGCGAGAGATATATCTTCCTTCAAAATATCGGTTCCTGATAAATATTTTGATAAGGTACTGTATACTTACTTTTGGCCGACTCATTCTGTGGTTCATGTATACTCTAAAAAGCATGTCAATACGTCAAAAAACTAAGAGTCCTGTGCTGTGAGAGCAGCACATACCTTGATAGCTGTCTACTGTCCTGTTCAAAAGGTCAAGGAGTTGATAATATTTCCATAAATGGCACCCAAAAGCAATTGAGTGTCTACTTTCAAAATGTCTCCGGAATGCGAACTAAGTCTAACGTTATGTACAATATGAGTTCGCTTGTGGACTATGACGTCTTCGTTCTTATTGAAACCTGGCTAAATCCTGAGTTCCTTGATGCTGAGTTTTTTGACTCTAATCTGTACACTGTCTATCGCAAGGATCGCTATTTTTCCAAAACTGGACTCTCTAGTGGCGGCGGAGTTTTAATTGCCATACGCCGGCACATCAACTCGTCGCTTGTGGAGCTGAAGGATCAAGACTCGCTTTTGGACCAACTGTGTGTCTCAGTTCGCGGCATCTCTGAAATTTTTATCTGTGTGTCATACATTCCACCGTCTAGTCTAGACTAACTTTATAAGTCTCATATAGATAATATTACTGATTTAGTTCGTTCTTGTGATAGTGGTAACTTTTGCATATTGGGTGACTTTAATTTACCTAATATTGAATGGTCTTACGTCGATAATAACTACTCATTAGTTCCGAACAATGTAAACACCACGACTGAGATTTACCTTATTGACAGTTTTTCAAGTGTTAGTCTTTCTCAGATCAACGGCTTCACCAATCAACTGTCGAGAATTATTGATCTTGTCTTTCTTAATGATAATTTTAGCTGTACGGTCACCGAATGCCTGGAACCGTTGTCGTGCTCTGGTTGGCACCACATTCCGCTTATCCTCGAAGTAGAATTCTATAACTTCGAAAGTATTGGAACTCTGAATGAGGATCCTACTTTTTCATTTAGACGTGGAAATTATGACTGTATATATCAGGACGTTTCTTCCGTTGATTGGGAAGCCCTGTTTTGGGGATGTGATCTTGCTCGATGCTTCAGCTTATTTAAAAACGTTGTAAATCAAATATGCATAAACAATATACCTCAGAAAATGAAGCGGTGTTACAGAATACCATGGTATACTAGAAAACTAAAGAGGCTTAAGAATCAGAGGAATAGGTTTTACAAAAAGTTCAAGGCCACTAAGCTAATGGCGTATAAAGAAAAATACCTGCGTTATTCCAAATCGTTCAAAGCGTTAGGCAAGAGGCTCCATGGTAACTATGTTCGTAATTTTGAATCCGACATTAGGGAAAACCCTAGGGCATTCTGGACTTATGTAAAGTCCAAAAAACGATGCTCAAGTATCCCTGCCTCAGTCATCTATAATTCTGAGCATGCTTTATCAACAGCTGAAGCGGCCAACCTTTTTGCAGCCTTCTTCTGCTCCAATTTCGTGACACCACCGGAAGACCCGCAGGAGTTGCCCAGTGTGGTTGACAGTCCCATTAACTTTGGTGCGCTGACTCTATCAATTGAAGATATGGTCGATGGAATCCAGAATATTAAATCATCTACCCATACTGATATTGACGGCTTATCGTCTTATCTTTTGAAAAATTGTTTGGCTCTGGCATTTCCCCTCCTTTTAATTTTCAATAAATCTTTAGAGTGCGGCGAATTTATTGATGCGTGGAAGATAACCTTCATCAGCCCTATTTTCAAGTGTGGTATCAAGAACAATGTCGCGAATTATAGGCCCATTGCAAAATTATCATCTGTTTCAAAATTATTCGAGTACATTGTAAAACAAAAAATGTACTTTGCTGTTAAACCTCTAATCACTGAAAATCAGCATGGTTTTATGGCCGGTAGATCCACTGTAACAAACCTATCTATCTTCTCTGATTTTTGCATATCTTCTTTTAATGACCGTTGTCAAGTTTATACTGTGTACACCGACTTCTCAAAAGCATTTGATAAAGTTAGTGATTCTATCCATTTCTAAATCCACTCGCGTGGGCTTCCACTCAATGCTTTTATCATGGATTAAATCATATCTCCACCAGCGTAGCTGTGTTGTGGTTATTGACAATAACTCTTCAAACACATTCACAGCCACCTCCGGGGTGCCTCAAGGTAGCATACTTGGCCCATTACTTTTTGTAATTTTTATAAACGATATTTCCACCTGCTTCCAGCACTCTAATTTTCTATTATACGCGGATGACCTAAAGATTTTTAATACCATCGCAAACTCAGACGACGTGAGTAAAATACAATCTGATTTAGATAACGTTGCTGTTTGGTGTCGTGCCAATAACTTGCCACTAAATGTTAGCAAATGCTTTCTTGTAAGCTTTTCTAAATCACGTGGCCTCATTCCCACTTCCTACTCTCTCGATGGTACCCACCTCTTAACTCTTAACGAGATAAAGGACTTGGGGGTTGTCTTCGATTCGAAATTTTCTTTCACGACTCATATAAATTCTACTATTGCTAAGGCGTATTCACTTCTGGCTTTTATTAGGCGTTCTTGCACAGACTTCACGGATCCCTACACCCTCAAGTTATTGTTCACTGCACTAGTTCGTTCGAAGCTGGAATATGCCTGTTTTATTTGGAGGCCGTATCATGAATGCCATATTGTTAGGCTTGAACGTGTGCAGAAAGCGTTTGTTCGGTTCGCGCTGCGCTCGATGAACTTTTCTGAACCGATTCCATCTTATGAATCCAGGTGCTCACTTATCAAATTAGAGTCCCTGGAATGCAGAAGAACTGTCCTATCGCTCACGTTTGTTTATGACATCATTAATGGTGTAGTTGATGCACCTTGTCTCCTCAGGAGTCTCCAATTCCATATCCCTATAAGGCCTCTTCGCAATATACCGATTTTCTATACGGATTGTGTCCGAACCCTCTATGCCTCAAACGCACCTTTGCTTAGAGCTATGACCGACTTTAATCGCATCTCTGATTCTTCAGCTATTGCTTTTGCTCTTTCTAAGTTTACTTTTAAAACTATACTTACTGATATCTTTTCAAACAGATAAATGTACTGGTCAATCTCGTTATAGCATGTAAGTTTTATTGTGTCTATACTAAACTTATGTACTATACTATTAAATAATTATCTAATTTTAATTCAACATTGTTATCTAGTCTGTAAGGGCTTTAAATGCCATATACTGAAATAAAGAAATAAAGAAATATGTATTGAGAAAGACCTTAGAAGATAACTATTTGAGGCCAAGAAATATCGAATCTAAACCGTATGATTACGAGATGAAAATAAGGTTAGTTCAGGATAAACCATTCCATGCGTTGCCAAGGCGACTTTCTCATTATGAAAAAGCTGAACTTAGAAAGATAACGGATAAATTATTGGAAAAGAGTATCATTAGGCCAAGCGATTCACCATATGCCTCTGCGGTTGTATTAGTAAAAAAAAAGAATGGCGAAATTCGTAAATGTGTTGATTGCCGATCGCTGAAAAAATTAACAGTTCGGGACAATTTCCCGCTCCCCTTTATCGAAGACTGCCTAGACTATCTAGGCGGAAAAAAAATTTTTCTCAACTCTAGACCTAAAAAACGGGTTCTTCCATGTTAAAATGGCCCCAGATTCCATTAAATATACATCTTTTGTAACGCCTTACGGTCAATTTGAATATATGCGTATGCCGTTTGGGTTAAAAAACGCCCCCGCTGTATTCCAGCGATATGTCCACATTTTCAAAGATTTGGTTGGCGATGGATCGATAATGATATATATGGATGATTTAATTGTAGCCACGGTAGAATTCCAAACCCACGTTAAGATCCTCGGCAAAGTACTTAGAAGAATGAAGGAAACGAATTTAGAACTTAGGCTAAATAAATGTATGTTCGGGTTTAATACTCTCGAATATTTAGGCTATTCAGTCAGTTCGGATGGCATTCGCCCCAGCGATGCGCACATAGAAGCAATCAAAAAATATAGGCTCCCGAAATATTGTAAAGAACTTAAGACCTGCTTAGGCCTCTTCTCATACTTCAGAAGGTTTATTCCGAATTTTGCTAAAATAGCTGGACCATTACAAAAACTGACACGAGATGGTGTTATATTCGAACTGTCAGAAGACTGTTTACGAGCCTTTAAGGAACTTACAATAAAACTGTCGTCCGCCCCAGTGCTTGCAATATACGATCCGAAGAAACAAACTGAGTTGCACTGCGATGCAAGTTCAGCAGGTTTCGGTTCGGTCATACTTCAAAGGCAAACGGACTGTCGTTTGCACCCGATTATGTACTTTTCAAAAGCCACCTCACCCGCGGAAGCAAGATACCACAGCTTCGAACTGGAAACCCTGTCCATCATATATGCTCTACGCCGGTTTAGAGTTTATTTGGAAGGAATTCCGTTCAAGATAGTCACAGATTGCAACTCCCTTACGATGACTTTAAGTAAAAAACAACTTAATCCGCGGATAGCCAGATGGGCTCTAGAGCTTGAAAATTATAACTATACAATTCAACACAGAGGTGGAGTTAACATGGGACACGTTGATGCGCTTAGCCGCTGCCCTGAAGCCGGAACTGCCGATGAATCCGAATCAATCGTCGCTACTATCGACAAGAAGCCTGCGGGAATAACAAAACTTTGCGAAATGGTCTTCGCCGCGGATGCTGACGAAGCAGATTTTCACATCCAAGCGACACAATACCGCGACAATAACATAAAACAATTACGAGAAAAGCTAGAGACAGATCCCGTGCCGAACTTTGAATTAGTAGACGGTCTCGTCTTTAGGAAAGAGGGGGAGGGGAGGCTACAGTTGTACGTCCCGAATGAGATGGAGAATAACATTATTAGACTGGTTCATGAGAAAATTGGTCACTTAGGCGTCGATAAGACGTGCGATCAACTAAAGAAACACTATTGACTACCCAAGATGACAGATAAAGTAGAAAACTTTGTTCGAAATTGCATTAAATGCATCATGTACTCAGCCCCAGCCCGCGTGAACAAGCGAAATATGCATAGCATTGCTAAAATACCGACACCATACATGTCGATCACTTTGGCCCTCTGCCTTCCATTAACTCGAAGCGCAAATATATTTTAGTGGTTGTTGATGCATTCACGAAGTTCGTTCGTTTGTATCCAGTAAATTCAACGAGTACGAAAGAAGTCATAGCTTCCCTAGACAAATACTTCAGTTATTACAGCAGACCCAAGAGGCTGATATCTGACCGCGGCTCTTGTTTCACTTCTCTCGAACTCGACGCGTATTTGTTAAAAAACAACATATGTCACGTGAAAGTAGCCACGGCTTCCCCACAAGCAAACGGACAGGTAGAAAGGGTGAATAGAATAATCAAGGCCATGTTGAGTAAAATCTCCGAGCCGATTAACCATGCCAACTGGTTAGCCAAGTTAGGTCAAGTAGAATACGGTCTTAATAATATCATACACTCCACCACTGGTTACGCACCAAGTATGTTGCTGTTCGGTGTGGAACAGAGAGGAGCTATAATCGATGAATTGACAGAACACCTAGATGATAAAAACCATTACAGTGCGCCTCGTGACCTTGAGGCTACCCGTGCGTCTGCCTTAGCTGCTATAGAAAAGTCACAAGAATATAACTCAAAATACTTTTCCAATCGCTCCAAGCCTCCTGAGACATACAGTGTCGGTGACTTTGTTGTCATACGTAATGTAGATACATCGGCCGGTTCTAATAAAAAGTTTATACCAAAATATAGAGGCCCATACGTAATTCATAAGGTATTACCACATGACCGATACGTAATAAGAGACATAGAAAATGGCCAATTAACCCAGTTACCCTATGATGGTATTATAGAAGCATCACGCATTAGAATGTGGTCTGCCGATGCATCTGAACTCCCGTTTAGGCGACACTCCATGTATTTCAAGTATATTGTGTTTATTTTAAGTAAGAACAATTTAGCTTATAGTTACAAATAGAAATAAGTGACTTAATAATCGTGGTCGATTATAGTGTCAGATTGGCCGAAGCTGTAATCTATCAGAAATGAAGGTACTGACACTCGTCGTTAGTAATAACGTCAGTCAACGTTAGTCAACGCCATCTAACAGCACGAGCAGAAGGTGTAATGTGAAAAATATAAGTATGGCAGCGCTGTCTTTTAGGCAGGAATCTGGCGATCAGCCAATCAGGTGCTCGCTTTGATTCTTGCTTAGCTGACGCAGCCCTCTGTAGGAAAACATCGGTAACTTATTATAAGAAAGATGTTTAAAAAAATGTGAAAATATGGCATGATGTAGACACGAAAAAAAAAGAAAGAAGATTGATTGGGAATAGAGCACTGAACGCGAACAGATATACATAAAAACCCAACTTTGGCATTATTATTACAAATAAACCGGAATTATAATAGTGAAATATTTATGTATGTAAATGTAAACCTTAAAACTAAAGAAAAGTAATTAATAAATATTAAAAGACAGCAGTAGTGATGATAACCTTTGTCTGGTTATAGATCGAATAGTATTTAACAAATAAAGGAAGAAGACACAGAGAAAGGAAAAAGGACTTAGAAATGAACATTTTAACAACAACAATTTGAGATCCAGTTTAAGAGTCGTTAAAAAATGATGTTAGCTCTTTTTTGATGTGCAGAGCATTGCTTAAGAGTCGAAGACTTGTAGGTAGGGAGTTCCAAAGACGTATTGCAGTAACAAAGAATTGGCGCTCAGAGGTTAGCGTGCGGTATCTAATGTGCTTAAGAAGAAGCACCGATCTTTATGATTGCAGAAAAATCAGCTTACGATATAGATAGTCAGGTTCCTTCGTGTGAATCAATTTATGGAGGAAGGACAGTGTTTTGACTTTTAAAAGATTTTCGAAAGAAATGTTTAGCAACCTTTCAGCATGTTGTGATACGTGTTCAAGTCTTTTCAACCCATAAACATAGCTAGCAATGTTGTTGTAAACAACATTTAGTTTGTTCTTGCACAGATAGTCACAGTTTGAGTAAATCACACAACCATGGAGTAGCGTAGGTATTAAGTACGCTTTAGCCAGAAGTAGTCTTATGTGCAAAGGCGTGAAATACTGTGTTAACCATAGTGTACGAAGCATTCCATACACTTTTCCAACCGTTCTAAAAATATTGTAACGAATGTTAGCAGCACTGAGCGATGCTATCGTCTCTAAGCCGATGCTAAGCAGTGACGTGAATGCACATCAATAATTCAATCATTATGTATCTACATAAACGAAACAATAACTGCGTCTACATATACATATGTACCATGTACGTATACAAGCAGCGGAGAGTCAATGCACAAACACATGCATATATCCGAGATACTCCTATAAGTATGCAATGAGAAAAACTATAAAATTGTGTAATTGCAGTTACAGCTGAGAAGTTTGAGAGCTGCTGGACTAGTAGATTCTGGAAGCGCCTAGAAGATGTATAAAATTGTGCAATTGTAGTTACAGCTGAGAAGTTTGAGAGCTGCTGGACTAGTAGATTCTGGAAGCGCCTAGAAGATGCGAAGGTTGAAATCAAAGAGTATAAAAGGCGACATTTGTAGAGGCGCTGAAATTCAGTTTGATTTGAGTTGTCAAGCAGTTTCGACTAAGACGCTATCTAGCGAGCAAGAGCAGTATTATTTTGAATAGTAGAGTTTCATTTGAGCTATCAATCAGTTTGGTTATTAAGCAAGCTATTCGTTGCACAGTTTGAGTGTTATTGTGAAGTACTTTAATAAAGGCCATTTTGCATTATTACAAATTGGAGTTATTTATTCAACAGTTTAGTGATTCGAACTTAGCACAGGATTGCAAATAAGAGGATTTGAAGTAAATTCGTTACAATTGGTGTCAGAAGAGGAATTGTTGAATAAGTTCCAGAGGACAACAAGGACATGGCAAAGTTCAGTGAATTAAAGATCCAGCAACTGAAGGAGTTGGGGAGCCGTGGATTGAATACAAGCGGCGTTAAACTTGAACTTCAGGCACGGCTACGAGAGGCAATGGAAGCAGAAGGAATTGATGTGGAAGAGTATGACTTTCATCTTGACGACGAGGAAATAACAAAAATGGAAGAAACACCGCAGACAATGGCGAACACAGACCTGAACATGATATTGGCTGCAATATCGGCACAAATGTCCGAAATGTCATCACAAATATCTACCAACATGTCATCACAATTGGAATCGCAGGAGACACGCATAACATCGAAGATTGAAGCACAGGAAACACAAATTTCTTCACAACTGGAAGAACAGAAGACGTATATGGTATCCCAACTGGAATCGCAGGAAACCCGTATAACATCACAATTGGAAGAACAGAAGACATATTTGGCATCTCAACTGGAAGCGCAAGAGGCACGTATATCTGAAATGTCGGCACAAATTTCGGAACAGGTATCATCGCAGCTCTTTGTGAAACTGGAAGAGCAGGATGCAAAAATTTTACAACTCGAGGATTTTTTTTTTACAACTTGATGCCGAAATAGAAGCGTTAAAAGGTCGTATGGAGCAGTTACAACTAAACCGCCCAGCTGTTTCAGCAAGCAATCCAAAGGTAAAAACACCATCATTTGACGGTTCTGTTCCTTTCCAGGTCTTCAAGCTACAGTTTGAGAAGACCGCAGCAGTGAACAACTGGAATGCGGAAGATAAAGTTGCTGCACTGTTCGTGGCATTGAAAGGGCCTGCAGCGGAAATCTTACAGACGATTCCAGAGTACGAACGGAACAGTTATGAAGCATTGATGGCTGCTGTAGAACGACGTTATGGAAGCGAGCATAGGAAACAGATATACCAAATTGAGTTGCAAAACCGTCACCAAAGAGCGAATGAGACTTTGCAGGAGTTTGCCTCGGATGTTGAAAGGTTGGCTCATCTCGCAAATGCGGACGCACCCGTGGAATACACCGAGAGGGTAAAAATTCAGAGCTTTATTAACGGCATACGGGACGTCGAAACGAAGCGAGTCACATACGCGAACCCAAAGCCAACATTTGCTGAAACGGTATCCCATGCACTGACTCAGGAAACAGCGTCACTTTTTAGTAAGCCCGCATACAAAGCTCATCGCGTGGAAGTGGAAAGGCCAGATTGGGTAGACACAATTTTGGAAGCACTGAAGGGATTACAACAAAACAATGCCGGAGTTATGAAGTGTTTCAAGTGCGGTAACCCAAGTCACATTGCACGTCATTGCAGCACCGGTCATGGTAGTTCCAACTTGGGTGTCCGTAAACGCAAAGCTGGAGGAGATAAACAAGAGCGAGTCAAATGTAAGGGTCGAGAACTTGCCCCAGCTGTTGAATGCCGTGTGATACCTATCTCGCAAACTGGAAGGAAATCGAGCAGTCTTACCGTCAGAGGAAATGTGGATGGCAAGGAGCGTGTACTGACTGTAGATACGGGCGCATCTCATTCCTTGATCCGATCTGATTTGGTCAACAGGAAAGTAAAGCCATTACCTGGAGCAAGATTGCGTACGATTACTGGCGAGTATAACCAAGTCCAGGGAGAAGTGGTATGTCAAGTCTTAATTGGGGAGGTCATGGTTCTACACAAATTCGTTGTGGCAGAGATCGTTGATGAAGTCATATTGGGAGTGGACTTCTTGGTTGACCATGACATCAAGATTGATATGCAGAGAAGGGTGATCCGTTATAAGAACCAGGATATACCACTGAACTTCAGTTTGGAGAAAGGATTCAGCAGTAATAGGGTACTGGTGGAAAAGACTCGACAAAGACCACGAAAGTCAAAGGCAAAGGTTGATAGATCGAAGGGGCCAAATAAATCAAAATCAAAAGTACCTGCGAGAGAAACACTGGCATTGACAAAACCTAATGGACACACAACCCCGAAGCAACGCATTTCCCAGAAAGAATGCGATGGTAGTTTCCAGCCACAGCGCACTACTGTGGGGAAACGTGGGAACGATACTGATTATGCAAAGCAAATCCGTCCAGCGCAAGCTCTACGAAGTAGTTCATTGGCCAAACAACAAAGTGTGAAGGAACGAACCAGGGTATTGAGTAGTACGATGAAACACAGGTACCATGAGAACAATAATTCGAAAGGTTTCTTGGCGGGAGATTTGGTACTGTTATACAACCCTCACCGGCGGAAAGGTGTTCCATCCAAATTTCGGTGCAGTTGGGAAGGCCCGTACAAAGTTGTGAAGAAGATCAGTGACACCATCTACCGCATACAAACCATTGGGAAACCACGAAGTA
Organism: Eurosta solidaginis; assembly: GCF_040869045.1. Taxonomy (NCBI): domain Eukaryota; kingdom Metazoa; phylum Arthropoda; class Insecta; order Diptera; family Tephritidae; genus Eurosta; species Eurosta solidaginis. Next base: position 80,707,739 of record NC_090320.1, on the reverse strand, counting down.
GAAGAGTGGTACATTTGGAGATGCTGGCAGCGTTTAGATCGAGATTTGTCTGATCGGGACGATGGGACGAGGAAAAACCTATGGCACGATTTATGTGTGATGAATGTGTTACATATATTCAGAATGTAGACTTGGTGCTACAAGAAATGCAAATGAGTGTGAAGAAAAACAATACAATATTAAATGAGTATAAATATGAGTTTGAAGAGGTGATGAAGAAAAGCCAAAATGAAATAAAGGCTTTATTGGAAGCTGTAGAGGGTCGATATACTCAAAGAGTAGCAACTATGGAAAGATCACAAAAGCTGTTTGAGAAAAAAATTGGTGAGATAAAAAGCTTATATGAAATGATAGAAGAAGTGAAAAATAAAACTGAAATAATCGGTAAAGACAATGAAAAGGTATGTAACGAAATAAAGAAAATTAGTAGTAATAATAAGGAAAAAGGGCTGTCATATGCAGAAGTAATGAAAAATAATAATAAAAAAGATGAAAACAAAAGCAAAGTTACTACAGTGCCTGAATTAAAGAAACGTACTCCTATTATTGTTAAACCGAAAGTAAAACAATCGTGTGAAAAAACCAAGAAAGATTTAAACAATAAAATTAATCCTAAGGAACTAAAGATAACAGATATTAAAGCTGGTAATAATGGTATTATGGTGATCGATAGTGTTGATGAAAATGAAAGAGACAAAATAAAAGAAATAATGGACAAAGAAATTAGCAATGAATATGAGATAAAGATACCTCGTGAATATAAACCAAGACTATTTATAACAGGTATGCAATTTGAAAAGAATGGTGATGAATTAACTGAATGTCTACGAAAACAAAATAAATGCTTTGAACAGGGTGAAGTAAAAATTATTAAGCAATATAATGTTAAAGTTAGTCACAAAAATTATTATAATGCAATAGTTGAGGTGGATGTGGAAATATTCACTGAAGCGTTAAAATTAGATAAACTGAATATAGGATGGGAAAGGTGCAAAGTATACGATGGTGTTGATATAACAATGTGTTTTAAATGTAAAGGATATAACCATAAAGCTAGTGAATGCAAAAATGAAGATGTTTGTAGCAAATGCTTGGGTAAACATAAACCCATGGAGTGCAAGGAACAACCAAAAAACATGTGCATAAATTGTATTAGGGCTAATGAGAAATTAAATCTAGGGCTTGATACCAATCACCCTTGCAATAGCAGACATTGCCCTGTCTACTTAAAACATTTAAATGTAAAAATCAAAGGCTAGGATACTAGCAACTAACAATCAGGCCACTGGCTCACCTGGACCATGCTAATGTTATGCAACGTAGAGTATCAAAGTACCAAAAACGATCGACAAAGGACATCAACAATGACTTTAAATGCATCTATTTAAACATAAATAGCCTAGTAGCTAACAAATCAGAGTTGGAAGTGTTGGCGGAAGTTCATAGACCAGGCATCATACTGTGCTCTGAAACTTGTACAACCAAAGATATTCTAGACAATGAATTAAAAATAGCAACCTATAAAATTATAAGATGTGATTCACATAGTAGGCACACAGGAGGTGTGTTAGTTTATGTACATAGTACAATTGATGTTAAAGTAATATATAATGATAACATAAATGAAAACGTTTGGTGCATTGTAATAAAACTGAAGAAGGTTGATAAAAAGTGGCAGATTGGAGTTCTGTACCACTCGCCGAGCACTAGTGATGCAGCTTTTGTTGAATACCTAAATGAAATTCTAATTGATAAATATGAAAAAAGTAACCATAATATAGTAGTCGGTGATTTTAATATTAACATGAACTGCATTTCAACATACAGTACTAAATTAAATGAGATATTTGCTGTGATGGGGATGAGCCAAAAAATAGAATTTAATACGCGAATCACAGATACAAGTGAATCGAAAATTGATCTATTATTTTCAAACTCGGATGAAATTCTCTGTAATAATTTGCAGGAATACAAAATATCTGATCATGAAACTATAAAATTTAATATTAAAACGTCCAAAGTATACAAGATGAGACTGACCAAGAAAATCATAGCATGGGACAAATATAATAGTGATATTTTAATAAGCGTCCTTAGATCATTTAACTTCAACTTTACTATAAACTTATCAATTGATGTAAAAGTCGAATTAATTAATAATATAATGATTCAGGCTATGGAAAGTTTAACCTACGAGAAAGAAGTGCATATCAAGTTAATGAATAAATGGTATGATAGAGAATTGGCACAAATGAATAAATATAAATACAATATGTACACGCGTGCGTTACAAACTGGAGAGTGGGATGAATATAAAAATATAAATAGGTCTTACAAAAAATTAGTCAAATTGAAAAAAATAAAGTATATGGAGAATAAAATCATTTTGAATGAATATAATGCTAAAGAAATGTGGAAATATCTCAAACAAACGGTCAACCAAACTAAAGATAACGAAGGGATAAAAAAGGTGATACTGGATGGCATGGCATACTGGTTGAAAACGAAACCGATCTGGCGAATGGTCTAAATAGCTTTTTTGTAAACAGTGTGATTGAAATTAATAATAACATCGAAACCTGTCAAGTAGCACTAGAGGATACACAAGTCCATTCAAAATTAAAGTTTGCTGAAATTACCACCGATGATGTTATTAATATCTTAACAGACTTTAAATATAAAATAGGTGGAAGAAAACTGCTATCCGAAGGTGTACTAAAAGATTGTATATCGTATACCGGATATTTCTATGCTCAAATAATTAATAACAGCTTAGAAGATGGTGTAGTACCTGAAATGTGGAAAACGTCAACAATAATACCTGTGGAAAAAGTTAAAAAGACAATGCAACCTGAAGAGCTTAGACCCATAAATACCCTGCCAAGTGATGCTAAAATTCTCGAAGTCGTTGTTAAGAATCAGTTGGTGAATCATCTTGAAGTAAATAATATACTAGTCTACCAACAGTCAGGATTTAGGAAAAAACACTCCTGTGAAACAGCGCTGAACTTGGTGATATCTGATTGGAAAGAAGAGCTAAACAACAAAAAAAGTAATGGTTTCAGTTTTCCTTGACCTCAAAAGAGCTTTTGAAACGGTGGATAGAGAGATATTAATAAAAAAATGCAGCGGATTGGCATAACTGATATTGAACTTAAATGGTTCCGCAACTATTTGAAGCAGAGAAAGCAGAAAACAGTTATAAATGCTGTGACGTCGGATGAATTAGAGGTACCCATGGGGTTACCTCAAGGCTCAGTATTGGCACCTATATTATTTCTTATATACATAAATGACATAGTCAATGCTATCGAAGGTTGTGAAATTAGACTTTTTGCGGATGATGTATTAATTATGATAAGTGAAAATAATATTAATACTGCACTCGCCAAAATGCAACATGAAATAAATAACTTGTATAAATGGTTGTGTGGTAATAGACTGAAACTAAACATAAATAAAACTAAATATATGATAATAACAAGGAGGAATATCAATGAGGAGGATATAGCCGAGCTAAAAATAAATGATGAAATCATACAAAGAGTTAACAGTATAAAATACTTGGAATAATAATTGATAATAAACTCAAATTTGAAGATCATATAAATTATACAATTAAAAAAGTTGCTAATAAAATAGGAGTGATGCAGAGAACAACGAAATTCATTCAGAAAAAGTACAAAATAATCTTATATAAATCAGTTATAGAACCGCACTTCGTGTACTGTCCGTCCATTCTATTCATAATATCGGATAAAGAAGTAGACAAGCTCCAAAAGCTTCAAAATAGATGCATGAGATTTATTCTTCAGAAACCTAGAGATACACGAACGGCTGACATGTTGAAGACTTTAGACTGGTTAAGTGTGAAACAAAAGATTTTTTTCCACTCCATGAAATTCATATTTAATATTAAACATGGAAATGTACCTGAGTATTTAAAAAAAAATATAGCATTAGTTGAGCAAACTCACAACATAAATACGAGGAGCAATCATAATTTCAAATTACCGTTTTTTAGAACTGAAATTGATCAACAGAACATTTTCTACAAGGGTCTGAAAAGTTACAATGAACTGCCTATGGATATAAAAAGTTGCAACCAAATAACAGTATTTAAAACAAAATTATATGAATATTGTAAAACCTTAGCTATAAGATAAAAAACTGTAATATTTTCAAATTTACGAATTAGGCTCCTGGCCGTAATAAATAAATAATCTAATAAATAATCTAATCTAATCTTTCCATGTCAATGTTTTGTTAAAAATTACACCTAAGTTTTTCGCCGTATCTACGTATTCTATAACGGAATTGTCGAACACTACATTCTCTAAATCATTAGTGGGAAAAGACCTTCTATGAATAACAATAAATTTTGACTTATTCGGGTTTATACATAAGCTATTCATATTAGCTCATGAAAATATTTGATTCAAATCGTGGTTTAAGTTACTTATGCACAAGCTAGTTTGATCACGAGGACAACACGTAAACAACTGCACATCATCAGCGTAGATATGAACATTACAATACTTAAGGACATCGGGTAAGTCATTGATATACAGAACAAATAACAGAGGACCCAGGATAGAGCCTTGAGGGACGCCTCTTAAGACATGTAGGAAGTCAGACTTTTCACCATCTATACATACTGCTTGAGTCCTATCGCCCTGCTTGGAACCAACGCCTCTAACCCTAACAGCAATTTTCCTTGGACTCCCGTTAGAGGTAATTGATGACAATTTGTGATCAGTCGCAACTATTAGATGGGGCGAAACACTGCTACAACAACAACCACTTACAATGCAATTCTCCTGCCGCTTGCATGCTACGCGTCCCCAATATGGTCGCCAAGTCAAAGGTTACTCAATGGAAGAAAATACAGGCCTGCCAAAACACTGCTCTCAGAACCACTACGGACTGTCTTCTTATGTCCCCAGAACACCACCTAAACAATGAGGCGAGAATACTCCCCATTAGGGAGAGAAATGAAATGCTGAACAAATAGTTTCTGGGCATCCCAACAGACATCTGATTGAAAGGCCACGCCTCCCAAAGGCTTAAAAAGTCATCTCCGCAAGAATTATGAGGAAATAAGGCACCTCATAACATAGACGTATGAAGAAAAGAACTCAAACAGGTCCTCAGTGATATCCACAAAAAGGCGTTGAACCTCTATGCCAGACATTTTACAGTGAACCCAGTTCTTAAATATAAATGCCCTGAACTCGTAGAAGAGGAAAGCTCTCTCCCTAGTGAGACGCGCGTCACTCTAGGTCAACTTCGATCTGGATACTGTACAAGGTTAATCTCTTACAAATCCAGAATCAACCCCGACATACCCAATGTATGCCCTACTTGCAATGTGTCCAAACATGACGGCAACCACCTCTTTAATTGCAATGTGGAACCAACGCCTCTAACACTCCTCTCACTCTGGTCCACCCCTATTGAAACTGTAAGTTGCTTTGGACTTCCGTTAGAGGATATTGAAGACAATTTGTGAGTGATCTTGCCTATTGGATGAGGCGGAGCACTGCTACAACAACAACAATGTAAATTATCCATCGCTTTCGGCAATTAAACTTTATCGAATTCGAAGAAATGCGCGAGCGCCGTGCAAACAGCAAACAGACGGGCACATAAGCACAAACACGACGTGTCACCCATTACCCATCATCACTACAGAGGTAAAAGAAGCCATCCAAAAGGCCGAGCCCAGTCGGAATTGCCATACCAATGCTAAAAAACCTTGGCACTGAGGGAATAAGCTACCAACGCACGTTCTCAACCTGTCGTAGAAGTCCTTTGTCATTCCCGAACAGTGCAAAATGGCAGAGATAATGCCACTACTGAGCTTAACTACTAACGAAGACGAGTCATATCGGCGGTATCGGTCCTTTTGCTAGTAGCGAAGACATTGAAAACCATCCTCTCCCTTATGTTTTTTGTTGTATTAACAGTGCTCCGCCTCATTCAATGGGCACGACCACTCACAAATTGTCATCAAAGTCCACTAACGCTAGTCCAAGGAAACTTGCTGTTTCAACAGAAGTGGCCCATAGGGAGATTGGTGTTAGAGGCGTAGCTTCCACATTACAATTGAAAATATGGTTGGTGTCATGTGGGGACACATCGCGTGTGGGGATACACCCCATTTAATCCTCTCCCTAATTTCCCGGCGAAACGTCGCCGAACCACCCATGTTGTTGTTGTCCCCCGAAGGTTTTGGGGAGTGTTATCGATGTTGATGGTCCTCTGCCGTATATAGATCCGGTAAGTTCCGGTAACAAGCACCATTAAGGTACCAGCCCGACAAACTCTGGAACGATAAATATGATCACATTAAACTTTCTGGGCCATACCACCCCCTAGTTCCATGAGGAATTTGGGGTCGCCATAGCCTCGTCTGCTAAATATGTTTTTATTACATTCATGTTTGCAACAGGATTCCCATCGTGTAGATGATGGTTGACAAGTGGGTTGCGGAAGCTATTTGTTTTGCGCCTATCAACTCCTTGAATCGCCTAGCCAGCCATCAGCATGGCTTCCACATAATGCATAACACTACCACCACGGTAAACGGCATAAACACTCAGTTAAATTGTGGACTAAATCAGGAAAATCCCATCACAGGACGATGCTCGTGGCACTCGACCTGTCAAAAGCTTTTGACACAGTCAACCACACTATGCTACTCCAAGACATAGAAGGCTCCTCCTTTCCCTTTGCCTAGGATAATTAACGGGCGGTACCACAGGGCGGTGTCCTATCCCCGCTTTTAAAATCTACATATCAAAGCTCCCTTCTCCACCAGAAGGAGTTACAATCAATCGCTATGCCGACGACTGCACGATAATACCAACGGCACCCGCCCTCAAATAGATGAATTAGTTTCTAAAATAAGCAGCTATCTCCCCAGTATTTCTAGTTTCTTTACGTTGTGCAACCAGGCATTATCACCGACAAAATCCTACGCGTCACTAGTTTGGTCGGCTGGTCTTAAAAACGCATACCGTAAAAAGCTGCAGGCCTGCAAAAATGATGCACTCAGAACTGCCACGGGATGTCTCTTTATGACCCCTGAACAGCACCTACATAGTGAAGCCAAAGAGGCCAACAATAAAGAGCATAACGAGCATTTCACAAACCGGAACACCCTAGCAAACAACAGCCCCCCAGCGGGTTGGGGGTTATAATATACCCGCGGTAGGTATGCCTGTCATAAGAGGCGACAAAAATACCGGATTCAAGGGGTAGTGTAGCGCAACCTTTTCAGGTTGCCAGCGCAATATATAGCTTCTCCAAACCTAATTGTCAACCTCACCTATTCGTGGCGAATCATTAACAGCCGAGGGTCTGGCGACCTCGAACTCCTCATGGATCTAGGGGGTGGGAGGGCGATATGGCCTAGAAGGTCGCATGTGGTCATAACAAATCGTTCCCGAGATGGTCGGGCTTGGTACCTGAACGTACCGAACCTGCATCCAGCAAAGGACCACCAACTCGAAAGCGCTCCCCAAGGCCTTCGGGGAGTGTCCTTATCGCTACAAAAACAACCGCAGCAAACAACTCCTTGATCTAGCTCCACTCCCAAGAGGGTTAAGGGAACATCTCCATAAGCACTATGATGAGATCCGGCACCTGCCAACACAGCCGATTGATCCAGACCAGCATAAGGAGGCCCTTGGCAAAATCCACACAAAATCTGTAAACGCATTAGCCAGGACGGGCCCGGCGAACTCAATTATCAAATATACTATCCTACTCTTGAAGGAGAAACCACACCACCAAGGCACGAGTCACCCTGGCCCAACTTCGTTCTGGAAACTGTATCAGGCTAAATTCTTACTTGTCCAGAATCACCCCCGATATAGGAAATGTATGTACAGCATTCTGTGTTTCCCCACATGACACTAACCATCTTTTCATTTGTAATGTGGAACTTCCGTTAGACGACTTTGATGACAATTTGTGAGTGGGCGCACCCATTGAATGGGGCGATGCACTGTTAACACAACAACAACACTGGGTACATGGTGTACCGTCGCTTGATTCTAATTTATTTGGTGTTATATCTAACAAAAAATTTTTCTTAATTATTGGGTTTCCAAGGGGTTTTCGGTGTTGGATTAGAAATTGAGAACAAAACTGTGGATGCAAAAAAAAATTGACAAGATTCATCGATAGTCTCGATCTGCACTACTTTGCACATAGATATCCCAATAAGGCAAACAAAAGATATGGTTAGAAACATATGCATAATCAAAACACCATTTAGATGTCAAAAATAATAAACTATGTAGATCCTAATGCGAGGATGTTAGGGGTCAGAATATACCCGCGGTAGGTATGCCTGTCGTAAGAGGCGACTAAAATACCAGATCCAAGGGGCTATGTAGCGCAACCCTTTAGGTTGCCATCGCAATATATAGCTTCTCCAAACCCAATTGTCAACCTCACCTATCCGCGGCGAATCCTGTTTCACTAACAGACGAGGCCCGCCCGTTAATTATCCTAGGCAAAGGATCCGTCTATGTGTTGGAGTAGCATACCGTGGTTGACTGTGTCAAAAGCTTTTGACAGGTCGAGTGCCACGAGCATCGTCCTGTGATGGGATTTTCCTCATTTAGTCATTTTAACTGCGTGTTTATGGTGTTTACCGCGGTGGTAGTGTTATGCATTTTGCGGAAGCCATGCTGATGGCTAGGCGATTCAAGGAGTTGATAGGCGCAAAACAAAGAGCTTCCGCAACCCACTTGTCAACCTCATCTACACCTTGGGAATCCTGCTGCAAACATGAATGTATTAAAAACATATTTAGCAGACGAGGCTCTGGCGACCCCAAGCTTCCCAAGGCCGTCGGTTCTATGTACCGGAGCGACTCGGGATTTTTCCCGACCAAGGACTGCCATTTCAGTGTAACCCCATTTAATTTGTTGCGTCCCTCCCACAAATTGTCATCCTCCCAGCAGCTCCATGCAGCGGGACTGCTCCATATTATCTTGTTCCGGGAAGGTAGCGAACCCAATCCGGGTCCGTCTCCTGACCCCGGTCCTGAGAAATGGTTTTGCTGCATCTGCCGGAAAAGAATCTTTTTAGGACGGTCATACTCTTGTCAGTGTGTCTCGGGTAAGGGATGGTTGCATCGGACAGGTTGTTCTGGGCTAGATCCCAAAACCAGACGTCCACGTAACTTCTATAAATCTTTTGTGGCTCCTTGCTGTTCACGCCCTAGGACTTCCCGTAGTCTGCGCCTTAGCGCCCCCCACTACCTTCCAGCAGCCCCGCTGTTCAGCAAGCCACAACAAGTCTCTCCCCCCTCTTTTTACCGGCAGCAATTGTGTAGGTCAGGGAAACAGACTCTTAGTCCCCACCGCCCTTTGCACCATTTGCCAGAACAGAATATATATGTTCGCCCACCCAATGCAGCGCCTGCAATGGACGGTGCCACTTTCCTAGATGTTCTGGTCTCCGCGACGGCAACCCCTCGACGGATTTCATTGCGCCATGTTGCCAGGCCGCATACCCAAATACACCGGGTACCCCAATGCTTACCCAAGGACATCCAGACCCAGGGCCTCAACAGCAACTGCGTCCTAGCCTTCCACAACTCAGGCGTAGTCACCCGCCATTTACTCCCAGAGTGGCGACGTCTCCCCTATGCACTTCAGACTTCTGCAGTTAAAGTTTAATGGATTAACTGGGAAGATCACGGAGATAGTCGATTTCATGAAGCGGCACAACATCCGCATTGCTGTGATTCAAGAGACTAAACTCACAGCAAGATCTGCTCTGCAGACCTGTTCTGGGTATAATGTCCACAGAAAAGATCGCGAGAACGGAAATGGAGGCGGCCTCGCGTTTATACATCACTTTGTGCAATATCATACATTTGAACCTGACTTCGGCCGCAGGGACAGTGTCTTAAAACGTCAAGGCTTATCTGTCCGGGCAGGCGATGCAAACCTAGAAATCATCAACATCTACATCCCTCCTGCCATCTGTTGGCCCAGTGGATACCGTCCTAATATCAGCGCCTTACTCACTGGCCACAATCACATTATCTTAGGCGATTTCAATGCCCATCACGATCTATGGCAATCAATCTTGCGGGCGGACAGTAGGGGTGGGATGTTGGCGGATCAAATAGAAGAAACGACATTCTGCACAATAAACGGAGACGCCCCCACACGTATAGTAGGAAGCTGTCACAGTTGGCAGGATATTTCAATCTTGAGCGCAGAACTCGTAAACTGCGTCAACTGGCAGCCGATGGTAACATTGGTATCCGCCAACCTGCCTATACTTATTTCGCTCGAGCGTACTGCCGACTTCATCGTCACAGAAAAACGCACTTTCATAAACTTTAAAGAAGGAAAGTGGGACGAATACAAATCCTTTACAGAGAACCACTTTGCTGCCCTCCCTATCCCGACTAATGCCCGCCAAGGGGAGCGTGCTTTCCGCATGGTCATTGAATCCGCCTGTTGTTGTTGTTGTAGCAGTGCTTCGCCCCACCTAACAGACGCGACCGATCACAAACTGTCATCAATATCCTCTAACGGGAGTCCAAGGAAACTTGCTGTTTCAACAGGGGTGGACCATAGGGAAAGGGGTGTTAGAGGCGTTGGTTCCACATTACAATTAAAGAGATGGTTGGTGTCATGTGGGGACACATTGCAAGCGGGGCATACATTTTGTATGTCGGGGTTGATTCTGGATAGGTAAGAGTTTAACCTGTTACAGTATCCAGAACGAAGTTGAGCCAGAGTGACACGCGTTTCCCTGGGGAGTATGCGTTCCTCTTCCGCAAGTTTTGGATACTTTACTTTGAGTACTGGGTTCACCGGGCAATTCCCGGCATAAAGGTCCGACGCCTGTTTGTGGAGTTCACCAAGGACCTGCTTGTGTTTTTTCGCTTCATACGGCTGTGTTCTCAGATGCCGAATTTCCTCAAAATGCTTACGGAGATGTGGGGACACATTGCAAGCGGGGCATACATTTTGTATGTCGGGGTTGATTCTGGATAGGTAAGAGTTTAACCTGTTACAGTATCCAGAACGAAGTTGAGCCAGAGTGACACGCGTTTCCCTGGGGAGTATGCGTTCCTCTTCCGCAAGTTTTGGATACTTTACTTTGAGTACTGGGTTCACCGGGCAATTCCCGGCATAAAGGTCCGACGCCTGTTTGTGGAGTTCACCAAGGACCTGCTTGTGTTTTTTCGCTTCATACGGCTGTGTTCTCAGATGCCGAATTTCCTCAAAATGCTTACGGAGATGACTCCTTAAGCCGCTAGGCGGTGCTGGCTCGTCAGTCAGATGTCTGTTGGGATGCCCAGGTTTCTGGGTATTCAACAGGAACTGTTTGGTCAGCATCTCGTTTCTTTCCCTGATGGGGAGTATTCTCGCCTCATTATGTAGATGGTGTTCTGGGGACATAAGAAGACAGCCCGTGGCAATTCTGAGAGCAGTATTTTGGCAGGCCTGTAGCTTCTTCCAGTGGGTAATTTTTAGGCTTGGCGACCATATGGGTGACGCGCAGCACGTAATCGGCTGGCTAATTGCTTTGTATGTAGTCATGAGCGTTTCTTTATCTTTTCCCCAGGTACTGCCAGCAAGGGATTTGAGGATTTTGTTACGGCTCTGAATTCTCGGAACAATTGCGGCTGCGTGCTCACCAAAATGTAGATCCTGATCAAACGTCACACCCAAGATTTTGGGGTGTAGGACAGTCGGTAGCGTAGAGCCATCGACGTGGATGTTCAAAATGGTCGACATTTGGGACGTCCATGTTGTGAATAAGGTCGCGGAAGATTTAGTCGGTGATAATGCCAGGTTTCGCGAGGCGAAAAAACTGGAGAGATCAGGGAGGTAGCCGTTTATTTTATTGCATAGCTCATCGATCTGTGGGCCTGGGCCTGTGGCCATTACTGTGCAGTCATCGGCGTAGGAAACGATTGTGACTCCTTCCGGTGGTGAAGGTAGCTTAGATATGTAGAAATTAAACAAAAGTGGGGATAGGACACCACCCTGTGGCACCCCTTTTTTAATTCTCCTTGGCTTTGATGTTTCGGTTCTAAATAGCACCGATGCCTGCCGACCACCCAGATAATTTGCGGTCCACCTTTTAAGACATGGGGGAAGGGTAGACTCTTCCAGGTCTTGCAGTAACGAGCCATGGTTGACCGTATCAAAAGCTTTTGATAGGTCTAACGCTACGAGTACTGTTCTATGGTGGGGGTTTTGATTTAAACCGCAATTTATCTGGGTGCTAATGGCATTTAGCGCGGAGGTAGTGCTATGGAGTTTTCTGAAGCCATGCTGATGGGAGGCTAGTTGCAAATTTGCTTGGAAATAAGGGAGCAAAATGGCTTCGAGCGTCTTTGCTACTGGCGATAGGAGAGATATCGGACGATACGACTCTCCTATGTTAGCTGGTTTACCAGGCTTTAGTAGCGGGACCACCTTGGCCATTTTTCATTTCTCGGGTATGACAAAGGTGGAAAGAGACAGGTTGAAGACCTGCGCTAAATATTTGAAACCCTCTTTCCCTAGGCTTTTAAGCATCGGCATGGCTATGCCGTCTGGGCCCACTGCTTTGGATGGTTTAGCACGACCAATGGCGTCCTCAACCTCTTTAGCGGTGATGGTGATTGGTGACGCGCTGAATTTGTGTTTATGTGCGTGTCTGTTGGCCCTCCGTCTATCTTTGTCGACCGTAGAATGCATTATATATTGTCGGCAGAAAGCGCTCGCGCATTTTTTCGCATCCGACAGCACTTTGTCACCAAAGGCGATGGAAACTTTGTCTTTGTGCTTAGTCGGATTCGATAGGGACTTTACGGTGGACCAAAGTTTACCCACACCGGTAGAGAGGTTACAACCTCTTAGGTGCTCCTCCCATTTCGCCCGCTTGTGTTCATCCACAAGCAATCTGATGCGTTGGTTTATATCCCTTATTTGGGGGTCGCCTGGATCAAGCTGCCTTATAAGGTCACGTTCTCTCGCTAAGTTTGCGGCCTCCGCCGGGAAGTGGGGCCGGATTTCGGGAATTCTCCCGGCGGGAATGAAACGTGCCGAGGCGGATTCAATGACCTTGCGGAAGGCACGCTCCCCTTGGCGGGCATCAGTCGGGATAGGGAGGGCAGCAAAGAGGTTGTCTGTAAAGGATTTATATTCTTCCCACTTTCCTTTTTTAAAGTTTATGAAAGTGCGTTTTTCGGTGACGATGAAGTCGGCGGTACGCTCGAGCGAAACAAGTATAGGCAGGTGGTCGGATGCCAATGATACCATCGGCTGCCAGTTGACGCAGTTTACGAGTTCTGCGCTCACGATTTAGATATCCGCCGAACTGTGACAGCTTCCTACCATACGTGTGGGGGCGTCTCCGTTTATTGTGCAGAACGTCGTTTCTTCTATTTGATCCGCCAACATCTCGCCCCTACTGTCCGCCCGCAAATTTGAATGCCATAGATCATGATGGGCATTGAAGTCGCCTAAAATAATGCGATTGTTTCCAGTGAGTAAGGCTCTGATATTAGGGCGGTATCCACCGGGGCAACAGGTGGCAGGGGGGATGTAGATGTTGATGATTTCTAGGTTTGCATCGCCTGACCGGACAGATAGGCCTTGACGTTCTAAGACGTTGTCCCTGCGGTCGATGCCAGGATCAAATATGTGTGATTGCATAGAGTGGTGTATTATAAACGCGAGGCCACCTCCATTTCCGCTCTCGCGATCTTTTCTGTGGACATTATACCCAGAGCAGGTCTGCAATGCAGATCGTGCTGTGAGTTTAGTCTCTTGAATCGCAGCAATGCGGATGTTGTGCCGCTTCATGAAATTGACTATCTCCGTAATCTTCCCAGTTAGTCCATTACAGTTTAACTGCAGAATTCTGAAGTGCATGAGGGGAGACGTCGCCACTCTGGGGGTAAGTGACGGGTGACTACGCCTGGGTTGAGGAAGGCCAGGACGCAATTGCTGTTGTGGCCCTGGGACTGGGCGTCCTTGGGCAAGCATTGGGGTACCCGGATGATTTGGGTTTGCGACCTGGCAACATGGCGCGATGAAACCCGTCGAGGGGTTGCCGTCGCGGAGACCAGAACATCTAGGAAAGTGGCACCACCCAAGGCAGGAGCTGCATTGGGCGGATGTCGCAAACATATATATTCTGTGCTGGCAAACGGTGCAAACGGAGGTAGGGACTAAGAGTCTGTTTCCCTGACCTACACGATTGCTGCCGGAAAAGAGGGGTGGAGAAGACGGGGGCAGGGGCTGTTGCTCAGCATTATTTCCGACTCTACTACGAAGATTGTAGTTATGAGTGGTAGCAGCTGTTTGAGTTGTTGGCGCCGTGGGGCGCGAGCAGCAGCGGGTACTTGTTGTGGCTTGCTGAGCAGCGGGGCTGCTGGAAGGTAATGGGGGGCGCTTAGACGTAGACTACGGGGCGCCCTTGGGCGTGAACAGCAAGGAGCCACAAAATTTTATAAAAGTTACGTGGACGTCGGGTTTTGGGATCAAGCCCAGAACAACCTGTCCGATGCAACCATCCCTTACACGAGACACACTGAACAGAGTATGACCGTCCTAAAAAGATTCTTTTCCTGCAGATGCAGTAAAACCATTTCTCAGGACCGGGGTCAGGAGACGGACCCGGATTGGATTCGATACCTTCCCGGAGCAAGAGAATATGGAGCAGTCCTGCTGCAAGGAGCTGCTGGGAGGATGACAATTTGTGGGAGGGACGAAACAAATTAAATGGGGTTACACTGAAATGACAGTCCTTGGTCGGGAAAAATCCCGAGTCGCTCCGGTACATAGAACCGACTGCCTTGGGAAGCGACCGCCTCGGCACGTTTCATTCCCGCCGGTAGAATAACTTCCCAGCGGAGGACGCAAATTTAGCGAGAGAACGTGACCTTATAAAACAGCTCGATCCCGGCGAACCCCCCCCCCCCCCCCCCCAAAAATTAGGGATATAAACCAACGCATCAGATTGCTTGTGAACACAAGCGGGCGAAATAGTAGGAGCACCTAAGAGGTTGTAACCTTTCTGCCGCTGTAGGTAAACTTTGGTCCACCGTAAAGTCCCTATCGAATCCGTCTAGGCACAATGACAAAGTTTCCATCGCCTTTGGCGATAAAGTGCTGTCGGATGCGAAAAAATGCGCGAGCGCTTTCTGCCGGCAATATATAATGCATTCCACGGTCGGCAAAGATAGACGAAGGGCCAACAGACACGCACATAAACATAAATTCAGCGTCACCAATTACCATCACCGCCAAAGAGGTTGAGGATGCCATCGGTCACGCTTCCCAAGGCAGTCGGTTCTATATACCGGAGCGACTCGGGATTTTTCCCGACCAAGGACTGTCATTTCAGTGTGACCCCATTTAATTTGTTTCGTCCCTCCCACAAATTGTCATCCTCCCAGCAGCTCCTTACAGCAGGACTGCTCCATATTCTCTTACTCCGGGAAGGCATCCAATCCAATCCGGGTCCGTCTCCTGACCCCGGTCCTGAGAAATGATTTTGCTGCATCTGCCGGAAAATAATATTTTTAGGACGGTCATACTCTGTTCAGTGTGTCTCGTGTAAGGGATGGTTGCATCGGACAGGTTGTTCTGGGCTTGATCCCAAAACCCGACGTCCACGTAACTTTTATAAATCTTTTGTGGCTCCTTGCTGTTCACGCCCAAGGGCGTCCCGTACCCTACGCCTAAGCGCCCCCCCCCCCCACTACCTTCCAGCAGCCCCGCTGCTCAGCAAGCCACAACAAGTACCCGCTGCTGCTCGCGCCCCACGGCGCCAACAACTCAAACAGCTGATACCACTCATAACTACTACCTTCGTAGTAGAGTTGGTAGCAATGCTGAGCATCAGCCCCTGCCCCCGTCTTCCCCCCTCTTTTCCGGCAGCAATCGTGCAAGTCAGGGAAACAGACTCTTAGTCCCTACCTCCGTTTGCACCGTCTGCCAGCACAGAATATATAGGTTTGCGACATCCGCCCAATGCAGCTCCTGCCTTGGGTGGTGCCACTTTCCTAGATGTTCTGGTCTCCACGCGGCAACCCCCCGACGGGTTTCATCGCGCCATGTTGCCAGGTCGCAAACCCAAATCATCCGGGTACCCCAATGCTTGCCCAAGGACGCACAGTCACAGGGCCACAAGAGCAATTGCGTCGGGATTCAAGGGGTTGTGTAGCGCAATACATAGCTTCTCCAACCCAATTGTCAGCCTCACCTTCGAGCGGCGAATCCCGTTTCACTAACAGACGAGGCTCTGGCGACCCCAAGCTCCTCATGGGACTTGGGGGTGGGGAGGGAGGGATGGCCTGAAGGTTTAATGTGGCCATATAAATCGTTCCCGAGATGATCGGGCCAGCACCTTAATGGTGCTGTGTTACCGGAGCGTATCGGATCTGTATCCGACAAAGGACCATCATATCAATAACACTCCCCAAAGCCTTCGGGGAGTAACTAATCGCTACAACAACAACAACAACAACAACAGCAATTGCGTCCTGGCCTTCCACAACCCAGGCGTAGTTACCCGTCACTTACCCCCAGAGTGGCGACGTCTCCCCTTATGCATTTCAGAATTCTGCAGTTAAACAGTAATGGACTAACTGGGAAGATTACGGAGATAGTCGATTTCATGAAGCGGCACAACATCCGCATTGCTGCGATTCAAGAGACTAAACTCACAGCAAGATCTGCATTGCAGACCTGCTCTGGGTATAATGTCCACAGGAAAGACCGCGAGAGCGGAAATGGAGGCGGTCTCGCGTTTATCATACACCACTCTGTGCAATATTATATATTTGATCCTGGCATCGACCGCAGGGACAATGTCTTAGAACGTCAAGGCCCATCTGTCCGGTCAGGCGATGCAAACCTAGAAATCATCAACATCTACATCCCTCCAGCCACCTGTTGCCCCAGTGGATACCGCCCTAATATCAGGGCCTTACTCACTAGCAACAATCGCATTATCTTAGGCGAAATCAATGCCCATCATGATCTATGGCATTCAAACTTGCGGGCGGACAGTAGGGGTGAGATGTTGGCGGATCAAATAGAAGAAACGACGTTCTGCACAATAAACGGAGACACCCCCACACGTATGGTAGGAAGCTGTCACAGCTCGCCAGATATCTCAATCGTGAGCGCAGAACTCGTAAACTGCGTCAACTGGCAGCCGATGGTAACATTGGCATCCGACCACCTGCCCATACTTATTTCGCTTGAGCATACCGCCGACTTCATCGTCACTTAAAAACGCACTTTCATAAACTTCAAAAAAGGAAAGTGGGAAGAATATAAATCCTTTACAGACAGCCGCTTTGCTGCCCTCCCTATCCCGACTGATGCCCGCCAAGGGGAGCGTGCCTTCCGTAAGGTCATTAAATCCGCCTTGGCACATTTCATTCCAGCCGGGAGAATTCCCGAAATCCGGCCCCACTTCCCGGCGGAGGCCGCAAACTTAGCGAGAGAACGTGACCTTATAAGACAGCTTGTTTCAGGCGACCCCCAAATAAGGGATATAGACCAACGCATCAGATTGCTTGTGGATGAACACAAGCGGGCGAAATGGGAGGAGCACCTAAGAGGTGTGGGTAAAATTTGGTCCACCGTAAAGTCCCTATCGAATCCGACTAAGCACAAAGACAAAGTTTCCATCGTTTTTGGCGACAAAGTGCTGTCGGACGCGAAAAAATGCGCGAGCGCTTTCTGCCGACAATATATAATGCATCCTACGGTCGACAAAGATAGACGGAGAGCCAATAGAGACGCACATAAACACAAATTCAGCGCGTCACCAATCACCATCACCGCTAAAGAGGTTGAGGACGCCATTGGTCGTGCTAAACCATCCAAAGCAGTGGGCCCAGACGGCATAGCCATGCCGATGCTTAAAAGCCTAGGGAAAGAGGGTTTCAAATATTTAGCGCATGTCTTCAACCTGTCTCTTTCCACCTTTGTCATACCTGAGAAATGGAAAATGGCCAAGGTGGTCCCGCTACTAAAGCCTGGGAAACCAGCTAACATAGGTGAGTCGTATCGCCAGTAGCAAAGACGCTTGAAGCCATTTTGCTCCCTTATTTCCAAGCAAATTTGCAGCTAGCCCCTCATCAGCATGGCTTCAGAAAACTCCATAGCACTACCACCGTGCTAAATGCCATTAGCACCCAGATAAATTGCGGTTTAAATCAATATCCCCACCATAGAACAGTACTCGTAGCGCTAGACCTATCAAAAACCTTTGATACGGTCAACCATGGCTCGTTACTGCAAGACCTGGAAGGGTCTACCCTCCCCCCATGTCTTAAAAGGTGGACCGCAAATTATCTGGGTGGTCGGCAGGCATCGGTGCAATTTAGAAACGAAACATAAAAACCAAGGAGAATTAAACAAGGAGTGCCACAGGATGGTGTCCTATCCCCACTTTTGTTTAATTTCTACATATCTAAGCTACCTTCACCACCGGAAGGAGTCACAATCGTTTCCTACGCCGATGACTGCACATTAATGGCCACAGGCCCAGGCCCAAAGATCGATGCGCTATACAATAAAATAAACGGCTACCTCCCTGATCTCTCCAGTTGTTTCGGCTCGCGAAACCTGGCATTGTCACCGACTAAATCTTCCGCGACCTTATTTACAACATGGACGTCCCAAATGTCGACCATTTTGAACATCCAGTCGATGGCACTACGCTACCGACTGTCCTACACCCCAAAATCTTGGGTGTGACGTTTGATCAGGATCTACATTTTGGTGAGCACGCAGCCGCAATTGTTCCGAGAATTCAGAGCCGTAACAAAATCCTCAAATCCCTCGCTGGCAGTACTTGGGGAAAAGATAAAGAAACGCTCATGACTACATACAAAGCAATTAGCCAGCCGATTACGTGCTACGCATCACCCATATGGTCGCCAAGCCTAAAAATCACCCACTGGAAGAAACTACAGGCCTGCCAAAATACTGCTCTCAGAATAGCCACGGGCTGTCTTCTTATGCCCCAAGAACACCATCTGCATAATGAGGCGAGAATACTCCCCATCAGGGAGAGAAATGAGATGCTGACCAAACAGTTCCTGTTGAATACCCAGAAACCTGGGCATCCCAACAGACATCTGATTGATGAACCAGCACCGCCTAGGGGCTTAAGGAGTCATCTCCGTAAGCATTTTGAGGAAATACGGCACCTGAGAACCCAGCCGTATGAAGTGAAAAAAAACAAGCAGGTCCTTGGTGAACTCCATAAACAGGCGTCGGACCTTTATGCCGGGAATTGCCCGGTGAATCCAGTACTTAACGAAAATTATCCAAAACTCGAGGAAGAGGAACGCATACTCCCCAGGGAAACGCGTGTCACTCTTGCTCAGCTTCGTTCTGGACACGGTAACAGGTTAAACTCCTACCTATCCAGAATCAACCCCGACATACAAAATGTATGCCCCGCTTGCAATGTGTCCCCATATGACACCAACCATCTCTTCAATTGTAATGTGGAACCAACGCCTCTTCCTTATGGTCCACCCCTGTTGAAACGGCAAGTTTCCTTGGACTCCCGTTAGAGGATATTGATGACAATTTGTGATCGGTCGCGGCTATTAGGTGGGGCAAGCATTGCTACAACAACAACAACAACATGCCATCGGCCATGCTAAACCATCTAAAGCAGTGGGCCCAGACGGCATAGCGATGCCGATGCTTAAAAGCCTAGGGAAAGAGGGTTTCAAATATTTAGCACATGTCTTCAACCTGACTCTCTCCACCTTTGTAATACCCGAAAAATGGAAAAAGGTCAAGGTGGTCCCGCTACTAAAGCCTGGGAAACCAGCTAACATAGGAGAGTCGTATCGCCCGATATCTCTCCTATCGCCAGTAGCCAAGACGCTTGAAGCCATTTTGCTCCCCTACTTCAAAGCAAATTTGCAGCTAGCCTGTCCACCATGTCTTAAAAGGTGGACCGCAAATTATCTGGGTGGTCGGCAGGCATCGGTGCAATTTAGAAATGAAACATCAAAACCAAGAATTAAACAAGGGGTGTCACAGGGTGGTGTCCTATCCCCACTTTTGTTTAATTTCTACATATCTAAGCTACCTTCGCCACCAGGAGTTACTATCGTTTCCTACGCCGATGACTGCACAATAATGGCCATAGGCCCAGGCCCACAGATCGATGAGCTTTGCAACAGAATAAACGGCTACCTCCCTGATCTCTCCAGTTTTTTCGCCTCGCGAAACCTGGCATTATCACAGACTAAATCTTCCGCTACCTTATTTACAACATGGAACCCCCAAATGTCGACCATTTTGAACATCCTCGTCGATGGCACTACGCTACCGACTGTCCTACACCCCAAAATTTTGGGTGTGACGTTTGATCAGGATCTACATTTTGGTGAGCACGCCGCAATTGTTCCGAAAATCCAGAGCCGTAATAAAAATCTCAAATCTCTTGCTGGCAGTACTTGGGGAAAAGACAAAGAGACGCTCATTACCACATACAAAGCAATTGGCCAGCCGATATCGTGCTACGCGTCCCCTATATGGTCGCCAAGCCTGAAAACTACCCACTGGAAGAAGCTACAGGCCTGTCAAAATACTGCTCTTAGAATCGCCACGGGCTATGTCCCCAGAACACCATCTACATAATGAGGCGAGAATACTCCCCATCAGGGAGAGAAATGAGATGCTAACCAAACAGCTACTGTTGAATACCCAGAAAACTGGGCATCCCAACAGACATCTGATTGATGAGCCAACACCGCCTAGGGGCTTAAGGAGTCATTTTGAGGGAATACGGCACCTGAGAATTCAGCTGTATGAAGCAAAAAAACACAAGCAGGTCCTTGGTGAACTCCACAAACAGGCGTCGGACCTTTGTGCCAGGAATTGCCCGGTGAATCCAGTACTCAAAGAACAGTACCCAAAACTTGCGGAAGAGGAACGCACACTCCCTAGGGAAACGCGAGTCACTCTAGTTCAACTTCGATCTGGATACTGTAACAGGTTAAACTCTTACCTATCCAGAATCGACCCCAACATACAAAATGTATGCCCTGCTTGCAATGTGTCCCCACATCACACCAACCATCTCTTCAATTGTAATGTGGAACCATCGCCTCTAACACCCCTCACATTATGGTCCACCACTGTTGAAACAGCAAGTTTCCTTGGACTCCCGTTAGAGGATATTGATGACAATTTGTGATCGGTCGAACCTATTGAATGGGGCGAAGCACTGCTACAACAACAACAACAACAACAACAACAACAACATGAGTATGCTCGACCGTGCAAAAGTTAGCACCAACAATAAGAAATGCTGGCGCGAAAATCCCAATTTTACAGTCGAATCTGCAGTGTCCAAGAAAATGACGACAAAAAGTATAGCAATGAAAATAGAGCATGCATATTAAAGTTTTAAAAACTTACTTCATCTTTTGATGGAGATCAAATAGTCATCAAAACATATAAACATATCTGTGGTCATAATCACTAACAGCTTAAACCATATCCTTTTAAATAAGGTTGAGGAGTTATGGCTTACATATAATCATTGCTATCCACTTGCAGAATATAGTTGAAATGCGTAGGTCCAAAATTAAATCGATGAAGGAAGGTTGGAGTTATTCAGTGAAATGCATCATAATTTTAGTTGGGTATTTTTAGGCCTGCCGCCCTTTTTTCATTTTAAGAGACGACATACAATTGTAATACACATGTGTAGATAAGTGCAAGCTTACGTACATACATATATGCCAATATAAGTACTTTGGATTGACCGACTTTAAATAAACAATTTTATTTATTACAATTAACGAAAATTTCATTAAAAAGTGCTGAAGCTATTATTGCGTATTTTATTTTTGTAGGTATATACATGCATATATACATCAGCAGATAAAAGGATGATCCAGTATGCATAACTTTAAAAATATAGTAGCCCTATAAGTTAATACTTACACATAGTTACATACATACATATGTGTTCTAACAATCATATGAAACAATGTTAAAGAATTCGAGAAAAACTGTAGGAAAACTCCATAAACATTCTAACTAATTTTGTTATAATTGCGCCAAAACAGATGATCGGGGCGCCAAATCAAGTGCAACAACACATACCTATACAGCGATAGCAATAATATCGTCAATTCATTACGCGCATTTCTTTACGGCCGCGCCAAGAGCACAAATCCAGCAGATGAGAGACGGAACAACATCAAGAGTTCTTACGTCAAACTCAAAAGCTCTCCCCCTATTTTACGCAACGTTGGAGCCATATGTGAAATCGCCCTTATTCTCCGTGCTCCTCATAAAAGATATGCATGTATACAAATATACATATGTATGTAGTAATGAATCAGCTGTTCGCCATTTTTTTCTAGTAGAGGGCGATAAGCGCAATAATGCTAACACTTGCTTTTTGGGCCAACGATATTCCTAATTAGGTTTTAATATTTTAACGATGAAGCTTTCCCAGATTAAGTAAGTCTTGATGCGAAAAATCAATCTGCAAATTTGTAATTAATAATGTAAGCATCGTAGAAACAATGCTTTTTATATTCCATCTACATTGGCTGGCCTAAGAAGTTGGATGAAATAATGGTCAAAGCGATATTTTATCAGTTTGAGTGAAACAGGCCCATAAAAATAACAGCTCTTATTCTATGCCTCACTCTCAATTTTTTATAGTCTAATCTTGTTACTTTGGTTGAAGATAGCATAGCATATTGCCCACCAAAGTGACATAGGTAATCTCAAGTCAAATTTAACTGGATTTCATACTCGCCGGGTTGTAGTCGTAGTATGTTGTTGTTGTTGTAGTGTAGTCGTAATATCACAGGGTTTTGTTGTTTGAAATTAATAGTTAAGTTTTCCATTTCAATGCAAGTCAAACAAATGATTGTGTGGAAATATTTATTCTTGTTGATTTAATATTTTTATAGCTTAATAACAGATCTCTGTGAAGAAGGTGCGGCACCGTCGATATGCGTAGGAGTATAAAGGAAAAATGTAAAATGTTTGCCTTAAATTTAAAATTGTCGATGCAGCCGAATTCGATAAGAAAGCTTGCATATATTCAAAATATGTTCTATCAGTTAGCGAGTAGGAAATTCACCACGATTGTTGCAAAGTTGTCTCACATTAAACGACATGGTGAATTTCTTGCTTGTGCACTAATAGCGTTATGGAGGTTTAAGTCGGCGTCCTTGAAAGCAACAAAACGTACTAAGACCCACTCTCTTTTAAAATACTCATTAACACCTTTCATTTGATACCCATATCGTACAAACACATTCTAGAGTCACCCCTGGTCCACCTTTATGACGATATTTCGAAAAGGCATCCACATATAGAACTAGGACCCACTCCCTTTAGAAATAGTCTTTAATACCTTTCATTTGATACCCAAGTCATACAAACGTATTCCTGGGTTGTTGTTGTTGTTGTTGTAGCGATTAGGTTACTCCCCGAAGGCTTTGGGGAGTGTTATCGATGTGATGGTCCTTTGTCGGATACAGATCCGATACGCTCCGGTAACACAGCACCATTAAGGTGCTGGCCCGACCATCTCGGGAACGATTTATGTGGCCACATTGAACCTTCAGGCCTATTCCTGGGTTAACCTAGCTTCATTTTCCTACATGGTGATTTTCCCTTATTTGACAAAGGATGAAGGAAAATCGTTTCAAGAAACGTCACCCTTGATCTATAATTTGGTCGATATTTCCCAAACGTTTGTGGTATGGAATTAAAAACCACTTATAAACCATCCACGAAACCCTGCGAAACCAACGCAGCTATAATTATACTCAGATGAACAGAGCTCACAGAGTACATTCAAAGCTCTCAGCTGATTATGTAATGTTCGGTTAGACCCGAACTTAGCATTCCTTACTTGTCTGTAATGAAATAATACAGGTGGTGGCCGTAAATCAGATGATTGCTACTATTTTTAATTGATTTGACATTACATCCTTTGGCCAGGAGAACTGTAAGCAAGAGAAATAGGTATCCCCCAGCGGGTTAGGGGCTTAGAATATACGCGCGGTAGGTGGTATGCCTGTCGTAAGAGCGACTAAAATATAAAATTGATTCAATGGTGTGTGTAGTGCAGCCCTTTCAGGTTGCCAGCGCAATACATAGCTTCATCAAACCCAATTATCAACATCACCTATCCGTGGGGAATCCTGTTTAATTAACAGCCGAGGCTCTGGCGACCCCAAATTCCTCATGGATCTAGGGGGTGGGAGGGCCGGATTGCCTAGAAGGTCGCAGGTGGTCATAACAAATCGTTCTCGAGATTGTCGGGCTTGGTGCCGGAACGTACCGGATCTGCATCCGGCAAAGGACTCGATAACACTCCCCAAGGCCTTCGGGGAGTGTCCTTATTGCTACAACAACAACAGCGGTCGACTGCTAATACGAGTCCAAAAATATCTGAAGAATAGTCAAAAAGACGCCTTTGATATCTGCATCATTAATCCGAAAGCGGAAGAAAATCCGCGTCGTTCAAAAGATACTCACGATTCATAGTATTTCTGCGCGGTCCACCAATTGTGGAGGATCAAAGTTAAGTCCGTGCCAAGTCCCTTTGAGTGCAATTTTTGTTTTTTTGTGTACAACAAAATTAGAACAACCAAGTGAAACTTGCAAATTTGAACTGCAAATATCTCCGGACATAGTAAAAAGTTTGCTTTTCCCTTCGGATAACGGTTGTCGAGGTCAATGCGCGTCGTTTGACGTTCCTCCCGATATTTTTGGACGCGTATTAACAGTCAACCGCTGATCTAGACTTTTACCCATTCGTTTTCCGCCAATCGTATTTCAAGTTGCAAATAATTCCCTCTACACAATTCAAAGCGGCAACACTTTTGACAAACTAATATGTACGTACAAACATACACAAAAGCGCCACCACGTCGCCTCGGATTGCGCTGTTTTAATGCAATCTTGTACACGATATTTCACTAATTTTATGAATGAAAGTTTCTACACAGGTAGTACCATATAAAAGGATATATCTTCAAGACCCAAATTTTTGATAAATTTAGTTCATTTAGATAAAGATTTATAAGTTATCACCATTTTAATTGATCACTTTTGGCGCGCGCGGGCTTTTTGACGGACAAATGAGAGGGAAATGAGACCCATTTTTTCTGATATGTAGTGGCTCGCAGCGAAGTTGTTGCTGAAATTCCTATGCGCGCGAGACGACCGGAGGAATAGCCAACGATGGCCACATAAGTAATTTTTACGGAAAATTGCTACAAATCCAGAATCTTATGACCACAATTACAAGTTTTTGACGAAGCCGAATTAAAAAACGTGATAGTCGGAAGACATTTCTAATTGCGTGAAAAGGTCCAATTTTCTTCATTTGGAGAAATTTTTCCAAATCGTGCTGACGAATAGCGAAAACGAATTCCCCTTTTAGTTATACGATATATGTACATATATATACCACCATGCATAAGAACATATACACCTTCTACAATTTGCTCTTAACAATCACAAGTAGTTCACATTACTTACCAATTATAATTCCTGCCTAATACTAAACGCAGGAATAGCTTATATCTTTGAAACAGGTTCCTCCAAATTCCCCTTAGATAGACATTTCATAAAAACTTGTTGCTATTACTAAATGGTATGCTTCTGCAAATCATAGACTCCAATGGAAATAAACGAAATGCCATTCAAATGATCACAGGTTGCTAAACACAATATATCGATGCACACAACCAAATCAGTCTGGCCACGCGTTGACTTTAACTTGATCACTTTTAACACCTTAACAATAGTGGTTTTGGCTAATTATCAGATAGATGATACCGCAATACCAAGGAATGAAAATATTCCTTATAATAATGGTTTTTTGCCAATTTTTTGCAATATTTGTCATTCCTTCACAAAAATTATAGCGTCGACATTACAAACCAGAACCGAGTGAAATTATAAGCGGCTTCTTTAGTTGCAATAGCGAAAGAATTTGCTCTCTTTGTTTTCAATTCGCCGTGTAATAGCAAGTGGGACGCGGGCTGTTTGACAGCTGTCAGCTGATCATGTGCTGTTTAAATGCAAAGGTTCATGGCTTTACTATGACAAGAAAATTAATAGAAATTTGAAGGACATAAGTCTTAGCCCTCGAACACATCAAAAAATAGCTGGGACAATTATATGGCTCATTTGGAACCAAAACCAAAGAGGATAAATATTGTAACGAATTTTCTTGCAAATCCTCTTATTTGCCCCGTTTGCTAGGTTCGTATCGCTAAACTGTTGAATAAATAACTCCAATATTGAATAATGGAAAAATGGCCTTTATTAAAATGCTTCACAATAACACTCAAACTGTGCAACGAATAGCTTAATAACCAAACTGATAGCTCAAATGAAACTCCACTAATCAAAATAATACTGGTATTGCTCGCTAGATATCTTCTTAGTCGTAACTGCTGATCAACTCAAATCAAACTGAATTACTTCTTACTCGCTGGCGCCGCTTTTATAGTTTACGCTGCATACTTCTAGGCTCTTCGATTTCCAGAAGTTACTAGTTGTTTCGGCTACAAAATCGCCAGCCACAACTACGTGCACAAATTATTGCTCTCTCTTGTGACAACTCAGATAAGGAATATGCATGTGTTTGTAGTTTACAGTCTCCCGCACACACATAAGCGTATAAGTAAATTCATCGGTGTGTGACATCTCATCTCTTGCTGCCTTGTATGTAAATGTTGCTCGTCGGAATGTGTACATATGTGTAGACGCAATTATTTATTCGTTTATGTAGATACATAATGATTGAATTATTGATGTGCGTTCACGTCACTGCTTAGATCGGCTTAGAGCTGGCAGCACTCCTTAGTTTTGCTAATATTCGTAACAATATAATAAAAGACGTCACTCGTTACTTTGCATAATGTTTTTGGTTAGGGTAATCGCAGATTTTTTTTGGGCGAGATGTGCTTAAATGTCTATACATTTTCGTGGGGTATCTGTGTTTATTTTTCCGACTCTATTTAATTAATTAATTAATTCTCTTTCCAAAAATCACATTTGCATAAGGTGCCTACACGACATGGATAAATGCCAGACAATTAAAAATGTCCCTCATAGAAAACATTAGGCACCAAGTTTTTTAATTTCCAGCGAGTTACTCGCCACTCGGAGCAGACTGGTGGCTCTGGTTATATTTATCCTCTTGGCCAAAACAATATTTCTTATTTAAGTTCGGGCTGCATATGTCATTAATGCACCATTCAAGATTTTATTTTTAACTTTAAATCAATGGCAGCGAAACTTAGTCTCCATAACGATTTTATAAGTAGATGATGGAATCCAAGTACAAATGGCACAAGCTCTCCAACAAATAATTTAACGTGGCATTAACTTATCACCACTTAACATCCAAACGCGTAAAAAGGGCTTGGTGGTATCGGTTTAAAACAAATCAAACAATTGAAATAGTCCATACTACAAAAGTTAAATAAGTAGCCGCTTAAAGAGAAAGAATAAAAAAATAATTAAATAACGAATATTAATGCATAATTAAATTTAATATTAGATACTTCATAAAAACGTAAGAGCTGAATGATCTTTAGATTGAAATTTAGATTGAAATACAGATTTAAAATCAGTGTCATTAGTGAAAATTTTAAAATCAGCACTTAAATATGAATAGTTACTGCCATGATTCAATCACAAGAGGTTTGCTCGGCTTACAAATTGTTTGACAATTGCAGCCATTTTGCTCCCAAATCGAGTTGACATCCGTTAGCTGTGTTGTTTCTTTGCGATTTTTCGAAAAATATTAGTAGTACAAAAGGAAGCAATCAGTTTACAAATACCCGATAAGTACAGAACTGCTAATTCCTTAGAACAATTTTTTTTAGTTTTATGATGAATTTATTAACTATGCCATGATCTGGCCGAACATAGGTAAATTTATGAAAATTACGGACAGCAAGGAATCGCACACTTTCGTAGACCTATGAACATACGAAAACTAAACCGATTCGAAATTCATCGTTCAACGTCAAAAACTTTACTACATACCCTACAAGAACACTGACTATCATATGACTATCATCTGATTGTCAGCAATGTCAACCTAACGATCAGCGCCTCATACAAACTTTCTATCACAAACTTAAGGGGGCTTGCGCAAATGAGATGTAAACAACTGTGTACGTGTGAGTTTTTGTCTCCTTCTTATACACCAACATGTGCTGACACTCTAACTATCAAAAAGTGTCATAAATGATAGTTTACTGTAGATATCAGGTTTGACTGTTATATTATCATTAATGACCATTGTTATATTCCGCCAAAAATGAAACAATGCTTTTTGCTTTTTATTTACTTTATTTCATTACGTTTTTAATTTTGTACGTGATAAAAGCATACGTGTTTCTTATTTGTTTAAAATAAATAGTTTTATAACAATTCGAGTTCAGAAGGTTCAATTTAAATTCAGAAAATAACAAAACAACAGAAGGGCGCTTTCCTCATGCGGAAACACATTTGAAAATGAATCACCACTAACCACTATTATTTTTCGCGTATCAATTTTTTGAGTGCGCCCCATACATACATTCCGACAGCTTTTGGTATTTTTTAATATTATTTTCGATTTTTTTTCTTTTAGCATGGAGCTTTGAAATGCTCTCTTTTTCATTTTTTAAACTTATTTTTTATATGGTTTTGGTCGGTTGAAAATGGCGGAATTTAAAAAATAACAAGACAACCGTGATAATCATTTGATTGTCATATGACAGTCAGTAGTGACAACATGATTAAATCGGATAAACTGTTTTCGTATACATAAAATTCCGTTGAGAATTATGTATCTATCTCACATGCATAATGGTATCTGCTGTATGTTCTTTTGTTCTGTACCAGGTGTCCGAAGCTTTCCCAGTTTGAGTCCTTTTTCATGATTATAGGCTGTCGTTGGGAACATGCGGACATGCATGAGCGAATAAAGGAACATACATAAATTTGAGTATCAATGTTTACGTCATCGCAGGATCAGCATTGTCAATTACAAGTGTGAGTGTATTAGTAAAACTATCAGCGTTTCTTGTAGGGTAGTTAATCGATTCACGTAAAAATGTCATTAGTAAATAATGGAGATGCCATAACGAAATGTGTTCATTGAGCATGTTAACTTATTCATTCCGTAAGAATTTGTGAAATCGGTTTATACTTGAAATATAACGTATATACTTATTTGGAATATTCGTACATCGTGAGGTATAATCAAACGAACGTGTTCCGAATATTCTAAATTAACGGTTTTTCCGGAACACTACCATAATATTTACCTGAAAAGAGCTCTCCGAAATTAAGGAATAAAAAGATGAACACAGGGAGTAGCAGGACCACACAAAAACTTAACTCTTATGTAAAAGTCAAGGCAGGAATATAAAATTCTAAGACAATACGCCATTTTCTTTTATTTTTTTGTCAGTTCTTTACGGCTGCTAAGAAGAGTATCACCGCATGCTGGCTGCCAGCTCGAAATTTTGAGATAGTGTATTTTTGAATACAATTCTGACGTACGGCATTCTTCAAACAAATTCTGAAAAAATTACCAAACCAATATAACTCTTTATCAATTCGCAAAATATTTAATAGAAAATGAATTATTTCCCCCAAAACCTCTTGGCATTTGCAAATTTAGTATCGCTGTTAATACACTACTAAAGGTATTTTTCTACTATAATTTTCGATGAAGGGGATATAATTATTCCCCATTTTCCTTATTTCGTAAAAGCAAACCGTCCAGATTTATATATTTGGGAGTGTCAAAGCTCTGTCATTATTGGGGAACAAACCTCTAGTAATTGAATCATGAGTTACTGCAATAAAAAGTTCTATGAATATAACCATGATACAAAAAATAAGGTAGTTCCACTCAAAATTTTTTGACGTATTTGGGGATTTTTGAAGTTTCATAATGTTTGTTGTTTTGCCAGAAGTGTTGCCATACCGTTACAGTTTAAGGCGAAATTGTGGTTTTTGAGATGGAAATTTCCTTTAGGATGAAAAGGCAATGGCCATCTGAGACAATAATAATATGCTTTAGCACGATTTATGTGCATATATATCGATTGAGAATACAGTCAAACATGCAATTTTATTGAAAAATAGTGGATAATGACTCATGCATTGGTTAATGACTCATAACTCTATGGCAGCTTGACCCCTAGACAGAAAAAAAATACACGAAAAATCCTGTTGTCCTAGCATGGCCCTATAGTGGATATTTCTCAAGGCTTTTTGAGAAAAAGTGTACCTCCAAAGTCTTCACATCTATGTCAATGCTAAAAGGGCACAGAATGTGTATAGACGGGCTTCCCCAAGGTGACCCCGTACAACGGGCAAAAACACTCTCATAACTAGTGGCTAACCTGCAGAGCTACAGGGTAATGTTCTCCCTAAAAAATGGTTTAACAATTCCCTCCTAAAGCGCAACGCTTTAATTATACAATAAATAAAAAATGTGGACTTGTCAAGAAATTTATCAAGAAATTGCGGTGTCGATTTATAACGACCTCCTTTGAGCAAGCAATTGACAAACGTGCATGTTTTGTCAAAATGTTCTAAGCAAACGTACGGACACTTAAAAAGGATATATTCCCTTGCTTTGCATACTTGGATCCATGTTTTTTCCACCAAATCAATTTTCGGGAGCTCGAAAAACTTATTAAAAACCTTCTTTTCTATGCTGATATTTCGTACTAAACCATTTGCAAGGCATGGAACTCATTTTTATTTTTTTCTTTTTTATTTAAAATAACTATGAAAGTAATTTAGTCGTATTCGTTAATATGACATCCACCCGCCTCGATTCTGAGCGTTACCGGTAAAATAGTTCCCAGAACATTATGTAACCGAATATCGTTACCAGTTCTTTTATTCGCGATTTTGGCCCAAGTGGTAACGCTGTCATCACCAAGAAACTCACCAGTGTCTGTGGAGAAACTTGAATGGTAGTTTTCTTCGCTTTCACGGTTGCCACTTTGGTCCATTTGGACCAAAAATGGTCCCTTCCAACCCCATTTGTTCCGCTGGTCCCTTTTCTTCAATTTTGGTCCTTTTTAGGCAGTAGCCACAATTGGTACTTTTCTTTTTCACTCAGGTAAAAATTCACAATATTGCCCAAAAATTCGCCACACTTTCGTTAGCCCCCATATAATTTTGAATTTACTTCAATGGAACTCTCACCATAAAAAATTGCTCAGTCAGTAAAATGTACCAGAACAATAACATTTAACCTAGGATATAACTAAGCCAGGCATTAAAAAGAAAAGTGTTGGCAAACACATTGTCGTTAATTGTTGATGAAATAACCGACTAATAAAAAAAAAAAAACTCTTGTTTTAATATTAATAACAGCTAGATATTTCGATCGGTTATACAACACTATGTAAAATATATGAAAATAAAAATTTCTTCTCGCTTAGCATAGCTTATAGCGAGCACTATGTCGTGAGCCTAAAACTTTCAAAACTTATGCAAAGAAATTCGATGCATTACTTCTCGTTTGGAACTTTGATATTTAAATCTTTCTCACCCAGCTCAATGAGTTCAAGGAATTCCAGGACTATTGTGGTGTTAAGCCACGCAAGGTAATTGAAAACTAAGTATCTTCGCACAAGAAATATTTTAACTCGAAGACAGAAGGAAGCAAATGCAAAAGAGATTTGATTTCGGAAGAAATGTTTTGTATAAAATAATTCCCGTAGGCGCTAGCAGAATCCTTGAGTCCTGGGATCAAAACTCACACTTACTGAATCTAGGCTCAGATATTAAGTTTAAACGCTAAGAGAAAAGGTAAGCATCTATAAAAATAGCACTAACCAAATTGCCTAGTTTCATTTATGATTTACTGAGTTTTCCACATACATAGTTCGGCAACACCAGAACGCAAATTTTGAAACGTTTCTTACTAAAACCTAACTGCACCATACATTGTATTTCATTGCAATCAACAACATAATGCTGTGTCAAAATATAGTACCATTTTTGGTTGCATGCCCATATATTTGTTTGTTCAGCTTGAATTAAAGGAAAGTCTTCACCATGTTTAGTAACATTTTATATGGAAACATCCTAAAATTTTGTATTTTATACTAATAAAATAAAACAAAATTTGGTCCTTTTTTTCGATGAATTTTGGTCCCAAATGAAAACATGGTGTGGCTACCGTGTTCGCTTTACCGAAAATGCCTCACTCGTAGATACGACGTTAACGAATAAACGGGACGATGTGTATATACATATGTGCATACATGCATACGTTTTTGCATAGCTATATTGTAATATATACTGTGAAAGTACATGGAAACAAATATGTATAGCAAGAGGCAACACTTTTTTACTATTATGTTTACTTATTTGCGCTCACAATTCTTTATTTTTCAGTTTTGCCTTTTTCTAGACAACAGCTGTTGTGTGGTTATTTCGATGTATCCATCTACTTTTGTGGGTAAACAATTATCCGGCTACTTTCGTGGGCAGAATACCAAAAGGGTACAAAAGTTACCACATGAAGAAAGTTGCCGTGGTGAAGAAAGTTGTTACCACATTAGAATCAGGCTGTTAGTGTGACGTTAGCCACTTAACTTTTGCGGGGACAATGACAATGACAAAAACAAGCTACCAGATTGAAAAATGTTACGAATTTTCCTAATTTTGATGGATTTCATATTGTAAAGAATTTACTTGCAAATCCTCTTATTTGCCCTGTTGCTAAGTTCTTATAACTAAACTGTTGAATAAATAACTCCAATATTGAATAATGGAAAAACGGCCTTTATTAAAGTACTTCACAATAACACTTATACTTTTCAACTAGCTGGCTTAATAACCAAACTGATAGCTTAAAGGAAACTGACTTTCAAAATAATACTGATATTGCTCGCTAGATAGCGTCTCAATCGAAAACTGCTTGACAACTCAAATCAAACTGAATTCCAGTGCCTCTACAATTGCCGCCTTTTATACTCTTTGATTTCAACCTTCGCATCTTCTAGGCGCTTCCACAATCTACTAGTCCAGCAGCTCTCAAACTTGTCAGCTGTAACTACAATTGCACAATTTTATAGTTTTTCTCATTGCATACTTATAGGAGTATCTCAGATATATGCATGTGTTTGTGCATTGACTCTCCGCTGCTCGTATACGTACATGGTACATATGTGTAGACGCAATTATTGTTTCGTTTATGTAGATACATAATGATTGAATTATTGATGTGTATCAAGTCACTGCTTAGCATCGGCTTAGAGACGATAGCATCGCTCAGTGCTGCTAACATTCGTTACACTGCCCTCCACCTAAGTCTGATCGTCCCGATCAGACAAATCTCTCGATATAAACGCTATCATCGCCAAATGTACCACTCTTCTATTTTTTGATTTCCCAATTGCTTGTATGCGGTAGATGACATCACTGATCGTCTTCACAACTCTGTACGGGCCTTCCCAACTGCACCGATATTTAGATGGGGCACCATTCCGCCGGTGAGGGTTGTATAGCAGTACCAAATCTCCCTCCCGGAAACCTTCCGAATTATTTTCATTGTCGTACCTGTGTTCCATCCGACGATACGATGTTAACGAATAAACGGGACGATGTGTATATACATATGTGCATACATGCATACGTTTTTGCATAGCTATATTGTAATATATACTGTGAAAGTACATGGAAACAAATATGTATAGCAAGAGGCAACACTTTTTTACTATTATGTTTACTTATTTGCGCTCACAATTCTTTATTTTTCAGTTTTGTCTTTTTCTAGACAACAGCTGTTGTGTGGTTATTTCGATGTATCCACCTACTTTTGTGGGTAAACAATTATCCGGCTACTTTCGTGGGCAGAATACCAAAAGGGTACAAAAGTTACCACATGAAGAAAGTTGCCGTGGTGAAGAAAGTTGTTACCACATTAGAATCAGACTGTTAGTGTGACGTTAGCCACTTAACTTTTGCGGGGACAATGACAATGACAAAAACAAGTTACCAGATTGAAAAATGTTACGAATTTTCCTAATTTTGATGGATTTTATATTGTAAAGAATTTACTTGCAAATCCTCTTATTTGCCCTGTTGCTAAGTTCTTATAACTAAACTGTTGAATAAATAACTCCAATATTGAATAATGGAAAAACGGCCTTTATTAAAGTACTTCACAATAACACTTATACTTTTCAACTAGCTGGCTTAATAACCAAACTGATAGCTTAAAGGAAACTGACTTTCAAAATAATACTGATATTGCTCGCTAGATAGCGTCTCATTCGAAAACTGCTTGACAACTCAAATCAAACTGAATTCCAGTGCCTCTACAATTGCCGCCTTTTATACTCTTTGATTTCAACCTTCGCATCTTCTAGGCGCTTCCAGAATCTACTAGTCCAGCAGCTCTCAAACTTGTCAGCTGTAACTACAATTGCACAATTTTATAGTTTTTCTCATTGCATACTTATAGGAGTTGTTACGGTCTGCTGCTACGGTCTACGGCTACGACCCACTTGGGAGCGTGTTCACGCGAACACACCTAGCGATGTGGTGAAAGTGGCGATAAAAAGAAAAATATCGAAAAGAAGGGAACAGACAGACCGGCCATCACTAGAAGACGGGGAGAAAAGAAAAAAAAAAAGAAGAAAAAAACCACCACGAGTTTCCGAGGAAGGAAAAAGTTCCTTTTCCTTTTTGCTGGCGGTCTGAAGCGGTAGAGCACACAACCCTCGTGACCAAAAAGTGGCCAAGTGAAAATTACAGGATACTTAAGTGCATCCACATATAGTTGGTGGAACTGACGAGCGCGTTCTCAAATACAGATAGTTCACCATCAAAATTTGGGCGGTTTATAGCAATCGTAAAACACTCCTCTACATATGTTCATCGTATTTTCGGAATTCCTCAAAGCCGTGCTTATATACATAGCCAAATTTTGAAAGGCTAAGGAGCTACATACGGGAAGTTTACATTTTAACATTTTAACCCGAAAATTGTCTCCGAAATGAGTGAATTCAATTAAAAACGAAGTAAGCTAGCCGGTGGCCACGTTGAAATTGTGTTAACCTACTCTCAGGACGTGCTAAATTCCCGAACATCGTGAATACTAATAAATAGTAATTGGAAGGCATCGGCGTTGCCTTCTCCGCGTATGCGAGGAGCACGGGAATGTTGGAATATTCCCAACGATTGCCACGTAATATACACGGTTCCTCAACTTAGCAATAGTGGTGTTGGCTTAGCGGTGTCATTTCCATCCACACCAACTACAATAGCACCAACCATATCCAGTGACCCCGGCACCGTCATATGCCAAGACGCCAGACGTACCACTCCTAGAGTGACATATCGACAATAACAGCGTGTGCAGTCTTTCGAACAGCAACATCAACAATTGATAGCACCTCAAAATCCACATTCCTCACACCTGGACGTTCGCGGAGCCAACAGCATCGTCAGGCCTAAGGGCTGCCACCATTATTGCGTGCAATACCGCGCGCTAACAAATCAATTGCGCCAACAACGAGCGTAACCACCACCGATTTTAGTAACAACCATAGCAGGGCCGCCGCATATAGGCCTGCTACTACCACCCAGCTGTGACAACTTACCGGCAATGACCAACAGTACCAACACCAACTACAACAACAACGTTTGAAACTGGGTGAGTCCGTTCCAACTCGGTGAAATTGTATTATGTATCTATGTGAAGTGATAGAGTTCGTCACTTACAGATTATCGTTTCAAATTTTTGTAATTCATTCTAAGCACGCTTAATGAACCTAAAGACCCCTTTCTGTAACTCGATTCGAACGTACGGTATATGAATTCGGACACTTTGGTGCTCTTAACTCTGTTGACCCGTCGGATAAGTGCAATGTAAAACCCGTTCTGTAATCTTGCGAATAAGAACCATTGTTCTGTAAAGCTTGTGAAAGGTCAATACAGTCAAGAAATAGAAAACCAAAATTATGAAAGTTTGAGTTCTGCAAATAATTTTATTCCAGTCGAGTTACAGAATAGTGTCACTAGTATATATAGTACCTTACATAGTTGAATGTGTCACTCGGAACCATAATTTTTTTATTTTTTTATTTTATACTTACCTGCGAAAGCCATGTAAATGGGTAATGCATTACACATTAGCGACATAGGCCTTTCTGCGAGAGTTATAACCTAGATGCAACAAGGGTTGGGGAGTGATGTCCTTTTGAACCTGGAACAATAAACTCGTTTCAGACGTTTTTTTTTGTATTTTCAAATAACGTCGCGAATGAACCCTTGCACAAAAAAAAGAAGAAGAGGAAGAATTCCCCAAATTAAATGAAATACATAAAAATGAATTTAATGTAATTGCACTAGTAATTAAAAACCAAAAGATATTTAGTACATTCAAAATATTTTCTACACTATATACGAAACCATTAGGCTGTAAGACATATAAGGAGTTGGATCCGAATAATTGTATGCGATGTAAATGTAATTCGGAATAAACGTAAACTCTAGCATCACAAGTGAAAATTAGAAAATCTCGATAGAATCCTAAAAATTTAATGCATAAGTTATTAATTAGTATGAATTGTCAATAAATCTAAATTGTAAATGGGAATGCTGAGGTCTCCTTTCTTTTAGAGGGCACCTAAGGTATACAGGTAAGGGGCCACCGAAATACAGGTGCGTCGGTGGCCATGGTTATTTGAGGGTGGGACAAGCACCGGGCGTCGCAACAACACCCGCGGCGCCCCTATGCATATTCGGCCCTTTTATTTGTATTTTTATTTTTCAGCCTGTTTTTTTTCCGAGTTTGATTTTAACAGTTAGTAACCGGTCATCTCCGGTTCGGTAATTTTTTTTCTTGCGTCAGTTTTTTTTATTTTTTTTTGAATTTGAATTTAAATTTTGGAATGTTAACGGTCTGTCCGTGACATCCGGTTCAGCCGGATGTTGGTTTATTTTGTATTGATAAGCGTTTTGAGTCGGTCTCTGCGCTTCTGCCAGGTTTTTTGAATTTGACAGCTGCTCGTTTTGATAGGCATGATAGGAACATTTTTCTGCTTATGGCGCAGGAACAGTAAGGTTGGCAAGGACCCGCCCCAGCCGACAATGACTAGCCACTGTGCACCAACACATCATGCCGACCGCCTTCCTTACTGCTCCCTTGTAAATGCGAATCCATAACAGATGGCGCCCAACGGGATTTGGTGCCTAAGGCGCTGTCGCGCTGATCATTCCGGGTCAACTTGTGAAGTTGACCATCCCACCAGTCCGAGGTGAGCAGCCGCAGGAGCAGCCACCTGCGTTGCGGTGGGATGGTTGGACGGATCAAGTTGTCCGAAGTGATCATCGTTGACAGTTGCTGAGGGCGCCATAACCGATGGCGCCCAACGTGGCGCCTGAGGCGCTGGCCGCGAGGGTCAGTCGGGTCAACCGGTGAAGTTGACCATCCCACCAGTCCGAGTGAGCAGCCACAGAGCTGCCACCTACGTTGCGGTGGGATGGTTGGACGGATCAGGTTGTCCGGGCTGGTCATCGGGGGCAGTGGCCGAAGGAGCCACGGACTTTACGTCAGTCTCCGGATTTTTTTTTATTATTTCACCCAGTGAGGCAGTGCTGCACGCACCTTATTTTTTTTGTAAGGGGTTTTTATTTTCCCGGAATGTTGTCCGTTAGTCGGCTTTGGAATAATTTTGTCCGCTAATTGGGTTTTTTTTTGTAATGTTAAATTTTTTTCTTTTATCTGCCGAATTTGTGTTGTCCGGTGAGAGAGTGGGTGTGTGTATTATGAGGACCCCAGCTCATCCCACGTCTCAGGTGGTACCATAGAATACCACCTGGATTGTGACGGGTTGAGCTGGGATTCAAAGTGACACCCTTCCCTGTCCCACCAGTCTGGGGAGTGGCCCTTGAAGCCGCTCCACCCATAGCGGCGGAGGCAGGAGGGGTGTCCAGGGTGAATGGACGGGAGGCCTCAACACCCCCAGCCAGTCCCACTAGCGAGTCCCAGAGACCGCCTCTGCGTTGCGGCTGGGTGTGTTGGGACCAACCTGTGTGTGTAGGAAATTGACCCTAGTGGTCCCAACCAGTCCCAGAGGCAGGTCCTTAAGACCCCCTTATGCGTTGCGGTTGGGAGCACTAGGGACAAGAATGAATGAGTTTGTGTTTTTTTTTCATTTTTTTTTGGAGCCCGAGTGCCTTCGGGGAATGGGATGTCAGTGTTCCCATTGACTACCCAAATATTTTTTTTTGGCCTTCTGTGGGGGCGATAACCACTAGCCTTTCGGAGTTTGGACGAGTTCTCCATATCAAAATGTCTACACCTTTTTTTTTGTTTTGGCCTTCTGTGGGGGCGATAACCACTAGCCTTTCGGAGTTTGGACGAGTTCTCCATATCAAAATGTCTATACTTTTTTTTTTGTCTTGCCTTTTGTGGGGGCGATAACCACTAAAACCTTTCGGAGTTTTGACGAGTTCTCCATAACAAATGTCTAATTGCCGCAAAGCCCTTTTAAACTAGGAAACAGAATTAATTCCCAAATTTGACTTAACTTTTTTTGATGGACCTATGTTGCCCGGCTAGCTTCGTAGTAGGACCTTGAGACTCTTATCTCAGGGGTGAGTCGTGCCCCACGTTGATTGGCATTGGAGGCCCCTGGCAGTGGCTTCCCCCAGCGGATCCGGTTTCCTGTTCGCTCCATCGTCGGGCCTTCAAAGCGAAGCAGGTTTGTTACGGTCTGCTGCTACGGTCTACGGCTACGACCCACTTGGGAGCGTGTTCACGCGAACACACCTAGCGATGTGGTGAAAGTGGCGATAAAAAGAAAAATATCGAAAAGAAGGGAACAGACAGACCGGCCATCACTAGAAGACGGGGAGAAAAGAAAAAAAAAAGAAGAAAAAAACCACCACGAGTTTCCGAGGAAGGAAAAAGTTCCTTTTCCTTTTTGCTGGCGGTCTGAAGCGGTAGAGCACACAACCCTCGTGACCAAAAAGTGGCCAAGTGAAAATTACAGGATACTTAAGTGCATCCACATATAGTTGGTGGAACTGACGAGCGCGTTCTCAAATACAGATAGTTCACCATCAAAATTTGGGCGGTTTATAGCAATCGTAAAACACTCCTCTACATATGTTCATCGTATTTTCGGAATTCCTCAAAGCCGTGCTTATATACATAGCCAAATTTTGAAAGGCTAAGGAGCTACACACGGGAAGTTTACATTTTAACATTTTAACCCGAAAATTGTCTCCGAAATGAGTGAATTCAATTAAAAACGAAGTAAGCTAGCCGGTGGCCACGTTGAAATTGTGTTAACCTACTCTCAGGACGTGCTAAATTCCCGAACATCGTGAATACTAATAAATAGTAATTGGAAGGCATCGGCGTTGCCTTCTCCGCGTATGCGAGGAGCACGGGAATGTTGGAATATTCCCAACGATTGCCACGTAATATACACGGTTCCTCAACTTAGCAATAGTGGTGTTGGCTTAGCGGTGTCATTTCCATCCACACCAACTACAATAGCACCAACCATATCCAGTGACCCCGGCACCGTCATATGCCAAGACGCCAGACGTACCACTCCTAGAGTGACATATCGACAATAACAGCGTGTGCAGTCTTTCGAACAGCAACATCAACAATTGATAGCACCTCAAAATCCACATTCCTCACACCTGGACGTTCGCGGAGCCAACAGCATCGTCAGGCCTAAGGGCTGCCACCATTATTGCGTGCAATACCGCGCGCTAACAAATCAATTGCGCCAACAACGAGCGTAACCACCACCGATTTTAGTAACAACCATAGCAGGGCCGCCGCATATAGGCCTGCTACTACCACCCAGCTGTGACAACTTACCGGCAATGACCAACAGTACCAACACCAACTACAACAACAACGTTTGAAACTGGGTGAGTCCGTTCCAACTCGGTGAAATTGTATTATGTATCTATGTGAAGTGATAGAGTTCGTCACTTACAGATTATCGTTTCAAATTTTTGTAATTCATTCTAAGCACGCTTAATGAACCTAAAGACCCCTTTCTGTAACTCGATTCGAACGTACGGTATATGAATTCGGACACTTTGGTGCTCTTAACTCTGTTGACCCGTCGGATAAGTGCAATGTAAAACCCGTTCTGTAATCTTGCGAATAAGAACCATTGTTCTGTAAAGCTTGTGAAAGGTCAATACAGTCAAGAAATAGAAAACCAAAATTATGAAAGTTTGAGTTCTGCAAATAATTTTATTCCAGTCGAGTTACAGAATAGTGTCACTAGTATATATAGTACCTTACATAGTTGAATGTGTCACTCGGAACCATAATTTTTTTATTTTTTTATTTTATACTTACCTGCGAAAGCCATGTAAATGGGTAATGCATTACACATTAGCGACATAGGCCTTTCTGCGAGAGTTATAACCTAGATGCAACAAGGGTTGGGGAGTGATGTCCTTTTGAACCTGGAACAATAAACTCGTTTCAGACGTTTTTTTTTGTATTTTCAAATAACGTCGCGAATGAACCCTTGCACAAAAAAAAGAAGAAGAGGAAGAATTCCCCAAATTAAATGAAATACATAAAAATGAATTTAATGTAATTGCACTAGTAATTAAAAACCAAAAGATATTTAGTACATTCAAAATATTTTCTACACTATATACGAAACCATTAGGCTGTAAGACATATAAGGAGTTGGATCCGAATAATTGTATGCGATGTAAATGTAATTCGGAATAAACGTAAACTCTAGCATCACAAGTGAAAATTAGAAAATCTCGATAGAATCCTAAAAATTTAATGCATAAGTTATTAATTAGTATGAATTGTCAATAAATCTAAATTGTAAATGGGAATGCTGAGGTCTCCTTTCTTTTAGAGGGCACCTAAGGTATACAGGTAAGGGGCCACCGAAATACAGGTGCGTCGGTGGCCATGGTTATTTGAGGGTGGGACAAGCACCGGGCGTCGCAACAACACCCGCGGCGCCCCTATGCATATTCGGCCCTTTTATTTGTATTTTTATTTTTCAGCCTGTTTTTTTTCCGAGTTTGATTTTAACAGTTAGTAACCGGTCATCTCCGGTTCGGTAATTTTTTTTCTTGCGTCAGTTTTTTTTATTTTTTTTTGAATTTGAATTTAAATTTTGGAATGTTAACGGTCTGTCCGTGACATCCGGTTCAGCCGGATGTTGGTTTATTTTGTATTGATAAGCGTTTTGAGTCGGTCTCTGCGCTTCTGCCAGGTTTTTTGAATTTGACAGCTGCTCGTTTTGATAGGCATGATAGGAACATTTTTCTGCTTATGGCGCAGGAACAGTAAGGTTGGCAAGGACCCGCCCCAGCCGACAATGACTAGCCACTGTGCACCAACACATCATGCCGACCGCCTTCCTTACTGCTCCCTTGTAAATGCGAATCCATAACAGAGTATCTCAGATATATGCATGTGTTTGTGCATTGACTCTCCGCTGCTCGTATACGTACATGGTACATATGTGTAGACGCAATTATTGTTTCGTTTATGTAGATACATAATGATTGAATTATTGATGTGTATCAAGTCACTGCTTAGCATCGGCTTAGAGACGATAGCATCGCTCAGTGCTGCTAACATTCGCTACACTGCCCTCCACCTAAGTCTGATCGTCCCGATCAGACAAATCTCTCGATATAAACGCTATCATCGCCAAATGTACCACTCTTCTATTTTTTGATTTCCCAATTGCTTGTATGCGGTAGATGACATCACTGATCGTCTTCACAACTCTGTACGGGCCTTCCCAACTGCACCGATATTTAGATGGGGCACCATTCCGCCGGTGAGGGTTGTATAGCAGTACCAAATCTCCCTCCCGGAAACCTTCCGAATTATTTTCATTGTCGTACCTGTGTTCCATCTGACTACTCATTATTCTGGATCGTTCTCTCGCACTCTGTTGCTTGGCCAATGAAGAACTACTTTGTAGAGCTTGTTCTTGACGGATTGGCTTTACATACTCAGTATCGTTCCGACATTTCCCAATAGAAGTGCGCGCTGGCTTGAAACCATTCTTGCATTCTTTCTGAAAAATTCTTTCAGTCATTTTAGTGCGTCCATTAGGGTTTGTCGATGCCGGTCTTTTTCTCGCAGGTACTTTTAATTTCGCTTTATTTGGCACATTCGATCCATCAACCTTTCCTTTTGACTTTCGTGGCCTTTGTCGAGTCTTCTCCACCATTACTGGATTACTACTGAACCCTTTCTCCAACTTGAATTTAAGTGGTATATCCCGATTCTCATAACGCATCACCCTTCTCTGCATATCGATCTTGATGTCGTGGTCAACCATGAAGGCCACTCCCAATATGACTTCTTCAACGATCTTCGCCACAACGAGTTTGTGTAGAACCGTGACCTTTCCAATCAAGACTTCACATATCACTTCTCCCTGAACTTGGTTATACTCGCTAGTGACCGTACGCAACCTTGCTCCAGGTAACGGTTTTGCTCTCCTGTTGACCAAGTCAGATCGGATCAAGGAATGAGATGCGCCCGAATCTACAGTCAGTACACTCTCCTTGCTATCCACATTCCCTCTGACGGTAAGACTGCTTGATTTCCTTCCAATTTGCGACACAGATATCACAGGACATTCTAAAGCCGGGGCAAGTTTTCGTTCTTTACATCCGACACGCTCTTGCTCATTTCCTCCTGCTTTGCGTTTACGGCCACCCACATTGTTGGAACTGTTAGGACCAAGATCGCAATGACGTGCAATGTGACCGGACTTCCCGCATTTGAAGCATTTGATAACTTTTTCACTCCGCTTTTGCGATCCTTTCAGCGCCTCCAATATTGCGTCTACCCACTCTGGCCTTTCTACTTCCACACGGCGAGCTTGTGACACCGTTTCTGCGAATGTTGGCTTTGGGTTTGCGTATGTAGCTCGCTTTGTTTCGACGTCCCGTACGCCATTTATAAAGCTCTGAATCTTTACCCTTTCAGTATATTCCACGGGTGCGGCCGCATTTGCTAAATGTGCTAGCCTTTCAATATCCGACGCAAACTCTTGCAATGTTTCACCAAGTCGCTGGAAGCGGTTCAGCAACTCCATTTGGTATATCTGTCTCCTATGCTCAGTTCCGTATCGTCTCTCTAGAGCGCCCATCAATGCTTCGTAACAGTTCCGCTCGCCCTCTGGAATGGTTTGTAAAATCTCAGCTGCAGGCCCTTTCAACGCCATGAACAGTGCAGCAACTTTATCTTCAGCATTCCAGTTGTTCACTTTTGCGGTCTTCAATTTGAGCTTAAAGACCTGGAAAGGAACAGAACCGTTGAAGGATGGTGTTTTTACCTTTGGATTACTCGTTAAAACTGCTGGGCGATTTAGTTGCAACTGCTCGATACGTCCTCTCAAAGCATGCACCTCGGCCTCGATTTTATCCTGGCGACCACTGAAGCCTTCATGAAACTGGGTTAGTTTTTCTTCCATATGCGCTTCCAGTTTACATGATATACGGAGTTCCTGCTCTTCTAGTTGTGTGGAGATCTGAGATGATATCTGTGCTGAAATTTGTGCTGACATTTCCGAAATACGCGTTTCTTGTGCTTCAATCTTTGATGTTATACGTGTCTCTTGGGATTCCATCTGTGATGACAGTTGAGATGTTATTTCTGTCTTTTGCGATTCCAGTTAGGATGCCAATTTTGACGACATGTTGGTAGATATTTGTGATGACATTTCGGACATTTGTGCCGATATTGCAGCCAATATCATGTTCAGGTCTGTGTTCGCCATTGTCTACGGTGTTTCATTTTTCTCTTCAATTTTTGCTGTTGTCTCGTCCCCATAAGGATAAAAGACATACTCGTCCACATCAATTCCTTCTGCTTCCATTGCCTCTCGTAGGCGTGCCGGAAGTTCGAGTTTAACGCCGCTTGTATTCAATCCACGGCTCTCCAACTCCTTCTTTAGTTGCTGGATCTTCAATTCACTGAACTTTGCCATGTCCTTGTTGTCCTCTGGAATTTATTCAACAATTCCTCTTCTGACACCAATTGTAACGAATTTACTTGCAAATCCTCTTATTTGCCCTTTTGCTAAGTTCGTATCACTAAACTGTTGAATAAATAACTCCAATATTGAATAATGGAAAAACGGCCTTTATTAAAGTACTTCACAATAACACTTATACTTTTCAACTAGCTGGCTTAATAACCAAACCAAAGATAACATCCAAGATGGAAGCACAGGAGGCACGTATTTCAGAAATGTCGTCACAAATGTCATCTCAACTGGAATCACAGGAGACACGCATAAAATCCAAGATGGCATCTAAACGGGAATCGCAGGAGACACGCATAACATCGAAGATTGAAGCACAAGAAACGCGTATTTCAGA
This sequence comes from Eurosta solidaginis, assembly GCF_040869045.1. Classification (NCBI taxonomy): domain Eukaryota; kingdom Metazoa; phylum Arthropoda; class Insecta; order Diptera; family Tephritidae; genus Eurosta; species Eurosta solidaginis. Next base: position 80,663,280 of record NC_090320.1, on the reverse strand, counting down.
AATGTCGACACAGATTACAGATGAACATGGAAGCACAACTGAAAGAACAAGAGACACGCATAACAGTACAACTCGAAGCGCAAGAGGCACGTATATCATCAAAACTCGAAGCGCGCATGGACGAGAAAATAACGCAGTTTGAGGAAAAAATCAAGGCCGAGGTGGATGCTTTGAGAGATCGTATACAGGAGTTGCAACTAAATCGCCCAGCTGTTTCAGCAAGCAATACGAAGGTAAAAACTCCATCTTTTGACGGCTCTGTTCCTTTCCAGGTGTTTAAGATTCAGTTTGAGAAGACCGCAGCAGAGAACAACTGGAGTGCTGAAGATAAAGTTGCTGCACTATTCGTGGCATTGAAAGGATCTGCTGCTGAAATCCTACAGACTATTCCCGAGGGAGAGCGGAACAACTACGAAACATTGATGAGCGCTCTAGAGAGGCGATACGGAAGCGAACACAGGAAGCAGATACACCAAATAGAGTTGCAAAACCGCTACCAAAAAGCTAATGAGACTTTCAAGGAGTTTGCGTCAGATGTCGAAAGGCTTGCACATTTCGCGAATGCCGACGTACCCGTGGAATACACTGAAAGGGTAAAAATCCAGAGTTTTATAAACGGCATACGGGACGTAAAAACGAAGCGAGCGACATATGCAAACCCAAAACCCACATTCGCGGAAACGGTATCCCATGCACTGACTCAAGAAACAGCATTGCTTCTGTGTAAGCCAGTTTTCAAAGCACGCCGTGTAGAGGTAGAAAGGCCAGAGTGGGTAGACGCAATATTGGAGGCGCTGAAAGGATCGCAAAAGCGGAGTGAAAAAGTTATCAAATGTTTCAAATGCGGGAAGCCCGGTCACATTTCACGTCATTGCGATCTTGGTCCTGGTAGTTCCAACTTGGGTGGCCGTAAACGCAAAGCTGGAGGAGATGAGCAAGAGCGTGCCAATTGGGAAAATCGAGAACTAGCTCCAGCTATTGAATGTCCTGTGATATCTGTATCGCAAATTGGAAGGAAATCAAGCAGTCTTACCGTCAGAGGGAATGTGGATGGCAAGGAGCGTGTACTAACTGTAGATACGGGCACATCTCATTCCTTGATTCGATCTGATTTAGTCAACAGGAGAGTAAAACCGTTACCCTGGAGCAAGGTTGCGTACGGTCACAGGCGAGTATTACCAAGTCCAGGGAGAAGTGATATGTGAAGTCCTAAGTGGGAAGGTCATGGTTTTACACAAATTCTTGTGGCGGAGATCGTTGATGAAGTCATATTGGGAGTGGACTTCTTGGTTGACCATGACATCAAGAACGATATGCAGAAAAGGGTGATACATTATAAGAACCAGGATATACCACTTAACTTCAGTTTGCAGAAGGGATTCAGTAGTAATCGAGTACTGGTGGAGAAGACTCGACAAAAACCACGGAAGTCAAAGGCAAAGGTTAATAGGTCGAATGGGCCAAATAAAGCAAAATCAAAAGTAGCTGCGAAAGAAACACTGGCATTGTCAAAACCTAAAAGACGCAGGAAAACGAAGCAACGAATTTCCGAGAAAGAATGCGAGGGTAGTTTCAAGACGGAGCGCACTACTGTTGTCAAACGTGGGAACGATACTGATTATGCGAAGCCAATCCGTCAAGCGCAAGCTCTACGAAGAAGTTCATTGGCCAAACAACAGAGTGCGAGGGAAAGATCAAGAATAATGAGTAGTAAGATGAAACGCAAGTACAATGAGAACAAAAATTCGGAAGGTTTCTTGGAAGGAGATTTGGTAATGTTATACAACCCTCACCGGCGGAAAGGTGTTCCATCCAAGATTCGGCGCAGTTGGGAAGGCCCGTACAAAGTTGTGAAGAAGATCAGTGATACCATCTACCGCATACACACCACTGGGAAACCAAGGAGTAGAAGAGTGGTACATCTGGAGATGCTAGCGGCGTTTACATCGGGAGATTTGTCTGATCGGGACGATCAGACCTAGGTGGAGGGCAGTGTTACGAATATTTGCAACACTAAGGGGTACTGCCATCTCTAAGCCGATGCTAAGCAGTGACTGTACGCACATCAATAATTCAATCATTATGTCTACACATATGTACGTACACGCAGCGGAGATGAGATGCCCAAACACATGCAGACATCTTATTGCTCTTAAATGTAGGCAATTATAATTGTGGAAGTGTGGCTCACACATACAAGCGCATGGGGTGTGAGAGAAGCTATACAAATTATACATCTGTGGTCGTAGCTGAGAAACCAACTAGTAAGTTCTGGAATGGAAAAGGCTAGAAGTATGCAAATAGGAAATCAAAGAGTATAAAAATGCGAGAACAGTAGAGGCGAGAATTCATTAAGTGAAGTGTTCAGTGATCAATGTTTATTTTGAATTGTGAAAAATAAAAGTGAGAAATGGCTCGTACAAAGTAAAGAGCAAGTGATTACTGACAATAGCTACTAGGTGTAGTATATGCAATTGAATTTGCTATAGTGAAATGGACACTAATAACTCTTTTGCTCCCTTAGGGGATGATAAGACTAAAAATCAATATTTAAAACAATCCAGTCCGACTAAACCTTCCCAAATTGGGAAGAAGAAGAGGCGACGGGGAATAAGGCGACGCAATAATCGCGATTGTGACGATGAATCTTTGGACTCTAGTTCCGATTTTTCTAAAATTATTGAATACAACAAAAAACGTTTGATCTTAAATAAACAATTTGAAAATAAAATTAACGAGCTGGAAAATCGGCTCAAAGCATATGAAACGACTAGTGCAAGTGTGCCTAAAGTACAATAGAATCAGGAGGTGACAGACATAAATTATAATACAGAGGTTGAATACACTGATGGAATTGGAGACGATGAGGACAACATGAACAGGGGAACAATTGACAACATGAACAATGAAAGGGAGGCAGCGGTGGCAGCGGAATTAATGGCGTCTGCAGTAACACAAGAAAGAAAAGTAACAAATGTGAGTATCAAAAACCATAATAAAAGGAGCAAGCCTCCAATATTTGTATGTTATAATATTAATGCCAAAGAAATAGCCTCAAGGCTTAGTGGTCTACTGGGTCACAAATATTTTTGTTTCCATATATATATTTGTTCCATATAATTAATAAAAACGTTACACATGTTAGCCCATCAACCATGGAAGATTACATATAATCAAAAAATATCTAACTGACAGTAAAATTTGTTATTATACATTTACGCCAAATGAGGTTAAACCCTACACTATGATTATCAAAAAATTGTCACACATATATGAAGAATGTGAAGTAATAGACTATCTAAATAACTTGGATATAAATGTAAAGTTAATAAATTTGGAAAAACTAAAATACAACTGGTTAGTACAAATATCTAGGGACTCTAACGTAGCTGAATTAAAAAAAATCAATATATTTTAAATTGTAAGGTGAGTTTTGAGGGTTTCAAAAATGACTCACCCATTCAATGCAAAAATTGTCAACGGTTTTCACACGTTGCAAGTAACTGTAACATGCCATTTAGGTGTGTCAAATGCAGTGGGTCGCACGGGCCAGGAAACTGCCAAGTCCCTCCCAAACACCTGAATACAGATAATTTCGTTTACACCGACAAATCTTCAGGACAAGTAGTGAAGCGGGTAGGACTGCCAATCAAATGCGCAAATTGTTTAGGAGAAGACCATACGGCCAATGATATAAAATGTCCGAAAATGGATAGAAATAATAAACAGGCTAAGAACTAAAGGTAATAAGAAAATCGAAAAGGCAGCGAACCCAGCAGCAAGATCGGCTGCAACATCATATATTAACACAAGTGTTTTATATGCGGCAAAATTAAGTGGCGTTACCATGCAAAAACCGTTGGATCATGTGGTCCACTTGAGTACTTGCCATTATACTCCACTGTAATGCAGCAATGGACCAACTCATGTTTCTACACGAACATATTGTAAGCCGTTCATTGCTCGTTTTTAACGATTGTAATCACTACACGATGTTTATTGGACTGTGAGTACTCCATGGATTACTCTGATGTAATGCGGAGCTGGAGTATATGGTCCAGTCCTACGACATCGCAATGTTAATTGGACCATATTTTTTGTATGAATTGTGGTTAATTTTGGAGTACTCGGTTGGTCCATAGCGAGTACTGCATACATGCATGCATGGATCGAAGTATGCAAAGCAAGGAAATATAGCCTTCTTAAGTGTCCGTACGTTTGCTCCGAACATTTTGACAAAACATACACGTTTGTCAATTGCTTGCTCAAAGAAGGTCCTTATAAACCGACACCGCAATTTCTTGATAAATTGGCTAAAAGTCTATTTTTATACTCAGTTGAGCAGAGCTCACAGAGTATATTAATTTCCATCACCGCCAAAGAGGTTGAGGATGCCATCGGTCATGCTAAACCATCCAAAGCAGTTGGCCCAGACGGCATAGCCATGCCGATGCTTAAAAGCCTAGGGAAAGAGGGTTTCAAATAGTTAGCGCATGTCTTCAACCTGTCTCTTTCCACCTTTGTCATACTCGAAAAATGGAAAATGGCCAAAGTGCTCCCGCTACTAAAGCCTGGGAAACCAGCTAACATAGGAGAGTCGCATCGCCCGATATCTCTCCTATCGCCAGTAGCCAAGACGCTTGAAGCCATTTTGCTCCCCTACTTCAAAGCAAATTTGCAGCTAGCCTGTCATCAGCATGGCTTCAGAAAACTCAATAGCACCACCACCGCGCTAAATGCCATCAACACCCAGATATATTGCGGTTTAAATCAAAAACCCAACCATAGAACAGTACTCGTTGCGCTAGACCTATCAAAAGCTTTTGATACGGTCAACCATGGCACGTTACTGCAAAACCTGGAAGGGTCTACCCTTCCACCATGTCTTAAAAGGCAGACCGCAAACTATCTGGGTGGTTGGCAGGCATCGGTGCAATTTAGAAAGGAAATATCAAAACCAAGAAGAATTAAACAAAGGGTGCCACAGGGTGGTGTCCTATCCCCACTTTTGTTTAGTTCCTACATATCTAAGCTACCTTCGCCACCAGAAGGAGTTACTATCGTTTCTTACGCCGATGACTGCACAATAATGGCCACAGGCCCAGGCCCACAGATCGATGGCACTACGCTACCGACTGTCCTACACCCCAAAATCTCCGTAAGTATTTTGAGGAAATACGGCACCTGAGAAATCAGCCGTATGAAGCAAAAAAACACAAGCAGGTCCTTGGTGAACTCCACAAACAGGTGTCGGACCTTTATGCCAGGAATTGCCCGGTGAATCCAGTACTCAAAGAACAGTACCCAAAACTTGCGGAAGAGGAACGCATACTCCCCAGGGAAACGCGAGTCACTCTAGCTCAACTTCGTTCTGGATACTGTAACAGGTTAAACTCTTACCTATCCAGAATTAACCCCGACATACAAAATGTATGCCCCGTTAATGTGTCCCCACATGACACCAACCATCTCTTTAACTGTGGAACCAATGCCTCTAGCACCCCTTTCATTATGGTCCACCCCTGTTGAAACAGCAAGTTTCCTTGGACTCCCGTTAGAGGATATTGATGACAATTTGTGATCGGTCGCAGCTGTTAGGTGGGGCGAAGCACTGCTACAACAACAACAACAGTAAATTAACTTTGATTGGATAACGGTTGGTTGTACAGGTATAAAGGAATCGAGATAGATATAGACTTCCATATATCAAAATCATCAGTATCGAAAAAAAATTTGATTGAGCCATGTCCGTTCGTCCGTCCGTTAAAACGATAACTTGAGTAAATTTTGAGGTATTCTGATGAAATTTGGTATGTAGGTTCCTGGGCACTCATGTCAGTTCGCTATTTAAAATGAACGATATCGGACCATAATCACGCCCACTTTTTCGATATCGAAAATTTCGAAAAACCGAAAAAGTGCGATAACTCATTACCAAAGACGGATAAAGCGATGAAACTTGGTAGATGGATTGACGTTATGACGCAGAATAGAAAATTAGTAAAATCTTGGACAATGGGTGTGGCACCGCCCACTTAAGAAGGTAATTTAAAAGTTTTGCAAGCGGTAATTTGGCAGTCGTTGCAGATATCATGATGAAATTTGGCAGGAACGTTACTCCTATTACTATATGTATGCTTAATAAAAATTAGAAAAATCAGAGAACGACCACGCCCACTTAAAAAAAAATTTAAAGTCGAATTTTAACAAAAAATTTAATATCTTTACAGTATATACGTAAATTATGTCAACATTCAACTCCAGTAATGATATGGTGCAACAAAATACAAAAATAAAAGAAAATTTCAAAATGGGCGTAGATCCGCCCTTTTTCAATTAATTTGTCTACGACACTTCTAATGCCATAAGTCGAACAAAAAATTACCAATCCTTGTGAAATTTGGTAGGGGCTTAGATTCTAGGACGATAACTGTTTTCTGTGAAAAAGGGCGAAATCGGTAGTAGCCACTCTCAGTTTTTATACACAGTCGACCGTCTGTCCTTCGGCTCGGCCGTTAACAAGATAACTTGAGCAAAAATCGATATCACGTACTTATCTGAACTCACTTTGTATTGGTATAAAAAATTGCCGGAATCCGACTATGACCACGCCCACTTTTTCGATATCGAAAATTACGAAAAATGAAAAAATGCCATAATTCTATACCAAATACGAAAAAAGGTATGAAACATGGTAATTGGATTGGTTTATTGACGCAAAATATAATTTTAGAAAACAACTTTGTAAAATGGGTGTGACACCTACCATATTAAGTAGAAGAAAATGAAAAAGTTCTGCAGGGCGAAATCAAAAGCCCTTGGAATCTTGGTAGGAATACTGTTCGTGGTATTACATATATAAATAAATTAGCGGTACCCGACAGATGATGTTCTGGGTCACCCTGGTCCACATTTTGGTCGATATCTCGAAAACGCCTTCACATATACCCACGTTCACTACTCATTAGCACCTTTCATTTGATACCCATATCGTACAAACAAGTTCTAGAGTCACCCCTGGTCTACCTTTATGGCGATATCTCGAAAAGGCGTCCACCCATAGAACTAAGGCCCGCTCCCTTTTAAAATACTCATTAGCACCCTTCGTTTGATACCCATATTGTATAAACGCATTCTAGAGTCACCCCTGGTCCACCTTTATGGCGATATCTCGAAAAGGCGTCCACCTATAGAATTAAGGCCCCCTCCCTTTTAAAATACTCATTAACACCTTTCATTTGATACCCATATCGTACAAACAAATTCTAGAGTCACCCCTGGTCTACCTTTATGGCGATATATCGAAAAGGCGTTCACCTATAGAACTAAGGCCCACGCCCTTTTAAAATACTCATTTGATACCCATATCGTACAAACAAATTCTAGAGTCACCCCTGGTCCACCTTTATGGCGATATCTCGAAAAGGTGTCCACCTATAGAACTAAGGCCCACTCGCTTTTAAAATACTCATTAACACCTTTCATTTGATACCCATATCGTACAAACAAATTCTAGAGTCACCCCTGGTCCACCTTTATAGAACTAAGCCCACGCCCTTTTAAACTACTCATTAACACCTTTCATTTGATACCCATATCGTACAAACAAATTCTAGAGTCACCCCTGGTCCACCTTTATGGCGATATCCCTAAATGGCGTCCACCTGTAGAACTATGGCCCACTCCCTTTTAAAATACTCTTCAATGCCTTCCATTTGATACACATGTCATACAAACATATTCCAGGGTTACCCTAGGTTCATTTTCCTAAATGGTGATTTTCCCTTATTTTTTCTCCATAGCTCTCAGCTGAGTATGTAATGTTCGGTTACACCCGAACTTAGCCTTCCTTACTTGTTTTCTTTTTTATTTATTGTATAATTCAAGCGTTGCGCTTTAGGAGGGAATTGTTAAACCATTTTTTAGGGAAAACATTACGCTGTAGCTCTGCAAGTTAGCCACCAGTTATGAGTGTTTTTGCCCGTTGTACCAGGGGTCACCTTGGGGCAGCCCCGCCTATACCTACATATTCTGTGCCCTTTTAGCATTGACATAGATGTGCAGACTTAGGAGGTACACTTTTTCTCAACATGTCTTGAGAAATATTTACTGTAGGGCCATGCTAGAACAACTGGATTTTTCGTGTATTTTTTTTTTTCTATCTAGGGGTCAAGCTGCCATAAATATATGAGTCATTAAGCAATGTGTGAGCCATTATCCACTATTTTTCAATAAAATTGCTTGTTTTACTGTATTCTCAATCGATATATGTATATGCACATAAATCGTGCTAAAGCATATTATTATTGTCTCAGATGACCATTGCGTTTTCATCCAAAAGGCAATTTCCATCTCGGAAACCACAATTTCGCCTTAAATAGTAACGGTATGGCACCGCTTCTGGCAAAACAACAAACATTATGAAACTTCAAAAGTCCCCAAATACGTAAAAAAAATTTTGAGTTGAACTACGAGCCTCCTGCGATTTACAACCAGATTGACTGAATTTTGTGTGTGTTAGTGCAGTCGGGTGGCTTCATGACACACGTATTTGTTGTCCGCTACACGTTGATGAAAATCAAAAATTTTTGAGGCTCTACCTTCTTTTTTGTATCATGAATATAAAGGCGGCGGCAGAATGACAATTTTCATATAGATGCGTTTAACACAAGCTTATGCATTCCAATAACATCGCCACAATCAACCAAGATGTTGCGTTTGTAAATATGAAGGAACTTCAGACTTGGCAATTGTAGTTTATTACGCCTTGCCCATTCACATATGTATGTATAAAATTTCGCGAAGCACTGTTATAAACATTCTCCCTATACAACAAAAATACTTGCTAACATATTTTGTGTCGTAATTGCGAAAAATGTTAGAAATTTTACCAACCAGTGGGAAAAATAATTTCACTTGCAAAGTGTGCCAACACCCTTATACTACGTTTCCACCAAACCCAAACTCCGTGTTTGCCACTTTCGTAAGACTGTTAAAGCATGTCTAAAAATATCGCGAAAGCTATCGAAAAACGCGCTTTAACTTCGGTATCAATAATGCGAAAGCAAAAATCAAAAGTTGCATTTCTTCCAAGAGATATTTTGCATAAAAGAGTTGGCAAACACGGAGTTTGGGTTTGGTGGAAACGTAGCATTAGCCAAAACAAATGTTAAATTCTTCTTCTTATGATTTGCTTGGAACGAAATTGGGGAGTTGGCTACTTTTCATTATCAGATGGCGCCAGTGTCGCTCATTCTACCGTTCTCCATAAAGATACGTGCAATCTACTCATAATTCATAAGCATGTGTTAAACTCAGCTATATGAAAAACCGCTTATGTGTCGGACCTATACCTGCATTCGCGTTTTCAATTTAGTCGTCAAAGGTTGTACTGAAATTCCTTGCAGCTCAACCACATGAAAAATTGGACTTGAAACATGTGGTTGAGTAGAAATCCAGACGGCAAGGAATTTCACAGCATTACATGCCAGTAAAACGTGTTCGCGTTAAATATTTTAAATAAAAAGTGAAACCTCAAACAATATGTATACCCACTCACGGGAAGTGTTAATAGCTGTGTTTGTTTTTACTTCTATATACGCGTTTACGCTTCAACTTTATATGGACTGCTAAGCGACAAACTTTAAATACACCTCTGAAATTGCTGCGCATAAAATTTGTTCTACTAAATTTCAATACGCATTATACTCAGATGTAACTGACATATGTGTTTTTGTTTCACCCTCTACACTAATTCTTTGTATTTTATAAGTGTCCACAATTCATCGCAACTGATTCAGCTATATGTTATACCCTATGGCCATCAGAGGGTTGTGTCTCCGCTCTTCGGTACACCCTGTGCTGTTATGTTAGTTATTTAACCACTGCCGCTAGATGGGCTTCTAAGCATTATCTAAGCGAGGATAGGCGTTTTTTTTCAGGCGCAAACGAAACGAATACGCGTGTAAAAAAAAAACGGCTAATATTTATCATTAAAACCTTCGTTTCATAAGCATTTTGTGCAAAAAATATAAATGGCTACCGGGCAAAATAATTTAATTAACATTAGCCGTGTTTTTTTACACGCGTACACGTTTCGTTTGCGCGTGAAAAAAATGCCTATCCTCGCTTAGATAATGCTGAGGAGACCCATCTAGCGGTTGTGGTTAAACAACTAGCTACAGCAACAGGGTTTACCGAAAAGCGGAGACACAACCCTCTGTTGTATTTCTGTGTAAACATATAGCTAAATCAGTTGTGATAAATAGTGGACGCGCATAGAATACATAAAATTAGTGCAGAGGGTGAAACATAGACACATATTTCAGTTACATCTGAGTATAATGCGTATTGAAATTTAGTAGTACTAATTTTATGCGTAGCAATTTCAGAGGTGTGTTTAAAGTTTGTCGCTTAGCAATCCATATAAAGTTTAAGCGTAAACGTATATAGAGGAAAGAAAAACACAGCTATTATTAAAATGTTAATAAAATACCTTCTGTAAGATCATAAATGCAACCATGTCAACTAATGTAACAGAATAAGCAAAAAATACAACCATGGGAACTAATTAATAGAATAAAGCCGTGGTTACTCACGAACGTACGTAGAAAAAACGTGTCAGCTGACACGACCTATCTTATGAGTGTGCAATGTAAACGAAAACTCACCGACGTGCAACGCCCGTACGTACGTAGCCCGGAACGTAGAAATCAAAACAATTTTGATTTTTTCCGTAAGAACGTGTCAGCTGATCGCTCTCTCACTAGACAGAGTTGCCTAGTAAACTTTTGTGCGCTAATTTTTGACCGTTTGCACTTTTATGGAAAAACGCCTAATTAAAGTTTGAAAAATTGTGGAAATAATTCGAAATAATTATGTAAAAGTGCTGATTATAAATATTTAATCTATTTATACTTATTTAATATGTATTCCGGCCTTTTCCAATATCAAAAATTAAATTGGAAAAAGTTGATGTTTCCATAAGCATGCATGCAAACTGGCCAATGGCAACAGTGCTTTGTTGTAAACAATACACACACAAATATGTTATGTACATGTTCACAGCCGCACACATTGATTCCTACGGGCTTGAGAGTTCGGTCAAACGTGCCTCGTACGACAAACGTCCGTACGTTCGGCACACGTCGGTGGGTAACTGCCGCATAAGCAAAAATACATCACCGTAAAGGAAAGAAATGGAAGAAAGAGAAGTTGGTGGACTTCCGGTTCATTATTGGATTGAGCACTGAAAAATAAAGTACTGATATAATTAATCCGGACATTTCTGGTGTTTTATTAACCATCCAAGATAGAAGTTACATCTCTGGTGTGTTAACGAACTTCGCGCACTATTATAAACAACTATTTTGTAAAATACAGCGCGGGTGTTTTGTAAAATGGATGCTCGAGAAGGTATTATCAAAGTTTTAACTGAAAATAATGTGGATTTCCCTCCTACTGCCAACATTATACAATTACGCAGATTAATGCAAAATGTGGTTGGCGTGGGAGATAATAGCCGTGTTTTTTAACACGCGAATATCCGTTTACGCTTAAACTTTATATTGACTGCTAAGGGTATAAATACACCTCTGAAATTGCTGCGCATAAATTTTGTCCTACTAAATTTCAATACGCATTATACTCAGATATAACTGAAATATGTGTCTTTGTTTCACCCTCTACACTAATTCTATGTATTCTATGTGTGTCCACAATTCATCGCAACTGATTCAGCTATATGTTATACCCTATGGCCATCAGAGCGTTGCCTCTCCGCTTTTCGGTACACCCTGTTGCTGTAGCTAGTTGTTTAACTACAGCCGCTAGATGGGTCTCCTAAGCATTATCTAAGCGAAGATACGCGTTTTTTTACACGCGCAAACGAAACGTATACGCGCGTGTTAAAAAACACGGCTAATAGCTCCGCAAGTGCGATGAATTGACTGTCACCGTGGTGTGATGGTAGCGTGCTCCACCTACCACACCGTATGCCCGGGGTGTGAACCCAGCAACATCAAAATTTAAAAAATAAGGTTTTTCAATTAGAAGAAAATTTTTCTAAGCGGGGTCGCCCCTCGACAGTGTATGGCAAGCGATCCGGGTGTATTTCTGTCATGAAAAGCTCTCAGCGAAAACTCATCTGCCTTGCAGATGCCGTTCGGAGTCGGCATAATACATGTAGGTCCCGTCCGGCCAATTTTTAAGGAAAAGCAAGAGGAGCACGATGCAAATTGGAAGAGAAGCTCGGCCTTAGATCTCTTCGGAGGTTATAGCGCCTTACATTTATTTTTTTTTTAAGTGAGATGAATGCCGCTCCTAACACGGATATATCGGAGAATATTCCAGACGAAATGATTGGGATAAACGCTGCCGTTTCTATTGATTCCTCTGCCGCCACTGCCGTTACCGCCGTTCATACTGCCGCCACTGCTGTCTATTCTGCTGCCGCTACCGTCTGCTCTGCCGCCACTGCCGTTCCAACTGCCTCTACTACTGATGTTTTGGTTGAATTCAATTCAACACCTGACGTTCACGATGTTTTTACTGCCGCCACTGCCGTCTATTCTGCTGCCGCTACCGTCTGCTCTGCCGCCACTGCCGTTCATACTACCGCCACTGCCGTTCCAACTGCCTCTAGTACCGACGTTTTGGTTGAATTCAATTCAACACCTGTCGTTCACGATGTTTTTGCTGCCGCCCCAACAAACTCTGCCCCAATTGACGTAAGATCCACGACCATAAGTGTGGATGACGAACTGGTGGCGCTACGAAAACGAATGGAAATGGTAAAATTAATGAAGGAAATCGACAAGCTAAGAGCTAGTACTGGGGTACAACATCAACGTAGACTGGATTTTGCCGATATAGGGCATGCTATTTCTAAGTTCAGTGGTGATGATATATCAGTGACGGTGGGACATTTTCTTCAAGACTTCGAAGTTATGGAGTCGTCAAGAGTAGACGAACGATTTAAATTATTGGCTCTTCGTCGCTGTCTGGTGGGAACAGCCAAAGTTTTCGTTACCACCACCAAAGCGTTAAGCTATGCCGAGTTAAAAAAGGCCCTTACAATGGAATTTGATGTGCCGATACAGAGAAACGAAGTTTATAAAATGCTGACAAGACGCAAGTGGGACAAAAAGAGCGAGTCATTACATTGCTACGTTATATTGATGCAAGCAATGGGAAAACGGGCAAACATATGCGAAACAGAAATCATCGATTTCACAATAGACGGCATAGGCAATGTAGTGCCAAATGCACATCTACTGTTACCGGCCACACCACTTGATGAGTTGAAGGCATTAGTGAGCCGTTTTCAAAGAAAATATTTCACAGTAGAACCACAACAAAGATGCCACAATTGTTCCAAGGTTGGGAATATTAAGCCTCAATGCCCGTACCCGCTACGACCGACTGGTTCTTGCCTCCGCTGCTGACATATACGCCATGATCATCGCTCGTGCCCAAATCCAGCAAAAATTTTAAAGTCACTTAACGAAGTTGCAGCCATAGGTGAAGACATCAATACTCACTCCCTGATGATGCTGTAAATGCTTTTAATTTTGAAAGTATTAAATTCGAGTTAGGTGAGAAGTCAATATCTGAAACAGTTTTTTCTTTGTTTGATACTGGCAGTCCGGTTAGCTTTATAAAAGAGTCATACGTTCCAAAACAATTGGTGGAGAACCGGATGGCAAGATACTCCTCAAAATTTAAAGCCATTGGAGGAAAAGAAATAAAATAATACAAAAGGTATTTTGTTATATTAACTTTAATAAAAAAGTGAATAAAATTGAATTGAATATCATACCAGACGATGATATGGTTGTACCAATTATTTTGGGACTTTATATATTTAATATCAAGTTGACGAATGTTAAGAAAAAATCAACCAAATTTTTAGATGTAAGCCCCAAAAGTAAATTAAAAATGCCCAAAATTCTTCAAGCTTGAGCTGATTCCAAAGCAGTTTCTATTATAATGCAACAAAGTGCCGCTAAAGATGAATATTTTTCTGAAAGTGCTACCGCCGATAGCTGCCGAGAAAATTTTGACTCCACTTCCGCTTGTGTGCCTGACATATTTCATATCGACGTTTCCTATAACGTAAATGAAATTGATATAAACAATATACTTACAAATGAGCAAAGTACTGAGCGAAGCAAATTATAAATAATACTTATTTCAATCCTAATATTTTGGAAAAACCACTTAAGTATGAAATTAAAATACGATTGAAAACTGATGTTCCTTTCCATTGCGCTCCTCGTCGGCTGTCTTATCTTGAACGTAACGAAGTACGAAATATTTTAGATGAACTTCTGAACAAAAACATTATACGACCTAGTGATTCACCTTATGCCTCCGCCATTGTGCTGGTCAAGAAAAAGAACGGGAAAACTCGAATGTGCGTAGACTATAGGGCACTTAACAAACTAACTCTTAGAGATAATTATCCGCTACCACTGATCGTTGACTGTATTGAGTACTTACAGAATAAACGATATTTTTCGGTTTTGGATTTAAAGAGCGGGTTTCATCAGGTTCATATGGCTCCTGAGTCCATACCATTTACATCTTTCGTAAGTCATGGACAATTTGAATATTTGAAAATGCCGTTTCGGTTAAAAAATGCTCCAGCGGTATTTCAACGATTCATCAACAACATCTTCCGAGACATGATAGACGAAAAACAATTATTATTTATATGGACGATATAGTTTTTGCTACCGAGGGGTATGACGAGCACATCAAACTTTTAAGATCAGTACTGGAACGAATTTAATTACGAAGGTTCAAACTTAATATGAGTAAATGTAAGTTTGGGTTGTAAGGAAATTGAGTATTTAGGTTACAAAGTCACTCATAAAGGAATAGCACCTAGTAATTCTCACATAAAAAGTATACACAATTTTCCGGCCCCTTCGCACTTGAAACAGTTACAATCATGTTTAGGGATGTTTTCTTATTTCCGCAGACTTACACCGTCCCTTCTCAGAAATAGCTAAGCCCTGCAGAACTTAGTTACAAGGAATACCCAATTTGATTTTGATGACAAATGCCATTAAGCTTTTCTGTAGCTGAAGTCTAGATTAGTTAAGAAACCTGTTCTAGCCATTTATAGCCCTACCAAGCAAACTGAGTTACACTGTGACGCCAGTAGTATTGGCTTCAGTGCAGTTCTACTGCAACCCCAGGAAGATAATAAATTCCATCCGATATCCTATTTTTCTAAAACCGCATCGAGTTCGGAATCGAAATACCACAGTTTTGAATTGGGAAACGTTGTTCATAATATATGCTTTAAGATTTCGACATTTTTTAGAAGGTATACCATTCATGCTAGTTACTGATTGTAATTCCCTGACTATGACCCTTGATAGAAAACAGCTGAATCCTAGGATAGCCAGGTGGGCTATTGAACTTGAAAATTATAACTATAAAATACAGCATAGGAAGGGCACATCAATGGGTCATGTAGATGCTTTGAGCAGGAGGCAGATAGCTTCAACCATAAATTCAGATGAAGTAGAATTTCGAATTCAAGTAGCACAAGAAAGAGACAAAGATATTCAATCGGTGAGAAAACAATTGGAAAATGAGGAACTTAAAGATTATAAACTAACTGACGGGCTAGTATAGAGAAGTAAACCGGACGGCGAAGATGCGCTTTATCTACCGTATGAAATGGAAAATAACGTTATACAATTCATCCATGAGAAAATGGGCCATCTATCTATAGATAAAACTCTCAGCAAATTGAGTTTATATTACTGGTTTCCGCGAATGAGAATGAAATTGGAAAAGTTCATTAGAAATTGTTTAAAATTTATTATGTACGCTACCCTGCAAAAATCGTTGGACCATGTGGTCTACTGGAGTACTTACCATTCTAGTACTTACCATACTAAGCCGATCATTGCTCGTTTTTAACGATTGTAATCACTACACGACGTTTATTGGACTGTGGGTACTCCATGTATTACTCTGATGTAATGCGGAGCTGGAGTATATGGTCCGGTCCTAGGACATCGCAATGTTAATTGGACCATATTTTTTGTATGAATTGTGGTTAATTTTGGAGCACTCGCTTGGTCCATAGCGAGTACTCCATACATGCATGCATGGAGTACTCGCGATTTTTGCAGGGTAGCCCTCCTCATGCTAAGGAGAAAACTGTATACCCTATTCCAAAGGAGCCTTTACCATTTGACACTATCCATATTGATTACTTTGGACCACTGCCGTCATTGAAGTCTAAACGTAAGCACATTTTAGTGGTAGTAGACGCTTTCACTAAGTTTGCTAAATTATACCCACAAACTCTACGAGTACCCGAGAGGTCACAGCTGCTTTAGAAAAATATTTTAATTACTATAGCCGACCGAGACGTATAGTAAGCGATAGGGGAACCTGTTGTGATGACTGGGTTAAGAGATTATTAGAAGTTGAATACGCAATAAACAACTCTGTTCATAGTACATGCAAAGAGACACCAAGCCGGTTAGTGTTTGGGGTTGAGCAAAGAGGCGTAATATTAGATGAGTTTACTGAGTCTTTTCAGGACAAACTGTGTCCGGATCGTGATAGGAATCTTGATCTAATATGTACAGATGCATCAAGTCGAATAGTAGCCAAGCAAGAGTATGATACCAACCGACGGTCCCAGAATAAGACTACAACCAAGACGTACGACGTAGGAAACTATGTTGTTATAAGAAACGTTGATACTACTTGCGGAAGTAATAAAAAATTTATTCCCGTATACAAAGGTCCATATGTAATACACAAGGTGGTCGGTAATGATAGGTATGTTGTACGGGATATCGATAACTGCCAGCTCACACAGTTGCCTTATGATGGAGTAGTTGAAGCCTACCGAATTAAAAGCTGGCCTCAATCACCTGATAGAGATGTAGAGGAACCAGACTAATATTTGTTAAAAATTAAGTTATACTGTATCGAGATTGATTACAGTGTCAGATTGGCCGAGCTGTAACTCTGAACACAAATAGCGAATTGTATTAGATTAGGTATTAGATTTAGATTAGGTACTAGATTAAGAAATTTACGATAGTGAAGATAGAAACTAAGTTATAATGTTTCAAGATCAATACAGTGCGAGCTGTAACTCTGAAAACAAATAGCGAATTGTATCAGATTAAGAAAAATAGAAATTAAGGTAATGTATCGAGGTCGATGCAGTTTCAGGTTGGCCTAGTCGTAAGATCATAAATGCAACCATGTCAACTAATGTAACAGAATAAGCAAAAAATACAACCATGGGAACTAATTAATAGAATAAGCAAAAATACATCACTGTAAAGGAAAGAACCCACTCAGCATTTAGGTGATTCAATTTTGAATTTCCGTACATATAAATACAATTTGATTACTCTTTCTGGCTAAATAATGAGTTATCATACAATTGAACAAAAGAAATAATCAAATATGGATACTTTTGATGATGAAAAACTAAAAAGCATTTTTCGATCACTTTTTGGAATCATTTTTGAAGTCCTTTAATGACTAAATTTTAATATTTCATAAAAACCAACAAAAAGAATAATCAAATATGCTTACCAAACTGAATATAGTTTTTCAATCACATTTTTGAATCATATTTGAATCAAATGTGTTTACTTTAGGTGATCAAAAATGTATTATCATTTTTCATTCAGCTTTCTGAATCTTTTATGAATATATTTGTTGACTGAATAATGAACTTTATACTTGTTGAAATTTTACTTTTCAATAAAAATTTTATTTTTTTCACATACACATATTTTTTCAATCATGAAGCTAAGAAACAATTTTATTATTTATGCAAAAGATATTCTTCAAGACAAAAATAATGTAATGCTACTCGTGAACGAAGATTTCCCCAACCATTTCTCCCCTTCAGCTTCCCAGAAAATACATAATGATTGGACAATACATAGGTTGTAAGCTATTTGAACCCCAGGTAAGTGAAACTATCTTGACATATGTACCTGGATACGGCTTCAACATCCCGTATCGTATCCGTATTTTAAGATGCAGACGATTATTCTGATGTTGGATGTTGTAGTCGCAGGTGTATATCGGTCAATAAGATTATTATGTAGTATCCTATTTTGAATGAGATATAAAGGATAAATGCATTATAATGGCATTCAAAAATGATTAAAAAATCTAAACCAAAACGATTGAAATATATTCACGAATATGATCAGAATATGACTGTGAAAAGCAGTCAAATATTACTCTAAAACTATTAAAGCTGAATTTTACAATGATATCAAATATTAATAAAGAGCGTTTCGAAATAAGAATCATAAATGATTATTCAATAATAATCACATTTATGGTACATTTTTCTCCCGACGATACGTTAATTTTCGAACAGAAAATGGTTTTAAATTTGAACGTTTTTAATCATCTTGGGGTATGATATTAAATAGTTTTTGATCAAAATTTTCAAAAAATGCTGGCTGGGAAATGGACGAAAGAGAAGATGGTAGACTTCCGGTTCATTATTGGATTGAGCACTGAAAAATAAAGCACTGATATAATTAATCCGGACATTTCTGCTGTTTTATTACCCATCCAAGATAGAAGTTACACTTCAATACATAAAATTATGTGTAAATTTCAACATAAGTAAAACTTTCGTTTTACATACATTCATAACCTTTTTGATATCGCCACCGAAGATAAACGAACACATAACGGGATAGAAATGCCCTTATATAAATAAATTAACCTAGCTAATACATAAATGTACAGTCATGTACACATAAACTTGACATAATATAAAACCAAATACGACATAAAATTTCTTACTAAAATAAAACAACTTAAAACTGGAGATTTGCTAAAAGGATTGGACTATTTGCGAGTATATGCATGTGCTTTATAATAACAATAGCCGTGTTTTTTAACACGCGTATATCCGTTTACGCTTAAACTTTATATTGACTGCTAAGGGACAAACTATAAATACACCTCTGAAATTGCTGCTCATAAATTTTGTCCTACTAAATTTCAATACGCATTATACTCAGATGTAACTGAAATATGTGTCTTTGTTTCACCCTCTACACTAATTCTATGTATTCTATGTGTGTCCACAATTCATCGCAACTGATTCAGCTATATGTTATACCCTATGGCCATCAGAGCGTTGCGTCTCCGCTTTTCGGTACACCCTGTTGATGTAGCTAGTTGTTTAACCACAGCCGCTAGATGGGTCTCCTAAGCATTATCTAAGCGAAAATAGGCGTTTTTTAACACGCGCAAACGAAACGTATACGCGCGTGTTAAAAAACACGGCTAATTTTACAATTTACCGATAATACAAGTTAACACGCGCCAGTTGCCCTTATCGCAACATTCCCACGTATGGCCAGTACACGCGCGCCGAGTCAGCAAATTATATTTCCCACAACATACGACTGCGTATGGCAACCCAACACCGTAATTCAAGGCCATGGTTAGTGACGGCAACTAACACCTGCAAATTATGGTTCTCACTACATACGGCCGCGCATGGCAACCTAACACCTTAATTCAAGGCCACGGTTAGTGACGGCAATTAACACTCATGCTACGGAACTACTCCAGACGCACAGTCAGCTAAATTCTATTACACATGATTGTGAACTGCACACATACAGCACCTGTGGGAAGAAACCGACTTCAACATTCTCACACAGTGGGCTGTCAACAAGTTACGCAAGAGGCGCGTCGCGGCTTGTTGATTGGCTATATATGGGAGCAGTTGCGGCTGAGCCGGCAGTGGAGTTCGGGCCGGATTAGAGTTAACAGTAAATTAAACTTAGTTATAATTTTGAATTAATTGAATTAAAATATACTTGTAAAATACTATTTGAACTTGTGTTGTTTAGTGTTGTTGGTTGGGCGAGTTGGCCCAACAAATTAATTTTTTTATAAAACAAGGACTATAGTCCTTTAACTGGCGCCCGAGCAGGCACCCAGGAAGTGAAGAAACTGTGAAAAAAATTTAAAAAAGAATTTGTTCAAAAAAAAGAAAGAAGAAACTGTGAAAAAAATTCAAAAAAGAATTTGTTCAAAAAAAAGAAAGAAGAAACTGTGAAAAAAAGGTGCTAAAAAGGAAAACTGTCCTTGCAAAAAAGAAAGAGCTGATTAAAGAATTTGTTGAAAGAAGGAAACCGTGGAAAAAACTAAAGGAGAATTTCTAGCAAGATCATCAGCATTACATGCTACCGGCATTACCTACTAGTGGAAGTTCCTGAAGTGCCTGGACGCATTGCAACGTAATAGTGGTCACTAGTGAAAATTCCTGAGAGCTCCTGTACGCACTGCAGTGTAATTCTGATATAGTACGGATGATTTATCTCATCACGTGAGTATAAAAAACACAAAGGTAAAGTAAAATAAAAAAATATTCCCACAAAAAGTGGACGATATAAGAGCCACAGTGACAAATTTGACTGGGGCCGTCAACCCCCTTCTTGAAAAAATAAATTTGCTAGAAAGGCGGGTGGCTCGCGTTGACTCAGCTAGCTCTTCATCTACAGCGGCCACTACTCCAGTGGTTGAAGAAGTGGTGGCTCAGCCACCCACCTCTGAGGCTGAGATCAGAGATATCTGTAGGCTCCCTGATTGTGTTAAGGAGCTACAAGTGTTTGACGGTAACCCTGTCCAGTACATCTCATGGATTCACTCTGTGGAAGTGATCCTTTCAGACTTTGCGGTAATGAAGGGAAAGCCCCTTTACCGAGCGATTCTCCAACATATTAGGCAGAAGGTGCGGGGAGCAGCTGATTCTGCACTTATTTCCTACAATATATTCGATAGCAATTGGGGAAAAATTAAGGAATGCCTCTCCCTGCACTACGCAGATAAGAGGGATGTTGGTACACTCGAACACCAAATGCACCAGCTACAGCAAAAGGGAATGAGAATCGATGAATTCTGCGCCAGGGTGAATCATCAATTCTCCCTTATTATTAATAAAATAAAAGCCGAATCCTACACGGAAGATGCCGTTAAAGTTCTGGTAGAAACCTACCGAAATCGTGCCCTGGACGTTTTTATACGTGGGCTTAACGGCGAAATGTCGCGAATGCTCCTTATACGACGCCCTAAAACATTGCCAGAGGCATATTCAGCCTGTTTGGAAATCCAAAATGTGGATTTCCGCAATTTTTCCGTTCATACGAACAATTCCAATAACCGTGTGGCTGTCCCTGTTAACAATTTGCCAGGTACCTCCTCATTTAGGAATAGGATCAAGCCTCCCCAGTTACCCCCTAAACCTACTTGGCGCAACCAGGAAAAGCACTCATATATAAGGAGTGACCGCCCGTCAGGTCGATTTGGAAATGCCAGCACCCCACTACATGCGCCTGTAGAGAAAATGGACGTAGACCCCTCGGTACAGACACGCAACGTTAATTACATGAATCGCCCAAATCCGTTTAAAAGAAGCGCAAGTTCAGAAAATCTACCACGGAAGCAGCAAAGGGTGTTCCATACTACACCCGAGGAGAGCGAAGAGAGAGATACGGACCTGAAGGAATCGCCAAGTGAAAACAACTCGGAGGATTTTCTGTCTTCCGGTCATCTAGCGTACCATACTTAGAATATACTTTGCCTGACGGTCGTGTACTGGATTTCCTCGTGGATACCGGCGCAAATAAGAATTTCATAAAAAATAATATTGCAACGAAAACAACTCCTGTTAAGAAATTATTCAATGTAGCTTCGGTGGGGGGTAGCGTGCCAATAAAGGATAAAGTAAAACTAAAATTATTCGAAAGTGTGGGTAACTCCACCGAATTTGATTTCTTCGTTTTACCGACTCTTAGTGAATTCTGTGGAATCATTGGGGACGATACCCTGAGGAAATTAGGCGCGATAATAGATAGGAAGAATAACCTCCTTAGTATAGACAATTACAAAATCCCCTTGAAAGACAGAAGATCTCTCGATGTAAACTTCACATTAGGAAAGGACCTACCTCTTGATATCCATGGAAAGGTCAATTCACTATTGGAAAAATACTCTGGTCTTTTCAAACCACTTAACGGCTATGAGCTTGCAAACACGAATGTCCGTGCAGAAATAAAAACATCAACTGACGAACCGGTGTATAGTAAATCCTACCCCTACCCAGCATGTATGAGAGATGAAGTCGAAAAACAGGTAAATGAGCTCCTAGACGAAGGTATCATCCGGCCGTCGAAAAGCCCATACAATTCCCCAATTTGGGTAGTCCCTAAAAAGCCTAAGGCGAATGGGGACAAACAGTATCGTATGGTTATAGACTATAAACGGTTGAACGCTGTAACTATCGCCGATACTTACCCAATTCCCGATATAAACGCTACTCTTTGCAGCCTTGGCCAAGCCAACTTCTATACTACAATTGATTTGACTTCCGGATTTCACCAAATTCCCATGAAGGATTCGGACATCCCAAAGACAGCCTTCTCCACAATGAATGGCAAATATGAATTTCTTCGGTTGCCATTCGGGTTGAAAAATGCGCCTGCGATTTTCCAAAGGATGGTAGACGATGTCCTCAAGCAGTACATCGGGAAAATTTGTTACGTCTATATCGACGACATCATCGTATTTGGCAAGGATGCAGAGGAACACCTCGTTAATGTTGAGAAGGTTTTTGCAACGCTTTGGGAGGCGAATCTTAAGGTTAATTTGGAAAAGACATGCTTCTTTGAAAAAGAAGTCGAATTTCTAGGCTATGTTATTACTCCCGATGGAGTACGCGCTGACCCAAAAAAGGTAGAAGCTATTAAAACGATTTCACCCCCGGAAAATTTGAAGGATTTAAAAAGTTTCCTTGGTATGACCTCATACTATAGGAAATTCATTAGGGATTACGCCAAGGTCGCAAAGCCACTCACCAACCTCACTCGGGGGGAAAATGCACAGGTAAAAGCAAACGCGTCCAAAAATGTAGCGATTATGCTTAACAAGGATGCCTTAGAGGCCTTCTGCGAGCTGAAACAACTACTGATGTCAGCGGACGTATTAGCATTTCCAGATTTTTCCAAACCATTTAATTTGACAACGGACGCATCAAACTACGCCATTGGCGCGGTACTATCACAAGGATCAATAGGCGACGATAAACCGATAGCTTAAATATCGCGGTCCCTAAACAAATCCGAAGAAAACTACGCTACGAATGAAAAAGAGCTTCTAGCTATTGTTTGGTCACTAGATAATTTGCGTTCCTACCTTTATGGCGCAAAGAAAATTAGGGTTTACACTGATCACCAACCTCTGACATTCTCCTTGAGTAATCGCAATTACAATGCAAAGCTCAAGCGATGGAAAGCTCGTATAGAGGAATATAACTGCGAGTTAGTCTACAAGCCAGGTAAGACAAATGTAGTCGCTGATGCACTCTCCCGTCTCAAGACGGAAGTGAACGCACTCACTGACTCCATAGCTGTACAACCATCGAGTACTATAGCTGACGCGGTGTCTGAAACTGACACTGCTTCAGAGGGTACCATGCACTCCGCAGAGCAGGACAGCTCTGACCTCATACCTCACGTAGAGGCACCCATAAATGTGTTTAGAAATCAAATAATTTTTAGGCGGGGGGCGAGTTGCGAGTGTACAGAAGAGCCTCATAGGGGGTACAAAAGGTACTTTGTCACAATGCCTGTATTAAGCGTCGGAGCTTTGTCACCAGTCCTCAAAAATTACCTCAACCCAAATGTTATAAATGGCATTAAAATTCCGGAAGATGACCTCCATAGTTTGCAGGCTGTATACGTTAACAATTTCAGCAGATATAAAATTAGGATCACGCAGCGCGTGGTAGAAGATGTGACAATAGCCGATAGGGTGTTCGACATTATCGAGAAGGAGCACAAGCGCGTGCATCGAAATGCTCGTGAGAATAGGGAACAGGTACTGGAAAAATTTTATTTTCCCGCAATGTCCAAACAGATTAGGGAATACATTAGCCAATGCGAAACATGTAAATTGAACAAATACGATAGGCACCCTTCTAAACCATATGAGCAACCAACTCCCATTCCTAGTTATCCGTGCGAAATCTTGCACATCGACATCTTCGAAATTGAACGACAAAAATATTTGAGTTGTATCGACAAATTTACCAAATTTGCTAAGCTCTTCCCAATCAAAAATAAGTCATCTCCTCATTTGCGAATGAACCTAACGATCGCGCTGCATTATATCACAGTACCACGAGCCTTGGTCATGGACAATGAACGCGGATTTTTGTCACCACTTGTATTAAATTATATCAGGTCCTTAGGGATAGAAATATACCAAACACCAACGCAGCGAAGCGAGGCCAATGGTCAGGTAGAGAGGCTACACTCTACTTTGATCGAAATATACCGCTGCCTTTCCGTTGAATTTCCTAGATTAACACCTGAAGAACGCGTCGCAATAACTGTGGATAGGTATAATAACACGATACATTCCGTAATAAAGCGCAAACCGGCTGATGTTTTTCTGAATAGGACAGCTAGGATAAATTACCAGGGTTTAGCAAACTTCAGGGAGCGCACTAACGAGGACATAAAGGCTCTTCTTCTACACGAACAGGAAAGTAGGAACTTAAGAAATAATAAAACTCGTTCGCCCCCCCCCCCCCCCCGCATTTTGACAGTGGCGATGAATTATTCATAGCTAATAAACAAATAAAAAGCAAGCAAAAGCCACTTTATAAGAAAGAAGCTCTGGCGGAAAATAGAAATTCCACTATAACCACGCAAAGTGGGAAAAAATTCCACAAATCGGATATTAAAAATATCTATCGAAAAGAAAAGTGTCTATAAACAGACAAAATGTCCAAGGACACATTAAAAACTTACAAAAAACATAAGAGGCGAGATTCGGCACTGAGAGGGAACTTCAAAACAAGAGCGGGCTTTTAAGTAGGACAAATCGTGCCTTAGTAGGAGGTGGCGCCATCGAACATGACAAATGGCAATGCGACCTCCAAAACGGATACACACGATCCCCCATAGCTGGTTCGAGAAATGTTGGCTCCTCTGGTCGAAATTCAAGCACTCAAAAGCTTGGCAAGGCCGAAGAATTAATAATGTTGGTCAAGAGGTAGAAAACTCATGCATGGATCCCTAAGCCCCGGTAGTCCGGGTACAAATTCACTTTTGTATTCGATCTGTCGTATTGGTTCAATTCCAGTTAACTCGGTGGTCCGAGCGATATCAATCGAAGTGGTTCAATTCCTCCATGGGACTATTGGCTTTAATTGACATGAGAAGTCACTCGTTCGATAGGCGGGAAAATTTTCACTTACAAAAACTTATGTTGTTCACTTTCAAAGGGGATACTCACGAGCCTTCGTCATGTCATCTGAGTTTATGCCTGCATTCCAATACAAAACAAAAAAAGAAAAACAAAAGAACAAAAGTTAAAGAATTATTTGAGAGAGAAACATGATCTCACAAATAAAAGGCGCTAAAAGCCGCAAAATAAAACAAAAAAAAAGAAAAACAAAAGAACAAAAGTTAAAGAATTATTTGAGAGAGAAACATGATCTCACAACTAAAAGGCGCTAAAAGCCGCAAAAGTCAACAAAAAAAAAAAGAAAAACAAAAGAACAAAAGTTAAAGAATTATTTGAGAGAAACATGATCTCACAAATGAAAGGCGCTAAAAGCCACAAAAATAAAAAAAAAAAAAAAAAGAAAAAAAAGGGGAAACATTCCTCGAAAAATACTAATACTAACAAAAAACTAAAGCCAACTAACTAACTTACAAAAAAAGTAACAAAAAAAGAAAAAATATAAATCTAACAAAAACTAACAACTAACTTACTAAAGTAATTACCTAAAACTAACTGTCAGAAAAATTCCACTTTTAACATCACTCCTGGGTCCTCGTAAAATCCTGTCAAACCCTTGCCGACCCGAACTCCACTCATTAGGTATAGCAGTAGGATTTAAAAATAGTCTACTTTATACTTGAAATGTTAATTACAATTTGAAATCTAAAATCTACCTAAATTAAAAAGAAATTTGAAATTTACTTAGACTAGTACTTAAACTTTGAAATGTAAATTTTTTAATAGCAATAGTTAACTATGTATTTCACTAGTTATTAGAATTATGTGTACTCCGACTCCTAGAATCTGCCTCTGTGCATCTGCACAAGCATATGTGGTATTCGATCTCGACTCGCCCGTGGTAACCGTACGTGATGGGTACGGCTGGATAATCAATGGCTACTTCAAATTAATTCATGTAATCAACCTAGCCCGTTATGAGGAAATAGCAAACCGCCTGGAAATTGAAGTCAAGAAACTGGATGAAACGAACGACCTCACAGACGTCATTTCTTTCCACTTGAGTAAAATCCAAACGCAGCTCGAGGAGTTAAAAGGCCCAAAGAACAAGAGAATCAAGCGATCAATCAACTGGATAGGATCGGCTTGGAAATGGATAGCCGGTTCCCCCGACGCTTCCGACTGGGATGAGCTCCTACGAGCCCAAGACACGCTAGTATCTAACAATAACCAATAATACAAGGTAAACTCTGAAATATTTAAGAAAACTCATGAGTTATTGCAGGTTGTCAACGGCATCGTAACCAACACAAATGACATCAAAAAACGGGACTGTAATTGCCCTTCTACATTAATGGTCATGTACATACAACACCTAATACGACAAAATTTTCTTGAATCAAACAACCAAAAATTTTAACATATTGTGATGTTGAAGATTTGAAAGTAATATCAAACAACAAAAATTGAGCATGTTGTGATTTTGTAGATTTGCAGAAATATCAACAAATTAAATTGGACAAAAAAGTACAAACTTAAATGAAAAATTAAGAACTCAACTTAAGTGGAGTCATAACCATATTTTTACTTATCCATATCAATTGGCATCAGTTATTGATGCCTTAACCGTAAATCGTTTCATAAAAATGAAGAAAACGCAAAAAAATTACGAACGTATTCCACAAACAATAAGTCTCTTAGTCAGAACTTATTCAAAACAATAAATAAAATCTACAAAAAGTTAATAAATTCTGCAACTCAAATATTTTTAGGTTGTGGATATGGCGAAAAACCAAAAACCAATTGGTTGGCTATGATATGGTTATGGCGTTAGCGTTATGGTATGGCACCATTAATCGACTACATTGATTTCCATAAGGTTGGTTCGTTCAGTTGTTTTATCTGGTTATGGTTAAGTTACCATTAACTGGCCCTTTAATACTTTTAATGTCAATTGTAGATTTTTACACCATATACGCCAATTACACGGCCATTGTTTACTATATAGTTTGGCAGCTTAAGTAGACGTTATGTTGCGAATAGAGTGGAAGGCAGTGGTCTAGGCAGTCGAATGTCATATAATGAAGGAATGGTGTTCGGAGATTTTTTAAAGTTAAAAAAAAAAATGATAAAAGCTTTAATATAAATAAAACTATTGTTTTAATAACAACAAAAACGCCATATATATTCTGTATACATAAATTTGTAAGGATTATCTTACTTTATAATTTGAATTAAATAATCTAAAGTTTTTTTTGAAACTGAGTCGAGAACTGTGCGTGTGAATGTGCGAATTTTCACCGATCAGCTGTTAGTTGCGCTACTTGGTAAAATTTACAATGTACACGGCTCAAGTATCCTTGTGCCAATTACCAGTTTGCACAAGGATTTGACCGGTGTATTCACTGGTTGCGCTATTTGCGCAGAGAACTGCGCTAAAATCAAAACAATTTTGATATTTACGCATGTCTGCAAATATTGCACATGCTTTTTTCTTCGTGTGTGGTGAATCTTACACAGTTTACCTGTGGTTCCTGATAATATAACATCAGTAATTATTGCTTAAAAATGTTAATATCGAAGGCGTAAGGACCATGTCTAGCTTGTAACAGGAATGCACACAAATTTAATAATACAAAATAACTTTTTATACAATTAGAACACATGTTTCATTTGTTGTGCTAGTTGAAAAATGAATATTGCGCAGTGCTGCAATGAGTTGAGCTGGTCATGCAATTAAAATATATATTTTATAAGTACAATGGAAAATAAACGCTTCTGGTGCGAGTTTTTCGAATTATACCGTGAATTACCAGCACTGTGGAAAATAAATAGTGATTTTTTATACAATTAGTGCCTTTTTTATACAATTAAAACACATGTTTCATTTGTTGCGCTACTTTAAAAATGAATATTGCGCAGTGTTTTTGAGCCGTGTATGTCAAAATTTTCATTTGCACAAATTTCGTCGTTTTATATTTGCGCATGGTTTTTGTGTTATGTATGGGCCGTCATAGATAATTATTACACTCAGGAAAAATTGACCAGAAAGATTAGGATGATTGAGTATTCAATAAAACCAGTAGAACATTTATTACAAATATCTATTTTAATTTGATTTTGTGCTTTTTTAAACGTAAGACAAACATTCCTAGTTGGTCCATCAGCAATGGCTTTTTTGGCTAATTCATCAGCTTCTATACTACAATGACTAGGAGTTAATAAAATATGACAACTATTAAAATTATGATCCCTCACCAAACAATGAATCCTACGAGCTATATTATATAGAGCATTTTTATTCCTAAAGCTGGAGACATTGGTGCTTTATCGGCAACCGTATCGGTAACCTTTTAATAGCTGATTCGACCAACCTTATGAGAACCAATGCAATCGATTATTGGTGCCGCTAAGGTCGTAACCGTATCGTAGCCAACCAATTGGGTTTTGGTTTACCGTCGTAACGATAAACAGCTGATTACGTTAGGGATACGGACACAGCGATACGACATACGGCACCAATGACTCCGGCTTTAGAGACAAGAAAGAAGTTATGCGGCAGTTACTCACGAACGTACGTACCAAAAACGTGTCAGCTGACACGACCTATCTTATGAGTGTGCAATGTAAACGAAAACTCACCTTTTCCTTAAAAACGTGCCAGCTGATCGCTCTCCCACTAGACAGAGTGGCCTAGTAAACTTTTGTGCGCTAATTTTTGACTGTTTGCAGTTTTATTCAAAAACACCTAATTAAAGTTTGAAAAATTGTGAAAATAATTCGAAATAATTATGTAAAAGTGCAGATTATAAATATGTAATCTATTTATTTTTATTTAGTATTAATTCCAGCATTTTACAACATAAAAAATTTAATTGGAAAAAAGTGATGTTTTCATAAGCATGCATGCAAACTGATCAATGGCAACAGTGCTTATCTGTAAACAATACACACACAAATATGTTATGTATATGTACACAGACGCACACATTGATTCCTACGGGCTTGAGGGCATTGTGAATGATAACTAAGTGTGATATCTTATCTGTCAACTACCTGACAGGATGTTCAATATGGCTACTTTTTAGCGTTTTGACAGGGTGTTCAATATGCCGGCGCATATCTTCGGCGGGTGATAGAAAGAGATGCAGAATGAGATAGCGATAGTCAATTACAAATCAGGTGATCCAATCATTTTGGAATTTTGACGTCTATGCAGAAGATATCACACTTAGTTAACATTCACAATGCGTGAGGGTTCGGTTAAACGTGTTTCGTACGACAAACGTCTGTACGTACGGCACACGTCGGTGGGTAACTGCCGCATTAAACTGTCTGTAAAAATAACCAAACTAGAAATGTTATTATTTACTGCAATACTTATAGCTCCCTTAATGGCCAAAATTTCACCAAATGATGATGAAGATTTAAAGGATAAATTAAAAAGTTGTGCATTATTCTATAAAGTACACATAAATGCCACATCCCATATTATTATTTAATAAGGAACAATCCGTAAACATAACACAGTGCTACAAAAAAAAAAACAGTAAATACACTCATCAAGTGACCTAGCTAAGATTGTTTATCTAGTCAAGTGTAACACGAAACGGTGTTTGAAAAATCCGCTATACCCCCAAAATTTTTTTTATTGTTAAAAAACCGTTATTCCATGCTTGTCGGCACATCAAAGTTCCTAGAGGGGCTATTTTTGAACCGATTTCAATTTTTCCAAAGGTTTCGGAAAGTTAAATAATGGTATTCTTAATAGTTTGTTAGTTTATTAGGTATAAGAAGAAATTTTTCCACTTAAATCTGAAATTTTCGTAAAATTTTTTCGTTTTTTCGAGTTTGGCGCCATTTTTTGGTACAATTCGAAAAACATGCTTTAATTACAACAAATATTATTGTTCTACTATTAATTCTGAGTAAAACTAGACCTTATTTATTAAAAAATGTTAAAAATTTACGAAGTTACAACGCATTTCGAAAACAAGAATTTCAACCTTTTTACCACCCACTGCATAGCAACGTATGGTTGACATGCTTGGTCGACCGGTCGACCGGCCAGCGGAAAACTGCAATCACCTCATTATATTATTTTTATTGATTCCATTGTTCTTTGTATACAGAAAAATTTAACTTTTTCTAAATAGATTCGAGTTAGAAATGTTTGCTTGATCTTTTTCGTTTAAATGACGAATCATCAGTTTCACGTATAAGTGAACAACAGTAATTAGCTGACATCCTCACTTGGATCTTTCCTGCAAACCGTTTTCAATCGTCAATATCTCTTGATGAAAACGTTCTCCTTTTTCGTCGCTAAATTGACCGAGATTGTCTGGGAAAAATTCCAAATGGGAGTGCAAAAAATGAATTTTTATAGACATGTGATGACACTGCAGGTTAAAATATGAGATTTAATAAAGCTTTATTCGAGATTTAGACATCTGAAACGATTTAACGTTAAATCTTGCAAAATAAATTAAATCTCGAATAATGTATGCATATGGCAACTTTAAAAACTCAACTATTTGGTTGGCTCATCTCTACCATAGTAGAGGTCTACACGTAGGATATGTAGCAGCACGCACATACACAGCCACGCTCACCTGATAAAATGCTTGTTCCTATTAGTTTTTTTTTTGTGGATGCTATTTGGCACTGTTGTACTTCTTAGGTCCAAGAAAAGTGTAATAGCTGCTAACGAAAAATGCGTAAAATTACAAAGAAATATCCTTATTAACTTTCAATCGAGCACTTAATTACATCTCTTTAAAATCCATATGTTTTGGATAATTTTAATTAACAAATTGTGATACTTTATTACCGGGGACGATTACTAAAACATCCAAAACCGTCGGGGGAGGTACTAATAGACGCGTTTTGCTTCGCTTCCAATAATTCGAATTCTTTTCGCCTTTGGACTATTGATAACAGGACAAAGCGCGTCTTTTTATTTCTCTTTACACAGTTTTGGACGGGTTATTGCAGTAGTAAAAACTTAGCACCCGTGTTTGTATTCTTAATACTGGAATAACTACGCGTCCTCAGATACCCCAATTCAAGGCTTTTGTATAATTTTCTGTAGGATCCATATAGATACACTACATTTTTATACTAAATTCGTTGAAAAAAATTTACCATCACAGCAACCCATATCTGATATTCCGCTCCTTTTTTTGTTTCCCTGCGTCACTTTCTACTAGAGAAACCCTGTTCCACGCAGGTTCCACTGAGTTCCACAATAGTTTGACACTGACCGAAGTGTCAAACGGCAGTGTGTTAGAAAGAGAAATGAATTGTTTCCCTCTCATACATATTGTAACGAATTTACTGCATATCCTCTTATTTGCCCTTTTTGCTAACGTTCGTATCGCTAAACTGTTGAATAAATAACTCCAATATTGAATAATGGAAAAATGACCTTTATTAAAGTACTTCACAATAACACTTATACTTTGCAACTAGCTTGCTTAATAACCAAACTGACTGATAGCTTAAATGAAACTGATCTATTGCCCGACAGATAGCGTGCTTAACTGAAAACTGCCCATAGCGCATCTACCGCTGATGCTTTTATACTCTGTGATTTCCTCGTGGCATCTTCTAGGCGCTTCCAGAATTTACTTAGTTAGTTATAAATTCCTCAGCTACAACTACAGATGTATAATTTTTATAGCTTCTCTCATACCCCATGCGCTTGCATGTGTGAGCGACACTTCCACAATCACAATTGCATATCTTTAGGATCATTTCAGATAAGATATCTGCATGTGCTTGTGCGTTGCTCTCAGCTGTGTGTACCTACATGTGTTTAGACATAATGATTGATTCGTTTATGTAGATACATAATGATTGATCTATGGATGTGCATGCAAGGCGCTGCTAAGCATCGGCTTAGAGATGGCAGCACCCCTTAGTTTTGCTAATATTCGTAACACTGCCCTCCACCTAAGTCTGATCGTCCCGATCAGACAAATCTCTCGATCTAAACGCTGCTAGCCTCTCCAAATGAACCACTTTCATTTTGGTTCGGGGTTTGCCAATGGTTTGTATGCGGTACACTACATCGTAGATCCGTTTTACAACTTTGTATGGGCCTTCCCAGTTACACTGCAATTTCGGGGACAAACCTTTTTTTCGTTGTGGGTTGTATAGCAGCACCAAATCTCCTTCCTGAAAACCTTTCGAATTAATTGTTTTATCGTATCTGGCTTTCATCTTGTCACTCATAATCTTTGTTCGTTGCCTTATCAGATCATGTATTTCTCTTAGCTCTTCTTCCAAATCACCAGTGGATTTCTTGACATTTCCCTCCGTATTGGCATCTATCCCAAACTTCAAATCAGCTGCCAGTCCAAGATCATTGCCAAAAATTACTTTTGCAGGAGTATGGCCCGTTATCTCATGCACTGCTGATCGGTAAGCCATCAAGAATAATGGTATGCGGGTATCCCACTCTTTATGGTACTTGTCTACTACTTTCCTTAAGTGCTCCTCCAATGTTCTATTGAATCGTTCTACCATACCATCGGATTGAGGATGCAATGCAGTTGTCCGTGTTTTTCGAATGCCCAATGATTTACACATTTCCTGGAACACAGCTGATTCGAAATTCCTGCCTTGGTCAGAATGTAACTCCATTGGTACACCATACCTTGCAACCCAATTGTTTATAAACACTTCTGCTACTGTTTCGGCTTCTTGATTTGGGATTGGGTATACGTCTGGCCATTTACTGAAATAATCCATAACTACCAGTACATATTTGTTTCCGCCGTTGCTAGTAGTAAATGGTCCGGCGACATCAATAGCGATCCTTTCAAATGGCGCACCTGAGTTATATTGCTTCATCTGGCTATGACTTCGGGTTTTGGGCCCTTTCGCTCTGCTGCAAACCTCGCAGTTCGCAATCCACTCAGTGACCGACTGACGACAACCAACCCAATAGAATCTCTGTTTAATCTTCTCGAGCGTCTTCGTGATTCCAAGATGACCTCCGCTTGGACCATTATGCAGCTCGCTGAGCACGTCAGGAATCCTCTTTTTGGGAACAACTATCAGTTTCTTTTTTCTTTGACCATCCTCACTCTCCCATAATCGATGCAAGCAACCGGCTATGAATTCTAAACTGTTCCACTGTGCCCAATATGACTTCGTAATGGAACTCTCTGCTGATATCTCCTCTCTGCTTGGTCTTTCGTTTCGTTCGAGCCCTTGCATAACATGTGACAGATCCGTATCTTCTAGCTGACACTTTCTTAGTTGTTCCTTGTCTCATTCATCCGTACACGTTATAGTCATTAGCCGGACATCTATAATGTCTTCTTTAGCCTCGGCCTTTGAACAGTGCTTGCATTCCAAACTACATGGTCTTCGTGACATTACATCGGCATTTCCATGGGTACTACCTTTTCGATGCTCAATGGAAAAGTCATAGCTTTGTAGTCGCTCCATCCACCGTGCCAATTGTCCTTCCGGATTACGGAACCGCAGAAGCCATTTTAACGCTACGTGATCTGTCCTGACACGGAATCGCTGGTCGTAGAGGTATTTGTGAAAATGTTTAATGCACTCTACCAATGCCAACAACTCTCTCCGCGTAACGCAGTGGTTCCTCTCTGGTTTTCCAATCGAACGGCTGTAATATGCAACTACCTTCTCCTGTCCATCGACCAGTTGTGATAAAACGCCTCCTATAGCATATCCACTCGCATCTGTGTCTAGAATAAATTTTGCTCCTGGAATAGGATATGCTAACATTGGGGCAGTGCACAACCGCTCCTTCAATGTTTGGAAAGCCACTTCTTGCTCCTTCTTCCATTCAAAAGCTTTATTTTTTCATGTAAGCTCATGGAGGCTATGGGCTACGCTGGAAAAATTTGGTACAAATCGGCGGTAATATGTGCACAGCCCAAGGAAACTTCTCAATTCATGTAGGTTCTGTGGTCTTGGCCAATCCTTTACAGCCTCTATCTTTTCGTTTGCAGTGCAGATGCCCTCTGTCGTTACCTTGTGACCCAAATAATTTACTTCCTTTTTAAACAGCGCACACTTTTTGGGGCTTAACTTCAGACCAGCGCCAGCTATTCTCTGGAAAACTTCCTCCAAGTTTTTAAGATGTTCATCGAAGTTCTTGCCCAATACGATGATGTCGTCCACGTATACCAAGCATGTTTTCCAGTGCAGTCCTTTCAATACATGGTCCATGAGCCTCTCAAAAGTAGCTGGTGCATTACAAAGTCCAAAAGGCATCACTGTAAATTGCCAAAGACCATCACCGACACTGAAGGCTGTTTTCTCCATTTCGTACCAGATAGCGGTCCAGAGTATCGTCAATTCTTGGCAATG
This sequence comes from Eurosta solidaginis, assembly GCF_040869045.1. Classification (NCBI taxonomy): domain Eukaryota; kingdom Metazoa; phylum Arthropoda; class Insecta; order Diptera; family Tephritidae; genus Eurosta; species Eurosta solidaginis. Next base: position 80,628,627 of record NC_090320.1, on the reverse strand, counting down.
GGTAGCTATCCTTTTTCGTAACGTCATTCAACTTCCGGTAGTCCACGCAAAACCTCATTTTTCCATCCTTCTTCTTTACAAGTACTACCGGTGAGCTCCATGGACTAGCTGATGGTTCGATGACGCCGCTGTCGCTCATTTCTTGTACGATTTGACTCACAACTTCCCGTTTCGCCAGTGGAACTCTACGAGGAGCTTAACGTATCGACCTCGCGTCTCCAGTGTCAATTTGATGTTTCACAACATTGGTGCGGCCTGGTTTGGAACCATCCTGGTCAAATATGTTCGCGTACTTCAGGAGCAGTTGTTTTGCCTTACTCCGATAGGCTTCCTCTAGCCCCTGCGTCCATGCCGTGATGTCATTTGAAAGATCAGTATTACTAGATGAAACATGTTCCTGGAGCTGTTCACAGTTAATAACTACTTCAGCCTCTTGGCATCTTCGCAAAATAGCTCCTTTGGTCAAATTGAATGAAATAATAAAATATATAAATCGACTACATATGTGTCAGGCCTGTCTAACAGAATAAAATATTCAAATATTTATGACAAAGAGAAATGCAATTTAGCCTTTACCTACAATAATACGTTGCGACAAATTTTCAGTAATACCAAGAGTAGAATAGATAAATATGGGAAATCGGACTTGATATAAAAAATTCTATGTAATGGTGACGGGTCCCACGTATGCGACAAAGTATATGTGGGGATTACTAAATCGAAACTAAAAACGAGGATTTCGGGCCATAAAACAAATATTAAAAATCGCAACAACCCTAATGATGGCAAAACGGCGCTAACACAGCATTGCAGAGAAACTGGACACTCTCCCAATTTAGAAAATGTAGAAATTCTACAGCAAGAGAGGAATTACAACAAACGCTACATATTAGAGATGCTGCACATCATAAATACACCCAGCGACAAACGCATGAACTTCAAATCTGATACAATTGGTATTGCCTCTGCCTTTAGGCAGCTGATCAACAACAACAACAATAATAGATAAGAGCATCTCCCACTGTTTACCAAAGAGTTCACCTGCAGGCTGCAGCTGATATCACTTGAGCGGCGCTCACTACTCATTAGATAACTTTCTGCTTATGTTCATTTTTTGTTTATGATAACGGCTTTGTGTTATTTACATTTTATTGTTATTTGCTTTGCACTGTTCGTAAACTTATATTTTTGTTACACTAGTCGACATATTGCATTCAACAATGTAAGTTCTGTACTTGTGCAAATGTGTATTTTTATCATTTTAATATGTATGTTTGTTCTTTTCGTACCTAGTCCTGATGATGACTTCAGACTGAAGTCGAAATATCGACAAATTAAATAATATAATTGTATATCAAAAATTCACGTATTGTGTTTTATTAAGAATATACAAATATTTGGCCTAGAGCTCGTTTATATTTAAAAAATTAGAAAATATTGTTTTAAGATTTAAGACTTTTTTGGTGCATTCTCGTAAGTTTTTTCTCTTTAATTTTAATTGAAAAATATGTGTTATCGTGTGAAAAGTGTAGTAAATAAACATATATTTCTGGAAGTGGAATTAAATTTTAATGAACAACTCGTAATCTGTAGGAAAATGTAGATGTTTGGAAAATTACTTAGTGCGGACAACATGGCCCATTACGATGTTGATAATATGGAACAGTGGGCCATATTTCACAACTTTTTATTGAGCTGAGTAACGTTATTTCTTTTCTTTCGAAGGATTAAAATGACTTCAAATCCGACTCAATATTCCAAAAAACGACAGGCGTGGAGCAAGGAGAATATGACTAAGGCAATCTAGAATGTAAAAATGAAGAAGATGGTGTTCATGAAGGCGTCTAAGGAATATAATGTACCTAAAACCACATTGCGCCGTTTGTTTGCTGATCATGGACGACCTATTGATGAAGTTGTAGCAGCTATCCTAGGAAGGAAACCAGTTTTGCCTCCAGAACTTGAAGATTCTCTTGTTGAATATATATTGCTCATGGAGACGAAATTGTTCGGTCTAACGCGCAATGACATAAGATCACTAGCTTTCCAAGTGGCGCTAAAAGACAATTTACCAAACGCTTTTTCTATAGCGACGGAAACAGCAGGAAGAGATTGGTTGCGTTTTTTTCTTAGACGCCATCCGCCTTTATCGTCAACCAACCAGTACATCTGTAGCTCGAGCAAAGGGATTTTCTAGAGAAAATGTTGCAATTTTCCTTGATCTGCTACAAAAGGAGATAGAAACATATAAATTTTCCCCGAATAATATTTATAATGTTGATGAAACTGGAATATCAGTTGTTCCTATAAAATTACCGAAGGTTTTGGCTCTGAAAGGCAGGAAGCAAGCAGCAGGCAGCTTCAGCTGAAAGAGGATCGTTGATTACAGCCATTTTATGTATGAGTGCAGGTGGATAGTTCATAACACCCATGTTCATTTTTCCCCGAAAAATATACAATCCACTTCTAATGAAAGGAGCACCTCCTGGATCCACACATGCTAATCATCCCTCAGGATGGGTTCAAACTAATTTATTCACCAAATGGTTCAAGCACTTCCTTTCAGTAGTTAAACCTTCTGAATCATCTCCATTACTAATTTTAGGTGGTCATGCAAGTTATACAAGAAACATTGAAATCATAGAGCTAGCTAGAAAAAATCACGTGCGCATTCTCTCGATTCCTCCCAACTCAAGCCACTAAATTCAACCCCTTGACACAACTTTCATGGGGCTTTTAAAAAAATATTTGACCGAGGAAATAAGGTGTTGGATTATAAATCATGCAAAAGCATTGACTCTATATGAGATTATTGAATTATTTGGTCGAACGTACATGAAAGCTCAAAGTGGTGAAGCAGCTGTCAAAGGGTTTTCTTCCATCGGAATATACCCTTTTAATAGTCAAATATTTAACGACCATGACTTTTTGGCATCACAGAAAACAGTAATCAAACTTCTGTATCACCTGCATACACTGGTCAATTGCCGGAATCAGATCAAAATATTAATATAATTGAACCTATTTCTTACGAACCGTCTACATCCTCTGCTGCAAGGTCAAGATCCTTAATATTGCCTCAAGGGAGTTCCCCGATTCCGGTCCGTATAAAAAAAAAAACAACAAACCGAGGAAGGAAACCAGGAAAAGCAGAAATAATTTCATCATCACCATACAAGCAGGCTTTGGAAGAATCTTTGAACAAAATTAAGGGCGAAAAACATATCACGAAGGGAAGGCCAAAATCTGCAAAATACAATAAAAAGCGAAAGTCTTTAATAAACAAGGTACTTATGTGTAGAAAAATTTGAACTAAAACAATGTTTATTTACTTTAAACGTATTTTTTCAGAAGAAAGCCCAACATGTGGAAGAAACTTCTTGATCAGAAAGCGAAAATTTAGTCTTAACTGATTCACCAGATCTTAGCCTTGATAGATCCAATCAAGGAGACACCAAATGTATCTATTGTTTATGTTTATTTTCGGATGAAAAGGGAAGAGAAGCGTGATACAATGTGTTGTATGCGCAATGTGGGCACATTAACTTTGTTCAGGAAACGAAAAAGAATATTTCATTTGCGCATTTTGCTGCTCCTAAACTCATTTTAATATGGACCACCGAGTCCATATTTAACACGGGATGGTCCATATTATCCGCACATTTTCGCTATGGTTAAAATTGAAGTGCTTTACGTTTTTTAATATCTTTTATGTATTTTATTTTATTGACTATTTCTTATTGCATATTGAATTCGCAATATTTTCGAAAAATTTCAAAATAAAAAGTGAATTGAATAGCTTTAAATATAGGTTATTATTCACGAAAAAGATAAGGGTGGTCCATATTTACCCAACTTACTCTACTAATACACTGACATTTTTCTTATTAACACGTTTGCAAAAACTCAAACCGCCAATTTTTCTTCCGTACGTCACTTGTGATAAGCATATGAATAATCAAATGACTATCACTATTAGGCGTGTTTCTTACACGCATATACGCGTTTGCGCGTAAAAAAACGCTTATCCTCGATTAGATAATGCTTAGGAGATCCATCTAGCAGCAGTGGTTAAATAACTAGCTACAGCGCAGGGTGTACCGAAAAGCGGAGACACAACCCTCTGATGGCCATAGTGTATAACATATAACTGAATCAGTTGCGATGAATTGTGGGCTCGCACCATTTTAAGAGGTGATACATAGAATTAGTGTAGAGGTGAAACATAGACACATATTTCGGTTGAATCTGACTATAATGCGTATTGAAATTTAGTAATACTAGTACTGCGAAGTACCCGCTGTCATCGAGCAAAGAGTCAGCGCATAAGCGCCTTGGCAACCACGCGACTGTTGGCAGCCATAATTTCGAAATAGTAAAAGACTTCGTTTATTTCGGACCCAGCATCAACACTAACATCAGCTCTGAAATCCAGCGAAGAATCACTCTTGCCAATAAATGCTACTTTGGACTAGGTAGGCAATTGAAAATTAAAGTCCTCTCTCGGCAAACGAAAATTATACTGTACAAGTCACTTATCGCTCCCGTCCTGCTATATGGGGCAAAAGCATTGACCATGACAACGAAAACGATTTAAACTCCCTTGGTGTGACCAATTGGCGCCGGTTGGCAGAGAAAAGGAAATACTGGCGCTTTCTTGGACTGCCATAACCGTTTAAACGGTTGTTACGTGCTGGTTTTCACCGGCGGTGGAGCGAATTTAAACTCTCGGACCGACCTACTCCCTCACTCTCATCCGCTTGGCATGTCGGGGCCAGCGCCGGTACGCTTGCGTTTTTGCACGAACTAGCTCGCCGGACTGTGGGGTGGTTCTTGCGCCGCCCCCTATCATGCACCGCACCATACAAAAAAAAAAAAATCGTACAGATCTACACTTTTCACACCCCAGGGATGTCTCATCATCTTGGCCCCCCCTTGTCTCTCATCCGTGCCCGAACCCCTCATCGGACCACCCCTGAAACCCCCGCTTGGCCATAGATGTTATTGGTCAACCGCTCTATACCCACCCTTCCTTGGCCGGCTGCGGCGATGCTGCTGATGTTTTGCCGACCCCAAAACTCATCCCTCCTTACCTTTTCAATCCTCACCCGCCCATGTCCCCCCTGTGTCCGTCCGTCCCCATCGCATCTGAAATAAGAAGTCAACTATTTTCAATATTAAATTCAACAATGCATTATAAATTTTATTGCCTCACTTTCAAACTAAATGCTAATACAGCTAATGTGTACGAAATTCGATGTTTGAAGTGCGCTTGCCTCTTTGCTTCAATGCAGCAGCGCGTCAATACCAAAGTGTTTAAAACGAAATTACATCTGAGTGATCTTACACCTATTGACCACCTGGGTCGGTTACCAACTTTCCAATTCTAAAATCTAACAATTGAGACCTATGCTCCTGTCCTTATATCTAATGAAAATGAACTCTGGACTCCAACAGCCCGCCTCTTCATGAGCTTGCTTATCTTAAACTACGGGTGTTCGCATATGGGTTTATATCTATGTGTGACTTGAGCCTGAACTTGGACCTAATGTGTGCATGGGTGTGTATGTTTCTGTAACCCCTGTCGACAAATCTCATATACTGTATTTACGCTCCCTCCCAAGATGAGTGGCCTTACTTTCATCACACACGCACATGCATCCACTTGGCTCCATACAAGCATGGCCTTATTTAAAAAAAAAAAACGATAATATGTATTATGGTCAAAGATGGCCTTAACGCAAATCTGACATGACCTCTAGGTTATGGCCCCATCTAATCCCTGCTCCTCGTTGGGTGGCAGCGGCCCAAGACAGGCTTAAAGTACAGTCCCCCCCCCCCCCTTCCCTGGCCTACAAGACGTCTTGGGTTACAGGTGAATGGGACTTGGCTTTATCATGCCAATAGTGAAACCTTGTTTCTTTCTTTGCCTACTACCCCTCTTGGGAGTCAGGTGACGACACCACTGACCTGAGGCTCACGCCTCACAACAATCTCAAATTTAACGTAGAATCAAAGTTCTTTGTATGCAACCGGACTTATGTACGTGTAGGCATGCACGTCCTCTCACAATACGTTTAAACTTTCTGTATAATTAAGGTTTTACGTGTAATTGAACTTATGTGTATGTAGGCACGGGTGCCCTCTCAACTTCCCCGCCCCTGCTTACCGCTACCCTGCCTATTCGGGTGCACAACCCGCATACATATATACCCCGCTTCAAACTTGCTCCCCTTACAACATATACTACATTCACTACCCCTCTACGCTTAACCTACGAAACCTGACTCCTTGAGTATTCCGAATCCGCCGTGCTGGCTCCGATAGGTGCGGGTGGTACATCCCCTGTGGCCCTGGTGTGTTTGGGCATTCTTGGTCGTGGCGGTGATGGGGTTTTATACATGCAGGTGGTAGTGGAAGTCGTGGCGGTAACGGGGCATGTATTGCGTGTCCTCGCCTTGGTGGTTACAGTCGCCGCAACGCGGTGTACAATGGCGATGGCACCGTCGTCATGTAGTGGGCTGTGGAGCCACGCCACGGGTATCGTTATCTTTGCGTGGAGGCCTCCTTTGTGCAGGCGGCACTGCTGCCTGCGCTCTTGTAAGGTGTAGGTGCGTCCGCTCGCTCGCTTACCCCCCGTTGTCAACCGCTAAAATCGCCGGTGTGCCGTCTGTTATCCGCCGAGGACGCCGCCCGACACTTCCTAGTAATGATACTTTTGTTACCTTGATTTTTCCTCGCTTACAGGGTACCTACTTACCACGCTATAAAAATGGTTTCCGTTCGCTTGCGACCCGAAATAATCGCACGGATTCCTGGCTCTCCGCTTCCTGTTCCCGGGAGCCGCTGGTGTACCTGAGATTTGCCGCGTCCTTTATGGGATGCCGCTGGATTCCCGAATGGAATTTTAGTTTGCCGCTGGGTTTACAATGACCGCGCTGCCAGAATTCCACGACGAAAAAGGCGGAAACAGCAATGATCAAGAGTTGGCTGTGGTTGCCGCGTGACAGCTGTCATTCTTGACACGGACCGCGAGTGGAGAGGTTGCCAGATCGTTCCTTGTATCAACCCCACCGGGTGACCGCAACAGGGCGAGTGCTGCAGCCGAGGCCGCTCGGCGATGCCTTCGAAAGGCCGGTCAATCAGTCGGTCCCTTCCTTATCGCCGTATGTCCTTTGCATGGTAGATTCCCGCGGGTCGTCCCGACGGGTCTCCTACTTCATAGAGGGCATTCCCTTTCGACGCTAGCACCATAGAGCGGAGGTATTTCGGCGCGAGCTTCACGTTGTACCCTTCTGTGGCGTTGCTTAGTTTGAAGTTCCGCCGGTAAACCATCTCTCCTTCTCGGTACCTAACCGGTCGAGCCCTCGTGTTGTATGTTTGCTGTCCCTTCCTATGTGCCTCTTCCAGACTGCGGATTAATCCTTCTCGCATCAGGCTCATCCGATCTCCCCTGTGCAGGACCCTCATGTCACTTTCTCGCAACGATTCCAGTCGCCGTAGGGTTTCATAGGCCTTTCCATGTTGAATCATCGTCTGTCCGAACACCGCTTTGTATGGGTCAGTGCCTATGGCCTCGTGCACCGCGCTTCGCAACGCAAACGCTGTATGCGATACGTGCTTATCCCAGGTGAGTTGATCCGCCCCATTGATATACGTCCTAAGCATGGCCAGCAACGAGCGATTCACTCTCTCCGACGCGTTCGCTTGTGGCGCGTAGGGAGCGGTTTTGACGTGCTTCACCCCGTATGTGGCGAGAAGTCCCACAAGGATGTCCGCCACGAATTGTCTCCCATTGTCCGAATGCAGAGTTTCTGGAACGCCAAAGGTATGGAATATGTCCTTTTCGAGATAACTTACGACGTCCGACGCCGTCGCCTGTCGCATTGGTTTAAAAAAAATGAATTTGGTCAAGTGGTCCAGCACTACGAAGATGACAGTGTTTCCAGCCCGCGTACGTGGGTATGGCCCACAGAAGTCTACATATATCCTCTGGAATGGTCTCTCAGTCACGAAACGGTCGGTCATTGGCGGACGAGACGACTGATTCGGGGCTTTGGAGCACTTGCATAACTCGCACCTCGCAACAAAGACTCGAACCACTCTCACCATTCCCGGCCAGAAGAACTTGCTCTTCAGGCGATACAGGGTCTTCGCCATGCCACCGTGTCCAACCGATCGATCGGAGTGTGCCTCTTCTAAAAGGTGTTGTCTCAATCCCTCGGGCACCCACACTCTCCACACCGATTCCTCTGACTCCTCCATGCATCTCGGCTGCACTCTTTTGTAGACCACACCATCCTTCACGCGCAGATCCGGCAACCGTTCGGAGTTCTGTTCTATGTGGCACTTCAATGATGTATAGGCTTCATTGGCGAACTCGGTCGACGCGAAATCTATGTCGGCTTCCCCTTCCAGCTCGGCAACCTCCTCCATATGCATCCTGCTCAGCGTGTCAGGCACGGTATTTTGCGATCCCTTTCTGTGTTCGATTTTAAAGTCGAAACCTTGCAATTTCAGGCTCCACCTCGCTAAACGTCCGGATAGGTCCTTTTGCCCCATTAACCACTTCAAGCTCATGTGGTCCGTGATTATGGTAAACGGCAAACCCTCTATGTAAGCTCGAAATTTCTTCACGCTTACAACTGCTGCTAAACACTCAAGCTCGGTAATTGTATAGTTGCGTTGGGCCGAATTCAGCTTTTGCGACATGAAGGCGATAGGTCTTTCGTTGCCTTCTTCATCCTTCTGAAATAGCACGCTGCCAATACCTTGGGTCGACGCATCACACTGGACGTAAAAGTGTTTGGTGAAGTCCGGATTGACCAATACGTCTGTTGATATTAGCGCCGCCTTTAGTTCGTTGAACGCCTCCACCGCTTGCTCCGTCATCGCGAACACTTTTGCCTTGCGCAAGCACTCAGTCATCGGGGCGGCGATGGTGGCGAAATTTGGTATGAATCGCCTATACCACCCACACATGCCCAGAAATCGACGCAATTGTTTTACCGTCGCGGGTATTGGAAATCCGACAATCGATCGCACCTTATCCGGATCCGTCTTCAGCTCTCCTTGCCCCACTATGAAACCGAGGTATTTAAGCTCCTTCTGGCAGAATTTCGACTTTTGCAAATTTATTGTTAGACCTGCATTGGCGAGACATTCGGCCACCTCCGTCAGGTGTATCAGGTGCGTCTGGAAGTCCGAGGAGCATACCAAGAGATCATCTATGTACACAAACACATTCTCTCTCAAACGCGTCGGGATCACTTTATCCATTAACCTACATAGTCGCTGGCTCGCATTACACAACCCGAATGGCATCACCTTGAACTGATAGAGCGGCCTCCCAGGGACCGTGAATGCCGTTTTTCCCTTGATGATTCCTCCAGTGGGATTTGCCAGAACGCATCCTTAAGATCGATGCCCGAGATGTAGTGAGTTTCCTGTAACCGTGCCAAAATCCCTTCCACGTGCTGCGTTGGATAAGCGTCCTTTTTGGTGCGCTCATTGAGCTTCCTCATATCCACACACAATCGCTTCTTTCCCGGCTTCTCCACGAGCACTATAGGTGAACTCCACGCACTGTTGCTTTGCTCGATGACATCCAACCTTAGCATGCGATCGATTTCCTCATACGCGTACTTCTGTTTGACGGGCGACATCGGGTAGTGGCGCTGCTTTATGGGTATAGTATCATCGGATACCTCGATTACGTGTTCCATTAGGTGAGTTCTACCGAGGCCAAGTTCTTGGAATGACGGAAAAAGTCTCTTCACTCGCTCCAGTTCACTATCTTGGGCCGCTGACAGCTCAATCTGCCCCTGGGTCTCCAATTCGGAGACAACCGTGGGCGCTACCCCAAAGGTGTCCCAGAAGTCGATCCCCAGGTACAGCTCTTGCTTCAAGCTGGGCACCAAGTATAGTGTCATCTGTCTGGTTTTTCCCCGCCACTTTATGTCAACTCGAATTTTGCCTTCCACCGTCTGCGCTTTCCCATCCGCCGTTTTCAGGTTCTCTCTCAGCTTCCACAACTTGCTTCCCATCCTCTCTGCCCAAGCGCGCGCCACTGATCCGAAGCAGCTAATTGACGCGCCGCTGTCCAGCAATCCTTGCACTTTTGTTCCTTCGATCTCCACTTGCACGTATGACCGCTTATCGTTCGCGTCGCGGATTACGGTCTCCTCGATCGCTTTCGCCTCGCGTCGCTTCTCGCGCGAGCGCCTGCGCATATCGAGAACCTTCCGCCACCTGCGGCTCGTCCCCGCTTCTGACGTCCTAGGATTGCCGTCCTTTTCGCTCGTGGACTCCAACTTCGGCGAAACTCCGAATATTCGACTCCGCGCAGCATCGTACCTGGCTTGCCTTTCGCCAAGTGAAGCATAGTGCGACGGTCTGCTCGTAGACTTCGCCTCGTTGTTGTCTTTCAATACTCTATTTTGGTTCGTTAGAAATGTATGGTCTTGTCTGGTTATAATCGTGATAGGGTTTCCTTCACGGATGTCACTATCGAAATTTGATGCGCCTATTTTTCCGGGGTCAGACGACGCTGGCAGGGTTCCCCGGGTTTCCCGCCGTTCTCCTGGTTTTTTGACTGACAACTCCAGCACAATTGCCTGTTGGGCTGATTGCACTTATAGCAAACCATGCTATGAAGTCTACCGTCGCAACCGCGACCGTTGACTCTTCCCGGTGATTGGGTATCCTTTTCCGCCGCATTGTCGTCCGTCGAGGTCCCCCTGCTCGTCGGCCTGTCCCTTGCGGATCGGTGAAATGCTTCGAGTGTCTCCGACCCCTCTTCGCTGCGTGCGTCCTCCAGCTCGTCCAGGGCCTTCCTGCGGTACGGCTTCGCTTCGTAGTCAGCCAAGTGCTTTTCCGCTCGTCGACATTCCCTCCTAAGGTCCTCCAACGACTCAATACGGCAGCCGAAGACTAAATTTTTGATCCTGGGCTTGAGGTTTCTCCGCATTAGGTTAACCAAACTCAGCTCCGGTAACCTTGTCCTCATCGTCAGCTCCATACCCCGCACCACAGCATAATACTCCTCAAACTTTTCGTTGTATTCCTGCTTGCGCTCGTTCATCGCCTGACGAATTTCTTCATCGCAATCCGCTTTGCGAAAATGTTCCACTATCGCCGCTCGGAATGCCTGGACGTTCACAGCGCTGTCATCCGGATGTTCTTCAGTGTACAGCCAATACCACTCCTGCGCGTGGCCATCGAGCAACAGATGAAAATTCGCGTACAAGTACCGCGACGAGATGTTGTGCTTTTTACGAAGCGTGTCGACTCGGAATAGGAATCGTTCAATTGGTTTTGCCTTCGGTCCGCCATCGAACTTCAGGTGCCAATCGCGTATGGTTTTCGTCGCGCTTCTTTCGCAGCGCGCGCCCGCCTCCACTCGACGTTCCGGGGTTGGACGCGCTGATCTTCGACTCGCGCTGTTCCGGTGCGCGCTTCCGCCTTGCTCTTGCTCATCGGCGCTGGCGCTTGCCGCTCCAGCTTCCGTGTGCAACAGCCAATCGTCGCGCTCTGATTCTCCCCGATCGCGTGCGCCTGTGTCCTCTAGCGTCGACAGTCTGCCCGCCAAACCGTTCATGTCCCTTCTTAGTGTCTGCACGGCCTCCTTGACCGCTTCCGTGGTCGAGCGACTCATCTCTAATTGATACTGCACAAACATCATCTCGAACTTCTGCATCAGTGCGCTGCTCAGCGCATCGGCAGTTGCGTTGTTGGGGCTGGGATCCACTTTCGGCGCGTGCGTTACAGGGTGCGACTGGTCCTGCTGGTCTCGCATTCCGGCCTCGTTGTTGTTTTCTTGATTGGAGCCCGCTCCCGTGCCGTCCTCCTTCACTTGCTCCGGTGACCCGTTCTCATTGTCGGTGTTTTCGTCGACCTCGCCACCCGTGGCGGTTCGAAGCCCTGTCCTCTTCTTGGTCATCTCCGTATCCTGCTATGTGCGACGCGCTGTATTTCCCGAATTGACTTCCGACCTACGCAAGAAGACTACGGCGCTCCCTCGAGGTCACTAACGCGTCGATGCGACAAACCCGCCGCCGGCTATGGGACTGACCGCCTTACCGCTGGCGCGATGTTACCGCTATTCTTTACCCTGGCCCTCGGATCGCCGAACGGCAGACACAAGTACCAACGCTTGAAATTTTATAAAACAAAAAAAAATCCTAAGGTGTATACCGAAGCGTGATTTTATACTTCTCAAAAAAACTTTCAATTAGGTCGTCCCTCCGGGAAGGTAGACTTCACTTAAGTAATACTGCAGTGTCAACCGTGCTCCGTCAGCTTGGTCAACCAACTCCCCCCAATAAAACTTTACCAACCTAAATGAAATGAAAATCAGGTATATATACGTGGTTGTATAAACGTGTTTATGAATAGAATGCAAAATGTAATGATATGCAGCAAGTTAAACTAAAGCGAAAACAGTGACTCATTCCATTTCAGATACGATGAGCCTGTCCTACCTAACGTCGTCCGTCTAATTCTGTCCCCCCTCTAGCTGTAATCTCCTGTTCCATTCCAGCCCTAGATACTATTAGCTGGCGCTGCACTAACCACCTAAGCTACCTAGCTAGCCTGCCCCCCGATTGGAACCTTCCCGCGAATACTATCGTCCGCTCTAGCACTGGCAAAACGAGCTATTCGCGATCGCGATTCTCAGCGAACCAAGCCAGTCTTCTGCCACTGTTGTCCGGATCGAACCTCACCAAAACAAGCTGACAGACAAGCGACTCCATTCACTATATCCTCCCAACCTCGATACTATTGATCAGCTCTACTGGAGCCAAGTCAAGCTACCGACGCTTCGAAAACAAAAATAATCTAAATTTGAATTTGGACGTCGCCCCTACTAAAGAAGATGCGAATACCCCTGAAGTGTGTCCGACAATTTTATTTAAGGTCCACCAAGCTGTGGGCCCCACGTTGGGCGCCATTTCTGTTACGTGCTGGTTTTCACCGGCGGTGGAGCGAATTTAAACTCTCGGACCGACCTAGTCCCTCACTCCCATCCGCTTGGCATGTCGGGGCCAGCGCCGGTACGCTTGCGTTTTTGCACGAACTAGCTCGTCGGACTGTGGGGTGGTTCTTGCGCCGCCCCCTATCATGCATCGCACCATACAAAAAAAAATCGTACCGATCTACACTTTTCACACCCCAGGGATGTCTCATCATCTTGGCCCCCCCCTTGTCTCTCATCCGTGCCCGAACCCCTCATCGGACCACCCCTGAAACCCCCGCTTGGCCATAGATGTTAGTTGGTCAACCGCTCTATACCCACCCTTCCTTGGCCGGCTGCGGCGATGCTGCTGATGTTTTGCCGACCCCAAAACTCATCCCTCCTTACCTTTTCAATCCTCACCCGCCCATGTCCCCCCTGTGTCCGTCCGTCCCCATCGCATCTGAAATAAGAAGTCAACTATTTTCAATATTAAATTCAACAATGCATTATAAATTTTATTGCCTCACTTTCAAACTAAATGCTAATACAGCTAATGTGTACGAAATTCGATGTTTGAAGTGCGCTTGCCTCTTTGCTTCAATGCAGCAGCGCGTCAATACCAAAGTGTTTAAAAAGAAATTACATCTGAGTGATCTTATACCTATTGACCACCTGGGTCGGTTACCAACTTTCCAATTCTAAAATCTAACAATTGAGACCTATGCTCCTGTCCTTATATCTAATGAAAATGAACTCTGGACTCCAACAGCCCGCCTCTTCATGAGCTTGCTTATCTTAAACTACGGGTGTTCGCATATGCGTTTATATTTATGTGTGACTTGAGCCTGAACTTGGACCTAATGTGTGCATGGGTGTGTATGTTTCTGTAACCCCTGTCGACAAATCTCATATACTGTATTTACGCTCCCTCCCAAAATGAGTGGGCTTACTTTCATCATACACGCACATGCATCCACTTGGCTCCATACAAGCATGGCCTTATTTAAAAAAAAAAAACGATAATATGTATTATGGTCAAAGATGGCCTTAACGCAAATCTGACATGACCTCTAGGTTATGGCCCCATCTAATCCCTGCTCCTCGTTGGGTGGCAGCGGCCCAAGACAGGCTTAAAGTACAGTTTCCCGCCCCCCCCCCCCCCCCCTTCCCTGGCCTACAAGACGTCTTGGGTTACAGGTGAATGGGACTTGGCTTTATCATGCCAATAGTGAAACCTTGTTTCTTTCTTTGCCTACTACCCCTCTTGGGAGTCAGGTGACGACACCACTGACCTGAGGCTCACGCCTCACAACAATCTCAAATTTAACGTAGAATCAAAGTTCTTTGTATGCAACCGGACTTATGTACGTGTAGGCATGCACGTCCTCTCACAATACGTTTAAACTTTCTGTATAATTAAGGTTTTACGTGTAATTGAACTTATGTGTATGTAGGCACGGGTGCCCTCTCAACTTCGCCGCCCCTGCTTACCGCTACCCTGCCTATTCGGGTGCACAACCCGCATACATATATACCCCGCTTCAAACTTGCTCCCCTTACAACATATACTACATTCACTACCCCTCTACGCTTAACCTACGAAACCTGACTCCTTGAGTATTCCGAATCCGCCGCGCTGGCTCCGATAGGTGCGGGTGGTACATCCACTGTGGCCCTGGTGTGTTTGGGCGTTCTTGGTCGTGGCGGTGATGGGGTTTTATACATGCAGGTGGTAGTGGAAGTCGTGGCGGTAACGGGGCATGTATTGCGTGTCTTCGCCTTGGTGGTTACAGTCGCCGCAACGCGGTGTACAATGGCGATGGCACCGTCGTCATGTAGTGGGCTGTGGAGCCACGCCACGGGTATCGTTATCTTTGCGTGGAGGCCTCCTTTGTGCAGGCGGCACTGCTGCCTGCGCTCTTGTAAGGTGTAGGTGCGTCCGCTCGCTCGCTTACCCCCCGTTGTCAACCGCTAAAATCGCCGGTGTGCCGTCTGTTATCCGCCGAGGACGCCGCCCGACACTTCCTAGTAATGATACTTTTGTTACCTTGATTTTTCCTCGCTTACAGGGTACCTACTTACCACGCTATAAAAATGGTTTCCGTTCGCTTGCGACCCGAAATAATCGCACGGATTCCTGGCTCTCCGCTTCCTGTTCCCGGGAGCCGCTGGTGTACCTGAGGTTTGCCGCGTCCTTTATGGGATGCCGCTGGATTCCCGAATGGAATTTTAGTTTGCCGCTGGGTTTACAATGACCGCGCTGCCAGAATTCCACGACGAAAAAGGCGGAAACAGCAATGATCAAGAGTTGGCTGTGGTTGCCGCCTGACAGCTGTCATTCTTGACACGGCCCGCGAGTAGAGAGGTTGCGAGATCGTGTCAACCCCACCGGGTGACCGCAACACGGTTAAGCGCCAATTAAGTAAGTAGTAAGTAATTTTATGCGTAGCAATTTCTTTAAAGTTTAACACTTAGCAGTCCATATAAAGTTTAAGCGTAAACGTCTATAGATGTAAAAAAACACAGCTATTGTTATCACAAAATTGTATCAGACTATCATATGACTTATAAATTGATCATCACTGTTGTTAAAGCTCCGTCACATAAGCAGTTTTTCATACAGTAGTATGAGTAGATTGCACGTATTTTTATAAAGAACGGTAGATCGAGCGACACTAGCGCCATCTGACATGAAAAAGTATCCATCTTCCAAATTTTGGTGCAAGCAAAGCTTAAGAAGAATAATTTGACACATGCTGGGGCTAAGGGTGTTTTTACACTTTGCAAGTTAAATTATATTTCCCACTCGTTGGTAACTTTTCTAACATTTTTCACAGTCAAAAACTGCAATTTAACAATGAACAGGACACAAAAAATGTTAGCAAGTATATTTCTTGTATAGTGAGAATGCCTATAACAGGGATCGCAGAATTTTGTACATGAATAGGCAAGGCGGAAGAAACTTCAATAGCTAAGTCTGAAGTTCCTTTATATTTACAAACGCAACATCTTGCGTGATGCATAAGATTGCGTTGAACGCATCTATATGAAAATCGGCCAAAAAGAGATAAAAAAAATTTAAAAAAAACCGGCACATTCAAAGATGCATGATTCAATTACATGATTCAATTACTACAATCTACTCAGCAGCCGCAATGAACTGACAAATAAAAGAAAAGGGCTTATTGTCTTAGAACTTTATATTCCGGCCTTCATTTTGACACACAGGGAGTATTTACCTTTTTATTCTGAAATTTCTGAAAGTTCTTTTCCGTTTCAGTATTCATGGAAGTGTTCCGGATAAACCTATAATTTATAGTCTAAGAGCCCGTGGCTGCCAAACCTTCGTCATTTTATAAAAGTTGAAATTTCGTCAGTGCATACTTCCAACTGAAGCAGCATCGTTAGTCTATTATAAAGCTTGAGTCATAGTGGCTTTAACAGATATCGTGCAAAAATTTGCAGAAAAATATACCTTTCTTTCGTCATTTTATAAGGACTGATTTTCATATATGGTCTTCATCACGATATAAGAAGCCACTAGCCTCATTGCCAGACACTTTCCATAGTGGTATGTCCAGCCAGACAATTTTTGTAATGCAAAACTGTACTTTTTCATAAAATGAAAGCTGAAAGTCTTTTACGGCAAACAAAATTTCAAAAGTCTTTCTAAAGATCTTGTATTCGAATTTCAGTATAAAATTGCTTCGATGTTCTTTGAAGTTTAGAAGAATTAAAAGTGTCTGGCTAATCAAATCCACTATGGAAAGTGTCTGGCATTAGGGAGCTGGTAAGAAACCTAACACACAAAAAGCTGCTTCTAGCTCCACCGCACCCACCTTAAATTTACCTGTATCGTCTTCACAAACTGGATCTGACATTCGTGGAGAGAGCCCTGATGACCCTGCCGTGCCGCTTCGTAGATCAATTTTTGTCTCAAAGCTGCACGCTTCGCTTTATTAAAAATTTCATTTTTTCTAAACATAATCTTACATCTGTTCATATTGTCGATACAATATTGGCTCAATCTTTTTGGCCTGAACATTTTGTTGTACATTTATACACCAAAAGGTCAAAAAACTTAATTGCCAATACCTTAATGGTGCCCCAAGCGTGAATATAGACCTGCTCAGCATAACTATAAATTTTCAAAAAGTTCGCGGTTGACGCTCGAAATTAAGTACTGTTTTTCTTAATAGTTTTACTTTTACAGCTCAAGTGATAGCATTAACATAGACCTGGTTAAAGCCTGATAATTTTAATTCTGAGCTTTTTTTTAGTTGTAGCTAACTGGAAAGAAGACTTAAGTAGGAAAAAACACATATTAGCTGTGTTTTTGGATTTAAGACGTGCATTCGAGACAATCGACCAAAACTTAATGCTGAAAAAGCTTTCTTACATTGGCGTTTCTGGTATAGAACTAAAATGGTTTCAAGACTTCCTAATTAACAGATGCCAAAGAACAGTGATTGGAACGTCCGTATCGGATAAGAGAGAGGTACCTGTTGGTCTACCTCAAGGGTCTGTGCTGGCACCCATACTGTTCAATATATATATTAATGATATAACTAGCTCCATAAAGCACTGTGAAATATAATTGCTTGCTGATGATACAATGCTGATGATAAGTGGGAACAATATTACTGAAATATATGCTAAGCTGCAAGAAGATCTTACCAGCGTATATAGTTGGTTATGCATAAACGAGACTGAAACTGAATGTCAATAAAACGAAATTTATGGTTATATCTAGACGCAATTTTCAAAACAGTGAGCTACAAAACTTAAATATAAATAACGAACTAATTGAAAAGTCAGCACCACAAAATACTAGGGAATAAAAATAGATAATGCGTCTAATGACATCGAGTGTGCAACGTCTATGTTCTACAGATCGCGCAACAGCTTCTTTACACACTGTGTTCCTATTCACTATGCTAGCGTTGAACCTAATAAACCACCATGGTTCTCAGGGAATCTTGTGAGACTAAAAAACATGTAGACTTTAAAAGCGCTTTAAGAGATATGGGGCATCTGAAGAATATTCAAAATATTTAGTTGCTCGTTAAAACTTTCACTTCCATGATCAACAAAGCTATAAGTGCTACTTAACTCGTTGTGAAATTAACTTTTTCCGTAATCCCAAACAATTTTATGGATCTGATCATGATGCTGTGGAACTATACGCTGAATTCTTTAGGTCAACCTATTCGTCTAATAGTATCAAGTCATTATCCGCATTATTGCATAAATAGTTCAAATTGTATTCTGAATCCTGTAATTGACCACAACACAGTATTTCAAAGTTTTTCAGCAGTGAAGCCAACAAATTCTCCGGGTTACCGGTTGTGTACTCAAGCACTGCGCTGTGAGTTTATCGGAACCGATTTTGAAATTATTTCAATTATCTATGAATTCTGCTATATTTCCTTCAATTTGGAAACAGTCATTTATTATTCCCCTACATAAAAAAGGTAGTAGGTCTAATATTGAAAACTACAGGGGCAATACCCCTCGCTCTCAGCTATCCCTAAAACCTTCAAGCAAATAGTTACATGCCAGCTTCAACATACGTGCAAATCTTTATTATCTTCGTGCCAACATGGTTTTGTTTTCCGAAGGTCAACCACCACCAACTTACTGGAGTTTACTTCCATAGTAAGGGACGGCTTCCTGTCTAAACAACAAACAGATGTGATATACACCGATTTTAGTAAGGCTTTCGACTCTGTTAACCATAAGCTACTGATTCACATGCTTGAACTAGTAGGTTTTCCGAAGCGATTATTATTATGGCTCGCAAGCTACCTTACAAACAGGAGTCAAAACGTTTTGTATAAAAATATTGCATCTAAGATAATTATTGTAACCTCGGGCGTACCTCAGGGTAGTCATTTGGGCCCATTTATTTTTACCCTTTTCATAAATAACCTACCACTAATACTTAAACATTCCCGGGCTCTTATGAATGCGGATGATGTAAAACTTTGCCATACATACTTGCCCTCGGACTTGTTTAGTCGAAACCTCGCATGCACAGCGAACCTACTCGTTTTAAACTACTCAAAATGTAAGCTTATGACATTTCACCGAGTAAAGCCATTTTTGACACTATATACTCTAAATTCTACACCTCTGGAGCGATTATCTACCGTTAATGATTTAGGTGTACTTTTCGACTCAAAACTATATTTTAATACGCATATTTCATCCATTGTAAATAAACCAACGGGTATACTCGGCTTTGTCAAACGTTGAGCCAAAGAGTTTAACTATCCCTATCTCATGAAGATCCTATACACTTCCTTGGCCCGCTCAGTACTTGAATATTGCTCGTGTGTCTGGTGTCCTGGGCACAAAAATCTTTTAACGCGGTTTGAGTCTGTGCAGAAAGAATTTTTAATATTTGCACTTCGCGGTCTTAATTGGGATTCTAGCATTCCACCTTACAGCAGTAGGCTTCTTCTCATTAATGTGCCTACTCTTGAAAACCGTAGAATTCTACTTGGGGTGTTGTTCATCCATAAGTTGGTCATCGGTGAGATTGACTCTTCTGAATTGCTAGCTCTGGTTAATTTCGCTGTTCCCTATAGGATGTCGAGACACTACGTGCCTTTTCTTTTATCGCTATGTCGCCTAAACTTCGCAAACAATGACCCTCTGCGGATTTGGTGTGCGCACTACAATGACCTGTAAAATGTATAAGTATCGAATGTTCGCTCCTGCATTAAATAGCCTGATACTTTCTAATTTGACCTGATATTTTATAGTTTGATATTCTCTCTGAATCAATTTGAATTTCTAAATGCATAAGTTTACTTTTATTTAATGTTATTCTTATAATTTATAAGTTATAATACTTTTATGTACAAACTTTATACTTTACCAGTCGACCGTTTTCGTTTTGTGTCGACTTTAAATAAATAAATAAATATAAGCCTTGACGTTCCAGGAAACTGTCCCTGCGGCCATAGTCGGGATAAAATAGATTATTTATTTATTTATTTATTTATTTATTTATTTATTATTTAAAGTCGACGACAAACTATGGTCGACTGCATAATATAAAAGATATATAAATATACAACTCAAAAGATAAAATTTAAGATATATCGAGCTTTCAACAATGTTATATTACAAACAAAGAAATATTAATGAACATTACTATTTAATTTCAGAATATAATAATAATAAGAAATATGAGCAGAAATAAGATCTTATGCCGAAATCTTATACTGGCGGAATGCATCAGATTCCGCTCAGCATGACTTCGGAATGCAGTGGATTCCAATCTCCCTGTTGGAATGCAACAAGATTCCAATCAGCATGTCATGGGAATCCGGCAGTGCTAAGAGTAGTGTAATGAGGATACGCCATCACAAGGCATAAAAAAGTAACATGACCCGTGTTGTTGGAATGCACCGGATTCCAATCAGCTCGATGCCTGACCCATAAGATTATACTGCCGGAATGCATACGATTCCGGTCAGTGACTCTTGAAAAAGCATGTTTTTTAGATGAGTCTAACAAGCAATTGAGAAACTCATGTTGAGCAGTGGGAGTTAAAAAGTTTGAATCATTTATATTAACCCAACTAACTGTTGGCAAGTTAAAGTCACCAACAACAACAAGTCGATCGTTATCTCCCAACTGCGAATGCAAATCACAGATGGCCGAGCTATGACTAGCATAAACATCCATATACGAACAGCAAACAATTACGCTATAGCTACCGAATGAAAGCCTAACTGCTATGAATTCGATATGGGAGATATTGTCCAGCGAAATCAACTCAGACGATAGGTTAGATTCAACAGCAATAAGGACACCTCCCGCTCTAGAGATGCGATCACGCCGATAAACAGCATATTTATTTGAAAAAAACCTCAGAATTGTAATTATCAGGCTTTAGCCAGGTCTCCGTAAAAGCTACAACTTGTGCAGAAAAGTTGAAAGAATTAAGGAAGAATGGAACAAGTTTTGATCGTAAACCACGAACATTTTGATAATTAATGAGAAGACGGGACAGATCAGCAATTACCTTTGTGTTGTTATTACTGTGTTCGTCATACCGTTTTTTGGCTGTAATAAAACAGGTTCGGCCCTCGCCTTTCTCGTGAACAAGTGAACCACAGTATGCTTGGGCCAAAAAGAGGAATCAAGTACCTTATCGAAATATTCATCTGAAAGGGATATTTTAAATGAGGAGATGTCTCTCTCATATTTAAAGTTAAATTTATACACATTGATGTTACTAGTGGGTGCAACACCAAGTTTAGAGCAAACGTAATGAGCAATGTCATTTTCGGTAAGCGAGGCGTGTAATCGGGACACAAATACAGCCCTACGAGGTGGCACGGCAGTCACCTGCAAAGGAGTAGCGGATAGCGCACCAGAGAGCTGGGAAGGTGCGGCCGTTATAGCGTTGGTTATCGAGCCCGTACTATTTTTTTCAGGTACACTTGTATCGCTAGCAACAACCCCAGTATCGGTAACTGTTATTGTTGGAGCTAAAAATACCGGTGGAGGTGTAGGATGAATTGGGGAGTCCAGCGAAATCAACATTGGTGACGTAGAACAAACAGCCGCAAAGGTACCACTATTAGTTCGTGCATCGTTTAATTTGCCAGAGATCGTCTCACTGGAAGTCTCGACACAACCTTGTGGATATTCTTGTGGAGATTTCTGAGCTGCATTGTTCATAACGTCTTTGGTTAGCCTGTTCGTATTAGTCAACGCGGTTGAAGGGACATTCGTAGGAGGACAGCTTTGCCCCTGACTCGAAGACAAGTTGGAGTCATTGTTGGGCATACATTTCTTTCGTTTTGGGGATTCAGATATCACTTTCAATTTTTTAAAGTGAGCCTCTATCGTTTTGAATCTTTCGTTAAGGTCACGAAACCCAATAAAAATGTTGTTGAACTCTTTCTGAGTTTGCCTCATAAAAGCTCGCATGTCATTTTCTACGGAACGACAATCATGACATGTCCAGTTCAGTCCAATTTTGCTGGATATTAGGTCAACCACCCGACCACCTATGTGAGAGAAACCGGCACAGATAACATGAGCCATATTATCACAGAGCCAACAACAAACATAAGTATCACCACGGGAAATTTTCTTTTGATTGGTGCACTTCTTGACACAGCAATCCAACATAATTGCAAAGTTAAACAAACCCAAAAGAAAAATAGGCAAAAGAAACTATAAGTATAAGATAAATTGAACAGCTGTTCAAAAATTATGGGTAAGAGTTATTTCGGAGCACTGGATGCAAATCGCAAGACAGCGTATAGCTAGCAGCGAACACAACACAAAGCAAAAAGGGCACACAATGACTTCCTAATAGCAGCTACCAACAAAAAGGTATGCAGTTATCACAAATTTTTGTGAAAATCTATGATATATGAACACACAGACTGAATGTTTAAATTGCACAAAAAGCCACTATGTATATTGCACTGTGTAAAGATTTAATACGAAATTAAACTTTTAAACTGTTTTCTATTCTATGAATAAATATTTATGAAAGATAAAACTTGTTTACAAAGTAAAAAGAATAACAATTCGATTATATTGCACTTAGTGGTGGGTGATAAATGAGACCGCCTCCATTTCCGCTCTCGCAATCTTTTCTGTGGACGTTATACCCAGAGCAGGTCTGCAAAGCAGATCTTGCAGCTAGTTTGGTCTCTTGGATCGCTGCAATGCGGATGTTATGCCGCTTCATAAAATCAACTATCTTCGTGATCTTCCCAGTTAACCCATTACAGTTTAACTGCAGTATTCTGCAGTGCAACGGGGGAGACGTCGCCACTCCACCATCCCTTACACGTGACACCCTGACAAGAATGTGATCGTCCTAAAAAGATCCTTTTCCGGCAAACGCAGCAAAACCATTTCTCTGGGCCGGGATCTGGTACAGATCCCGGATTGGGTTCGATACTTTCCCGGAGCAGGAGAACATAGCGCACTCCCGCTGTTGGGGGTGACAATTTGTGGGAGGGACGCAACAAATTAAATGGGGTTACACTGAAATGACCGCCCTTGGTCGGAAAAAATCCCGACTCGTCGACGGTATAAAACCGGCTGCCTTGGGAAGCCATCGCTTCAGCTTCTGCAATTTATTCCGGCTGGTAGAATACCTGAAATCATACCGCATTTCTCGGCTGAAGCCGCAAACTTAGCAAGAGAACGTGACCTGGCGATACATTTCGACCTTGGAGACCCTCATTTTAGGAGTATCGACTTGGATATTATGCGGCAGGTAAATGAACACAAATGTACCAAATGGGAGGAACATCTCAAGAGCTGCACCCTCTCTGCGGGTGTTGGTAAAAGTGGTCAACTGTGGTCAAATCCCTTTCCAATCCAACTAAACACAACGATAAAGTATCCATAGTAAGCTGGGTTGATTTGCATGGACGAAAGTTAACCCATATCGCGCCATCGATTTTTCGATAGGTTTTGGGCTCAGGAAAAAAAAGTTCCACTAAGCATACCCAAAAAAATAATTTTGGAGCCTGCAAAATTTGAGTTTTTGGACTTTTTTCTTTGATTTTAAGGTTTTTTCATGACCTACTTTCCAAATTTTCATTTGATTTTAAAATTTTCATGTATACCCCGTCCGACTCAAAATTGTCCGCTAAAAACTTTGGCGATAACAGTTTTTTGAAAAAAAATTTTTTTTTGGGTTTGAGGAGTGTTTTTTTTTTAAGTGGGATAGGAACTATGAGACAAATTCGTTTTCATCGGCAACACTTTTGCACGTTTCTGAAAAAACCCTTAAAAAAAATGGCGAAAAAATAAATTTTTTCACCAAAACACTCTTCAAAACCCAAAAAATATTTTTTTTTTTTTTAAACAGTTATCGCCAAAGTTTTTAGCGGACAATTTTGAGTCGGACAGGGTATACATTAAAATTTTAAAATCAAATGAAAATTTTTTAAGTAGGTCATGAAAAAAACCTTAAAAATCAAAGAAAAGAAAGTCCAAAAGCTAAAATTTTGCAGGCTCGAAAATTATTTTTTTGGGTATGCTTAGTGGAACTTTTCTTCCTGAGCCCAAAACCTATCGAAAAATCGATGGCGCGATATAGGTTAATAAATTGACCCAGCTTAATCCATAGTCTTCGGCGACATAACTTTATCTGATTCGAAGAAATGCGCAGGCGCCTTTTGCCGACAATTTATAATGCATTCTTCTGTAGAAAAAGCCAGACGTCGTGCAAACAGACGGGCATATAAACACAAACACGTCGTGCCACCCATTACCATTACTCACAGAGGTTGAATCAGCGATTCACAAGTCTAAGCCCTCCAAATCAATAGGCCCAGACGGAATAGCCATGCCAATGCTAAAACACCTTGGCGCCGAGGGAATAAACTACATAACGCACGTTTTCAACCTATTGCTGCAGCCCTTGGTCACTCCTGAACAATGGAAAATGGAAGGATAATTCCACTACTAAAGCCTGGCAAACCAGCTAACGAAGGCGAGTCATATCGATCGATATCACTGCTTTCGCTAGTAGCGAAGACATTCGAAACCGTTTTGCTCCCTCATTTCATGGTAAATCTTCGCCTAGCCACGCACCAACATGGCTTCCGCAAAATGCAAAGCACCATCAGCGCGCTATAAACACCCAGATTAATTACGGACAAAATCATGAAAAACCCCATAATAGGACGGTGCTCGTGGCACTTGACCTGTCAAAAGCTTTTGACACAGTCAACGACGGCACGCTACTCCAAGTCTTAGAAGTCTCACACCTTCCCCTTGTTAGATGAACCGCAAATTATCTGAATGGTCGACAAGCGTCAGTTCAATTTAGGAACGAAATCTTAAAACTTAGGAAAATTAGGCAGGGGGTGTCCTATCCGCTCGTCTGTTTAATTTATACATACCAAAACTCCCTCCCGCACCAGAAGGAGCTACAATTATTTCCTATACCGACGGCTGCACGATTATGGCAACATAACTTGGCCCTTCAATTCATGAATTAGCTTTTAAAATAAACAGCTATCTTCCCGATCTTTATAGTTTCTTCACCTCGCGCAACTTGGCATTATCACCGACAAAATCCACGGTCACTCTGTTTACAACGTGGAAGGAACAAATGTCGCAAATATTGGACGTTCACGTCGATGGTGTCACACTACCGCCTATCAGTAACCCAGAGATCTTAGAGGTAACGTTCGATAGTATTTAAAGTACAAAGCCGCAACAAAATCCTCAAGTCGCTTGCCGGCAGCACCTGGGAAAAATATAAAGAAATGTTGCTAACCACGCACAAAATAATTTGCCGGCCGCTCATGAGCTACGCGTCAGCAGTTTGGTCGCCTGGTCTTAAAACACATACTGGAAAAGGCTGCAGGCCTGTCAAAATGCTGCTATCAGAACTTCCACCGAATGTCTTCTTAAGAACCCCTGAACACGAACTACCACCCCTATTCTGCATTTCGACTTGGATTGGAATTTTTTCGATTTGGCAACTTTGGTATTCTGTGTTCCAATCTCTTTCGATCCAACTTCGAATCGTTCGATTTTGTGTATTCTGCATTTCGATCGTAGTTCCGTTTTTCTAAGTTGCAAATTTGTTGGCGGAAAAATATTTTATTTTTATTTTTTTATTAATTTATAACAGAATTTTAACAAAAATGTAAGTACAACTTGTTGAGAAACGTAAAAGGCAGATAGTGATTGTTTTTTATATGTTTCCAACACAAGTGCAGTATGAGACTTTGGCTAATTTAATGGCAACAAAGCTGGATATGATGACTCCTGGGAAGCCAGCCTTCGCATAAAATTCTTGCTTCGCTTGTATTTTCTCCTCTTATCCACTGAGGGCATAATTTTGGTTGAATTACATCCAGAAACGTAGACATTGACTTTCACACTATTGACTCTCCCATTCCTATATTATAATCTGCCCCTATTCCATGCTGGTAACTGCCTTCTGCAAAAAATCTCAAAGCAGCTCCTACAATATTAGTCCTTGGACGAATTTGCCCTGCAAAAGTATCTAACACATACTTGAAAGCATCCTTATTAAGTCGAAAGTTTTTTTTGAACCGAAATAAGAAAATAAGTCATTAAACTTTACCACTTTTATGTTCAATTTCTTACAATTCGTTACTCATCTCAAATGGATCACACAAATCTCGCGAAAACGTAAACAATCCATGCGGAAAGAATAAATAAATCTTCATAAAGTATTTTAGGCCAGTGCAATGAAATTAGCATCCATAAAATTCAGAAAATGTCAACTATATTCGTGCAGGAATCCCGATCACCAGTCGCTACCACGCCTCCTGACCCTCACACCATATGCCAGCACAGAAGCTATTAGACTGCGACATCGAACTGATACCTTCGTCGACGTCACTTTCCTAGAAGCTCTAGGTGTAGCTCTGAAGACTTTCCAACGGATGCTTTTGTCGCGCTATGCTGCCGAGCTACACCAGAGAAACACCTTGAAACGTTAGGGAGTGACTATTCGGCCAAGGATGCCGCCTTCGAAATCATAAGCAGTCTAAGTGGATGTCATTGCGTAATGGGTTACAAGGCCCTGGGTAAAATTTTTAAAATCTAGATCAAAGTTTGCAGACCTCTGTGTTCACAACATTGATTTCAATAGTTTTCGTTAAATCAAAATGATATTTTAGAATGAAAGTCGACCGATTTTAAGTTGAAAGATGTTAACTGCTGTTTTCCGGCCTTATGATATAAGAGCTCGTTATGGATGACCGCGTAGCTTCAGTTTTCATACTAGTTCGACTGTCCACTACTTTAGGTAGTAGCACACACGGTCATTAGTTCGACTGTCATGGGAAAGCTTTTGCTTCACCACTTTGAGTGTTCTTGCGAAGGACAACGCCTCACCTGGTAAATATATGTGCCTACGTATAGGTGTTATTTAATTGGTGGATAGGTTATAATCAATGTGATTCACTAGTTTGGATAGGGCCGCCAACTTTATGTCAAGCCGGGAGACTTGGGTGTTGAAGGATGAAGTGTGAAAATCAAAATTAACATTTCAGACGCTATTGTATAGTTTCGCAAATAAACAACAGATGTTTGAACGTACGCCCAAGTGATTTTTCAAACTCTTCACATACGTACATATGTATATCCTCAACTTAAGTATTAGGTAAGAATCATTTCAAATGAATGTTTATGCCCCTAGAACCTACTAAAGGATTTTGCATCACTTATTCTTCGCTTATTCTTTCAGCCAATCGCTATATAAATTTTTTTTTTAAATCGGCACCTTTTTTGGGTATTTTTTTTTTTTAACAACTTGAGGATAATTTAAAACATGTTCGCTTGGGTCATTTTATTTGAATTCATTGTTCTTTATAAATTTTTTGAAAAAAATATGCAAATTGAGCATATAAATTTATTATATAACTTTTCTTTTCGTGTTTTGTTTTAATAACTTGGTGAATTGGGTGATGCAAAGTCCGTGTTAAGCTGACATCGAAGATGCCTGTTTTTTTAAAAAACTTTTGAACAGTTAGAAACAGTTAAATTTCGCAATTAGTTTCTTATAACTGGGCAGTGATGCGCATCCGTTGATACCACTTTCGACCATATCCGACCAATTTTCGACATGAACAATAAATGGCCTAAACAGTCTTAAACGAGTAGAAAATATAGTAACCCGCCGGACGCCGCCGCGCCGATATTTTTTACGTCCGGCGGCGGCGTGCGAAAACCGACCAAAATCGGCGGCGGCTGCGTTTATTGGCGGCGTATATCTCTACTACATAGTGAGGCCAAGGAGCTCAACATTAAAGAGCAAAACGAAATGCTGAACAGGCAGTTTTTGTTAAATTGTCATAAACCAGGACATTCTACCAAACAACTGCTTGATCTAGCCGCACCTCCACGGGGGTTAAGGGAACATCTCCATAAGCACTATCACAACATCCGGTACCTGCAAACTCAGCCGTTTGATCCAAATAAGCATAAGCAGGACCTAAGCCAAATCCACACAGAATCAGTGAACACTTTTGCCAGAACGCGCCCAGTGAATCCTGTTATTAATATGCAACATCCTACCCTTTCAGAAGATGAAAGCACACTACCAAGGGAGACACGAGTCACCCTGGCCCAACTTCGTTCTGGATACTGTAACAGGTTAAACTCTTCACTCGTCCAGAATCAACCCCGACATTCGTAATGTATGTCCTGCATGGATGTGTCCCCACATGACACCATCCATATTTTCAATTGTAATGTGGAACCTACGCCTCTGACACCTATCTCCCTATGGTCCGCCCCTGTTGAAACAGCCAGTTTCCTTTGACTCCCGCGAGGGAACTTTGATGACAATTTGTGAGTGGTCGTGCCCATTGAATGCGGCTAAGCATTGTTAACACAAAAACAACAACTATGATGAGATCCCGCCCGCTTATGCAACCGTTTGATCCAGATAGCATGAAGCGGCGTTATTCCCTTGTAAAAAAAAGAAATAATGCTCGCGGGCACTATTAAACTTTCTCAACTAGCTTTATGTCCCTTTTCTCCGCGCGATTTTGTATTCCAAATTTTCTGTTTATTTTTCTGAAATACAGGAGTAAAAAAGGTACGTTTCCATTTCATTCGTTAGTACTGTCAACAACATCTGTGTTTGCGGAAAGTAAACAAATAAATTATTTATTTAAACAACAATACTCAAATTCAAGGCGAATCTACACATATTAACGTGTGTAGTTACATAAAAATATCTTGTGAAAGTGTAAAAAGTGATGTTATTACTGTAGTAACTGTATTTTTTTTACCTATATGTAAATTGTTTTTGTTTTCATCGGCCTATTGATAAATGATTCAAGGTTCGATTCGAGCTCAAGGCCAGAACAATAATCTTTTTCTAATGATAATTATTGTTATTTTTTAATTTTTCTAAATTTGAAAAATTGTATTTTGTTTTTGGAATAGTAAGTAGAAAATTTTTCAGACAAAAACTAACACACAAAAAAACACAAAAATAACAATAATTATCATTAGAAAAAAATTATTGTTCTTGCCTTGAGCTCGAATCGAACCTTGAATCATTTATCAATAGGCCGATAAAAACAAAAACAATTGTTAATAAACCATGAGCACTTGGGAATGTCAAACAAATTAATTGACAATAAACAAAAATCAGGCATTATCAGTGATTTGCACCAGATGGCGCAACACTGAATAAATATAGTTGGTAAAAGGAATAGAAGTAGCAAATTTGCCAGTCAATCAAACCACCGCTGTATAGCTAAATGGTTAGCGCAGCGTCCCTAAAGCGTACTGATGATGAAGGCTTAGCACCCTTCGAAATGGATCTATCTGCGCAGCTATGGCAGGTTGTCTGAAAAATTTTCTATTTACTATTCCAAAAAAAAAGTACAATTTTTCAAATTTGGAAAAATTAAAAAATAACAATAATTATCATTAGAAAAAAATTATTGTTCTGGCCTTGAGCTCGAATCGAACCTTGAATCATATATGTAAATTGTTTATAAAAATTGAACTGATTAATACTCCTTGGGAGCCGCTCAGATAATATTTATGCCAAATCTCGGGGGTCAAACCTCTTTAGTTTCCGAATAAAATGAAATAGACCCTTGATGTACAGCCAACCCTTCTATTTTACTTTACCTTTTTATTTTATTTTAAATTTGTTTATTTCATTTTGTATTATTTAATTTTATTCTACTTTTGTTATATTTTAATATTTTTTATTTTGACAATTGTTTTTGTTTTATCGGCCTCTTGATAAAGGATTCAAGGTTCAATTCGAGCTCAAGGCCAGAACAGTAATTTTTTTTAATGAGAATTATTTATTTTTTTATAATTGAAAAATTGTATTTTGTTTTTGGAATAGTAAGTAGAAAATTTTTCCAGACAGCCTGCCATAGCTGCGCAGATAGATCCATTTCGAAGGGTGCTAAGCCTTCATCATCAGTACGCTTTAGGCATGCTGCGCTAACCATTTAGCTATACAGCGGTGGTTTGATTGACTGGCAAATTTGCTACTTCTATTCCTTTTACCAACTATATTTATTCAGTGTTGCGCCATCTGGTGCAAATCACTGATAATGCCTGATTTTTGTTTATTGTCAATTAATTTGTTTGACATTCCCAAGTGCTCATGGTTTATTAACAATTGTTTTTGTTTTTATCGGCCTATTGATAAATGATTCAAGGTTCGATTCGAGCTCAAGGCCAGAACAGTAATTTTTTTTAATGAGAATTATTTATTTTTTTATAATTGAAAAATTGTATTTTGTTTTTGGAATAGTAAGTAGAAAATTTTTCCAGACAGCCTGCCATAGCTGCGCAGATAGATCCATTTCGAAGGGTGCTAAGCCTTCATCATCAGTACGCTTTAGGCACGCTGCGCTGACCATTTAGCTATACATCGGTGGTTTGTTTGACTGATAAATTGCTACTTCTATTTCGCTTTACCAACTATATGTAATCAGCGTTGCGCCATCTGTTGCAAATATCTGGTAATGCTGGATTTGTTTATTGTCAATTACTTTGTTTGACATTCTCTAGTGCTCTTGGTTTATTAACAATTGTTTTTGTTTTATCGGCCTCTCGATAAAGGATTCACGGTTCGATTCGAGCTCAAGGCCAGAACAATAATTTTTTTTAATGATAATTATTATTTTTTTTAGTTTTTCTATAAAATTATTTTTCTAAAAATTATTGTTCTGCCCTTGAGCTCGAATCGAACCATGAATTTTTTATTTTGTATTATTGTAATTTATTTTTTGTTTCCATTTTATTCCAATATGAGCATGAAAATGTTTATAGTAATTTAAAAATGGTAAAAGAAAAAGAAATAAAGTACACGGGCGTTATTTCCTTTTGTGGGCGGGAGTTATTTCCCTATTGAAAAAAAAAAAACTACACTCGCGGGCTTTATTTCCAACTATTAGGAAACAAAGCCCGCGGGTGTTATTTATTTACGCCCGCGAGCAATATTGCCTTTTTCTGATGGGCATTTATTCCTTTTTGAAAAACGGGTGTTAGTTCCCAAAAAAAAAAGAAAACACTTCCGTTATTGCACCTCACCGGTTAAACTCTTTCTTGCACAGAATTAACCCCGATAACTTAATGTATGTCCTGCTTGTGAAGTGCCCCCCCAAATGACACCAACCAGTGGCGTAGTAAAAGAATTATTCGAGGGGGATCACAAAATTTAAAATTCAAATTTTAAGTGATGATAAGTACTTGTTGTATGGAATAATGTTATTAGGAGGAAATAGTATTGTATTTATTCAGTGATCCATTTATAGAAAATGTTGTAATAATTAATAGTAAAAAGCAAAATTACAAATTGATTTTCCTGTTTTTGAGCGAATCGGTCAATGACTTCTTCCACTGTGATATCAATATTTCTATTGATACTTAATAGGCCAAGTCCATTCAGCATATCTTCTCCGGTTGAATTCCTTATCCAATTTTTCACACGCCTTAAAGTTCAAAAACTTCGTTCACTGCTGGCAATGGTTACAGCTAACGTGGCTGCAATCTTCAAAAACTTGAAAACGTGTGGAAAAAGTTCTTCATTACAAAGATTCAATGCGTCCATGAATGTCTTTGGGCGATCTTCTGCTTCAACCCAACGTTGTCTCCATAGTAGGACTTTATTTTTCACCATAGATACCGCTATTGCAGTAAGTGCTGGCCACTGATCCATTATTATTTCGACAGTTTCAGAAACGTTTCCACCTACTTTTCTGACCAATTTATCGGGAATGAAATTTTCAATAATGGACAATGTGTTTTTATGCTTGATGAATCTATTAGACACTGAAGATATGTAGTGATCGATGAAAGGGATGACTGATTTGCGAAAATATTCTTCTGCTGAGCTGTTTTCGTAGTTTTCTCGGTTTTTTTGACGACTAACAATCCTAGGAACTTCAATCTTTCCTCCGATAGATTCAGCTATTTCTTTAGCATCAAGAAACATTTCTTTGAACTTTGTCTTATCTTTTTCCCTCATTTCTTTCAACAAAACAGCCAGATCATTAGCCGCTGAAACTGCTGCTGAAAGATCAACACTTTTCTCTTGAAGTTAAAAGGTTAATCGTTGAGCCAAAGAAAAAATTTCGTTAATAACAACCATTGCCACAATGAATCCTCTAGTCCTCAAATTTTGTAGATAACTGAAAGCATTTCTAGAACTTTAGCGTTTCCACAGTCATGAATTTTTTCTAAACTGAAATAAATGGGAGCAAACATTTCTTTGAAGCAGATCACAGCATCTAGTCTTTCTGTCCATCTTGTTGCACACAATCGCTTTAAACGTTCTTTCTTTGTTGGACAATTCAAAGTTTCGACGGCATCCTTGAGAATAGCTTCTCGTTTTGCTGAAGGTCTGAAGAAAGAAATTATCTGCTTTATGGATCCAAGACAGTTTCTTATGAGAGAAATCGAGCACGCTTCACCAACCGCCAAATTCAAGGAATGGCTTGCGCAATGTACATAAAGTGCAGACGGATACTCCTCTATCACTACAGCAGCACAACCATTCCGTTCTCCACTCATTGCAGCTGCACCGTCCTTTCCCTGAGAAACCAAAAACTCCAGGTTGATCTTCAGCTTCTTTGAAATGTTTATCAATGACGAAGCAAGTCCTCTACCAGTGCAATCTTCGATCGGGATGAACTGTAGAAAATCTTCTCTCAAAATTATATCATCTGCAGTTTTTTCAGTCTAACGGAAACATAGGGAGTATTGTTCCACGCCACTAATGTCGGTTGTCCCATCTGCGACTATAGTGCAGCATTCGATTGCTTTGATTTTTGAAACAATCTTTTCAAGAATTATGTACCCGCAAATTTCGATGAGTTCATTCCGAATCTGTGAAGTAAATGTTGCTTCAATGTTTGGTCACCAGAATTCACCCGAAATCTTAATAAAGATCTGAAGTTACCATCATTATGGGGTGAACTCTCGAGGGATATAGGACCAGAATCACAATGTCCTCTTAAAGCTATTTCTTGCCTGCCGATGAAAATTATTGTTTCGACGATGGAGCGAATGAACTGAATGTGAATTTTACTGCATTGCTTTGTTGTATCATATTTCAGTGTAAACACATTTTTGTTCGTTTTTTAAGTTTACAACGTTGTTGTTGTAAGGTCTAGGTAGTCGAATTTCTGGCCACCCATATTATATATAACAATAAGAACTGTGCATACGCGTATCGCTTCTCTGGCCACAATAGTCAAGGAAGAAACATTATTTTAGAAATTGGAAGGTACTTATATCATCTCATATCAATTTTTTACGAAACTAATAACATTTCCCCATCTTTTCAATTGTATTGTGGCACCTACGCCTCCAACAGCAACATCTCTATGGTCGTTTTTAAACTGCTCGTTTCCTTTGACTCCCGTTAGAGGACTTTGGTCAAAATATGTGAGTGGTCGCACCTATTGAATGAGGCGAAGCACTGTTTACACAACAACAACATTAATGTACTAGCCGGACCATCTCGAGAACTATTTGGTAAGATTTAGTTGAAACTTCTGGGTCATCTCACACCACCACCTTCTAGTTCCGTGAGGAACTTGGGATCGCCATTGTTTCGTCTGCTAAAGAATTATATCGGTGACAAGTGCCCAAACGACTTTTGTGATACAGTAGGAATGGGGGACGATTTCACCACATGGTTGTAAAAGGGAAGCCTTCAATGTACAGGACCGCTTAAAATTACTAAACGTAAAACCGGGGGCATTGTTGTTGTTGTTGTTGTAGCAGTACTTCGCCCCACCTAACAGCCGCGACCGATCACTGATTGTCATCAATATCCTCTAACGAGAGTCCAAGGAAACTTGCTGTTTCAACAGGGGTGGACCATAAGGAAAGGGGTGTTAGAGGCGTTGGTTCCACATTACAATTAAAGAGATGGTTGGTGTCATGTGGCGACACATTGCAAGCGGGGCATACAGTTTGTATGTCGGGGTTGATTCTGGATAGGTAAGAGTTTAACCTGTTACAGTATCCAGAACGAAGTTGAGCCAGAGTGACTCGCGTTTCCCTGGGGAGTATGCGTTCCTCTTCCGCGAGTTTTGGACACTTTTCTTTGATTACTGGATTCACCGGGCAATTCCCGGCATAAAGGTCCGACGCCTGTTTGTGGAGTTCACCAAGGACCTGCTTGTGTTTTTTCGCTTCATACGGCTGTGTTCTCAGGTGCCGTATTTCCTCAAAATGCTTACGGAGATGACTCCTTAAGCCCCTAGGCGGTGCTGGCTCATCAATCAAATGTCTGTTGGGATGCCCAAGTTTCTGGGTATTTAACAGGAACTGTTTGGTCAGCATCTCGTTTCTCTCCCTGATGGGGAGTATTCTCGCCTCATTATGCAGATGGTGTTCTGGGGACATAAGAAGACAGCCCGTGGCAATTCTGAGAGCAGTATTTTGGCAGGCCTGTAGCTTCTTCCAGTGGGTAATTTTTAGGCTTGGCGACCATATGGGTGACGCGTAGCACGTAATCGGTTGGCTAATTACTTTGTATGTAGTCATGAGCGTTTCTTTATCTTTTCCCCAGGCACTGCCAGCAAGGGATTTGAGGATTTTGTTACGGCTCTGAATTCTCGGAACAATTGCGGCTGCGTGCTCACCAAAATGTAGATCCTGATCAAACGTCACACCCAAGATTTTGGGGTGTAGGACAGTCGGTAGCGTAGTGCCATCGACGTGGATGTTCAAAATGGTCGACATTTGGGACGTCCATGTTGTAAATAAGGTCGCGGAAGATTTAGTCGGTGATAATGCCAGGTTTCGCGAGGCGAAAAAACTGGATAGATCAGGGAGGTAGCCGTTTATTTTATTGCATAGCTCATCGATCTGTGGGCCTGGGCCTGTAGCCATTACTGTGCAGTCATCGGCGTAGGAAACGGTTGTGACTCCTTCCGGTGGTGAAGGTAGCTTAGATATGTAGAAATTAAACAAAAGTGGGGATAGGACACCACCCTGTGGCACCCCTTGTTTAATTCTCCTTGGCTTTGATGTTTCGTTTCTAAATTGCACCGATGCCTGCCGACCACCCAGATAATTTGCGGTCCACCTTTTAAGACATGGGGGAAGGGTAGACCCTTCCAGGTCTTGCAGTAACGAGCCATGGTTGACCGTATCAAAGGCTTTTGATAGGTCTATCGCTACGAGTACTGTTCTATGGTGGGGGTTTTGATTTAAACCGCAATTTATCTGGGTGCTAATGGCATTTAGCGCGGAGGTAGTGCTATGGAGTTTTCTGAAGCCATGCTGATGAGAGGCTAGCTGCAAATTTGCTTGGAAATAAGGGAGCAAAATGGCTTCGAGTCTTTGCCACTGGCGATAGGAGAGATATCGGACGATACGACTCTCCTATGTGAGCTGGTTTACCAGGCTTTAGTAGCGGGACCACCTTGGCCATTTTCCATTTCTCGGGTATGACAAAGGTGGAAAGAGACAGGTTGAAGACCTGCGCTAAATATTTGAAACCCTCTTTCCCTAGGCTTTTAAGCATCGGCATGGCTATGCCGTCTGGGCCCACTGCTTTGGATGGTTTAGCGCGACCAATGGCGTCCTCAACCTGTTGTTGTTGTTGTAGCAATGCTCGCCCCACCTAATAGCCGCGACCGATCACAAATTGTCATCAATATCCTCTAACGTGAGTCCAAGGAAACTTGCCGTTTCAACAGGGGTGGACCATAAGGAAAGGGGTGTTAGAGGCGTTGGTTCCACATTACAATTAAAGAGATGGTTGGTGTCATGTGGGGACAAATTGCAAGCAGGGCATACATTTTGTATGTCGTGGTTGATTCTGGATAGGTAAGAGTTTAACCTGTTACAGTATCCAGAACGAAGTTGAGCAAGAGTGACACGCGTTTCCCTGGGGAGTATGCGTTCCTCTTCTGCGAGTTCTGGATATTTTTCTTCAAGTACTGGATTCACCGGGCAATTCCCGACATAAAGGTCCGACGCCTGTCTATGGAGTTCACCAAGGACCTGCTTGTGTTTTCCGCTTCATACGGCTGGGTTCTCAGGTGCCGTATTTCCTCAAAATGCTTACGGAGATGACTCCTTAGGCCCCTAGGCGGTGCTGGTTCGTCAATCAGATGTCTGTTGGGATGCCCAGGTTTCTGGGTATTCAACAGAAACTGTTTGGTCAGCATCTCATGTCTCTCCCTGATGGGGAGTATTCTCGCCTCATTATGCAGATGGTGTTCTGGGGACATAAGAAGACAGCCCGTGGCGATTCTGAGAGCAGTATTTTGGCAGGCCTGTAGTTTCTTCCAGTGTGTGGTTTTTCGGCTTGGCGACCATCTGGGTGACGCGTAGCACGTAATCGGCTGGCTAATTGCTTTGTATGTGGTCAAGAGCGTTTCTTTATCTTTTCCCCAGGTACTGCCAGCAAGGGATTTGAGGATTTTATTACGGCTCTGAATTCTTGGAACAATTGCGGTTGCGTGCGCACCAAAATGTAGATCCTGATCAAACGTCACACCCAAGATTTTGGGGTGTAGGACAGTCGGTAGCGTAGTGCCATCGACGTGGATGTTCAATATGGTCGATATTTGGGGCGTCCATGTTGTAAATAAGGTCGCGGAAGATTTAGTCGGTGACAATGCCAGGTTTCGCGAGGAGAAAAAACTGGAGAGATCAGGGAGATAGCCGTTTATTTTATTGCATAGCTCATCGATCTTTGGGCCTGGGCCTGTGGCCATTATTGTGCAGTCATCGGCGTAGGAAACGATTGTGACTCCTTCCGGTGGTGAAGGTAGCTTAGATATGTAGAAATTAAACAAAAGCGGGGATAGGACACCACCCTGTGGCACCCCTTGTTTAATTCTCCTTTGTTTTGATGTTTCGTTTCTGAATTGCACCGATGCCTGCCGACCACCCAGATAATTTGCGGTCCACCTTTTAAGACATGGGGGAAGGGTGGACCCTTCCAGGTCTTGCAGTAACGAGCCATGGTTGACCGTATCAAAAGCTTTTGATAGGTCTAACGCTACGAGTACTGTTCTATGGTGGGGATATTGATTCAAACCGCAATTTATCTGGGTGCTAATGACATTTAGCGCGGAGGTAGTGCTATGGAGTTTTCTGAAGCCATGCTGATGAGGGACTAGCTGCAAATGTGCTTGGAAATAAAGGAGCAAAATGGCTTCAAGCGTCTTTGCCACTGGCGATAGGAGAGATATCGGACGATATGACTCACCTGCGTTAGCTGGTTTCCCAGGCTTTAGTAGCGGGACCACCTTGGCCATTTTCCATTTCTCGGGTATGACAAAGGTGGAAAGAGACAGGTTGAAGACATGCGCTAAATATTTGAAACCCTCTTTCCCTAGGTTTTTAAGCATCGGCTTGGCTATGCCGTCTGGGCCCACTGCTTTGGATGGTTTAGCGCGACCAATGGCGTCCTCAACCTCTCTAGCGGTGATGGTAATTGGTGACGTGCTGAGTTTGTGTTTATGTGCGTGTCTATTGGCTCTCCGTCTATCTTTGTCGACCGTAGGATGCATTATATATTGTCGGCAGAAAGCGCTCGCGCATTTTTTCGCATCCGACAGCACCTTATCGCCAAAGGCGATGGAAACTTTGTCTTTGTGCTTAGTCGGATTCGATAGGGACTTTACGGTGGACCAAATTTTACCTACACCGGTAGAGAGGTTACAACCTCTTAGGTGCTCTTCCCATTTCGCCCGCTTGTGTTCGTCCACAAGCAATCTGATGCGTTGGTTTATATCCCTTATTTGGGGGTCGCCTGGATCAAGCTGTCTTATAAGGTCGCGTTCCCTCGCTGAGCTCGCGGCCTCCGCCGGGAAGTGGGGCCGGATTTCGGGAATTCTCCCGGCGGGAATGAAATGTGCCGAGGCGGATTCAATGACCTTACGGAAGGCACGCTCCCCTTGGCGGGCATCAGTCGGGATAGGGAGGGCAGCAAAGCTGCTGTCTGTTGCAGATTTATATTCTTCCCACTTTCCTTTTTTGAAGTTTATGAAAGTGAGTTTTTCGGTGACGATGAAGTCGGCGGTACGCTCGAACGAAATAAGTATGGGCAGGTGGTCGGATGCCAATGTTACCATCGGCTGCCAGTTGACGCAGTTTACGAGTTCTGCGCTCACGATTGAGATATCTGGCGAGCTATGACAGCTTCCTACCATACGTGTGGGGGCGTCTCCGTTTATTGTGCAGAACGTCGTTTCGTCTATTTGATCCGCCAACATCTCACCCTACTGTCCGCCCGCAAGTTTGAATGCCATAGGTCGTGATGGGCATTGAAATCGCCTAAGATAATGCGATTGTTGCCAGTGAGTAAGGCCTCGATATTAGGGCGGTATCAAATATATAATATTGCACAGAGTGGTGTATAATACACGCGAGGCCGCCTCCATTTCCGCTCTCGCGGTCTTTCCTGTGGACATTATAACCAGAGCAGGTCTGCAATGCAGATCTTGCTGTGAGTTTAGTCTCTTGAATCGCAGCAATGCGGATGTTGTGCCGCTTCATGAAATCGACTATCTCCGTAATCTTCCCAGTTAGTCCATTACAGTTGAACTGCAGAATTCTGAAGTGCATGAGGGGTGACGCCGCCACTCTAGGGGTAAGTGAGGGGTGACTACGCCTAGGTTGTGGAAGGCCAGGACGCAATTGCTGTTGTGGCCTTGGGACTGGGCGCCCTTGGGCAAGCATTGGTGTACCCGGATGATTTGGGTTTGCGACCTGGCAACATGGCGCGATGAAACCCGTCGAGGGGTTGGCGTCGCGGAGACCAGAACATCTAGGAAAGCGGCACCACCCAAGGCAGGAGCTGCATTGAGCGGATGTCGCAAACCTATATATTCTGTGCTGGCAGACGGTGCAAACGGAGGCAGGGACTAAGAGTCTGTTTCCCTGACCTGCACGATTGCTGCCAGAAAAGAGGGGGGGGGGGGGGGGGGGGGGAAGAAGACGGGGGCAGGGGCTGATGCTCAGCATTGCTACCAGCTCTACTACGAAGGTAGTAGTTATGAGTGGTATCAGCTGTTTGAGTTGTTGGCGCCGTGGGGCGCGAGCAGCAGCGGGTACTTGTTGTGGCTTGCTGAGCAGCGAAGCTGCTGGAAGGTAGTGGGGATACGCTTAGGCGTAGACTACGGGACGCCCTTGGGCGTGAGCAGCAAGGAGCCACAAAAGATTTATAAAAGTTACGTGGACGTCGGGTTTTGGGATCAAGCCCAGAACAACCTGTCCGATGCAACCATCCCTTGCACGAGACACACTGAACAGAGTATGACCGTCCTAAAAAGATTTTTTTCTGGCAAATGCAGCAAAACCATTTCTCAGGACCGGGGTCAGGAGACGGACCCGGATTGGGTTCGATACCTTCCCGGAGTAAGAGAATATGTAGCAGTCCTGCTGCAAGGAGGATGACAATTTGTGGGAGGGACGAAACAAATTAAATGGGGTCACACTGAAATGACAGTCCTTGGTCGGGAAAAATCCCGAGTCGCTCCGGTACATAGAACCGACTGCCTTGGGAAGCGCGCGTCCTCAACCTCTTTAGCGGTGATGGTGATTGGTGACGCGCTGAATTTGTGTTTATGTGCGTGTCTGTTGGCCCTCCGTCTATCTTTGTCGACCGTAGAGTGCAATATATATTGTCGACAGAAAGCGCTCGCGCATTTTTTCGCATCCGACAGCACTTTGTCGCCAAAGGCGATGGAAACTTTGACTTTGTGCTTAGTCGGATTCGATAGGGACTTTACGGTGGACCAAAGTTTACCCACACCGGTAGAGAGGTTACAACCTCTTAGGTGCTCCTCCCATTTCGCCCGCTTGTGTTCATCCACA
Organism: Eurosta solidaginis; assembly: GCF_040869045.1. Taxonomy (NCBI): domain Eukaryota; kingdom Metazoa; phylum Arthropoda; class Insecta; order Diptera; family Tephritidae; genus Eurosta; species Eurosta solidaginis. Next base: position 80,588,837 of record NC_090320.1, on the reverse strand, counting down.
AGCAATCTGATGCGTTGGTTTATATCCCTTATTTGGGGGTCGCCTGGATCAAGCTGTCTTATAAGGTCGCGTTCCCTCGCTGAGCTCGCGGCCTCCGCCGGGAAGTGGGGCCGGATTTCGGGAATTCTCCCGGCGGGAATGAAATGTGCCGAGGCGGATTCAATGACCTTACGGAAGGCACGCTCCCCTTGGCGGGCATCAGTCGGGATAGGGAGGGCAGCAAAGCTGCTGTCTGTTGCAGATTTATATTCTTCCCACTTTCCTTTTTTGAAGTTTATGAAAGTGAGTTTTTCGGTGACGATGAAGTCGGCGGTACGCTCGAACGAAATAAGTATGGGCAGGTGGTCGGATGCCAATGTTACCATCGGCTGCCAGTTGACGCAGTTTACGAGTTCTGCGCTCACGATTGAGATATCTGGCGAGCTATGACAGCTTCCTACCATACGTGTGGGGGCGTCTCCGTTTATTGTGCAGAACGTCGTTTCGTCTATTTGATCCGCCAACATCTCACCCTACTGTCCGCCCGCAAGTTTGAATGCCATAGGTCGTGATGGGCATTGAAATCGCCTAAGATAATGCGATTGTTGCCAGTGAGTAAGGCCTCGATATTAGGGCGGTATCAAATATATAATATTGCACAGAGTGGTGTATTATAAACGCGAGGCCGCCTCCATTTCCGCTCTCGCGATATTTTCTGTGGACATTATACCCAGAGCAGGTCTGCAATGCAGATCGTGCTGTGAGTTTAGTCTCTTGAATCGCAGCAATGCGGATGTTGTGCCGCTTCATGAAATCGACTATCTCCGTAATCTTCCCAGTTAGTCCAGTACAGTTTAACTGCAGAATTCTGAAGTCCATGGGGGGAGACGTCGCCACTCTGGGGGTAAGTGGCGGGTGACTATGCCTGGGTTGAGGAAGGCCAGGACGCAATTGCTGTTGTGGCCCTGAGACTGGGCGTCCTTGGGCAAGCATTGGGGTACCCGGATGATTTAGGTTTGCGACCTGGCAACATGGCGCGATGAAACCCGTCGGGGGGTTGCCGTCGCGGAGACCAGAACATCTAGGAAAGTGGCACCACCGAAGGCAGGAGCTGCATTGGGCGGATGTCGCAAACATATATATTCTGTGCTGGCAAACGGTGCAAACGGAGGTAGGGACTAAGAGTCTGTTTCCCTGACCTACACGATTGCTGACAGAAAAGGGGGGGGGGGGGGGGGGAGAAGACGGGGGCAGGGGCTGTTGCTCAGCATTGCTTCCGACTCTACTACGGAGATTGTAGTTATGAGTGGTAGCAGCTGTTTGAGTTGTTGGCGCCGTGGGGCGCGAGCAGCAGCGGGTACTTGTTGTGGCTTGCTGAGCAGCGGGGCTGCTGGAAGGTTGAGGGGGGGTACTTAGGCGTAGACTACGGGACGCCCTTGGGCATGAACAGCAAGGAGCCACAAAAGATTTATAAAAGTTACGTGGACGTCGGGTTTTGGGATCAAGCCCAGAACAACCTGTCCGATGCAACCATCCCTTACACGAGACACACTGAACAGAGTGTGACCATCCTAAAAAGATTCTTTTCCGGCAGATGCAGCAAAACCATTTCTCAGGACCGGGGTCAGGAGACGGACCCGGATTGGATTCGATACCTTCCCGGAGCAGGAGAATATGGAGCAGTCCTGCTGCAAGGAGCTGCTGGGAGGATGACAATTTGTGGGTGGGACGCAACAAATTAAATGGGGTTACACTGAGATGACAGTCCTTGGTCGAGAAAAATCCCAAGTCGCTCCGGTACATAGAACCGACTGCCTTGGGAAGCGAACCGGGGGCGTATTATTGTTGTGTGAAGTGTTGAAATGAAACAAATTTTCATAAAAATTTTTGCAAATGTACGCAATTTTTTTCCATTCCATCGGTTCACAAAACAAGATTACCCAACTCCATACGTTTTTATTAAATTGTGAACTTTTTTTCATTCAATAATTTTATTCGATTTACTGTAAAATTTTGCGTTATTGAACATCTTTTACCGCGGCGTCGACGATGAACTTTTCTTTTGCCTGCGTGTGAAATTTCTTCCCTTTTTATCACTATCAGAAGTTAGCAGCTTTTACCGGTACACACACCAAATTCAGGAGTCCCTACATACAAGCATGCCTCGTGCTGACCATTATTAAGTCTGCTAAGTGTTAAGTGTGAAAACTCACCCAAGAACTAGAACTCTGTACCACCGAAATTTCACAAATTCACAAACAACCAAACATTTAAGACAAATCTCACTAACACTTACTTATTTATGCATTAACGTGAGAACTTTTAATAAATTCTAATTATTAAACAAAGACAATATATAGTTGCAACTTTCTTACGCCTTTCTAGTAATACTATTTGTCTGATAAATATACATACATATGTGTAGGTATGGACATACATATGTATGTAGGCATGTGAAAAGTTCATCGTAAAAATTCAAGTAAGTAATTGTAAAATAATTTAACAATTCAGTTGCATTTGTAACATTATCAACATTCACCTAAAAAGCACAAGTAAATGTAATAAAGAAAAGAAGAATAGGGTAACAAATCGCTGCCGTAAGCAAATTGTTGACTGAACATAACGTAAACTTATTTTGAAGAATTTGTTGACTTAACAAATCGCTTGGAGTGTTTCACAATATTACAATATTGGTGACATTTCTGTTTATTTCATTTATCATTCTTAGATCCATATATTTACAAGTAGATTAGTTGTAGAAAGCTTTAAATTGGTGCCTATTTGAAACCACGCGTTGCATACTCTGACGGTTGGGTACGTTCCGACAATTTTGGGTAGCCTTCGTCACCAGGATTGCAGACGACTCGTGAAGAAATTACGCGCCAACCACCTTTTCGTGTCCAATCCTAATAAATACCAAAATTGGAATACAGATAAAAAAAATTTCCATAAATGAAGTATGCTGGCAAAATCAAAACAATACATTTCGGGCCAAAGTTGTATGTATGTACATATTTAGACAATTATTCTATTTTGTGTAGAAATTTAAGTTGTACCATCTCACGACTAACACGTCTAAGCAGGGGCATGAGCCCGATCTTAACAATACTTTGGAAGTTGCCGGTACAATAACGACACATTACTGTTTATCGCTACAACAACAACATTACTGCTAAGAGACATATCCGGAATAAAACGCAGATGGAGAAAAACCCCCGCCAGCGGTTTAGGGGGTTAGAATATGTCCGCGGTAGGTATGCCTGTCGTAAGAGGCGACTAAAATACCACATAGATTCAAGGGGTTGCCAGCGCAATATAGTGCTTCTCCAACCCAATTGTCAACCTCACCTATCCGTGGCGGGGATGGGAGGGCGGTACGGCTTAGAAGGTCGAATGTGGTCATAACAAATCGTTCCCGAAATGGTCGGGCTTGGCACCGGATCTGCATCCGGGAAACGACCATCAACATCGATAACACTCCCCAAGGACTTCGGGGAGTGTCCTTTTCGCTACAACAACAATAGAAAAAACCCGTACCCAAAGTCATTTGTGAATTTAGTTATTTTTCTGACTTTTGAAATTTGCCAATCTTTATGTAAAAGGGACGACGTGTATAAATACACATTCATACGGTGCCCAGAAACCATATGGAATTATGTGGTGCTACAGTTTGCCACCAACAAGGGATACTTACATTTTGATTGTACTTCAAGTAGTAGGCACCTGCGTATAATGCTACAACACCCATGGCAAATTTACCGACCCAAAATCGTACATAACGCGCTGGAGTAAGACCCTGCAAAATTTAAAATATAGCATGGCAGATATTTGAATAAAATGCATTCTATTACATAACTTTTAAATTCTGCCTGAGAGATCTTTAATTTTACGTATTTACAACTTACCAGCACTGGAGCTAGAGCATCACCCATTTTGTCAAGTGGTAAACGATAGAAGCGTCTAATAGGGTTTAGTAATTCTCTTTCCATTTCGGGTACTACTCGTGGGCCGTGGTCTAGTTCCAGGTCTTTTAACCATTGTTTCCGCCATGCACGTTCCTCATTTGACATGCCAAGTAAGCGTTCACGCTCGCGCACCGTGCGGCCGGCAATTGTCATTGGCTTTACTCCACCCGTTTCTGAGGAAGCCATACTTTTCTGTAAAATTACATTCATTGAAAACTAAAAAAAATGTTAAATATACACTATTCATACCTCTTTAAATCTTAACTAAACAATGAACTACACCAACCAACACCAACTGATTTAAGATATAAAGAAAATTAAGATAAACGTCAATAAAGTAATATAATCTTACATTGTGAATGAAACTAATGCGGCAGTTACTCACGAACGTACGTACCAAAAACGTGTCAGCTGACACAACCTATCTTATGAGTGTGCAATGTAAACGAAAACTCACCGACGTGGAACGCCCGTACGTACGTAGCCCGGAACGTAGAAATCAAAACAATTTTGATTTTTTCCGTAAGAACGTGTCAGCTGATCGCTCTCTCACTAGACAGAGTTGCCTAGTAAACTTTTGTACGCTAATTTTTGACCGTTTGCAATTTTATGCAAAAACGCCTAATTAAAGTTTGAAAAATTGTGAAAATAATTCGAAATAATTATGTAAAAGTGCTGATTATAAATATTTTATCTATTTATACTTATTTAATATGTATTCCGGCCTTTTACAATATCAAAAATTAAATTGGAAAAAGTTGATGTTTCCATAAGCATGCATGCAAAATGGTCAATGGCAACAGTGCTTATCTGTAAACAATACACACACAAATATGTTATGTACATGTACACAGACGCACACATTGATTCCTACGGGCTTGAGAGTTCGGTCAAACGTGCTTCGTACGACAAACGTCCTTACGTACGGCACACGTCGGTGGGTAACTGCCACATAATGCGGCAGTTACCCACGAACGTACGTAGAAAAAACGTGTCTGCAGACAGGTCCTATCTTTTGCGGCAGTTACCCACGAACGTACGTAGAAAAAACGTGTATTCTGACACGACCTATTTTAAGCGGCAATTACCCACCGACGTGTGCCGTGCGTACGGACGTTTGTCGTACGAAACACGTTTGACCGAACCCTCAAGCCCGTAGGAATCAATGTGTGCGTCTGTGTACATGTACATAACATATTTGTGTGTGTATTGTTTACAGAAAAGCACTGTTGCCATTGACCATTTTACATGCATGCTTATGCAAACATCAACTTTTTCCAATTTAATTTTTGATGTTGTAAAAGGCTGGAATTGATATTAAATAAATATAAATAGATTACATATTTATAATCTGCACTTTTACATAATTATTTCGAATTATTTTCACAATTTTTCAAACTTTAATTAGGTTATTTGCATAAAACTGCAAACGGTCAAAAATTAGCGCACAAACGTTTACTAGGCAACTCTGTCTAGTGAGAGAGCGATCAGCTGACACGTACTTACGGAAAAAATCAAAATTGTTTTGATTTCTGCATTCCGGGCTACGTACGTACGGGCGTTGCACCTAGGTGAGTTTTCGTTTACATTGCACACTCATAAGATAGGTCGTGTCAGCTGACACGTTTTTGGTACGTATGTTCGTGAGTAACTGCCGCATTATGAATGTGCAATGTAAACGCTAACTCACCGACGTGCAACGCCCGCACGTTCGTAGCCCGGAACGTAGAAAAAAAAAAATTTTTTGATTTTTTCCGTAAGAACGTGTCAGTTGATCGCTCTCTCACTAGACAGAGTTGCCTAGTAAACTTTTGTGCGCTAATTTTTGACCGTTTGCAGTTTTATGCCAAAACACCTAATTAAAGTTTGAAAAATTCTGAAAATAATTCGAAATAATTATGTAAAAGTGCAGATTATAAATATGCAATCTATTTATATTTATTTAATATTAATTCAAGCCTTTTACAACATCAAAAATTAAAATGGAAAAAGTTGATGTTTCCATAAGCATGCATGCAAACTGATTGTTGTTGTTGTAGCAGTGCTTCGCCCCACCTAACAGCCGCGACCGATCACAAATTGTCATCAATATCCTCTAACGGGAGTCCAAGGTAACTTGCTGCTTCAACAGGGGTGGACCATAAGGAAAGGGGTGTTAGAGGCGTTGGTTCCACATTACAATTAAAGAGATGGTTGGTGTCATGTGGGGACACATTGCAAGCGGGGCATACATTTTGTATATCGGGGTTGATTCTGGATAGGTAAGAGTTTAACCTGTTACAGTATCCAAAACGAAGTTGAGCAAGAGTGACACGCGTTTCCCTGGGGAGTATGCGTTCCTCTTCTGCGAGTTTTGGATACTTTTCTTTGAGTACTGGATTCACCGGGCAATTCCCGGCATAAAGGTCCGACGCCTGTTTATGGAGTTCACCAAGGACCTGCTTGAGTTTTTTCACTTCATACGGCTGGGTTCTCAGGTGCCGTATTTCCTCAAAATGCTTACGGAGATAGATAGATAATTAATTGAGGATCGCACTGCGACCATTGGTCTATTGTGCCCTCAACTGCTTCACAGCACCTCATCCAAGCCGACTTCTCTGATGAACCCTAGCAGTTCACCTGGCTTGAGGGATATGATGTGAGAGTGCTCTGGCCATGGTGAGCCCAAAAACTTAGCCCTACGCCTTGAGATTGCGTCACATTCCAGGAGTATATGTTCCGCCGTCTCCGCTGATCGATCACAAAATCGGCATGTGTTGTTCGATAGGATGCCCAGCTTCTGCATGTGGCTGTTCAGTCTGCAGTGCCCTGTAAGAATAGCTGTTAGGATCCTCAGGTTATCTTTCGACAGACCCATTAATGCTCTATATCGAGTTGTGTTGTAGCCCCCAGCAGTAACTTAGATTGCCTCAAGCCTGGCATATTGCGCCAGTGTTCTTCCCTCTTATCCCTTTCTTCTAGTAGTAGATGCCCTCTGATTTCCTGCGGGCCTACTGGAAGGAACGGCTCAGGACCAATAGGTCGTGTCATTGCTGCCTCCTTTGCCAGGCTGTCCGCTTGCTCATTACCCTCCACTCCCCGGTGGCCAGGAACCCAGGCCAACAACAGTTTGTTGTGTGCTCCTAGTCGATTTAGCTTTTCAACGCACTCAAGTACTAGTGCTGATTTTATTTCAGACGCCGAGATCGCCTTGAGGGCGGCCTGACTGTCACTGAGTATGGCAATTGTTTCTTTGGAGTATTCGCGCTGAAGGTTCAGGTCAGCACACTGGCTTATAGCGAACACTTCTGCTTGAAAAATGCTCGGGTGTGCTCCTAGAGGCGTTGATATCTTGGCTCTGGGTCCAATGACTCCAGATCCAATCCCCTCTGGCGTCTTCGAGCCATCTGTGTACCATACTATTTTATTTAGCTGACGAATGTACACAATTCTGCTTTCCTCCCACGTACCCTTGTCTCCCAATTCTACTTTGTACCTTCTCTCATAGACTATCTGCCTGAGGATATCATCCCTCGGGAGTTGAGAGATTGGGATCTTCTCTCTCAATTCCTCCATGTTTGGGGCGATATAACTTTACCTATGCCCGAGCCCTCCTTAGCAATATTCAGGAGGGTTCTCTTGGCTGACTGCTCTATTGATATATGCAGCGGGGTCAGATCAAGGATAGCCTCCAGCGCTGCTGTAGGGCATGTGCGCATAGCTCCCGTGATGCATACACATGCCAGTCGCTGAAGTTTTGACAGCGCTTGCCTCGTCGTCGCCCGAGTTGTTTCCGATGCCCAGGCTATCGAACCGTATGTTATCATAGGTTTTACTATCATGGTATACATCCATCTTAGCACATGCGGGCTACAGCCCCATGATTTGCCTGCTAGACGTTTGCATATCATGATGGACCTCGTGGCCTTAGCTCTCATGGAGTCGAAGTGCTGTTTCCATAGGAGCTTGGTGTCAAAGGTGACCCCCAAGTATTTCACCGCGGTTCCCTGTTCTAGTGCCACGCCATTTATTGTAATTGCTCTCAGGGCCGGTAGGGCTCTTCTTCTGGTGAAAGGGATGATGGTCGTTTTAGATGGGTTGATGTTCAGCCCCACACTGGCACACCATCCCTTCGTAATATTCAGTGCTCTCTGTATTATGTCACAGAGTGTACTCTCGAACTTACCCCTTGCAATTATGACGATGTCGTCAGCGTATCCCTGGCATCTTATGCCTTTGTCAGATAGCTTTTGCAGGAGTTCGTCCACTACTAGGCTCCACAGAAGGGGTGATAGAACACCTCCTTGAGGGCACCCCCTCGTGGTATTAACCTTAACTGCGCTGTTGCCTACATGGACTTCAGCGATTCTTGTGCGGAGTAGATTGTCAATCCATCTCTGGATAGGCATCTGAATTCCTCTTCTCTGCAGTGATATGTTTACGCTTTCATGAGATGTGTTGTCAAAGGCACCCTCAATGTCAAGGAAAGCGCAAATCACTGTTTCCTCTGTTTCGAATGCCCTCTGTATTTCAGATGTTAATTGGTACAGAGCTGTGTCCGTGGACCTACCCGCTCTGTACGCATGCTGGCTATGATGTAAGGGCCAGCTCTTGAGGGCGTTCGACCTGAGTTCTTGGTCCAATATCTTTTCCATTGCCTTCAAGACAAAGGAAGTTAGACTTATTGGTCTGAAGGACTTTGCCTGCGAATAGTCCTTTTTTCCTACTTTTGGTATGAAAACCACTTTTGCTCTTCTCCACATCATGGGTATGTATCCCAGTGCCAGACTATCTCTCATGATCCTGGCCAGATGTGGGAAGATCTGTGTCCCTTGCTGCATTAGCACCGGGTAGATGCCATCCACCCCCGGAGATTTGTATTTCTCAAAGGATTCCACTGCCCATCTGACTCTGGCCTCACTGAAGAGGGAGTTGGCCAGTTGCCAGTCTGATGGGGTTGGTTTCACTCTGGGGAACACAGGTTCCGGTACTTGCGGAGAGGCACCCGGAAAATGCGTGTGTAGCAGGGCCCTCGCTCGCTCCTCCACCGTTCCGGTATAGGTACCGTCTGGAAGCCTAATCGCTAAGTTAATCTCCCTCTGCTCTTTGGCTAGGGCCTTGTGGAGCCTTGCCGCTGCAGGTGTGCTAGAAATTCCCTCGCAGAAATTTCTGAAACTTTCCCTCTTAGCTTTCCTTATCTCTTTATTGTACTTTGTTAGATTTTGAGTGTATTCCTCCCAGTTGCCGGTTCTTCTTGCCCCGTTAAAGAGTTTCCTGGCTTTCTTACTTAGTAGTGTCAGGTCATGCGACCACCAGGGGGTTGCCTTCTTACCCTTAACTAAGGAGACTCGGCAACTGGAGTTGTAGGCATCTATCATTATCTGATTTGCCCTATCTACCCTGCCCTCTAACTCAGTACAGTTAGTGCTTCTGCTCTTATTTCTGAGACTATCCGCGTTAGCCTCTATGATACTTTTGTAGCTGCCCCAGTCTGTTTTCCTGGGATTTCTTTTAGGGCTGTATTGCCCCGATACAGCACCCAGCTCAAACCTTATGATCCTATGATCCGATAGGGAGGGTTCTTCTGAGACTCCATTTCGAGATCATATTCTCAGTCAGGTTGTTGCCAAGTGTTATATCTAGGACCTCTGCCCTGACTCTCGTGACAAACGTCGGTTTGCTCCCGACGTTATATATATTCAAATCGTTGCTGACTATATATTCTAGTAAACACTCACCCCTTTGGTTGGTATCATTGCTGCCCCACTCCGTGTTGTGGGAGTTAGCATCGCTTCCTATGATCAACGGAAGTTTCGCTCTTCTGCAGTGTTCCACTAGCTTCTGCACGTTAACTGGAGGGACTGTGCTGTCGTCCCCCGGGAAGTAGGCTGCGGCCAGCACAATGCTGGTGTTGTCTCCATTCACCTTTGCCTCGATCTGCACCGCCACCAGATCCCGGCTTAAAAATTCTGTAATGCAAAAATAGTTAATGTTTGACTTAAGCATTACACATGCTCTTGGTCTCTGCTGTGAGAGATCCCAAATAACTTTGTTATTACTTACATTAAGGCCCCTCACCTGTCCCTTGTAAGCCCAAGGTTCTTGTATGAGGGCGATGCCCAGATCATCCGAGGCGAACCTCCTCACCAGTACAGCCGAGGCTGCAATGGCGTGATGGAGGTTGATCTGGGCTATTTTTATGCTTGTGCCGGTCATTTTGGCCCGGCCGGCCTCATCGGATCATCTTCATCCGACAATCCGCTCTCGCTTTCGTCCCGCCTATTCAGCTCCAGCTCCTGGAGGTCCAGGCCCTCGATGAGCTCTTGTGTGGTGGGGATTTCTTTTTCATCCCCAGGCTGCACGATTTTGTCCTTGCTTGCTGCGGTGGGAGGGTTTGTGGTCTCGCGAGCTCTGATGGTATCGGTGCTCGCGTCCGTCATGTTTTCGTCCGACAGCTCGCCTCTGTCGGTGCCCTCTGCCTCCGCCTTTTCTTCCGGCTGCTCACTATTCCCTGGTTGCCTCTGCCTCCAGGGTCTCACTAGGACCAGGCCGTACCTATAGTGCAGCTTAAGCCCGTTCCTGCGTATGATTTGATACGATTCCTCGTCTATGCCTACGTCGAGACGTAGCCCTGTTTCCTCTGCGCTACAATTAATGACGCGCCATCTCTGCGTCCTGAGGCCCTCATTTTGGTTGGCGAGGAGCCGTAACGCAAACTCTTTTGGGCGTTCCGCACTTCTGGGGAGGAACATAGTCACATTATGCGTTGGCGGTATTTCATCCCCGCGTCTCGTGCATAATTGTGGCCCTGTCCACCCCTCAAGCGTCGGTATTACTTCAACGAGCCACTTAACTGTTTTTTCGTCCTCGCAGTCCACAAGGAGCAGCCCTGCTCGGAAGTACACCCCGCAAAAAACTAGGGCATGCCCACATCCCCTGAACACTCCGTCCATTATGAGCTCTTGGAGATTCGTCAGGTCTTCTTGACTTAGGGCCTCCGCCGGGTAGTTACTGGGCAGAACAGCTATTCGGATACCTCTAAGGGCTTCCGAATAGCTCTGCTGCCTTGGTGCCATCCCAGCAGGTACCCCAGTCGCCCTGGCTTGAATCTCCCTGCCCGTGGGTGCAGTGTTCCTGGGAGCGTGGGCCCGTTGCCTTTTTGAGATCGGAGTTTCCTCCGGCGTAATTTGCCCGATCCTGCGCTTTTCAGCGGGAGCGGGCGCATGCTGTTCAGCTGCCGCTGGCTGTGCTCTCCTTCCTTCTTTGCTTCCACTTTGAGCATTGGCTTTTCTCTGCCCGTGGCCTAGCTCATGCCTGCGCTCATCTGCCCTGGCTCTTGCCTCCCTGGGCGACAGGCCTTCCTCTAGATATCGGAGGTATCTTTTTACCCCAGCCCCACTTAGTCCAAAGCGTCTCTTGTCATCCAGCGCTGCTGGACTGCCCCGTGGTGGAAGTGCAGGTTGCCTGCCTCTGTTGTGCCTTCTGTTAGGCCGCTTCCACTCCTCCGGGTTCCGCTCTGTATTTTTCCCTTCCTGGGACCTTTCATAGGTGCTCTGTGAGCTGCTACTGGAGTCATGCTCCGACGGTGAACGCCTAGACTTACTCGTCCCTCTAGAGGGACTGCTAGGGTGGTGGTTTTCGTGCTTGGATGCACCGTCGTAGTCTCTCTTTGTCTTTTCTCGCTCTCTTGCAGTTAACTCTTTTGTTTTCTCTTTCGGCCCGCGCTGCGCAATGGAGGTACTGGGCCCTCCATGGATCGCGGGTTTGTTTCCTGCCGCCGCCTTCTGCTCACCTTGTTTGACTTGCCCGCGCTGCTCACCAGTGGATAGGGGTCCACTGGGGATCGCGGGTTTCTCTGCTTCCTGGTTGGAGTGCTCTTCGGGCCCGCGCTGCTCTCCTTGGGTTTTGGTGCTGCCCTTGGGGTTCGCGGTTTTGAGAGCCCGTTCCCTGTATACTCCAGTGCTAGTGGAGGGAGATTCGTCCCTCTGATGCTCTAAGAAGAGCATTGCCTCCTCTCTCGTGAGGCTTTCCAGGAATTGCCTGGAGTACGTGCGTGGCCTGCTGCTTCTCTGCCCGCTGCTCTTCCTGGAGCCGGTTTTTTTTTTGTTGTGCTTTTTTGTTATTGTTGTTGTTGGTTTTTTTGTTGTTGTTGTCCATCATCTTTTTCTTACGACAACTTGCTTGACATGGCAAGCGTTGTTGTCTCTGCTTTAGTTTGGGGAACTGGGTTAGTCCGCCGCGGCAGAGCCCCTTGACGCGGTAAGGCCATGGTTACTCCCCAAGGTGGCCCGGTGTTGGGGAGGCGCCGTTATAATACAGCCGGTGTTGTGGACCTCCTGGCTGCAAACCAGTCAAATGGGCACGGTGACGCATAACACCCTGGATTAAGAGGTGACAGTTCCTGGTTACCGATCGCATTCGACCACATCTCTCAGGTGAGCGCGGTTGCCCCGCTCCCATCTGACCAATTAGTATCGAATGCGATCGGCGTAAGCCCCTGCACCGCTACAAGGTGACTGTCTTCGCAGGAGCTTACGGAGATAACTCCTTAAACCCCTAGGCGGTGCGGGCTCATCAATAAGATATCTGTTGGGATGCTCAGGTTTCTGGGTATTCAACAGGAACTGTTTGGTCAGCATCTCATTTCTCTCCCTGATGGGGAGTATTCTCGCCTCATTGTGCAGATGGTGTTCTGGTGACATAAGAAGACATCCCGTGGCGATTCTGAGAGCAGTATTTTGGCAGGCCTGTAGCTTCTTCCAGTGGCTAATTTTTAGGCTTGGCGACCATATGGGTGACACTCAGTTCGTAATCGGCTGGCTAATTGCTTTGTATGTAGTCATGAGCGTTTCTTTATCTTTTCCCCAAGTACTTCCAGTGAGAGATTTGAGGATTTGGTTACGGCTCTTAATTCTCGGAACAATTGCGGCTGCGTGCTCACCAAAATGTAGATCCTGATCAAACGTCACACCCAAGATTTTGGGGTGTAGGACAGTCGGTAGCGTAGTGCCATCGACGTGGATGTTCAAAATGGTCGACATTTGGGACGTCCATGTTGTAAATAAGGACGCAAAAGATTTAGTCGGTGATAATGCCAGGTTTCGCGAGGCGAAAAAACTGGAGAGATCAGGGAGGTAGCCGTTTATTCTATTACATAGCTCATCGATCTGTGGGCCTGGGCCTGTGGCCATTATTGTGCAGTCATCGGCGTAGGAAACGATTGTGACTCCTTCCGGTGGTGAAGGTAGCTTAGATATGTAGAAATTAAAGTGGGGACAGGACACCACCCTGTGGCACCCCTTGTTTAATTCTTCTTGGTTATGATGTTTCGTTTCTAAGTTGCACCGATGCCTGCCGACCACCCAGATAATTTTCGGTCCACCTTTTAAGACATGGGGGAAGGGTAGAACCTTTCAGGTCTTGCAGTAACGAGCCATGGTTGACCGTATCAAAAGCTTTTGATAGGTCTAGCGCTACGAGTACTGTTCTTTGGTGGGGGTTTTGATTTAAACCGCAATTTATCTGGGTGCCAATGGCATTTAGCGCGGTGGTAGTGCCATGGAGTTTTCTGAAGCCATGCTGATGACAGGCTAGCTGCAAATTTTCTTGGAAATAGGGGAGCAAAATGGCTCCAAGCGTCTTTGCTACTGGCGATAGGAGAGATATCGGACGATACGACTCTCCTATGTTAGCTGGTTTTCCAGGCTTTAGTAGCGGGACCACCTTGGCCATTTTCCATTTTCGGGTATGACAAAGGTGGAAAGAGACAGGTTGAAGACATGCGCTAAATATTTGAAACCCTCTTTGAAACCCCCACCCCATGCAAACTGGTCAATGGCAACAGTGCCTTGTTGTAAACAATAAACACACAAATATGTTATGTACATGTACACAGACGCACATGTTGATTCCTACGGCCTTGAGGGTTCGCTCAAAAGTATTTCGTATGACAAACGTCCGTACGTACGGCACACGTCGGTGGGTAACTGCCGCTTAAGTCTGATATCTTCTGCATAGACGTAAAATCTCCAAAGTAATTACATGACCTGATTTGTAATTGACTATCGCTGTCTCATTCTGTATCTCTTTCTATCACCCGCTGAAGATAACCGGCCCTATGCGCCGCCATAGTGGACATCCTGTCAAAACGCTAAAAAGTAGCCATATTGAACATACTGTCAGGCAGTTGACAGATAAGATATCACACTTATGCGGCAGTCACTCACGAACGTACGTACCAAAAACGTGTCAGTTGAAACGACCTTTCTTATGAGTGTGCAATGTAAACGAAAACTCACCGACGTGCAACGCCCGTACGTACGTAGCCCGGAACGTATAAATCAAAACAATTTTGATTTTTTCCGTAAGAACGTGTCAGCTGATCGCTCTCTCACTAGACAGAGTTGCCTAGTAAACTTTTGTGCCCTAATTTTTGACCGTTTGCAGTTTTATGCAAAAATACCTAATTGAAGTTTGAAAAATTGTGAAAATAATTCGAAATAATTATGTAAAAGTGCAGATTATAAATATGTAATCTATTTATATTTATTTAATATTAATTCCAGCCTTTTACAACATCAAAAATTAAATTGTAAAAAGTTGATGTTTCCATAAGCATGCATGCAAAATGGTCAATGGCAACAGTGATTATCTGTAAACAATACACACACAAATATGTTATGTACATGTCCACAGACGCACACATTGATTCCTACGGGCTTGAGGGTTCGGTTAAACGTGCTTCGTAGGACAAACGTCCGTACGTACGGCACACGTCGGTGGGTAATTGCCCCTTAATAGTTTCATTCACAATGTAATCAAAGACAACAAAAAAGGTACAAGCTGCGTTCGCGTAGCTACAATTATATTACTTGCGTTCCAATGCAGCCTGCTGCAGATACCGTTAAAAATTTAACATACAACCCTCGTGTTCCAATGAAACATGAAGGAGATACGGATAGAGATTTACGCCCCGATTCTGGTGTAGTAACAACATTCTTCACCACGGTAACGAAATCATGTGGCAAATTTTACATTCTTTTCGTATTCTACCCGCGAAAGTAGCCCGATAATGTTTACCCACACATTGAAATAACCATACAACAGCTGTTGCTTAGAAAAAGGCAAAGCTGAAAAATAAAGAATTGTGAGCGCAAATAAGTAAAGATAATAGTAAACAAGTGCTGCCTCTTGCTATACATATTGGTATAAAGAACAAATTACAATATATCTATGTAGAAACTTATCATGCATAATATGCATATACACATCGTCCCGTTTATTCGTTAACCTCGTATCTACAAGTGAGACATTTTCGGTAAAGCGAACGCGGTTTTTTTTTTTATTTTTTAATTTATTTATTATTACGGCTGTTTAGGCTTAAAACTTAAACTGCTAAGTACAATTCATTATTATATCATTTATTTCTATTGAATATGCTGTTGGAATGCCATGTGATTCCGATCAGCATATTTACTGGCGTAACAAACGGACGAGTCTGGGAGCCAGTCATTTGAGGAAGGTTGGAAAGGACGCGTTTCCAATCCTCCAGGGCTCCCAGCTTAAGGCAACAAAATTTGGAACTTATATTTTTCAATTATATTTGTATTTTAAGCTTTCGGAATGTATTGGTCTCCGATCAGCACAGCTAAACATGTCTTTGGATGTTGGAAATTGAAGTGTACCCAATCACCCCTCAACTTTGTTTAGTAAAGACGCTGTCGGAACGCATGAAGATTCCGATCAGCACATCTCAAAATATATTGGGAGGTTCAAAAGGACGTGTTTCCAATCCCCCTGCTCCAACTTTTGTTTGACCTTATTTTGGTTACACATCATATAATTTTATTGTTATATTAATGCTGTCGGAATGCGAGTGATCCCGATCAGCAACAGTAAATATAGGCTGAAAATACCAAATTCCAGCGAAATTTGTTGTTGGAACTGTCTGGAGTTACAGGTGGCGACTGATTTTCTTTTCCTTAGGGCCGGGTGCATTGTATTTTGCTGCTACCAGTATTACCATATTACCATTCCCTTTTCGCGCTCCAGTATCGGTATGTCATGTAAAAAAAAAAAAAAAAAAAAAAAACCGTAACTTCTTGGAATTTCAGACATGTGCTAACCGTGTATTGCACACTGTCGCCACTATCCCAAGTTTCGATTTCTCGATTTATGCCACCAATACTATCAACAAAGAAGGAATTCAATGCTTGAGCTATATCCTCGGGTGTTTCATATGTCAGGGTGTGGGTGTTCCCCGCGTTGGTCGCACTTTGGCCCGCTCGAGTGGTACGGCTGAACTCCCAAGTCGAGGCAAATTTACCTAGAAAGACAGAATAAAAGTAGGCAAAAGTAATAATTCTTCGACACATGTGTACAAGTCATATATACTTCCCGTAAACTCGGCATTCCAGGATTCCAACACCGCGCCCGCTACGCCTCACAACCGGAGCCTCCTATTTCCGCACTGAAAAAGAAAAAAAAAATAAGTTAAATTATTTTAGTCGGAAAAGCATGAGCCACTTATATAAGTGCACATTTTTTTTGTGTTGGGTAACCAAATCATCAAAACTACAACAACCACCTGAAAATTGTCAACCCCACTGCAAAGATTTTAAATCAAAATTTACACATTCATTACCTCGTTGGAAACCTCTCCTGTCACATTCTGGACACGATTGGCAGTCAACCACTGCGCCAAACTATTCAATTTGTCCTTTTTTTTTTACACATACTTTGGGTCTCTGCGCCTTGTACCATAGGTATGGAAATGGCTTCTTCCACGGTCAGTCCAGATGCATATCACCTGGGACCAATGGCAGCAGAGAACCTCCTTTAGATTTCTTAGACAATATTCACTTCACCACCGACTTGAAATAAAAAGAATTGTCCGAGAAGGTAAAATATTTACCTCGAGATTAACCAGCGCAAGCAAAATGTAAACAAATACGAAATGTCAGATTAAGGAAAACCAACAAAACTCCCAATATGGGGAAATTTGTAAAAGCTCCTATTCCAAGGGTTGCCAGATGAGCGGTAAGAGTGTGGTGAAAATCGGAAAAGGATGGATATAGGGTGGAAATGGTTGCGGTTGGTTTGAGGATGACGAGAGAAAACGGCACATTAAACGGTGTCTCTTATGGATACCGGCTATATAAGAAGCGATAACTGTAGAGAAAGAGTATAGTTATTGACATATAGCAGCATACAAGTCTGCAGCGCGCCGCCCGCTTGTAAAATTTTATGTTTAAATTATATTAAATAAATTTATCCCTGTGCGCGAAGAGTTAAAACCGTTGCTGTATTAAAAACGTAAAGTGGTGTTTTTTTTGTATAAAAATTAAACAAAATTAAAAAAAATCCATTAAAAGGCAAAAAACCATTTACCAATCGCGCGCTCGGGCAACCAAACAAATTTTAAATTCAGGCAGGAGCCAACGCGGCATAAACGATGTGGAATATCCTAGATCTGGTGAGTCATAGAATTCTATACCTTTTTTTATGTGCATATAGGGACTTTCGCGCCATTTGGGGCTCGCGTAACCTCCACTTCTACTTCGGTCACGAATCCTCCCCAGAAATCCGGACCTGCGTATGCAGTCCCACCTCTTTGAATTTCTATGAATTAACATTTTTTGTGATAATTTTTTTCTGTGTAAATTCCTTTTTTTGGGATAAATTTTTTTGTATTACAACCACCCTAATGTTTGTCTTTGGACATAACACGGAGGTGCGCATGTATGGCCTGAGGAGCGTGAACGCCAAATCGGCGTATAATCCTCCAGCAATGTTTATACTAAATCAAATCTTTCGTTCCTCCTGTAGGAAGGAGTATCACATCCAATCATGAGTGCTTCTGCATAGCGCCAGGGATAATTCGTTACCATAAATTTGTATCAATACCTACCATAATTTCAATGCCATAACGCTTTTCTGTACAAATATGATTATCGAAGACGGCAATCAGGAGTGTTGAGTGCATCAACTCACCTTTCAAGAAAACTGGGAATTAAAGCAAGCAAAAGGTCGCAACGTTAATATACGTATGAGGGTAGGATAAGTTTAGTTTTTTTTTTGTGTCCGCATCAAACTTTGTGTACAGTCGAATAAAATCAAGGTATAAATTGTAAAGTGCTGTTCAGTGACCAAAAGGGGGCCAAATGGCTAAAATTAAATAAATCCATACCTCCGTTTTTTTTGCAATAGCTGGAAAAAACTGGCTCACATCAATTTCCCTTAACCTCCATAATAGAGCTCTGTTAGGTAGGCAGTAGGGTATTGAATCTATTTTGTATTTCGCTCCTGTTGAGCGCATAAAAGTTTGGCCTACTTTGGTGGCAGAAAGGCCTAAGAGAATATTTTACAGTTTCATTTTTTTTATTAACCGATGTAGATTTTAATGTGGTAATGCGATTTGGTATCAAATTTGTCATAAATTAAGATGTTCTTTTGTCAGAATGATTTATATGGGGTTTATGTAAACTATTTGTATAAAAATTTTATTTTGCGAATTTTCACATATACGTTTTTTTTCAACATTACGAGTTCTTTGTGTGATGATAAACGGTTGTATGTATAAGTATAATGTATGTATATAATTCTCGTCGTTTATGAGTCAATTTTTATTTGGAATTTCGTCGTTTTTTTTTGTGCAAATGATCCGTTGGTCAAATTGTCAAAAAAAATTCTGATTTGTACATATAGAGGAATAAGTTAGAAACTTTAAATTTTCGAATATAATCGTTTTATTGAAGTTTTGTATAAAGTTAAGATATTTTGAATAAATAATATGTTAGATTGAACTGAAAGAAGAAATTAAAATGGTTTGCTAAATTTAATTGGTTGGGGAGGGGTGAAGATGGCATTAGGGTAGGTAGAAAGAGTCATTTGGAGCGGAGAAAAAGGGGACTCGCTGCCAGGCAGAAACTTGAGCGGTCCAAGGTAGGGTGGGCTTTCTGCGAGGGAGGTGCACGGATGTAAGTACAATGATGATTGTGACATCCGCCCCGCATCAAGGTGGACAAGGGTTAAGGGCCCCGACCTCTCGCCCTGAGCTAGCTGGGGGACATTCCACCTTGATTGCGCCAAGGGGGCGGATTCACCTTCTAACAGGTGTACGTGACAATTATTATTAATATGGCGCCCAAACGAAAGCATAGAGAGGGGGCCGCTATATTTAGTATAGCGGCCAACCAAAAGAAATTTTTTTTAAATACCATATACATATGTATGGTGATAAAGTAAAATGTTATCGTGAGGATTGTACAGCTGCGCCGCTGATTGAAATAGGCGCCCGGCAATGAGCAAATTTTAAATTCGAAATCAACATCGAAGTCGTTAGTAATAGCAAAGCTCATTTCATATAAATATATTTAAATTTTTATTTTATTATAAATATACATATTTTTTCACGTATGCAATCATCGATTTAAACGGGTCTGGCCGTATGCGACCAACACCCTGTTTCGGTGACTTATTCATGGTGTTTGATCCGAAAATTTAAATGCACCGAGACAGGAGTTGGAAGCAGATGGTAGACCCTAGCAATAGCCCATAGATGGCATAGCCGCATTAGGGTGGCCGACTATTTGCATCTTTCATAATTTACTAAAAATTATTTTTCTTTCATTACAATACAATCAATCTTTTTTTTTTGTAGCTTCAGATAAAAGGGAAGTCCTTATTAAGTTTTTTTGTTAATATGTTGCTCCGTAATTATGGAAATTATACATTATGACCTCAAGCGGTCAGCTGCATAAAGCTAGTGTTGCATAATGTATGCGAATTTTGGAACAGATCCACATATAGATTTTTTTTTTTTGAAATACTGAAGTGCATACACCCTCGTAGGAACGCAAGAGTTTGCTCCAATGACTCCTAGCATCAAAAATTTTTTTTTGATAGGCCTGAATGTTATCTGAACCCACCCAAACCTATATATGTGAAATTTGAAATTGTTAATACTTTTTTGGAAAACAATTTGAAGTCAAAGAGTTTGACATAGAATTCAAATTATAAATAATTTTCTTTGAGGGAACATCCAAAGTAAATAGTTGAAACTGATCTTCGAAAACGAACGAAATTAAACGATAAATTTTTTTTGCTATAAACATCTTGTTTGAAAACAATTTTTGCGATCAGATTTGAAATCGAATTGCCTCCTTTTTTTTTTTTTTTTGCGGGAAACAATTTAAAGTCAAATATTCTGAAATTGAA
The DNA here is from genome assembly GCF_040869045.1 of Eurosta solidaginis. NCBI lineage: Eukaryota > Metazoa > Arthropoda > Insecta > Diptera > Tephritidae > Eurosta > Eurosta solidaginis. The sequence goes on along the minus strand of NC_090320.1, from coordinate 80,568,696 downwards.
TTGAAATTATAAATAATTTTTTTAGGGGAAACAAGTTAAACATACGGATAGGATTTTGGAAGTCGAAGTAGCGATCGAAGTTTTTTTTTGAAATTGAGCGGAAATCAGATTAATTTTTTTTTGCGAAATAAATCTAAAAAAAAATAGACGGTGCGATAAGGGGAAAACACCAATCGTATGGGTCGCTTTGAACCTTATAACACCCGATACAAGACTAAACAATTAAATAAACTAAAATCATCTAATATGGCGAACTCTCACGACACTACCTTTATAGATCTTTCTGATCGATTCGGGGGCGGTAACACAGCCGTAGCCGCAGGCGGAGAGACTAGGCAAGCAAATACTAATAACGCTTCAGCAGAGCCAAACAAGAGCACCGGTACTATTCCGAAAGCGCCTAAAGAGCAATCGCAACCATTACAAGCTCCACCATCGAACCTGAACTTTCCACCACCTACTACTAACAACACTGTCGAACCAAATCGAGCTTCTGTAGGCAACCCTCGTGGGCTTAGGGATGAGTTAGCACCAATTCTAAAAGAATTGATGGTCGAGGCGAAACAAGCCATTATGACAGAAATTCGCGAAAGTTTACCGGAGTTAAATAGGGCAGGTCCAAATACGGAGGCAGCGTTAGAGCAGTCAGGGGGCAACGATAGGGTTCGTAATCGAAATAATAAACGACGAAGACACAACTCAAGTATCGAATCTCGTGATTCCAGGCGATCCATGAATTTGGCTACACACGCTAATACTAATAATCATGACAGGGGTGGGAACAACTATCACCACATGGTCAGTGCAGCAGTCTACACGCGCAACAACCCACCACCAGCTCGTCAACCTCGTATAGTCGAAGAAAGGGAATCAGCAACTACCTCCGCAGGGCGTCAAGAAGTGTCAGGAATAAGGGATAGGGAAGTGTCCAGGCCAGACATTAAGGTAGAAAAATGGGGACTAGATTTTAAAGGGCATCGCGATGCCATGCCAGTCGAGGACTTTATATTCCGACTAGAATACCTAAAGACTCAGTATGGGTGTACATGGAATGAAATAATACGCGATTTCCATCGATTGCTGAGCGGCGAAGCACGGGAGTGGTACTGGCTTTATATAAAGTCGCACGGCCGAGTCGATTGGCCGAGTTTACAGCTCGCGCTGCTCCGCCAATATTCATCACAACGTACAGATTTTGAGATCCTTAGGGAATTGACAGAGAGGAAGCAAAGGCCGCGAGAAAATATCGACGAATATTTCCACGCGGTTGGTATTTTACGTTCACGACTTAAAAATCCGATACCAGAATACGAGATAGTACGATTAGTAAAAGGGAACTTGCGCGAATCATTAGCTAAAATGGTTTACCCAATTTCGGCATATTCCCTAGACCAATTACGAATGGAATGCAAGGAGGTCGAGCGATGCTTTCCGCGCCGGGACCGCACGCCGTTGAGTACTTTTACGCCACGCGCACAATATGTGAATGAAATTTATCAATCGGAAGACGATGAGCGTTTTACTCCCGGTGATGAAGGTCAAGTCACCGTGGAGGAAATACGCCATCAATCTTCAAATAAGCAGTCGGGCGTTCGCAGAAACGTTTCGTGCTGGAATTGTGGCGCTGACGGCCACTTCTTCACCGAATGTGTGTCGCTTCAGCGGCGCATTTTCTGTTACAAATGTGGCAAACAGGATGTTATTACTCCTAAATGCCCAATGTGTAACCCAGCGGGAAACGCTTTGAGGAACGCGATTGTGACGGGGGAATCGCGCTCCACCCAAACCTCGTCAAAGTAGACGCGTCAACAAATACAGAACCGTATATAGAATCAGCAATTACAACTGATATTTGCATTTTCAATAAAAACACAAAAACCGTAAAGCCCTCAAAGACAGGAAAGGAAAATACTATATCCTATGAAGAACGACTTAGGAAATACCTCGAAACTCGGGAAAGAATTTTTGCAGAAAGCATTGTTATGGGACGTCGGGCAGTTTCGCGGAAAATTCAGAAGGCAAGGGAACGATTTAAAAAGAGGAAAAAACTCCGACAGAAGGTAGTGGCATCTATTAGGAAATTAAGTACAACAGACCCGCGTGTGTATGCGGATAGAGATATAAAGGACATACAAACACGCGGCTTACTAGATACTGGCGCCTCCGTCAGTATTCTAGGCCGTGGCTGTCGGGAGTTTGTAGAAGGATTAGGAGTTCCTATCGAACGTTATGTGTCTTCTGTCACAACTGCAGGCGGCCGCAGACATAATGTCTTAGGCAAAATAACTTTACCGGTAAAGTTTAATACAGTGGAACAAAAAATTACATTTTTTTTATGCCCATATCTCGAACAAAAGATCTACCTCGGAGTCGACTTTTGGAGGGCGTTTCAGTTGGCACCTGAAGTTATTACCGTGGATGAAATAGATCTAACAAAAATAGAGCAAGAGTTGGTATCTGATGAAGACAGGAACGAACGTCGGGTTTTACACTGTTTAACGCCAGAGCAGAAAGAACGTTTAGAAAAAGTAGTAAAAGAGTTTAGGACATATGAAGATCACGGGTTAGGACGCACTAGCTTGGAAAAGCATACAATAAAGTTAGTCGACGAAGCAGTACCTATTAAGGAGCGACATTATCCTCTTTCGCCGGCAATGCAAGCCATCGTATATGAGGAGGTCGACAAAATGTTGGAGTTGGGCGTTATAGAGGAGAGTGAGAGCCCCTGGAGTAACCGAACGACAGTGGTGAGGAAGCCGGGGAAAAATCGCTTTTGTTTAGACGCTCGTAAACTAAACGCCGTCACTGTAAAAGACGGGTACCCCCTACAAAATATAGAGGGTATACTAAGTCGCATTGACGACACACTTTATAAGTAGCGTCGACCTAAAGTTCGCGTTTTGGCAAATCGAGCTAGACGAAGCTAGTAAACCTTATACCGCGTTTACCGTGCCTGGACGTCCACTCTACCAATTCGTTACAATGCCATTTGGATTGTGCAATGCGGCCCAAAGACTATGTCGCCTAATGGACCGTGTCATTCCACAAAGACTAAAGTCACATGTTTTTATCTATTTGGATGACTTATTAATCATCGCTCCTGACTTTGACTCACATCTTCGAATTTTACAAGAAGTCGTCATCTGCTTAAGAGACGCGAACCTTACGATTGGGTTGAATAAATCGAAATTTTGTTTTAAAGAATTGCCATATTTAGGTTATATTGTAGGAGGCGGGATGTTAAAGACAGATCCTGAGAAGGTCAAAGCAATACAGAAAATCCCTGTTCCAAAAACGGTAAAAGAGGTGCGCAGTTTCCTCGGAACTGCAGGATGGTATAGGAGATTTATAAAAGATTTCGCCACAATGGCAGCACCTTTGACAGATTCGTTGAAGAAGGGGAGAAAGTTCGAAATGTCTGAAGAAGCAGTGGAAGCATTCAATAGCTTGAAGAGAGCACTCACAAGTGCTCCAGTTCTCAGACACCCTGATTTCTCAAAAAGATTTTTCATACAATGCGATGCATCTGATTATGGTCTGGGTGCAGTACTCTACCAAAAAGAAAGTGATGATGCAGAAAAGCCAATCGCATACTTTTCACAAAAGTTCAACGAATGTCAAAGAAAATATAGTACAACGGAGAAGGAATGTCTTGCGACGGTGATGGCCGTCAAGAGATTTCGACCATATATTGACTTAATGCCCTTTACAATAGTGACCGACCACGCTAGCCTTAAATGGCTAATGTCTTTAAAAGATTTAAATGGAAGACTAGCTAGGTGGTCATTGCAACTACAAGCTTTTAATTTCGAAATAGAACACCGTAAAGGTGCCGACAGTATAGTGGCGGATACGCTCTCGCGCTGTATAGCAGAGATTGCCGAATCCCCAATAGCAAATCTGGACACAGTTGAGTTCGAATCGAAGGAGTATAAAGAATTAATTAACACGATTGAAAACAATAGAGAAAGGTTGCCTGATCTTAAGGTAGAGGACGGCATGGTTTTTAAAAAGTGTTTGCCTAAAAATGTAGAATTAGAGGAAAATGAGTGGAAGTTGTGGGTCCCTGAAGCTCTGACGTCAACCCTCATCGAAAACGCACATTGTCCAGAGATAACTGCGCACGGGGGTATGGCGAAAACTCTACATAGACTTAGGAGGTTATACTATTGGCCTAACATGGTGGTACAGGTTCGCAACTTTGTGCGAGAATGCCAGACCTGTAAGGAAACCAAGCCTTGTGATGCAATTTTAAAGCCAGGGATCGGAAAGGAGGTGGTAACAGTCCGCCCATTTCAGAAATTATATATTGACTTTTTAGGCAAATATCCGAGGTCGAAACGCGGAAACTGTTTTATTTTTATCATTATTGATCATTTCTCAAAGTTCATTTTTTTGAAGGCAATGCGCGAAGCTACCGCGAGCAATGTGGTTAAGTTCTTAACCGAAGAAATTTTTCATAAGTTCGGCGTACCGGAAATCGTACATTCCGATAACGGTAAACAATTTGTATCCAAACAGTTCTCGGAACTATTAGAAACGTACGGGGTTAGACACCTAAAAACAGCTTTTTATTCACCGCAATCGAATGCCGCCGAAAGGGCAAACCAATCGGTGTTAGCTGCGATCAGATCATATTTAGAAAACGACCATAGGGATTGGGATTTATACCTAACCGAGATTGAGTGTTCTCTTCGGAGTGCAGTGCACTCTGCGAGCGGAGTGTCGCCATACTTTGCACTCTTCGGATTTAATATGTTCACAAATGGGGCTGATTATGCGCTCGCCAGGAAATTGAGTTGTCTTAATGACAACGAAATGTTTGTAATTGATCATAGTGACAAGCTTAGGTTAATGCGTGAGAAAATACAAGAAAATTTACATGAAGCGTACGAAAGTAACGCGGCGCGCTACAATAAAAGAATTCGCGAAATACAGTTCAAGCCTGGCCAAGAAATTTACAAACGGAACTTTGTACTTAGCGACTTTAAACAAAATGTAAACGCTAAATTTTGTCGCAAGTTCACTAAGTGTCGAATTTCTAAGGCGCTAGGTAACAATATGTACTTGTTAGAGTCGTTGGCAGGGAAGAGTTTAGGGGCCTGGCACGCGAAGGACCTTAAACAATAAACGAATCCTAAATAACCTAATTCTACAGAACCTAACGCTTGATAATTAACTTAATATAAGCTAACCTAGAACTAAATAACTTACGGTTAAATAACTTAAAACTACGTAATTGTGTACTATATAACTTAATACTAAAATGCCGCGTTGTAACCTGAAAAGAATACAAAATGTTAATAAATGGACATAAAAATATCTCATTACTTGCGTGAATACCATCCCGTCGATGAGGATCAAGTCGGGGGGATGGACGTTTCCATAAAACGCTCGTTCCAAAGTAACTAAGAAGAACACAAAAAGTAATAGTTCTTATATATACATTATAATTCTTATACTTCCCGTAACATATACCCGGCTAAGCTCTCGAGGCAGGAGACGTTGTCAGGGTGTGGGTGTTCCCCGCGTTGGTCGCACTTTGGCCCGCTCGAGTGGTACGGCTGAACTCCCAAGTCGAGGCAAAATTACCTAGAAAGACAGAATAAAAGTAGGCAAAAGTAATAATTCTTCGACACATGTGTACAAGTCATATATACTTCCCGTAAACTCGGCATTCCAGGATTCCAACACCGCGCCCGCTACGCCTCACAACCGGAGCCTCCTATTTCCGCACTGAAAAAGAAAAAAAAAATAAGTTAAATTATTTTAGTCGGAAAAGCATGAGCCACTTATATAAGTGCACATTTTTTTTGTGTTGGGTAACCAAATCATCAAAACTACAACAACCACCTGAAAATTGTCAACCCCACTGCAAAGATTTTAAATCAAAATTTACACATTCATTACCTCGTTGGAAACCTCTCCTGTCACATTCTGGACACGATTGGCAGTCAACCACTGCGCCAAACTATTCAATTTGTCCTTTTTTTTACATATACTTTGGGTCTCTGCGCCTTGTACCATAGGTATGGATGGCTTCTTCCACGGTCAGTCCAGATGCATATCACCTGGGACCAATGGCAGCAGAGAACCTCCTTTAGATTTCTTAGACAATATTCACTTCGCCACCGTCTTGAAATAAAAATAATTGTCCGAGAAGGTAAAATATTTACCTCGAGTTTAACCAGCGCAAGCAAAATGTAAACAAATACGAAATGTCAGATTAAGGAAAACCAACAAAACTCCCAATATGGGGAAATTTGTAAAAGCTACTATTCCAAGAGTTGCCAGATGAGCGGTAAGAGTGTGGTGAAAATCGGAAAAGGATGGATATAGGGTGGAAATGGTTGCGGTTGGTTTGAGGATGACGAGAGAAAACGGCACATTAAACGGTGTCTCTTATGGATACCGGCTATATAAGAAGCGATAACTGTAGAGAAAGAGTATAGTTATTGACATATAGCAGCATACAAGTCTGCAGCGCGCCGCCCGCTTGTAAAATTTTATGTTCAAATTATATTAAATAAATTTATCCCTGTGCGCGAAGAGTTAAAACCGTTGCTGTATTAAAAACGTAAAGTGGTGTTTTTTTTGTATAAAAATTAAACAAAATTAAAAAAAATCCATTAAAAGGCAAAAAACCATTTACCAATCGCGCGCTCGGGCAACCAAACAAATTTTAAATTCAGGCAGGAGCCAACGCAGCATAAACGATGTGGAATATCCTAGATCTGGTGAGTCATAGAATTCTATACCTTTTTTTATGTGCATATAGGGACTTTCGCGCCATTTGGGGTTCGCGTAACCTCCACTTCGACTTCGGTCACGAATCCTCCCCAGAAATCCGGACCTGCGTATGCAGTCCCGGATTTCAGTGGGTATAAATACCCACTCCACCTCTTTGAATTTCTATGAATTAACATTTTTTGTGATAATTTTTTTCTGTGTAAATTCCTTTTTTTGGGATAAATTTTTTTGTATTACAACCACCCTAATGTTTGTCTTTGGACATAACACGGAGGTGCGCATGTATGGCCTGAGGAGCGTGAACGCCAAATCGGCGTATAATCCTCCAGCAATGTTTATACTAAATCAAATCTTTCGTTCCTCCTGTAGGAAGGAGTATCACATCCAATCATGAGTGCTTCTGCATAGCGCCAGGGATAATTCGTTATCATAAATTTGTATCAATACCTACCATAATTTCAATGCCATAACGCTTTTCTGTACAAATATGATTATCGAAGACGGCAATCAGGAGTGTTGAGTGCATCAACTCACCTTTCAAGAAAACTGGGAATTAAAGCAAGCAAAAGGTCGCAACGTTAATATACGTATGAGGGTAGGATAAGTTTAGTTTTTTTTGTATCCGCATCAAACTTTGTGTACAGTCGAATAAAATCAAGGTATAAATTGTAAAGTGCTGTTCAGTGACCAAAAGGGGGCCAAATGGCTAAAATTAAATAAATCCATACCTCCCTTTTTTTTGCAATAGCTGGAAAAAACTGGCTCACATCAATTTCCCTTAACCTCCATAATAGAGCTCTGTTAGGTAGGCAGTAGGGTATTGAATCTATTTTGTATTTCGCTCCTGTTGAGCGCATAAAAGTTTGGCCTACTTTGGTGGCAGAAAGGCCTAAGAGAATATTTTACAGTTTCATTTTTTTTATTAACCGATGTAGATTTTAATGTGGTATTGCGATTTGGTATCAAATTCGTCATAAATTAAGATGTTCTTTTGTCAGAATGATTTATATGGGGTTTATGTAAACCATTTGTATAAAAATTTTATTTTGCGAATTTTCACATATACGTTTTTTTTCAACATTACGAGTTCTTTGTGTGATGATAAACGGTTGTATGTATAAGTATAATGTATGTATATAATTCTCGTCGTTTATGAGTCAATTTTTATTTGGAATTTCGTCGTTTTTTTTTTGTGCAAATGATCCGTTGGTCAAATTGTCAAAAAAAATTCTGATTTGTACATATAGAGGAATAAGTTAGAAACTTTAAATTTTCGAATATAATCGTTTTATTGAAGTTTTGTATAAAGTTAAGATATTTTGAATAAATAATATGTTAGATTGAACTGAAAGAAGAAATTAAAATGGTTTGCTAAATTTAATTGGTTGGGGAGGGGTGAAGATGGCATTAGGGTAGGTAGAAAGAGTCATTTGGAGCGGAGAAAAAGGGGACTCGCTGCCAGGCAGAAACTCGAGCGGTCCAAGGTAGGGTGGGCTTTCTGCGAGGGAGGTGCACGGATGTAAGTACAATGATGATTGTGACATCCGCCCCGCATCAAGGTGGACAAGGGTTAAGGGCCCCGACCTCTCGCCCTGAGCTAGCTGGGGGACATTCCACCTTGATTGCGCCAAGGGGGCGGATTCACCTTCTAACAGGTGTACGTGACACATATCTTATATCATTTACAATCACTGTCAGGATATTGTCACGCACCTCAGTTAAGTTTACTGTTTGCTTGAGGTGTTTCCACATTAATTTCCTATCAGAAGAAATTAAGGCAATATTTTTCTCCATATACTTAATTTTTTTAATTTTGATTAGTTTCTTATAATACTTCGCAACCGTATTATATTCCGAAAATTGACCAGATCTTCTGGCTTTTGAGTGCAATTGGATTTTTAATTTGTTAATTTCGGTCAGTTCATGATCGTACCACTTATTTCTCAACCTCACTATCCTGTCTTGTTCTGATGTTAATAAGCCCATGCAGTGTGATAAGCAGGTATTTATATATTCAACCGAGTCATTGAGATGCATATTTTTTAATACGCTGAAATCATAGTTTCTTAATAAGTAAATGAGGTTATCAGCAGAATAATTCTTCCAACACATTGTTGGTATCATTCTCCGCAGAGGATTTGAATTGCACACTTTGAAAGAAAATGAAATGGTTTCGTGATCAGAAATTCTGTGATTTTCAAGATTTGTACAGGACCGTACATCAGCATTTGCATATAATAGATCTATTCTCGTTTGGGACCTCTCAGCGGTTGCCATACCATGTTTTCATTTTGGACCAAAATTCATCGAAAAAAAGGACCAAATTTTTGTTTTACTTTATTAGTATAAAATACAAAATTTTTGGATGTTTCCATATAAAATTTTACTAAACATAGTGAAGACTTTCCTTTAATTCAAGCTGAACAAACAAATATATGTGCATGCAACGAAAAATGGTATAATATTTTGACATAGGATAAGTCCATGTCTTTCACCAAAAAAAACGTTGCGAACCTAGTTTTGGTCACAAAGCTCTTGGCTCTAGCATTATTGTGTTGATTGCAATGAAATAAAATGTATTGTGCAGTTAGGTTTTAGTAAGGAACGGTTCCAAATTTGCGTTCTGGTGTTGCCGAAATATGTATGTGGAAAACTCAGTAAATCATAAATGAAACTAGGCAATTTTGTTAGTGCTATTTTTATAGATGCTTACTTTTTCCCTTAACGCTTAAACTTCATATCAGAGCCTATTCATTAAGTTTGAGTTTTGATCCGAGGCCTCAGGGGTTCTGCTAGCACCTACGGGAAGAATTCATACAAAACATTTCTTCCGAAATCAAATCTCTTTTGCATTTGCTTCCTTCTGTCTTCCAGTTAAAATGTTTCTTGTGCCAAGATACTTAGTTTTCAATTACCTTGCGTGACTTATCACCACAATAGTCGAATTGCTTGAACTCATTGAGCTGGGCGAGATAGATTTAAATATCAACGTGCCAAACGAGAAGTAGTTCATAGAATTCATTTGTATAATTTGGAAAGTGTTAGGCTCACGGCAGAGTGCTCGCTATAAGCTATGCTAGGCGAGAAGCAATTTTTATTTTCATATATTTTACATAGTGTTGTATAACCGATAGAAAAATCTAGCCGTTATAATATTATTATAATACAAGGGTTTTTTTTTATTAGTCGGTTATTTCATAAACAATTAACGACAATGTGTTTAACACTTCTCTTTTTAATGCCTGGCATAAATTATACTAAGTGAAATGTTATTGTTCTGGTACATTTTATTGACTGAGCAATTTTTTATGGTGAGAGTTCCATGGAAGTATATTCAAAATTATATGGGGGCTACCGAAAGTATGGCAAATTTTTTGGGCAATATTGTGAATTTTTACCTGAGTGAAAAATAAAGAAAATTACCAATCGTGGCTACTGCCTAAAAAGGACCAAAATTGAAGAAAAGGGACAAGCGACCAAATGGGGTTGTAAGGACCATTTTTGGTCCAAATGGACCAAAGTGGCAACCGTGAAAGCGAAGAAAACTACCTATCAAATTTCTCCACAGACTCTGGTGAGTTTTTCGATGATGCCAGCGTTGCCACTTGGGCCAGAATCGCGGATAACAAAACTGGTAACGATATTCGGTTACATAATATTCTGTCTTGGAAAATTTCACGACATCTGCTTCTCAAGTCTCTCAATGATCCAGAGCATTCCCGTGAGAATTGAGCGTAAACCGGAGCTGTAAAACTCACTGGAAGACGGCAAATCCTTAGGAGACCAATCTAGCGGCAATGGTTAAACAACTAGCTACAGCACAGAGTGTACCGAAAAGCGGAGACACAACCCTTTGATGGCCATAGTGTATAACATATAGCTGAATCTGTTGCGATGAATTGTGGAAAAACACCATTTTAAGAGGTGATACATAGAATTAGTGTAGAGGTGAAACATAGACACATATTTCAGTTACATCTGAGTATAATGCGTAATGAAATTTAATAGTATGAATTTTATGCGAAGCAATTTCAGAGGTGTATTTAAAGTTTGACGCTTAGGCAAGGTGCACACGAGGCTACGCGTCATAGACGCGTACAAGATATTTCATATAGCTACTATTTCTCTACGCCTCAAGATATGCACACGAGCGCCGCTACAAAAAGCAAGCAATTATTGAAAAAAATAAAAAAATTAAATTTCTTCAGCTATGTCCGTCCGCGAAACCAAAGGAAATAGGTATCAATCGTTGTTTGCATCCCCGTGCCTTTGTAAATTATGAAAGGCAATTTTAAACCACCGCGGACTAGAGAAAAGGGTGATTTCTAAACGCTTCAACAAAATCTAACCAAGCTGTTGTGGGGTTTAATACTCTTTTTCGCTTTGGTAATATACCTTTCACGCACTTTTGTTAACTGAAGTAACATTTTTAAACTAATTACACAAATTTGCATACAAAAAAAAGTAAACAAACATCTTGTTCTTCCTTTTTTTCAAGCGTACGTACGCTCAGCGACCAACATTGCTGTACGCTTAGCTACACGAAAATTTCATGCTTTGTCGCTTTCATGCAGCTGACGCCTCGTATTCAGCTCTCCATTCAAATAAATGTGTTCGGCATCAAAGCGTACAAATTTCGCCTGCAGCGTCTATGACGCGTAGCCTCGTGTTCACCTTGCGTAAACCGTCCATATAAAGTTTAAGTGTAAACCTCTATAGATATAAAAAAACACAGCTAATATATCACTTAATATGATAATAGTGTTCTTACAAAAATAAAGCAACTAAAAAATTTAATACATTCGGAACCTGAAGGTTTGCAAAAACACAAACAAATTTTATTTAAAAAATCAATAGCCTTTTAACTAAATTCAACTTGAAAATAACTTGGAAAATAGAGATTCACAATCTCTGCCATTTTTTTTATTCCTTTTAAAGTAAATATTATAAAAACACCAAAATTAAAATACTTAATACCAAATCGCAAGCTACTACACTTGCTTGGCCTCTATGGTGTTACCATTGTATACTAGTGGTGCAAAATTACTTTTACTCTTTGGATAGTTAATCCGTAAATTAATCATTACATACATTGGCGATAACTTGGGTTTTCTCTAGAGTTCCGGATGACAATTTTAATATTTTTTTGGGTCCTCTCCAAAAAAAATTGACACACTATTCAAAATATCCCCGAATTTGTTCACCTCTATAAATTTGCTGCAAAATACCCTGAAACACCCAAATATCGTTGTCTGGCAGCTCCAATTGTCAGTAGAGGTGAAAATGAACAATTTATCATGCTTCTGGGTTTGCTGTGTTGAATGTGGTTTTGAGAAATTGTGACAAAACGCTTAATAATAGCTAAAATATGGCTGATGTGGACGATTTATTTGACTGTTTTAATGAGGAAAATGACGACAGCGTAAACGCCAACCCAGTTGTAGAATTGGAAAAAGTGCAAAAGGAGAGTTCTTCAGGAGAGAGGTAGGTGCATAAATTACAGGAATACATATTTTACACAGTATTTATAGGAAGACGGATATCAGCGAAAAACGTGGAATAGCGTCTCAGAAGGAATTAGCAGATGAAGAAGTTCCCCAAAAACGCATAAAAGAGACAGAGTCTATATTGGATGATATTTGTGTAGATGCTTTACGGTCACGTATTGCCGTTCACGTGATCGAAAGTCCAGAATCGTGTACTCATGAGGTGGCAGTGTACCCTGGACATGAATATATTCCGTTGCAAAATCAAGCAGGGCCACCTGCAAAAGAATACCCGTTTGTATTGGATCCTTTTCAAAAAGAAGCTATCCTTTGTATAGACAATCAACAAAGCGTTCTGGTGTCTGCGCATACATCGGCGGGAAAAACTGTCGTTGCTGAGTATGCCATTGCTAAATCGTTGGGATGCAAACAACGCGTTATTTATACCACACCTATTAAAGCGCTTTCCAACCAAAAGTATCGTGAGTTCAATGAAGAATTTAAAGATGTAGGTTTAGTAACTGGTGACGTGACAATAAATCCATCTGCGTCTTGCCTTATCATGACTACGGAAATCTTGCGTAACATGTTGTACAGAGGAAGTGAAATTATGCGTGAAGTTGGTTGGGTTGTATTCGATGAAATTCATTATATGCGTGACAAGGAACGTGGTGTTGTATGGGAAGAGACCTTAATATTATTGCCGGACAATGTTCGCTACGTATTTCTCTCAGCGACGATTCCTAATGCACGTCAATTCGCTGAATGGGTTTGTCATCTTCACAAACAGCCTTGTCATGTAGTTTACACAGACTATCGTCCAACACCGCTACAACACTACATATTTCCTGCCGGCGGCGATGGTATACATCTTATAGTTGATGAAAAAGGTCAATTTAAAGAAGATAATTTCACAACAGCTATGGCTGTTCTGCAAAACGCTGGTAAGTTGCGAAATTTTTTTTCTTTTTTGTATAGTTATTATCTTAGTTTTTTAAATATCAGGAGAGGCAGGAAAGGGCGACCAAAAAGGAAGAAAAACCGGAATTAGAGGTGTTGACAGTAGTCAATCAAATATTTTCAAAATTGTTAAAATGATAATGGAAAGAAATTTCGCACCTGTAATCATTTTTTCATTTAGCAAAAAGGATTGCGAAGTGTATGCCATGCAAATGGCAAAGTTGGATTTCAATACAGCTGAAGAAAAAAAATTGGTAGACGAAGTATTTAACAATGCAATGGATGTGCTTTCTGCAGAGGATCGTCAACTACCACAAGTTGAAAATGTGCTACCATTGCTAAGACGTGGAATCGGTATACATCATGGAGGACTTTTGCCAATCCTTAAAGAAATTATAGAGATTTTGTTTGGGGAAGGCTTATTAAAGGCCCTTTTTGCTACGGAAACATTTGCTATGGGTTTAAACATGCCTGCTCGCACCGTGCTATTTACAGCACCCCGTAAATTCGATGGAAAAAATTTTAGGTGAGTAGCATCCAGTTTGAGTAAATCAATTTCTTTTTAATTTCAAATTTATTTCAATTAGGTGGATTTCGTCTGGTGAATACATACAAATGGCAGGTCGAGCTGGTCGTCGTGGTCTGGATGATAAAGGTATAGTTATTTTAATGATTGACGAAAAGGTCTCACCTTCGGTTGGTCGAGGAATTGTGCAAGGAAAGGCCGATCCCATAAATTCTGCATTTCATTTAACATATAACATGGTGCTTAATTTGCTCCGTGTAGAAGAGATTAATCCTGAATACATGTTAGAGCGTTCATTCTTCCAGTTTCAAAACCAATCTTCAATCCCTGAACTATACAAACAAGTTCAAGATAAACAAAATGAGTTAGAAAATATTAAAATAATCGAAGAGCACAGTGTTGCATCCTACCACCATATACGGGAACAGCTAGATTCATATGGCAAACAATTCAAACGTTGGATTACCAAACCTGAATACCTTGTGCCATTCCTACAACCAGGCCGTCTTATAAAAGTACAGAACGATATAGACGAATTCGATTGGGGCATAGTGGTAAATTTTAAAAAACAAGTTAATAATACCAGAAATCCTACAAAAGGCGAATCAACTATAGTAGTAGATGTGTTGCTACACGTGACCGAGGAATCGGCAAAAGCCGAAGAACCAAAGCCATGCAAGCCGGGAGAAAAAGGCAACATGGAAGTGGTGCCCATTCTTCATACTCTGATATCTCAAATTTCCTCTCTACGAGTGTATTATCCAAATGATCTTCGACCCGCTGATAATCGCCGAAGTGTTTTGAAAACAATCGCGGAGGTAAAAAAACGTTTTCCGAAAGGTCCTCCGCTTCTAAATCCTTTCACAGAAATGAATATTAAAAGTAAGGAATTTAAACAGGTAGTGGATTCTATTGATAAATTTGAGGAACGGCTTTTTGCTCATCCATTGCACAATTCAAGTGAACTCGACAAGATTTATGAACGCTACACGAAGAAATTAAAAATTCAAGAACAGCTGAAAGCTGTTAAAACAAAATTAAAGGAAGCGCGCAGTTTATTACAAATGGATGAGTTAAAACACCGTAAACGAGTTCTACGCCGTATGGAATATTGTACAGCAGCCGATGTAATAGAGTTCAAAGGACGTGTTGCTTGTGAGTTAAGCTCTGCCGATGAACTACTTATAACAGAAATGATTTTCAATGGCATATTCAATGATATTACAACCGCACAATCGGTAGCATTACTTTCCTGCTTTGTATGTGACGAAAAGTCGTCAGAAACACCCAAGGCGACTGAGGAGCTGTCGGGTCCCCTGCGATCAATGCAGGATTTGGCTCGACGTATCGCCAAAATTTCGACTGAATGTAAATTGACTATGGATGAGGAATTATATGTTGAAAAATTCAAACCGTTTCTGATGGATGTTGTGCTGTCTTGGTGCAAAGGAGCATCTTTTTTGAGTGTATGTAGGATGACAGATATTTTTGAGGGTTCGATAATTCGCTGTATGCGCCGTCTGGAGGAGTTGTTAAGACAGTTATGTCAAGCAGCGAAGACAATCGGTAACACAGACTTAGAAAATAAATTCTCTGAAGGCGTGAGACTTCTTAAAAGGGATATTGTTTTCGCTGCGTCTTTATATTTATAAATAAAAATTAGTTTACATATTTTTTTAATCTGTTATGTATATTACAAAGCTGGATAAATATACTATATGTACATACGTACACTTATGTATGCATGCGTATTAAATGAAACGGGCTAGTATACGTCGCTTAACAATTGGGAGTTACTTAGCAATACTGGACAGTCTCAACATACTGTAGATAATTCATATCATATTCACCCTTATCGCGAGTTTTATTTTCACCCGAAAATATTCACAGTTTTTGTTCACCCTATCGCAGAGCGTGGCAAAAAAATGTTTCGTGTTCGAAAAAGATTTCACCTTATCGGCAACTCTTTGTTCGGGCGAAATGAACACCGGGGAAACCCAAATTTGTTCACATATATATTACAGGCGCTTCCCAAGGCAGTC
The DNA here is from genome assembly GCF_040869045.1 of Eurosta solidaginis. Lineage (NCBI taxonomy): Eukaryota > Metazoa > Arthropoda > Insecta > Diptera > Tephritidae > Eurosta > Eurosta solidaginis. The sequence goes on along the minus strand of NC_090320.1, from coordinate 80,552,932 downwards.
GGTTCTATGTACCGGAGCGACTCGGGATTTTTCCCGACCAAGGACTGTCATTTCAGTGTGACCCTATCTAATTTGTTTCGTCCCTCCCACAAATTGTCATCCTCCCAGCAGCTCCTTGCAGCAGGACTGCTCCATATTCTCTTACCCGGGAAAGCATCGAATTCAATCCGGGTCCGTCTCCTGACCCCGGTCCTGAGAAATGGTTTTTCTGCATCTGCCGGAAAAGAATCTTTTTAGGACGGTCATACTCTGTTCAGTGTGTCTCGTGCAAGGGATGGTTGCATCGGACAGGTTGTTCTGGGCTTGATCCCAAAACCCGACGTCCACGTAACTTTTATAAATCTTTTGTGGCTCCTTGCTGTTCACGCCCATGGGCGTCCCGTAGTCTACGCCTTAGCGCCCCCACTACCTTCCAGCAGCCCCGCTGCTGCTCGCGCCCACGGCGCCAACAACTCAAACAGCTGATACCACCTTCGTAGTAGAGTTGGTAGCAATGCTGAGCATCAGCCCCTGCCCCCGTCTTCTCCCCCCTCTTTTCCGGCAGCAATCGTGCAGGTCAGGGAAACAGACTCTTAGTCCCTACCTCCGTTTGCACCGTCTGCCAGCACAGAATATATAGGTTTGCGACATCCGCCCAATGCAGCTCCTGCCTTGGGTGGTGCCACTTACCCAGATGTTCTGGTCTCCGCGACGGCAACCCCCGGACGGGTTTCATCGCGCCATGTTGGCAGGTCGCAAACCCAAATCATACGGGTACCCCAATGCTTGCCCAAGGACGCCCAGTCCCAGGGCCACAACAGCAATTGCGTCCTGGCCTTCCATAACCCAGGCGTAGTCACCCGTCACTTACCCCCAGAGCGGCGACGTCTCCCCTTATGCACTTCAGAATCCTGCAGTTAAACTGTAATGGACTAACTGGGAAGATTACGGAGATAGTCGATTTCATGAAGCGGCACAACATCCGCATTGCTGCGATTCAAGAGACTAAACTCACAGCAAGATCTGCATTGCAGACCTGCTCTGGGTATAACGTCCACAGGAAAGACCGCGAGAGCGGAAATGGAGGCGGTCTCGCGTTTATCATACACCACTCTGTGCAATATTATATATTTGATCCTGGCATCGACCCCAGGGACAATGTCTTAGAACGTCAAGGCCTATCTGTCTGATCAGGTGATGCAAACCTAGAAATCATCAACATCTAAATTCCTCCTGCCACCTCTTGCCCCAGTGGATACCACCCTAATATCAGGGCCTTACTCACTGGCAACAATCGCATTATCTTAGGTGATTTCAATGCCCATCATGATCTATGGCATTCAAACTTGCGGGCGGACAGTAGCGGTGAGATGTTGGCGGATCAAATAGAAGAAACGACGTTCTGCATAATCAACGGAGACGCCCCCACACGTATGGTAGGAAGCTGTCACAGCTCGCCAGATATCTCAATCGTGAGCGCAGAACTCGTAAACTGCGTCAACTGGCAGCCGATGGTAACATTGGCATCCGACCACCTGCCCATACTTATTTCGCTTGAGCGTACCGCCGACTTCATCGTCACTGAAAAACGCACTTTCATAAACTTCAAAAAAGGAAAGTGGGAAGAATATAAATCCTTTACAGACAGCCGCTTTGCTGCCCTCCCTATCCCGACTGATGCCCGCCAAGGGGAGCGTGCCTTCCGTAAGGTCATTAAATCCGCCTCGGCACATTTCATTCCCGCCGGGAGAATTCCCGAAATCCGGCCCCACTTCCCGGCGGAGGCCGCAAACTTAGCGAGAGAACGTGACCTTATAAGACAGCTTGATCCAGGCGACCCCCAAATAAGGGATATAAACCAACGCATCAGATTGCTTGTGGATGAACACAAGCGGGCGAAATGGGAGGAGCACCTAAGAGGTTGTAACCTCTCTACCGGTGTGGGTAAACTTTGGTCCACCGTAAAGTCCCTATCGAATCCGACTAAGCACAAAGACAAAGTTTCCATCGCCTTTGGCGACAAAGTGCTGTCGGACGCGAAAAAATGCGTGAGCGCTTTCTGCCGACAATATATAATGCATCCTACGGTCGACAAAGATAGACGGAGAGCCAATAGACACGCACATAAACACAAATTCAGCGCGTCACCAATCACCATCACCGCTAAAGAGGTTGAGGACGCCATTGGTCGCGCTAAACCATCCAAAGCAGTGGGCCCAGACGGCATAGCCATGCCGATGCTTAAAAGCCTAGGGAAAGAGGGTTTCAAATATTTAGCGCATGTCTTCAATCTGTCTCTTTCCACCTTTGTCATACCTGAGCAATGGAAAATGGCCAAGGTGGTCCCGCTACTAAAGCCTGGGAAACCAGCTAACATAGGTGAGTCGTATCGTCCGATATCTCTCCTATCGCCAGTGGCAAAGACGCTTGAAGCCATTTTGCTCCCTTATTTCCAAGCAAATTTGCAGCTAGCCCCTCATCAGCATGGCTTCAGAAAACTCCATAGCACTACCACCGCGCTAAATGACATTAGCACCCAGATAAATTGCGGTTTAAATCAATACCCCCACCATAGAACAGTACTCGTAGCGCTAGACCTATCAAAAGCTTTCGATACGGTCAACCATGGCTCGTTACTGCAGGACCTGGAAGGGTCTACCCTTCCCCCATGTCTTAAAAGGTGGACCGCAAATTATCTGGGTGGTCGGCAGGCATCGGTGCAATTTAGAAACGAAGCATCAAAACCAAGGAGAATTAAACAAGGGGTGCCACAGGGTGGTGTCCTATCCCCACTTTTGTTTAATTTCTACATATCTAAGCTACCTTCACCACCGGAAGGAGTCACAATCGTTTCCTACGCCGATGACTGCACAATAATAGCCACAGGCCCAGGCCCAAAGATCGATGCGCCATGCAATAAAATAAACAGCTACCTCCCTGATATCTCCAGTTTTTCGCCTCGCGAAACCTGGCATTATCACCGACTAAATCTTCCGCGAACTTATTTACAACATGGACGCCCCAAATGTCGACCATTTTGAACATCCACGTCGATGGCACTACGCTGCCGATTGTCCTACACCCCAAAATCTTGGGTGTGACGTTTGATCAGGGTCTACACGCAGCCGCAATTGTTCCGAGAATTCAGAGCCGTAACAAAATCCTCAAATCCCTCGCTGGCAGTACTTGGGGAAAAGATAAAGAAACGCTCATGACTACATACAAAGCAATTAGCCAGCCGATTACGTGCTACGCGTCACCCATATGGTCGCCAAGCCTAAAAATCACCCACTGGTAGAAACTACAGGCCTGCCAAAATACTGCTCTCAGAATCGCCACGGGCTGTCTTCTTATGTCCCCAGAACACCATCTGCATAATGAGGCGAGAATACTCCCCATCAGGGAGAGAAATGAGATGCTGACCAAACAGTTCCTGTTGAATACCCAGAAACCTGGGCATCCCAACAGACATCTGGTTAATGAATCAGCACCGCCTAGGGGCTTAAGGAGTCATCTCCGTAAGCATTTTGAGAAAATACGGCACCTGAGAACCCAGCCGTATGAAGTGAAAAAACACAAGCAGGTCCTTGGTGAACTCCATAAACAGGCGTCGGACCTTTATGCCGGGAATTGCCCGGTGAATGCAGTGCTTAACGAAAATTATCCAAAACTTCAGGAAGAGGAACGCATACTCCCCAGGGAAACGCGTGTCTTTCTTGCTCAACTTCGTTCTGGATACTGTAACAGGTTAAACTCTTACCTATCCAGAATCAACCCCGGCATACAAAATGTATGCCCCGCTTGCAACGTGTCCCCACATGACACCAACCATCTCTTCAATTGTAATGTGGAACCAACGCCTCTAACACCCCTTTCCTTATGGTCCACCCCTGTTGAAACGGCAAGTTTCCTTGGACTCCCGTTAGAGGATATTGATGACAATTTGTGATCGGCCGCGGCTATTAGGTGGGGCGAGCATTGCTACAACAACAACAACAGGAAAAGAAAATGTTAGTAATTTTTTCTTTTTTTCTATTGAAATTTGATACTCTTATAATTATATGTACTTTTATTATTAGAAATACATCAATAAATAATGCACAATTGGAAGCTGTGGGGGGGAGTGAAATTCCTGTATTGTTAAGTAAGTGAATTCTATTTTTTATGACAACGTATCAGTCGGCCAAGGTATTCATTGTGAACAAAGCGACGGTTCCAAAATGTTGAGCACCTCACTGAAACAAGATTGTCTAAGACCCACTTCATGGTCCTTTCCAACGCCTTTTCCCTATGCGAAAAAACATGCGAAGACATGTATTCAACTTTACAATTGGTGGAACTCCAAATTCTTGCTTCAATGGTGACAAGGAGTTGGTAAGAATATCTAGCAAATATTAGAATGCCGGCTTGTTTAGCCTGTAATATTGGCGAAAGCTAATTGAAAAAAAATTCACTTGTTTTCCGCGTGAACTTCGCGATAAGGGTGATTAAGTTAAATTTCCACTGAGACACTCACTCTTGTTCATGAAACGGTACTTCGTTGCCGTAAACATTTGAAATTTAATACATACTTCGAAAGTATATGGGAGTTTCCACCAAATCATACCCTTCTAAACTATAAATTAATTGCATTTTGCACCATCCTAAACCGTTTTCATGGGCTCAAGTTGTTGTTGTAGAAGTGCTTCGCCCCATCTAATAGGTGCGCCCAATCACAAATTGTCATCAATATCCTCTAACGGGAGTCCAAGGAAACTTGCTGTTTCAACAGGAGTGGACCATAATGAGAGGGGTGTTAGAGACGTTTGCTCCACAATACAGTTGAAGAGATGGTTGGTGTCATGTGGGGACACGTTACAAGCAGGACATATGTATGTAGGGTTGATTCTGGATAGGTAAGGGTTTAACCTGTTACAGTATCCAGATCGAAGTTGAGCTAGAGTGACTCGCGTTTCCATAAGGAGTGGGTGTTCCTCTTCTGCAAGTTTTGGGCATTGTTCTTTGAGTACAGGATTAACCGGGCAATTCCTGGCATAGAGGTCCGACGCCTGTTTGTGGATTTCACTGAGGACCTGGTTGTGTTTTTTAGCTTCACACGGCTGTGTTCTCAGGTGCCATATTTCCTCAGTGCTTATGAAGATGACTCCTTAAGCCCCTGGGCGGTGTAGGCTCATCAATCAGACGTCTGTTGGGATGCCCAGGTTTCTGGGTATACAACAGAAACTGTTTGGTTAGCATTTCATTTCTCTCCCTAATGAGGAGTATTCTCGCCTCATTAGGTAGATGGTGTTCTGGGGACATAAGAAGACAACCCGTGGCGGTTGTTGTTGTTGTAGCAGTACTTCGCCCCATCCAATAGGTGCGACCGTTCACAAATTTTCATCAATATCCTCTAACGGGAGTCCAAGGAAAATTGCAGTTTCAACAGGGGTAGACCATAATGAGAGGGGCGTTAGAGGCGTTGGTTCCACAATACAGTTGAAGTGATGGTTGTTGTCATGTGGGGACACGTTACAAGCAGGACATATGTTTTGTATGTCGGGGTTGATTCTGGATAGGTAAAAGTTTAACCTGTTACAGTGTCCAGGGGTGCCTTTCATGGGGGTGTTGCGCCTTGCACTCACCTGCGTCACCCCGTCGTCGACTCGTAGGTGTTTTTCCACCGTCCCTCCATCATGTAGGGGCGAAGCCTCCTCGTGGTGGCACCTGGTAACGCTTCGGCGGCTAATTCGAGCGGTGACCTTTTTTCCAACCCCCTTAACCCTATCATACTTTCTTTTTTGTCTTCCCTTTTCTATCCCTTCCTCCTTAATGGGCTGGATCAGGCATGCTTAACGAACGAAACGATATCATTTCGTTACGATAATCAACGTTAATAAACGAAACGAAGTCATTTCGTTTCGTTTATTAACGTTAAGAACGACAAATTAACGTTAATTTGACGATCTTAACGTTAATAAACGAAACGAAGTGACTTCGTTTCGTTTATTAGCGTTGATTATCGTAACGAAATGATATCGTTTCGTTCGTTAAGCATGCCTGGGCTGGATCGAGGTGTTATACGACCCGTGCCGAGGATCAGCCTGGCTGGGGGCCCATAGATATTCCAATCGCTAACGGAGTGCATCGAATACCGGGCGACCTTCGAGGCTATTAAGCCTTACCCGGACATCGCGGATCTCTGTCCGGGTGGACCTTTCCCCTTCTCCGCTACTCGTGGGGTGTAATTTAGTATGAGGGAAATATATAAAAATAATGAGGGCGGCTCTCCAAATAAGAAGCCCACAGGAGTTTGCTCCGCAAAGGCTACGGCTCAGCCGGGCCTCAAGTTAGCTGAGAGAACTCCTCAGAGGTTCGCCGCTGCAGCGGCAGATAGAAGAGGGCTGAGAGATTATCCGGTTCGAGTAGTCCGAGGGCCAGTACCTCTCATGGAGGGGGTACTGACCGGGAGGCCATCAGTGCTACTACCGCCCCTCCCTTGGCCACCACCAGCAGGCCCTCCACCCAGCGACAAGAGTCTGGTGGGTCGACTGCTGGGGGCCTCAGAGAGATAGGGGGGGGGGGGGGTCGGCTATAGGGCCAAGGGCCAATCTAGGCAGGAAAGGGCTGAGGGAAAATCCAGCCCGGGTATTCCAAAGGCCGGTACCTCTCGGAGAGGGGCCACCGACTGGGTGGCCTTTGGGGCGGCTGCCGCTCATCTCGTAGCCACCAGCACGGCTGCCACTCGACGTCAAGCGGTTTGTCTGCTGGGGGCTCCAGGGGTGTGGGGGTGGCCCGCTCTAGGGTCAAGTGAGTTAAAAAGCCCAGTCACCAGGACAAGCGCTGGGCTGCACGGATCCTGTGTAGGAATGCTTCCTCGCCGATAAGGGAGGGGGAAGTTTCCGCGGACTGGGCGAAGGCGCAGCGTGACTTGGGCGAAACAGATGTTGCCGGAGTTCAGGCTGGACTGTGTCGAGAGCGATGAAGCCTCGAAGCGCCAGCGGTCTATGGATGAATCCAACCCTACGGCACCGAAAAGGGCCAAGACGCAGGAAGGCTTGACGCGGTCTTTCGCCGAAATAGCCAAGGATCGGCAGATCATTGGTGTTATGGACGAGAGCAGGGAAGATGGCAGGATCCCGAAACAGCAGTGGAAGTGGATTGAGGCAGCGCTAGCTACTGTGGCCGTTAAGGTCAAAAAAAGACAACCCTGGTCCGCCGCCTTCTTATACCGATGCGGGGTGGTTCCGGGGCAATATTAAACTAATTGCATGTGGTGACGCCAGGTCGGCGAAGCTTTACAAAGCCGCCGTCTCGCTGATAGGGGAAGTGTATCCGGGCGCGCGCCTCAAGGTAGTGGAGACGTGTGATATCCCCTCACGACCAAGGGCGAGAGCCTGGGTTCCAGTGACGCCAACGGACCCCGCTGATATCCTGGAGCTGCTCCAGGAGTACAACCCGGGTCTACCGACCCAAAACTGGAAGGTGGTTAACGTGGAGAAGACTGAACGGGCCTCGATGCAGATAGTCCTGCTGCTCGACAGCGCAAGTGTCGAAGCGTTGAAAAGGCAGGATTTCAGGGTAGGCAGGATTTCAGGGTAAGCTACGGCATATAAGCCTTAAGGTTTATAAGGATGACGTTGAAGCCTTGGTAAAGCTTGCGTCTCGTACGGAGGTGTTTTTCTTCTACCGTGGAAGTGCTAGGGAGGAGCTTTAAACTTGCTTCATTCTACATAGCGCACGATCACCAAGGCTCATTACCACTGGATAATTTCAAGGATTTCGTGAGAGCGGCAAATCCACGAAACGATTTCATCCTACTCGGAGGCGACGCCAATGCTCATCACGTCCAGTGGGGCAGCAGTGATACAAATGACCGAGGTGAGTCTTTATTTAACTATCTTTTAGGCACTAATCTAAGTATATGTAATAGGGGAAATGATCCCACTTTCATTACGAGGAACTGCGAAGAGGTCCTTGACATAACCCTGGTCACAGACTCTTTCATTGAGAGTTTTAAAAGAGCGCTCCTTTTCTGACCATAGATATATAAGCTTTTCTATATCACAGGCGCACACAAGTCCTAACTACATACAAAATATTAGAAGAACGAACTGGGGCTACTATAAGAAGATAAGAGGTACAAAGCTATCTGAAGAGGTGCGAGCCCCAGAAAGCGAGAAGGAGCTAGACATGTTTGTAAATAATTTCAGTCAAAAATGTAGGAATGCTTTAGATAGGGCTTGCCCGACTAAAAAGGTTTTGGAAACTCACAAACCACCATGGTGGTCGTCCGATCTTGATAAGCTTAGGAAGTTATGTAGGGCGGCCTTTAATAAAGCAAAGCATGATGGACAAGAATCCTCATGGGCTGCTTATAAAGCGAAAATAAATATATATAAAAAAGCAATCCGAAATGGAAAGCGATCCTCCTGGAGGGATTTCTGCGGCAGGATTGAATCCACATCCGCGGCCTCCCAGTTAAGGAAGGTGCTATCGAAATCTCCAACTCAGCTAAGTTGCGTCCAAAAGCCGGATGGGCACTGGACGGACTCCAGCGCTGAAACCATAAACTTGCTAATGGATACGCACTTCCCAGCAAGTGTGGGCGTGTCTTCAAGTATTGTCAGCGAAGGGTCACCTAATGATCAGCTGATAAGCGAAATCACAGATGATAAAAGGATAGATTGGGCTTTACAGACCTTCAAGCCCTATAAAACGCCGGGGCCGGGTTTTTCCCGGCTCAGCTACAGTATACTTATAAGGCCTTGGATTAAAGGGATGTTTATAGGTTGGCTTAGGCTCAATTACGTACCAGTATCGTGGAGGGAAGTCAACGTGGTCTTTATCCCCAAGGCAGGGAAACCCTCCCACTCTAAACCAAATGATTATAGGCATATAAGCTTATCTTCTTTTCTGCTTAAAGCATTCGAAAGACTCCTAGAGGACTACATCAGGAGGAGGATTGAGCCGTCGCTTCTTTCGCAGGCTCAGCATGCCTATACTAAGGGCAGGTCAACTGACACGGCCTTGCTCTCACTGCTATCTGTTATCGAAAGGTCACTAGACCTCAAGGAATACACATTGGTGGCATTTCTAGATATAGCGGGTGCCTTCAACAAAGTTCTCCCGGAGGCCATCACCTCGGCGCTGACCGATCTGGGGGTGGACGCGTGCCTGGTGGAGTTTATATACAATCTGCTTACGCGTAGGCAGATTAAAACTGAGCTAGGAGGATGCGTGATCCGCAGACCGGTCGGCAGAGGCACTCCGCAGGGAGGTGTCCTCTCCGCTACTTTGGGTGGTTACCGTCAACCAACTACTACGCCTCATGGAATCAGAAGGTCACCAAGTGATCGCGTATGCAGATGACATCTGCGTCACCATGCGGGGGAAATTTCCGCAAACCCTTTGCAACCTAATGGAAGGGGCACTATCCAAAATTTCGCACGGGGCCAAGCCACAGGGTTGGAAGTCAATCCGGATAAAACCGACCTTGTCCTCTTCACGAGGAGGTACAAGGTACCAAATCTAACACCGCCAAGAATTGTGGGTACGTTTTTAGCGTTTAGCGATCAAGTCAAGTATTTGGGAGTCATTCTGGATAGGAAGCTATTATGGAGTGACCATATAGTGGAGCGATGCAAGAAGGCAGCAGCAGCGCTGTTCACCTGCAAGAGGGCAATTGGCACCTCCTGGGGATTCTCCCCTAAGGTGACCTACTGGATTTATACAGCCATTGTGCGCCCGATTCTTCTTTATGGTGCCTTGGTCTGGTGGCCTGCACTAGCTAAACTACCTATCTTAAGACGCTTCAAAAGGTGCAACGGAGTTCGGAGCTCTGCATCACCGGGGCTCTCGGCTCCACTCCATCTGAAGCACTCAACACAATGCTATACCTTCCACCTCTTGTGCTCTACGCATAAGGGAAACAGGTCTCTGGTCAAATAGATCTAGTGGACACGCAACAATCCTGGGAACGAACGCCCAAGTCCCAATACCGGAGCGCACTGACTACTGCACGCCAAAGAACATCCTTGTTAAAAACTATAGTATATATATACCATCGCGACAGGACTGGAATACCAGACAACATACGGTACCGGGTGCCATCAACATATTCACGGATGGTTCTAAGCTTGACGGGAAGATGGGATCAGGCCTCTTTTCGCCGGATCTGGGTCTAGAGGTCTCTTTTCGCCTACCAGATCACTCTAAAGTTTACCAAGCGGAAATGCTGGCAATACACAGGGCTGTGAACCATCTCGGGTCTATGCCTAAGAATGGTAAACGGGTGTTTATTTTCTCAGACAGCCAGGCCGCATTGGAGGCCCTGGACTCATTCTCGACAACGCAAAGTCGGTCACTGAATGCCGCATATCTCTTAACGAGATGGCTCAGCACTTCAGTATCAGCCTTATATGGGTACCTGGGCACAGGGATATTGAAGGCAATTGCAGAGCAGACGAGCTGGCCAGAAGAGGCACCCCTGACCATATCCTTCCGGGAAATGATTCGGTAGGTATACCCATGGCAACTTTCAGGCTTCGTGTGAACAGAAGCACTATAAGAATTGCAAATGGACTATGGTGAGCCATATCATCGTGTGATAAATCCAGGCAAACCTGGCCCTCATATGACAAGGGGCGCACAGATGAAATAAAGGCTCTAGCAAAATTTATAATTCCCACGAGTTGGTTAGACCCGGTTTAGGCAGGGTAGGGGTCATCTTTGAGACCGTATAGGGTATTACAATGGGCCCATTGGTGGCCTAAGTAGTGAGCTGTTACCATAATGTCCAGCTCAGCCCTTGCAACCTAACCTAACCTATAGTATCCAGATCGAAATTGAGCTAGAGTGACTCGCGTTTCCCTAAGGAGTGTGCGTCCCTTTTCTGCAAGTTTTTGGTATTGTTCTTTGAGTACAGCATTCGCTGGGCATTTCCTGGCATATAGGTCCAACGCCTGTTTGCGGATTTCACTGAGGACCTGCTTGTGTTTTTTAGTTTCATACGGCTGTATTCTTAGGTGTCATATTTCCTAATAGTGCTTACGGAGATGACTCCTTAAGCCACTGGGCGGTGTAGGCTCATCAATCAGACGTCTTTTGGGATGCCCAGGTTTCTAATTATTCAACAGAAACTGCTTGGTTAGCATTTCATTTCTCTCCCTAATGGGCAGTATTCTCGCCTCATTATGTAGGTGGTGTTCTGGGGACATAAGAAGACAACCCGTAGCGGTTCTGAGGGTGGTATTTTGCCAGGCCTGTAGATTCTTCCAGTGAGTCTTTGGGCTTGGCGACCATATCTAGCGTGCAATCGGCTGGCCAAATGCTTTGTAAGTGGTAATGAGGGTTTCTTTATTTGTACCCCAAAGTACTACCAGCAAGAGATTTGAGGACTTTATTACGGCTCTGGATTTTTGGTACAATTGCGGCTGCATGCTCACCAAAATTTAGATCCTGATCGAACGTCACACACAAGATTTTGGGGTGTAGGACAGTCGGTAGCGTAGTGCCATTGACGTGGATATTCAAAATGGTCGACATTTGGTCCATGGTCCATGTTGTAAATAAGGTCGCGGATGATTTAGTCGGTGATAATGTCAGGTTTCGCGAGGCGAAAAAACTGGAGAAATCAGGGAGATAGGGAAGGGTAGGCCCCTCCAGGTATTGCAGTAACGTGCCATGGTTGACCGTATCAAAAGCTTTTGACAGGTCTAACGCAACGAGTACTGTCCTACGGTGGGGGGTTTTGATTTAAACCGCAATTTGTCTGTGTGCTAAGGGCATTTAGCGCGGTGGCTGTGCTATTTAGTTTTCTGAAGCCATGCTGATGATTGGCTAGTTGCAAATTTGCTTTAAAGTAGGGGAGCAGAATGGCTTCAAGTGTCTTGGCTACTGACGATAGAAGAAGTATCGGGTGGGACCACCTTGGCCATTATCCATTTTTCGGGAATGGCAATGGTGGAAAGGCACAGGTTGAAGACATGTGCTGAATATTTGAATCCCCCTTTACCTAGGCTTTTAAGCATCAGCATGGCTATGCCGTCTGGGCCCACTGATTTAGATGGTTTAGCATGACCGATGGAATCCTCAACCTCTTTGGCGGTGATGATAATTGGGGGCGCGCTGAATTTATGTGTATGTGCGCGTCTGTTGGCCCGCCGTCTAACTTTGTCAACCGTAGAATGCATTAAATGCTCCTCCCCTTTCGCCTTAAATTCTCCTCCCATTTCGCCCGCTTGCCTCATACACAAGCAATCTGATGCGTTGGTTTATATACATTATTTTGGGGTCGCCGGGATCGAGCTGTCTTATAAGGTCACGTTATCTCGCTAAATTTGCGGCCTCAGCCGGAAAATTAGGCCGGATTTCGGGAATTCTTCCGGCGGGAATAAAACGAGCCGAGGCGGATTCAAGACCTTGCGGAAAGTACGTTCCCCTTGGCGAGTATCAGTTGGGATAGGGAGGGCAGCAAAGCGATTGTCTGTAAAGGATTTGTACTCATCCCACTTTCCTTTTTTAAAGTTTATGAGAGTGCGGGTTTCGGTGACGATGAAGTCGGCGGTTCGCTCGAGCGAAATAAGTATAGGCAGGTGGTCAGATGCCAATGTTACCATCGGTTGCCAGTTGACGCAGTTTACGAGTCCTGCGCTCACGATTGATATATCTGGCGCACTGTGACAGCTTCCTAACATACGAGTGGGGGCGTCTCCGTTTATTGTGCAGGTTGGAATGCCATAGATCATTATGGGCATTGCAATCGCCTAAGATAATGCGATTATCGCCAGTGAGTGATTAGTGCTCTGATATCAGTTGGTATCCATTGGGGCAACAGGTGACAGGAGGGATGTAGATGTTGATGATTTCTAACTTTGCATCGCCTGACCGGACAGATATGCCATGACGTTCTATGACATTGTCCATGCTGCCGATGTCGGGATCGAATAGATTATATTGTACTGAGTGGTGTATGATAAACGTGAGACCGCCTCCATTTCCACTCTCGCGATCTTTTCTGTGGACGTTATACCCAGAACAGGTCTGCAGTGCAGATCTTTCTGTGAGTTTAGTCTTTAGAATCGCAGCGATGCGGATGTTATGCCGCTTCGTGAAATCAACTATCTCCGCGATCTTCCCAGTTAATCGATTACAGTTTAAAGCAGAATTCTGAAGTGCAGCGGGGGAGACGTCGTCACTCTAGGGGTAAGTGACGGGTGACTACGCCGAGTTGAGGGAGGCCAGGATGCAATTCCGGAAAAGAGGAGAAAATAAGGGGGCTGATACTCCGCATTGCTTTCGACTCTACTCCTATATTAGCGCTACAGGCCAGGTACACTAACAAACATCAGAGTGGCGATATATTGCTGATTAAATGTTTTTGTTTTTGTATTCAATAATGGAATGTACCCAAATTAAAATTTTTTCTTGTCACACTTGTGCTGCTACTATCACAAACATTTTGTAGGCTGTATTCTTTTGATTTCGAATTCAAAACTCATTGCGAGCATTTTCTATTAGCAATATAGGAGTAACCAACTTTAGAAATGGTGTCGCGACCGTAACAGGAAATGGGGGAAAAGTTTAATAACATGAGAACTACATACATAGAATTTTCGCAATTTTAATTCTTTGCATAAGTGCCAAACAACATCTAAATATTACTGGAGTTAAGTAGGCTATTTGACCTATTTTGGTTTTCAGTGCAAATAAAACAATTTTACTTCACTGTCGCAGCTCGACGTTTCGCTAGTCACCCTAGCATCTTCTGGAGCGAGATCTATATTCAACAACAAAATCATTATACATATTTTGCATTACATTTTAATTTTTAACAATTAAACATTGAGTTACATATGACAAAAAACAAAAACTAAAACACTTACATTATTTGTTTATATTATTAACTAAAAAATTAACTAATTATTAGTACCGCGCGCATTAAAGGCGTACGGGTAAACGACGATGAAGTGTTGGTATCTTTCGACGTTGTCTCTCTGTTCACCAACATCCCAACGCACCTTGCTATTAATATTATAATGAAGAAATGGGGCAAAATACAAAATGTAACAAATATCCCCAAAAACAAATTCCGCGACTTACTCAAGTTTTGTTTGCTGGACAATAGCCGTGTTTTTTAACACGCGCGTATACGTTTCGTTTGCGCGTGTTAAAAAACGCCTATCTTCGCTTAGATAATGCTTAGGAGACCCATCTAGCGGCTGTGGTAAAACAACTAGCTACAGCAACAGGGTGTACCGAAAAGCGGAGACGCAACGCTCTGATGGCCATAGGGTATAACATATAGCTGAATCAGTTGCGATGAATTGTGGACACACATATAATACATAGAATTAGTGTACAGGGTGAAACAAAGACACATATTTCAGTTACATCTGAGTATAATGCGTATTGAAATTTAGTAGGACAAAATTTATGCGCAGCAATTTCAGAGGTGTATTTATAGTTTGTCTCTTAGCAGTCAATATAAAGTTTAAGCGTAAACGGATATACGCGTGTTAAAAAACACGGCTAATAACTACTTTATGTATAATAACAAGATATACACCCAAACGTTTGGTATGCCCATGGGAAACCCCCTCTCCCCTACAATAGCGGACATCATAATGGATGACCTCATTGAAAACTCGTTTAATACATTAAACCAGCAACATAATGTACAAATAAAATTTTTAGTCAAATATGTGGACGACATATTTGCGATCGTCCGACGAAATGTTCAAATAATCTTAGACACCCTCAACAGCTACCACAACAAACTACACCTGACGCTTGAAATAGAAAAAGACAACTGCATTCCCTTTCTGGATGTAAAAATACACAAAATAAACAATGCTTTAATTTTCGACTGGTACGCAAAACCCACTTCCTCTGGGCGTATGATTAACTTTTACTCCTCTCAACCCCTTAACTATAAAATAAACACTGCTAAAAACTTCATAAGTAAAGTTTTGTCCCTAAGCCATGAGAAGTTCCATAACAGCAACATCCACAAAATAATACAAACACTTAAAAGCAACAACTACCCTGATAGCACAATATCAAATTTATTACAACAACAAACTATGAAAATAAACCAAAACCAACATCAAACACAAACTGAAAACAAAACAAAGCAATATCACAGCGTAACATACATACCGAAATTCACCGAACACATTCGCAAAAATATTTTAAAAAACAAAGAAAACATTGCTCTCGTATATAAATCGAACCACACTCTATCCAATATCTTCACACAAACAAAAAGCCCCATCGAACACCTACAACAAAGCAACGTCATATACCAAATAACTTGCAAAGGAAAAGAGAACGAGGAATGTAATAAGCTATACATCGGCACGACCCGAAGGTCACTGAAAGTACGACTAGCAGAGCACCAAGCCGACATACAGAAAAACAAAAGAACACCGCATTATCACAACACACAACAACCAGTGGACACACAGCTGATCTGACAAACACAAAAATATTGGACAAAAACAAACGAGGGAGAGCGAGATACACTTTGGAAAGCTTACGAATATTGCAACAAAGGGAAAACACAGTCAATAAAAAGGAAGACACAGCTGACATTGCCTCTGCGTACCTACTATGCCTATAAGCACTTTAGTATGACAATGATACCCAATGCGCGCGGTACTAATAATTAGTTAATTTTTTAGTTAATAATATAAACAAATAATGTAAGTTTTTTAGTTTTTGTTTTTTGTCATATGTAACTCAATGTTTAATTGTTAAAAATTAAAATGTAATGCAAAATATGTATAATGATTTTGTTGTTGAATATAGATCTCGCTCCAGAAGATGCTAGGGTGACTAGCGAAACGTCGAGCTGCGACAGTGAAGTAAAATTGTTTTATTTGCACTGAAAACCAAAATAGGTCAAATAGCCTACTTAACTCAAATAAATTTAAGAAAATTGACCGGAATCACCAATAATCTAAATATTACAATATATACTTTAAAAAACTAAATTTTTCTATTTAAAAAATGTAAATTTAGAGAGAGTTTTGTTTATATGTATAGTAAATCGTCTTTTTAGCAATTAGCCATAGAGCCGGACTTTTGTCTGAGAATCTCGCAGATTGTTCAAAAAATATCAGAGCTAGCTCCTTGCGGAGGGACTGTCCTTCATTCATTTACTCCAGGGAAGCTTCAAACCTAACCCCGGTCTCAGGGACAGGAACTGCTTCATCTGCAGAAGAGTAGGTTTTGAGCTAACTCATAATACTCGTCAACACGATTTCTTCAAATCATTTGCGCCCCTTGCTGTTCTCGCACAAAAGCGACTTACGGCCGCTCGTTTATCAATAGTTATGATTCTCTCGGTACAGTTTTAACGATTAGCATCAATGCTGGACTACAGTTGATCGCGCAGAAGGGCTGTTTTTAAAAGCAACAATTCCCGATGTGCGAGCAGTAGCAATTCGACCACCAGTCGCTACCACGCCTCCTGGACCTCACACCATATGCCAGCAAAGAATAGAGATATACGCCGGCGATAAACGCCGCCGCCGAATGTCAAAAATATCGGCGGCGTTCGGCGCGATCTATACCCTACAAGACAGGTACCCGTTACCTAATCGATGACTTAATCGTTACCAATAACTTGGTCACCAATTATCATATTAATGACTTTTACTTTGCTGTCGTGAAAAAGGTAACGTATGCGCTCTCTCAAAATAGTGTACGTGTGACTCGCTTTCTCGCTCTTACCTATTGTGTTTTCGACATTTCTTCTCGCTCGATGTTATTTACATTTTTAAGTTACTTCATTAGATATGTTTTCGTTATCGCAAACCAAAACATATGCAACAACAACAACACGGGTAACTGGCCTATCGGTCACCCGTACCGGTTACCTTCTGTCAATTCGCTTTTTATATGAATGAAATGCATCCTTTTTGTTTAAATAATATTTAATTAATAAATAATGAATGTTTAAAATGGTTTTTACAGTTAAAAATCATATCCTATTATACTAGTAATTTTTACATATGTGCATTTTTATATTTATAAACTATATAAATACATTAACGTCTATTCATAGTCGTGCCCTTTCCGAAACCGTGTTTTGAAGTTCTTATTTTTCCTGCGCTGGTAGTGTTGCTCATCAGTTTGCCGTCATATTAGTTTAGTAGGCATAGTAAGATCAGACGTAGTGAAATTAGAAAGCATGTCAGGAGTATCACCAGAATCCAAAGAAGCATGGTGATTCATTTCGTCACCTCCGTTTTCTTCCATATCCGGATTCATTCCATACTAGTCATTATAAATAGCTTGTAGATGCCACATAGGTGTAACCATACCCTCAAGATCTTTCCGTTCAAATCTTGTGGTGTACAATGAGCAAACTTTTCATAAACGTGTACACGTAAACTTGTATTTGTTCTAAATTGTTCACCACATTCTAAACATAGAAAAGATGGTCTTTCATCCACTGATTTCTCATGTTCCTGTATTAAGTGTTTGCGTAAATACCATTGTGATTACAATATGGACAAACAGTTAATTCTAAACTTTTCGTTGTTACATCAATTGTTTCAGCGTGTTGTACACGTAAATGAAAATTCATACTTGAATGTATTTTCGTCTTCCAACCGCATAATTTACATTTTAAATAATGACTATTGGGCATATGAGAAATCTCATGGTCCAATAATTTGTTGAAGCTTGGTGTAGCTGCTTGAATATCACAAAATTTACATTTTGCACCACGTTCGGTATATTTCTCTACACGATGCATAAATTTAGATGCTTTTTCCAACAATGTGCTGAATTTAATTGAAATACATACATTGGGCATTGTCTCATGATAAATTTTCCATAAATATACTGAGCCTCTTTATGTAGGTTATTTTCTTAACATCTAATTCTGTTCATACCGGATATGACAGTTTTGCTTCAGGTTATAATCCACACTCATACTATTTTCAGATTCTGTCTCATAATTTTCATCATTTTCAACATTGGACTTTGCATCAACATCATTATCATCATCGTCATTTTTTGATAACTCTGTTTTAAGCTTCATGTTTATCAAAGGTTCATCTTCCTTAGTATTAGAATTAGAAACATCGTCATCTTCGGTTAAGTTTTTATCAAGTTTAGCTTTTTTCCTAGGTTTAAATTCTTCACTATCCGTACTAGAATTAATACCATTATCAACATTTTTCGTAGTCTGTTTGAGTTTTTAAATTTGCCAATGGTTCGCCTTTATCAGTATTGGAATCAAAATGGCCTTGGCCATCTTCCCCGGGTATATATTGATATTCGGGCGAATAAACAAATGGACCACTTATAATTGCACACCTTATGTGCATTCGCATACATATGTTGCATATGTGAAACATATAACGGTGTACCAGTGGCTTGTTATGCAGCTGACGCGGGATGAAGCATTGGATTTTGTGTTGCAAAGTAGGCGACATATGTTGGTGGTGATGGATGCGCATATTGCGGATATGTTGGTGGTTCACTAGCCATTAATTGTTTAGAAGTTTCAACTTGTTGCGATTGTTGTTGTTGTTGCTGGCTGCTCATGTCGTGTTAACGTTTGTTGTACAATTTATTCGGGTGCTTGCACATATTTTTGGTGTTGTTATGGTGCTGGAAAACCTTCCGATATTGAAAGTCGTTGATTAGTGTAATCCCCACGTAGTGAACTACCCCTGTGACCGCGTCCGCGGTAACTATTACATCTGAAGGCGTAGCTGACATCGCTTATATAACCGGTTGACTCTAAAGTAAAAACCAAAACAAAATATTAGAATCAGTGTTTATGAATAACATATTTAAAATAAGCTCTTACAACGTGATCGGCGGCTACATCCCCGTGAAAGTAGTGTGGTGTTCCTCCTTGTATAAACGTAGGTACTGGATGTGCTCAACCGTGCAGTTTTCTTCTAATTTGAGCAAATGTATGTTCTTACAGCCACAGCTGGAATATTTGGGATATTTCTATCCGCACATCGTCAAAATCAAATTACCTAGAATGAAAAAGAAACTCATATCAGTAAGAATAGATTACAAGTTTTTAATATAAGCCGAAAAGTGTTCCATAAATAGAGCTCCACAATTAGCTCTTTTCTGAGAGGCCAAAGGCACAAGAGAAATTTCAGATAACTAGAATCAGGACCTGGTAAAGTAACTTCAAATGAACCTCCACCATACCTATGCATCTTCCGATGGCAGGGGTACCCAAAGATACTTTGCTGTTGCATTCATAGAGAACATAAAATTATAACAAGGGACAATTGATTGATGTTACGAAGTAAATTAGACGTGCTACAATAAGAAATAAATATAGATGACTGTTTAATCTATTATTCGAAGTTCTTGAATGGATGTTCAAATTTAAAAGGGCAAATTAATGCTAAAATTGCTTTCCTCGACTAACCCGGGAACGAATTGATATGACTACGCCTATCCTTTTTTAGCAGCAGTGCCGTGCACCAGTTCTGTTTTGGACAGGAAAATAAACGTTTGGTTGTCTCCAAGTTGATCATATAATACAGAATATACTCGTTTGCTACATCTAATTTTCCCCTGAAAGGTGCATTTGTTGCACCCTGCTGTCTGGCCGCTCACCCAACAACACCAGGCACGACGGAACTTGTCTTTTTTTATTGGACGTTGTGGTAGCGCACTACCCTCAAGTGGCCCAATGAAACCAGGCTAATCCTGTTCATGTGTCCGCACCCCGTGCGACCGCCGTTAGGCATAACGTCACAGGGGGAAAGCCGATTTAGTCGCCTCTACTTCGTATGCGCATTTCTCTGCGCTCCCTTTCGGCATGCATCAATTTCGTCATTACTATAAAGGCCATCTTGCTCACAGCAATCCAACAATCTATTTGTCCGCAAATTCGTGGAACTAAATTCCTAATGGAAGGTTCCTCTCCAAAAACTCTGTTTACAGACAGTCTTTCGCCGTGAAAACGAGGGCAGTGAAACATTACATGTTCTGCGCTTTCCAATTCGGACGGACAGCTTGGACAGAAAGGATCATCCTCTATCCCACGCTTATGTACATAGATATTCCTTGAAGCCACCGTGCCCGCTCAATATCTATGTGAGATGGTAATTTAGTTCGCCGTGTTTTCGCTCGTACCATTCCGCTATATTCCGGATTAGCATGAAGGTCCAGCGCTCTTTTCTCAAATCTTCTCACCGTTCTTGCCACCTAACTATTGTTCGTGACCTTGCGCTTTTCTTAGCATCTTCAGATGGTCGGCTGAATCCAATGCCATACAGATCGGCCATTTCACCTAAGAGTAGATCTACTGGGATTTTCCTGGATAAAACATGGATCGCGTCGTCGCAACAGCACATGCTATTCGCTGCTAGGCTGCTAGTATATCTTTTTGGTGGACCATTTTCGATCTGTGGCATACTGGTGCTGCATATAATATTATAGAGCTGGTGTCGTTGGATAATAGCTGACGGGTAGCTTCGCTTGGGCCGCCGATGTTGGGCATTATTAGCGTTAGGGTTCCACTAACTCTAGAAACTTTCTCCCCCACCGCCCTGAAGTGCTCCCTAAAAGTTAGTTTTTAGTCAATGATTACTCCTAGATATTTCAAGGAGGGCTTTGCATTTATTTCATAATCTCCTATGGTTAGGACCAACTCATCCACAGTCCGCTTTGAGCTCATCGGAACCACTTCTGTCTTATTGCTAGCCATCTCCAGCCCCATGTTCGTCACTATTCCGTTATTCTTCCCACGGCGTCATTACATAATGCTTGGAGCAGATCAAGTTTCTTGGCCACTGCTACTACGACAATATCATCTGCAAAGCCGAAAATTCCCGTGCATCCGGGAAGGCCGATTTGTAGCACCCCGTCATACATCGCATTCAAAAGAGTTGGACCTAGAACAGATCCCTGAGGGACACCGCCCGTGGTGTTGTGCTTTCTTAGTCCCTTATCCGTATCAAAGGGAATACTTTGTCACTTAGATAGCTACTCATAGTGCACTCACGCTTCTCATGGCTCCAGCGGGTTAGCGGCTTCCTAGAACTTAAGCCACTTGCTGCTTCTGGATCTGACAGCTGTCAGCTGGAGTCTTAGCCTGGCAAGCGCAGGGCACGAGCACAGAACGTAATCGATCGTTTCCTCCTCCAACCCGCACTTCCTACATCTGCTATCACTGACCAAGCTAATTTAAAGGCATGTGACGCCAGAAGGCAGTGTCCAGTAAGAATACCCGCCATGAGTCTAGTCTACAGTTTAATGATAATGAAAATAAGAATCAGTGTTTATGAATAACATATTTTAATTAATCTCTTACAACCTGAACGGTAGCTACATCGCCATGTAGGTAGTGTGGTGTTCCACCTTGTATAAACGTAGGTACTGTATGTGCTCAACCTTGCAAATTGACATTAGCATTAACATTATTTACATAAACATAGCTTGCTATTTGTGCAGGTCTGAATATAGCATACATTGGTCCAGTTCGGTGTGCACCAGCCACTGGTAAAAACACTTTTGAATGCATAGCTTTCATGTAGGATGGATGTCCAGCAGTGCTCCGGTTGTGCCAATATGTAATGGGCTGCTCCGTCTCTTGGTACGGCTGTATAGGCATTGGCGGGTGCAATGTATTACTAGTCTGCTCAAGATCGTATGGTACATAGATGGCTCGAAGACCCCAGAGGGGATTGGAGCCAGAGTTTTCGGACCCAGAGCCAAATTACCAGTACCTCCAAAAGCACATCCGAGCATTTTCCAAGCGGAAGTATTCGCCATAAGTTAGTGCGCTAAGCTGAACCTTCAGTGCTGATACCCCAACGAAACAATTGCCATACTCAGTCAGACAGTCAGTCCCCTCTAAAGGCATTTGCGGCGTTCGAAATAAAGTCAGCACTGGTCCTTCAGTGCGTAGAAAAGCTGAATCAATAGAAGCACACAACGTAGTACTGTTGCCCTGGGTCCTAGGCCACAGGGGAGTGGAGGGTAATGAGCAGGCGGACTCAGTGTTTAATTTGTTGCGTCTCTCCCACAAATTGTCAACCTCACAGCAGATCCTTGCAGCGGGTCTGCGCCATACTCTCCACTTCCGGGAAGGTATCGACCCCAATCCGGCTCCTTCTCCTGACCCCGGTACTGAGAAATGGGTTTGCCGCGTTTGACGGAAAAAGAATCTTTTTAGGACGGTCATATATATAAAGGCCTGAAATATTTCAATGAGCTTCCTAATCACATAAAAAGTAGTAATAACTTCAATACTTTTAAAAAAAGTTGATTGGATCATTGTAAAACCCTTACAATAAGATAAAGTTTTCCTCCTCTTATTTTTTACATGATATATCCGATGCTGGAGCGCGAAAAGGGAATGGTAATATTGGAAGCAGCAAAATACAATGCATCCGGCCCTATGGAAAAGAAAATCGGTCGCCACCTGTAACTCCAAACAGTTCCAAAAACTAATTTCGCTGGAATTTTGTATTTTCAGCCGATATTCCCTGTTGCTGATCGGAATCATTCGCATTACATTATGAGGAAATACGGCACCTGAGAACACAGCCGTATGAAGCTAAAAAACACAAGCATGTCTTCGAAATCGGTCGCAAAACGGTACGGTTGTGTTTATTTCTGCTCCTCGAATTTTACATTTTAAAATGGTAAAACTATATTCAAATACTTTTTAAGAATAAATAATGTGTGAGACAGGGACTCAAAAAGCGGAATCAGAAGTTGGTTTCAGAAATATTATACCAAATAAAGTTTGATTTTTTAAATTTAATATATTTGCGAGAAAGGGACTCTAAATAAAGAAAGCAAAACGCATACACTTACAAAGTTTGATACATACATATATATATATTCATTCTATATAAAAAATGGAGAGTTAATGCGACAAGTGCAAAATTACATTACGTGGAGAAGTCTCAAAAATTTGTTGCGAAGGGGTGTGTGGGAAATATTATCATTTAGCACCAAAATGCTCAGGTATTATTGGTCAGTAGGGGGACTCATGAAAGCATATAAATTTATAAGGTGTAAAATTATATTCATTTACACACGCTGTTATATGAACGCACCTAGAAATACTCTTGATAAACTTGATTGTTTATCAGATGTATTATTGCCAAACAAAATTTTTTTGATTGTTATACAAATTAAAAAATGCCAAGATTAAGTGAAAAATCAAAACTAAAACGTCTTTACTAAGATATTCTTGTAAATGACTTGCTGATGTTGGAGAGTTCTGATGAAAATGCCTGCTGTAATGTCTGCAAGGTTGCAATCCTTTGAGTTTACCGCGTTTACACAATGAAATGTGTGCGTAAATTTATACAAATTGTGTAAATGATTTTTCATACAAAATTTGACAGTTCGTTTACGCACTAGATAAATTTATACGTTTACACACTTTATAAGGCATTTATACGGTTACATGAGTCCCCGTAGTGTTAATAAATTAGACGAATGTGAAATGCTTAGATTTATGTGTACTGATTGTAGCAGTATGTGCATAACGTAGATGACATTTTAAAAGATATGCAGATGGTAGTGAGCAAAAATGGCGAACAACTATCTGAGTACAGGAATGAATTTGATAATGCTCTCAAGAAACATGAAAGAGAAATAAAGCAAGTTTTAAAAGCAGTAGAAGTTGCATTTAGCGACAGAATTAAGGCAACGCAAAAAGCGCAAGAATCATGCGAAAAGAGTGTTGTAGAAGTGAACAAAATACGGGAAATTGTTAAAGGTTTCAAGCGAAGCAGCGAGCAGGTCTGTGCATTGTACAGGTTTACAAGTATGATATGTATGAGAGGGAAACAATTTCTTTCCCTTTCTAACACACGGCAGTTTGACACTTCGGTCAGTGTCAAACTAGCGTGGAACCCAGTGGAACCTGCGTGGAACATGAGTTTTGACACTGAACGAAGTGTCAAAATTACCGGGGTTGCTTCGTCGAAAGCGACACAGGGAAGCAAAAAAGGGATCGGAATATCAGATATGGGTTGCTGTGATGGTAAATTTTTTTGAACGAATTTAGTAGGAAATTTTAAGTGCACCCATATGGGTCCTTCAGAAAATTATAAAAAAGTCTTCAATTGGGGTATCTGAGGACGCGTAGTTATTTCAGTATTAAGAATACAAACACGGGAGTTAAGTTTTTCTACCCGTTCAAAAGTTCTCCGCGAAAAACAGTTTGAAACCGAGGTCGACTGCAATAACCCGTCCAAAAAAGAGGAAAGAAAAATTAATAGACGCGTTTTGTCATGTTGTCAATAGTCCGAAGAGAAAAAGTATTCGAATTATTGGAAGCGAGGCAAAAACGCGTCTATTAATACCTCCCCCGACGGTTTTGGTCGTGTTTTAGCAATCGTCCCCGGTAATAAAGTATCACAATTTGTTAATTAAAATTGTCCAAAATATATGGTTATTAAAGAGAGATGTAAGTGCTCGTTTGAAAGTAAATAAGTATATTTCTTTGTAATATAAGAAAAAATAATTTTAAGCAGTTTTCGATAGCAGCTACTAAACTTTTTTTGGTTCTAAGAAGTACAACAGTGCCAAATAGCATCCACAAAAAAAACGACCAAGAACAAGCATTTTATCAGGTGAGCGTGGCTGTGTATGTGCGTGCTGCTACATATCCTACTTGTAGACCTGTACAATGGGTCTGTGATGAGTTGAAAACAAGCAAGGATGACAATAAGAAAATGATTGAAGAAATAAGTAAAGAGAATAAAAAAATGTGCAATGAAATAAAGAAAAATGTTAATAGTGTTGAAGACAAAGTGTCATACGCAGCGATAACAAAAAATGATGGACAAAAAAAAGAAGTGTTGCCAGATTTTAGAAAGAATCATCCCTTAATTGTCAAGCCGAATAAAAGGCAAAATATAGAAATAACCAAAACTGACCTAAACTCGAAAGTTGATCCTAAAGGGCTGCAAATAACTAATATAGTAGCAAGGCAAAGCGGAGTTGTTATTTACCTCCGCCTTGTAGGGTATTTCCTACTTTTCTAAGGCTGCCTGGGCCATTTATTGTTCATCTCGAAAACTGGTCCGATATGGTCGAAACGGGTATCAAGGGATGCGCATCACTGCTAGTTATAAAGATTCAATTGCGAAATTTAACACTTTCTAACCGTTCAAAAGTGATTTGAGAAAACAGGCGCTTTCAATGCCAGCCCAACACGGATTTCGCATCACCGAATTCACCAAGTTATGAAATAAAAACACTTAAAGAAATGTTATATAATAAATTTAAATGATCGCTTCGCATAATTTTTTCAAAAAATTAATAAACATTGAATTTAAATACAATGTCCCAAGCCGAACATGTTTTCAAATTGTCTTAAAGTTTTTAAAAAAGCAAGTTACCCGAAAAAGGTGCCGAATTTTATATCCCGATGGGCTGAAAGAATAAGCGAAATCAGTGATGCAAAATTCTTTAGTAGGCTCCAGTGTTTTAAATTCTCCTTTGAAATGATTCTCAGCTCATACTTAACCCTCCGATTAACGGTGAATAAATTCAACACATCTTAGCGTTGTCGTCCGGCCAGACGAAATTTTACACTATGAACTTTATCCACAAATATTTGAATTTTTATTTAAATTTTGAAGAAAACTCGTCGCACACCGATAAGTTTGAATTTTTAATGATAAATTTTGAAATGAATTCGATCTATGAGGATTTATAGGCTTAAAAATATGTTCGTCTGGCCCGACGACAACGCTAAAAAGTGACATAATCAAATTTGGCACAAAAAAAGAAAAAACAAAATCCACAAATATTTGAATTTTTACAAAAATTTTGAAGAAACTCGTCGTGCACTGTGACTACCCAGAAATAAGTTTGAATTTTTATTGATAAATTTTGAAATGAATACGAACTAAAAGGACTTACAGGCTATGTTCGTCTAGCCAGACGACAACGCTAAAATGTGATATAATCAACTTTGGTACAAAAAATCAGATAAAATAAAAAGAAAAAAATATCGATTTCGGAATTATTAGGGTAAACGCACTAGTATCCGGACAGCGTTAAGCGGCAATTACCCACCGACGTGTGCCGTACGTACGGACGTTTGTCGTACGAAACACGTTTGACCGAACCCTCAAGCCCGTAGGAATCAATGTGTGCGTCTGTGTACATGTACATAACATATTTGCGTGTGTATTATTTACAGATAAGCACTGTTGCCATTGACCAGTTTGCATGCATGCTTATGGAAACATCAACATTTTCCAATTTAATTTTTGATGTTATAAAAGGCTGGAATTAATATTAAATAAATACAAATAGATTACATATTTATAATCTGCACTTTTACATAATTATTTCGAATTATTTTCACAATTTTTCAAACTTTAATTAGGTGTTTTTGCATAAAACTGCAAACGGTAAAAAATTAGCGCACAAAAGTTTACTAGGCAACTCTGTCTAGTGAGAGAGCGATCAGCTGACACGTTCTTACGGAAAAAATCAAAATTGTTTTGATTTATACGTTCCGGGCTACGTACGTACGGGCGTTGCACGTCGGTGAGTTTTCGTTTACATTGCACACTCATAAGAAAGGTCGTTTCAACTGACACGTTTTTGGTACGTGCGTTCGTGAGTAACTGCCGCATAAGTGTGATATCTTATCTGTCAACTGCCTGACAGGATGTTCAATATGGCTACTTTTTAGCGTTTTGACAGGAGTCCAATATGGCGGCGCATAGAGCCGGTTATCTTCAGCGGGTGATAGAAAGAGATACAGAGTGAGACAGCGATAGTCAATTACAAATCAGGTCATGCAATTACTTTGGAATTTTTACGTATATGCAGAAGATATCAGACTTAAGCGGCAGTTACCCACCGACGTGCGCCGTACGTACGGACGTTTGTCGTACGAAACACTTTTGAGCGAACCCTCAAGCCCGTAGGAATCAACGTGTGCGTCTATGTACATGTACATAACATATTTGTGTGTTTATTGTATAGAACAAAGCACTGTTGCCATTGACCAGTTTGCATGGGGTAGGGGTTTCAAAGAGGGTTTCAAATATTTAGCGCATGTCTTCAACCTGTCTCTTTCCACCTTTGACATACCCGAAAAATGGAAAATGGCCAAGGTGGTCCCGCTACTAAAGCCTGGGAAACCAGCTAACATAGGAGAGTCGTATCGTCCGATATCTCTCCTATCGCCAGTAGCAAAGACGCTTGGAGCCATTTTGCTCCCCTATTTCCAAGCAAATTTGCAGCTAGCCTGTCATCAGCATGGCTTCAGAAAACTCCATAGCACTACCACCGCGCTAAATGCCATTGTTACCCAGATAAATTGCGGTGGTCGGCAGGCATCGGTGCAATTTAGAAACGAAACATCAAAACCAAGAAGAATTAAACAAGGCGTGCCACAGGGTGGTGTCCTGTCCCCACTTTTGTTTAATTTCTACATATTTAAGCTACCTTCACCACCGGAAGGAGTCACAATCGTTTCCTACGCCGATGACTGCACAATAATGGCCACAGGCCCAGGCCCACAGATCGATGAGTTATGCAATAGAACCTCCCTGATCTCTCCAGTTTTTTCGCCTCGCGAAACCTGGCATTATCACCGACTAAATCTTCTGCGACCTTATTTACAACATGGACGTCCCAAATGTCGACCATTTTGAACATCCACGTCGATGGCACTACGCTACCGACTGTCCTACACCCCAAAATCTTGGGTGTGGCGTTTGATCAGGATCTACATTTTGGTGAGCACGCAGCCGCAATTGTTCCGAGAATTCAGAGCCGTAACAAAATCCTCAAATCCCTCGCTGGAAGTACTTGGGGAAAAGATAAAGAAACGCTCATGTCTACATACAAAGCAATTAGCCAGCCGATTACGAACTGCGCGTCACCAATATGGTCGCCAAGCCTAAAAATTACCCACTGAAAGAAGCTACAGGCCTGCCAAAGTACTGCTCTCAGAATCGCCACGGGATGTCTTCTTATGTC
The DNA here is from genome assembly GCF_040869045.1 of Eurosta solidaginis. Classification (NCBI taxonomy): domain Eukaryota; kingdom Metazoa; phylum Arthropoda; class Insecta; order Diptera; family Tephritidae; genus Eurosta; species Eurosta solidaginis. The sequence continues at coordinate 80,524,993 of NC_090320.1, read as the reverse complement.
CCCAGAACACCATCTGCACAATGAGGCGAGAATACTCCCCATCAGGGAGAGAAATGAGATGCTGACCAAACAGTTCCTGTTGAATACCCAGAAACCTGAGCATCACAACAGACATCTGATTGATGAGCCCGCACCGCCTAGGGGTTTAAGAAGTCATCTCCGTAAGCATTTTGAGGAAATACGGTACCTGAGAACCCAGCCGTATGAAGCGAAAAAACACAAGCAGGTCCTTGGTGAACTCCATAAACAGGCGTCGGACCTTTATGCCGGGAATTGCCCGGTGAATCCAGTACTCAAAGAAAAGTATCCGAAACTCGCAGAAGAGGAACGCATACTCCCCAGGGAAACGCGTGTCACTCTTGCTCAACTTCGTTCTGGATACTGTAATAGGTTAAACTCTTACCTATCCAGAATCAACCCCGACATACAAAATGTATGCCCCGCTTGCAATGTGTCCCCACATGACAGCAACCATCTCTTTAATTGTAATGTGGAACCAAGGCCTCTAACACCCCTTTCCACCCCTGTTGAAACAGCAAGTTTCCTTGGACTCCCGTTAGAGGATATTGGTGACAATTTGTGATCGGTCGCGGCTGTTAGGTGGGGCGAAGCACTGCTACAACAACAACAACCAGTTGGCATGCATGCTTATGGAAACATCAACTTTTTCCATTTTAATTTTTTATGTTGTAAACGGCTGGAATTAATAATATTAAATAAATATAAATAGATTGCATATTTATAATCTGCACTTTTACATAATTATTTCGAATTATTTTCAGAATTTTTCAAACTTTAATTAGGTGTTTTGGCATAAAACTGCAAACGGTCAAAAATTAGCGCACAAAAGTTTACTATGCAACTTTGTCTAGTGAGAGAGCGATCAGCTGACACGTTCTTACGGAAAAAAATCAAAATTGTTTTGATTTCTACGTTCCGGGATACGTACGTACGGGTGTTGCACGTCGGTGAGTTTTCGTTTACATGACACACTCATAAGATAGGTCGTGTCAGCTGACACGTTTTTGGTACGTACGTTCGTGAGTAACTGCCGCATTAGTGTCCGTACACTTTGTCCTGTTTTTGGTAATATTAAGAAAATCACTCACAAAAAGTCTCAAACAAGAACGCAAATGCAACCCTATATGTTTTCTGTATACCCACCAATTTTCAGTTAAATCAAACTCATATTTTAAGCGGGAGTCATTGGTGCACATATACATACAAGAATAGAAAGCGACCTATGCCAAAAATTGCCGCTACGTGGCGTAAAGATCGACATATTCCAAAAATCGTATTTGTGGTCCGATTTGCCTCATATTTGGAACACATAATACATACAAGGATAGAAAGCGACCTATGAAAAACATCGCCGCTAGTTTGCGCAAGGATTGCGATATTCACAAAAATCCTATTTGTGGTCCGATTTGGCTCATATTTGGATCACATAATACATGAAAGAATAGAAAGCGACCAATGAAAAAAATCGCCTTAAGTGTCGCAAATATCGAGATATTCACAAAAATCGTATTTGTGGTCCGATTTGGCTCATATTTGGATCACATAATACATGAAAGAATACAAAGCGACCTATGAAAAAAAATCGCCGCTGAGTGGCGCAAAGATCGAGATATTCAAAAAAAATCATATTTGTGGTCCGATTTGGAACACATAATACATATATGAATGGAAAGCGACCTATGATGTCCGATTTGGCTCATATTTGGAACAAATATTACATACAGTCCGGTAGAAGTGACATCAAAATATTTTGGAGTTGGAGTAGCGACGAGCATATGTGGCGCAGAGTCGAGTAAAGCCTTTGGAATATCCGTATTGAGGACTTTGATTGTAACAAATTGTCAGGAAAGAGTCCTTGTAATAATGAGTCACTAAATGAACTAATGCCCCTATTACGGTATACAACCCAACTTAGTTGTGTTGTAATTGAAACAACTCAACTTTCAGACAACTCAACTCCTGTTTGGTATTACGAATTACAACTTATGGTAATTCTTTACGGCAGCATGACACTGCCAATACGCGTCCAAAAATATCGAGAGAGGTATCAAACGACGCGTCTTGGAATCAGTATTAATAATCCGAAAGCGGAAAATAAAAATTTTAACTCCTTCAAAAGATATTAAAAGACCCGCTGGTACCTCCGAAACCGGGGGTGGTATCCATAGTATTTTTGCGCAGAACACCTTTCTGCGTTGGCGACCTGCGTCCGCGATTATAAAAAAATTACCCTGGGTGGGTCCAACACCGGTTTGGAGACCGAAACTATATCCGCACAAAACACTTATGTTCACAATTTTTTTTGTGGGTACCCAACATTACAACAACCACATGAAAATCGCCAATTTCAACTGCAAATATCTCCGGACATAGATAAAATTTTTCTTTTCCGCCTTCGGATTAATACGCGTCTTTTGACACCTCTCTCGATATTTTTTGACGCGTATTGGCAGTGTCATGCTGTCGTAAAGAACTACCAAAAATATTTACAAAAAACCACAAAATGGCCCGAGGGTCCGAAATATGAGGCCCGATCCACAGTTTCTTTTGCACAGAACATCTTTCTGTGTTGGCGGCTTTTGGCCGCGATTTGCAAAAATAACCCTGGATGGGTGCAATGCCTTTCTGCATTAGTGTGTACAATAAATCTGACAAAATACAACCACATGAAAATTTTAACCGAAATAATATGACAGAAATAAAATTTTTAATTTTTGTTTTCGGATTCTTAAATCGGATGTCAAAACGTGATACCAACTTTGAAAATTTTTGTTAAAAATTAGGTGGTGAACCGTCTTCTAAAACGTAAAATTTTTTCAAAACAACTGCAAAATTGTATGAGACAACTGCTAGTAATCAGTTGTAAGATTTTGACGTATTTGACAACTACACCAATACAAGGTTGTAAACGGTAATGCCACAAAAAGTTGTTAGATTAGACAACTCAACCGACATTTTTTTTAAAGGTTGAGTTCTAATCTGTAATACCAAATTGCGAAATTTCACCCCAACCAGAGTTGAGTTGTAAACGGTAATAGGGACATAAATAGAATGAGAAATAATAGGCAATTAAATAAAGACGAAAAACTTGAAAATAAAATAATAATTTTTTTTTTTTAAATTAAACGGTTTTATTGAAAACAATACTTACATGAAGTAATAATAACATTATAAGCTAGAAAATAATTAGGTAGGTCATAGGTACTAGTCATCACACTCCTCATCAATCTAGGGCGTTCATCAGACAATTAAATAAAAGCGTTGGGCGCGTCAAATTTCTATTGATAGTCATATATAAGACCAACTGAGCCTTAATCAGGTTATGCTACGCCTCACATTTTTAGAACTTTCACGCGCCCAACGTTTTTTAAACGGTTTTATTTAGCTTGACTTGACAGGCTGGTTGGCTGCCTGGCACAAATTTTGTAATTGAAATTTAAGCAACTTCCCTGAAAGCTACAAGCTTGAAACTTGGAATATAGTTCAGAACCCGATGACAATGCAATAATAAGAAAGGTGGCGCAAGGATCGAGATATTTACAAAAATCTTATTTCTGGGCCGATTTGGCTCATATTTGGAACACATAATACATACAAGAATAGAAAGCGACCTATGAAAAAAATCGCCGCTAGGTGGCGCAAGGATCGGGATATTCACAAAAATCGTATTTGTGGTCCGATTTGGCTCATATTTGGAACACATAATACATACAAGAATAGAAAGCGACCTATAAAAAAATCGTATTTGTGGTCTGATTTGGCTCATATTTGGAACACATAATACATACGAGAATAGAAAGCGACCTATGAAAAAGAAATCGCCGCTGGGTGGCGCAAAGATCGAGATATTCAAAAAAATCGTATTTGTGGTCCGATTTATCTCATATTTGGAACACATAATACATAGAAGAATAGAAAGTGACCTATGAAAAAAAAATCGTATTTGTGGTCTGATTTGGTTCATATTTGGAACACATAATACATACAAGAATAGAAAGCGACCTATGAAAAAAAAAATCGCCGCTGGGTGGCGCAAAGATCGAGATATTCAAAAAAATCGTATTTGTGGTTCGATTTGGAATGGAAAGCGACCTATGATGTCCGATTTGGCTCATATTTGGAACAAATATTACATACAGTCCGGTAAAAGTGACATCAAAATATTTTGGAGTTGGAGGAGCGACGAGCATACGTGGCACAAAGTCGAGTAAAGTCTTTGGAATATCCGTATTGAGGACTTAGATTGTAACAAATTGTCAGGAAAGAGTCCTTGTAATAATGAGTAACTAAATGAACTAATGCCCCTATTACGGTATACAACTCAACTTAGTTGGGTTGTAATTGAAACAACTCAACTTTCAGACAACTCAACTCCTGTTGGGGATTAGGAATTACGACTTATTTCAGTTGAAGTTGAATTGGTGCTGCCAACCTAAGAAAGTGATGATTTGACAGATACATGAAGAGCTGAACAATTTGTATCGAAAATTTAAGCATTTGCAAAAGTTATTTTGTTATTACAAGATATTATATGATATGAAATCTATTTTATAATGGCGAAAATGTTGGTGATTGATATGTCGCGGATACGAAAAACATTCGCGTAGTCTTTCCAATCCCTTGGAACTACCAAGTACCAAGTACGAAAATGTTCAAGTGACAAATGATGAGCTTCAAATGAAGTTATTTTGCAGATTTGAAAGGAAGCATTTTGCTCATTACTAAACAAAATTAAGGACCATTTCCGCAAACGCTTTCGGAAAACAACAGGGAAGGTTGTACCCTATTTTAAAATTATGTGCCACGCTCAGATTCCTTGCTGATGGCAGCTATCAAAAATGCTGTGGAAATGATTTTGGCGTTGGACTGGTTTTAGATATTATTGAGGAGCATATTTGTGTGAAGTGGATTAAAACCCAAATAGCAAAAATTGTATTTTACTCTAAAACAGGATTCCCAGGAGTAGTGATTAGCATCAATGGGACTCACGTTCGCATAATTTCACCTATTTTGGCTGCATCCGAACTGCGCCCAGCCTCGTCCAACTTCGGAATGTAATCCTTCGTTTACACGTTGTTGATTATTGTTTGATTAAAAAAGGTTTAACAACCGCCTTTAAATTTTTTGTTTTCTTTTGTTAACGTTTTATGAGCCCGTGCACCATCTAACTCTGTTGTTGTTGTTCTTGTTGTTGTTGTAGCCATAAGGTTGCTCCCCGAAGGCTTTGGGGGAGTGTTATCGATGTGATGGTCCTTTGCCGGATACAGATCCGGTACGCTCCAGTACCACAGAACCATTGAGGTGCTAGCCCGACCATCTCGGGAACGACCATCTAGCTCTTATCAAAGGTGGTATCAAAAGACGCGTTTCGATCTCCGTTTTTAGGATTCGAAAGCGGAAATTAAAAATTTTATTTCTCTCGAAAAATATTTCCAAAAACCCACAAAATGGCCCCGAGACGGTCCGAAATATGAGGTGCGATCCATAGTTTTATTTGTACAGAACATCTTTCCGCGCTGGCGGCCTTCGGGCGCGATTTTTAAAAATAACCTTAGGTGAATCCAACGCCTTTCTGTATTAGTGAGTACAAATAATCTGGCAAAATACAACAAGCACATGAAAATTTGAACCGAAATGATATGGCAGAATTTAAATTTTTAATTTTTATTTTCGCATTTGTAAATTCTAATTAATTATCTTAGTACTTTATTTTTCAGTCCTCAATCCAATAATGAACCGGAAGTCCACCATCTACTTTTTCCTCCTTTATAGGAATGTATTTTTGCTAATTCTATTAATTAGTTCCCATGGTTGTATTTTTTGTTTATTCTTTTACATTAGTTGACATGGTTGCATTTATGATCTTACAACTCGGCCAACTTGAAACTGTATCGACCTCGATACATTATCTTAATTTCTATTTTTACTGTCGTACATTTCCTAATCTGATACAATTCGCTATTTGTGTTCAGAGTTATGCGGCAGTTACTCACGAACGTACGTACCAAAAACGTGTCAGCTGACACGACCTATCTTATGAGTGTGCAATGTAAACGAAAACTCACCGACGTGCAACGCCCGTACGTACGTAGCCCGGAACGTAGAAATCAAAACAGTTTTGATTTTTTCCGTAAGAACGTGTCAGCTGATCGCTCTCTCACTAGACAGAGTTGCCTAGTAAACTTTTGTGCGCTAATTTTTGACCGTTTGCAGTTTTATGCAAAAACACCTAATTAAAGTTTGAAAAATTGTGAAAATAATTCGAAATAATTATGTAAAAGTGCTGATTGTAAATATTTAATCTATTTATACTTATTTAATATGTATTCCGGCCTTTTACAATATCAAAAATTAAATTGGAAAAAGTTGATGTTTCCATAAGCATACATGCAAAATGGTCAATGGCAACAGTGCTTATCTGTAAACAATACACACACAAATATGTTATGTACATGTACACAGACGCACAGATTGATTCCGATTCCTACGGGCTTGAGAGTTCGGTCAAACGTGCTTCGTACGACAAACGTCCTTACGTACGGCACACGTCGGTGGGTAACTGCCGCATTACAGCTCGCACTGTATTGATCTTGATACATTATAACTTAATTTCTATCTACACTATCGTACATTTCTTAATCTAGTACCTAATCTAAATCTAATACCAAATCTAATACAATTCGCTATTTGTGTTCAGAGTTATAGCTCGGCCAATCTGACACTGTAATCGACCTCGATACAGTATACCTTAATTTCTAACATATATTAGTCTGGTTCTACTGTGAAATATTTTCTTTGAAAGCGGCTCACTAATGTCTTCAACTCATCAAGTGTTTTGGCCGGTAATAGTAGATGTGCATTTGGCACTACATTGCCCATGCCGTCTATTATGAAATCGATGATTTCTGTTTCGCATATGTTTGCCCGTTTTCCTATTGCCTGCACTAATAGAACGTGGCAATGTAATGATTCGCTGTTTTTGTCCCACTTGCGTCTTGCCAACATTTTATAAACTTCGTTCCTCTGTATCGGCACATCAAATTCCATCGTAAGGGCCTTTTTTTAGCTCGGCATAGCTCAACGCTCTGGTGGTGGTAAGCAAAACTTTGGCTGTTCCCACCAGGCAGCGACGAAGAGCCAGTAATTTAAATCGTTCGTCTACTCTTGACGACTCCATTACTTCTTCGATGTCTTGAAGAAAATGTCCCACCGTCACTGATATATCATCACCACTGAACTTGGAAACAGCATGCTCTATATCGGCAAAATCCAGTCTACGTTGCTGTTGTACCCCAGTACTAGCTCTTAGCTCGTCGATTTCCTTCATTAATTTTAACATCTGTGCAGTGGCAGTGGCGGCAGCAAAAGCCTCGTGAACGGCAGGTGTTGAATTGAATTCAACCAAAACATCGGTAGTATAGGCAGTTGGAACGGCAGTGGGTTGAGAGCAGACGGTAGCGGCGGCAGAATAGACGGCAGTGGCGGCAGCGAAAACATCGTGAACAGCAGGTGTTGAATTGAATTCAACTAAAACATCGGTAGTAGAGGCATTTGGAACGGCAGTGGCGGAAGTATGAACGGCAATGGCGTCAGAGCAGACGGTAGCGGCGGCAGAATACACGGCAGTGGCGGCAGCAAAAACATCGTGAACAGCAGGTGTTGAATTGAATTCAACTAAAACATCGGTAGTAGAGGCATTTGGAACGGCAGTGGCGGAAGTATGAACGGCAGTGGCGTCAGAGCAGACGGTAGCGGCGGCAGAATAGGCGTCAGTGGCGGCAGCAAAAACATCGTGAACGGCAGGTTTTGAATTGAATTAAACCAAAACATCGGTAGTAGGGCAGTGGCGGCAGTATGAACGGCGGTGGCGGCAGAGGAATCAATAGAAACAGCCGCGTTTATCTCAATAATTTCGTCCGGAATGTTCTCCAATATATTTGTGTTCGGAGTGGTATTCATCGTATTTGCGGAGCTATTATCTCCCACGCCAACTATATTTTGCAGTACCCTGCGTAATTGTATAATGTTGGCAGTAGGAGGGAAATCCACACTATTTTCAGTTAAAACCTTGACAATGTTCTCTCGAGCATCCATTTTACAGAATAGTTGTTTATAATAGTGCGCGCGGTTCGTTAACACACCTGAGATGTAAATTCTACCTCCGATGGCTAATAAAACAGCAGAAATGTCCGGATTAATTATCTTAGTACTTTATTTTTCAGTCCTCAATCCAAAAATGAACCGGAAGTCCACCATCTTCCTTTTCTTCAATTTTCTTCCTATACAGCGATGTATTTTTGCTTATTCTATTAATTAGTTCCCATGGTTGTATTTTTTGCTTATTCTGTTACATTAGTTGACATGGTTGCATTTATGATCTTACAGATTCTTAAATCGGAGGTTGAAAGGCATTGTAACAGCAGCCTAAAAAATAATAAAAATGTCACCCTGTTTCCAAATTGCTGCAACACCCGTTGTCTATTGTGAAAGGACAACAGGTGTTGTAACAACTTGGGAACAGAGCAATTCGGCTCGGCAGAAAAATACCGGCCATTATAAAAATTTGGACATTGAAAGCAACACAAAGAAAAGGAGACACGGACGTGTGGCAAAACTAAAACTTAAATAATTAAATAAAATAGTAAAACATTTATTATACTAAAAACTTTAATAAATAAAAGAACTAGACCTAAACTAAAAATACTGGGTTTGGCAATTGGCGTTTGGTGTGGAGTGAGTTGGGGCGTGCAAAGCCCACATCAATTTTTCAGAGGTTCCAAAATGGAACCTCACATGGCGACCGTGAGGCTGGAGCCTCGCCAGGCAACCGCGTTTTGGACGGTGGTATAGCAGTGTGGCATAATGGAAAACGTGGTGTGAAGGTAGTGAGATTGGTTCTGCAGCGGCTGTTTAAAAGTTTGGCCTAAAAAGGTGAAAAACATTTTCTCCTTAGCTAATGTGGGAAAATACGAATAATGGCGATCATATGTCATACATATACAATATTATAAGTTATAAATTATGTAACCGATATACATAACGGGCACATAAAAAATCTACGCCACTCAGGTAACGGCATTAGATACTGTGTCACCGTCAGCAGCAACTAACACCCTCATCAGCGAAGCTCAGCAGCAGCGAAGACCACCAACAGCGAAGTCCAGCAGCAGCAAACACCGTCGGCAGTGAAAGCTAGCAGCAACAGCGGAAAACATCATAGCAGGAGCCACAGCATTAACACCAGCGGCAACATAAGTATACTATAGGTTGTTCTGTTTCTGCTTGTTGGGATTGAGTGAATTTATTCGTCCGCCAAACCGAGCTATCCAACTTAAGCCACTGGGGACCGTGCCACCAGAGTTCGTGTGAATGCAATTGACTAGGCGTCATACCACGTGATGCACAATCCGCGGGGTTTTCCTTACCCGCAACAAACCTCCAACTTGCCGTCGGTAGCCTTTCTTGAACGAAGCTCACTCGATTTGCTACAAAGTCCTTCCATTTTAAGGGATGGTTCGTGAGCCAAGTGAGGGTAACTGATGAATCAGTCCAAAGCCAGACAGAGGCCGATGATAGATTGAACGCCTCAATCACGTTATGTGTTAGTCGAGTGAGCAGGACGGCTCGAAGGACCAGCTTGTTCAATGCAGTATTGAACTTAACAAAGGGAAAATTTGTTTTTTCACTTACGTGGATAGCAGGAACAAAACCCATGTGAGGTTATCCGGCAAAACGGGCGCACCCTACCGTTTGGTGGCAATTAGATTGGTTTGTGTCTCACGCATAGTAGCAAACTAGCAAGGCCGCTGAAATTGGATTACCTTCCTTTTTCTTAACGCAATGCACGAAAACTCAGAAAGCTTAGGTTTCAATTGTTGTTTAATAAACACTTTAACTTTAACTTTACAATGCAATTTACAAAGCTTAATTCGAATGATTTGAGAAAATTTTCGTGTGTCTATAACGTGAAAAAATAGAGATGAGTGATTTTGTCACTTGCGAACGTGAAGTCAGCTGCATAGCAATACGTTGAAAAGCTGTGTTCCATTGGTGCTAACGAATTGGATCCTTGCCCATCCGATTCGTTTCACTAATCAGATCATTCTTACTCCATACTGATGTGTTCTAAATCGATTGGTTTTTTATTGGTTGATGGTTTGATAATGCGTCAAACATACTCCCCGCGTTGCACCAAGTAAAGGGGCAAATGCATGGTTGCGAAAAAGGCGAAATTAAGTTGTATGTCGTTTTTCTTTAGGTTGAATGTCAGAACCTTCTTCTGTTTGATTCACAGGATTAGGAAGTAAGCATAGTTTATTTATAGGACGATCCAGAATTGTGATTGCGGTTTTGACGGTAACTACTCGGATTAACCCATCGCGACCGGGATGCACTTTTATGACCTTCCCTAATGGCCATTTCGATGGAGGGTACCTTTCGTCGATGAGAAGGACAATTGAACCAACTTGAATGGAGGTTGTGGGCAGTTGCCATTTGTAACGCGATTGTAGTTGCTGCAAGTATTCCTTTTGCCATTTTTCCCAGAATTGTTCAGTTAGCCGCTTGGTTAGTTGCCAATGTGAAAGGCGAGATTGAGGCACCTGAGTTAAACTCGGCTCAGGTAAACTGGCAATGGGTCCACCAACGAAAAAATGACCTGGTGTTAGGTAGTTCATATCATCAGGATCATCCGTAATTCTGCACAGGGGTCGAGAGTTGAGTACAGCTTGAATTTGTCGTAAGGCTGTTGTAAACTCTTCAAATGAAAATAAATAGCTCCTCATGACGCGTTTCAAGTGATGTTTCATTGACTTTACTCCGGCTTCCCAGTGACCGCCGAAGTTTGGAGCAGATGGTGGATTAAAACGCCATTGGGTTCCATCCTTTGATAATAAATGAGATAGGCGAGGCATCTCGCTTGATGCTGAACTGAACAGTTGTTTAAGTTCTTTGTCAGCGCCAATAAAGTTCGTTCCTTGATCACTAGTTAGTGTTTTGCTTACACCGTAGATTCCGGAAAACCGTTTGTAGGCTGCTATGAAAGCTTCAGCTCTATAATCAGTCACTAGCTCAAGATGTATGTACGAGGAAGCCGAACAAATAAAGAGAGCAACATATGCCTTATATGTAGTGCGAGTGCGACCGCGACGTTCTTTTATGGTGAATGGACCGGCATAGTCCACCCCGGTATGCTGGAACAAACGAGCGCTATTGACTCTCGACGACGGGAGTTGCCCCATAAGCTGTTGCTGGCGTTCAGCACGATATTGAGCACATACGATGCAGCGAAGAATTGATTCTCGTACCGCTGCGCGGCCGCCAAAGATACAGAACCGTTGTCGGAGTAAGGCGAGCGTGGAACTTGTGCCTCCATGGAGCGTGCGAAGATGGGTGTCTAGAATAATCAGCTTAGCTAAGTTAGACTTTCGTGGTAAAATATATGGATGTTTCGCGTCATATGGTAACGCGGAGTTTTCGAGGCGTCCCCCAACTCGAAGAAAGCCGTCAGAGTCCACAAATGGATTGAGGTAACGAATGGAACTAGAAGTTTTTGCAACCGTGGTTTTGGTTTTAGATAGAAGCTTTATTTCTTCCTTGAAAGCAATCTGTGTAGGGTTATATTTATATTCAACTTTAAATGTACCTACTTTAAATAAATTGAATTTTTTTGTTCTTGTTAATTTTTATTTTTCAATTGTAAAATATTGTCTTTCAAAAATTTTCATTCGGTTGAAATATTTAAAAACGTTTTGTAACATACTTTTAGGAGCGGTTAAATAAAAATATTTTATATAAATAAATAGTGCTTATTATTAAATAGTGATTTATATATTAAATACCACATTGGTGATCGAGCCCACCAAACATAAAAACCGTCCTTCAAAAACAACGAATCAAATTTTAATTCTTGTATGCTGTATGAAATAATAACGCCACCAGTTGATGTTCAGCAAAAATCGATTTATTTTCTTCCTAGTTATATATTATAAGATTGGAAACCATATTGACTTCCGAAAACGATACCATAGTTCTGTTTACTATATCCAACTTATTACGTTTTTATCAGCAAATTCTTAAACAAATTGTTAAAGGTGGAGCACTTGAACAAACTTTAATTGATTTACAAAAGACCAGCGAAGAGATTTATTTAAATTTACTTTCAAATAAAGTGCGTAACATCTTGCAACGTCCAGCTCTAACTCGCTAAAAGTTTTGTAATTCGTACCTTTAAACTAGTGTGAAGTGTCCTCACTACTCGAAGTATTATCTGAAAAACAAGTTGAAAATATATACCAAATATATCGTGAACATCACAAGAGCCCTCTCTAACGCGTATTTGACGTAGACGTGGTGGTCCAAAAACTAGATTCACTCCTATAAAATTAGTTTATTTTCAACTGCACGACGTCATCTTCGTCGTATTTTTGGATTGTCATTATTTCAGGCGTTACCGCTGCATCATTAACATCAGCCTTTCAATCAAACATTGCAAGAGCAACAACAACAAAAGCTACAAATACAAAACAATTAAAGCCTTTGCACAATACATTGTCTAATTTCATCAATCAATTTTAAAGCCATTGCACAATACATTGTCCAATTTCATCAATCAATTTTAAAGCCATTGCACAATACATTGTCCAATTTCATCAATCAATTTTAAAGCCATTTGCACAATATTAATATTATTTATATATATCTGTATATGTATCAAAATAGATTAATAATTTGGGTTTTATAAACGCTCCTTTCCGGACATTTTTATTTCTTCCTATAATATAATTTTTGTAGTTATTTCTATTAACAATGTTTCATTCACCATCAAATAATACACGTACATCTACACCACGAAATCAAGTAAACGATTCACTTATTGATTTGGATAATGAAAATTATCAAAATGATTTACCAAATCCATATGTGAATCAAAATAATGAAATTTTTGCTACATCGGTAAAACTTCCCCAATTTTGGACTAATTGCCCTGAAGCATGGTTCATCCATGCTGAAATGCAATTTAGTCGAAAGAACATTACTCAGGAAGGGACAAAATATGAATATGTCATAACTGCACTTCCACAGGATGTAATTATGACAATTCTTGATTTTATTCAAAATCCTCCTGAAAATGACAAATTTTATGCATTAAAGAAAATTTTAATTGAACGGCACTCATTAAGTGAGAATGCCAAATTAGATCGAGTGTTATCCGATTCAGAAATGGGAGATCGTAAACCTTCTGAGTTTTATCGGTCTCTAGTGCTACTCTCTGGAAACAATTTTAGCAAAGAAATTCATAAAAAGCTTTGGATAAGGAAGTTGCCCAAAAATTTAAGTATTATTCTTACTAGTTCGAATTTGAATGAAATAAGTGAATTAGTTAAATTAGCCGATAATATTTGGGAAGTTTATAATAAAAATGAAATAGCCTCACTTAGTAATTTTCCAAATTCTAAAAGCGAAAATGCAATTATTTCAAATTTGGTTCAAAGAACTAACATGATGTGCAAAAATTTTGAAAAATTGTCATTAGAGATCAGTGAAATTAAAAATCAGATGAGTCAAAATTATTCAAGGTCCCGATCTTTTACTAGGAATCGTTTTAGAAGTCCTTCTAGATATCGATCAAAGTCTCGTGACAACCCAAATTGGCTCTGTAGGTATCATTATAAGTTTGGTAATCAGGCTTTGAAGTGCGAACAACCATGCGCTTTTAAAAATAATAGTTCGTCAAACTAAAGTTATCCGTTGTTACGGCGACAAACAACGGACATTTGGACACCTTTACACGTCGCTTATTTATTTTTGATAAAACAAAAAAACTTAATTTTTTAATAGATAGCGGAGCAGAAATTTCAGTGCTTCCGGTTTCAAAATCTTCAAGTTCGAAAAAGTCATCAGATATTATTTTAACTGCAGCTAACGGTTCAACGATTTCGACATACGGTAAAAAACTTTTAAATATTAATTTAGGACTGCGTCGCGAATTTCCGTTCACGTTTTTAATAGCGGATATAGCTAAACCAATTATCGGTGCTGATTTTTTGTGTAAATATGGTCTCTTAGTTGATGTTAAACGCAAATGCTTAGTAGATCCGATAACAAGTCTTTCAGTTAACACAATTTCATGTGTTTGTAATGTTTCGCTACCAAAAGTTTTCGCTGTTGATAACAAATTTACAAAGTTACTAAAAGAATTTCCTTCTTTATTTTCTGAACCAGATTATTCACAACCAGTTAGACATACAACAGTTCACAGATTAGTCACTGAAGGAAATTTGCCATTTTCTAAACCAAGACGTTTAGACCACATTAAATTCAAGGTAGCTAAAACTGAATTCGATTTTTTAGTAAAGACAGGAATATGTAGACCTAATTCAGCAGTAGCATCTCCTTTACATCTTGTACCCAAGAAGGAGTTAAATGACTGGCGTCCTTGTGGAGATTTTAGAAAATTAAATGTCGTAACAGTTCCTGATCGTTATCCTTTGCCCCATGTTCATGACTTCAACATGAATCTAAGAAATAAGAAAATATTTTCAAAATTAGATTTGGTAAGAGCTTATCACCAAATTCCAATGGCAGAAGAGGATATCTATATAACTGCAATCACTACGCCTTTTGGCATGTTTGAATTTGTACGAATGCCTTTCGGGCTTAGGAACTCCGCGCAAACTTTTCAACGATTTATTAATGAAGTAGTTAATTATTTAGACTTTGTTTTTACATATATTGATGATCTCTTAGTGGCAAGCGAAAATGAGGAACAACATTTCAAAGATCTTCGCGTACTATTTCAGCGTCTAACGGAGTACGGTTTAAATATAAAACCAAGTAAATGTACTTTTGGCGTAACAAATGTTGACTTTTTAGGACATAATATTTCTGAAACGGGAATTAGACCCTCAGAAGAAAAAGTTTTAGTCATTCGAAATTTTGATCGTCCAAAATCTATTAAGCAGGCACAAAAATTTATTGGTATGGTTAATTATTACCATCGATATATACCAAAATTAGCAGAGTTTACGACAGTTATCTATGATTTAATTAATAGAACAAATAAGAAGCGAGACAAGATTTTAATTTGGTACGATACATCTAATAAAGCTTTCGAATGCATTAAAGACAAGTTTGCATCTGCGATATTGTTAAATCATTTTAACAAAGATGCAAAACTTTCTTTAAATGTAGATGCATCCAATACGGCAATAGGTGGTGTCATACATCAAACGTTTAATAATAAGTCAGAACCACTTGCATTCTTTTCAAAGAAATTGTCTCCATCCGAAATTAAATATAGTGCATTTGATAGGGAACTATTAGCTATTTATTTGAACATTAAACATTTTCGTTACCTTCTAGAAGGACGTGAATTTACAGTTTTCACAGATCACAAGCCTCTTGTATTTGCTTTAAATTCAAAAACAGAACGCAGTCCAAGACAGACTAGACATATGGAATTCATCGCTCAGTTTAAAAATGACATTAGGTATATTAAAGGACAAGAAAATGTTGTAGCTGATACATTATCTCGTGCGTTTGAAGTAGAAGCGATTAATAATTCGGACATTAATTTAAAAATTTTACAAAGTGAACAACAACAAGACAGTGAATCAAGCAAACTTACCTCAGAGCAAACATTTTTAAATTTGAAACTAATAAAAATTCCTGTTCTTAACTTTAATATATGGTGCGAAGTGTCAGGAGAAAATGCTAGGCCTTTCATTCCAAACAATTTAAGAAAAATAATATTTGATATGGTTCATGGAATTTCACATCCTGGTAGTAGAGCTACACGTCGTTTGATAGTTAAGAAATATTTTTGGCCTAAAATGAATAAAGATATTAATACTTGGTCTAAAGAATGTATAAGTTGTCAAAAATCGAAAGTACATCGTCATACAAAATCTCCAGTTATGAAAATTCCAAAATCTAGATTTGAACACATTCACTTAGATATTGTTGGACCCTTACCCGTTTCAAAAGGATATCGTTACATATTAACTATAATTGATAGATTTACACGTTGGCCAGAGGCATTCGCACTAAGAGATATTTCTGCAGTTACGGTTGTAAATAAATTTTTTAAAGAATATATTTCACGTTTTGGAGTTCCATTAGAAATAACAACACATCAGGGATCTCAATTTACTTCAAACTTGTTTTCAGAATTAACGAAACTTCTTGGAAGTCATCAAATAACAACTTCTCCTTATCATCCCCAAGCTAATGGAATGATAGAACGTTTTCATAGACAGCTTAAATCTTCAATAATGGCTAGGAATGGATCCAGAGATTGGTATGAAGAGTTACCAATAGTACTTATGGGTTTGCGATCGATTTTTAAAGAAGATATTTCAGCAACACCGGCTGAAATGGTTTATGGACAAAATTTAAGATTACCTGGTGAATTATTTGTTTCAAATACAGAGAATATAACTTCAACGGATGTTTTAAGTAGTTTGCGTGAACATTTTAAAAATTTAAATCAAATTTGGAAGATCATCAAAATTCTAGTGGTATTTTTGTTCCAAAAGATTTAAAAGATTGTCATATTGTTTTTGTACGTGTAATAAACAAACATTCCTTGCAACATCCGTATGAAGGTCCTTATAGAGTTATTGAAAAAGATATTAAAAACTTTAAAATTGAAATAAACAATGAAATTAAATCTATTCCTATTGATCGTTTAAAACCAGCAATGATTGATAAAATACAGATACCTAACACAAAAACAAAAAGGAAAGTTACTTTTAATTTATTTAACATTAAATCTCCGGAAGGGGGAGTATTGTAGGGTTATATTTATATTCAACTTTAAATGTACCTACTTTAAATAAACTGAATTTTTTTGTTCTTGTTAATTTTTATTTTTCAATTGTAAAATATTGTCTTTCAAAAATTTTCATTCGGTTGAAATATTTAAAAACGTTTTGTAACATACTTTTAGGAGCGGTTAAATAAAAATATTTTATAAAAATAATGATTGATAAAATACAGATACCTAACACAAAAACAAAAAGAAAGTTACTTTTAATTTATTTAACATTAAATCTCCGGAAGGGGGAGTATTGTAGGGTTATATTTATATTCAACTTTAAATGTACCTACTTTAAATAAATTGAATTTTTTTGTTCTTGTTAATTTTTATTTATCAATTGTAAAATATTGTCTTTCAAAAATTTTCATTCGGTTGAAATATTTAAAAACGTTTTGTAACATACTTTTAGGAGCGGTTAAATAAAAATATTTTATAAAAATATTATTAAATAGTGATTTATATATTAAATACCACAATCTGCTGGACGAATTTTATCCAAAACATTTGTCATCGCTGATCATTGGGAATCGGCGAGCTTTGTTCGCGAATCGAAAACACCATGAAGTGACGCGTAATAATTTGGTTAAGTCCGAATAGTAGTCGAGTAATACTGATTCCGAATCATCAGTTTTGGTGTGAAATGTGGATTTGTCTTTCCTTTTCCTTGCTTCTGTTCCTGCTTGTTGGGATTGAGTGAATTTATTCGTCGGCCAAACCGAGCTATCCAACTTAAGCCACTGGGGACCGTGCCACCAGAGTTCGTGTGAATGCAATTGACTAGGCGTCATACCACGTGATGCACAATCCGCGGGGTTTTCCTTACCCGCAACAAACCTCCAACTTGCCGTTGGTAGCCTTTCTTGAACGAAGCTCACTCGATTTGCTACAAAGTCCTTCCATTTTGAGGGATGGTTCGTGAGGGTAACTGATGAATCAGTCCAAAGCCAGACAGAGGCCGATGATAGATTGAACGCCTCAATCACGTTATGTCTTAGTCGAGTGAGCAGGACGGCTCGAGGGACCAGCTTGTTCAATGCAATATTGAACTTAACAAAGGGAAAATTTGTTTTTTCACTTACGTGGATAGCAGGAACAAAACCCATGTGAGGTTATCCGGCAAAACGGGCGCACCCTACCGTTTGGTGGCAATTAGATTGGTTTGTGTCTCACGCACAGTAGCAAACTAGCAAGGCCGCTGAAATTGGATTACCTTCCTTTTTCTTCACGCAATGCACGAAAACTCAGAAAGCTTAGGTTTCAATTGTTGTTTAATAAACACTTTAACTTTAACTTTACAATGCAATTTACAAAGCTTAATTCGAATGATTTGAGAAAATTTTCGTGTGTCTATAACGTGAAAAAATAGAGATGAGTGATTTTGTCACTTGCGAACGTGAAGTCAGCTGCATAGCAATACGTTGAAAAGCTGTGTTCCATTGGTGCTAACGAATTGGATCCTTGCCCATCCGATTTGTTTCACTAATCAGATCATTCTGACTCCATACTGACGTGTTCTAAATCGATTGGTTTTTTTATTGGTTGATGGTTTGATAATGCGTCAAACATACTCCCCGCGTTGCACCAAGTAAAGGGGCAAATGCATGGTTGCGAAAAAGGCGAAATTAAGTTGTATGTCGTTTTTCTTTAGGTTGAATGTCAGAACCTTCTTCTGTTTGATTCACAGGATTAGGAAATAAGCATAGTTTATTTATAGGACGATCCAGAGTTGTGATTGCGGTTTTGACGGTAACTACTCGGGTTAACCCATAGCGACCGGGATGCACTTTTATGACCTTCCCTAATGGCCATTTCGATGGAGGGTACCTTTCGTCGATGAGAAGGACAATTGAACCAACTTGAATGGAGGTTGTGGGCAGTTGCCATTTGTAACGCGATTGTAGTTGCTGCAAGTATTCCTTTTGCCATTTTTCCCAGAATTGTTCAGTTAGCCGCTTGGTTAGTTGCCAATGTGAAAGGCGAGATTGAGGTACCTGAGTTAAACTCGGCTCAGGTAAACTGGCAATGGGTCCACCATCGAAAAAATGACCTGGTGTTAGGTAGTTCATATCATCAGGATCATCCGTAATTCTGCACAGGGGTCGAGAGTTGAGTACAGCTTGAATTTGTCGTAAGGCTGTTGTAAACTCTTCAAATGAAAATAAATCAGGCATGCTTAACCAACGAAACGATATCATTTCGTTACGATAATCAACGTTAATAAACGAAACGAAGTCATTTCGTTTCGTTTATTAACGTTAAGATCGTCAAATTAACGAAATGATTTCGTTTCGTTTTCTGCCATATCAAAACGAAATCAAATCGTTTATGTTGATTATTAATTTCAAACTATGCTGGCAAAGCTGATTGATGGCGGAGTCATTAAAGGTGAAAGCATTAGCCAAGCTGATTGCAATTTTTCTCATGAATTTTGACAGTACGAACATTTCTCAAAGTATTTTTGACATTACCACCAACGAATTACACAAACAAATTACATAGAGTTTGTGTGTGTATGTGCGCTCGTTGTTGCCACCTTACGGCTTCACCACTGCTATAGCATTGCCAGCACAATTCAAACATAAAGTATCGCGTTTTTGTTAACGTTTTTAACGTTAACGAAAGCTTTTCGTTTCAGTTAAAAACGAGATACAATTTATTTTGATAATTTCTTTATCGATAATATTTCGAAGTGTTTCAACGGAAACGGTGGACATTTTTTGATAAACGATTAGCTTAACGTTAAGGTGCATCCCTGAAATAAATAGCTCTTCATGACGCGTTTAAAATGATGTTTCATTGACTTTACTCCGGCTTCCCAGTGACCGCCGAAGTTTGGAGCAGATGGTGGATTAAAACGCCATTAGGTTCCATCCTTTGATAATAAATGAGATAGGCGAGACATCTCGCTTGATGCTGAACTGAACAGTTGTTTAAGTTCTCTGTCAGCGCCAATAAAGTTCGTTCCTTGTTCACTAGTTAGTGTTTTGCTTACACCGTAGATTCCGGAAAACCGTTTGTAGGCTGCTATGAAAGCTTCAGCTAAACACCTGATTTGCGCCAATCAACATGGTTGTGTCCCGGCCAGATCCACATTAACGAACCTCGCTGTGTTTTCTCTCCGGAGATATTTGCAGTTGAAGTTGGCGATTTTAATGTGGTTGTTGTTGTGTTTATACCCAAAAAAATCGTTATTGGATATTCGTTGTGTGCGGTTGTGTTTTTATTTACCGCTCTCTCAATTTTACTTTAATTGTTTGTATTTTTTGTCATGGATGATTCCTGTGCAAAGTGCAATAAATGTTTTTCCAAGTCAGATTCTAATATTGTGCCGTGTAACGGCTTTTGCAAAAAAATATTTCATCGTGCTTGTTGCAAAAATATCTCTGATTATGATATTAGACTAATTAAATCTAATCGTCATTTGTTGTACGTTTGTGAAGAGTGTGTAGATATGCCGGATAAGCTCTGTAAAGCTCTTGATTCTGTGCTCACCGCTCAAAAGCTTGGTTTTGAGCTAATCACAAGTGCTATTGATAATAAATTCCTAAAGTTTTCTAAACAATTTGACTTGCTAAAGGAAGAACTAATCAATTCTTTGCATTCGTCCAACAATAAATTGAGTGTTCCTGCATATTCTCCGGATCTCAACATCAGAAATAATGTCAACTCTAATGTTCATAGTCCACTAACAATTTCTATACAGCCATTAAACGGTTCCTATTCTAATAATTTTCGCGCTCTGTCTACATTTGCCTCTTCTCAACATCCATCTTCTTTCACATCTACATTTGCAAATAAACAAACACAATCTTCGTTTGCTCTGGCTTATAATGTTCCTGAATCCACTTATACATTGGCAGCCTCATCTACTTATACAGTCGCAACTAATACACTCTCATCATTGTCAAATGCTCTGACAACTAACACTAACAATTCATCTACGTCTACACCTGCAACTATCACACAATCATTATTGTCAAATACATTGGCTACCTCACCTACAACTAATCCTCAGTCAACATTGTCAAATGCTCTTACGTCCAACATTAATAATGCATTTACTTCTTCACCTGCAACTATTACACAATCATCATTGTCAAATGCTCTGACATCTAACATAATCAATTCTTCAAATACGTCAACAAAAAATAAGGTGAAATTGAAAGGTTCTGCACCCCCAGCGGGCGATTCCATACAGAGCGGATTTGTTATTACTCACTCTAATTATTCGACAATTGCTGCTAATAGTGAGTCAGTAAATACTCTATCATATGCCACTGTCACTGCTTGCCCGACTAGCAATTCACCTAAGGCTCCTATCACAGTTATTCGAAGCGCACGTGCTCCAAACAAATTAAATGTTAATGGCAATAATAAAAATGCTGAGCTGGATGTTTTTGTACCATATAAATGGATCCATATTTCATCTTTCAGACCCTCGGTCACAGAGGAAAAAATTGTTAAATATATATCCGAGCATATCACAATTGATACATCAGCGTTGGCTTGTTTGAAGTTAGTAAGGAGGGATGTTGACATGTGAGAGTTTCGTTTAAAGTTCGTGTGCGCTCAGCAGATTATAATAAGCTATTTGATCCTGCTCTGTGGCCCTCTAATGTCACTATCAAGCCATTTCGGTTTTTTCCAAAAATCGGAGAAAACCCATCGGTATCGTAGGTTCACGTAATGATCAACTCAACAACAATCATAATATCCACACTTGCTCATCGAATGCACGTTTGAGAGTCTACTTTCAAAATGTCGGCGGCATGCGCACCAAATCTAATGATTTTCTTTTGTCTTCGTCTCGTATGGACTATGACGTTTATGTCATTGTGGAAACGTGGCTCAATGAAGATTTCTTTGATGAAGAATACTTTGACTCTAAGTTATTCCTAACCTTCCGGAAAGATCGAGACTCCGTGAAAACTGGTCAAAATAAAGGGGGTGGAGTGTTGATTGCAGTTAACAGAAACCTGCATTCATCGAGGTGTCAACTTCTACATCATGATTCATTACTAGATCAGCTGTGCGTCTGTATTTCCAGTTCCTCTAGTTCAACTTTGCTCGTACATACCGCCGAACAGTGGTGATTCCTTATACTCATCTCATGTCGAGAACATCGTCAATCTATGCGAAAGCCACCCTGATGCGAGTTTTTGCATACTTGGTGATTTCAATCTGCCTAAAATTGTTTGGTCAGACTTTCAATGTAATGGTATTCTAACTCCTACCAATGTCACCCGTTCTTATGAAATCAATCTTATAGATAATATTTTAAGTTGCGATTTGATTCAAATCAATAATTTATTTAATACTCTTTCGAGGTTGCTTGATCTAGTGTTTGTCGATGAGAATTTAATATTTGATCTCTCTGAGAGTACTCTTCCTGTGTGTCCATCTGATAGATATCACTTACCGCTTGTCATTCAATTAAATACCTTTGCTGCTATCCCTACGCTGAAGCCATTGGATAACTCTCCTTTTAACTTTCGACTTACTGATTTCTGTGAGTTGAACAATGTCTTACTTGTGTCAAGTACGAGTTAGTCAGTCGTGTTATTTCGTAGCGAGCGGACGTGCAAACCATACCAGCGAGTGTATGCCGTATTAATAAATCATATTCATTTTCATATTCATTCATGTGCTACTTTTTAATTACTTTTATAATTTATATTCAATAAATACATATTGAATTATATGTAATAATCAACATTAAATTGGTATCGAGTCAACCTTGACAACAATCAGAAGGGGATCGCGAACAAATTTCACAAGAATCAACGTGAAATTGCAGAAGCAGCAACAAATCACGCCAATTTTAAAATTGAACGAGCCGTTGCAAGTATATTTTTTTCATAGAAAAATCAGCAACAACAAAATCAATTGCGCAGCGGCAGAGCAATTCCGCTAGCATACGAACAGACAGTCGCAGTGGCGCCTGTAAGTAAGAAAAAATAAAACCACCACTAAAAGGCATTGAAATTCTGCTATTTGCTACACAGTTTTTGTAGCAACCGAGAGCAGCCGTGAATAGTGAGAGGGACTGAGCGATAGACGCTCACAGTATTCATCCCAGTTAAAGAAACATACGTATGTATGTATATGAATGTTGGGAATTGAAGTGTGACTTCACAACACAACCGAGCAACGTTGGTAATTTTTTGAGCACGAATCATCGTGGCGAAAAACGGAGACCAAAAAAAAAATTTGTATGGCGAAAAAAGAAAGATTTCAGCAAGCAACACGTAAGGTGATATTTAATATTTGCTCCGGTCATTAAAAACGAAATTGCAATTGTGCAGAATCAACGCGTAATAATGGCAAGCAAAAATAAATTTTCAACACTTAAGGTGGATCAGCTAAATCGTTTGTTACAACAACAAGGATTATCAGTTTCTGGCAATAAGGCACGCAAAATTGCTAGGATGATAGAAGTTTACGAGGCAGATGAATTAGATCAGGAAGAAGTCGATGATCTGCAAAGGTCAGGTCAGGTTGGGTGGTAGCTTCCCTGATGAGAGGAAGCTCACTTGGACAACATGACGGTCCGTTGTGATACCACATATAATAAACTAAACTAACGGTGACGTAGATATAACTACTTAGAGAATCGTTGGGTAGCAACGATAAAGTTCCGAATGATCCCGATCTCAACCTTGGATAGCTCCTCGGGAGATCCAAGTGAGTCACGACCAAAATACTTTCGCCTAGTTCTGGCAAAAGCTGGGCAGTCAAGCATAAAGTGATTTGGTGATTCCACCTCATCATCCTCCATACAGCTGCAGCAGGATGGAGTTTCCAATATATTGAGACGTACCGCATGGATACCCATGGGACAGTGCCCTGTCAAAACCCCAATGACCATTGATAGGTGAGCCTTAGTGAACCCAATTATTTCAGCAGACCTCCTGCCATCCACTTTCGGCCAGAAAGATCTTGATATCCTACAAGACGTAGTGTCCGCCCAACGTTTTCTGAGCTGACTCGAGGCCCAGCTATGGAAGAGCAATCCACAGGTGGCTAGCGGAATCCCGAAATCCCTACAGCCATCTTCATCCGGTTCAGTTGTACCGATTCGGGCTAAGAGATCCGCTTGACAGTTACCCGGAATATCACTATGGCCCGGGACCCAGATAATCTTAATTGTAAAATAATTCGATGCAATCGCAAGTGTGGTCAGGCACTCCCAGACCACCCTCGATCGCACTGTAGTTGAGCTCAAGGCCTTTATAGCCGCTTGGCTATCAGAGTAGATGTTAAATTCCCTAACCGTAGTAGCGCTGGATAGCATTTCATCCACCGCATCCTTAATCGCAGCAACTTCCGCTTGGAATACACTGCAGTGATCAGCCAACTTAAACTTGCGGCTTACATTTAGCTCTTGACAAAAGACCCCCCCGCCAACCTTTCCGTCCAACTTCGACCCATCCGTGAACAAGTTAACCGGTCCCATGCCCCAGATAATTCCTCTTCTCCACTCCTCCCTCGGGGGAATGACTGGGGTGAAGGTTGTATAGGGAGCGGCCACCGGCATGCAATAGTCCGTCCTGTCCGGGATAAAGTCGAAACTAGTAAGAAGGCTAGAGTGTCCGAAATCAGAAAGCATATAACCCATATCACGAAGCCTGACCAACGACCGGGCCGCGGCTGCCTTTCCCTGATCTGCAAAACAACGAGACGAATTGGCAGAATCAATTCAAAGAATTGTTGGATATAGTAACCAGCATGGCGGAGACGGCAAGTCAAATAACAACAGCGCAGTTGAATCAAGCACAGCAAACGCAAATAAGTAGCGGTGCACCTAAAAACTCCGGCGCAACATGTAGCAATGTGCAGGCAAACTCCGGCGCAACAACTAGCTATGCGCAAGCAAACTCCGCCGCAACATGTATCGAAACGTCATACACAGCAACAAGCAACATTGTGCCAGTATCATATGGCACATTTCCAGCAACATATACTACAGATCAAGCAACATTCACGTCGGTAGTCGGAACAGGCAACAAGGTGCCTGCAAGTTACAATGTAATGACAGCAATACAGCAACCGTCGAATTTAGAGTGGGGAGGAGTAACGGTGGGCTCATCCACCCCACACACTGGCCAGTTGAGTCATGAACTAGGGCATTCTATACCAGCAAGGCAGTATAGTAATACGATTAGGTACACGATGAGGGAAATTATAAGCATATTACCCGAGTTCAATCCACTTAAGGGTTATTTAACAGCAAGGCAGTTTATCGCAAAAATTTAAAAATTGCGTACGATATATCAGTGGACAGAGGACGAAATATTATTTGCAACACAGCCAAAACTAAAGGGTGTCGCAGCTGATTGGGCAGATTCTCAACCCCCTTTCAGTTCATGGCGACTTTTTGTTGAAGCCTTGACTAATGATTTTCCAAGTGAAATCAACGTAGCGGATGTACACCGTGAAATGGACAGACGCAAAAGAAAGCAAGGTTAGTCTATGAAAGACTATTATTACTTCATGCTTAATATGGGTCGTAGAGCAGAAATGGACCAAGCATCTATTAATTCGTATATCATTGGGGGGCTCAACGATCCGCATTTGTCGCGGACGTTGTTAGCCATAAAATTTAAGACATGTAACGATCTGTTGAAAGCAATTGAAAGTTTATCAGCAACACCCGTTGGAGTTAAACCAGCATTCAACATACAGCAACAGCATCAACAGAAAGAAATCGAAACAGGTACAGGACAGGTGAGAAAGTCCATTAGGTGTTTTAATTGCAACGATACTGGACATTTAGCAGCGAAGTGTCCTCAACCATTACGTAAACCCAGATGCAGCAAATGTAATAAGATTGGGCACGAGGCGAAGTCGTGTAACGCAGGTAAGAGTACCGTAGCAAGTTTGGTTACACCATGCGTAACACCCCCACCATTTGGTTTGGGGCAAGGTAGTGTCAGCATTTGTAGATACCGGTAGCGACTATTCACTGGTGTCAGCGACTGAGATTCCTAGTGAAGTAGAACGTGAGCACGAAACTCATCAGTTCACAGGCTTCGGAGGTGGAGTCGTCGAGACAAAAGAAAAGGTAAAAGTAAATGCAATGGTTGACGATCGTTTAGTAGAATTGTCGTTGTTGGTAGCACCGGATCGATTTATGCCATATGAAATGTTATTAGGTCGTGATATTATGCATGACACAAAGGTAGTTATTGAATCAGGTGTGCTAAAGCTAGAAGCATCTGATAGTAAGTCGTCAGTCAACGTATTAGGTGAAAGCATAGAGCATGATGGGATCAAGCGTTTGTTGAACAAGTATTACGATTGTTTCTTTGAAGATCTAAGGGGTATAGGTCGGTGTAAAACAACCGAAATGGAAATCAAAGTTACAACCGAAGAACCAGTTGTGGGTAAAAGATATCAAGTTCCGTTGTCACATAGGCCGATATTGTCGTCGATAGTCAAAGAGTTGTTAAGTTGTGACGTTATCCAGCCAAGTTCTTCTCCGCATGCAGCACCAGTAGTTTTGGTGAAGAAGGCGAACGGCGAGGATAGAATGTGCGTCGACTTCAGGGCCTTAAATGCAGTGACCGTAAAAAAACAGTTCCATATGCCAATTGTGGAAGAACAACTGGCACGATTAGGAAGTAATCAATGGTTTACAACGCTGGATATGACTGCCGGGTACTACCAGATACCACTAAAGAAGCTAGTCGGCCATATACAGCATTTTTGACTCCGGATGGTCTCTTCGAACACAAAGTCATGCCGTTTGGGTTAGTTAATGCCCCCATGGTGTTCCAAGAGATGTTAGTCAACCTGGTAAGAGATTTGAATCACCGGGATAAAATTATCAATTACGTGGACGAAGTAACCATTGCCACGGCAACCGAACATGAAGGCATCGAGGTATTAGAAGAATTTTTAATGGCAGTACGAAGGGCCGGGTTAACATTACGCCCATCCAAGTGTGCGTTCATGGCAAAGCAGGTAACCTTCTTAGGACACTGTGTGAGTGGTGAAGGCATACGGCCAGGACGTGACAAAATTCAGTGCGTGGAGGAATTCCCTACACCAACTACAGCGACAAATATACGTCGGTCCTTGGATTAACAGGATTCTTCAGAAGATTCATCCCAGGGTACAGTAACATATCGAGACCATTAACCAAATTACTCAAGAAGGACGAGGTGTTCAAGTGGACACAGGAGCAGGAAAAAGCGTTCGGCGAATTGAAGATGGCATTGACACGAGATCCAGTATTGGCGATGTTTGACAATGCCAAAGAACATGAAGTGCACACAGATGCTAGTAGCCATGGTTTGTCTGGTGTATTACTACAGCGGGAAACAGAGGGATTAAAGCCAGTTCAATACTTCAGTCGTCAATGCAGTGCAGCTGAATCCAAGTATGCCAGCCATGAGTTAGAAGTGTTGGCCATCGTCGAAACTCTTGAGCGATTGAGAGTGTATCTTTTGGGTAGGCCATTTATCGTGGTAACCGATTGTCATGCCGTAGTAGCAACTAAAGTAACAACGCTTCTTCAACCACGGATAGCCAGATGGTGGCTAAAACTCCAAGAGTTTGACTTCAAGTGTGTGCATCGTGCAGGGGCGCAAATGGCTCATGTAGACGGGCTAAGCAGAGCGCCAGTACAACCCGAAACGGTGGTGACTACAGTTGCAGAGAGGGTGATGAGAGTTACACCGGTTGATGACAGTTCTCATTGGTTATACGCAATGCAAATTCAGGACGACAAAGTGCGAAAGATTGCGGATGTGTTGCGGAGTGGTCGTTCACCCGACAACGATGAAGAAAAGCAGATACAGACAGACTATCATCTGCAAGATGGTCGAGTATATCGACGCGTCAACCAGAAGTTAAAATTGGTAATTCCACAGGCAATGAGGTGGCGTATTACGAAAGCGTGCCACGATGATGTTGGGCATTTTGCACTTGAGAAAACGATTGATCGAATCGGGAGACATTTCTGGTTTCCTCGGATTCGAAGGTATGTAAAAACTTATATTAATGCGTGCGAAGAATGTTGTCTCTTTAAGGTAAAGGGAGGTAAACCGGAGGGTCAACTACACCTTGGTGGGGTCTTGCCTATTCCGTTCCGTAGCATCCACATCGATCATTTGGGTCCGTTCCCCAAGAGCAAGCGGGGCAATCTTCATGTTTTGGTGATCGTGTGTAGCTTCAGTAAATACATCATTTTGAAACCAACGCGCAATACCAAATCCGAACCAGTGGTGAAAGTTTTGAAAGATGCAATGGCAATTTTTGGACAACCGTTACGTATTGTGTCCGACCGGGGCACTGCATTCACATCCAAGATATTCCAAGACTTCATTGGCAAATATGGCATTCAACATGTGAAAACTGCTGTGAGAACTCATCGGGCCAATGGACAGGCAGAGCGGGTCAACAAGACGATACTTAGTGCAATCAAATGCAGTACTAAGACAGAGAAGGATTGGGACTTGACCTTACCTACTATTCAATGGTCGGTCAACTCTCAATGTCATAGCATAACTAAATTTTGTCCAAATGATTTTCAACTTCAACCCGAGAGATGTTTCCCAGAATCGGGTGATACAAGCAATACATGACAACATCGAATGTAATGACATCAGTGTATAAGAAAAACGTTCGGAAGCAGTAGTGAACATCAACAAAGAGCGTAATCGGTGGAAAGAGAGTTACGACGAGAAACATGCAAAACCGCGTGAATACAATGTGGGAGATTTGGTGTATCTTGACTACGTACCCACAGCAACGGGTGTGTCCCACAAGCTTGATCCGTCATTCAAGGGTCCTTATGTCATAACGAAGGTTTTGAACTCTGACCGATATGTGGTGGAAGATTTGCCAGATAATACAGTAACTCAGCGAAAATATTGCAACGTGGTGAGCAGCGATCATATGAGGCCATGGCGCATTCTTGGTCCCGAACTAGACATTATTGATGAAGGTGACCTGGCATCGTCCGAGACGGACGAGGGGTCAGGAGAGGCCGAGCTGTCAAGTACGAGTTAGTCATTCGTGTTATTTCGTAGCGAGCGGACGTGCAACCATACCAGCGAGTGTATGCCGTATTAATAAATCATATTCATTTTCATATTCATTCATGTACTACTTTTTAATTACTTTTATAATTTATATTCAATAAAAACATATTGAATTATATGTAATAATCAACATTAAATGGGTATCGAGTCATCCTTGACACTTGCACTTAACTGGGCAAATATATTTCTCTCTAATGACGTCAGCATGTGTTATGACCTTTTCTTATCGAAGTTGTCTGAGATATTTCATAGTACAGTGCCTCGTTTTAGGCCTAGGTTGCATAAATTACCTTGGTATAACATAACGCTTAAAAGGTTGAAGAACAAGCGTAACAAATTCAATAAATTATATCAGGCAAATAGGGAAAACATTTCTCTTAGGGAACAGTACATTAATAGTGTGCGGCAGTTTAATGTTCTCGATAAATTTCTTTATAATCGCTACATGCGTAGGCTCGAAGATGAGCTTAAAGAAAATCCAATAGCCTTTTGGAACTTTATCCGCTCCAAACGTGGTTCAACGAATATTCCGATCTGTATGACCTTTAATGGGGTAAGCTCCCAGTCGCTAACTGAAACAGTTGAGCTTTTTGCGGAATTCTTTAAATCTAACTTTGATGATGCCAATGTAGGTTTGGCTGGCTCTCATTCCCGCTCGGGACTTTGTGATCAGATTGATTTTGGCTCCATCATTATCTCAGAGGATGATGTTCGCAATGCTATGCTTTCCCTTAAACCCTCGCTAAGTTGTGACACTGATGGCCTTTGCGCCTTTGTACTGAAGCACTGTAGTTTAACTCTCTGCGCTCCCATTTGCCATATCTTCAATTTATCTCTATCCTCTTGAACTTTTATCGATAGATGGAAAGGGAGCTCAATATTAATAAAAATGACATTTCTAACTATAGGCCGATTGCCAAACTCACAGTATGCTCAAAGCTTTTCGAAAAAATCATAAAGGAGAAGTTGTCTTTTATCATTAGAAGGGTGATTGACCCGCGTCAACATGGGTTTGTTGCTGGTCGCTCTACTGTCACTAATCTAGGGTCGTTTTCTGATTTCTGTATCTCTCCATTTAAGGATGGCTGCCAGGTTGATACCATATATACCGACTTCTCAAAGGCTTTTGATAAAGTTTCACATCAAATCTTACTATCTAAACTTGAGTATATTGGATTTCACTCTGTATTCTTATCTTGGTTAAAATCGTATCTATCGAACCGTTCTCTATGTGTTGAAATCGAGGGCTGCAAGTCCCTACCTTTTTATGCAACGTCTGGAGTTCCACAGGGTAGCATTCTCGGGCCTTTGTTGTTTGTGCTTTTTATAAATGATATTGGTTCCTGTTTTTTTTCGTCCTCTTTCCTTCTATATGCAGATGATTTAAAGTTATTTCATAGAGTTAATGGCGAGTCGGATTCCCTACTCCTACAAAATGACCTAAATAATCTTATTGAATGGTGTAATGCCAATAATCTTTTCCTCAATGTGAATAAATGTTTCCACATGTCGTTTACTAAATCATCTAACTTATATTCCACCCTCTACGATATCGCAGGTGCTCGACTGGTTTCGGTTAATGAATTTATTGACTTAGGTGTTGTTTTTGATTCCCCTTTCTCTTTTGTCAATCATATCTCTTATATGCTTCCCAAGGCTTACAGAAACCTTGCCTTTCTTCGTAGATATGCAAAAGACTTTAAGGATCCTTATACAAGGAAGGCTCTTTATACCTCTCTCGTTCGTTCAAAACTAGAATACGCCTCAATTGTTTGGAATCCTATCTATAGCTGCTATGCAGCCAGAATTGAAAGGGTTCAAAGAAAATTTACTCGTTTTTGTCTATTTTCACTCAACTTTGACGACCCAATTCCATCCTATCACTCGCGCTGCTTACTCATAAATCTCCAACCTCTCGAATCCAGAAGGATAGAACATCTGCTAATGTTCGTCTATGATCTAATAGTTGGCTCTCTTGATTGCCCAGTACTCTTAGCGAAGGTGTCATTTAATGTACCTAATCGGAGTCTTCGAACATTTTTTCCATTTTACATGAGTGCTTGCAGGGCTAATTATTGTAATTTTGACCCAATTTTTCGGGCACTAAATGAATTTAATAGACTCTCAGGGAGGTTTTTATTCAGCCCAATTCTAAACGAAAATTCCGTGCGAGTTTTCTCCCTTCTCCCATTCCTCGTATTCTAAATAAAAATTCCTTGTGAGTTTTTTCACTTCTCCCTTTCCTCCTATTCTGAACAATGTTCGAAAAAGCGGAAACCGGTTATGGGAGAAAAGTAGGTATTATGAATGTGAGGGAGAGGGAGATTTCTCTGCCATTTCATAGGAGTTTTTTCACTTGTTAAATTAAAGGGAATGCATCAAAATAGTTAAAGGAAATTGGTTCTTTTAAGAAAGAACACGTATTTGTACAAATTTGTGCTAAAATATGTATTTACATTCTACCACAATATTCTCACTGTTAATACAACAACAACAGCAACAATATTCTTTATTTTAACTCGAAAAGTATATCATAAGCAACGGAAGAGCTCTTCGTATATTTGATGCAGCCATCCAGAAATTGCGCAATGATTTTTTTAGAAGGCTTAAATAGATTTTGGCATATGATGAAGGACGAATTCAACTCAACTTGGCCGCCAGAAAATTGCTTTGCAGAATGAAAGCAGGCAACTCCGGCAGATTTGTGTTATGCGGCCGTCTTCTTCTTATGTTCCGCTGTTGATGTTGCTGTGGCACCAATTCATTACTCATTTCAGTGAATACCACATGAAATGCAATAAATACTGTGCAATGTTTATATTTTATTTCTTAATTCCCAACAAATTTGCAACAATAATTAAACTTTTCAATTTTTTAAACAAAATAAGAAATGTGCAACGAAATTTCAATTGACAAAACAGCTGACTTCGAAAATTCGAAATTCCTATTCCCCAATTATTGTTCTCCCTAGGAGAACAGAATTGGAGGAATTTTTCCGCGGGAATAAAAAAATCCGCGAGAACAAAATTCCGCGAGAATATTTAGAATTGGTCTGATTGATTTTTCTTTGCCGAGAAGCATCTTCAAGTCAACTTTGCAAGAGTTCCTATAATCTTTACTTGCATTATCTTTTTATCTTTTGTTTTCGCTAGTCATGTTACTTACGTTATTCGTTGTGGTTTTCAGTTGATTATTTGTTTAAGTATTTATTTGCTTTTGTATTCTAGTCTGTAAGATTGTTTAATCATAGACTGACTATATTATACATAATATATGTATATGTTAATAAAAATTTATTTTTGCCTACAAGTCTGATTACATATATGTATACTAAAAATTACAATTTCTATTAAGTATCCGCATTAACTATGATACATTTTTTTGATACAACGGTGCGTCCGTTTATGTAAAAAATTTTGGATCTTTTTTTGATAACAACGGTGCGTCCGTTTATATAAAACATTTGGATTTTTTTACTAAAACGGTGCGTGCGTCCAAATTCTAAACTTAATCACTAATACTTCCTCAGTTTTCAACAATTTTTAAAATTTTCAAACCATTTTATAAATATCAACATTTTCAAGTCTGCAATTTTTATTTTTTCTCAAATTTTTCAATTTCTTCAAAGTTTTTATGTTTTCAAATTTCTAATTTAAAAACTTCTCAACTCATTTTACAAATTTTTTCAAGCTTCCATTTTTCAAATTTTCAAATCATTTCACAAATCTTCCATTTAAAGTTTCACATGCCTAAATTTCCATTTTTGAAATTTTCATTCTACTTCAGTTTTTTTTTAATACGTACATTTTCCAACAAAATATCACCATATAAGACTGAGTGAACTAGATACGCAGTCTGCAGGTACCCTATAAACTTGATATTTTTTGATATATGCGGTGGTTCCGTTAAAAACCAATTAAATTTGTTTGATATAAGAGGTGGTTCCGTGAAAAGCCAATTGAGATTTTTTTTAATAAAGCGGTGCGTCCGTGAAAATATACGAATTTTTTTTTTGAACAAAGCGGTGCGTCCGTGAATATAAATGGATTTTTGAACAGATTACCACATTTTGAGATTTTTACCAATTCATACTTACATACTTTTGAGCCATTTTAAATTCAATTACTTCTTAAAGATTTTTCATACAAGGATACTGCAGTTTCAATTAATTCTTCTAATAAATTGTTAAATATTTCTTTAGCGACTATTCCCCTGTAAATCAGTTCCCTTTTACAAACATTTTTTTTCTCTTTCTCCTCAACATTTCAGCTTCAAATATATATTCAGACATTCAAACAAGTGCTTCATTAATTTCATAGTTTAAACTGAATTCTTTTTGCTATTCTGATAACTACATATTTACCCTAGAAGTGGTAAGCAAGTGCACAAAACTTCAGACTCAGAATCCGATTCCGATAATTCAGCATCAAGCTACGAAAGTTTAACTTCATCTTCGACCGAAAAAGTCAGAAACCAGGAAAATAGATTATCTTTGTCAACATATTTTCCAGGCTTCGAAGATTCTTCCAGTACTTTAAAATCAGATCTTAACGACTCAAATAGTACAAACTTAGTTACCCCTTCTTCTAACGTAAACCTAGATCTTAACGATCAAATTAGTACAAACGTTGCCTCACCTTCTTCTAATTCAGCTTCAGATCTTAACGATCAAATCATGGCAACACTTGAGGAAAAGAAAGTTTTCATTAACACGTGTGCTATTTTTATTAGAGAAAACTACAGCGGTGATCTCCTAGCACTTGAAACTTTTATAGACAAAATTTACGTACTTGAACAGTTCGCTACTGAGGATCTAACTAATACCTTTATAGCATTTTTAAAATCAAAACTAGACAAGTAATTTCAGTCAATGAAATTAAATTAGCTCTACTAGTAGGATCAAACCAGACAACTCGAAAGTTGTAGCAGGGAATATTGCGTGGTTGCACGTTAACAATAACAATTATACAGAGTTTGCCAAAAAAGTTGAAGATTTAGCTGACTCACTTGAGCGGTCTCTTATTATTGAAGGGATCACTCAAGCGAAAGCTCATAAAATGGCAGTCGAACGATTCAAATAGTGCAAAATTAATTTCAACTTCTACTTTAAAATCAGATCTTAACGACTCAAATAGTACAAACTTAGTTACCCCTTCTTCTAACGTAAACCCAGATCTTAGCGATCAAATTAGTACAAACGTTGCCTCACCTTATTCTAAATCAGCTTCAGATCTTAACGATCAAATCATGGCAACACTTGAGGAAAAGAAAACTTCCATTAACACGTGTGCTATTTTTATTAGAGAAAACTACAGCGGTGATCCCCTAGCACTTGAAACTTTTATAGACAAAATTTACGTACTTGAACAGTTCGCTACTGAAGATCTAACTAATACCTTTATAGCATTTTTAAAATCAAAACTAGACAAGTAACTTCAGTCAATGAAATTAAATTAGCTCTACGTAGTAGGATCAAACCAGACAACTCGAAAGTTGTAGCAGGGAATATTGCGTGGTTGCACGTTAACAATAACAATTATACAGAGTTTGCCAAAAAAGTTGAAGATTTAGCTGACTCACTTGAGCGGTCTCTTATTATTGAAGGGATCACTCAAGCGAAAGCTCATGAAATGGCAGTCGAACAACGTGTGGCGTTTAAACGCAAAATCCAATTTAGTCAAAACCATTTTGCCCTCAACGGCATTTACTGATCCGAAAGACGTAGTAGCGAAATTAATTGTAGAACAAAACAACGAAGTAACAGAGCGTCAGGTTTTAGCTTTTCGATCGCGTGGCAACAATACATTCAGAAATTCACGTGGTAGTTACCGTGGCTTTTACCCAAACCGCGGCTATACTGGTTATAGAAACAATAGTTCATTTGAATACAACAGCAACCGTAATAGGAACAATAATCAGAGATGTCGATATGAGAACAGAAATAGATACCAAAATAATAACAATAGTAATACACTGTCAAATAGAAATTCTAATTCAAATAATAGTAACAATAGAGGTAACAATTCTAGATCGTCAAGCGGTAGAGGCAGAAATGCAAGTGTTCGCGCTTTAAACGCGAGTGCCCCTCAGGAGCGAACACTGGGGGTGGACGAACTAAGCGAGTAAGCGAACTTCCCTCACCAATAGGCATCTATTGTTTAAATTTAAATTACTCAGATTTCATAGAATTACAACTTAACGAGTCACACAAATTTTGTTCTTTGCCAGTAGACACTCAAGCAGATATTTCTTTAATAAAGATATCATTAATTTTATTATCATTTAATAAAGATATCAGTAATATTTCCTTAAATAAAAACGACATTATCAACATTACCGGTGTTACTTCCAATTCAGTTTCCACTTTAGGTAAAAATTACCGTAAATTTAAATTTTTCAAACTTTTCTATTAAATATACTTTACATGTAGTAAATGAAGACTTTAACATTCCATCCGATGGCATACTGGGTAAAGATTTTCTGAAAATTAACAAATGCATTAAGAAATAGTATTTCCTTTTGGGTAGGTAATGAAAAAGTCGCGATACCAATCCTGCACGGAACAGAAAGCGGCAGTTGTATCATTCCTCCCAGATGTGAAATATTCGGACTTTTTGATTTAGGCGATTCACCCGAGCTACTTTTCGTGGACTCGCAGGAAATTGAAAAAGGTGTTTTCACAGCTAGGTGCATTGTTAATTCCAGTAACCCGATAATTAAAGTCATAAACACCACGGATGATGTCAAGTATGTGAAAAGAAAAAGTATTCGGGAATAAAAACTTTCAAATTATATTGTTTAAGATAGAAACAGAAGACAAACGTACGAAAAACTTATTTCAATTTTAAGAAATCAAATACCTCAACATGCTCAAAATAAATTAATTGACCATTGCATAGATTATGCCGACATTTTCGCTCTTAACACGGACAAAATGACTTTAAACAACTTCTTCGAGCAAAAATTAAGATTGACAGACAACGAGCCGGTATATGTTAAAAACTATCGATTGCCATACTCTCAACGCGAAGAAATAAATCGCCAAGTAAATAAACTGTTAGACGACGATTTGATTGAACTCAGTTTGATTGTAGTCCCAAAGAAGGATAATAATGGTCAAAAAGCTTATCGTATGTGCGTACATTTTCGAGCAATAAACAAAAAACTCATTGCTGATAAATTTCCACTAGCTAGAGTTGACGATATTTTAGACAATCTCGGTAGGGCAAAGTATTTTTCGACATTAGATCTTTTTTCGGGATTTCATCAAATCCCATTGCATCCTGACTCACGTAACATTACTTCTTTCAGCACTGACCGAGGTGCATTTAGATGGAAAGTGCTTCCATTCGGTTTAAATATAGCACCAAATTCATTCTCACGAATGATGACAATAGCTTTTTCGGGCATACCACCCAACGTCGCATTTTTGTACGTCGACGATATTATCGTCATTGGTTGTAGTGAAGCACACCATATTAAAATTCTTTCAAAAGTTTTCAATACTTGTAGGTCTTTCAATCTCAAGCTTAACCCAACTAAATGCAACTTTTTACGACCAGAAGTAAAAAGTATACAAAACCGACTGACAAAGACGCGGTACGACGATTCGTCGCGTTGGCAAACTATTACAGACGGTTTATACCCAATCTTGCTTCTCTGGCAGCGCCTCTAAACCGATTAAGCAGAAAAAGAATTGAATTTTTATGGGATGTTGAGTGCGAA
This sequence comes from Eurosta solidaginis, assembly GCF_040869045.1. Classification (NCBI taxonomy): domain Eukaryota; kingdom Metazoa; phylum Arthropoda; class Insecta; order Diptera; family Tephritidae; genus Eurosta; species Eurosta solidaginis. The sequence goes on along the minus strand of NC_090320.1, from coordinate 80,488,375 downwards.
AGAGCATTTTTATCTTTGAAAGCAGTATTACTTTCACCAAAACTACTTCAATATCCAGATTTTACTAAACAATTCATTATTACCGTTGTTGCTTCCACAACTGGATGTGGCGCTATTTTCAGTCAAGAACAGCAAGGTATTGATTTACCAATTTTTTTCGCTTCTAAAGCATTTAATAAAGCAGAGCAGAAAAAACCAATAATAGAATTGGAGCTCTTAGCTATCTATTTCGCAATAAAGCAGTTTCGACCATACGTTTATGGCACAAATTTCATCGTAGTCAGACCACAGACCTCTAGAATACCTATTCTACATGAAAGACCCCTCTTCAAAACTTTCGAGAATTAGGCTAGAATTAGCAGAATACAACTTTACTATAGTTTATATAAAGGGTAAATCAAACGTTGGCGCTGATGCACTATCGCGCATTACAATGGATGAGATTAAAGAAGCTAACAAACAAATTTTGTCAGTACAGACAAAGGCAATGACAAAACAGGCAAACGACAAAAATTTACATAAGAAAACTGACAAACCCGACGAAAAACAACTTACTTTACACGTTTACGACAAATTTTCATTTAATTTTTCGAAAAAAGTTCCACAGATAAGATCTGATATTACGTACATAAAAATAATAAAACAACAAGTTTAAGAATTTTTGCGCATATTAAACATAAAAAACTCGAGTTACTTAGTTTTGAGCTTGTTAACGAAATAATGACTTCAGAGAAATTACTTTCGAGGCTTGGATCAGAAGCCGGTAAACGCAAAATTAAGCAGATTGAATTGCCTAAAAATGATATTTTATTCAAACATTATACCATTACAAATTTCAAAGATATTGAAAATAAGATTTTAAAATCATGAGAAATTATACTAACAGATCCGGTGGAGACAGTAACAGATGAGAATACAAAATTAAAGCTAATGCAAATTTACCATAACGATCCCATTTCTGGTGGACATTGCGGTATGAAAAGACTTTACGCAAAACTACGAACAAAATTTTATTAGAAAGATATGACTCGTGATATATCGAAATATATCAAAAGTTGTAATGATTGGCGCATAATCATAGTCAAAATAAAATAGGTTTTAAATTTAGTTGCAGCTTTTTGACATATTTTTCTATGAGCTATCTGTCAAAAAAGCTGCAACTAAAAATAAAACCTATTTTATTTCGACTATGAATATGCGCCATTGTCTTTTAAACAAGGTTAAACCTAAAACAAAAGAAAAACTTGTTTTAACACCATCTCCTTGTAAACCATTCGATATACTAGTAATTGACACAATAGGACCCCTACCTGAGTCCAAATATGGTAACAAGTTCGCACTTACCATGATTTGCGACATGGCTAAATACCTGGTAACAGTCGCTGTGCCAGACAAATCAGCAAAAACAATTGCTTCAGCAATTTTTTAAGGCTTTAGTTTGACATACGGCACAATGAATGCCATAAAATCAGAATTAGGTACAGAATTTAAAAATGAATTATTTGAAGAATTAACTAAACTTTTAAATATTAAACACAATTTTTCAACTGCATACCATCACGAAACTGTTGGTACAATTGAACGTTGTCATAGAGTCTTTAATGAATACTAACGTGCATATTTGAAAGATACTTTTTCTGATTGGGATGTTTATTTAAAATACTTTACTTTCCTACACAATACTACGAGTAGCACAGTTTTCGACAATCAATTTTCACCTTTCGATTTAGTTTTTGGAAAAAGGCAACTTTGCCTAATGAATTAAGTAAAGAAAAAATTGACCCAATCTATACTGTCGAAAACTATGCCAAAGAAGTTAAGTTTAGAATGCAGAAAGCACACAAAATGGCACAAAACCTAATAAATAAAAATAAGTTACAAAGTAAAAATCTCTATCTCGTCCATTAATTGTCAAAATCGGAGATAAAGTACTTTTACAGAAAGAACCACATCACAAACACGAAAATATTTATCAATGTCCGTTTACTATAAACAAAATTAACGAACCTAATGTAACTATTTTTGATAAAACACAAAAAAAAAAAGAAAAAGAAGTACACAAAAATAGACTTATAAAAGTAAAGTCACATTTTATATTCCCGTAGAAGAACCAATCATATTTAAACTAAAAAAAAAATTAATAAAAATAATCATATTTTAAATTAAATTTTTTTTTGTATAACATCAAAATATTTAACACACAATACCTAAAACAAGAAGAAATATTGTGCACATGAAAATAAAAAAACAAAACATTGCACTAATAAAATTTTAATAGAGTAAAATAGTTACCTTATTTTTAAATAAACCAACACCAATGTAATTAACTGAAAAAGTTGAAGCCGACAAACTTGATCAACTTGTCGACTTTAACCTTTTTTCCAAAATGGAACTTCACAGCATCTTTTGATACCAACTTTGAAAATTTTTGTTAAAAATTAGGTGGTGAACCGTCTTCTAAAATGTTACATTTTTTCAAAACAACTGCAACATTGTATGAGACAACTGCTAGTAATCAGTTGTAAGATTTTGACGTCTTTGACAACTACACCAACACAAGGTTGTAAACGGTAATGCCACAAAAAGTTGTTAGACTAGACAACTCAACCGACATTTTTTTTGACAGGTTGAGTTGTATCCTGTAATACCAAATTGCGAAATTTCAACCCAACCAGAGTTGAGTTGTAAGCGGTAATAGGGGCATAGCTAGGTCCTAGGTACTAGTCATCACACTCCTCATCAATATAGGGAATTGATCAGACAATTAAATAAAAGCAATTAAATGGACCCATCAAATTTCTATTGATAGTCACAGACCAACTGAACTTTAATCAGGTTGTGCTACGCCTCACATTTTTAGAAATTTCAACGCTTTTATTTAATTGTCTGATCAACGCCCTAGATTGATGAGGACGGTTTAACTTAAAATTTTTTTTAACTTTTTTATTAGTGTTTATTTTTATATAGCTATTTTAGAAATTAACAAATGTATGTGAAATAATTCATTCAAAAAAGCTTCATCAAACTAAAGTAGCAACTACAATTTCATACTAGATATTATACATACACATATATATGGGGGCATCCACAAACCTAACCTACATATATACGTACGTATGTAAATACTCTTGTTTATAATTAATAAAAAAAATGAACAATTTTTTGAGAAAAAAAACGTCAAAAAGGATTAAAAAACAAACTAAAATACGAAATCCATATTATGCACATATTTTTCTTATGAGTAATATCTTTAATAATTTGGTGACTTTTTCCCGTCATTGGTTTTTTTATTGTCTGTATTCCCAGCACTTCCAATATTTTCCTTATTTTTAAGATGTTTAATTTTATTATCGTACTTTCGTTTTGCTAAGAGACCCTTTTGCGTTTGGTGCCATGAATTTTGATACAGATGCTTTGTATATTAAACAAAAATTAGGTCTTATTTTGCATATATATATAAATATAATAAATAACACAGTGTTACAAAAAACACAAAATTGTATTGGGGTATTCACGCCAGCAGCTTATCAACTTAACTGTTTAAAAAATTATTTGCCTCTAGTACCTATATTTTGTTTTTGGAAATAATGTAAAAAATATACCACATAAACATATAAGCTGATAACTAGGCTCACGTGAATACCCCATATATGCTTGGGAAATAATGTTTTTCTTGCAGTTCTCGTCGAGTAGAACATGAATTAGGGTAGGAGATTTTGCAAACACACCCAAAATCTTGAGTTACGGTAAAAAACTGTTTTAAAGGGAAGACAACTTTCTTCCTTTCCTATGATACATAGTTAGGAAATTTTTGATATGTGTGATATTGTTCAACATAACTCAAGATTTTAAAGCTGTTTTGCAGATTTCGCTTGCTTAACCCCTTTTGTATTGGAATAGTAGTAATATTACTAAGTAAACAAATTACGAATATGTTTTTAACTATAAGCTGATACTGCACTTTTATAAAAATTAATTAACGCACAAGTTTTACACGCAAATACATGTTATGAATAAAATCACATATTTCAGTAGTTCACAGAACTTACCGTTATGCTTGCTGGAACTCCACAATATGCACCCATTAAATAAGAAGAAACCTATTATTATAATAAATCTAAGTAATTTAACTGAAAAACTCACTTAAATAGTTTAAATTTGTTTTGTATTAAAGTATGAATATATGTATGTATGTAAGTATGTATTTCACACTAACTTTCAAGAAGTTTTAAAATCTCTATTACGAAGAATGCATAGAAATTTCTTCATTAGAAGTCAGCATACTATCTAAGTGAATGTAATAAATTACTTGTAAGGGTTTCGTAATGCATAATGTGGAAGGATCGCAGACTCACTTCGCCGCTGGGAATGTTAACAGCACGAAGAGTGGGAGAGTCGCGCGCATGGCGCATATCTACATGGAAATCAAAATTCAACAGAATTTCATGCAATGCAAAGCAATGCACTGCGTGGTCTAATCAAGTACACGCAAATCCCATAGAACCGATATTCACCCCTATTCTGCATTTCGACTTGGATTGAAATTTTTCGATTTGGCAATTTTGGTATTCTGTGTTCCAATCTCTTTCGATCCAACTTCGAATCGTTCGATTTTGTGTATTCTGCATTTTGATCGTAGTTCCGTTTTTCTAAGTTGTAAATTTGTTGGCAGAAAAATATTTTCACTTTATTTTTTATTAATTTATAACAGAACTTTAAGAAAAATGTAAGTAAAAATTGTTAATAAACGTAAAAGACTCGATGATGATTGTTTTTTATATGTTTCCAGTAGCCCGTTTCTGTAACCTTGCGTTATAATAACGAACGATTTGCTATCGCAAGGCACGTATCGCTTTCGATATGAAAAGTATTTCTGTAACGCACTCAATTCACCTTGCGATATAATAGTGGTGAGTTTTTATCATATCGATGGAACCATCGAAATAGAACATAGGATCTGTCACCAATAGCGAAAAAGATATAATAACAAACACAAATTCTTTTTAATCGCAAGAGAAGAAAGTTCAAGATTCATTATAAATTGTGAACTTTTGCTTAAACTGGTATTATAAGTGATTTACAATCATCCCTTGACTATAATAATAAAAGAAAAATATTGTGCTACAGGTATTTACTTTGCGACATGTTAGCTGCTTAGGCACGTCTGAATGTTGCAAGTATATTACCATTATACGTTTGTTAACCTTGCGATTTAAGAGGCAATCTAAGCGTCGTCTTGCCATCTATTGGAATTGGAATATTCAATTCCCAAAACCGGAAAAAAATACAGTTTTTTATCTCTATCGGGCAATACCTGGATATATTACAACTACTTCCAAAACGTCCATAAATACAACAACGACAACCTTCCGAACTAAAAACATACACCACGGAGTATCCAAGTAAGTAATCTAACGTTCTAAAATTCAAAATTACAAAAAAACTATATTTCCTCACGCAATAGCAATGGCAGCATGTAACATCACACGGCAACGCCTCAGATGGAGCCAAGTATTTATTGAAAACTTTTTGTTTCAAATATATGAACTCTTTGACGACCAGAATTTAGTTGATGTGACATTCAAATTAACAAATCCATCTTCCTTGTAAGTAAACTTTCATTTGAATTAACGCTATTGCAGCTTGTATTTCACATACATTAACTACGCTTGTTATATATGTATTTACAGAATTACGGCTCATCGTCTAATTCTATCGGCGGCAAGCCCTTATTTCGGTGAACTGTTCAAAAGGGACGACGGGATTTGTCCACTTATAGAAACCACCAATATCGACAGCGACACTTTCGAGCGCTTAATCACTTTTTACTATACAGGCAAAACGCTCATAACCATTGACAATGTGGATCGGATGTTAAAAGCGGCTTTAATACTACAATTGAAAGGCGCTGTTGCAAACTGTGCTGATTTTATAATAGAGAATATAACCGATTTCACATTGCAGCCAGCATATAGTCTGGAGAAGTAGATTCAGTGTGAGATACTAAATGAAAAAAATCTGGCTTACGAAACACACAACTTTATGCATGTAAATTAACGTGTGCGATTATTTGAGCATTAAATTTATTGTTTTATTATCTCGCAGGTAACCCAGAGCAGTGAATTTTTAGATTTTGACGCCAAAAAGTTGCAACCTATCATAGAAAGAGACAATTTGCATGTACGGTGTGAGAAAGGTGTTTTTAAAGGGCGAATTAATGGTGACTTAAAACCATAAAGCCATAACCAGATAAAACAGCTGATCGAACCAACCTTATGGAAATCAATGTAGTAGATTAATGGTGCCATACCATAACGCTAACTCGATTACATAGATTTCCATAAGGTAGGTTCGATCAGCTGTTTTATCTGGTTATGGCTTTATGGTTATAAGTCACCATTAATTCGCCCTTAAAACTGTAAAACTTTGGTATGATTATGATACTTCTGCGCGCAAACATCATCTGCCAGAATTAATTGCTTGTCTGCGATTAACCCAATCTAATATGGTCTTTAGTATGGCTAATATTCATCCGTTACCGGGTTGTGAAAACTTGGCATTAAAGGTTTTAACTTGGCATAGATACCCCTTGGCTCGTTCTAAGCTGACATTGAAGTATACAGAGAAACGTGGTGGCCAGATTCCTGACGAAGAATCACTTTTGGCTCTTAACCGATGGATAAATAATACTAGGATATGACTCTTTACAAATGGTTCATGATATTATTTGTAAAATGTTAAGGTAGAATCAACAGTCGGTGTTAATGACCAGCATAACAAGATCACGGATCGAAAACTATTTTCACTATAGCGATAAGAAGACTCCTTGAAGATTTTCGGGAGTTTTGCTGTATATTGCAGCATATTGATTCGGTAATTTCCGGAAAATACCAACATTAAGATACTTGCCCGACCATCTCGGGAAACCACATTAACCCTTCTACCCTTTTTCCGAAAGGAACTTGGGGTGGCTTTATCCTGGCCTGCGAAATAAATAGGATTCGTTGGATAGTCTACTTTTATCTAGCTCTGTATCCTTCCAGACCGTAAAAAGGATTTGGTTGAGCTGCAGGCCGGCGAATACGTTTCCCTGGGATTGTAGAAAAGATGATACTGGCCGTTGATTGGCTACGGATAATTTTGCAATTTAGACTAGCAAGAACGAAGTTAGCGACCAAGGTGAAAAAGGCAAACAATTTGCATAAAATTATACACAGCAGACAGAACCATATATGTAATACTCCTTATTGCTAATAGAAAATGCTCGCAATGTGTTTTGAATTCGAAATCAAAACAAGACAGCCTATACAATTTTTGTGATTGTAGCAGCATAAGTGTGACAAGAAAAAATTTCAATTTAGGTACATTCGATTGTTGAATACAAAAACAAAAACGTTTAAACATCAATATATCGGCACTCTGATGTTTGGGCATGTACCTAGCCTTTTGTAGCAATATAGGAGTATTACATATATGCACAGAATACCCCCAGCGGGTTAGGGGATCAGAATATACCCGCGGTAGGTATGCCTGTCGTAAGAGGCGACTAAAATACCAGATTCGAGGGGTTGTGTAGCGCAACCCTTCAGGTTGCCAGCGCAATATATAGCTTCTCCAAACCCAATTGTCACCTATCCGCGGCGAATCCTGTTTCACTAACAGATGAGGCTCTGGCGCCCCAAGCTCCTCATGGAACTTGGGGTGGGGAGGGAGGGAATGGCCTGAAGGTTTAATGTGGCCACATAAATCGTTCCCGAGATGGTCGGGCTAGCGCCTTAATTGTGCTATGGTACCGGAGCGTACCGGGTCTGTATCCGTCAAAGGACCATCACATCGATAACACCCCCCAAAGCCTTCGCGGAGCAACCTTATCGCTACAAAAACAAGAACAACAATTTTTTAACTATAATTATTAGTATATATAAATGATATTTTTTTTTTTTTGTAGATATGATTATTAAATATAATGGAAGTTGTAATGTGTTTTTAGGTGCGTTATTACGTTTATATTTATATTGTGTAATGAGTTAGAGAAAAAAGAAAACGTTATCTATTTGAATGCTGATTTATTTAATTATAATTAATATGTATGCACTACTATATAAACTACTTTGCGACTATTGTTTCAATATTCAATATTTCTTCATTAAATTCATTTCATAAGTAGTTTTGTATGAAATAGATACTTTGTATGTATGTACAAAGTATTGTAATTAATTTGAAACACTTTATTCAAATTTCAAGAAAATTCGAGAAAACCAGAATTCCATCAATACTAGCTAAACAAAATTCAACTTTAATCCTTAAATTTCTGCTTATTTTTGACAATTTTTTTTTCTGAAGTGTTTAGCATATTCTCCCAAACAAAAGAAATAAGTTTATATAGAGAAATGGGGCTAAAAAAATGCATATTCAGAAAGTTTTTAAGATTTCTAAGAAAACAATTTTAAAGCTTGGGGTGACTTAAAAAGTTTCTCGAATTTGGAGTGTTCCAAATTAATTACTATGCTTGTTGATATAAAATTATGAAAAAAAAAATTACAAATTGAGAAAACAACGTAAAATAGATAGAATTTACATATATTTGTGTTTAAATTTTGCTCCTATATTTTTGACTACGGCCACGGTTTTTTTTTGTCGGTCGTTAGAGATATATTCTGTCAACCAGTTTATAGAAAAACGCTGATGCGGCCAATTTTTAAGTTGTAATGGCTTTTGAGAATATGTATAATGGTAATTTAATCATTAATAGACTGTGGTTTTAACGACATTTCTATTGGCTTCCCTACAAGACGCGTGAGCAGAACGCTGATGTGTTCACCAACACATTCACACAAACTAATACATACAAACTTGGTGTTGTTAATTTTTTTTCATGTTTGCCCGAAACTGTGCGTACCTGTCCATAAATAACTCAATTTGTGTTCCCTTGCATTATTTTCGGCCAGTTTTGCGAATACGAGGACGATATTTGGAGAATATCAGAACAAAGCTATTATTTTCTAAAACGTAAAAGACTTAAAATTTTCACAGCGCGACGGGATTTTTAAATTAATTAATTAATAAATAAAATAAAGGTTAATATAATAAAAAAAAATATGAAAAGAAGGCATTTTGCTAATTGCTTATCGAAAGAGAAAAAGCTCTTTGACGATAACGTTAAAATGTTTAAAGAAATTGAGAAGTCCTCTCAAGATAAAGTGCAAAGTGTTGCTAATTCTCTGGAAAGTATTGCTAATCCTTTGGAAAGTGAGGCTAATCCTTTGAGTAGTGAGATTTTGCAAAGTCAGTGTTTGCCAGCTGATAGTGTTCGAAGTGATTGTGATGAAAGCGTAGAAGAGTGTTTAGGTGCCCAAAGTTATTATGTAGAAGAGGGTGCAGGTACGGATCTGAACGACTTTCTAAGAAGTTGGGCCATAGATTTTAAAGTTCCTCATAATATTATAGACGGACTTCTTCAGACACTCCAAAAGGGTGGGATAAAGGATGTGCCGTTGTGTGCCAAAACTCTTTTAGACACGTTTCGAGAAAGTCAGTGTAGAATCTATGTCAAATGGTGAATTTTTGTACTTTGGTATACAAGACCAACTAGTTTCTAAACAATTTTCATTTTTGGAGGCACAAGAAGAGGTTTTAATTGATGTGGGAGTAGATGGTCTCAAACTTTTTAACAGTTCAAGTCAAGTTTTATGGCCTATTCTTGGAGCACTAGTACATTTTCCTAGTGTTGATCCTTTTGTTATAGCTAGCTTCTCAGGTTTTAAAAAGCCTGAAAATATTAATGATTTTATGGCTAAGTTCGCTTCAGAGGCAAAATCCCTGCGAGAAAACGGTATTGCTGTCGGTCCCAATAAAGTGTTGTTAAGATTTGATGTGCGTGTGTTCATTTGCGACTCCCCAGCTAGGGCGTTTGTTAGTGGTGTTATGTCATTTAATGCCAAACATGGATGCCCCAGGTGTCATATAGGGAGTGACTGGGATGGGAAGTATATTTACCCACAACGTCTGGTATACCCAGGACGGATATAAGTTTTGAGAAAAGAGATCATGTGTCTCACCACAGTCCTCAATTCAGGCAACAGAAAACCGTTTTAGAAGATGCCGGCTTTAAAATGGATTCTCAGTTTCCACTAGACTGTATGCATTTGGTAGATTTAGGTGTCGTAAAAAGGTTTTTAAAGAATTTGAAAATATCCGAAAGATAAATGAAAACATTAAATTTATTTCGAATTACTTTCCGTCTGAATTCTGTCGTACTGCGAGAAGTTTAGATGAAGTTAGTCGGTGGAAAGCAACGGAATTCAGACAGTTCCTGCTATACACAGGCATTTTTGTTTTAAAAGACTGCATAAGTAGTGAGTTGTACTTCCTTTTCCTACTACTACATACCGGCATTCGACTTCTTTCAAGTGAAAGGTCGTTTAGGTCTGAGGCTGATGTTGCCCAAGATATATTAGAGCATTTCGTCACGCAGTTCAGTATAATGTTTGGGAAGGAAAGCGTTACTTTCAACATTCATGGTTTATTACACTTGTCAGAATGTGTCAAAGATCTTGGTCCTTTAGATTCCTTTTCTGCTTACAGGTTTGAAAATTTTATGCAATTTTTAAAAAAGATAGTAAGAAAACCAAATCAAATATTGCAACAGCTGTTTTTAAGGTTGAAAGAAAGGCAGGATGTAAGTTCATCGATTCACAAACCTTCCAAGCTAGGCTCCTTCGATATTGATTTAAAGAAAGATAAAGACTGTTTTTGTTATAGCAAAAAAGTCGGCCCTATAAAGGTAGTAGAACTTGTAGGGTCAGGAGAATTGGAAATAGTGCAATGTACTGTTTTTCGGAAAACGCAAAATTTTTTCGATGTACCTGTTAGCTCCTCCGATAGTTTGGGTATTGTTGTTGCAAGTGAGCCAAGCTTAAATTTGGTTGATTTAAAGAGAGAAGATCTTGATTACAAGTACTTCTGTATCCCTCAGGAAAGCAAATTTTTGCTTATACCCCTTCTTCACCACCTATTCCATGAGTTTCCAATTAAGCCACTTTCTCCCAACCCTTGTTTCATAAACTTTCAATAAAGTAACACTTTCCACACTTTCGAATAAATAAATCTTAAAAATATAATTAAAACGTATCCTTTAGCTTTTGATTCTAAAGTTTTTGAAGAGTCCAGTTACAAGAAGTGCAGTTATGGAATCTACAAATAATGGTAAGAAAATCTCTTGTACATGATTTGTACATAAGTTAACTTTCAATAATTTTCAGCGAATTCTTTCAATAAAGTGTTTGCAACGAATAGACGTTTTAATGAGGCTACATCTGAAGCCGAAGGTGCTGCCATTTCCTCAGCAGGAATGGTAGTCGATCAGGCTGAAGGACTGCTACAAGGAGATCAGGCTGAAGATGTTGGAACCAACCAAATTGAAGTCAACCTGGCAGGACCTAATGGAGGTAATTTTTTTAAATTTTCATTTGGTTGTTTTAAACCCCCCTTCTAGAGTACTACCTTTCGTTTATACGCAAATCATTTGCCCACATATAGTTAAAAATCAAATATCCCCATGTTATTTGTAGGTGAAAACAAAAATCGTGATAAACACCACTTAACTTTAAAATTAAAAGCTTAAATGTTGATAGACCATCTCTTTGAATGTCCTTAACCATATTTTCACTATACCAAAAGAGAAAGCTTTATATTTATTCAGTCCGCCACAATACATTGCTGCCCTATCGCAGAATGGGATTGCACACCGACCTATTTCAGACTTATTTTTTAGAAAACAGATAATCCAGATGTAATGTTTCTATATTTTTCCATTGTCCAAGCAAAGAAATGATTGCCAAGATGAAAGCTCCATGTAATATCATGCCAGAAGTTACATTTACAAGTATAGATGCACCCTTTAATACAAAGACGGGTATAATATCCAGGTGTAACATCACAATTAAATTTAATAGCGCAGGATTGAATAAAGGGCCCTCTGGTTTAGCAAAAGAAGGTAAAAGTATAGTTGAGGGGTCGACTGCTAATACGCTACCAAAAATATCGAGAGAGGTGTCAAAAGACGCGTATTAATCTCGAGAACAATAATCCGATGGCAGAAAAGAAAAATTGTATCTCTGTCCGGAGATATTTGCAGTTGAAGTTTGCGATTTCCATGTGGTTGTTGTTGTGTTGGTACCCACAAAAAAAATTGTGCATCACCGTGGCGGTAGCCACGGTTATACCACACACCCGGACTTGGCATGGCGTAGCCCAGGGTTATTTTTTATAAGCGCGGCCGAATGCCGCCAACGCAGAAAGGTGTTCTGCGCAAAAATACTATGGATCCGACCTCCGGTTTCGGAGGTACCCGCGGGTCTTTTTTCGGTTTTTCGTTAATATCTTTTGAACGCGTTAAAAATTTTATTTTCCGCCTTCGGATTATTAATACTGATGTCAAGACGCGTCGTTTGACACCTCTCTAGATATTTTTGGTAGCGTATTAGCAGTCGACCCCTCAACTAGACTATTACCCAAAAGAATTCCCACATTGCAGCACGTCATAACTGGAAACATTCCCCGACATAACGTCGCTGCACTTTCCACCAACTTTAAAGCATAACCAGATATAATAATCACAAAGAAATTTGTTATGTAGAGCACCCCATTGCGGTAATTCTTTACCTTAGCTCACAACTGATAAAACTCGACCGAAAATATCGTCAAAAGATGCGTTTTGATCCCAGGACCACGAATCCGAAAGCGGAAATTCAAAATTTTATTTCTGTCAAATGATATTTCCATAAAACCGAAAAATGACCCGGAGCACTCCGAAACCGGGGGTGGGATCCATAGTATTTTTGCGCAGAACACTTTTCTGCATTGGCGGCCTTCGGCCGCGCTTATAAAAAATTACACTGGGTTGGTCCAACACCGGTTTGGAGACCAAAACTGTATCCGCGCAAAACACTTTTACCCACAGTTTTTCTTGTGGGTACCTCAAAATCATCAAAACAACGTGAAAATTTTCAATTTTGTTTGCAAAAATCTCCGAAACGAAATAAAATTTTGAATTTCCGCTTTCTGATTCGTTATCCCGGGTCCAAAGTGCGTCTTTTGACACCTCTCCTGATATTTTTGGACGAGTTTTAGCAGTTGTGAGCTAAAGTAAAGAATTACCCCCCTTGCTAACAATTCACTGCACAATTTATTTATTTTGCATTATAACAAAAGTGGTTCTCTTGTTTTGGGGTTGAGAACTGTCTCACATCCAGTTTGATATGGGTTAGGGTAATAGTCTAGTTGAGGGGTCGACTGCTAATACGCTTCCAAAAATATCGAGAGAGGTGTCAAACGACGCGTATTAATCTCGAGAACAATAATCCGATGGCGGAAAGGAAAAATTGCATCTCTGTCCGGAGATATTTGCATTTGAATTTGGCGATTTCCATGTGGTTGTTGTTGTGTTTTTACCCCAAAAAAAATTGTGCATCACCGTGGCGGTAGCCACGGTTATACCACACACCCGGACTTGGCATGGCGTAGCCCAGGGTTGTTTTTTATAATCGCGGCCGAAGGCCGCCAACGCAGAAAGGTGTTCTGCGCAAAAATACTATGGATCCGACCCCCGGTTTCGGAGGTACCCGCGGGTCTTTTTTCGGTTTTTCGTTAATATCTTTTGAACGCGTTAAAATTTTTATTTTCCGCCCTCGGATTATTAATATTGATGTCAAGACGCGTCGTTTGACACCTCTCTCGATATTTTTGGTAGCGTATTAGCAGTCGACCCTTCAACTAGACTATTACCTGGGTTAGAGTTATTTAATTACTCTTTACACCAGGTTAATCACTAGTAAAGTTTTATTTATTCCTAAATGTCTCTTAAACTTGAGCGAATAGTTTAGCCAAAGGTAGATATGTGCAATAAAATTAGCTTGATCAGCTGACTTGTATCGTTTTCAATGCCCAAGAAAGCTATCGGTTAGGTAGCTGTGTTGTATATTACATATTGGGGCATATTCATAGACGGAATTTAGCTGGTACTTAAAGTTAGTTGAAGCTTTTTTGACAGATAGCCAATAGAATATTATGTCAAAAAGCTGTAAATAACTTTTAATTCTTAACTAAGTTTTGACTATGAATACTCCCCATTGTTTTTTATAAGATATTATTCTTTTTATAGATGTGCTGAGAGTTTTGATGGAGATTATTTATAAGATGGATCAAATTGAACAGAATGTAAGAAGTAGGGTAATAGGAGACGGAGGAAAAATAGCATTAAAATTCACAATGATATTGTATTTAACTAGATATTTGTATTTTACAATATTCATGCAAAGTACTTTTTGTATTCTTTAAACTTAGCAACGTACACTCAGCTATAATCAAAGCGTACTAATGAAAATGGTGGAGGAAATAAAGCAAGATATAAGTATTGTTTTTATTTAACTAATTTTACTTTTCGCTTCAATTATTCTCTAATGGTTTAGGCTTTTTTGTGTATATACTAATCTTTGCTATGCAGAATATTAGTTTCATTCGCCTAACGAGAGATTACTTACTTCTTACTTAATTGGCGCTTAACCGTCTAAACGGTTATGGCCGTCCAACAACGATAGATTATTATCTTAAATATACAGCCCAATTATCAATCCTTTTCCTGGGGAGATTTCTCCCGTTCTCCATACAAAAATTTGCCATTCTCAACCATTTTTGTATGGAGAACGGGAAAAATCTCTCCGGGAAAAACATTGAGAATTGGGCTGATAACGAAAAAAGGTACCGGCCATATCTCAACCAATCTACTTTGTTGCTAAAGCTCACATCTGAGTATATAATGTTTTGTAACACCGATTTTCAACTCGTTTCTTGTTCATATATATACTTCAACAATAAACCTTCATTTTAAACAGGCGGTACCGAAGAGTGAAATTTTGGCGCAACAGCACTTAATGCGAGAGTGCAAGGTGACGCTGGAAGGTGGAAAGTTCTGTGTGCAAAATTACTGGGGAAGCCAGAGACAAGTACATGGATGAAGTTGCCAGCGCATTGCCTCTCCAGAATGTATTAGAGGTTCTAAGGGTGGAAGAAAGATTGAAGGTAGAGGAGCATTCTGTAGCAATGGTAATTTTACCCAAAAAGTTATCTTTTACCATAATTTAATTTCGCTTTCATACTTTAGAAGGCTCATATGATCAAAATTAAGGGCATTTCAGAGGACATACCCCGAGTAGTAAAAGACATTTTTAGTGACACGTTGATGGAAGAGTACAACTGGGCGGGAGCAGCTGGAAAGAAAAGTCTCCAAAAGCTTTCCTTTTTCGAGACATTTCTTCGCGGTAAGATGTTATAAAGAGAGACGTATTATAACTTGTATTCCTATATTGATTTAGGGTACGTGTTTAGATGTATTCATACACCAAGGACATGCATCGTATGAAAAAGGAATGAGAAAGGCGGTTGAACTCAGCCACCACAGGATGGCACAAAGGAAATTCGGCAAAAAGCAAAAATTAGTTACTGCACAGGCAAGCCCACCAGCGCAATGAATTGTTTCCTCTTTTCTTTTTCATTTAAGTTGTAGCTTTTGAATTTTCGGTTTTTTATATGTTTTTGAATTTTTTTAGTTTGCGGAATATATTTAAGTTAATTATTTACTGTTTTTAAGTTAGGCTAATGTAATATACAAACGAAGTTTTTAAGTTTTCGTAATATTTTTAAGTTATTCAGTTACTTTTTTTAAGTTAGAATAATGTGATATTTAAATGAAGTTTTTTAAGTTTTCGAAATATTTTTTAATTTAGTCCCAATGTTTAATTGAATTTTTTATATAGCTTTTATCATAACTACCTGAGACAAAAAGGACAACTAACAAATAAATAAAAGCCTTTTTGACAAAACATGTTGTGAACAAAATTTAAAGAAATGAAATTTTAATTAATAATGAACACATAAAGAAAAGCAATCTGATATAAAAATGCAATTTATGTTTTTTTTTTTAAAGAAATTACATTTTTATGAATACTGAATCCATAAAAAAAGTAATGATATACACATTTAAATAAGTAAAAGTTATAATAAATAATGCAATATATATATCTTTTATAGTTTTTTATCATAAGTACCTGAGAATGAAAAGACAAAAAATTATTAGCTTTTTAAAGAATTAAATTTTAATGAATACATAAAGAAAAGCAATGTGATATATACGTAAATAGGTAAAGTTAGAATAAATAATGTAAATATACTTTATTTCAAGAAACGAAATTTTAATGAACAATGAAAACATTAAAAAAGTAATCAGATATACAAGTAAATAAGTAAAACTAAGTGAGAATAAATAATGTGATATATATAATTAATTGGACGTTTTGAGATCTTTTTATAGTCTTTTATCATAAGTACTATATAAAAGTGCACATATGTTGAATAATAAACGAATTTTTATATACATCTATGTATGTTTTATTTATTATGATGCATCCTCTGTGATTGATTTGCACATCCGGTTTGATGGATCCGCCCTGACTAATGTTTACATCATGTTTGATGGTTCCGCCCTGACTAATGTTTACATCAGGCATGATGCCTCCGCCCTGACAATTGTTTACATCCGGCATGATGCATCCGCTCTGACGAATGTTTACATCCGGCATGATGCCTCCGCTCTGAAAAATGTTTACATCCGGCATGATGCCTCCGCCATGACAAATGTTTACATCATGTCTGAAGTCACACGTATACAGCCAAACCCATCAGGTTTATCATACTGCTAGAGCAAACCTGATGGGATATTCGTACTGCGCCCTGATGTGACTTTCCTACAGCACTTCCTGACAGATGATCAATCATCTGATTGTCAGCTGTCTAGTAGGGTTGAGGGTTTCGTGCATACCTGTTAAATTCCAATTAGAATTAGCAATTGGTTTAAACAATTAGAAAGGTTCACCTAATTCCCATTAGATAATTGAAATTTTTATTCTAATGGTAAATCTAATTGCAATTAGTTGCCATTAGCAAAAAAAATTGGTTTACCTTTACAATTAGAAATCTAATGGACTTGCTAATGCAATTAGATATTCAATTAGCTTGAATTAGAATTGGCATCCAACTCCATTGCTGATATATGTATGGACAGTTCTTAGATGTATATAATAAATTGATCAATATTTCTTCCTCCAAATTCACACTTCTTCAGAGACAATTCCTCGCTTTTCTGCTCAGTCTCGCCCAAAAAACAAATTTCTGCTCTCTATTAAGTATTCACACGTTAACCGTGAAATATTTTTGCTGTTTCAGCTTTTTTAAATGCTAAAATTGACAAACTCAAGAATGAAAAAATGAAAAGCTGCTTAGCACACAAAAAATTCAAATTAAAGAAAATGTATGCTATCACCACCTTCGGAGCTAGTGATATGAATATCGCAAGAAATAACGAAAATACATATTCAACACTCATACAGAAACACTACCTTGCGATAACAATGCATCAGGGTTGCTTTTTGCGATACAATTCGTATCGCAAGGATACAGAAACGGGCTACAGGTCAAAAACAACAACACAATTGCAGTATGAGACGTTGGCTTATTTGATGACAACAAAGCGGGATATCGCACAGGGATTAACCAGGCGGCCGAAGGAAGAAGTGCAGGCATTTTTGGAGGAAGTTGCACGCGCTTTAAATGCACTTGGTCCACCATCAAAAGATGGCAATACATGGAGAAAAGTAAAGTATTACTTAAAAGTAATTGTTTAATCTAACGTTTGGTTACAGGTTTGGACAGACTGGAAGTGCTACATAAAACGTAAGCTGTCTAGAAAGAGAATAGAAAGAATGGGCACCGGTGGAGGCCCAGGCAGAATACAACACATAACACCACTTGAAGAGACGGTTATAGGCTTGACGGGGTTGGAAACTTGCACAAATGGTATTAGAGGTGCGCAGGATTTTGGTGACAGTGTGGAGGTACAAAACGACCACACCTCTGATATGGAGATTTCAGCGAGTTGTGGTGATGTACTCGACATGCCTTCCACTAGCAGAGTTACCAGCCAGCCCCGGGCAAGAGGAAACGAAAGGGAGAGTGCTTCGTCCTTCCTGACGGAACAAATTGAACTCCAAAAAAATTTGTATGCCGATTCAAAAGCGCATTATGAAGTTGTGAATAAAAAAAGTGCAGAAATGGTAACGTATTTACGTCGAATGAATCGGTCATTAGAAGTTGTGGCGGACACTGTAGTAAGGCAATATGAAGAAGAAAAACGCCACAATAGAATCAAAGAAGAACTTTTGAAGCAAAAGGTGGAAATAAAGTTGCAGATGCTAAAGTTGGATCGCAACTATAAATCAAATACAATGTAACTTGATTACCTGAAATTTATATTTCGTTTACATATGATTATGCTGTGAAGTGAACTGAATACAATTAAATTATATTTAAGTAAAGTATAAAGAAAAAAGTAAAATACTGCCAAATGCATTGAATGCAATTTATTTTAATGAAAAAAATATAAAGAAAAATTTTTAATTGAAATATATTGGAATAAAATATTATATAAATTATTTTTTAAATTTAAGTAAAATACTGTCAAATGCATTGAAGCAATTTATATTAATGTACAAATATATATTTTTAAAAAGTAGAGAGTATGAATTATATTGAATTAAAAGAATTATTTTTTATTAAAATTTACAAACTTTTACAAATATAAAATAATTCGACTTCTTATTTATTGAAATATTATATGTTTTTACAATGAAGTGAGTATGTTGTTGCGAATGCGATTGGCTGCAGCAGTATAATTATTATCACCGCTATGTTCTTCTTCCTCCTCCTCCTCATCCTGAACTGTTTGAAAGTCAACATTTGTTAAATCTCCCACTGTAGTGTATACATATATTGTGCAGAGCGCAAGCTACATTTATAATTTTACTGACTTTAAGTGGTGAGTAATGTAATTTTCGGGCACCCAACAAGCATCGGGAACGGTTTTTCAACACTCCAATAGTGCGCTCCACAATATTCCTAGTTTTCGAGTGTCGCGTATTAAAATTGCTTCGCGAACTACCCTCATGAACTGACCTATACGGAGTCATTAGCCACGGCTGCAACGGATACCCAGCATCCCTTGTAGAGAATAATATTATTAAGATTAAGTTATTTTCAAACGGTGTATAAGTAAATACCTAATAGCCAGGTGTTTCTTTCACCTTCTTCATATCTTCGTTCCACATAATTATTAAGATTTCTTAATCTCCATACATGCGAGTCGTGATTGCTACCAGGATATCAACCATCAATGCTTCTTATTCGCATTTTATGATCGCAAACCTGGAAAAATAAATGTTTAATAATTAGTTCTATTTAGTTTTCAACATCATTCAAATATCCTTACCACCATAGCATTGATGCTATAAAATCCATTTCTGTTATAGTACACGAAATCTTCTTGATGTGGCTTCGTTATTTGAATATGTTTTCCATCTATGCACATTACTACACCTGGAAAGGCAGCCTTAGTATAAAACTCTTGCTTTGCTTGCAGTTTTCCTCCTCACTGTTGTGAAATTTTATCCACTCTGGACAAAGCCGTCGCTCTATTACACCCAGAAAATAGGATAGTGACTTGGAAACGGTTGAATGACCCATCGCCACATTTGAATCTGTACCAACACCATGCTGGTAGCTGCCTTCAGCAAAAACCTCTAAGCAGCCATTACGCGGTTAATTGCTGTTAAGGAAGTCAAAGTATTTCTCGGAACTTCTGAATCAAATATATCGAAGACATACTTAAATGCGTCTTTATTCAATCTAAAGTTTTTCTTGAATCTAAAAATATATGACATATATGAAGGTTTATCACTTTCAGCACCAACTTAAAATTCATCGCTCATCCTGAATGGATCACTGATGACCCTCAATCTCCGTCTTTCCACTCTCACGTCTACATTGTGGGACGCATTGTCCTCCTCTTCAATTCAGTCGACCCTTCAACTAGACTATATAAATTATTTTTTAAATTTAAGTAAAATACTGTCAAATGCATTGAAGCAATTTATATTAATGTACAAATATATATTTTTAAAAAGTAGAGAGTATGAATTATATTGAATTAAAAGAATTATTTTTTATTAAAATTTACAAACTTTTACAAATATAAAATAATTCGACTTCTTATTTATTGAAATATTATATGTTTTTACAATAAAGTGAGTATGTTGTTGCGAATGCGATTGGCTGCAGCAGTATAATTATTATCACCGCTATGTTCTTCTTCCTCCTCCTCCTCATCCTGAACTGTTTGAAAGTCAACATTTGTTAAATCTCCCACTGTAGTGTATACATATATTGTGCAGAGCGCAAGCTACATTTATAATTTTACTGACTTTAAGTGGTGAGTAATGTAATTTTCGGGCACCCAACAAGCATCGGGAACGGTTTTTCAACACTCCAATAGTGCGCTCCACAATATTCCTAGTTTTCGAGTGTCGCGTATTAAAATTGCTTCGCGAACTACCCTCATGAACTGACCTATACGGAGTCATTAGCCACGGCTGCAACGGATACCCAGCATCCCTTGTAGAGAATAATATTATTAAGATTAAGTTATTTTCAAACGGTGTATAAGTAAATACCTAATAGCCAGGTGTTTCTTTCACCTTCTTCATATCTTCGTTCCACATAATTATTAAGATTTCTTAATCTCCATACATGCGAGTCGTGATTGCTACCAGGATATCAACCATCAATGCTTCTTATTCGCATTTTATGATCGCAAACCTGGAAAAATAAATGTTTAATAATTAGTTCTATTTAGTTTTCAACATCATTCAAATATCCTTACCACCATAGCATTGATGCTATAAAATCCATTTCTGTTATAGTACACGAAATCTTCTTGATGTGGCTTCGTTATTTGAATATGTTTTCCATCTATGCACATTACTACACCTGGAAAGGCAGCCTTAGTATAAAACTCTTGCTTTGCTTGCAGTTTTCCTCCTCACTGTTGTGAAATTTTATCCACTCTGGACAAAGCCGTCGCTCTATTACACCCAGAAAATAGGATAGTGACTTGGAAACGGTTGAATGACCCATCGCCACATTTGAATCTGTACCAACACCATGCTGGTAGCTGCCTTCAGCAAAAACCTCTAAGCAGCCATTACGCGGTTAATTGCTGTTAAGGAAGTCAAAGCATTTCTCGGAACTTCTGAATCAAATATATCGAAGACATACTTAAATGCGTCTTTATTCAATCTAAAGTTTTTCTTGAATCTAAAAATATATGACATATATGAAGGTTTATCACTTTCAGCACCAACTTAAAATTCATCGCTCATCCTGAATGGATCACTGATGACCCTCAATCTCCGTCTTTCCACTCTCACGTCTACATTGTGGGACGCATTGTCCTCCTCTTCAATTAAAACTGCAACAACTATTGTTTCCATAATTTATTTATGTTCAATAAATGTTAAATAGCGAAATATTCACTAATTTATACATTTTTCACAAATATTTCTTTATTTTGTTGTGTTCTAATTTCATCAATTTCTCACAAACAGCTGATTTCGAAAAATCATTTGCTCTTCCTTTTCTCGTTACGATTCTGTCGTAATGCAGCAGAATACCCAACTTCGATTTAAGCGGAGCGTAGAACGGGAACGTAATCGAAATGCAGAATAGGGGTGATTGTTTGTGAGAGCAATGTTGCTGTGCCCTGCTATGCTATGTAAGTATAATTGACCCTTAACTTTATAAACTATTTTTTAAACTCGCACTGAAAAACCGGGCGTATGTCAGTAAATAAATTTTACCATTTTTCTGGAAAGCTTAACTACATCAACAAAGACCACGACAAATTGTCAAATCGACAACCGTAGCTGCTGGCTTAATTTTGTCGAGTTTGGGGTTGACAAAAGTTAGATAATAGCAGAGTTGTTAAAATTATTTTTAAACTAGTTTACAGGTGTTAAATGTTGTTAAAAAAGTTGGATAGCCCTACCTGACCTTTGTCAAAAGACACTAAATGGACTAAGCTATATCATTAGGACTAAAAATCAAACGAGGCGAGTCCCAATACTAGATTTTTATAACCGATACTGGAAAGTAATTTTAGCAGCAGATTCACACCGCAATCTATTATAACAGCGTCCAATTACTGGTTTTTACTGGTGAAATTTACACGCTAACAAATGCGCCGTAAGTGTTACCTTCTGGTTTGGATAGTGGGGTCAAAAAAGTTGGTCTTACGTTGAAGGAAGGTAGGACGATTTGTTTTGTGTTATCAAACGACATTTTGCTTTATTAAATCACACGTGGGTAAATGATATATCTATCACCTGGAAAAGTTCCAAACTTTTTAATTTAAGAGGTCTTCCACGCCACCTTAATTTTTGCCATATAAATAATTCCATGTTATTATAGGGTTTTTAACATTATTTTGTCATGAAAGACATTTTTTTGATGAAATGAATGCATGGATCATGTTCAGCATTAAACTCTGAACAAAAAAATTTATAGATATTAAAGTTTCTACATATCTTTGAAACTGAAAATTTTTAAAATTTCACGGTTTTGCATTTTTCAACTACACTATTGCAGATAGAAAAACAAGTTGAAACGCCTTTTTGAAGTTTGTCTGGCGGCTTACATAAAAGTCGTATAAAAATTATATGTATCATTACAAACAGCAATGCTACAGGCTCAAAAAGTGAAATTTGTATGAGTCTTATCTGTATAAACTTAAATATAGGCGATGAAAATTTAGCTCGATAAATTTTTCTATTCCGAATTTAGTGCTGACAAACTAATGTTGAAACCCCTACGGTATTTATATTTAAATTCAATTTAAGAGCTCCGCTTCTAAAAGAATTTTTGTTTGGACACAATCTCTGATTGTTTCGGGTGAGAGCGAAAAAAATATCGTTATTTTGTGGCACAAACTAATATATGTACATAGAAGGCAACAGTGAATATGAGATGCAGAGATGTATACAGTAACAAAGAGCATATACTACTGAGGTTTATACTCACATACACATAGAAGGCAAAAGACAATATGAACAATGAGATGCAGAAACGAGAAATAAATAAGCAACTAAAAGGTACAGAGAACTATGCAAATGAGAGTATAAAAGCGGTGCTGTTCAAGTGATGGTCAATCAGTTTGATTTCAACACGCTATAAGTGAATTACGCGAGCTATTTAATTGTGTAGTACTTCTATAATAGTAATGTTGTAAATGAAGAACATTTTACTATACTGAATATTTGAGTTATTTATTCGACAGTACAGCAATTCGAACGATAACAGAAGGTGCAGAATAATCATTTAACAATAATTTCTTAAGAATCGGAACAATATTTATAAACCTTTTAACTGATTTGTTCAATCTCCCATTAAAGTTTGCCATTTTTCCGTCGGCATGGAATAATCTTTTTTTATGTGGCTTCATAAAAGTGGGAGTAAGTCTGTTATAGAGTTTTGTATAGCACAGCTGTCCGCTGTCCTAAAGTTATTTGAAGCTATAGTTACCAACCAGCCTACGTTTTCTATTTCTACTTTAATTGCAAGCCCTCAGCACGGATTTCGTAAAGCCAGGTCAACCATTACTAAAACTCGCGGCTTTAGAGGATTCAGGGAAAATCTTCACACCGATTTTAGTACAGCGCGTTCGGCAAAGTTCCTCACTCCTTGCTTATCCATAAACTCGGCATGCTTGACTTTCAACCGAATCATACACGATGGATCTTTATATTGTGACGAATATTAGTGACACTAAGTGATACTCACATCACTAGTCTAATGCTAAGTAAATGAAGCCACAACAATAAAGCAAGCAGTCACTTGTATCTACATAAACGAATCAATCATTATGTCTACACATATGTACGTACACGCAGCGTAGAGAGACGCACAAACACATGCATATATCTGAGATACTCCCGAAGGTTAGGTTAGGTTGAACTGGCCGGTGCATGAGGACCTCACTTAGACTGAATAAGTCCGTAGTGTTACCAGAAGTTTGTTTTAACGACCAAACTGAAAACCCCTTTCAAAAACCAGGACCTATGTTATAAAATAACTCCGTCCTCTTGGCAAATACCAAAAGCTTCCTAGGATTTAAGCCGCATGCTGCTTCTAGATCTGACAGCTGTCTCACTCCTAATAGCTGGAGTCTTAGCCTGCAAGCGCAGGGCAAGAGCACAGAATGTGCTCGATCGTTTCCTCCTCCCGCCCGCACTTCCTACATCTGCTATCACTGACCAAACCTAATTTAAAGACATGTGACGCCAGAAGGCAGTATCCAGTCAGAATACCCGTCATGATCCTACAGTCCTCTCTTTTTAATGAAAGAAGCAACTTTGTTAGTCTAATGTTGCAAAACCTGCACATAATCTTCGACACTTTACAGCCCCGCGCTTGCATCCACGCTTTTCCTGCTTGGTCGATCATGTACACCTCTCGCATTCGCTTAATTTCGCCCAGTCTAATTGCGACGTCCACAGCGCAAGCTTCAAGGGATGCGCCCTTTTTAGCTAGTTCATCCGCTTTTTCATTCCCATCTATTCCCATATGCCCTGGGACCCAATATAGATGTATATTTCTCCCTGTCCCGGTTCTCTCCAGGGACTGCTTACACTCTAACATGCATTTAGATGCTGTGGTATGCGAGATTATTGCCTTAGTTGCTGCTTGACTGTCAATATAAAAGTTAACACGATTGCAGCTTGGGATATTTTCTTCCAGGGTTTCTACTCTTTTGGTTACGGCTACTATTTCCTCTTGGAAAACGCTACAGTAATCCGGCAGCCTGTAGGATCTGTTTATTTTCGGATCAGGAAAGTATACCGCAGACCCCACTCCTTCCACTACCTTGGAACCATCTGTGTACACATGTATCGCCTCGTCTGTCATTTGAGCACCCTTGCGTCAACCTTCCACCTCTTTGTGGCCTTAAGATCGCCCTCGAAGCGCAGATATGGAATCAGGTAGTCTGTTCGTCTTGTGATTGATGACGCTATGCTACTATGGCCGTATGGTCGGCGCTCAAGCTGCCCCGAGGCACCAAGCCTGGTTGCAGTTGTTAAAGCTATGTTCTTTGCTACCAGGTCTACAGGTGGAATGTGCAGAATGGCATACAGTGCAGCTGTCGGGGTTGTTTTCAGTGCTCTCGTAATGCTAAGCATTGATAGTCTGCATACCCCCTCTAATTTTTTGAGGTAGTTTGCTTTTTGTGTGGCTTTCCACCAAACAAGAACTTCATAGTATAGGATAGGGCTTACAATCGCTGTAAAAACCCAATGAGAAGGAGAGGGCGATAAGCCCTACGTACACCCCAGCATTCTTTTACATGCATAAAGTGCCGTTGAAGCCTTCTTCACCCTCTCCTCCACGTTGAGCTTCCATGACAGCTTACTGTCTAGGATGATTCCTAGATACTTTGTGCAAGGTTTCTCCTGTAGGGTTACTCCTCCTAACTTAGGCCTGATCCAATTTGGGACCTTATACCTCTTTGTAAACAAGACCATATCCGTCTTATCCGCGTTGACTTTCTATCCGACATTTGATGCCCAGGTATGAATATCCCCAAGCGCCAGATCCATCAAAGAGCTAATCGTTGGAAGGCACTTTCCACTTATGACAATTGCAACGTCATCCGCGTAAGCCGTAAGTTGTACGGGTCCCTCATCAAATCGCCTGAGCAGTTGGTTGATGACCAGCGTCCACAGCAGAGGTGATAGCATACCTCCCTACGGCGTTCCCCTGTCCACTGTGTTCGTGCCCTCGTACAATCCCCATTGTGATGTAATCTTCCTGCAATTTAACATGCAGCCGATCCATTTTGGTGTACTTTAATGTAATTAAGACCATCCATAATCGCCCATTTAGAGACATTATTGAAAGACACCGCAATGTCTAAGAAGACTCCTAGAGCATATTCCTTATATTCCAGGGCTTTCTCTACGCTTATTACCACCCTATGCAATGCGGTGTCTACCGACTTGCCTTTGGTGTACGCATGTTGTGTTGTGGAGAGCAGCTTTTCATCCACGTTGGACTTTATGTACACATCTATCAGCCTCTCAAAGGTTTTGAGCACAAATGATGTTAAGCTAATGGGTCTATAATCTTTGGGATACATGTGATCGATCTTTTCCGCCTTTGGTAGGAAAGCTACACGAGCAGTTCTCCAAGAGTGCGGTACATGGTTCAGCCTTATACACCCATCGAATATTATTTTAAGCCATTCCACGACCGCCATACTTGAAACTTGTAGCATGGTCGGGAATATACCATCTGGACCCGGCGATTTAAACTTAGAAAACGTTTTCACTGCCCATTCGATCTTGGTATCGGTCACCAAGCCCGGCACTACCCGCTCCGTGATCGAAGTGTGAGTGATGTCTGCTGGCTCTTCTAAACCATTTCCCGATGGGAAATGTGTATCGAGAAACACCTCAAGGGATTCCTCACTATTAAGTGACCATTCCCCGTTCTCTTTCTTTATTAGTCCCTGGACTAGATTTCCCCTTGCTAGAACTTTTCCTAACCGTGCTGTTTCGCTGGAGCACTCTATGTCCGTACATAAACTTTTCCATGAGATTCTCTTCTGCCTGGAAATTTCACTCTTGTAGATCCTCAGTAGATCCCTATACTCGTCCCGACACGCTTCGCTTTCCGCGGTCTTTGCTAGCTTAAACATTTCTTTTAACTGTCTTCTTAGAAGACTCAGCTCATTGCTCCACCATGGCGGCTTTGCTTTTCTTCTGAATCTTCTTAGAGGGCAAGCTGTGTTATACGCAGTCATGAGCGTCCTTGTTAGGAATTCATTAGACTCCTCCAGTTCTTCCACATTGGCAACCTCTTTGGGTTGTCCCAGTTTCGTTTCTTCCTGTTTCTGGAATTTAGTCCAGTTTCTTGACCTAGGGTTTCTAAAGGTTCCTCCATTCTCTACCCTCTTTAGGGGGGTGCTGAAGCTGATATACGCATGGTCGGAGAATAATGGTCTATTAAGAACCATCCAATCATACCTTGATACGTTCGGATACGGTTGCCAGACGTACTGATTTAGGCAGGACAGTACTGAATTTTCACTCGCTGTCCTGAATTTTCACAATTCCCAATTCAGTACGCAAATGTTCTGATTTTTTACAATTCTGTCCTGATTTGTACTGATTTTTCTATCTCGACACATTTAATCGCAAAACTTCTGAAGTTATTTCACATGATTAAAAAAATTTTTGATTTTCATGATCAGAGTCGCCCTGTTCTGGTTTACAAATGTTCTATTCCACTTCGTTATCATACACATAAATACTAAATAAAGTAAACAGAGTTGCAAACGCTTTGAAATACGCGAAGTGCTTTGCAAAAAGCAAGCACATTGGAAAAAAAAAGTTATTTGGAAAAAAAAATTCCAGTAAAATGATAATAAATTGAAAGTATTTCGTTTAGGGAACGAAATGAATTTCTCTCAATTCAGGGAAATAATTAATGATTTTTATATTAGAGACATCGATCTAAATATGCTGTTTGATGAATTTGTTGCCTTAAAAAATTGTCTTACAAACGAAGCAAATAGTTCAAGTTTTGAAAATAAATGGATGCCATTTTTCAATAGCGGCTCTTTTCCCCCAGTTTGACAAAATTTGTAACGTTATTTTCTCAATTCCACATTCCAACGCAGCTGTTAAGCAAATTTTTAGTTTAATGTTTGCAGCGTGGAGTAAAGAAAGAAATCGCCTTTTAGTTAAATCAATTGAAAGTGAACTTCAAATAAAAGTAAATTTTAAAATGAATTGCGAGATTATTAAATTTTTAAAAAATAATGACGGCCAACAACTAATCAAAATGGCACAAAAATCAAACAAGTATTAGGAAAAAAGCATTTCCGAATATGTAGAAAATAATTTAATGTTATTATACATAAATATATGCTGTAAATGTTACAATGTATGAATCAATCACTATGTGGATATTCATACGTGAATATAATGGAACTTATTGATCTCTCAATAAGTATGAGCGTACAAGGACGCCGTACATGAATAGTATGTACCTAAATATGTAAAAATTAATGTATATTTTCTTTTTTAATGTATGCTTAATAGAACTCGCTGTGAATTATAGATATTTTGTTTTTAACAAAAGTGTACTGTATTGTCCTGATTTTTTAGAGCTGAAATATGCGAATGTACTGAATTTCTCCAAAAGAAATCTGGCAACCCTACGTTCGGAGCTCAGTGTAATATCCAAAACATTGCTGGATGTTGGACCAAAGTATGCAATCATTTGTGCAAGTATCACTCACATATACACCCGCATGGGCTTTGCGAGAAGCTATAAAACCGTGCATCTGTAGTTATAGCTAAGAAATTTATAGCTTGTAAACGGGAAGTAAATTCTAGAAATAGAAACGCCTAGAAGTATGCGAACGAGAAATCACAGAGTATAAAAGGAGGTAAAGCTGAGAATCAGTAATGAGTTTGATTTAAGCGCGCTATCTGTCGAGAAGTAGTAGTGTTATTGTGAAATACTTGAATAAAGGCCATTTTGCATTATTGAATAGTAGTTATTTATTCAGCAGTTTAGTGATTCGGACGTTAGTAGAAGGTTGCAAAAAAGCGAACTTGCACTAATTTCGTAACAATATGTTAATAAATTATCCTCTGGTTTTACACAGGGCAGTCATATCTTCTTGCTATTCGTTAACGACATTTCTACAAAAATAAAATATGTGAAAATCTTGATCTACGTCGATGATTTTGAACTCTTTATGTCACACTCTTCGATCGTTGAATGCTTCTTTCTTCAAATGGCCTTAAACTCCTTAAGAAATGTAAAAACATGTGTCTTTCTCGAAGCAATTTACAACCAGCTACTTACATTATTAACAACACTATTTTCGAACTTGAAAATGATTTTGTTTACTTGGGTGTCACAATCGAATAAAAACTAAGCTTTAATCTTCATGTTAATGCCAAGGTAAATGAAGCTAGAAGTATATCAACATTCTTTAAACGTTAGAATTTAGTGACCCTTATGTAACAAAAGCTCTTTTTACTAAATCAGATAGACTGATATTAGAATATGGCTCTTTAGTTTAGACGCCGCGATATCTAGTTTATGAAGACAGGCTAGAGCCTATACAAAATCAATTTTTACTTTTTGCATTAAGGAGTTTAGAGTGGGACTCTTTTTTATAACATTCCCCCTTATACTGGTCGGTCGAAGCTTATAAATCTCCCAACTCCTGCAAGTCGCCAAGAAATGCTAGGCGTAGTTTATATGGCGAAGCGTATAAATGGATTGATTGAAAGCCTTTTCCTTTTGCACGAAGTAAGCTTCGAAGTCCTTTCACGAGCACC
This sequence comes from Eurosta solidaginis, assembly GCF_040869045.1. Classification (NCBI taxonomy): domain Eukaryota; kingdom Metazoa; phylum Arthropoda; class Insecta; order Diptera; family Tephritidae; genus Eurosta; species Eurosta solidaginis. The sequence goes on along the minus strand of NC_090320.1, from coordinate 80,459,018 downwards.
AAGACATTACAAACCTCTTCTTTTAAGGCAGTGTAGAACCAATTTCGAATTAAATAAACCTTTTCGGTGTTTATGTCATAATTTTAGTAGTATATGTATATCGAACTCATTCGATACAACGGATTCACTTTTGGATGTAAATATGAAAAAAACAAAAAATTATGTAACACAAATGTTCACTTATGTAATAATGTATTATATGTATAACTTCCAACTATTTATTTATGTATGTATAATACTCAGCTGAGGATTTTTACTCTGTACCTAGGCAGTTTTAAATCTCGACGCTCAACAAATCCCCGCCTACCCACGACACGGCAAAAACAAAATAAAATCCGTGCTTCATGCGGGAGCGCCCGTCGTGTTGGTTGGGCGGGCTTTGGTGGTTTTATCATCATAATCCCCCTTATTGCGAGTATCGATTGGAGTAGAATCGACTATTTGTCGATTCCATCTTTATACTTAGTTGAGCAGAGCTCACAGAGTATATTAAGTTTGATTGGATAACGGTTGGTTGTACATATATAAAGGAATCGAGATAGATATAGACTTCCATATATCAAAATAATCAGGATCGAAAAAAAATTTGATTGAGCCATGTCCGTCCGTCCGTCCGTCCGTCCGTTAACACGATAACTTGAGTAAATTTTGAGCTATCTTGATGAAATTTGGTATGTAGATTCCTGGGCACTCATCTCAGATCGCTATTTAAAATGAACGATATCGGACTATAACCACGCCCACTTTTTCGATATCGAAAATTTCGAAAAACCGAAAAAATGTGATAATTCATTGCCAAAGGCAATTAAAGCGATGAAACTTGGCAGATGGGTTGACGTTATGACGCAGAATAGAAAATTAGTAAGATTTTGGACAATGGGCGTGGCACCGCCCACTTTTACAAGAAGGTAATTTAAAAGTTTAGCAAGCTGTAATTTGGCAGTCGTTGAAGATATCATGATGAAATTTGGCAGGAACGCTGCTACTATTACTATATATGTGCTAAATAAAAATTAGCAAAATTGGATGAAGAACACGCCCACTTTTTAAAAAAAAAAATTTTTTAATTCAAATTTTAACAAAAAATTTAATATCTTTACTGTATATAAGTAAATTAAGTGAAAATTCAACTCCTGTAATGATATGATGCAACAAAATACAAAAATAAAAGAAAATTTCAAAATGGGCGTGGCTCCGCCCATTTTCATTTAGTTTGTCTAGAATACTTTTAATGCCATAAGTCGAACACAAATATACCAATCCTTCTCAAATTTGGTAGGTACATAGATTCTATGACGGTAACTGTTCTCTGTGAAAATGGCCGAAATCGGTGGAAGCCACGCCCAGTTTTTATACACAGTCCACCGTCTGTCCTTCCGCTCGGCTGTTAACACAATAACTTGAGCAAAAACCGATATATCTTTACTAAACTTAGCCCACCTACTTATCTGAACTCACTTTATCTCGGTATAAAAAATAGCCGAAATCCGACCATAACCACGCCCACTTTATCGATATCGAAAATTACGAAAAATGAAAAAAATGCCATAATTCTATACCAAATACGAAAAAAGGGATGAAACATGGTAACAATGGTAAGAACACGCCCACTTTTTAAAAAAAAAAATTTTTTAATTCAAATTTTAACAAAAAATTTAATATCTTTACTGTATATAAGTAAATTAAGTGAAAATTCAACTCCTGTAATGATATGATGCAACAAAATACAAAAATAAAAGAAAATTTCAAAATGGGCGTGGCTCCGCCCATTTTCATTTAGTTTGTCTAGAATACTTTTAATGCCATAAGTCGAACACAAATATACCAATCCTTCTCAAATTTGGTAGGTACATAGATTCTATGACGGTAACTGTTCTCTGTGAAAATGGCCGAAATCGGTGGAAGCCACGCCCAGTTTTTATACACAGTCCACCGTCTGTCCTTCCGCTCGGCTGTTAACACAATAACTTGAGCAAAAACCGATATATCTTTACTAAACTTAGCCCACCTACTTATCTGAACTCACTTTATCTCGGTATAAAAAATAGCCGAAATCCGACCATAACCACGCCCACTTTATCGATATCGAAAATTACGAAAAATGAAAAAAATGCCATAATTCTATACCAAATACGAAAAAAGGGATGAAACATGGTAACTGGATTGGTTTATTGACGCAAAATATAACTTTGGAAAAAATTTTGTAAAATGGGTGTGACACCTACCATATTAAGTAGAAGAAAATGAAAAAGTTCTACAAGGCAAAATCAACAGCCCTTGGAATCTTGGCAGGAATACTGTTAGTGGTATTGCATATATAAATAAATTAGCAGTACCCGACAGATGATTTTCTGGATCACCTGGTCCACATTTTGGTCGATATCGCGAGAACACCTTCACATATACATCTAAGGGCCACTCGCTTTTAAAACCCTTATTAATACCTTTAATTTGATATCCATATCGTACAAACACATTCTAGAGTCACCCCTGGCCCACCCTAATGGCGATATCTCGAAAAGGCGTCCACCTATAGACCTAATGCCCACTCCCTCTTAAAATGCTCAGTAACACCTTTCGTTTGATACCCATATCGTACAAACATTCTAGAGTCACCTCTGGCCCACCCTAATGGCGATATCTCGAAAAGGCGTCCACCTATAGACCTAATGTCCACTCCCTCTTAAAATGCTCAGTAACACCTTTCGTTTGATACCCATATCGTACAAACATTCTAGAGTCACCCCTGGCCCACCCTATTGGCGATGTCTCGAAAAGGCCACCTATAGAGCTAATGCCCACTCCCTCTTAAAATGCTCAGTAACACATTTCGTTTGATACCCATATCGTACAAACATTCTAGAGTCCCCCTGGCCCACCCTAATGGCGATATCTCGAAAAGGCGTCCACCTATAGACCTAATGCCCACTCCCTCTTAAAATGCTCAGTCACACCTTTCGTTTGATACCCATATCGTACAAACATTCTAGAGTCACCCTTGGTCCACCTTTATGGCGATATCTCGAAAAGGCGTCCACCTATAGACCTAATGCCCACTCCCTCTTAAAATGCTCAGTAACACCTTTCGTTTGATACCCATATCGTACAAACATTCTAGAGTCACCCTTGGTCCACCTTTATGGCGATATCTCGAAAAGGCGTCCACATATAGAACTAAGGATTACTCCCTTTTAAAATACTCATTACCACCTTTCATTTGATACCCATATCGTACAAACACATTCTAGGGTCACCCCTGGCCCATCCTAATGGCGATATCTCGAAAAGGCGTCCACCTATAGACCTAATGCCCACTCCCTCTTAAAATGCTCAGTAACACCTTTCGTTTGATACCCATATCGCACAAACATTATAGAGTCACCCCTGGCCCACACTAATGGCGATATCTCGAAAAGACGTCCACCTATAGACCTAATGCCCACTCCCTCTTAAAATGCTCAGTAACACCTTTCGTTTGATACCCATATCGTACAAACACATTCTAGAGTCACCCCTGGCCCACCCTAATGACGATATCTCGAAAAGGCGTCCACTTATAGACCTAATGCCCACTCCCTCTTAAAATGCTCAGTAACACCTTTCGTTTGATACCCATATCGTACAAACATTCTAGAGTCACCCTTGGTCCACCTTTATGGCGATATATCGAAAAGGCGTCCACCTATAGAACTAAGGATTACTCCCTTTTAAGATACTCATTACCATCTTTCATTTGATACCCATATCATACAAACACATTCTAGAGTCACCCCTGGCCCACCCTAATGGCGACATTTCGAAAAGGCGTCCACCTATAGACCTATTGCCCACTCCCTCTTAAAATGCTCAGTAACACTTTTCGTTTTATACCCATATCGTACAAACATTCTAGAGTCACCCCTGGCCCACCCTAATGGCAATATCTCGAAAAGGCGTCCACCTATAGACCTAATGCCCACTCCCTCTTAAAATGCTCAGTAACACCTTTCATTTGATTCCCATATCGTACAAACACATTCTAGAGACACCCCTGGTCCACCTTTATGGCGATATCTCGAAACGGCGGCCACCTATGGACTAAGGATCACTCCTTTTCAAAATACTCATTAACAGCTTTCCTTTGATACCCATATCGTACAAACATATTCTAGAGTCACCCCTGGTCCACCTTTATGGCGATTTCTCGAAAAGGCGTTCACCTATAGAACTAAAGCCCATTCCCTTTTAAAATACTCATTACCACCTTTCATTTGATACCCATATCGTACAAACACATTCTAGAGTCACTCCTGGTCCACCTTAATGGCGATATCTCGAAAGGGCGTCCACCGATAGACCTAAGGCCCACTCCCTCGTAAAATGCTCAGTAACACCTTTCATTTGATACCCATATCGTACAAACAAATTCTAGAGTCAGCCCTGGTCCACCTTTATGGCGATATTCCTAAATGGCGTCCATCCATAGAACTATGGCCTACTCTCTCTTAAAATACTCTTTAATACCTTCCATTTGATACACATGTCATACAACCACATTCCAAGGTTACCCTAGGTTCATTTTCCTACATGGTGATTTTCCTTATTTTGTCTCCATAGCTCTCAACTGAGTATGTAATGTTCGGTTACACCCGAACTTAGCCTTCCTTACTTGTTTTCATTTAATTTTGTTATTATGCAAGTTAATCGCCAAATCTTTGAACTATTAAAACAGTTATCTTGTACGAAACAGATTTTGATATTTTTTTAATATTTCGATTCATATAAGATACTTTTTATCCATTATAAAGATAATCGATTAACGCTCAACGATCGACTGTCGACTGCGATCGACACTCTCAATAGGGGGGAATTATTCTAAACTAGTCGATACAGATAAAGAAAATCAGCGTAAACAAAAATGTATCAAGCTATGTCCGTCCGTCTGAAAACTTAAGTTATATATATATAAAATTGTGTAAGACACCAAAAACCTGATTAACATGTAAAAAATGCAACTACAATTATAACATTTCATTTGTGGATTAAAATAAAGACTCCAAAACCAATTTTCAAATATAAATAAAAACCGTTTAATTTCTCATCATAAAATCAGGTAACCTAATTATCCTTATTATAAGGACTAAGCCTGAAAATAATGGACGGTATCGGTTGAGGAATGTTATATAAACATGTGGCGAATATTAGTAATTTCGATACATCACTATGCCGCTAGTAAAGCCTTCCGCGATTTACAACCAGATTGACTGAATTTTTGTATGTGTGCGTGTCGGGTATTTGACGCTTGCCCTGCGACTATCAAATAAAAAACCATCAATCAACATTTGCATTGAGAAACCGTAGCGTTCGGACGTGAATATGTCGTCATCGGATGATGACTTTTTTTTACTCGCAAATACAGCAGTTTTATTAAATAATAAAAAAATTTATAAAAATTTTATTAAATAATAATAAAAGCTTTACATTCCATAAAGCTGGTAAATATTGATAATTTTCAATAAATTTTAATATGAATTGCTGTTCTTCCGCGCACTTGTTCATTTTGAATGTCGACACAAACTAAATACAACACTGCGTTTTGTCAATCACACCCCGCGACTATCAAATAAGCCAGCGTCAAATGAAACAATCAAAAATTTTTGATTTTCATCAACGTGTAGCCGACAACAAATACGTGTGTCACGAAGTCACCCGACTGCACTAACACACACAAAATTCAGTCAATCTGGTTGTAAATCGCGGAAGGCTTGTAAATAAATGCTGCACAATAACAACCGCAAATTAAGCATATCAATTCGGAAACGGCCACACACACAAGTAAACAGCAGCTAAGAGTGCAGACGACATTACAAAAACAAATACATAGCAATAATGAGCGCATATGACATTACATAAACTATATATAAAACCAAAATCTGAGATATAGAAGCGAGAAATAAATAAGCGACTATTCGAGAAGGCTCTGCGCCAAAAGTCTAGAGCCTGGGAGTAAATAATGTTGAGCAAACTAAGAGTATAAAAGCAGAGCAATATGGGAAATAATCAATCAGTTTGATTTTGAAACGTAAGTGAAGTACGCGAATAGTTGCAATAGTAAAGTTCTTTACCATATTAGTGCCGCAAATAAAGAGCATTTGAGATTATTTATTCAACAGTTCAGTGTTTCGAACGATAGCCGAAAGCAAATAGTTATCGGGAATTCTTAAGAATCGCAGCAAACAAATTTTAAATCGGCCTTAGCCGCTTATAAAAGGCACAATCACTAAATGAGCTGTACGACAAATGCTGTGAACTGAGTATATAACGTTCGGTTACTCCCGAACCTAGACACTCTTATTCCTTTCTGTTTATTTTATTTGAAACAGATTTTCAGCGCGGTTCACTATTTTTTGCCGATTATTAAAATCGAGATTTTTACCGTAGTCAATTATTGTCCACAAATCACACACCCAAGATTCCGCATTGCGCATGTAAACAAAAGATCAGCTGTTTTTAAGGGCAATTTTTACGTCATTTTCTTTTAGCTGTTGTTTTTTCTCTCTTTCTTTCATTCGCTCAAGCAGTCAAGTGTGACGTAGTTGCGCAGAACGAAGCATTTTTGATCTCATGAATGCGCTATCTTCTTTGTGTTATTTGTGATTATTGGCTGCATTGTCTTCGTTTTTATGTATGGATTTATTTTGAGAAAAAGTGGTATTTCTGGTATTAAAATGCAAAAATTTATGAAAAGGTCAAAGAGGAACTGACAAACTATACGCCACATACTCAAATACCATTTCACAAATTAAATTTCAACATAATAAGAGTATTTAAGTCAGTTACCGCTGTCGAATGTTGTTAAACAAATTAGGAGAACTGTTAAAATTGCGGTTGAGCTTAGTTACTGCGTTAGTGAATCGCGCTACTGGTTTTAAAATATAAGCCCTTAGTATTATTATTAAGCACATCTGAATCGAGCTATAAATTTTCCATAGATTTTATATGTAAAAAAAAAGCTTAAATCTATACAGTTTTACAACTTTAACAGGCTAATATACATACATACATATGTACATACTGCACATCTAAGTATTTATCAAGAAAACAAAATAAACTTTATAATTTAACCTCTCTAGGTGACGCATTTAGAGAACATAGAAAATCACCTAGACAGGGATTTCCTAAACGGATGTTTGCGGTACGCCTTCGATAACCTGTGTTCGAGCTTGAGATTGCTTTTGGGATTGCAGTTGCGGATGTGGTATGGAAGTTATTTGCACCGGGTGCTGTAATTGTGGGGCTGCAGTTAATGTTGCTGTATGTGAATGGGTGCGTACACTTGTTACCGGTGTTGTACTATGACTACTTATAGTACGGGTTGTTGGAGTTGAGTTTTTTGAGGAAGCAATAGCAGCCGCTTTGATTTTGCTTAAACTTTCTGCTCCAGGAGCAATCGATATCGTAGCTGTTGTCGTTGTTGTTTGAGGTGCAGTTGATACTAATGTAATCGGTTCATGTGTCAATAAACGTTTTTCTTTGTGCTTTTGTGGAATGGAAGTTGTGCCATTATGAAGCATACTCAAACGTGACGGACGAACGCTGTTCGCGTTGTTGGTCAACGTTCCACCATTTGTTTCTTTTAGTGATATAGCAGATTTCAGAGAGGACTGACTGCCTGACTTTTGTGTTGTGGCCAATGAGCTGGGTGATCGAATTGATGTTGTGTCTGTATGAATTTTACTGGCAAGTGTTTTTGTTGAAGGTGAATCACGATACTCATAAATATTGTCACGTGATCGTAGCGCGTGATGATTAGCGACCATGTGAGCATTATCTACCACACTGTGACCATCTTCGGGCAGCTCTGTGCCGTCGGGGCTTATGAAAACATCTTCATCGTAGAAATCTGAACGCCTAAAAATAGATAATTAAGCTGATGTTTAATCCCAACTTACCACAGAATTAACATAATGTAAACTCAACATAAGATTATTATTAGGGTTGCAAATATTTGTTATTCTCAAAACGTTTACTAGAAAGACCGTACTGCGTCTCACTCGTATAATTTTGTGGTCATGTAGCGACTATTTCCAGAACCAATTCGGATCGTTTCAAGGTTTTTCTGCAGTAGTGTTGCGATCTCTCCGGGAATATCTTGAGGTCTCTTCGAGATTGCTTTAGGTACTATTTTGAGATCAATTTGGGAATGTGTTAGGGAACATTTCAGATCATTCTGTAATCACCTTGGGATCATCCCGAAATAATGACGGGATGAGGTGTGTACATATGTGAATCATTTAGCAGGGCTCGGAAAAATTAATTAATGAATACGAAAAAATATCGGACTGTTGTTATTATCGGATTGTAATCGGCATATTATCGGTTTGTTATAGCCGAACTATCGGCTTGTTATCAATAATTAGTGTTCTCGAAAAGTTATGGGTATATTATCGTTGAATGTAATGTGTATTTGTTAGGTGTGTACATATGTGAATCATTTAGCAGGGCTCGGAAAAATGAATTAATGAATACGAAAAAATATCGGACTGTTGTTATTATCGGATTGTAATCGGCATATTATCGGTTTGTTATAGCCGAACTATCGGCTTGTTATCAATAATTAGGGTTCTCGAAAAGTTATGGGTATATTATCGTTGAATGTAATGTGTATTTGTTAGCGAAAAGTTGTTGATTTGTTATCGAAAAAAGATCGATTCCGTATGAAAATTTCGTATCCAGTTTTGAAGTCCAAACAATTTTAGTGTAACATAGTGTGATCTGTGTTTCAGATTTTCTTCCATTTCAAAAAATACATAATCCGGGCGCGCATGGAACAAAATCGGAAATTGGAATCAAGAGCTTTGAGAGATTCTATGGGACTCAACATTTTTGGCTACAGAACTGCATGCAAAAAAGTTCTTAATAGGTAAAACAGTCGATTTTTTCATGCAGACTTCTGGAATTTTCGAAATTTTTCTAAACCTTTTTTGCTTATGGTAGGCGAAAATCAATATATATTTCCATATATAATACAAACTTGAAACGTTTCTAGCACTCTAAGGAGGCCGGTTAACCCATCTTCGGCCGCTACATGATCCCGTTATAATTTTTTGTTCCCCTTTAAAGGAAGGGCTTTTAGGACCATAGTCAAGACAAATTTCAAATATAAAAACATTCTGACCAGCCGTTTGCTTTTTGTGGACTGGTCGAAAAATCGACCACTGGCCAAAACCCGTCAAGTATGTAAAAAAAATTTATTGCTTCATGACAAAAAATGTTGCTCTCAAACTTTAGTTATTTGTTTTTATTTTAAAGAAAAGTGCTTACTATATACATTGATAGAGACGTCAATTTACAAATTTTTATGATATTCATCAAATCATTTAGTATGTAAGTAAATATTGCATTTTTTGCAAGTAAAAATAGTATATTTCTTACATAATTTACAGCGCCGATATTTTTTTTCAAGACTTTTTATTACAGAATGTATCCTTTCGTTGCTCCGAGGAAGGTTCGACGGCTGATTTAAGTCTCCGCCTTCATGTCCACGTCTGCCTTCTTCTTAACTGTCAAAAGTCAACAATTTTGTTGTGAATTCAGAACGAAAATTAATTTGCGAAAGTGGGGTTGTCTTTTGGATTTTTGCAATCATACAATGCAGCCTCCACGCATTGACCATGGCGTTACCAAGAAGGTTTGTCCATAGTGGCCACCACCACTTCTTTCCTCGAATACAAATACGATAATTTGCTACAGCATTGTCATGGAGATCTACACCACCCATACCCTTATTATATTCTTGAATAACTTTTGGCTGCGATATAGTAATAGTTTTTTTTTGTTTACGGCAATATCTTTTAGCAGAAACAATTGGCTCCACACTCGAGTTATTGGTTATAACTTTGGCAAGAGCATTGTCGTTCCACAGGACAGTCAATATTTCTTTATTACTATCGAGTAGCTGGTTAAATGCCCCGCGCTTGTCTTTTTTTAAACATCTTAGCGGTGGTTTTCCCATTCTATTTTCGCGTATAGTGCCAGTTGCAAGGAGTCGACGCTCATTCAAAAGACGCATAAGGTGATAAGAAGAAAAAAAAATTATCGAAGAAAATAATCTAAGACAGTTTGCGCGCCTAGACCTATATCCAGATTGTGAGGAGTTGCTGCGCCGCCGTAAAATGAGCTGGAATATAAATATCCACTCTCTGAGCATAAACACCACGACTTAAATCCAAACCTGATCGGCTTTCCTTTGATAAACATCTTACAAGAGTGGCGACCAAATTACGGAATCATCTGTTCGTCGATAGAAAGAATATGACTAAAGACTCCAAATTGCATAAATCTTTCGTTGAGAGCATCGGTAATAGGGCGAAACTTTGCAAATCGATCTGCTGTATTTAAATTGTTGTTATTTGAGAGATGAAGGAACTGTTTAATTTTTTTAAAGCGATTACGACTAATCGCTTGTTTCACTATCGGAATCCCCATGTCGGGTCGAACAGACCAATAATGGTCAATATGAGGCAAAGTATGGTACCCCGAAAGATACAAAATACCAATAAATCTATGTATTTCTAATGGCGTGACGTCAATTGAAGTATTGTGTTGATTGGCATATTCATTTGTAAAATATGTAATCTCATCGATAACTTTTTCATCAAAAAACAATGCAAATAGATCATAGGGAGATTTAGAGCCTGCAAAAAAGGAGATGAAATATATGTACCAAAATAATAGATAGTTATGTTGTTGACAAAGTGGGACGGTTCTTACCAATTTCAGCAAAAATATCTTCCAATTTGTGATCTTCTACATTTATTGGCCTTCTTGTGTATTGAAAATTTCTAGGCTTTCGCCAAACCGGAAGACCAAAATTGATTTTTTCTTAAATCCGCCACATGCATTGGATGTTGATGGATTTTCTGCGTCACCCAGATCGTTACCTGCATTTGGAATATTCGCTGCTTATGAGTATTGTAGCTCAACTGTGCCTGCTATTTCATTGAGGTAATCGTTATTGTCGTCGTTAATATTTATCAGGTCATCATCCAAGTCTTCTTCGTCCGTCATGCACTCCACATCAGGCTATAGAATGTATACAATGTCGACCTCCTTTGCGTTCGATACAGCTTGATCCTCCTCATCGTCTGAACATGGCTCATTTAAAATGGCCATAATTTCACTAATTTTTATTGATTTACAAACCGGCATTGTATTCGTCTATTGACCGCACAATTTTAAAAAATGAACTGACCAAAATCAAAGCAAAGCAATCCGGGGAATACCCTTTTCAAACTTTAAGTAACGATGGATAGAGGGAGACAAATATATGATACAAAAGTATTGCAAAGCCACGGGAGTTGCCAGACTTTTACTAAAAAAGGAGAACTTTAAATAGGGCTAAACCAAAACCTTATATATTTTCAGAATTCAGATGATACTAGTTTGCATTTATACAATAAATAAAACGAATACTGCTTTAATTTTTTTTTAACATACTTGACGATTTCTGGCCAGCGGTCGATTTTTCGACCACTGAAATTTACGTTCTTGAAAGAGTTAGAAAATTGGCAAAATTAAAGTGGAAATTTTTTTATTCTTACAGCCTGATATTTTATCTTCCCGAGATGTTGGTGTTAATTACTTTTAACATTTGTCTTCTAATAATTTTTCTTTAAACAAAAAACTGTAAAAAATATGTATATTTTCTTCCTATCACAAAAATTTTAATTCAAGCATTTTTTCAAAAATATCTATACTCACGGCGCCGCCAATAATCCAAATTTACTAACCCTGTAAATGGATCAGAAAATCAACATTTGTTTTGAGAGATATGGACCTCTAAAAATGGTGGTCGAAAAATCGACCGTTGGCCGAAAATGGGTTAAAGAAGTTGCACCTTAAAAAACAAACTTTTCGAAATTTCCATCACGATTAAAAAAAATGGAGGAGGTGCCGAAAACAATTTTATCAAAAATACTTTGGCTATTATTTACCCAGCCCACAGCAATTTTCAGATAATTTATCGTCTATCGTCAAGAAGTTTAGTTACTTCGATTCGTTTTGCAGTTACTAAAGCAATGTAAAATCATTTCACAAAAAAAATACTTTAACGATTTTTTTTTTCTCCTAGCAGATGTTTAGGCGCTAATTAACTGTAATGTTTTATATATTTATTTATTTCAATAATTTTTCAGAAAATTTGTTTCTATTAAATCTTTTTCATTTCCTGAACTTAAATAAAAACGTTACTGTGGCGAATAGTCCAAACAGCATTTTTGGATTACTAGACTTCCCAGAGACGCTTCCTGTTACCCAGCTGTTTTGGGTCAAAAGCCAACCCTAAGGTACTTACTGAACATTTCTTACTTACCTTTTGGCATTCCGCCACATAATACAGCAAATTACGACCAAAACAATCAAAAATAAACATGCCACCGACATTGTCCAAAATGCAATTTGCAGGGGTTCCTTTGGCTCCCACCAAAACTCTGTTGTTGGTGGATATGTGGGAACAAGCACACCGATTACAGTTGGCAAATATTGTGTCCAAAACGCGCATTCTGTTTGACGATAATTAAGTAATATTGATGAGTTGTAAGTCGTGTTGATGTTCAAATAACGCAACTCTCCTTGATATGCACGTTCGAAATGTAGACCCAACACTTGCTGAGGTGTGGGATTGCTTTGAAAAATTTGATTTCATTTATAAAATTAACATTAAAAAGCAAATAAGTAAATAAAGTGTTGCTTACCCATAGCGAGCGAAATTTGAATAAGTTTGCATAAAAAAATGACTCATATTTCGATCGTTATCAGTCCACATATTTCGCTGCAAATGCTCCTTCTTCGGAAAGAATTCTATGTCCATAAAAGGTGCACCGGTCAAAAGGTGATGTTCTATATCATGAGGATATTTTCGCCACTGAGGATAGTTCAACGCCTCAACTGTAGTATTTAAAACATACATATAGACTGGTAGTCGTTGTTCCAACAATAATTTGACCATCTTATCCACCGGAGCTCGATAATACAAATCGGAAAGCATATTAATATACTGATCACGTATTATAGAACTATTGTTGGGATCCGGCCAATAGGTATACATATATTTTATGGCTTCATAAACGCCATTCGGATTAAGCGTGTAATTATAACGGAAAACAAGTTCACGAATTTTTTGATCGAAATACTTATTATCTATTTCAAAAAATGGCGCCAAAGACTCGTTTTGTGCTACAAAAAAAGCCGCTTCTTGAGTTGTTACCCCAGTCATATACTGTAAGCCTCGATTGAAATGTCCTCGTTTGATTAGAGTTTCGGGTGTTTCTGTAAGAAATTTCCAATCTTTTTGGCGCCAACCTTCATACCAATCATCGCCGGGCACAGTAAAATTATGATCCAGTACTGGACCCCATGGGAACGTACCGACCTGTGGTGGAAATTCAGCATTTCCCAACTCATAAAAACTTCGCCCAGTTCGAAGACAGTTGACCAGTTTCCATGATGATTCTAGGGAGCAACCCAACAACTGACCCAACACACGACTCGTATTTTGCGCACGGTACTTATCTTGTATTAATGCCCAGTCCGCCAGAGCAGCTCCGGATTGTGCTATAACTCGTTTCACAATGTTTTTGGTTTGGGGTGCAACCATTAACAAGCCTGCCGATGCTGCTCCCGCACCAGGACCAAATAATGTAATCGAGTCGCGATCACCATTAAAGAACTCTATATTGTCGTATATCCATTTCAGAGCCATTACCTGATCTAATATGCCATAATTGCCTGGTGAGTTCTCATCACCAGTAGAGAGGAAGCCAAGTGCTCCAAGTCTATAATTTATAGTAACAACAATCACATTATAGAATGATGCGAGTATATGACCTTGGAAGTGATTTGAAGCGCCGCGTATGAATTCTCCCCCGTGGATGTATACCATAACAGGATACTTCTGCGCCACACCCGCACCAGTCTATTAATCAGTAAAATTATATGTTGTGTGTGTAGTAACTATATGTAAAGTAAATGTAACCAACAAATTTAAAATTTTGCAGTAGAAGCAATAACATATAATTTTCACATTCAATTCATGCAGATAGGGTTTTTTAAAAGGGACATATCTTATTTCTAATGGTACAAATACTTTAAAACCAATATACGGGAGTTTCCGTCAAATCAGGGGCCAAATCGTAACATCCGTGTTCATGTACCTCGTCACGTAAAAACATGATTTTGGGATTATGACGCACGTGAACTTAATACTTCGATCGTAATTTTGGATCGCAACAAACGTGACGAGTGACTGAACGTACACGTTACGTTTCACTTTCATTCGAACACAAACTTGCGATCATATACACACAAATTTCATTGAAAGTTTAAGTATATTGTTAAAATAGATGAATAAATAAAATATAATAAAAAATTTCAAACTCTAACTATTAACAAAGGTCGAACTCAAACAAGCTTAATCCAAGCCAAAATGAAATAATGGCGAAATTAATGGCGAGACGCCCGCTTTGGCATCGGCTAGCTTGAAATGGAAACTTTAAACTTTCCTTTTTCCTCCCAGGCGTTTCGAATCTTTCGCAAGTTCTTCAGGGAGTGTTTTTATAATTTAACAAAATTACATTAGAGTATATTTTTAGAACATATAAACGAACTGTATACTAATTAGCGGCCGCAGTGGCGTGGTTCACTTACCACACCGAGGATCCTTGGTTCGAGCCCGGCAAAGCAATAAAAAAAAAAATATTTTTGAAACAGGTTTTTTTCAAATAGAATAAAATGTTTTCTATAGGTACAGGGTAGATCCTCGACATTGATTTTACTAGGTCCCGTACCGCCAATCTGTAGTAAAAATAAAAAAGAGCACGAAGCAAATTGGAAGAGCAGCTCTGCCTAAAATCTCTTCGGAGGTTATCGCGCCTTGAATTTTTTGTTTTTAACTAATAGCTTATTTGAAGCTATTGTCTCTGTTGTAATTTTTTTTACGTAGTTGACCTTTTTTACAAACATCAAATGGAGCTGCAAGAAAATTAACATAATTTTCCCTTTTTCAGGTCTTTGGAAGTACATATGTACGGCTCACAATAACTACCTACGCTTTAAAAGAAATGGTCTGGCGACCGTTATATGCATTGTAAAGGTTTACATGTAGGATATGTGTATTGTTCATGCACAGCTGCCCTCACCTGATCATAAAGGCCGCGGTACAATGACATTTTTCATATAGATGCGTTTAACACAAGCTTATGCATTCCAATAGCACCGCCACAATCAACCAAGATTTTGCGTTTGTAAATATGAAGGAACTTCAGACTTGGCAATTGAAGTTTATTACGCCTTGCCCACTCGCATACAAAATTTCGCGAAGCACTGTTGTAAAAATTATCCCTATACAATGTTATGGTCCACTTGGGGGATTCACCCTTGGAACGTACCAGTTGGCTAGTGATAGGAAAACAGGTAGGATTCACCCCTACTCATGTCTTCCTGGGGTGGTTGAAGCAAATTTTTGTTAATTTCGCGCAGGTGGCATCGCGAAATAATCCAATGATGTGGGAAAATTCCCAATAACGGCAACCACCATGGCGTAACTATACAAGGCGACAGCTGACTTGTAGTTTTATAAGATTTGACACATTAACTTTCAGCGCAGTACGATTTTGACATTAGTCCATCGGCCCACAAAAAAAAAGTATATGGAACTTTTAATGATGGCTGCAGGAATGTCACAGCGATCACCACCTCGTATGGTTCCAACATGGCAAATACAGCTAAATCATGCGATTTAACGGCGCCGTTCCACTGCGCAGTCGCAATAATGGTGGAATTTTGTTTTAATAAGTGACGGCGTGGGGCGGCATTTGTAGAAATCATGCGCGAAATTGCAATCGTTGGTGGCGGTATGTTCCACCAAGTGAATTTTTCAATGTGAGTGGTAGTGAAAAAAAAGGAAAAATAAAAAGTGCGTTTTTGTTAAAATTAAACCCAATAAATTGCTCCACCATCGCCACACCACGCACTACCACCGCCGACAGCACAACACCGCACGCCAATACCACCTACAAACGTATACCCCAACCACGCACGAACATCATCAGCGCGCCGCACCGTGCAACAAGAGAACAGTGTCATAAAAAGGGCAGAGGCCCATCTAAACGGCCACCTGCAAAACCAACAGTGACAAATAAAAGGCATAGGCCCACCTAAACGGCCTCCTGCACCACCTACAGTGACAATTAAAAGGCAGAGGCCCACCTAAACGGCCTCCTGCTACCACAACAGTGTCATAAAAAAGGTAGAGGCACATCCAAACGGCCTCCTGCAAAACCAACAGTGACAATTAAAAGGCAGAGGCCCATATAAGCGGCCTCTTGCATCATCGACAGTGACAACAGAAAGGCAGAGGCCCACCTAAACGGCCTCCTGCACCACCTACAGTGACAATTAAAAAGCAGAGGCCCACCTAAACGGCCTCCTGCACCACGTACAGTGACAATTAAAAGGCAGAGGCCCATCTAAACGGCCTCCTGCAGCATCGGCAGTGACATCATAAGGCAGATGCCCACCTAAACGGCCTCTTGCAGCATCGGCAGTGAGAATTAAAAAGCAGAGGCCCATCTAAACGGCCTGCAGCATCGGCAGTGACATCATAGGTCAGAGGCCCACCTAAACGGCCTCCTGCAGCATCGGCAATGAAATCATAAGGCAGAGGCTCCCTAAACGGCCTCCTGCACCACCGGCTCAGACAACGAGAACACCATATAATGGGTGAGTTCGTTCCATAATACGAACAATTTAGAAATTTTAACTTTTTTCCCTTTGAATTTAAATATATAATTGAATTTAAACATATTTAACCCATTAAGCTGTCTTAGGATGACATTATAGAAGAACAAGTAAGGAAGGCTAAGTTCGGGTGTAACCGAACATTACATACTCAGTTGAGAGCTATGGAGACAAAATAAGGAAAATCACCATGTAGGAAAATGAACCTAGGGTAACCGTGGAATGTGGTTGTATGACATGTGTATCAAATGGAAGGTATTAAAGAGTATTTTAAGAGAGAGTAGGCCATAGTTCTATGGATGGACGCCATTTAGGAATATCGCCATAAAGGTGGACCAGGGCTGACTCTAGAATTTGTTTGTACGATATGGGTATCAAATGAAAGGTGTTACTGAGCATTTTACGAGGGAGTGGGCCTTAGGTCTATCGGTGGACGCCCTTTCGAGATATCGCCATTAAGGTGGACCAGGGGTGACTCTAGAATGTGTTTGTACGATATGGGTATCAAATGAAAGGTGGTAATGAGTATTTTAAAAGGGAATGGGCTTTAGTTCTATAGGTGAACGCCTTTTCGAGAAATCGCCATAAAGGTGGACCAGGGGTGACTCTAGAATATGTTTGTACGATATGGGTATCAAAGGAAAGCTGTTAATGAGTATTTTAAAAAGGAGTGATCCTTAGTCCATAGGTGGCCGCCGTTTCGAGATATCGCCATAAAGGTGGACCAGGGGTGTCTCTAGAATGTGTTTGTACGATATGGGAATCAAATGAAAGGTGTTACTGAGCATTTTAAGAGGGAGTGGGCATTAGGTCTATAGGTGGACGCCTTTTCGAGATATTGCCATTAGGGTGGGCCAGGGGTGACTCTAGAATGTTTGTACGATATGGGTATAAAACGAAAACTGTTACTGAGCATTTTAAGAGGGAGTGGGCAATAGGTCTATAGGTGGACGCCTTTTCGAAATGTCGCCATTAGGGTGGGCCAGGGGTGACTCTAGAATGTGTTTGTACGATATGGGTATCAAACGAAAGGTGTTACTGCGCATTTTAAGAGGGAGTGGGCATTAGGTCTATAGGTGGACGTCTTTTCGAGATATCGCCATTAGTGTGGGCCAGGGGTGACTCTATAATGTTTGTGCGATATGGGTATCAAACGAAAGGTGTTACTGAGCATTTTAAGAGGGAGTGGGCATTAGGTCTATAGGTGGACGCCTTTTCGAGATATCGCCATTAGTGTGGGCCAGGGGTGACTCTATAATGTTTGTGCGATATGGGTATCAAACGAAAGGTGTTACTGAGCATTTTAAGAGGGAGTGGGCATTAGGTCTATAGGTGGACGCCTTTTCGAGATATCGCCATTAGGCTGGGCCAGGGGTGACTCTAGAATGTGTTTGTACGATATGGGTATCAAACGAAAGGTGTTACTGAGCATTTTAAGAGGGAGTGGGCATTAGGTCTATAGGTGGACGTCTTTTCGAGATATCGCCATTAGTGTGGGCCAGGGGTGACTCTATAATGTTTGTGCGATATGGGTATCAAACGAAAGGTGTTACTGAGCATTTTAAGAGGGAGTGGGCATTAGGTCTATAGGTGGACGCCTTTTCGAGATATCGCCATTAGGCTGGGCCAGGGGTGACTCTAGAATGTGTTTCTACGATATGGGTATCAAATGAAAGGTGGTAATGAGTATTTTAAAAGGGAGTAATCCTTAGTTCTATATGTGGACGCCTTTTCGAGATATCGCCATAAAGGTGGACCAAGGGTGACTCTAGAATGTTTGTACGATATGGGTATCAAACGAAAGGTGTTACTGAGCATTTTAAGAGGGAGTGGGCATTAGGTCTATAAGTGGACGCCTTTTCGAGATATCGTCATTAGGGTGGGCCAGGGGTGACTCTAGAATGTGTTTGTACGATATGGGTATCAAACGAAAGGTGTTACTGAGCATTTTAAGAGGGAGTGGGCATTAGGTCTATAGGTGGACGTCTTTTCGAGATATCGCCATTAGTGTGGGCCAGGGGTGACTCTATAATGTTTGTGCGATATGGGTATCAAACGAAAGGTGTTACTGAGCATTTTAAGAGGGAGTGGGCATTAGGTCTATAGGTGGACGCCTTTTCGAGATATCGCCATTAGGCTGGGCCAGGGGTGACTCTAGAATGTGTTTCTACGATATGGGTATCAAATGAAAGGTGGTAATGAGTATTTTAAAAGGGAGTAATCCTTAGTTCTATATGTGGACGCCTTTTCGAGATATCGCCATAAAGGTGGACCAAGGGTGACTCTAGAATGTTTGTACGATATGGGTATCAAACGAAAGGTGTTACTGAGCATTTTAAGAGGGAGTGGGCATTAGGTCTATAGGTGGACGCCTTTTCGAGATATCGCCATAAAGGTGGACCAAGGGTGACTCTAGAATGTTTGTACGATATGGGTATCAAACGAAAGGTGTGACTGAGCATTTTAAGAGGGAGTGGGCATTAGGTCTATAGGTGGACGCCTTTTCGAGATATCGCCATTAGGGTGGGCCAGGGGGACTCTAGAATGTTTGTACGATATGGGTATCAAACGAAATGTGTTACTGAGCATTTTAAGAGGGAGTGGGCATTAGCTCTATAGGTGGCCTTTTCGAGACATCGCCAATAGGGTGGGCCAGGGGTGACTCTAGAATGTTTGTACGATATGGGTATCAAACGAAAGGTGTTACTGAGCATTTTAAGAGGGAGTGGACATTAGGTCTATAGGTGGACGCCTTTTCGAGATATCGCCATTAGGGTGGGCCAGAGGTGACTCTAGAATGTTTGTACGATATGGGTATCAAACGAAAGGTGTTACTGAGCATTTTAAGAGGGAGTAGGCATTAGGTCTATAGGTGGACGCCTTTTCGAGATATCGCCATTAGGGTGGGCCAGGGGTGACTCTAGAATGTGTTTGTACGATATGGATATCAAATTAAAGGTATTAATAAGGGTTTTAAAAGCGAGTGTCCCTTAGATGTATATGTGAAGGTGTTCTCGCGATATCGACCAAAATGTGGACCAGGTGATCCAGAAAATCATCTGTCGGGTACTGCTAATTTATTTATACATATATGCAATACCACTAACAGTATTCCTGCCAAGATTCCAAGGGCTGTTGATTTTGCCTTGTAGAACTTTTTCATTTTCTTCTACTTAATATGGTAGGTGTCACACCCATTTTACAAAATTTTTTCCAAAGTTATATTTTGCGTCAATAAACCAATCCAGTTACCATGTTTCATCCCTTTTTTCGTATTTGGTATAGAATTATGGCATTTTTTTCATTTTTCGTAATTTTCGATATCGATAAAGTGGGCGTGGTTATGGTCGGATTTCGGCTATTTTTTATACCGAGATAAAGTGAGTTCAGATAAGTAGGTGGGCTAAGTTTAGTAAAGATATATCGGTTTTTGCTCAAGTTATTGTGTTAACAGCCGAGCGGAAGGACAGACGGTGGACTGTGTATAGAAACTGGGCGTGGCTTCCACCGATTTCGGCCATTTTCACAGAGAACAGTTACCGTCATAGAATCTATGTACCTACCAAATTTGAGAAGGATTGGTAAATTTGTGTTCGACTTATGGCATTAAAAGTATTCTAGACAAACTAAATGAAAATGGGCGGAGCCACGCCCATTTTGAAATTTTCTTTTATTTTTGTATTTTGTTGCATCATATCATTACAGGAGTTGAATTTTCACTTAATTTACTTATATACAGTAAAGATATTAAATTTTTTGTTAAAATTTGAATTAAAAAATTTTTTTTTTTAAAAAGTGGGCGTGTTCTTCATCCAATTTTGCTAATTTTTATTTAGCACATATATAGTAATAGTAGCAGCGTTCCTGCCAAATTTCATCATGATATCTTCAACGACTGCCAAATTACAGCTTGCTAAACTTTTAAATTACCTTCTTGTAAAAGTGGGCGGTGCCACGCCCATTGTCCAAAATCTTACTAATTTTCTATTCTGCGTCATAACGTCAACCCATCTGCCAAGTTTCATCGCTTTAATTGCCTTTGGCAATGAATTATCGCATTTTTTCGGTTTTTCGAAATTTTCGATATCGAAAAAGTGGGCGTGGTTATAGTCCGATATCGTTCATTTTAAATAGCGATCTGAGATGAGTGCCCAGGAATCTACATACCAAATTTCATCAAGATAGCTCAAAATTTACTCAAGTTATCGTGTTAACGGACGGACGGACGGACGGACGGACGGACGGACGGACATGGCTCAATAAAATTTTTTTTCGATCCTGATTATTTTGATATATGGAAGTCTATATCTATCTCGATTCCTTTATATATGTACAACCAACCGTTATCCAATCAAACTTAATATACTCTGTGAGCTCTGCTCAACTGAGTATAAAAACGTTTTCATTAAGTTAATATCCAAATATGTAATAAGAATTACGCCTAATTGTATGTTACATTAAACGCAAAACTTGAGGCGTGTTTAATTGCTGCTCGCATTCAGCATATGCGCTAATTTTTTTTCTAAAGCTTAGGTTAGAATTTGTAAGTAAATTTTGCGGTTGGCAGCAACAAACAAAATTTACTTCATTAATATTTCGGCTTTGATTGCATTTGCTTAATAAAATGTAATTTTACTATAATTTTGACTCAGCATATTCTATAAGCATACATATCTATTCATAGTTGCTAGTAGAATCAACTCACCCATACTTTATCATGCACTTGCGTATATACATAGGCATAGACATACATTCACCTTTTAAATATGCTTATTCTCAAGTATACAAATACTTAAAATGTGTGTGCATATGTATCAGCAACACAGATACGCACATGTATACACCGAAATTCAAACTATTTTTTTTTTTTAATTTTTAAGTACATTTTGCGGTTACCAGTATTCAAACAAAATTTACTTCATTAATATTCGGTTTTGATGGCATTTGTTTAATAAAATTCAATTTTATTATAACGTTGCTTTAGCATATTTTATAAACATACATACCAATTTATAGCTGCTAGTAGAATAAAAACACACAATACCATACGATGCACTTACGTATGTACATCTGCCTAACGATACATTCGTCTTTTACTCATAGTTAACATCAATTACGATAACTACTCGAAATTTATGAGCATATGTATCAGCAACATAGCCTATGTACGCGCATACACCTTTGTTAGTACTATGCTATATTAGGGGGACTCATGATAGCATATAAACTTATAAGGTGTAAAATTATATCCATTTACACACGCGGTTATATGAACGCACCTAGTAATACTCTTGATAAACTTGATGGTTTTTCAGCTGTATTATTGCCAAAAAAAATTTTTTTATTGTTATACAAATTAAAAAATACCAAGATTAAGTGAAAAATCAAAACTAAAACGCCTTTACTTGCTGATGTTGGAGATTTCTGATGAAAATGCCGGCTGTAATGTCTGCAAGGTTGCATTCCTTTGAGTTTACCGCGTTTACACAATGAAATGTGCGCGTAAATTTATACAAATTGTGTAAATGATTTTTCATACAAAATTTGACAGCTCGTGCGTAAACTAGATAAATTTATACGTTTACACACTTTATAAGGCATTTATACGGTTACATGAGTCCCCCTATTCTTATCTAATACGGCATTAAGACTTCAGAATAAGGAAATGGAAGTTTTTTTTTTTAGTTCGAACCTAATTTCGAATTTTTAAACCTAATATTAGAAAGTTTACAATTATTTGAATATTAGAGTGCAAAATTTTGTATGTACGAACCTAGTTTCGAAAGTTCAAAATTTTGAAAACCATTTCTAAGTTAATTTCGAAATTGGCAATGGCATAATTTAAATTGTAAAACATTCGCGCGCATTGAATACTCTACTAGCGCTTTTTGAACATACCTTCGAGCAAGTTTTTGCACTAACATATTGATAGTTAGCAGACGAAATTATAAAATAAGAAAATTGGGGTAGATAAGCATATTTGACACAGCTGCTAACTTCTCATGCTCCTTTAAATGAGCGAAATAATTTAAATTTCCATTTCTTCAAAAACTAAGCCTGTTACGTTACCTAACAGCGGTACTGCATACATATATTTAGAATATATATAAATATAAATATATATATATATATATATGTATATAATATTTATTAAAATCAGAAAGAAAACAAAATTTTTTTTTAAGATAAAATAAAATGAATTAGAATAAAATACAATAAAATTGAGCTGAATCTTCAATAAAATATAAACTACCTTATATAAAATTAAGAGTAATGTTAAACTAAATAAAATGAAATAAACTAAAATAAGATAAAATAAAATACAATGAGATAAACTAAAATAAGAAAAACAAAAATAAAATAAAGTAAACTACAATAAAATAAACTATAATAAAAGAAAATAAGTTAAAATACAGCAATTTTTTTATGTACTCTTCCGCCCCTTACTTAATTATATCTATGGTCTTCCGCTAACTTTGCAACTAAAATCTCAGGTAAGGGGCCACCGAAATATAGGTGCGTCGGTGGCCATGGATTTTAGGGTGAGCCAAGCACCGGGCGTCGCAACAACACCCGCGGCGCCCCTATGTATATTCGGCCTTTTATTTTTATTTTCAGCTGTTTTAGTTTTCTTTTGTTCCAGCGTTTGGTAACCGGTCATTTCCGGTTCGATTAAGCTTACATGAAATGCAACAGACCCCAAATCAATCACCAACAACAACCAATAAAGAAACAAAGCAATACCATATTGTCACTCACATTCCCAGGCTAACAGAAAATCTAGCACAAGACATAATTAAACAGCAAAATATCACAATAGCCTACCGATCTAACTACACATTATCAAGATGCTTCACAAAAACAAAAACCCCACTCAACATAGAACAACAAAACAACGTGGTTTATAAAATAGAATGCAAAGGAAACAACGACGAAAATTGCAATAAAATTTACATAGGAACAACTAAGCGCGCATTGGGCACGCGAATAGCCGAACATGAAGCTGATATTAGGAAGCAAAAACAAAACACAGCTCTCTCGCAACACGCAACAACACACAAGCATATGATTGATTTTGCAAACACGAAAATTATAGACAAGGAAGCCAAAGAAAAAACACGATACACATTAGAGAGCTTACGGATTTTGCAAAACAGAGATAAAACGATGAACAGGAAAAGGGACACAGACGGTATCGCGGCTAGCTACCTATTATGCTTATGAGCTTTAATATTATTTAGTTAACTTTAGTATGACAAGTGTACCATATTAGATGGTATCGTTTTTAATTGTAAAAATCAGTTTTTTAGTTCAATGACAACAATCAATGTCTAAATTCGTATTTTAGCTTCAATGTTTAAATACCAATGTAAGTGAATGTTTTCAATTTATTGGTGTATGAAACTATGTTCTTCTAGAGATTATTTTAAATCATTAACTGTTGTTGTTTGGTATGTTTTATTGTTAAAAATATAGATCCGCCCCTGAAGATGCCAAGGAAAGTTGGCGAAACGTTGGGCCGTAAGGTGAAATAACTCGTTTTATTTGCACTCAACCCATTTAGATCGAACGAGCTTAAAAATACACAAAAAAGTTTACAAATCGATCGGAACCCAATAAAAAAAACAAAAAAAAAAAAAAAAAAAAAAAGCTTGTTTTTTGTTGCGTTTGGATTTTTTTTGAATTTTAAATTTTGAATGTGTTAACGGTCTGTCCGTGACATCCGGTACGGCCGGATGTAATTTTAGTTTCAATTTCCAATTTGAATTAGTTCTGCGCTGTTTGACCATTTCAAAGGCATATAGGAATTTTTTCTGTTTATGGCGCAGGACAGTAAGGTTGGCAAGAACCCCGCCCAGCCGACATGACTAGCCACAGAGCACCACTAGATCATGCCGACTGCCTTCCTTACTGCTCCATTGTAGATGCCAATCCATAACAGATGGCGCCCAACGTGGCACCTGAAGCGCTGGTCGCGAAGGTCATTCCGGGTCGACTTGTGAAGTTGACCATCCCACCAGTCCGGGGTGAGCAGCCGCAGGAGCAGCCACCTACGTTGCGGTGGTATGGTTGGACGGATCAGGTTGTCCGGAGTGATCATCGGGGGCAGTAGCGGAGGGTTCCACGGGATTTAACATCAGTCCTCCGGATTTTTGTATTCACCCGGTGAGGCAGTGCTGAACTCACTTAGTTTTTTGGTAATTGGGGTCTAGTTCCCGGATGTTGTCCGTTAGTCGGCTTTGGTACATATAGATCAGCTAATTGGGTTTTAATTTTTTTTGTTTAAAATTTCATAATTTATAATTTTTATTATCTGCCGAATTTGTGTTGTCTGGTGAGAGTGTGAATTGTAAGGGCCCCAGCTCATCCCACGTCTCATGTGGTAGCACCGAATACCACCTGGATTGTGACGGGGTGAGCTGGGATCAAAAGCGGCGCCCTTTCCTGTCCCACCAGTCTGGGCCATTGAAGCCGCTCCACCCATAGCGGCGGAGGCAGGAGGGGTGTCCAGGGTGGATGGACAGAAGGCCCCAACACCCCCAATCAGTCCCAGGGGTGAGCCCCTGGAGACCGCCCCTGCGTTGCGGCTGGGTGTGTTGGGACCAAACTGTGTATGTCTGGGGCTGACCCTAGTGGCCCCAACCAGTCTGAGAGGTGGGCCCTTAAGACCCCCTTGACTGCGGTTGGGAGCACCAGAGACCAGTATGAGTGAATCTTTTTGTTATGTAACAAAAAAAATTTTTTTTTATATACCATGTGCCTTCGAATGATGGGATGTCAGCATTCCCATTGCATCTAAATACACAAGTAGTTTTGCGAAACCTATCCTGTTTTTTATTGATTATATAAGACGTATGTTTAACTAATTATTTCTTTCCAGCTTTCGATTTTTTTTTTATTCGATACGATTATCGAACAAATATTGTTAGTATTTATTCTCGCGAATTTTTTCTTATTCCCTCGCGC
Source organism: Eurosta solidaginis (assembly GCF_040869045.1). Lineage (NCBI taxonomy): Eukaryota > Metazoa > Arthropoda > Insecta > Diptera > Tephritidae > Eurosta > Eurosta solidaginis. The sequence goes on along the minus strand of NC_090320.1, from coordinate 80,433,275 downwards.
AAATTTTTATATATATATACATTATTTTTTTTAACCAATCATCGTCTAGAATATAGGGTGAAGGGGGGTGAATTCTGACCTTTTTTCTTAACCCCTAACTGCTTTACGTTTTGTTTTAAACAGAAGTTTTTTTTTCCAATACTAAGATTTAACAATTTACAAATTTTTTCTTGATTATAATGTCACGTGACCAGTCATTTGGGCAACCGGGCCCGAATACTCCGTTCGGGAGTGTTGGAAGCTTTAGAGGGAACTAGCACCGGAGTGGCAATAATAGGGGGGCTTTTTCGAAGACTAAGCGTCCCCTGGTGATGCATACGCCAGGAGGTAGGCAATATGGAGATCCCGCGGGGACGAATGCAGGCTCGGACCTAAATGACCTGCACGAAAAAATGGATAGACCGGGAAGCACCAGTAACCCGAACGCGCCCCTGATGAACGCGCATAATGTCTCGGGGCTAATGACCAATGTGTCGACATACGCACTGGACGGAGCTAGTGCTTTACCACTAAATCATTGAAATTTTGGAGAAGCTGCAAGCGATAGGGCGCACACCCCAGGGATCCCTACCGAAGCCCCTCGTGTGGACTCGTGGGTGGAAGTGTTACACCAGCTTTTCCGGACCTCGCAGGAAGAAATGCGTAGGGAGATGGGACAATTCGAAGCAACATGGACCAACTCAACGCCGCTCTCGAGTCTGCGCAGAATCCATAAATTTAAAAAGGAACGCGAATAGAATGGAACGTAACCTACTTCCAGCAGTTGTAACTCCAATGAACCCTGCTCCGAACAGCATAGTAGTAAAACCCCAGGAGTGGAAAATATCGTTCGATGGCACTGGGAGCGTTGCGGACTTCCTATTTAAGCTAAACACCCTGTGTGAGCGCACACTATGTTCTGACGACCAAATAATGGCTAGTTTCCACCTATTCCTTTCTGGGCGGGCCGAAACAAAACCCAAACGCGAAATATGCCTTTTTGTGCTATTCCTTAAAGAGAGAGCTCGGTACCCTTAAAAGTGACCACGAGATCATGATGGAGATCTCCATGCGCAAGCAGAAGATGAGTGAGTGCTATGACGTGTTCCACACGGACATTACCTCCTTGAACGCGCGCTTAAGAGAACCCATGTCAGAGGTCTTACTGATTGACATCATAAAAAGGAACGTCATCAGTAGCCCTTAGCTGATGCTCTTCAACGCGGAAGTGAGGACCCTCCATGATCTACGCGATTTAGCACGCAGAGGAGAACAAGTGCTAAAGAAAGCAAGTTGTTGGAAGCCACTTACCCAGGACGGCACGTGAACGAAGCCCGTACGATAACCCAGGACATGAGGATGGAAGACGAGGACTGCGAAGCTGATCCGCAGATAGAGGCGTTGGAGTATCGACGCAACAGGAAACCGGACTATTCAGGAATCCAATGTTGGAATTGTCAGGCTATGGGGATTTCTTATATTTATTGTGAGGAACACATTAGGAATCCATTTTGTTTTAAATGTGGGTATAAGGGAGCACTTACTCCAAAATGCCCTAGAGACCATCGCAGCCAGGGAAACCAGTATCCGAGCGAGAAGGCGGGGGAACCTCCTTCGGCGTCATAGCCCTCATACCAGCCAGTGCTCGAGGCGTCGTCCCGTGCGCTGAACCAGAGGGTGGGTCTCTCGCAGGTACAGGGTTGCATGGAGGTGGTAAGCTTCCGAGGTGTAGTAGTACCCTGGCGAAAGAATACCCAAATGTAATAATAACTTTCCCTGACAGTACAAATACTTCCAATAGTTCTGAATCCGATAGCCAAACGTCCTCATCCGCGATGGGCGAACCGACCAGAATTCTTCAACGCCAGCAAGCGGCATCCCTGCCGCGTGCCAGACGCATTTCTCGCTCAATCTATAAGAAAGGGAACATAGGTATGAACAAATAAGACATGCAATTTTTGAACAACAACCGGTATCAGAAAATATTTTAAAGTGCAGGAAAAGATATCACAGGAGGGTACAGGAGCGTAGATTGCTGCAAACCACCACGTTAATGCTTACGGAGGATGAAAGGCCTCTCGTGAAGGCAAAAACAAAAGATAGTTTTATTGTAGAGTTGTTGGACTCGGGAGCCAACGTCTCCATCTTGGGGAAGAATGGTGTAGAATTCCTAAAAGATAACGACTTCGATTATCAACCCCTACATGCGTTCATATACACCGCGGGTGGCAACAAGCAAAAAATCTTAGGCTCGATATCATTGCCGGTCACCTTCAAGAATACCACAAAGATTATTCGTTTTTGCCTTGCTCCAACACTTCTCCAAGAAGCTTACTTCGGGGTTGATTTTTGGAGAGCATTTGCGCTAGCTCCCGAAATATTCCCAAGCGTAGAGTGCATAGAGGTTAGCAATGAAAAGGACGAAGAACTTAAACTCCACGATTTGTCACCAACCCGGAGAAGAGATTTACAGAAGGTCATAGAGGCGTTTCCTTCATTCGAAAAGTTAGGTCTGGGGCAAACGGAGTTAGTGGAGCACCACATTGACACCGGCGATGCTGTTCCTATAAAAAGCAAACATTTCCCTCTTTCGCCACCGAGACAAGCCGAAGCTTTTAGCGAAATAGACAGGCTACTCGAGTTGGGAGTTATAGAAGAATCGAACTCTCCGTGGTGTAGTCCTGTGGTACTGGACCGGAAACCAGGTAAAGTTAGGTTGTGCATAGATTACAGGAAGGTCAACGCGGTAACTAACAGCTTATCATATTAACAGCTTATTGAGCAGACTGAAAGATACACACTTTATTAGTGGCATTGATCTGAAAGACGCGTTCTTTCAGATCAAATTGACGGAGTCCTCCAAGGAAAAAAGAGCATTCGCGGTTCCGGGGAGGCCCATGTACCACTTCAAGGTAATGTCCTTTGGTCTGTGCAATGGACCGCAGACTATGAGTAGGATGATGGACAAGGCAATCCCATCGCGTCTGCGGGAGAATGTCTTCGTCTACCTGGACGACCTGATAGTATGCAGTACGAACTTTGAGGACCATGTGAAGTGGCTGGCGGAAGTGGCAATATGTTTGACAGACGCAGGCCTGACAATAAACGTAAACAAAAGCAAATTTTGTCAGAAGGAAATTCGATATTTAGGGTACTTGATAGGCAGCGGGTGCTTGAAAGTGGATCCAGGAAAAATAGAAGCGATGTAAAACTTTCCGATCCCTAAATCCCCTCGGCAGGTGCGTAGGTTTGTGGGAATGGCAAATTGGTACAGGGCATTTATTACCAATTTTGCTGACTTGGCAGGTCCCTTGACCGACTGCCTCCGTAAGTCATCAGGCCAGTTCAAGCTTACCTCTGAAGCCATAGAGGTCTTTGAAAAGCTTAAAGTAGCTTTGAGTTCCGCTCCTGTCTTGGCCCAACCATATTTTTCCAAAGAGTTTGTAATTCAATGCGACGCTTCCAAAATAAGTGTTGGCGGAGTGTTATTCCAGGTCGATGATGAAGGCGCGGAGCATCCAATCGCGTTCGTTTCGAAAAAGCTGAATAATGCTCAACGCAATTATACAGTAACCGAGGTGAAATGTCTCGCCGCCATAGTCAGCGTGAAGCGTTGCCGACCCTATGTTGAAGAATTACCGTTTCGGATTATCACGGACCACTCCAATCTCAAGTGGTTGATGACGCCAAAGGACTTGAGCGGGAGGTTGGCGAGGTGGTCGCTCCTGCTGCAAAGATACGACTTTAAAATGGAACATCGCAAAGGCACTCTGAATGTAGTACCCGATGCGCTTTCGCGGTTTGATGCCGACGAGTTGACTTTCACTACCACACCCGGGGAAATAGATTTAGTCTCCCCTGAATTTAGCAGTAATGAATACCTAGATTTGATTAGGAGCGCCACTGAAAACGAGGAGTCGCTTCCGGACTTACGAGTGGTGGATGGTGTAAATTTCAAGAGGCTTAAATTTCGTAAGGGGGTGGAAGGGGAAGAAGACTCGCTGTAGCGTTTGTGGTTGCCGAAAGGGTTGACTGAGGAAGCAGTGAGATTAGCACATGACGCTAACCGTAGTTACCATGGCGGGTGGCAGAAAACCTTAGAACGTGTCCGGCAAAAGTACTTCTGGCCACAGCACGCTAAGGACGCAAGGGACTACGTCCAGCGTTGTGACACTTTCAAAGCAGTAAAACCCACTAATCAGCAGTCGAGACCGCCTATAGAGAATACCTTTGCATCCGAGAGGCCATTTCAGCGATTGTATTGCGATTTTCTAGGGCCTTATCCGAGATCTAAGCGGCGAAATCAATTTGTTTTTATAGTATTGGACCACCTTTCAAAACAAGTCTGGCTAAAGCCCATGCAGAGAGCCACAACTGTTAACGCTGCAAATTACTTCGCTTCAGAAATTTTTCCAGCTGTAGGGGTCCCTGAGTTTATTCATAGTGATAATGGTAAACATTTTATCTCGAAGGAAATTAACCAATTTTTAGAAAATTATGGGGTGGCACACGTGAGGGCGGGGTTATATTCTCCTCAGGCGAACGCCTCAGAACAAGTCAATAGAGAAATTGTGTCTAAAATTCGAGTTTCCCTGAAGGATAAACCCGACCATACCGATTGGAATAAACATATACCCGAGATTCTATCAGTATTGAGAAGCGACTTCCATACGGCGATTCAGTGCTCTCCATACTTTGCATTATATGGCCAGAACATGGTTCAGCATGCCTCAACGTACAATATTTTAGAGAAACTCGGCAGTCTTAGGGAAGACCAGGTTACGATAGTGAGCAGAACTGAAAAGTTAACTAATATTCGTGAGCAGGTCCGTAGAAATTTAGATCAGGCAAAAGATAGGGGAATAACCACCTATAACAAGCGCTCTATGCCAGTCAACTACAGGGAAGGTCAGGAAGTTTTCCGGAGAAACTTTGCTTTGAGTAACTTCAAACAGGGTATTAACGCCAAATTCCTGACAGAATATCTTAAGTGTCGAGTGCTCCGGAAAATAGGCAATGCATTGTATGATCTCGAGGGCCTAAACGGGAAATTGATAGGCCGCTTCCATGCTTTGAATATTCGTCCACAATAAACCCTCAAGAAAGTTTTTGCTAACTTACAAATTGTTTTATATAAACCTACCAATTGGACCTTTTTTTCTGTCTGGGCGTTTTGGCGGTCGGGGACATCTCGCCCAGTATTCTCCCCGAGCAACGATCTCATAGGGTGTTCACACGGGTTCTCACCGAGAACCGTGAACAGCCGGCAGTCCACGCTGGGATGGGACTAGCCTTACGGAGTTTGGACGAGTTCTCCTTTACCAAAATGTCTACACCCATATATTTTTTTTGGCCTTTCTGTGGGGGCGATAACCACTGGAACCATACGGAGTTTTGACGAGTTCTCCATAAAAAATGTCTAATTGCCGCAAAGCCTTTTAACTAAGAAACAAAATTGATTTACTATTAGACTTGATTTTTTTTGGTGGACCTTTTGTTGCCCGGCTGACTTCGCAGTAGGACTTTGAGACTCTTATCTTAGGGGTGAGTCGTGCCCCACGTTGCTTGGCATCGGAGGTTCCTGGTAGTGGCTTCCCACAGATGAACCGGTTTCCTGTTCGCTTCATCGTCAGGTCTTCAAAGCGAATCAGGTTAATTATGGTCCACTTGGGAGATTCACCCTTGGAACGTACCAGTTGGCTAGTGATAGGGAAAAAGGTAGGATTCACCCCCATTCATGTCTGCCTGGGGTGGTTAAAGCAAATGTTTGTTAATTTCGTGCAGGTGGCATCGCGAAATAATCCAATGGTGTGGGAAAATTCCCAATAACGGCAACCACCATGGCGTAACTATACAAGGTGACATCTGACTTGTAGTTTTATACAATTTGACATATTAACTTTCGGCGCAGTACGATTTTGACATTAGTCCATCGGTCCACAAAACCAAAGTATATGGTACTTTTAATGATGGCTGCAGGAATGTCACAGCGACCACCACCTCGTATGGTTCCAACATGGCAACTACAGTTAAATCATGCGATTGACCGGCGCCGTTGCACTGCGCAGTCGCAATAATGGTGGAATTTTGTTTTAACAAGTGACGGAGTGGGGGCGCCATTTGTAGAAATCATTCGCGAAATTGAAATCGTTGGCGGCGGTATGTTCCACCAAGTGAATTTTTCAATGTGATAAAAAGCGCGTTTTTGTTAAAATTAAACCCAATAAATTGCTCCACCATCGCCACACCACGCACTAACACCGCCGACAGCACAACACCGCACGCCAATACCACGTACAAACGTAGACCCTAACCGCGCATGAACATCATCAGCGCGCCGCACCGTGCAACAAGAGAACAGTGTCATAAAAAAGGCAGAGGCCCATCTAAACGGCCACCTGCAAAACCAACAGTGACAAATAAAAGGCAGAGGCCCACCTAAACGGCCTCCTGCAACCACAACAGTGTCATAAAAAAGGTAGAGGCCCATCTAAACGGCCTCCTGCAAAACCAACAGTGACAATTAAAAGCCAGAGGCCCATTTAAACGGCCTCTTGCAGCATCGGCAGTGACAACAGAAATGCAGAGGCCCACCTAAACGGCCTCCTGCAGCATTCGCAGTGACAATTAAAAGGCAGAGGCCCATCTTAACGGCCTCCTGCAGCATTCGCAGTGACAATTATATGGCAGAGGCCCATCTAAACGGCCTCCTGCAGCATCGGCAGTGACAATTAAAAGGCAGAGGCCCACCTAAACGGCCTCTTGCAGCATCGGCAGTGACAATTAAAAGGCAGAGGCCCACGTAGACGGCCTCCTGCAGCATCGGCAGTGACATCATATGACAGAGGCCGACCTAAACGGCCTCCTGCAGCATCGGCAATGACATCATAAGCAGGGGCCCCCCTAAACGGCCTTCTGCACCACCGGCTCAGACAACGAGAACACCATATAATGGGTGAGTTCGTTCCATAATACGGACAATTTAGAAATTTTAACTTTTTTCCCTTTGAATTTAAATTTATAATTGAATTTAAACATATTTAAGCCATTAAGCTGTCTTAGGATGACATTATAGAAGAAAATCGTTTTCATTGAGTTAATATCCAAATATGTAATAAGAATTACGCCTAATTGTATGTTACATTAAACGCAAAACTTGAGGCGTGTTTAATTGCTGCTCGCATTCAGCATATGCGCTAATTTTTTTTTTCTAAGGCTTAGGTTCGAATTTGTAAGTAAATTTTGCGGTTGGCAGCAACAAACAAAATTTACTTCATTAATATTTCGGCTTTGATTGCATTTGCTTAATAAAATGTAATTTTACTATAATTTTGACTCAGCATATTCTATAAGCATACATATTGTTACGAATATTAGCAAAACTGCCATCTCTAGGCCGATGCTAAGCAGTGACGTGTATTCACATCAATAATTCAATCATTTAGGGGACTCATGTAACCGTATAAATGCCTTATAAAGTGTGTAAACGTATAAATTTATCTAGTTTACGCACGAGCTGTCAAATTTTGTATGAAAAATCATTTACACAATTTGTATAAATTTACGCGCACATTTCATTGTGTAAACGCGATAAACTCAAAGGAATGCAACCTTGCAGACATTACAGCAGGCATTTTCATCAGAAATCTCCAACACCAGCAAGTAATTTACAAGAATATCTTAGTAAAGACGTTTTAGTTTTGATTTTTCACTTAATCTTGGTATTTTTTAATTTGTATAACAATCAAAAAAATTTTTTTGGAAATAATACAGCTGAAAAACAATCAAGTTTATCAAGAGTATTACTAGGTGCGTTCATATAACCGCGTGTGTAAATGGATATAATTTTACACCTTATAAGTTTATATGCTATCATGAGTCCCCCTATTATGTATCTACATAAACGAATCAATAATTGGGTCTACACATATGTACGTATACGAGCAGCGGAGAAGCAATGCACAAACACATGCATATATCTTATCAAAGTTGTCACAAGAGAGGGCAATTTGCAAGTATTACTCAAATGAGAAATTATACATCTGTAGTTGTAGCTGAGAAATTTATAACTAACTAAGTAAAATTCTGGAAGCACCTAGAAGATGCTAAGAGGAAATCACAGAGTATAAAAGCATCAGCGGTAGAGGCGCTATGGGCAGTTTTCGATTAAGACGCTATCTACCGAGCAATAACAGTATTATTTTGAAAGAGTTTCATTTGAGCTATCAATCAGTTTGGTTGTTAAGCAAGCTAGTTGCAAAGTATACGTGTTTTTGTGAATTACTTTAATAAAGGCCATTTTTCCATTATTCAATATTGGAGTTATTTATTCAACAGTTTAGTGATTCGAACTTAGCAGAAGGGCAAATAAGAGGATTTGCAAGTAAATTCGTTACAATTGGTGTCAGAAGAGGAATTGTTGAATAAATTCCAGAGGACAACAAGGACGTGGCAAAGTTCAGTGAATTGAAGATCCAGCAACTGAAGAAGGAGTTGGAGAGCCGTGGATTGAATACAAGCGGCGTTAAACTCGCACTTCAGGCACGGCTACGAGAGGCAATGGAAGCAGAAGGAATTGATGTGGACGAGTATGTCTTTTATCCTGATGGGGACGAGACAACAACAAAAATTGAAGAGAAAAACGAAACATCGCAGACAGTTACGAGCACAGACTTGAACATGATTTTGGCTGCAATATCTGCTCAAACATCGACAATGTCATCTCAAGTAGAAGAACAGAAAACGTATATGTCATCACAGATGGAATCCCAAGAGACACGAATAACATCGAAGATTGAAGCACAAGAAACGCGTATGTCAGAAATGTCGACACAGATAACATCCAAGATGGAAGCACAGGAGGCACATATTGCAGAAATGTCGTCAGAAATAACATCGAAGATTGAAGCACAAGAGACGCGTATGTCAGAAATGTCGACACAGATTACATCCAATATGGCATCCCAACTGGAATCGCAGGAGACACGCATAACATCCAAGATGGAAGAACAAGAGGAGCGCTTATAATTGCAGGTGGCATAAATGTCTTCACAGATAGAAGCACAGGAAGCAAGGGTAACATCAAAGCTGGAAGCGCAGGATGCAAAAATCGCTCAATTTCAGGCAGAAGTCGATGATTTGAAGGGTCGTATGGAGCAGTTACAACTAAATCGCCCAGCTGTTTCAGCGAGTAATCCAAAGGTAAAAACACCATCCTTTGACGGGTCTGTCCCTTTCCAGGTCTTTAAGCTACAGTTTGAGAAGACCGCAACAGTGAACAACTGGAATGCTGAAGATAAAGTTGCTGCACTCTTCGTAGCATTGAAAGGACCAGCTGCCGAAATCTTACAGACTCTTCCAGAGTACGAACGGAACAGCTATGAAGCATTGATGGCCGCTGTCGAGAGACGTTATGGAAGCGAGCATAGAAAACAGATATTCCAAATTGAGTTGCACCAAAGAGCGAATGAGACTTTGCAGGAGTTTGCCTCGGATGTTGAAAGGTTGGCACATTTGGCAAATGCGGACGCACCCGTGGAGTACACCGAGAGGGTAAAGATTCAGAGCTTCATAAACGGCATACGGGACGTCGAAACAAAGCGAGCTACATACGCAAGCCCAAAGAAAACATTTGCTGAAACGGTATCTTATGCACTGACTCAGGAAACAGCGTCACTTTTGAGTAAGCCAGCGAACAAAGCCCATCGTGTGGAAGTAGAACGGCCTGATTGGGTGGACACAATTTTGGAAGCACTGAAGGGATCACAACAGAAAAACTCTGGAGTTATGAAATGTGTCAAGTGCGGCAACACAGGGCATATTGCGCGTTATTGCAACACCAACCCTAACAGTTCCAACAATGTGGGTGGTCGTAAACGCAGAGCTGAAGGAGATGAGCAAATCTCCAAGTCCACTCAATCGTAAAACTAAAGCGAGTCAGCCGCAAGGGGCGACAGCTGGCTCCCTCAATTGAATGCCCCATAATCTCTATCTCACAAATTGGAAGAAGGTCAAGCAATCTTACTGTTGGAGGACATGTGAATGGAAAGGAACGTTTACTGACTGTAGATACGGGTGCATCCCATTCCATTATTCGAGCGGATTTAGTCAACAAGAAGATAAGACCATTGCATGGAGCAATATTGCGTGCAGCCACTGGAGAAGACAGCACGGTTCTAGGAGAAGTATCATGTGAAGTCGCAATTGGGAACGTCGGGGTAGTACACAATTTTATAGAGGCAGAGATTGTTGATGAAATCATAATTGGAATGGACTTCTTAATCGACCAGGGCATCAAGATCGACATGCAAAGCAAGACGATGCGATATGAGAACATGGATGTACCACTTAATTTCGGCTACGAGAGAGGCTACAACAGTAAACGAGTGCTCGTGGAAGAGAGTCAGCAAATACCACCAAAATCCGAAGCAGTCATCTGGGCAAAGGTAGATGGAGATTGTGGGACAAACAAATTGTGGGTTGTCGAAGCAGCAAACAAATCAGCACCGAACATACTTGTAGGAAAAATCCTGGCTATCACAAAACAAGATGGACGTATTCCGGTAAGAGTACTCAACGAGTTCAAGTCACCACTCAAACTGACCAAAGGAGCTATTTTGGGAAGATGCCAAGAGGTTGAAGTAATTATTAATTGTGAACAGCTCCAGGAACACGTTTCATCTAGTAATACTGATCTTTCAAATGACATCACGGCATGGACGGAGGGGCTAGAGGAAGATTATCAGAGTAAGGCAAAGCAACTGATCCTAAAGTACGCAAACATATTTGACCAGGATGGTTCCAAACCAGGCCGCACCAATGTTGTGAAACATCAAATTGACACTGGAGACCCGAGACCGATACGTCAGACGCCACGTAGTGTTCCACTGGCGAAGCGGGAAGTTGTGAGTCAAATTATACAAGAAATGAGCGACATCGGTGTCATCGAACCATCAGCTAGTCCCTGGAGCTCACCGGTAGTACTTGTAAAGAAGAAGGATGGAAAAATGAGGTTTTGCGTGGACTACCGGAAGTTGAATGGCGTTACGAAAAAGGATAGCTACCCATTGCTAAGAATTGACGACACTCTGGACTCGCTATCTGGTACGAAATGGTTTCCACACTGGACTTGAAAAGCGGGTACTGGCAAGTGGAGGTGAAGGAGGAAGACAAAGAGAAAACAGCCTTCAGCGTCGGAGATGGTCTTTGACAATTTACAGTAATGCCCTTTGGACTATGTAATGCACCAGCTACTTTCGAGAGACTCATGGATCAGGTATTGAAAGGACCGGCCACCGTGGTGTGATGGTAGCGTGCTCCGCCTATCACGCCGTATGCCCTGGGTTCAACTCCCGGGCAAAGCAACATCAAAATTTTAGAAATAAGATTTTTCAATTAGAAGAAAATTTTTCTAAGCGGGGTCGCCCCTCGGCAGTGTCTGGCAAGCGCTCCGATTGTATTTCTGCCATGAAAAGCTCTCAGTGAAAACTCATCTGCCTTGCAGATGCCGTTCGGAGTCGGCATAAAACATGTAGGTCCCGTCCGGCCAATTTGCAGGGAAAAATCAAGAGGAGCACGACGCAAATTGGAAGAGAAGCTCGGCCTTAGATCTCTTCGGAGGTTATCGCGCCTTACATTTATTTTTTTTTACATTGGAAGATATGCTTGGTGTACCTGGACGACATCATCGTATTGGGCAAGAACTTTGTAGAACATCTTAAAAACTTAGAGGAGGTTTTCCAGAGAATAGCTGGCGCTGGTCTGAAGTTAAGTCCCAAAAAGTGTGCGCTGTTTAAAAAGGAAGTAAATTATTTGGGTCACATGGTAGCGACAGAAGGTATCCGTACCGCGAATGGAAAGATAGAGGCAGTAAAGGATTGGCCAAGACCACAGAATCTGCATGAATTGAGAAGTTTCCTTGGGCTGTGCACATATTACGCCGATTTGTACCAAATTTTGCCAGCGTAGCCCATAGTCTCCACGAGCTAACAAGAAAAAAAAAGCTTTTGAGTGGAAGAAGGAGCAAGAAGTAGCTTTCCAAACAGTGAAAGAGCGTTTGTGCACTGCCCCAATGTTGGCATATCCTATTCCAGGAGCAAAATTTATTCTAGACACAGATGCGAGTGGATATGCTATAGGAGGCGTTTTATCACAACTGGTCGATGGACAGGAGAAGGTAGTTGCATATTACAGCCGTTCGATTGGAAAACCAGAGAGGAACTACTGCGTTACGCGGAGAGAGTTGTTGGCATTGGTAGAGTGCATTAAACATTTCCACAAATACCTCTACGGCCAGAGATTCCGCGTCAGGACAGATCACGCAGCGTTGAAATGGCTTCTGCAGTTCCGTAATACGGAAGGACAATTGGCACGGTGGATCGAGCGACTACAAAGCTATGACTTTTCCATTGAGCATCGAAAAGGTAGTACCCATGGAAATGCTGATGCAATGTCACGAAGACCATGTAGTTTGGAACGTAAGCACTGTTCAAAGGCCGAGGCTAAAGAAGATATTATAGATGTCCGGCTAATGACTATAACATGTACATATAATGGGACAAGGAACAGCTAAGAAATTGTCAGCTAGAAGATACAGATCTGTCACGTGTTTTGCAAGGGCTCGAACGAAACGAAAGACCAAATAAAGAAGAGATGTTAGCAGAGAGTCCCATTGCGAAGTCATATTGGGCACAGTGGAACAGTTTGGAATTGATATCCGGTTGCCTTCATCGAGTATGGGAGAGTGAGGATGGTAAATGCAAGAAGAAACTGATAGTTGTTCCCAGAAAGAGGATTCCTGACGTGCTCAGCGAGCTGCATAATGGTCCAAGTGGAGGTCATCTTGAAATCACGAAGACGCTCGAGAAAATTAAACAGAGATTCTATTGGGTTGGTTTCCGTCAGTCGGTCACGGAGTGGATTGCCAACTGCGAGGTTTGCAGCAGAGCGAAAGGGCCCAAAACAGGAAGTCATGGCCAGGTGAAGCAATATATTTCAGGTGCACCATTTGAAAGGATCGCCATGGATGTCGCAGTTCCATTTCCTACTAGCAACCAAATGACCAGAGGTATACCCAATCCCAAACCAAGAAGCAGAAACAGTAGCAGAAGTGGTTACAAACGAATGGGTTGCAAGGTATGGTGTACCAATGGAGATACATTCTGACCAAGGCAGGAATTTTGAATCAGCTGTGTTCCAAGAAATGTGCAAGGAGTTGAGCATTCGAAAAACACGGACAACTGCATTGCACCCTCAGTCCGATGGTATGGTGGAACGTTTCAATAGAACATTGGAGGAGCATTTAAGGAAAGTAGTAGACAAGTACCATAAGGAATGGGATACACACATATCATTATTCTTGATGGCCTACCGATCGGCAGTACAAGAGACAACGGGCCAAACTCCCGCAAAGGTAATTTTTTGCAATGACCTTCGACTGCCAGCTGATTTGAAGTATGGGATAGATGCCGATGCGGAGAGGAATGTCAAGAAACCCACTGGTGTCTTGGAAGAAGAGCTGAGAGAGATACACGATCTGGTAAGGCAACGAGCAAAGATTATGAGTGACAAGATGAAGGCGAGGTACGATAAAGCACTTAATTCGGAAGGGTTTCAGGAAGGAGATTTGGTGCTGCTATACAACCCACAACGAAAAAAAGGTTTGTCCCCGAAATTGCAGTGTAACTGGGAAGGCCCATACAAAGTTGTAAAACAGATCAATGATGCAGTGTACCGCATAAAAACCATTGGCAAACCACGAACCAAAATGAAAGTGGTTAATTTGGACAGGCTAGCAGCGTATAGATCGAGAGATTTGTCTGATAGGGACGATCAGACTTAGGTGGAGGGCAGTGTTACGAATATTAGCAAAACTAAGGGGTGCTGCCATCGCTAGGCCGATGCTAAGCAGTGACGTGAATTCACATCAATAATTCAATCATTTGCCGTCTTTCAGTGAGTTTTACAGCTCCGGCTCACGCTCAATTCTCACGGGAACGCTCTGGATCATTGAGAGACTTGAGAAGCAGATGTCGTGAAATTTTCGCACACGTGAAATGTTATAGGCATATGTCGCCGCTGTTTTTCATTTAACTCATACGGCGAAAGGCTAAGCAGCGTCATCTATTTTTGAAAAAGTAGGTATATTAAAGGCGGCGTTGCCAACCTAAAAAGAAGTAATTAACAAATTATCTGGCTCACAAATTGAACCAGACTTCTATCTGGATTTATCTGGCTCAAATCGTTGCTGTTGCATTTACATGCAAAATTATTTATCTATTAGCTAGCTATTAGCTATCATCCGGTGGCAAAATCCTGAGCCAGATAAATAATTTTGCATGTAAATGCAACAACAACGATTTGGGCCAGATAAATCCAGATAGAAGTCTGGTTCAATTTGTGAGCCAGATAATTTGTTAATACTTCTTTTTAGGTTGGCAACGCGGCCTTTAATATACCTACTTTTTCAAAAATAGATGTCGCTGCTTAGCCCTTCGCCGTATGAGTTAAATGAAAAACAGCGGCGAAATCTGCCTATCACATTTCACGTGTGCGAAAATTTCACGACATCTGCTTCCCAAGTCTCTCAATGATCCAGAGCATTCCCGTGAGAATTGAGCGTGAGCCGGAGCTGTAAAACTCACTGAAAAACGGCAATTATGTATCTACATAAACGAATCAATAATTGCGTCTACACATATGTACGTATACGAGCAGCGGAGAAGCAATGCACAAACACATGCATATATCTTATCTGAGTTGTCACAAGAGAGGGCAATAATTTGTGCAAGTATTACTCAAATGAGAAATTATACATCTGTAGCTGTAGCTGAGAAATTTATAACTAACTAAGTAAAATTCTGGAAGCGCCTAGAAGATGCTACGAGGAAAACACAGAGTATAAAAGCATCAGCGGTAGAGGCGCTATGGGCAGTTTTCGATTAAGACGCTATCTAGCGAGCAATAGCAGTATTATTTTGAAAGAGTTTTATTTGAGCTATCAATCAGTTTGGTTGTTAAGCAAGCTAGTTGCAAAGTATAAGTGTTATTGTGAATTACTTTAATAAAGGCCATTTTTCCATTATTCAATATTGGAGTTATTTATTCAACAGTTTAGTGATTGGAACTTAGCAGAAGGGCAAATAAGAGGATTTGCAAGTAAATTCGTTACAATATCTATTCATAGTTGCTAGTAGAATCAACTCACCCATACTTTATCATGCACTTGCGTATATACATAGGCATAGACATACATTCACCTTTTAAATATGCTTATTCTCAAGAATACAACTACTTAAAATTTGTGTGCATATGTATCAGCAACACAACATACGCACATGTATACACAGAAATTCAAACTATTTTTTTTAAATTTGTAAGTAATTTTTGCGGTTGCCAGTAGCCAAACAAAATTTACTTCATTAATATTCGGTTTTGATGGCATTTGTTTAATAAAATTAAATTTTATTATAACGTTGCTTTAGCATATTTTATAAACATACATACCTATTTATAGCTGCTAGTAGAATAAAAACACACAATACCATACGATGCACTTACGTATGTACATCTGCCTAACAATACATTCGTCTTTTACTCATAGTTAATATCAATTACGAGAACTACTCGAAATTTATGTGCATATGTATCAGCAACATAGCCTTTGTACGCGCATACACCTTTGTTAGTACTGTGCTATATTCTTATCTAATACGGCATTAAGACTTCAGAATAAGGAAATGGAATTTTTTTTTATTTCGAACCTAATTTCGAATTTTCAAACCTAATATTAGAAAGTTTACAATTATTTGAATATTAGAGTGCAAAATTTTGGATGTGCGAACCTAGTTTCGAAAGTTCAAAATTTTGAAAACCATTTCTAAGTTAATTTCGAAATTGGCAATGGCATAATTTAAATTGTAAAACATTCGCGCGCATTGAATACTCTACTAGCGCTTTTTGAACATACCTTCGAGCAAGTTTTTGCACTAACTTATTAATAGTTAGCAGACGAAATTATAAAATAAGAAAATTGGGGTAGATAAGCATATTTGACACAGCTGCTAACTCCTCACGCTCCTTTAAATGAGCGAAATAATTTAAATTTCCATTTCTTCAAAAACTATATATATATATATTTATATATATTCTAAATATATGTATGCAGTACCGCTGTTATTTATATATATATAATATTTATTAAAATCAGAAAGAAAACAAAATTTTTTTTTAAGATAAAATAAAATGAATTAGAATAAAATACAATAAAATTGAGCTGAATCTTCAATAAAACATAAACTACCTTACATAAAATTAAGAGTAATGTTAAACTAAATAAAATGAAATAAACTAAAATAAGATAAACAAAAATAAAATAAAGTAAACTACAATAAAATAAACTATAATAAAAGGAAATAAGTTAAAATACAGCAATTTGTTTATGTACTCTTCCGCCCCCTACTTAATTATATCTATGGCCTTCCGCTAACCTTGCAACTAAAATCTTTTTTGTATTTAATTAGCGAGCTTTGCTCATATTGCTTTATATAATGGTTTTTGTTATTGATGTTAGAGAAAAATTGTAAGTTTACAAAGGGCGATGGTTACTAGGACATGTTTCTGAATTTCACTCACACCCGAAAAGCTAGCTGATGAAGAAGTGAAATTCAGAAACATGTCCTAGTAAACTTGTAAACTTGCAATTTTTCTCTATTATCAATAACAAAAACCATTGTATAAAGCAATATGAGCAAAGCTCGCTAATTAGATACATATGATCATATTGATATAATAGTAACAGCGGAAGTATTAAAAAAAAACAAATACTGTAAAAGGTCCGAACAAATGTTACTAAGCTTTCAAAAGCGCGCCTAAAAATCATATCCACACTATTGGGAATAAACTAGCTGATGAAGAAGTGAAATTCAGAAAGATGTCCTAGTAACCATCGCCGTTTGTAAACTTACAATTTTTCTCTAATATCAATAGCTAAAATCTTTTTTTTTTGAAAAGAATATGAGATTAGCCTAACCTTGAGTTTTTTTTTCTGCTTAGATTTCCCTTATCTTAGTTTGAATAAGCCTTAGTATAGGGTTAGTCGTATAACATGTATTGGCTATAAGCACAGAATAAGCTTTCATTGCATTTTTTTGGATAATGAAGTATAAATAAATTGTAATATAAATGGGAATGCTGGCGTCTCCCTTTATTTAGAAGGCACTAGGTAACTCAGGTAAGGGGCCACCGAAATATAGGTGCGTCGGTGGCCATGGATTTGAGGGTGGGCCAAGCACCGGACGTCGCAACAACACCCGCGGCGCCCCTATGTATATTCGGCTTTTTATTTTTATTTTTATTTTCAGCCGTTTTAGTTTTCTTTTGTTGTTGGTAACCGTTCATTTCCGGTTCGATTAAGCTTGTTTTTTTTGCGTTTAGATTTTTTTTTTGAATTTCAAATTTTGAATGTGTTAACGGTCTGTCCGTGACATCCGGTACGGCCGGATGTAATTTTAGTTTGAATTTCCAGCGTTTTGAATTAGTTCTGCGCCGTTTGACCATTTCAAAGGCATCATAGGAATTTTTTCTGTTTATGGCGCAGGACAGTAAGGTTGGCAAGAACCCCGCTCAGCCGACATGACTAGCCACAGAGCACCACTAGATCATGCCGACTGCCTTCCTTACTGCTCCATTGTAGATGCGAATCCATAACAACAACAAAAATACTTGCTACCATATTTTGTGTAGTATTCGATTGTTATATTGCCGTTTTTAATTGTGAACAAGTAAGGAAGGTTAAGTTCGGGTGTAACCGAACATTACATACTCAGTTGAGAGCTATGGTGACAACATAAGAGAAAATAACCATGTAGGAAAATGAACCGACATGTGCAAAATTTTGGAACTGACATGTGTATCAAATGAAAGGCATTAAAGAGTATTTTATGAGGGAGTGGGCCATAGTTCTATAGGTGGACGCCATTTAGGGATATAGCCAAAGGTGGATCAGGGTTGACTCTAGAATGCGTTTGTACGATATGGGTATCAAATGAAAGGTGTTAATGAGTATTTTAAAAGGGAGTAATCCTTAGTTCCATAGGTGGACGCCGTTTTGAGATATCGCCATAAAGGTGAACCAGTGGTGACCCTAGAATTTGTTTGTACAATATGGGTATCAAAAGAAAGGTGTTAATGAGTATTTTAAAAGGGAGTGGGCCTTAGTTCTATAGGTGGATGCCGTTTCGAAATATCGCCATAAAGGTGGACCAGTGGTGACTCTAGAATGTGTTTGTATGATATGGGTATCAAATTAAAGGTATTAATGAGGGTTTTAAAAGGGAGTGGTGGTTGTTGTATAGGTGGTCGCCTTTTCGAGATATCGCCATAAAGGTGGACCAGGGGTGGCTCTAGAATGCGTTTGTACGATATGGGTATCAAATGAAAGGTGTTAATGAGTATTTTAAAAGGGAGTAATCCTTAGTTTCATAGGTGGACGCCGTTTCGAGATATCGCCATAAAGGTGGACCAGGGGTGACCCTAGAATTTGTTTGTACAATATGGGTATCAAAAGAAAGGTGTTAATGAGTATTTTAAAAGTGAGTAATCCTTAGTTCCATAGGTGGACGCCGTTTCGAGATATCGCCATAAAGGTGGACCAGGGGACCCTAGAATTTGTTTGTACAATATGGGCATCAAACAAAAGGTGCTAATGAGTATTTTAAAAGGGAGTGGGCCTTAGTTCTATAGGTGGACGCCGTTTCGAAATATCGCCATAAAGGTGGACCAGGGGTGACTCTAGAATGTGTTTGTATGATATGGGTATCAAATAAAAGGTATTAATGAGGGTTTTAAAAGGGAGTGGTGGTTGTTGTATAGGTGGTCGCCTTTTCGAGATATCGCCATAAAGGTGGACCAGGGGTGACTCTAGAATGCGTTTGTACGATATGGGTATCAAATGAAAGGTGTTAATGATTATTTTAAAAGGGAGTAATCCTTAGTTTCATAGGTGGACGCTGCCACTGTAGCCCGCTCGATTATCACCCTCTCCTGGCCTCTAACAAGTTTGCCCTTTATTTTTCTTTTATACAGACATATGTGTATGTTTTTAAGTATGCCCACCTACGTAATATCAATAGCTTAAACGTCTAGCACTTACCGATCAATCTCGCGACGGAGGCGCCTGCGTCGAAGAGAGAGCGCGGCTGCAAAGTGGAGAAGGTGTAACCTAAATACATAAACATACATATGCCCAAGGGAAAAATGCTATATTGGAAAGACGATCGGTGGAAGAGGTGATGATGAGAGATTACAAAGCTATTCGGGCATGCGGTAGCGGCCCGGATCAAAGAATTTATGCGCGTTTGCGTGAAAAGATAATAATTCCAAAAAAAATATACGAATAAAAAAATATTAAATAATAATAAAAAAATACAAAATTCTATAGTGTGACACCAAATATAACTCGAAATCTGAATTTTTAACTAATATGTAAAAAAAAAAAAAACAATTCTAATAGCCTTATAAGAAAATAAAAACGCATAACAACCTAAAGCAACAAAAAAGTGACAAAGAAGATAAAAAAATGTGCTAATGGGGAAAATGAAAAACGTACAAACGTGCGAACAACAGGTGAAGCCACGAATATAAAAATGTTGCGAATGTGGAAAAAAATTCGGCAATGTTTAAATGCAAAGTAAAAAAAAATGGCGAAAATGGGAAAGGTAAAAAGTATAGTAGAAAGGTCATAAAAAAAACAGAAAGCAAGAAAATTAAATTTGGATTTGAATTTTTAAGCGAACAAGGGAGACAAAAAAAAAGGTTTAAAAGTGGAGGGATAAAAAGGTAAGGTAGGGGAATAATAGGCCAATAAATGGCTGGTGAAATATTGAAAAGATAAAAAAAAAAGTTAGAAGAGATAAGGAAACGGAGTGAAAAATTTTAATTTTGAATTTCAAAATAAAAAGTTAATACGGATACAAACAAATTCAAGGAAGGAAATCTAATAAGAACTAGAATTAACTTAAATTTAAAACAAACATAAAAAATTAAGATTATAAATCAAATTAAACAGATTCAGTGTAGCGAGATGGGAATTAAGATTAACAAAAATTGTCTGATAAGTTCCAGCAAAATACAAATGAAATATCAAAAAAAGAAACTATTATAAACTCCGGCAGCGGCGCACGGACAGTTCTGCTGCTCCCTTTTGCCTCTCTCCTCCAATCGGTTATTGCTATGCTCCAATTTATGATCGCGGTGCCAGGACAGGTGCGACAAGATGCCCCTCTACTCCTTTGACGTATAGCCTGGCACCGTCTGTATGTTTCCCCTTCCTCGATATTCAATACTACCCCGCTTATTTGCTTGTTTTTGGTGTCTGTGTGTGTGCGTGCGTGTCGTGGTACTAATGATGGTGGCTGGTGTGGCAAGTTTAAACCTTTGTACCGCAATCTGAATAGGCAAGGGAAAAGAATTTTAGGGACTAGGGTCATGCTGACAACGAAACCAGACATTAGGGTACATGTGGACTTATTATATTTATTGACTTTCATCGTGTTATGTTATTTTATTATTATTATTTATTTATTTGCTTTTATTTAATTATTCCATTATACCTATTTATGTCATTTTATTTATTTATTTGATTTTATTTATTTTACTTAATTTTATCTGTATATTTAATGTTATCTAGGTATTAGATATTACTCAAATGTTGGACTTTATGTATTTATGTATGTTATTTTATTTTATTTTATTTTATAATTTTTGTTAATTTATTTTAATTTAATTTTACTTTTAACTTTCATTATTTTATTTAATTTCATTACTTCATAGTATCTTCGCATTTAATTTTATTTATTTATTCAATTTTGTGAATTTTAGGTATTTCATTTTATTTTATTTAATTTGCATTTTAACAATTTAATTTATGTTCACGAATAGTCCACACGCACCAGGGACTGGGGAAGGGGGTTTCACTGACTCACCTGAATAGGGTACAGGACACCGAGTTTTTTTTTTTGTGTGCCGGTGCTTAACGGGCCAAAAACGCGGTTAGCAACAACCGTAAACCGAAACTTCACAAAGGACTAAATTTCCACTTAAAACGACTTTAGTAGCTTCCGCACTCACTTGCATGTACTTTACATTTGAGACATGCCCTGTCATCGTTTGGCGATCGTACCCCATAGATCGAAAGCGTTTCTTTCTCACCACTTTCACTCAAGAACGAAAGATACCAATACATACAATCCTATTTTGGCGGGAAACGACAGACATAAACTTTCACGAACAAACTTCATGCATACTAACAGATACATGTTCGAACATCTATGTGTTTGCTTTCTACCAGTTACTAACACATGTGAACGTAGCTATGCTGGTATATGCACACAGATATATACGTAGATGTTTGAACATCCTTACCATCGCCTTAACCCACTGGCTGCCGCTACAGGCTCGCAACCGCCGATGTTGCTTGCAACATGGAGCGTGGGCGTAAAAAAAACTCAAAGCGCAGTCTGTAATCCCTTTCCCTTCATGCGCCTAACGTGTGGCCTCGTCCCACGACCTAAAGCCGGGCCATCCCCTATTCTCTCGATTATTCAGGGTCTAGGTTAAACTCGTATGGGGGCAGCACGCAGAATTATTAAATTTTCTACTACTAAACTAATATCACGGATGTATGCTTATTTTACGGACTAGAAGGACATGTGGGTTAAATCTAAAGTTATATCACTGGTAAGTATCTAAGCCTATATCACAGTTATGCATCTAAATCTATATCACAGTTTTTTAGTCAGTTAGTAGGAGAAAATATCACAGAGTAAAAGAATTAAAATAAATAAAAAGGATATATAAATAATAAAAAAAATAAATAAATAAGTAAGTCAGTAAGGTCAAGTGTACAAATAGTCATAAATATAAATAATTGCATAAATAATTACTTTCAAAAACTAAGCTAGAACACATAACACATATCTACATTTAACATATAACCACAAACTAACGTTCCACATGTAATTACGCAACAAAGATATCCTTAGCGTGGTATACGCCCATTTTCTTGCCTCTTGTATCGCCGAGTTCATACATGGAGTTACCAATCACCTTGAGGATTATACACTTTACTTGCTTAGGGGCAAGTTTCGCGTTGTAGTTATTTATTTGTGAACTCTGCTTGAAATTCCGGCGATACACGACGTCGCAACAACACCCGCGGCGCCCCTATGTATATTCGGCTTTTTATTTTTATTTTTATTTTCAGCCGTTTTAGTTTTCTTTTGTTCCAGCGGTTGGTAACCGTTCATTTCCGGTTCGATTAAGCTTGTTTTTTTTGCGTTTAGATTTTTTTTTTGAATTTCAAATTTTGAATGTGTTAACGGTCTGTCCGTGACATCCGGTACGGCCGGATGTAATTTTAGTTTGAATTTCCAGCGTTTTGAATTAGTTCTGCGCCGTTTGACCATTTCAAAGGCATCATAGGAATTTTTTCTGTTTATGGCGCAGGACAGTAAGGTTGGCAAGAACCCCGCTCAGCCGACATGACTAGCCACAGAGCACCACTAGATCATGCGGACTGCCTTCCTTACTGCTCCATTGTAGATGCGAATCCATAACAACAACAAAAATACTTGCTACCATATTTTGTGTAGTATTCGATTGTTATATTGCCGTTTTTAATTGTGAACAAGTAAGGAAGGTTAAGTTCGGGTGTAACCGAACATTACATACTCAGTTGAGAGCTATGGTGACAACATAAGAGA
Source organism: Eurosta solidaginis (assembly GCF_040869045.1). Lineage (NCBI taxonomy): Eukaryota > Metazoa > Arthropoda > Insecta > Diptera > Tephritidae > Eurosta > Eurosta solidaginis. The sequence goes on along the minus strand of NC_090320.1, from coordinate 80,410,536 downwards.
AAATAACCATGTAGGAAAATGAACCGACATGTGCAAAATTTTGGAACTGACATGTGTATCAAATGAAAGGCATTAAAGAGTATTTTATGAGGGAGTGGGCCATAGTTCTATAGGTGGACGCCATTTAGGGATATAGCCAAAGGTGGATCAGGGTTGACTCTAGAATGCGTTTGTACGATATGGGTATCAAATGAAAGGTGTTAATGAGTATTTTAAAAGGGAGTAATCCTTAGTTCCATAGGTGGACGCCGTTTTGAGATATCGCCATAAAGGTGAACCAGTGGTGACCCTAGAATTTGTTTGTACAATATGGGTATCAAAAGAAAGGTGTTAATGAGTATTTTAAAAGGGAGTGGGCCTTAGTTCTATAGGTGGATGCCGTTTCGAAATATCGCCATAAAGGTGGACCAGTGGTGACTCTAGAATGTGTTTGTATGATATGGGTATCAAATTAAAGGTATTAATGAGGGTTTTAAAAGGGAGTGGTGGTTGTTGTATAGGTGGTCGCCTTTTCGAGATATCGCCATAAAGGTGGACCAGGGGTGGCTCTAGAATGCGTTTGTACGATATGGGTATCAAATGAAAGGTGTTAATGAGTATTTTAAAAGGGAGTAATCCTTAGTTTCATAGGTGGACGCCGTTTCGAGATATCGCCATAAAGGTGGACCAGGGGTGACCCTAGAATTTGTTTGTACAATATGGGTATCAAAAGAAAGGTGTTAATGAGTATTTTAAAAGTGAGTAATCCTTAGTTCCATAGGTGGACGCCGTTTCGAGATATCGCCATAAAGGTGGACCAGGGGACCCTAGAATTTGTTTGTACAATATGGGCATCAAACAAAAGGTGCTAATGAGTATTTTAAAAGGGAGTGGGCCTTAGTTCTATAGGTGGACGCCGTTTCGAAATATCGCCATAAAGGTGGACCAGGGGTGACTCTAGAATGTGTTTGTATGATATGGGTATCAAATAAAAGGTATTAATGAGGGTTTTAAAAGGGAGTGGTGGTTGTTGTATAGGTGGTCGCCTTTTCGAGATATCGCCATAAAGGTGGACCAGGGGTGATTCTAGAATGCGTTTGTACGATATGGGTATCAAATGAAAGGTGTTAATGATTATTTTAAAAGGGAGTAATCCTTAGTTTCATAGGTGGACGCTGCCACTGTAGCCCGCTCGATTATCACCCTCTCCTGGCCTCTAACAAGTTTGCCCTTTATTTTTCTTTTATACAGACATATGTGTATGTTTTTAAGTATGCCCACCTACGTAATATCAATAGCTTAAACGTCTAGCACTTACCGATCAATCCCGCGACGGAGGCGCCTGCGTCGAAGAGAGAGCGCGGCTGCAAAGTGGAGAAGGTGTAACCTAAATACATAAACATACATATGCCCAAGGGAAAAATGCTATATTGGAAAGACGATCGGTGGAAGAGGTGATGATGAGAGATTACAAAGCTATTCGGGCATGCGGTAGCGGCCCGGATCAAAGAATTTATGCGCGTTTGCGTGAAAAGATAATAATTCCAAAAAAAATATACGAATAAAAAAATATTAAATAATAATAAAAAAATACAAAATTCTATAGTGTGACACCAAATATAACTCGAAATCTGAATTTTTAACTAATATGTAAAAAAAAAAAAAAACAATTCTAATAGCCTTATAAGAAAATAAAAACGCATAACAACCTAAAGCAACAAAAAAGTGACAAAGAAGATAAAAAAATGTGCTAATGGGGAAAATGAAAAACGTACAAACGTGCGAACAGCAGGTGAAGCCACGAATATAAAAATGTTGCGAATGTGGAAAAAAATTCGGCAATGTTTAAATGCAAAGTAAAAAAAAATGGCGAAAATGGGAAAGGTAAAAAGTATAGTAGAAAGGTCATAAAAAAACAGAAAGCAAGAAAATTAAATTTGGATTTGAATTTTTAAGCGAACAAGGGAGACAAAAAAAAAGGTTTAAAAGTGGAGGGATAAAAAGGTAAGGTAGGGGAATAATAGGCCAATAAATGGCTGGTGAAATATTGAAAAGATAAAAAAAAAAGTTAGAAGAGATAAGGAAACGGAGTGAAAAATTTTAATTTTGAATTTCAAAATAAAAAGTTAATACGGATACAAACAAATTCAAGGAAGGAAATCTAATAAGAACTAGAATTAACTTAAATTTAAAACAAACATAAAAAATTAAGATTATAAATCAAATTAAACAGATTCAGTGTAGCGAGATGGGAATTAAGATTAACAAAAATTGTCTGATAAGTTCCAGCAAAATACAAATGAAATATCAAAAAAAGAAACTATTATAAACTCCGGCAGCGGCGCACGGACAGTTCTGCTGCTCCCTTTTGCCTCTCTCCACGCGTTTGCTTCTCTCCTCCAATCGGTTATTGCTATGCTCCAATTTATGATCGCGGTGCCAGGACAGGTGCGACAAGATGCCCCTCTACTCCTTTGACGTATAGCCTGGCACCGTCTGTATGTTTCCCCTTCCTCGATATTCAATACTACCCCGCTTATTTGCTTGTTTTTGGTGTCTGTGTGTGTGCGTGCGTGTCGTGGTACTAATGATGGTGGCTGGTGTGGCAAGTTTAAACCTTTGTACCGCAATCTGAATAGGCAAGGGAAAAGAATTTTAGGGACTAGGGTCATGCTGACAACGAAACCAGACATTAGGGTACATGTGGACTTATTATATTTATTGACTTTCATCGTGTTATGTTATTTTATTATTATTATTTATTTATTTGCTTTTATTTAATTATTCCATTATACCTATTTATGTCATTTTATTTATTTATTTGATTTTATTTATTTTACTTAATTTTATCTGTATATTTAATGTTATCTAGGTATTAGATATTACTCAAATGTTGGACTTTATGTATTTATGTATGTTATTTTATTTTATTTTATTTTATAATTTTTGTTAATTTATTTTAATTTAATTTTACTTTTAACTTTCATTATTTTATTTAATTTCATTACTTCATAGTATCTTCGCATTTAATTTTATTTATTTATTCAATTTTGTGAATTTTAGGTATTTCATTTTATTTTATTTAATTTGCATTTTAACAATTTAATTTATGTTCACGAATAGTCCACACGCACCAGGGACTGGGGAAGGGGGTTTCACTGACTCACCTGAATAGGGTACAGGACACCGAGTTTTTTTTTTGTGTGCCGGTGCTTAACGGGCCAAAAACGCGGTTAGCAACAACCGTAAACCGAAACTTCACAAAGGACTAAATTTCCACTTAAAACGACTTTAGTAGCTTCCGCACTCACTTGCATGTACTTTACATTTGAGACATGCCCTGTCATCGTTTGGCGATCGTACCCCATAGATCGAAAGCGTTTCTTTCTCACCACTTTCACTCAAGAACGAAAGATACCAATACATACAATCCTATTTTGGCGGGAAACGACAGACATAAACTTTCACGAACAAACTTCATGCATACTAACAGATACATGTTCGAACATCTATGTGTTTGCTTTCTACCAGTTACTAACACATGTGAACGTAGCTATGCTGGTATATGCACACAGATATATACGTAGATGTTTGAACATCCTTACCATCGCCTTAACCCACTGGCTGCCGCTACAGGCTCGCAACCGCCGATGTTGCTTGCAACATGGAGCGTGGGCGTAAAAAAAACTCAAAGCGCAGTCTGTAATCCCTTTCCCTTCATGCGCCTAACGTGTGGCCTCGTCCCACGACCTAAAGCCGGGCCATCCCCTATTCTCTCGATTATTCAGGGTCTAGGTTAAACTCGTATGGGGGCAGCACGCAGAATTATTAAATTTTCTACTACTAAACTAATATCACGGATGTATGCTTATTTTACGGACTAGAAGGACATGTGGGTTAAATCTAAAGTTATATCACTGGTAAGTATCTAAGCCTATATCACAGTTATGCATCTAAATCTATATCACAGTTTTTTAGTCAGTTAGTAGGAGAAAATATCACAGAGTAAAAGAATTAAAATAAATAAAAAGGATATATAAATAATAAAAAAAATAAATAAATAAGTAAGTCAGTAAGGTCAAGTGTACAAATAGTCATAAATATAAATAATTGCATAAATAATTACTTTCAAAAACTAAGCTAGAACACATAACACATATCTACATTTAACATATAACCACAAACTAACGTTCCACATGTAATTACGCAACAAAGATATCCTTAGCGTGGTATACGCCCATTTTCTTGCCTCTTGTATCGCCGAGTTCATACATGGAGTTACCAATCACCTTGAGGATTATACACTTTACTTGCTTAGGGGCAAGTTTCGCGTTGTAGTTATTTATTTGTGAGCTCTGCTTGAAATTCCGGCGATACACCACTTGCCCGATTTTGAATTTCACATCTTTGCTCCGAGTATTGTAAACCTTTTGGCTTCGCTCATGCGCTAGCTTCAATTCCCTCATAATAGTATCTCTTATTGCTTGTAGTTTGTCTGCTCGCGTATATATCTCTATATCCGAATCTTGAACGGATCCTAGTTTGCGACACACTTCATAGGATGCCCCATGTTGCATCATTGGCATGCCAAACGTGGCATAGTATGGTGCACAACCTATGGAAGTGTGTACCGCACTGCGCAGGGCAAAAGCTGCATCACTGATGCACTTATCCCAATTCTTTTGGTTCTCTTTAATAAATGACCTCACGATTTGTAGCACTGAGCGATTTACTCTCTCCGCTGCATTCCCTTGTGGAGAGTAGAAAGCCGTTCGGATGTGAGTTGTTCCATACTTCTCTAAAAATTTCGCAAAAATATCAGAGACAAATTATTTGCCATTATCAGAATGAACGTATTCCGGAACTCCAAATACACAATCTCTAACATATCAGGCCAGTAATATTTCTCACGTATACGGGCTAACGTCTTATGGATGCCTCCGTGCCCCGCTGAAGGTGAGCCGTGACAAGCATCCACCAATCCTGCACGCAGCTCCGATGGTACCCAGAGCTTCCAGGTCTGGTCCTGTTGCAGATCGTCCCCCCTGTCAAACTGTGTCCGTCTATAGACATATCCGTCCGGCACGCATAAGTCCGGAAGTTTGTCTTGGTTCTGTGCCACGGTCTTTGTAAGTTCGTCATACTCTTTCGTTTTAAAGTATGGTGAGTCCAAGTCAATGTCCATTAGTCTGTCAGATAGCCTGATTTCGTCCATGTGTGCTCGCGACAGTGTATCTGGGACGACGTTAAGTGCTCCTTTCCTATGCTCTATTTCAAAATCGTATGCCTGCAATTTCAAACTCCATCGCGCGAGTCTCCCAGAAAGATCTTTCTGGTTCATCAACCATTTGAGACTTGCGTGATCGGTGATGATTGTGAACGGCAACCCTTCGACGTACGGCCTAAATCTCTTCACGCTTATCACTGCCGCGTAGCACTCCAGCTCGGTTATGCTGTAGTTTCACTGTGCTTTATTTAGTCTGGCGGAAACGTAAGCTATCGGTCGTTCGTTGTTCTCGTCGTCTAACTGAAAGAGTACCCCGCCCACTCCGACTGTCGAAGCATCGCACTGGATGTAGAAACGTCTGTTGAAGTCAGGATGTACCAGTACGGGAGCCGAAATTAGGATTTGTTTTAGTCGCTCAAACAAATCTCTAGCCTCATTAGTCATCGTAAACTTTTTTATTTTGTCTTTAGTGAGACAGTCGTGCAGCGGAGCTGCAATGGTTGCGTAGTCTTGAATAAAACGACGGTACCAGCCTGACATCCCTAGAAACCGTCGGAGCTGCTTAGGTGTTTTCGGCTCGGGAAAATCCCTCACAGCAGCGACTTTGTTCGCATCGGTACGGATGCATCCATCGCCCACTACATAACCTAAGTACCTAACTTCTTTAAAACAAAATTTACTCTTTTCCACGTTAATGGTAAGGTTAGCCTCACGTAAACATCTAGCGACCTTTTCCTACAAATATAAATGAGACGAAAAATCTACGGAACATACCAACAAATCATCTAAATACACAAACACGGAATCACGTAAAGAAGCGGGTACAACCTTGTCCATAAGTCTACACATTCTTTGCGCTGCGTTACACAGTCCAAACGGCATGACTGTGTATTGGTATAGGGGACGCCCTGGCACTGTAAATGCTGTCTTTTCCCTCGATTTCTTCTCGAGCGGGATCTGCCAAAAGGCATCTTTGAAATCAATCTCCGAAATGAACCTAGTGTTCTGCAGTCGGCTAATGATCCCGTCGATATTTGGCAGTGGATATGCATCTTTGATGGTGCGTTCATTAATCTTTCGTGCGTCGAGGCTCAGGCGCTTCTTTTCTCCCTTTATCACCAGTGACACAGGGGAGCTCCAGCTACTATTGCTCTCCTCTATCACGCCTAAACCACGCATCCTATCAAGCTCTTCAAAAACTAGCTTTTGGATCGCTGGTGATATAGGGTAATGCCTTTGCTTGACTGGGAGGTTTTCATTTGTGACTTCTATCACGTGTTCCTCCACATTCGTTTTCTCTAACCCTAGGACCGCAAATGAGGGAAACTGCGCCTTGACCATCTCCAACGCCACACTTTGCTCTCTTGTCAGAACATGCTGTACCGCTTCAAATGATAAGTGGCCCTCGGCGGGTACAAGTTCTGCAACGCCAGTGTGAGTTGGATGCGATAGAACCCCACGACTAACAACATTCAGATCGAAAGCCTGCCAAAAGTCTACCCTTAAATACACCTCTTGCTGGAGGCCTGGCACGATGAGAAACTCTAGGTCCTTATATATTCCATCCCAGAAGACAGACAGAGTAATAGCACCAACCACTGAAAAGAAACGGTTGTCGCCTTTCATGGTGACAATTGTCGCTACTATTTTATTAATAAGTCTTCTCATATTTTTTTTCTTTGATCGCATCTTCATTATCTTCTTAAAATTTCTATTTTTTTTCTTAGCGAGAAATTCTTCGCAAAAAATTCTTTGTCTAGCTGCTTCGTATTCCAGCTTCCTTTGATGTAGACTTTTTGCCTCGGCTTTCCCTACACATAACTTGACTCTACACGCTTTGTCGTCCGCCCTTTCTAAAATTCTGAAGCTGGGTTGGTCTCCGGGTAGTCTGTTTCCTGGCGAAATTTCCCGGCAATCTCCGCCAGTTGGGAGTTTCCCTTACCCGCTTTGTAAACACAAAAAGACATATCACCCCCACACGCAAAACATACCATATCATGAAAGGACGATTTACAACGATTATCTCTCTTCAATTCGGACGGATTCTTGACAAAAAAATCAACAGGCATTCCACACGAAAAACATAACATGTGGTGAAAGGGGGACGCACAAAACGAATTGGTGGTGGGTTTGGAGTTGCTCAAAGGTTTGGGTTGGTTCGTAGCTCCAGGTACTGGATGGTATGGTTGTTGGTTTGGCCCTCTCAGTTTGGCCGGATTCGTGATCGCCTCCACGGGTTGCCTATTGATCCCCTCATCCCCAGGTGTCACTTCGGGATATTCTAATTCGTTGACCGGTTTGGGACGGGTTCGGTTCTCCTTTATGAGCCGCTCTGCCCTCCTACACTCAGCCTTCAGCTCGCCAACGTGTCAATCTTCGATGCAAAAAATAAGTTCGCAAGGTAGGGTTTCAGGTTGCCCCTAATGATCCCCACTAGCTCCTTCTCCTGTATATTTTTCCGCAGGCGGAATGTCAGGTTATGGACCTCACCGTAGAAGTCGTCGAACCCTTCTTGTGGCTGTTGTTTGCGTTCCATAATTTCTCTTATAATCTCGTAATCGGACTCCGCAGTCTTGAAGTGGGCTAGCAGTTCCGCTTTGAGCTCAAAATACCCGAACTCGGGTTCGTCGGCGTGATCTTCAAGAACTTGCCAGTACCACTTCAAGGCAGAGCCCGTTACGAGGCAATGGAAATCGGTGAAGAGCTGAAAGTGGGATATGTTGTGTTGTTGCCTCAACTTTTCAATCCTAAAAATGAAGCTCTCCACCGTAATTCCCTTAGTCGTCCCGTCAAACTTCACATGCCACTTATCCAGGTCCAACTTCTTCCATCTCGGTGGGTCCTGGGTGTTCCTCTCGCTACCTGAAACCCCCCCTGCTGCACCTGGATTGACACGCTGGTTGGCTGTGTCATTTCTCGCATCCCTAGGCTCGGGTGCAGACGCGCGCTCAGACCGGTGCCCTAACGGTTGTGCCGAGTTCTCCATATCAGCGACGCGGTTGCTGAGGTTTGACACGTTATCCCGGATATGACGGACCTCGTTCATATATTGTGCCATCACCTGGTTTTGCTGTGCCATCATCGCCATTATCTGGCTTAACTGTTCGATGTTGGCGGCTGTGGAACTAGGTCCCCTTCTCCGGGGTTCTGCTGCCCCAGCACCCGCGTTCGCTGGTAGCTCAATCCTCCTAGGGACTGCCCCCCCCCCCCCCCCCAACAGCACCTTGCTCCTCCGTATCCGTCATCTCAAACCGTTGGTCTATTTTCCTGGAAAAACTCGAACTTTTTCCCCCCTCGCAGAAATAGAAACTGTCTGACCTCCTAATCGTAACCGGACGAATCACCTCCTCGCGACTAGTCGAACTAAAAACCCGCGAAGTGCACCTGTTAAAAAAGTATGTTGGCAAAAAATCTACGGGATGGGGTACGCCCGTGTCGATCTGCGTAAAGATTGATCCGACCACCTGGTTCTGCAGCGCTCTGCTCACACTTCTTGTGACCCTCTGGTTCTTGTTGAACAACCCCAATCCACCAGCAACTCGTTCCGGCGCGTCTTCCTCCTCCATACACGACAACAATCGCTCAGGAAAGGAAAACTTTCTTCACCTACAGGGATGTGGTCGCCAAACAGAACTAAATCCCAAATACAGAGTTGGTAGAGCCTAACTATAAAAAGACTCCAACAGTCGCCACTAGTGTGCGAGTTAAGGTTGGGGAAATAAGGGTGGTTAGCAAAAAAATAACGTTCTTCCTTGAGAAAAGAAAACTCGAAGGAATTAAACAAAGAAATCAAAAAGAAAACGGTTTAGAAACTAAAACTTTACACCAGCCCACGGGGGGTTAAAACCGAAGAAAGGATCCTAGATTTAAAATTCAAACAAAGCTCAAAAAAGGAAATTTCAAAAAAAATTTCTTGCTACGCAGTTAAGGGTTGATAAACTCAAGAGTAAAAAAATGTATCCAAAAAAGAAAGAAAAGGAATAAAGTAAAAAACCCAAAAAATAGAAATAAAAGTTTCTTAATATAAAACAGAAATATTAAGCAAAAAAATAAGCTCAGTGGGTTAACCTAAAAATTCAACACCCAAGATATTTCCAATCTAAGGTAATATATAAAAAAATACAACGGAATATGTAGAGATCGAACTCCGTATTTAGGTAAGAAAATTTCAAAAACTCAAAAAGGTATAGAACTCAAAAATACAATAAAATAAAATAATAAAAATTCAATTCCGACTTCAAAACTTCAAAAATAATTCGGAATAAAAAAATAGAAATTCACTAATAAAGTTGTTTAGTAGATAACACCAAAGAACAATTAATGATTAAAACCTATTTCGAAGTAAGCCAAAGGTGATTTTCTCAATAAGGTAACTTAAGAACTAAGTAGAAAAATCCAAAAGAATACAATTCAGAATTTCAAAGTTTGATATTACCTACATACAAACATATGAATCTTGAAAGTAAATCCGAATTCAGAAATTTGTTAAACAACAAAAGTAATAATAAAATGAAATTGCAAAAAAAGTTATATACGTATATATGTATGTGTATAAGTAGTAATGTGTTGATATTTTGTGCTTATGTGTAATTCACCATTTTTTTTTTTTTTTTTTTTTGATGTTGCTTGGTGTGTGTTGGTGTTGCACCTCGGCAAGGTCGTAATGAATGTGAGCTGTCAGTCCGTACTTTGTCTAAGTCCAAGTCAGCTACGTCTCCCCTACAGGTCATGCCAGTTGAGTATGGCACATCAAGTCGAGAGGCCTTGGCCTTAAGCTTAGCTGCCATACTCTGTTGGATTGTCTGTGGCGCAGGCGCACTGTAGGCCTCACGTGCAAACAGTGCTGAACTATTTGCACGGCAGCTTGAACAGTGGCCTGCAACCGAAAACGTCTACCTCCTATCATACTAGCATTACCGTAGAATCCCACTTACTCAAGCGTTGCAACTCTCATAAGGAACGCCTACTGTAAGCTAAGTATCGCCCCTTGTATTTGTTGTAGTGGCACAAATCGTATCGGACTTGTCCAAGCGATGCTGCCACTACAACGGTCGCCTGTCCGGTCATAGAAATAAAGAAGAGTATGAAGGAAACAAAATAGAGGAGGAACTACAAAAAATCTAAATGGAGTAGAGAATTAAAAGTTATGAAAGGCGTAAAGAAAAGGAAATTGCAAAAAAAGTCGAAAACTGAAACCAGTATGAAAAATGAGAAATTGGAAACCAAAACAAAAAACTAAACTGGGCCCCACGTTGGGCGCCATTGTTACATAACTGACTGTTGGGGTAAGGCGGAGGTGGCACTTGGCATGCTGGCAAGGCCCTGCTAGCTCGTCGGACGGGGTGAGTTTTTGCTCACCCGCCTTACCTACAGTTATACAAACAAAAAAGGGTTCATGCCTGAAATCTATGCAAAGAAAAGGAAAGCTGGAAGAAAAGGTCTGTCCGTGTCAGGTGGAGTCATCCCTCCCCTTCTGCGTAAAACCTTGACGCAGCCTTGGGCGTTGCACTGACTCCGGAACTTTAGCAACGCCCCCTTAGCCTGACATGTGTCCGTCCGTTAATGTCCCATGTCCCTAGCCTGTCTAGTCTGTCACCGTCGCCTCACATCCACGACCGCTATATTGCACTCGTGCAACACCCACACCAATTGAACGTTCTTTAGCCGATCATTATGAGATATACTCAACCCATAAACCTAATAAATATGCGAGTTTGAATTTCAACAACAAAAAAAACGTTATAAAAGACGTTTTATTAGTTACTTATCCTAGCGTAAAAGAAAAATTCAAAAAAAAACTTCAATTATATTGATTCTTCCTTAAGACTAAAACTAAAAGATACTTAACTAATGCTAATGTATCGAACCCTACGTTGCGTTCATACAGAGACAGATGTATAGAGGATACGGTGAAAAAAACTTAGGAAGGTTATAGAGAGCTTTTAATTTATTGACAAAAAAAAAAAGGTTTAACGCAAAAACTTTAAATCGAGGGGGAAATCGACAGTAATGGGAATAGAATAAAAAGGTTGACCAAATTTTACTTGAAATTTATTTTACGTAAAAAAACATGAGTATTAAACGAAAAAAAAAAAAAAACAATGAATGAAAGGTTTAACTGAAAATTGCTAAATGTCGTCATGTACCTGATTATCGAGCTGCCACTGTAGCCCGCTCGATTATCACCATCTCCTGGCCTCCAACAAGTTTGCCCTTTATTTTTCTTTTATACAGACATATGTGTATGTTTTTAAGTATGCCCACCTACGTAATATCAATAGCTTAAACGTCTAGCACTTACCGATCAATCCCGCGACGGAGGCGCCTGCGTCGAAGAGAGAGCGCGGCTGCAAAGTGGAGAAGGTGTAACCTAAATACATAAACATACATATGCCCAAGGGAAAAATGCTATATTGGAAAGTCGATCGGTGGAAGAGGTGATAATGAGAGATTACAAAGTTATTCGGGCATGCGGTAGCGGCCCGGATCAAAGAATTTATGCGCGTTAGCGTGAAAAGATAATAATTCCAAAAAAAATATACGAATAAAAAAATATTAAATAATAATAAAAAAATACAAAATTCTATAGTGTGACACCAAATATAACTCGAAATCTGAATTTTTAACTAATATGTAAAAAAAAAACAATTCTAATAGCCTTATAAGAAAATAAAAGCGCATACAACCTAAAGCCACAAAAAAGTGACAAAGAAGATAAAAAAATGTGCTAATGGGGAAAATGAAAAACGTACAAACGTGCAAACAGCAGGTGAAGCCACGAATATAAAAATGTTGCGAAGGTGGAAAAAAATTCGGCAATGTTTAAATGCAAAGTAAAAAAAAATGGCGAAAATGGGAAAGGTAAAAAGTAATGAAAGGTCATAAAAAAAAACAGAAAGCAAGAAAATTAAATATGGATTTGAATTTTTAAGCGAACAAGGGAGACAAAAAAAAAAAAGGTTTAAAAGTGGAGGGATAAAAAGGTAAGGTAGGGGAATAATAGGCCAATAAATGGCAAGTGAAATATTGAAAAGATAAAAAAAAAAAATTAGAAGAGATAAGGAAACGGAGTGAAAAATTTGAATTTTGAATTTCAAAATAAAAAGTTAATACGGATACAAACAAATTCAAGGAAGGAAATCTAATAAGAACTAGAATTAACTTAAATTTAAAACAAACATAAAAAATTAAGATTATAAATCAAATTAAACAGATTCAGTGTAGCGAGATGGGAATTAAGATTAACAAAAATTCTCTGATAAGTTCCAGCAAAATACAAATGAAATATCAAAAAAAGAAACTATTATAAACTCCGGCAGCGGCGCACGAACAGTTCTGCTGCTCCCTTTTGCCTCTCTCCACGCGTTTGCTTCTCTCCTCCAATCGGTTATTGCTATGCTCCAATTTATGATCGCGGTGCCAGGACAGGTGCGACAAGATGCCCCTCTACTCCTTTGACGTATAGCCTGGCACCGTCTGTATGTTTCCCCTTCCTCGATATTCAATACTACCCCGCTTTTTGCTTGTTTTTGGTGTCTGTGTGTGTGCGTGCGTGTCGTGGCACTAATGATGGTGGCTGGTGTGGCAAGTTTAAACCTTTGTACCGCAATCTGAATAGGCAAGGGAAAAGAATTTTAGGGACTAGGGTCATGCTGACAACGAAACCAGACATTAGGGTACATGTGGACTTATTATATTTATTGACTTTCATCGTGTTATGTTATTTTATTATTATTATTTATTTGCTTTTATTTAATTATTCCATTATACCTATTTATTTCATTTTATTTATTTATTTGATTTTATTTATTTTACTTAATTTTATCTGTATATTTAATGTTATCTAGGTATTAGATATTACTCAAATGTTGGACTTTATGTATTTATGTATGTTATTTTATTTTATTTTATTTTATTTTATAATTTTTGTTAATTTATTTTAATTTAATTTTACTTTTAACTTTCATTATTTTATTTAATTTCATTACTTCATAGTATCTTCGCATTTAATTTTATTTATTTATTCAATTTTGTGAATTTTAGGTATTTCATTTTATTTTATTTAATTTGCATTTTAACAATTTAATTTATGTTCACGAATAGTCCACACGCACCAGGGACTGGGGAAGGGGGTTTCACTGACTCACCTGAATAGGGTACAGGACACCGAGTTTTTTTTTTGTGTGCCGGTGCTTAACGGGCCAATAACGCGGTTAGCAACAACCGTAAACCGAAACTTCACAAAGGACTAAATTTCCACTTAAAACAACTTTAGTAGCTTCCGCACTCACTTGCATGTACTTTACATTTGAGACATGCCCTGTCATCGTTTGGCGATCGTACCCCATAGATCGAAAGCGTTTCTTTCTCACCACTTTCACTCAAGAACGAAAGATACCAATACATACAATCCTATTTTGGCGGGAAACGACAGACATAAACTTTCACGAACAAACTTCACGCATACTAACAGATACATGTTCGAACATCTATGTGTTTGCTTTCTACCAGTTACTAACACATGTGAACGTAGCTATGCTGGTATATGCACACAGATATATACGTAGATGTTTGAACATCCTTACCATCGCCTTAACCCACTGGCTGCCGCTACAGGTGGACCAGGGGTGACCCTAGAATTTGTTTGTACAATATGGGTATCAAAAGAAAGGTGTTAATGAGTATTTTAAAAGGGAGTAATCCTTATTTCCATAGGTGGACGCCGTTTCGAGATATCGCCATAAAGGTGGATCAGGGGTGGCCCTAGAATTTGTTTGTACAATATGAGTATCAAAATAAAGGTGCTAATGAGTATTTTAAAAGGGAGTAATCCTTAGTTCCATAGGTGGACGCCGTTTCGAGATATCGCCATAAAGGTGGGCCAGGGGTGACTCTAGAATTCGTTTGTGCAATATGGGTATCAAACGAAAGGAGTTAATGAGTATTTTAAAAGGGAGTGGGCCTTAGTTCTATAGGTGGACCATCGCCTTAACCCACTGGCTGCCGCTACAGGTGGACCAGGGGTGACCCTAGAATTTGTTTGTACAATATGGGTATCAAAAGAAAGGCGTTAATGAGTATTTTAAAAGGGAGTAATCCTTATTTCCATAGGTGGACGCCGTTTCGAGATATCGCAATAAAGGTGGAGCAGGGGTGACTCTAGACTTTGTTTGTACGATATGGGTATCAAACGAAAGGTGCTAATGAGTATTTTTAAAAGGAGTGGGCCTTAGTTCGATAGGTGTTCGCCTTTTCGAGATATCGCCATAAAGGTGGACAGGGGTGACTTTAGAATATGTTTGTACGATATGGGTATCAAATGAAAGGTGTTAATGAGTATTTTAAAAGGGCGTGGGTCTTAGTTCTATAGGTGAACGCTTTTTCGAGATATCGCCATAAAGGTGGACCAGGGGTGACTCTAGAATGAGTTTGTACGATATGGGTATCAAATTAAAGGTATTAATGAGAGTTTTAAAAGGGAGTGGTGTGAAGGCGTTTTCCAGATATCGACCAAAATGTGGACCAGGGTGACCCAGAACATCATCTGTTGGATACCGCTAATTTATTTATATATGTAATACCTGCCAAGATTTTGAGGGTTTTAATTTCGCCCTGCAGAACTTTTTCATTTTCTTCTACTTAATATGGTAGGTGTCACAACCATTTTATAAAGTTTTTTCTAAAGTTATATTTCGCGTCAATAAAACAATCCAATTACCTTACCATGTTTCATCCCTTTTTTCGTATTTGGTATAGAATTATGGCATTTTTTTGCATTATACTCAGTTGAGCAGAGCTCACAGAGTATATTAACTTTGATTGGATAACGGTTGGTTGTACAGGTATAAAGGAATCGAGATAGATATAGACTTCCATATATCAAAATCATCAGTATCGAAAAAAAATTCGATTGAGCCATGTCCGTCCGTCCGTTCGCCCGTTAACACGATAACTTGAGTAAATTTTGAGGTATCTTGATGAAATTTGGTATGTAGGTTCCTGGGCACTCATCTCAGATCGCTATTTAAAATGAACGATATCGGACTATAACCACGCCCACTTTTTCGATATCGAAAATTTCGAAAAATCGAAAAAGTGCGATAATTCATTACCAAATATGGATTAAGCGATGACACTTGGTAGGTGAGTTGAACTTATGACGTAGAATATAAAACTAGTAAAATTTTGGACAATGGGCGTGGCACCGCCCACTTTTAAAAGAAGGTAATTTAGAAGTTTTGCAAGCTGTAATTTGGCAGTCGTTGAAGATATCATGGTGAAATTTGGCAGGAACGTTACTCTTATTACTATATGTCTGCTTAATAAAAACTAGCAAAATCGGAGAACGACCACGCCCACTTTTTAAAAAAAATTTTGTTTAAATTCAAATTTTAAAAGAAAAGTTAATATCTTTACAGTATATAAGTAAATTATGTCAACATTCAACTCCAGTAATGATATGGTGCAACAAAATACAAAAATAAAAGAAAATTTCAAAATGGGCGTGGTTCCGCCCTTTTTCATTTAATTTGTCTAAAATACTTTTAATGCCATAAGTCGAACAAAAATTTACCAATCCTTGTGAAATTTGGTAGAGGCTTAGATTCTAGGACGATAACTATTTTCTGTGAAAAAGGGCGAAATCGGTTGAAGCCACGCCCAGTTTTTATACACAGTCGACCGTCTGTCCTTCCGCTCGGCCGTTAACACGATAACTTGAGCAAAAATCTATATATCTTTACTAAACTCAGTTCACGTTCTTATCTGAACTCACTTTATATTGGTGTAAAAAATGGCCGAAATCCGACTATGACCACGCCCACTTTTTCGATATCGAAAATTACGAAAAATGAAAAAAATGCCATAATTATATACCAAATACGAAAAAAAGGATGAAATATGGTAATTGTATTGGTCTATTGACGCAAAATATAACTTTTGAAAAAAACTTGGTAAAATGGGTGTGACACCTACCATATTAAGTAGAAGAAAATGAAAAAGTTTTGCAGGGCGAAATCAAAAGCCCTTGGAATCTTGGAAGGAATACAGTTCGTGGTACCCGACATATGATGTTCTGGATCACCCTGGTCCACATTTTGGTCGATATCGCGAAAACGCCTCCACATATACAACTAAGGGCCACTCCCTTTTAAAACCCTCATTAATACCTTTAATTTGATACCCATATCATACAAACACATTCTAGAGTCACCCCTGGTCCACGTTTATGGCGATATCTCGAAAAGGCGTCCACATATAGGACTAAGGCCCACTCCTTTTTAAAATACTCATTAACACCTTTCATTTGATAGCCATATCGTACAAAAAAATTCTAGAGTCACCCCTGGTCCACCTTTATGGCGATATTTCGAAAAGGCGTCCACCTATAGAACTAAGGTCCACGCCCTTTTAAAATACTCATTAAAACCTTTCATTTGATACCCATATTGTACAAACGCATTCTAGAGTCACCCCTGGTCCACTTTTATAACGATATTCCGAAAAGGCGTCCACCTATAGAACTAAGGCCCACTCCCTTTTAAAACATTTATTAGCACCTTTCGTTTGATACCCATATTGTACAAACGCTTTCTAGAGTCAACCCTGGTCCACTTTTATAACGATATTCCGAAAAGGCGTCCACATATAGAACTAAGGCCCACTCCCTTTTAAAATACTCATTAACACCTTTCATTTGATACCCATATAGTACAAACAAATTCTAGAGTCACCCCTGGTCCACGTTTATGGCGATATCTCGAAAAGGCGTCCACACATAGAACTAAAGCCCACTCCTTTTTAAAATACTCATTAACACCTTTCATTTGATACCCATATCGTACAAACAAATTCTAGAGTCGCCCCTGGTCCACCATTATGGCGATATTTCGAAAAGGCGTCCACCTATAGAACTAAGGCCCACGTCCTTTTAAAATTCTCATTAACACCTTTCATTTGATACCCATATCGTACAAACAAATTCTAGAGTCACCCCTGGTCCACGTTTATGGCGATATCTCGAAAAGGCATCCACCTATAGAACTAAGGCCCACGCCCTTTTAAAATACTCATTAACACCTTTCATTTGATACCCATATAGTACAAACAAATTCTAGAGTCACCCCTGGTCCACCTTTATGGCGATATTTCGAAAAGGCGTCCACCTATAGAACTAAAGCCTACGCCCTTTTAAAATACTCATTAACACCTTTCATTTGATACCCATATAGTACAAACAAATTCTAGAGTCACCCCTGGTCCACCTTTATGGCGATATTTCGAAAAGGCGTCCACCTATAGAACTAAGGCTCACGCCCTTTTAAAATACTCATTAACACCTTTCATTTGATACCCATATCGTACAAACAAATTCTAGAGTCACCCTGGTCCACCTTTATGGCGATATTTCGAAAAGGCTTCCACCTATAGAACTAAGGCCCACGCCCTTTCAAAATACTCATTAACACCTTTCATTTGATACCCATATCGTACAAACAAATTCTAGAGTCACCCCTGGTCCACCTTTATGGCGATATCTCGAAAAGGCATCCACCTATAGAACTAAAGCCCACGCCCTTTTAAAATACTCTTTAACACCTTTCATTTGATACCCATATCGTACAAACAAATTCTAGAGTCACCCCTGGTCCACCTTTATGGTGATATTTCGAAAAGGCGTCCACCTATAGAACTAAGGCCCACTCCCTTTTAAAATACTCATTAACACCTTTCATTTGATACCCATATTGTACAAACGCATTCTAGAGTCACCCCTGGTCCACTTTTATAACGATATTCCGAAAAGGCGTCCACCTATAGAACTAAGGCCCACTCCCTTTTAAAACACTTATTAACACCTTTCGTTTGATACCCATACCGTACAAACAAATTCTAGAGTCACCCCTGGTCCATCTTTATGGCGATATCTCGAAACGGCGTCCATCTATAGAACTTAGGCCCACGCCCTTTTAAAATACTCATTAATACCTTTCATTTGATACCCATATCGTACAAGCAAATTCTAGAGTCAGACAAGGTCCACCTTTACGGCGATATCCCTAAATCCTAAATATCCATCTATAGAACTATGGCCCACTTCCTCTTAAAATACTCTTTAATACCTTCCATTTTATACACATGTCATACAAACACATTCCAGGGTTACCCTAGGTTCTTTTTACAACATGGTGATTTTCCCTTACTTTGTCTCCACAGCTCTCAACTGAGTATGTAATGTTCGGTTATACCCGAACTTAGCCTTCCTTACTTGTTTTTCGTAATTTTCGATATCGAAAAAGTGGGCGTGGTCATAGTCGGATTTCGTTCATTTTTCATACCAAGATAAAGTGAGTTCAAGTAAGCACGTGAACTAAGTTCATTAAAGATATGTCGATTTGTGCTCAAGTTATCGTGTTAACGGCCATGTGGAAGGACAGACGGACGACTGTGTATAAAAACTGGGCGTGGCATCAACCGATTTCGCCCATTTTCACAGAAAACAGTTAACGTTATAAAATCTATGCCCCTACCAAATTTCAAAAGGATTGATTAATTTTTGTTCGACTTATGGCGTTAAAAGTATCCTAGACAAATTAAATGAAAAAGGGCGGAGCCACGCCCATTTTGAAATTTTCTTTTATTTTTGTATTTTGTTGCACCATATCATTACTGGAGTTGAATGTTCACAAAATTTACTTATATACTGTAAAGATATTAACTTTTCTTTTAAAATTTGAATTTAAAAAAAAATTTTTTTAAAAAGTGGGCGTGGTCGTTCTCCGATTTTGCTAGTTTTTATTAAGCAGACAAATAGTAATAAGAGTAACGTTCCTGCCAAATTTCACCATGATATCTTCAACGACTGCCAAATTACAGCTTGCAAAAGTTTTAAATTACCATCTTTTAAAAGTGGGCGGTGCCACGCCCATTTTCCAAAATTTTACTAATTTTCTATTCTGCGTCATAAGTTCAACTCATCTACCAAGTTTCGTCGCTTTAGCTGTCTTTTGTAATGAATTATCGCACTTTTTCGGTTTTTCGAAATTTTCGATATCGAAAAAGTGGGCGTGGTTATAGTCCGATATCGTTCATTTTAAATAGCGATCTGAGATGAGTGCTCAGGAACCTACATACCAAAGATACCTCAAAATTTACTCAAGTTATCGTGTTAACGGACGGACGGACGGACGGACGGACATTGCTCAATCAAATTTTTTTTCGATCCTGATTATTTTGATATATGTAAGTCTATATCTATCTCGATTCCTTTATATATGTACAACCAACCGTTATCCAATCAAACTTAATATACTCTGTGAGCTGTGCTCAACTGAGTATAAAAATGTTAGAAAATTTGCCAACCAGTGGGAAAAATAATTTCACTTGCAAAGTGTGCCAACACCCTTGTCAAAAGCAAATGTCAAATTCTTCTTCTTATGATTTGCTTGGAACAAAATTGGGGAGTTGGCTACTTTTCAATATCAGATGGCGCGAGTGTCGCTCATTCTACCATTCTCCATAAAAATAAGTGCAATCCACTCATAATGCATAAGCATGTGTTAAATTCATCTATATGAAAAACTGCTTGTGTCGGAGCTATAGTGCTTGTTCTGTCAACCATGGGTAATTTTGACACTACATTCAGAGTGAAAATCTCGTTCCACACTGGTTTGACACTTTGGTCAGCGGAAACGGCAGTGCGTTAGAAAAAGACGTGTCAAACAACAACTAAATATTACAATACCAAAATTTCATTAAGAAAAGTCAACCCGTTATTTTCTCATTTTCTATACGTTTCGCGACCGTTGCATTCGGAACATTTACTTTTAAATTAAGGCAATATTTTCAAATGGGATTTTTTTTAAAAAAGTGGGAAACGGGAAAATAGCACCATTTCAAGTTTAGTAAAACCAGTGGTACTAATCATTTTTCTATGTTAGCCACCTAGATATTGACCAAAGTTTGGACCTGGATGACCTTAAGATATTTTACGCCATGGAAGGAGATGCTGAGAATATTTAGATATGACGCTTTTCATTAGTATATAGCAACCGGTTGTGGAGACCTCGTCCAAAGTAAAATAAAAAAAAAAAAAAAAACAGAAGAGATTTAGAAAACGTACGAAAAACTTGCTGGTTAGGGTCTTTGTGAATTAAGGTGATTTATTGGTGCATATGTGAACATAAGGCTATAAAAATGGTTGGTAAATCATTTTTTAAATCGGATAACGGGCGAACGTATCGAAAAGGCCTTGAAGAATTTTGTAGCTATAAACGGATATTTTTGGGAAACCTAAGCGGACGTTGCCCGCGACTGGGTATAGAGAATATTTGCTGATCTCAGGTTCAAGTGATATCGAAAATACTTTTAAAAAAGGCCTCCATTGGGCATTTTGCCGTGTATACGCTGATCGGAGTCTACATATATGTACATGCAGGTTCGCCAATTAGTAGGTAACGCTTAAAAACAGCACACCACACAATTGGAGGAGAACCTCGACATTAATCCCCTCAAAGGTATATAGCGCCAAGTTTGTTTCTGTATAAAAAATTAAGACAAGTGACCTCGACCTACAGGTGTTTGGAAGTTTTGTATCATCTGAAGTGATTTGATAAATAAAAGATGTTAAAAAAATGTTAATATAAATGGACCAGAAGGAACGAAAAATGTATCTTTAAATAAAGATATAATCTTGCTGAGTGCAATAAATAAACTTTCGATATAATCTTTACATAATCTTTTACCTTTCTAAAAATAGAGCCCAAAGTTTCAGGCCTGTGGTTTATCGGGAAGTTCTTAAAAACTTGAAAGGAAAATTTCCAACAAGTTTTGTTGTTATATTATTGATGTATTAAATTAAGGATGTATTAAAGCCTAAACGGTACCGATGAAAGAATTTAGCAGTTCCCGAGTCCCTCTCTAGCTTTCCGGGAATTTACTCAAAAATGGATAGCAGGATTCTCTAATTTTGTATGGAAATTGGTGGAAAAACGTCAACCGAAACTGATATATGTACTTAAAAGAAGTAAAAAAAATCTTAAAAGAAACATCTATTTACATACATACATAAGTATGTATTTACACTTACGCATATACGTACCTTTGGTGAAAAAATATTCAGGTAGAGACAATCTTCATCCATGTCCATGATACCTTTAGTGTCACCTGTATAGCGTACTGGTTGTGGGCACGCTGGTCCAAAATCAACAGCCTGCAGTAATTGCCATCCACGATGCAAGCGTGGTGGTTTAAACCGTCCTTCGAAGGTCGGTGGTAAAGCATACGGGATACCCAAAAAAACTGAACATTCGCCCATAACTCGATCGACGGTAGAATGGTATGGACGATAGAATGATTTGGGATCTGGATTATCATACATATATACTTTAAAACCTTGTACTTGTCCATAGTTGGTTGTAACAAATACATCACGATCTAATGTGAGAGAATCTCGTCGCTGTTTTCCTTGCAAATCTTCACGCCAACCTGCTAAAATTCCGGGGAATGGAGTATGTGCCGCATTAGGATTATTCTGTTAAACAAAGAAAAAAGGTTAAAAAAAGGAAAGCCTTACATTAGAAAAAAATTAGGCAAATTATAAAAATTTAATATGACATACATTAGTTGTAGGTCTAAACAGTCGAGAATACAAAAACTGCACAATCAGAATTTCGAATAGGCCCTCAATGTCTGGAGTTAAGGTGCGTGCACAATAAGCGGGAACAACCTTTTCTTGTGTTGTGGGCGGAATATCAGCACAAAACACAGTCCATAAACCTTCCGTATTGATTTACCGTCTCTGGCTTTCATCTTGTCACTCCTAATTATGGTTCTTACAAGATCGTGTTTATCTTTCATTTCTCTCTCAAAAACATCAGTGGACTTCCTGGAATTTCTTCCCAAATCGGCATTTATCCGAAACTTCAAATCAGCTGGCAGTCGAAGGCCATTGCCAAAATTTACCTTTGCAGGAGTCTGACTCGTTGTCTTATGCACTTCCGATCGATAGGCCATCAAGAATAATATGTGTGTCTCAATCGTTATTGAACTAGTCCACTAACTTTCTTAGGTGCTCTTCCGAGGTTCTATTAAATTGTTTCTCCATACCATCAAACTGAGGATGCAGTGCAGTTGTTCGAGTTTTCCGAATGCCAAATGCTTTGCACATTGAAACACAGCTGATTCAAAATTCCTTGTTGTTGTTGTTGTAGCGATAAGGACACTCCCCGAAGGCCTTGGGGAGTCTTATCGAGTTGATGGTCCTTTTCCCGATGCAGATCCGGTACGTTCCGGTACCAAGCCCGACCATCTCGGGAACGATTTGTTATGACCACATGCGACCTTCTAGGCCTTCCCGCACTCCCACCCCCTAGATCCATGAGGAGTTTGGGGTCGCCAGAGCATCGGCTGTTAATGAAACAGGATTCGCCACAGATAGGTGAGGTTGACAATTGGGTTTAAAGAAGCTATGTATTGCGCTGGCAACCTGAAAGGGATGCGCTACACAAACCCCTTGAAACTGGTATTTTAGTCGCCTCTTACGACAGGCATACCTACCGCGGGTATATTCTAACCCCCTAATCCGCTTGGGGTTCCTTCGTTGGTCAGAGTGTAATTGGTGCACCAAACCTTGCTACGCAATTATTTGTAATCACTTCTACTATGGTTTCCGCTTCTTGATTCGGAATAGGGTATACGTCCAGCCAATAGCTGAAGAAATCTATAACCACCAGTATGTATTTGGTTTCGTATTTGCTGGTAGAGAATGGACCAGCTGCATCCATGGTAATCTTCTCAAATAGCGCACCTGGTTGTATTCCTTCATCTGGCCATGACGTCGCAGTTGGCAGTCCACCCTTTGACCGACTGTCTACAACCAATCCAATGGAGTATTTGCTTTATGTTTTGCTTTATAAGTCTTCGTGATTCCAATTGACCTCCACTTAGACCTTTATGTAACTCACTGAGAACATCAGGGATCCTCTTCCTTGGACAACTATCAGTTTCCTCTTACATTGGCCATCCTAACTCCTTGAGGGGGTACGCGAAATTGCAAATATGCAGTTTTTGTATACTCGACTAGAGCTACCTCTTGAGAAATTGATTGCAAAGAGTATATTTTTACCGTCACGCAGTGAAATTCGATTGTAGAAAGTTCTGATTCTGCTCTTTGTTTTCTTCAATCTTTGAGTTATCGCTCGCTTGAAACGAGAAAATTCTTCAACATTCGCTTCGTTCGAGATTCGGTGAAAAGTTTTTGACATACCAAATCCCTAGTTACGTATTATCGCTGGGTCCAACTTTCATACGTACATCTTTGGGAGACATCACGGTTTCTATAAATAGGTTCGTTTTTTACTTGCAATATAAACACAAGTTTCAGAGATTTTCTGGCTATCTGACGCCTATTGGTGACACCAAGGAAATTTAATTCGTTTTGCCCTAGCATTTCCAGCGGCTGGTTCCGATAAGAACCCCTTTTTGGGCCGGAGCACCATCATACATACGCACAACATGGCCTAGCCAGCGTAGCCATTGTTTTAATTCGCTGGACTATGTTCATTTTTGCTAAAGCTCGTACAGCCTTTTTGTAAATAGGTTGATTAACTCTTTGAAATAAATGTTTTGAAAATCTAATGAGCTCAGCAGATATAATTTGTTACCGTCACGACGAACGCCATTTTCCATTAACATCACGTACGTGGTGTAAAGTGAGACACATAACGAGTACTTAGCATAAAAATTGTAAATTCCATTATCAAAATAATAATAGTTAGCCAACTAAGAGCATTGCTTAATTTAACAGTCGCGTACTTAAAATCTCAAAAAATAAAAATAGATAAATTGTAACATAGGTGACGTGGCTGACTTATGTCAAAAGTAGAAAATTGGCAAAGTATGACTCAGGCAACGTTTGATACGTTGCCTATCTGGCGTTTAAATAAACACAGCCAACTCTGCAGTCCGCTTTTTCCTTTCCGCCAAGTAAGTGACGTATTGTACCTGTTTAAGCCATAGTTAAAGCTAGATATTAGTTAACATCCCGTCGCAAAGATCCTGAGCCAGATAAATATTTTTGCATGTAAATGCAAAAACAACGATTTGAGGCAGTTAATCCAGATAGAAGGCTGGTTCAGTTTGTGAGCCAGATTGGCAGAAATACACTCGGCGCTTACCAAACATTACCGAGGGGCGACCCCGCTTTGAAAAATTTTCTTCTAATTGAAAAAACTTGTTTCTAAAGTTTTGATGTTGCTTTGCCGGAGCGTGTATTGGTAACCACAACTACGTGCGTGGGAGGTTGCAATTTTGTAGCTCAATGAGAAGTTACTTAAAACTGGATCGCATGATGTAGCATTATGCGTCATACTCACCTATGTAATACACTTGCGGCATTACGCATCATGAACTTCTATGCCAAATACATTTTAGTAATAATCATATTACAATATTATACAACATAAATTATTGAACTAACCCAGCGGTTAGCTAACATCAATGGAATACCGAATATGAAACCCTTGTCCGTTCACAGCTAATAAATTCTGCTTATTATTTACATACAACTAATAATGGGAATTAACCAAATACTCACATTGATCTGCTGACTTTGCAAACATGCATACAAACCTACATGTATGCATAGCATTAACCAAATTACTCGCATTGATGTGCTGACGTTGCAAGCAGGCATACAAATCTACATGTATGCAAGCAGGCATACAAATCTACATGTATACAAAGCATGTATACAAACCTACATGTATGCATACCCCATTACCAATGTACATATTTTTAGTTTATTAGTATTAAGATAATTATGAATGTATAGGTTAAGTAAATAACTATAAAAGGGAAAGAATTTATTTAATAAAAAGAATTAATGTTTGACTACCAAACCTTTCACATCTTTTATTCCAAATCAAACATTTCATGGCGATCCTGCCAGCCTGATCTTTGATTAGCTGAAAAATTTGCTATTAAGCAAAATTAGCTAGATCTTGCTGGAGGAAGAATCCTGCCAGTTCAGATCAAAAATTGGCACAACTGCTAAAAAGGATCTGACTGCCCAAGTAAAAAGTTTTTATTTAAAGAAAGGAAAAAGGAGAAAAAAGGACATTTAAACAAAGCAGCCTTTAATGTCATTATGGCAGCACCCAAAAATCTAATATTGGCACCGTTGCAGTACAATTAAACTCTTGGCTGTAAACAAAAGGTACTACTATATGGCATCAATTAAGATATTATCAAGGAAAGCCGTTTTTCGGCAAGGATTTGGCAAACTAAGTTGAAAAATATTTGGTGGTAACACAACGGGATCGAAGGACACCTTTTAATTGGCACAAGTTAACAACAAAACGAAATCAGAAACATTTCATTAATATAAGTTTTAGAAACAAATTGGGCGGCCTTTACGGACGCTAAACCATTAGCAAAAGCAAGAGTTTTTGCTTAGGATTTTTTTTTTTTAAATAGAACTTGTAAAAAAAATAAATAATGTAAAATTTAAACTAAAACAAAAGTATGTACGAACAATTTCTTTTGAACTTGAAAAAAAAAATTGATCTAATTTGTTAAAATTTGAAGTAAAATTTTTATGGAAAGAAAAAGTAGGAGGAAAATTAAAATTTCTTATTAAAAAAAAAAAAGAGAAAAAGCTCAGCTATCTCCTTAAGTATACAAGAAATAAAAACTGAGAAAGATTTTCATAAAATCTTTAAAAAGTACGAAGATACCATTAAGGAATTTATAAAAATCGTAGAAGTTAAAATAAATAAAACAACTAAGCAAGGTCCAACACCGATTACAATAGAGGAATATCGGCGACGGAACAAAATTTACAAGAAGGAAGAAATTCCTATAATACCTTCCCCGACAATAATAAGAAAAAGAAAACGGGGAGGTAAACAATTTAAAAAAAAGAAGGAAATAGCTGAAACTTTTAAACTATTAAATATTACAACCAATAAGGAAGATAGAATAAAATTAAAAGAAAAAATTAGAGAATTAAGAAATAAAAAATAAATAATACAAATGAACGTAAAAATTTTCTTAATAAATTGGAATGATTAGGTCACCCTTATAAAAACCCTTCAAATTTAGAATATTTTTTTTTTCCCATGCTTCCCCAAGCGCTATCCGAAGAAAAACTTAAGGCAGAAAAAGCATACAAGTGCATAAATAAAAACATCACGATAAAGCCAGAAACTATAGTGAAACATTTAAACACGATCACTAAATAATATAGGACAGGTAATCAACAGGGTAAATAATATACTCCCCAAAGAACACCAAGCAGAAGCATACCAATTCTTTTCCCACGTACGAGACAAATTAGTATCCTCTTTAGCTAGATACAACATAGAAATAATTATACCAACTACAGTAGAAGAAAAACTCCAAATTGACTTTAACTCAGTTCTAACTGAATTGTCCCAAATTCGCACCCCATCACCAGCATTGAGTCACACTTCGTCAGTAGAAGAAAATAAACCACTAGAATTCCCACTCATAAATATCACAATGCCACAAACCGTAGTAGAATTCATCAAAACCGCCTCATCAGTACTGCCAGAGTTTGACGGCAAGCCTGAAAATTTGCATAGTTTCTTAGATGCCCTCGATATCCTCGACCAAATCAAGGATAATCATGAAGCCATAGCTATAACCATGATAAAGACTAAGCTAAAAGGCACGGCGAGAAATTTTATAAGTAACGAGAATACAATCGCACAAATAAAACTAAGGTTAAAAACTGCAATCAAAGGCGAATCAGTAGAAGTTTTGACAGCAAAAACTCCTGAATATACAACAGCGTGGCAAAACTGCAAATCAATACACTGAAGAGATAGAAAAGATAACTAGGTCATTGGAGGTAGCCTATATCTCGGACGGATTAAACCCAGAGTTGGCAACGAGATATGCTACCCAAGCAGCAGTCAAAGCTATGTGCAAGAACTGCTCCAATGATAAAGTGAAAATGATTATGCAAGCGGGAACGTTCACAACAATGAACGACGCAATTTCAAAAATGTCCACAGGAAAGACCGCGAGAGCGGAAATGGAGGCGGCCTCGCGTTTATTATACACCACTCTGTGCAATATCATATATTTGATCCTGGCATCGACCGCAGTGACAATGTCTTAGAACGTCAAGGCCTATCTGTCCGGTCAGGCGATGCAAATCTAGAAATCATCAACATCTACATCCCTCCTGTCACCTGTTGCCCCAGTGGATACCGCCCTAATATCGAGGCCTTACTCACTGGCAACAATCGCATTATCTTAGGTGATTTCAATGCCCATCACGACCTATGGCATTCAAACTTGCGGGCGGACAGTAGGGGTGAGATGTTGGCGGATCAAATAGACGAAACGACGTTCTGCACAATAAACGGAGACGCCCCCACACGTATGGTAGGAAGCTGTCATAGCTCGCCAGATATCTCAATCGTGAGCGCAGAACTCGTAAACTGCGTCAACTGGCAGCCGATGGTAACATTGGCATCCGACCACCTGCCCATACTTATTTCGTTCGAGCGTACCGCCGACTTCATCGTCACCGAAAAACGCACTTTCATAAACTTCAAAAAAGGAAAGTGGGAAGAATATAAATCTGCAACAGACAGCAGCTTTGCTGCCCTCCCTATCCCGACTGATGCCCGCCAAGGGGAGCGTGCCTTCCGTAAGGTCATTGAATCCGCCTCGGCACATTTCATTCCCGCCGGGAGAATTCCCGAAATCCGGCCCACTTCCCGGCGGAGGCCGCGAGCTTAGCGAGGGAACGCGACCTTATAAGACAGCTTGACCCAGGCGACCCCCAAATAAGGGATATAAACCAACGCATCAGATTGCTTGTGGACGAACACAAGCGGGCGAAATGGGAAGAGCACCTAAGAGGTTGTAACCTCTCTACCGGTGTAGGTAAACTTTGGTCCACCGTAAAGTCCCTATCGAATCCGACTAAGCACAAAGACAAAGTTTCCATCGCCTTTGGCGATAAGGTGCTGTCGGACGCGAAAAAATGCGCGAGCGCTTTCTGCCGACAATATATAATGCATCCTACGGTCGACAAAGATAGACGGAGAGCCAATAGACACGCACATAAACACAAACTCAGCGCGTCACCAATTACCATCACCGCTAGAGAGGTTGAGGACGCCATTGGTCGCGCTAAGCCATCCAAAGCAGTGGGCCCAGACGGCATAGCCATGCCGATGCTTAAAAACCTAGGGAAAGAGGGTTTTAAATATTTAGCGCATGTCTTCAACCTGTCTCTTTCCACTTTTGTCATACCCGAGAAATGGAAAATGGCCAAGGTGGTCCCGCTACTAAAGCCTGGGAAACCAGCTAACGTAGGTGAGTCATATCGTCCGATATCTCTCCTATCACCAGTGGCAAAGACGCTTGAAGCCATTTTGCTCCCTTATTTCCAAGCACATTTGCAGCTAGCCCCTCATCAGCATGGCTTCAGAAAACTCCATAGCACTACCTCCGCGCTAAATGTCATTAGCACCCAGATAAATTGCGGTTTGAATCAATATCCCCACCATAGAACAGTACTCGTAGCGTTAGACCTATCAAAAGCTTTTGATACGGCCAACCATGGCTCGTTACTGCAAGACCTGGAAGGGTCCACCCTTCCCCCATGTCTTAAAAGGTGGACCGCAAATTATCTGGGTGGTCGGCAGGCATCGGTGCAATTCAGAAACGAAACATCAAAACAAAGGAGAATTAAACAAGGGGTGCCACAGGGTGGTGTCCTATCCCCGCTTTTGTTTAATTTCTACATATCTAAGCTACCTTCACCACCGGAAGGAGTCACAATCGTTTCCTACGCCGATGACTGCACAATAATGGCCACAGGCCCAGGCCCAAAGATCGATGAGCTATGCAATAAAATAAACGGCTATCTCCCTGATCTCTCCAGTTTTTTCGCCTCGCGAAACCTGGCATTGTCACCGACTAAATCTTCCGCGACCTTATTTACAACATGGACGCCCCAAATGTCGACCATATTGAACATCCACGTCGATGGCACTACGCTACCGACTGTCCTACACCCCAAAATCTTGGGTGTGACGTTTGATCAGGATCTACATTTTGGTGCGCACGCAACCGCAATTGTTCCAAGAATTCAGAGCCGTAATAAAATCCTCAAATCCCTTGCTGGCAGTACCTGGGGAAAAGATAAAGAAACGCTCTTGACCATATACAAAGCAATTAGCCAGCCGATTATGTGCTACGCGTCACCCATATGGTCGCCAAGCCTAAAATCATCCACTGGAAGAAACTACAGGCCTGCCAAAATACTGCTCTCAGAATCGCCACGGGCTGTCTTCTTATGTCCCCAGAACACCATCTGCATAATGAGGCGAGAATACTCCCCATCAGGGAGAGAAATGAGATGCTGACCAAACAGTTTCTGTTGAATACCCAGAAACCTGGGCATCCCAACAGACATCTGATTGACGAACCAGCACCGCCTAGGGGCCTAAGGAGTCATCTCCGTAAGCATTTTGAGGAAATACGGCACCTGAGAACCCAGCCGTATGAAGCGGAAAAACACAAGCAGGTCCTTGGTGAACTCCATAGACAGGCGTCGGACCTTTATGTCCGGAATTGCCCGGTGAATCCAGTACTTGAAGAAAAATATCCAGAACTCGCAGAAGAGGAACGCATACTCCCCAGGGAAACGCGTGTCACTCTTGCTCAACTTCGTTCTGGATACTGTAACAGGTTAAACTCTTACCTATCCAGAATCAACCCCGACATACAAAATGTATGCCCTGCTTGCAATGTGTCCCCACATGACACCAACCATCTCTTTAATTGTAATGTGGAACCAACGCCTCTAACACCCCTTTCCTTATGGTCCACCCCTGTTGAAACGGCAAGTTTCCTTGGACTCCCGTTAGAGGATATTGATGACAATTTGTGATCGGTCGCGGCTATTAGGTGGGGCGAGCATTGCTACAACAACAACAACAACAACAACGCAATTTCAAAATTCACAAACAGCTGCACGGAAGTCACAGGCAGCTCGAACACAATTCTAAATGTACGGCAACAAAATCAATATCGAAGTAATTTCCGTGGAGGTTACCGAAGTAACAACTATGGGAATTACCGAGGCAGATGATTTAGACCACAGCCGAGATACAATAATAATTCAAGAACAAATAATAATGCCCAAAGAGGAGCACAAACCCAAAATGGCAACAGACAGTACAATCAGACTCGTAACGTTTGAAATTGTACCCAGCATGAAAGCCAAGAAACTCCACTTCAAATTCAGTAGATAGAAAAATATGTGTACTAAATCTACACTTAAATAGTTACATATCTAAAAAACATCATTAAACAACTCAATTTCAGATTTTTTAGTAGATACAGGAGCAGATATCTCCATAATTAAAAAAAATCAAGTACTTAATCATACAAAAATAAATACAGAACAAATAACAGACCTAAAGGGCATTGGTCAGGGTATAACCAGTACATTAGGCACAATTAAAGCTGATTTAAAAGGCGATGACCTTCTAATTTATCATAAATTTCAGGTCGTAGAAGACGACTTTCCAATACCGTGTGATGGAATAATAGGTTTGGACTTTATAAAGAAATATAATTGTATTATAGATTATGGCAAAAATGAAGATAAACTAATCCTAAGACCATATGATTTTCCCCAAACAATCACAATGTACCTAACAAATTATCTGTCTGCCAACACAATTACGATCCCTGCTAGATCTGAAGTCATTAGACAAGTAACAGTAAACACTGATAATAAAACCATCTTCATACCCCATCAACAATTATCTGAAGGAATTTTCATAGCGAACACAATTACAAATAAAGAACAAACTTTTGTCAGAATTATAAACACCACACATAAAAACACAACGAACATGTACGAATTCCTAAACGAGAATAAAATAAGCCCAGTATATAATCACGAGGCATATGATAAGGAAATTAAATATAGACTGCAAATAGCACAACAGAGAGATAGAAAATTAGTGAAAGAAGCTAAGGAAAAACAAAAAGTCACTTACGACAAAAGTAGCACCAGTAAGGAAATAAAATTAGGAGATTTAGTATTAGTAAGAGAAGAAGCTAGCCATAAGCTAGATAATAAGTACAAAGGAAGCTATAAAGTAAAGTATAGACAAAAATAATAATTATACGTTAATACCTAATAGTATAGGAAATAGAGATAGTACAAACAAAATGAAAGAAATAATAGTCCATAAGAATAGACTTAAACCCATTTAAAATATCTTTTTAAAACAAGTAATCATTCCAATTTACCCGATTAATTAATAAAGCAATTGAAAACAAATCACTTTTTTTCTGCTTCATATTTCCGTATAAATATTAGAAAATAATTTAAAAAAAAGCGGATTTTAGATGGGTCGACACATTTAAAATCCGGCTATAAAATATATACAGTAAATACAATAAGTAAAACAAGTAAATAATCATTAAACTTAAAATTTTGAAAAAAAAGGGATATGCATAAAATGTAAACAATAAAAATATCAAGGTCAGCAAATCAGAAGCAAAGCAAACAACATCTTTCACTACAATATCAAGTTACAGTAAAATATCAAAATCATTGAAAATACGACAAAGAGTCTTATAAAATTGTTCACAAAACAATTATATAACCCTCTTTTTCTAAGGCGGATGGTGTAGCATTATGCGTCATACCCACCTATGTAATACACTTGCGGAATTACGCATCATGAACTTCTATGCCAAATACATTTTAGTAATAACCATATTACAATATTATACAACATAATTATTGAATTAACCCAGCGGTTAGCTAACATCAATGGAATGCCGAATATGAAACCCTTGTCCGTTCACAGCTAATAAATTCTGCTTATTATTTACATACAACCAATAATGGGAATTAGCCAAATACTCACATTGATCTGCTGACTTTGCAAGCATGCATACAAACCTACATGTATGCATAGCATTAACCAAATTACTCGCATTGATCTGCTGACGTTGCAAGCAGGCATACAAATCTACATGTATGCAAGCAGGCATACAAATCTACATGTATGCAAGCAGGCATACAAATCTACATGTATACAAAGCATGTATGCATACCCCATTACCAATTTACATATTTTTAGTTTATTAGTATTAAGATAATTATGAATGTATAGGTTAAGTAAATAACTATAAAAGGGAAAGAATTTATTTAATAAAAAGAATTAATGTTTGACTACCAAACCTTTCACATCTTTTATTCCAAATCAAACATTTCAATGATTCGGCCGTATTCATCGGGCTCCCAACTACGAATGAAGTATTAAGTTTATACCTCAGCGGGAAGTCTCTCACTAATTGATCGAGAAATTCCATCAGATCCGATCCCAAATATTTCGACCCCGGTGCCACCAAGCAGAAATTTTGTTTTCCTTTTGTTGCATTGTGACGGTGACCTTAACCACGTGTAAGGCTTCAAGTTTCTGGCTAAATGAGAAGTTACTTAAAAATCGATCGGAAGGCTCCACAGGCTCTGAATGGATTTTCTTAATATCTCGATTCCTGCCTCATTGAGAATAATTTCTTTAAGAAAACTTTGTATTTTAATTTCATTAATTTAAATATTATTTATTTTTTATACATATGTGTAGAAGAACTGAGTTTGGGTATCTACATATGTATGCATATGTCTACATATATATGTCGATGTTTATCACGCTTATAAGTCAGTTAAACTCTTTACCTAATTGATCTTGTTTTTGTTTTTATCGGCCTATTGATAAATCATTCAAGGTTCAAAGGCCTTGAGCTCGATTTGATAATTGATCTTGTGTTATATTAAATCTTAGGTTTGTGGCAACCCCTGAGGGGAACCCCAGGTGGTAATATCGGTAAGATATTTTTAATAGTAACACGGATACGGTGTATTTTTTCAAGCGCCTTAAAACCAGTGTAGGAAATTTCAAGAAGATTGGTTCTGCGTGAGGCTCTTCCAAACATACACTCACACTTTCCGGATTTATAATATGAGTAAGGCTGACGACGCAGGTCTCGCTATAAGCTATGCTAGGCAAGAATCAATTTTTATTTTAATATATTTTACAAGGTTCAAACGTTTTTGGCACTCTGACAACTTTTACAATTTTCCATAAGAAAAAATTTTCATAGCTTTGTATCTTTATATTACAGCAGCACTTCTCGCTTCCACTCTGTCGTCAGCCCAAGAAGTAAGATGAGATAAGACGAATAGCAACTTACCGGATCAAAACGAAAACGATCTTCGTTGGGCATCCCCTGTGGGTATTGACCAGGTGGATTTCTGCCTGGATAACGTGAACCATAACCGTTTGGCATATAGTGTCCATAACGGCGATCGTTGAAGATATATGTTCTACGAAAAAAATATTGAAAAGGGAACTTCAAAATAGATTTATTAGTTTCTAACCTGTAATCGGGATCACCTGGATTTGGCCAATTATAATCATTGACACCAGGACGTGAATAGAACCTGGGGTCACGAGTTTGCGCTTGAGTATAACTAATTGTGGCTAATAATATGCTTATGGCTAAAGTGAAAGCAGCAGTGAGTTCTAATTTGTCGCGATATTTGAAATTTTTTATTCGAATCATGGGTGTACTTCGACGCTTATTTATTTTGTATGTAGTGACAGTATTTGTCGATGTTTCGTTTCTCTTCCGCACTCGACCTTTTGATCTTGGTGTTTTCACACTGCTTGCGTAAAAAATCTGTATTCTTTCCATTAAAAATTATCTTAAATTTCTTGAAAACATGGCAGTCCCTCGATTGGTAATTAGGCGCAAAGCGAGCTCGTTTTTATCTAAAATTAAAAAAATTTGGTAAATTGTGGGTAATTTCTACGTCATTAGTTGGTGCTTTAGCGCCTAGGCGATTTTGCCCGTTGCGTGAAAAGCATTGGCAGATCCACAGCGGGTATTTCTGTATGTTCAAACATCCTACTAAGATTTCGATTTTTAGGCTATTTAAAAAATGGTGTGTTTTTTTAAACAAAAAATTATATGTCACACCTTGATAGATAAAAGCTGATGATGATTTAATTTTATAAAAAATATATTACTTTGCAATTTGCTGGCTCGAGGTCTATGTTTTTCTTGCAAAAACTAATAAAACACATGTTTCTCGTTCTACCAATATATTTCGAATTACCGTCGGTAATCGTTTTCAGGACAAAATTTATTTACACGTTTGTACTGCTTAACGTGGAGTATGTTGTTGTTGTTGTTGTAGCAATGCTCGCCCCACCTAATAGCCGCGACCGATCACAAATTGTAATCAATATCCTCTAACGGGAGTCCAACGAAACTTGCCGTTTCAACAGGGGTGGACCATAAGGAAAGGGGTGTTAGAGGCGTTGGTTCCACATTACAATTAAATAGATGGTTGGTGTCATGTGGGGACACATTGCAAGCAGGGCATACATTTTGTATGTCGGGGTTGATTCTGGATAGGTAGGAGTTTAACCTGTTACAGTATCCAGAACGAAGTTGAGCAAGAGTGACACGCGTTTCCCTGGGGGTATGCGTTCCTCCTCTGCGAGTTCTGGATATTTTTCTTCAAGTACTGGATTCACCGGGCAATTCCCGACATAAAGGTCCGACGCCTGTCTATGGAGTTCACCAAGGACCTGCTTGTGTTTTTCCGCTTCATACGGCTGGGTTCTCAGGTGCCGTATTTCCTCAAAATGCTTACGGAGATGACTCCTTAGGCCCCTAGGCGGTGCTGGTTCGTCAATCAGATGTCTGTTGGGATGCCCAGGTTTCTGGGTATTCAACAGAAACTGTTTGGTCAGCATCTCATTTCTCTCCCTGATGGGGAGTATTCTCGCCTCATTATGCAGATGGTGTTCTGGGGACATAAGAAGACAGCCCGTGGCGATTCTGAGAGCAGTATTTTGGCAGGCCTGTAGTTTCTTCCAGTGGGTGGTTTTTAGGCTTGGCGACCATATGGGTGACGCGTAGCACGTAATCGGCTGGCTAATTGCTTTGTATGTGGTCAAGAGCGTTTCTTTATCTTTTCCCCAGGAACTGCCAGCAAGGGATTTGAGGATTTTATTACGGCTCTGAATTCTTGGAACAATTGCGGTTGCGTGCGCACCAAAGTGTAAATCCTGATCAAACGTCACACCCAAGATTTTGGGGTGTAGGACAGTCGGTAGCGTAGTGCCATCGACGTGGATGTTCAATATGGTCGACATTTGGGGCGTCCATGTTGTAAATAAGGTCGCGGAAGATTTAGTCGGTGACAATGCCAGGTTTCGCGAGGCGAAAAAACTGGAGAGATCAGGGAGATAGCCGTTTATTTTATTGC
Source organism: Eurosta solidaginis (assembly GCF_040869045.1). NCBI lineage: Eukaryota > Metazoa > Arthropoda > Insecta > Diptera > Tephritidae > Eurosta > Eurosta solidaginis. The sequence continues at coordinate 80,374,969 of NC_090320.1, read as the reverse complement.
ATAGCTCATCGATCTGATGAGTATAATACATAGCAGTAGTATAGTACATAGCAGTAGTATAGTACATAGTAGTATTATACTCCACGTTAAGCAGTACAAACGTGTCAATAAATTTTGTCCTGAACGACGATTACCGACGGCAATTCGTAATATATTGGCAGAACGAAAAACTTTTGTTTTATTAGTTTTTGCAAGAAAAACATAGACCTCGAGCCAGCAAATTGGAAAGTCAAGAAGAAAAGGTCGGTAAATCAGTATTTTTTAAAAAATCGTTTAAGATGATTAAAAAAATATTTTATTTATATCTATGTATATATGTATAAATACATATCGTCGACCCCGTCTTCGGTTTCTGATACCATTTTGGTTACGGTTTCGAAGTCGGAATCGAAAATAAAACTAAAATCAAAATCAAATACAAAATCAAAGTCAACATCGAAATCGGACTCGAAATTAAAAACTTATTAAACCGAAGCCGATTTCGATAATCGACATATGTATGTATCGTACAGTGTCATAATCATGCTCATAAACAACTTAAAGTCAGCAAAGATCTTTACACATCAAAAATACTTAGCGTAAATACAATGCAGAGCAGAAACTTTGACCCTGTTTTTTTCAGTGTGACAAAACCGACACCTGCATCCCCTTGAATTTACCTGTTCTCTTCTACCACTTAAAGAAGTAAGCCCTCTGCGAACTCTTCTTGGTCGTTCTCTAGGCATTATTATATTTTAAATATATGCAGGTACATTGCTTTTCTTAAAACTTATAATTATACTTCCCAATTTGCACTGTTAATGTTGTTTTGAGTGAATTGTCCATTCCAATTCAATGGTCATTTCATACCAATTATTGCCATCCCACCAAAATTTTGAAAGAAATTCGCAGCAGCTTATACTTATTGAGAGTCCAAATATATATATATTTATATATGTGAGTATGTTCGTACCGTCAACACATGGCGGAACCATACAAGGTGGCAGCACGGGACAGGTGATTATAAACTTGTTTATTTGATTTGATATATCAACTTCCGGCGCTGTACGATTTTGACATTTGTCCATCGAATTTACAAAAACAAAGTACATGTAACTTATATTTATATTTGTAGGTATGTCACCATGCTGCCACCTTGTATTTTTCCGCTATGCGTCAACAATGATTTGACTATTTGTACATATTTGTACATATACTTATACTGGCGCTTCAAAATTACAAATTGATTAATTATGTGACGAATATTAGCAACACTAAGGGATACTTTCATCTCTAAGCCGATACTAAGCAGTCACTTGTATCTACATAAACAAATCAACCATTATATCTACACATATGTACATGCAGCAGCGGAGAGATGCTAACAAAAGTATGCAATCATCAGCAAAGTAGTTCTCACACATACACATGCATATTTCTGAGATACTCAGAAAAATATGCAATCTTCAGCGAACTAGTAAATTCTAGAAGTAGAAACGCCTAGAAATATGCCAGCGAGGAAACCGAAGAGTATAAAAGCAGCACCAGCTGCGGCATGAGCAATCAGTTTGATTTAAGCACCCTAACAGTTGCGAAATATAAGTGTTATTGTGAAATACTTTAATAAAGACCATTTTGCATTATTGAATATTGGAGCTATTTATTCAACAGTTTAGCGATACGAACGTTAGTAGAAGGTGTGAAATAAGCGGAGTTTCAGTAATTTCGTTACAATTGGTGGAGAGACAACAACAAAAATTGAAGAGAAAAACGAAACATCACAGACCGTTACGAGCATAGACTTGAACGCGATTTTGGCTGCAATATCTGCACAAACATCGACAGTAACATCTAAGATGGAATCACAGGAGGCACGTATTTCAGAAATGTTGTCGCAAATGTCATCTCAACTGGAATCTTCTCCTGTCCGTATAACATCGAAGATTGAAGCACAACAAACGCGTATTTCAGAAATGTTGCAAATGTCATCTCAACTGGAATCTCAGAAGAACCTTATAACATCGAAGATTGAAGCACAAGAAACGCGTATTTCAGAAATGTCGACACAGATTACATCCAAGATGGAAACTCAACTGGAGTAACAGAAAACATATATGGCATTTCCCTCACTAGGGAAGGCACCTTGTCTTTGGTGTGAGGGCTTAGCCGAACTCCATAGCGCCCGACTATGAGGCGGAGCTGTTTAGGACTGACATCTACGCCGTTTCGCCTTATAATAGGGCGGCGGGATGTCGGTGACCAAGAACTGCCAACCCCCTAAACCAGGGTGTTATGCGGACCGTGCCTATTGTGCCATTTGCAGCCAAGGGATAAATTCGGCTGTATTCGAACGGAGCCTTCCCGATACCGGGCCACCTCGGGAAGTATTTATGGCCTTACCTCAGTAAGGGGCGCTCCTGTGGTGGACGGTTCTTTCCCCGTATATAATACTGGACGGCTGAGCCCGCAGGTGGTCGTACGACCAAGATGAACGACTCATTACCTGATTGTAATAAGGACGACTCAACAGAAGTGGAGATCGAGCGCTTGGAATGGGCAAATGAAGCGGTAGAAGTAGGTCGAAGGCAGTTCAAAAGGTTTGCTGCGAGAAACTACGAGGAGGAAGAAGCGTCGAATGGCAGAATGAAGAGGCAACGTTCGACGGAAGGCGACAGGCCTGCTTTCAAGAGGCAGAAAGGACCCAGTCCTAGAGCCGCGAGGCAGGGCAGTCGCATATACAAGACAAGTAGGTCCAAAGCTGTAAGACGGATGGGCTCCAATAGCGAGGTAGCAACTACCTCGAAAGCTGCGAGTCAGAGGGAAGTTCCAACTACGGAAGTGGGAGATAAGCCAAAGGGACATAACGCTAAGACTCCGGCTTTCTCGGAGGCGCTAAAGGGAGTTAACGCTAAGACTCCGGCTTTCTCGGAGGTGCCAAAGGGAGATAACACTAAGACTCCTGCTTTTCCCGAGAAGATGAGTGATGTGGCAAAGCAGTCACTGACTGTGGCGCTGGTTGGTCGTAGCAGTCCTTTCGGACAAATGACTACTGAAAGGTGGAGATCTGTGGAAAGGGAGCTAATTGGCTTAATGCTTAAGATGATGTGGGAACAACCAAGTAAGCCCCTTCCAACCTTTGATTCGGGGAGATGGTATAATGGTGTGAAGATGATAGCGTGCGACAACATCCCGAGCTTGCGGTGTCTGGAGGAAGTGGTTCCAAACCTCCAAAGGCAAGGCACAAACGCGCGGTTTGAGGTGGTGGATAAAGCGCAAATCCCCACGGTACCAAAAGTTAAGGTATGGATACCATGCGTGATGAAGTCGGAGGATACACTGCGACTTCTGCAGAATCAGAATGCGAACATACCGACACAGGATTGGAAGGTACTTACTGTATCTCGTCCTACCGAGGATAGTCAGTTCTACATCTTCCAAATAAATAAGCAGGCGGAGGATATTTTGTACACGCAGCTTGGCAAAATGTCCTTTGGCACTGGCAAATTTTACATGCGACTGAGGAAAAGAAGTCCCGAGGATAAAAACCCTATCACGCTAGAGGTGGGCGAAGTCGAAAAGGGGCCTCAAAATCCTAAGAGATAAAGGACAGGTGGAGGTAGCCGACGTCACCACGAAGGTGTTAGAAGAGGACCAACAGCCAGATGGTGCTGTGAGTCGCACAGAGGAACACCCGGCACAACAGTTACAAGAGGCTGAAGGTGGCTTCGAACACTCTAAACCAAAAGGGCAAGGGAGGACGACGACGTCATGACGAAGCTGCTGGAGGGGGACAAACTGCCCAATGTTGCTGCGAGTCCTACAGATAAACCTCCAACACAGTAAAGTGGCGTCGAGCGAACTCCTCTTAACCCTTGAGGCATTCATATATGCTGCCTAATTACACTACTAAGGCCTCGTAGTGGTGGTCGTTGAGCAAAAGAATAAGCAGGCACTTATCCTGGCATCCTGCTACATGGCCGATGCTCCGGAGATTCCACCGATGGAGTGCAAGAGGCTAGTACAGGACGAAGGGCGCAAAGGACGGTTGGTCATAGGCGCGGATGCAAATGCGCACCACAATGCGTGTGGAGGAGCAGATACGAACGAGAGATGCGAATCTCTATTTTGTTACATCCTGCAAACCAATTTGCAGATAGCCAACAGGGGAAATGTCCCTACATACTTTGGTCCAACATCCAGCAATGTTTTGGATATTACACTGAGCTCCGAACGTGATATATCAAGGTATGATTGGATGGTCCTTGATAGACCATCCTTCTCCGACCATGCGAATATCAGCTTTAGCATCCCCCTAAAGAGGGTAGAGAAGGGAGGAACCTTTAAGAACCCTAGGTCAACAAACTGGACTAAATTCCAGAAACAGGTAGAAACGAAACTGGGACAACCCAAAGAGGTTGCCAATGTGGAAGAACTGGAGGAGTCTAATGAATTCCTAACAATGACGCTTATGACTGCGTATAACAAAGCTTGCCCTCCAAGAAGATTCAGAGGAAAAGCAAAGCCGCCATGGTGGAGCAATGAGCTGAGTCTTCTGAGAAGACAGGTAAAAGAAATGTTTAAGCTAGCAAATACGGCGGAAAGCGAAGCGTATCGGGACGAGTACAGGGATCTACTGAGGATCTACAAGCGTGAAATTTCCAGGGCGAATATAATCTCATGGAAAAGTTTCTGTACGGACATAGAGTACTCCAGCGAAACAGCACGGTTGAGAAAAGTCCTAGCAAGGGGAAATATAGTACAGGGACTAATAAAGAAAGAGAACGGGGAATGGTCACGTAATAGTGAGGAATCCCTTGAGGTGCTTCTCGATACACATTTCCCATCGGGAGATGCTTTGGAAGAGCCAGCAGACATCACTCACACTTCGATAGCGAAGCTAGTAGTGCCGGGCTTGGTGACCGATACCAAGATCGAGTGGGCAGTGAAGACGTTTTCTAAGTTTAAATCGCCGGGCCCAGATGGTATATTCCCGGCCATGCTACAAGTCTCAAGTAGGGCGGTCGTGGAATGGCTTAAAATAATATTCGATGGGTGCATAAGACTGAATCATGTACCGCACTCTTGGAGAACTGCTCGTGTAGCTTTTCTACCAAAGGCGGGGAAGATCGGTCACGTGTATCCCAAAGACTATAGACCCATTAGCTTAACATCATTTCTGCTCAAAATCTTTGAGAGGCTCATAGATGTATACATAAAGTCCAACGTGAATGAAAAGCTGCTCTCCACAACACAGCATGCGTACACCAAAGGCAAGTCGGTAGACACCGCATTGCATAAGGTGGTAATAAGCATAGAGAAATCCCTGGAATATAAGGAGCATACTCTAGGAGTCTTCTTGGACATTGCCGGGGCTTTCAATAATGTTGCAAAATGGGCGATTATGGATGGTCTTAATTAAATTAAAGTATATCCTGCCTTAATCAGATGGATCGGCTGCATGTTAAATTGCAGAAAGATTACATCACAATGGGGATTGTACGAGGCCACGAAATCAGTGGACAGGGGCACGCCGCAGAGAGGAGTGCTATCACCTCTTTTGTGGACGCTGGTCATCAACCAACTGCTCAGGCAATTCGATGAGGGACCCGTAAAACTTACGGCTTACGCAGACGACGTTGCAATTGTCATAAGTGGAAAGTGCCTTCCAACGATTAGTTCTTTGATGGATCGGGCGCTTGGGGATATTCATACCTGGGCATCTAATGTCGGGTTGAAAGTCAATGCGGAGAAGAGGGATATGGTCTTGTTTACAAAGAGGTACAAGGTCCCAAATTGGACCAGGCCTAAGTTAGGAGGGGTGACCTTACAGGAGAAACCTTGCACAAAATATCTAGGAATCATCCTAGACAGTAAGCTGTCATGGAAGCTCAACGTGGAGGAGAGGGTCAAGAAGGCCTCAACGGCACTCTATGCATGTAAAAGAATGCTGGGTTGTACGTGGGGGCTATCGCCCTCTCTCTCTCATTGAGTTTTTACAGCGATTGTAAGCCCTATTCTATACTACGGAGTTCTTGTTTGGTGAAAAGCCACACAAAAAACAACATACCTCAAAAAATTAGAGGGGTATGCAGACTATCGATGCTTAGCATTACGGGAGTCCTGAAAACAACCCCGACGGCTGCACTGTATGCCATTCTGCATATTCCACCTGTAGACCTGGTAGCAAAGAACAAAGCATTAACGACCGCAACCAGGCTCGGTGCTTCGGGGCAGCTTGAGCGCCGATCATAATGCCATAGTAGTATAGCGTCATCAATCACAAGACGAACAGACTACCTGATTCTCTATTTGCGCTTCGATGGAGATCTTAAGGCCATAATAGAGGTGGACGGTTGGCGAAAGGGTGCGCAAATGGCGAACGAGGCGATACATGTGTACACCGATGGTTCCAAAGTAGTGGAAGGAGTAGGGTCTGCGGTATACTGCGCTGATCCGGAAATAAGCAGATCCTACAGGCTGCCGGATTACTGTAGCATTTTCCAAGCGGAAATATTAGCCGTAACCAAAGCAGTAGAAACCCTGGAAGGGAATAGCTTAAGCTGCAACCGTGTTAACTTTTATATTGACCGTCAAGCAGCAATTAAGGCAACAATCTCGCATAGCACAGCATGTAAATGCGTGTTAGAGTTTAAGCAGTCTCTGGAGAGAATCGGGACAGGGAGAAGCATACATCTATATTGGGTCCCAGGGCATATGGGAATAGATGGGAATGAAACAGCGGACGAACTAGCTAAAAAGGGCGCATCCCTTGAAGCTTGCTCCGTAGACGTCCCAATTAGATTGGGCGAGATTAAGCGAAGGCGAGAGGTGCACATGATCGACCAAGCGGGAAAGGCGAGGGTTCAAGCGCGGGGCTGTAAAGTCTTCGACACTTTACACTTATGTGTAGGTCTTACAACCTTAGACACAGTTGCTTCTATCATTAAAAGGAGAGGACTGCAGACTTATGACGGGTATTCTGATTGGACACTGCCTTCTGGCGTCACTTGCCTTTAAATTAGGTTTGGTCAGTGATAGCAGATGTAGGAAGTGTGGGTTGGAGGAGGAAACAATCGAGCACTTTCTGTGCTCGTGCCGTGCACTTGCCAGGCTAAGACTCCAGCTATTAGGAGTGATACATCTGTCAGATCTAGAAGCAGCAAGTGGCTTAAGTCCTAGGAAGCTTCTAATATTTGCCAAGAGGACGGAGTTATGTTATATCATAGGTCTTGGTTTTTGATAGGGTTTTTCAGCTTGGTCGTTAAAACGAACTTCTACGGACTCAATCAGTCTATGTGAGGTCCTCATGGACCGGCCAACTGGAATCGCAGGAGACACGCATAACATCCAAGATGGAAGAACAAGAGGAGTGCTTATCATTGCAGGTGGCACAAATGTCTTCGCAGTTAGAAGCACAGGAAGCAAGGGTAACATCATAGCTGGAAGCGCAGGATGCAAAAAGCGCTCAATTTCAGGCAGAAGTCGATGATTTAACAGGTCGTATGGAGCAGTTGCAACTAAATCGCCCAGCAGTTTCAGCGAGTAATCCAAAGGCAAAAACACCATCCCTTGACGGTTCTGTTCCTTTCCAGGTATTTAAGATTCAGTTTGAGAAGACCGCAGCAGCGAACAACTGGAGTGCTGAAGATAAGGTTGCTGCACTATTCGTGGCATTGAAGGGATCTGCTGCTGAAATCCTGCAGACTATTCCCGAGGGAGAGGGGAACAACTGCGAAACATTGATGAGCGCTCTAGAGAAGCGATACGGAAGCGAACACAGAAAGCAGATATACCAAATAGAGTTGCAAAACCGCTACCAAAAAGCGAATGAGACTTTGCAGGAGTTTGCGGCGGATGTCGAAAGGCTGGCCCATCTAGCAAATGCGGACGCACCCGTGGAATATACCGATACAATCCCCATCATTCGAGCGGATTTAGTCAACAAGAAAATAAGGAGCAAGATTGCGTACAGCCACTGGAGAAGACACCACGGTTCTAGGAGAAGTATCATGTGAAGTCGCAATTGGGAACGTCACGGTAATACACAATTTTATAGTGGCAGAGATTGTTGATGAAATCATATAGAGTGGACTTCTTAATCGACCAAGGTATCAAGATCGACATGCAATGCAAGACGATGCGATACAAGAACATGGATGTGCCACTTAATTTCGGCTACGAGAGAGGCTACAGCAGTAAACGAGTGCTGGTGGTAGAGAGCCAGCAAATATCACCAAAATCCGAAGCAGTCATCTGGGCAAAGGTTGATGGAGATTGTGGGACAAACAAATTGTGGGCTGTCGAGGCAGCAAACAAATCAATACCGAACACACTGGTAGGAAAAACCCTGGCCATGACAAAACAAGATGGACGTCTTCCGGTAAGAGTACTCAATGAGTTCAAGTCACAAATCAAACTGACCAAAGGAGCTATATTGGGAAGATGCCAAGAGGCTGATGTAGTTGTTAACTGTGAGCAGCTCCAGGAACACGTTTCAACCAGCAACACTCATCTTTCAAATGACATCACGGCATGGACGGAGGTGCTAGAGGAAGACTATCAGAGTAAGGCAAAACAACTGCTCCTAAAGTACGCCAACATATTTGACCGAGATGGCTCCAAACCAGGCCGCACCAACGTTGTGAAACATCAAATTGACACTGGAGATGTGAGGCCGATCCGTCAAGCTCCTCGTAGTGTTCCACTGGCGAAGCGGGAAGTTGTGAGTCAAATCGTACAAGAAATGAGCGACAGCGGCGTCATCGAACCATCAGCTAGTCCATGGAACTCACCTGTGCTAATTGTGAAGAAGAAGGATGGAAAAATGAGGTTTTGCGTGGACTATCGAAAGCTGAACGACGTTACTAACAAGGATAGCTACCCATTGCCCAGAATTGACGACACACTGGACTTGCTCTCTGGTACGAAATGGTTTTCCACACTGGACTTAAAAAGCGGCTACTGGCAAATGGAAGTAAAGGAGGAAGACAAAGAAAAAACAGCCTTCAGTGTCTGTGATGGTCTTTGGCAATTTACAGTAATGCCCTTTGGACTATGTAATGCACCAGCTACTTTCGAGAGACTCATGGATCAGGTTTTGAAAGGTCTGCATTGGAAAACATGCTTGGTATACCTGGACGACATCATCGTATTGGGCTAGAACTTTGATGAACATCTTAAAAACTTAGAGGAATTTGTCCAGAGAATAGCTGGCGCTGGTCTGAAGTTAAGTCCCAAAAAGTATGCGCTGTTTAAAAAGGAAGTAAATTATTTGGGTCACAAGGTAACGACAGAGGGCATCTGCACTGCGAACGAAAAGATAGAGGCTGTAAAGGATTGGCCAAGACGACAGAACCTACATGAATTGAGAAGTTTCCTTGGGCTGTGCACATATTACCGCAGATTTGTACCAGATTTTTCCAGCGTAGCCCATAGCCTCCATGAGCTTACAAGGAAAATAAAGCTTTTGAATGGAAGAAGGAGCAACATTTATTCTGGATACAGATGCGAGTGGATATGCTATAGGAGGCGTTTTATTACAACTGATCGATGAACAGGAGAAGGTAGTTGCATATTACAGCCATTCGATTGGAAAACCAGAGAGGAACTACTGCGTTACGCGGAGAGAGCTGTTGGCATTGGTAGAGTGCATTAAACATTTTCACAAATACCTCTACGATCAGCGATTCCGTTTCAGGACAGATCACGCAGCGTTGAAATGGCTTCTGCAGTTCCGTAATCCGAAAGGACAATTGGCACGGTGGATCGAGCGACTACAAAGCTATGACTTTTCCACTGAGCATCGAAAAGGTAGTACCCATGGAAATGCTGATGCAATGTCACGAAGACCATGTAGTTTGGAATGCAAGCACTGTTCAAAGGCCGAGGCTAAAGAAGACATTATAAATGTCCGGCTAATGACTTTAACATATACAGATGAATGGGACAAGGAACAGCTAAGGAAGTGACAGCTAAAAGATACAGATCTGTCACATGTTATGCAAGGGTTCGAACGAAACGAAAGACCAAACAGAGAAGAGATGTCAGCAGATAGTCCCATTGCGAAGTCATATTGGGCACAGCTGAACAGTTTAGAATTGATATCCGGTTGCCTTCGTCGAGTATGGGAGAATGAGGATGGTAAATGCAGGAAGAAACTGATAGTTGTTCCCAGAAAGAGGATTCCCGACGTGCTCAGCGAGCTGCATAATGGTCCAAGTGGAGGTCATCTTTGAATCACGAAGACGCTCGAGAAAATTAAGCAGAGATTCTATTGGGTTGGTTGCCGTCAGTCGGTCACCGAATGGATTGCCAACTGCGAGGTTTGCAACAGAGCGAAAGGGCCGCAAACACGAAGTCATGGCCAGATGAAGCAGTATATTTCAGCGGCACTATTTGAAAGGATCGCCATTGATGTCGCAGGTCCATTTCCCACTAGCAACCGCGGAAACAAATACGTACTGGTGGTTATAGATTATTTCAGTAAATGGCCAGAGGTATACCCAATCCCAAACCAAGAAGCAGAAACACTAGCAGAAGTGGTTACAAACGATTGGGTTGCAAGGTATGGGGTACCAATGGAGTTACATTCTGACCAAGGTAGGAATTTTGAATCAGCTGTGTTCCAAGAAATGTGCAAGAAGTTGGGCATTCCGAAAACACGGACAACTGCATTGCATCCTCAGTCCGATGGTATGGTGCAACGTTTCAATAGAACATTAGAGGAGCATTTAAGGAAAGTAGTAAACAAGTACCATAAGGACTGGGGTATACACATATCATTATTCTTGATGGCCTACCGATCGGCAGTACATGAGACAACGGGCCAAACTCCCGCAAAGGTAATTTTTGGCAATGACCTTCGACGGCCAGCTGATTTGAAGTATGGGATAGATGCACATGCGGAGAGAAATATCAAGAAATCCACTGGTGTCTTGGAAGAAGAGCTGAAAGAGGTACACGATCGGGTAAGGCAACGAGCAAAGATTATGAGTGACAAGATGAAAGCGAGCTACGATAAAGCAACTAATTCGGAAGGTTTCACGAAGGAGATTTGGTGCTGTTATACAACCCACAACGAAAAAAAGGTTTGTCCCCGAAATTGCAGTGTAATTGGGAAGGCCCATACAAAATTGTAAAACGGATCAACGATGTAGTGTACCGCATACAAACCATTGGCAAACCACGAACCAAAATGAAAGTGGTTCATTTGGAAAGGCTGGCAACGTTTAGATCGAGAGATTTGTCTGATCGGGACGATCAGACTTAGGTGGAGGGCAGTGTAACGAATATTAGCAGCACTAAGGGATTCTATCATCTCTAAGCCGATGCTAAGCGGTGATTCAAGTCACATCAATAATTCAATCATTATGACTACACATATGTACGTACACGCAGCGGAGAAGCAACGCACAAACACATGCAGATATCTTATCTGAGATATGCAATTATAAATGTGGAAGTGTCGTTCACAAACACACGCGCATATGAGAGCTATACACGTACATCTGTAGTTATAATTATAGCAGATAACCAACTAGTAGATTCTAGAACAGAAGCGCCTAGAAGATGCAACGAGGAAATCAAAGAGTATAAAAAGGCAGCAACGGTAGAGGCGCTACAATCAGTTTTGATTAAGCACGCTATCTGTCGAGCAATAGTAGAGTTATTTATTGTGAAGTACTTTAATAAAGGCCATTTTGCATTATTAAATATTGGAGTTATTTATTCAACAATTTAGTGATTCGAACTTAGCAGAAGGTTGCAAATAAGAGGATTTGCAGTAAATTCGTTACATTATTATTAGTAGCTGCAATGTTCGCAACTCCACCAGAGGTTCAGGGCCCATAATTGGTGCGAGCACTAATATGTTGGGATACTGCCTGGAATTGGGGACAGAATTTTATGCTCTTTGCCGAGTGATGAATGTCTACCTTTGTTTCGGGCTTTTCATTGTGGGCTACACAGTTGAAGCATTTCAGCTTGATATTGTCGTTTTTGCAGGGACAATCGGCAAACGTATACTTTTTGCTCGCGGGAACATGGTATGATTTGCGAATCGCATTTGGTTTTAGTGTGACTGAACTGGAGGCATCGGAAGCATTGTTAATGGTGTGTTCAACTTATACTTGTTATTTAAGAATTCATGAGCTTAACACCGGCTTATAATAATTAAATAATCAATTATTGTATTTTTCTAAGAGAAACTGAAAAAAGAAATATTTTCTGGCATATTGCGATGGTACCATTTCGAATACCGCCACGTAATCATCATCAGGCAATTTCGTAATGTTATCAAAGGTTTCACCGAGATTCGAACCGCGAATCACACGGTGAAACTGCAGTTGCCTTAACCACTAGGCTATCCTGCTTGTATTTTTTTCCTCGCTTAATTCAGTTTATCTCATTTCTACACTAACAACACAATTGAGACATTCTGTCTCTATATTAATTTGTGTGTTATGTAGATTTGTTTTTGTAAAGTTTTTTGGGTCTTCCTTAACCGTCTGAAAATAATTGTTTAAGCGACGGTTGAAAATGAACTGATTTTATATTTTATTCTTATTTTCATCTAAAGTACTTATTTTTATACAAAACTAAATTGAACAGTAATTTTACCTAACGGAATTATCTTAGTTGAAAACAAGTATTTATGCATGTTAATATCGAAACACTTATGTACATACTTCATTACTTACGTACCTATGTAATTACATGTGTACATACCGAATAGAGATTAGAATAGTATACAGGGTGATTGTTTACTAAGTATAGTTATTGTTTGTGCAGATAATACACTCCCCCTCAAATGACGCAGTCCCGCATAGTCTAGGAATACCTCTTCGGAAAGCGAACTGTTCGTCCGCTTTTTGTTTTTACTGCTGTTTCAGATGCTGCTTGGTCTCCCTCGATGATTATCGTTTTGTGTTGCTGAACTTGGCCCTGTGCTTTTTCTGTTTGTTTATGTTCGTCGTTTACAATACATGCAGGCTTAAAGCGGTCTATGCTTATTTGTGTACCTTGTTTCCCGCTTCGATATCGAAGAACTTTGCTTGGTGTCAGAGAACTGCAAAAATCACAATATTCTTGATTTAATCAAACACTAAAACTTGCATTCACATTCAATCATGCGAATAAACTCATATTGAATAAACTCATAATTGAATAAACCCGTAATTGAATAAACTCAGCATCTGTCTTTACAAGACTCTGTTAGCATGATTGCAATCGAATGACCGAACAGGTTTTGCGTACGATTGTATTGATCAAACGAACGCAAGCGGAAAATAAAATCAAAGCACGAGAATTAGTATCGTTTAGTTCGGCAAACAAACAGAATCGTAAGCAATGTTTATATGTATGTTTATATGTAGCTTGTCGCCGTGACGTACGGGCAGAAGAATCATGCAAATATTCACACGCATGAAGTTTTTATATTTGCGTTTTCATTCCGATGAATGTAATCGCCGTTGAGGCAAACAGCAAACGCCTGAATTGATTATATTCACGCCAGTGTTGTCACTCTACCACTATAGTGGTAGATCTACCACTATTTAGGCTAAAATCTGGATCTACCACTCCTACCACTTTTTTTTTTAAATCTACCACTTTTTTATTTTCCTGCATTTGACTATGTTCTTTAAGTTGCTCACAATTACCTACAATTAAGGTTTTTAAGTATGTTGAAAATTAAACGTAAAGCACACTCTGTATATGTTTTTGAAATTTTCACCAAAGAAATGTGTGGTTTTTATAACACTTACGTACCTTCGAAAGAACTTATACAATTTTATGTAAAATTTAACTTTATTGATGGGAAATTCGTGCCAAAAACTTTGTAGTAATCTGATTTTTCGACTGCTGAGTGGAATATCACCGTATCTCTGCCGCCGTTTCAAAAACGCCCTATCCCAGAAAATTTTGGAATAACGCCCTATTTCAGAACTTGTTTCAAAAACGCTCTATCTCAGCTTAAATTTAATAAATTTGTGACATAAGCTGGGACGTTTATAAAAAATATTTTGGGCGTTCTTCAATCGAGTTCTGAGATAGGTCGTTTTCAAAAGAAAACCTGAAATATGCAGACCAATTCTAAATATTCTCGCGGATTTTTTTATTCCCGCGGAAAAATTCCTCCAATTCTTTTCTCCTAGGGAGAAGAATAATTGGGGAATAGGAATTTCGAATTTTCGAAGTCAGCTGTTTTGTCAATTGAAATTTCGTTGCGCATTTCTTATTTTGTTTAAAAAAAATTTTAAGTTTAATTATTGTTGCCAATTTGTTTGAAATTAAGAAATAAGGTATAAACAATGCACATTATTGCATTTCATGTGGTATTCACTGAAATGAGTAATGAATTGGTGCCACAGCAACATCAACAGATGATCATAAGAAGAAGACCCGCGGGATAACACAAATCCGCCGGAGATGCCTGCATTCATTCTGCAAAGCGGCCAAGTCGAGTTGAGTTCGCCTTTCGCCATATCCCAAAATCTATTTAAGCCTTATTAAAAAATCCTTGCGCAATTTCTGGATGGCTGCATCAAATATGCGAAGAGCTCTTCCGTTGCTTATGATATACTTTTCGACTTAAAATAAAGAATATTGTGGTTGTTGTTGTTGTTGTTGTATTAACAGTGAGAATATTGTGGTAGAATGTAAATACATATTTTAACACAAATTTGTACAAATAAGTGTTCTTTCTTAAGATAACCAATTTCCTTTAACTATTTTGATGCATTCCCTTTAATTTAACTAGTGAAAAAACTCCTATGAAATGGCAGAGAAATCTCCCTCTCCCTCACATTCATAATACCTACTTTTCTCCCGTAACTGGTTTCCGCTTTTTCGAACATTGTTCAGAATAGGAGGAAAGGGAGAAGTGAAAAAACTCACAAGGAATTTTTATTTAGAATACGAGGAATGGGAGAAGGAAAAAACTCGCACGGAATTTTCGTTTGAAATTGGGCTGAGGGTGTTTTTGAAAAACATTCTCAGATAGGGCATTCTCGAACTGGCAGCCGAGATACGAGTGATATTCCACTCAGCCGTCGATTGCAGTATCCGATGGATGCCTTCGATGTCACGGATGTAAGTTGTAAGATTTAAAAAATAAATTGTTTTAATGCACAAGTCTATTTCATTAGATTTGGGCTATTGGTATTCGTTGGATACCATTGAAGTAATTTGATATTTTAAGGTTTCTTAGTAGTATTATTATATGTTTGAACTATGTGTTATGAAAAATGGAATATTTGGAGACTGTAAATTAACTTTAGTCGTATCCACACATGGTTTGTTAAAGTTCTTGGTCGGTAGTTCGCATTTGATTATCAATTTCAGCTGTTAAGGTTTTTGTAGTAAAAAAATGTTCAAAGATTAGTTCTTTGTTACTTATTCAAATAGTTTATTAAAAAAAAAAACGCCTAAAAACTACCGACTATTAACTTCAGAATTAAAAACTAGGTGAGAGTCCCACTATTATTTAATTATATTTTTTTATTTGATAAGGTCTAAAGTCTATACAGTATACACGTAATCTTCATACAGATGTTTATATGTATGTTGTTAATGCACTTGAAGTTGTTATGTTCGTTTTAGTCGTTGAATAATAATAATTTGAAAAAAATTGGTTTTAATGTTTTTGAAAATTCTACCACTATTTTCAGGAGATCTACCACCCTTTTTTTTGAAAATCTCCTACTAAATACATTTTAGAAGTGTCAACACTGATTTACGCATGCCATAAGTTGGTTGATTTTAAATCAATATCGACTATGTTCGTTTAAGCAAGTTGGATCATTGAACACGATCATGTTGCCGAATGTAATCGAACGTTGTTGTGTTCGATTTTGCAGTTCATTGCTTGGTGTTTGACTACCTTGAAAGGGCCGTCGAACGGTGTCTTTAATGGTGGCCGCACGCTATCGTCCCTCACAAATACATGATTATAGCTACGTAGATCTTTATGAAAAAACGCGGTATGAGATGAATGATTTCAAGCGGGAACGGTTTTGAGCTTGGCCTTTATTTTGCGTAATACCCTTACGAAATCGCTTTGGGTGTACTCTTCACTTGGTTGATCGAACTTGGTTGGTTGAAAGAACATTTTGCTTTACTGAATATTTGAGTTATTTAGTCGACAGCGATTCGAACTATGTACAACAGAAGGTGCAGAATAATCATAACATTCGTTACAATTGGTGTCAGAAGAGGAGTTCTTGAATAAGTTCCAGTTTTTTAGAGAACAACAAGGACATGCAACTAAAAAAGGAGTTGGAAAGCCGTGGATTGAATACAGCCGGCAATAAAACCTTAACTTCAGGCTTGACTGCGAGAGGTTATGGAGTCGGAAGGAATTAATGTGAAGGAGTACGTCTTTCATCTACAACAAGAGTCAACAACAAAAATTAAAGAAAAAAACCAAACGCCACAGACAATACAAACACGAACTTGAACGTGATATTGGCTGTAATACCTGCACAATCGACAAATATGCCATCACAGCTGGAAATATGACACCTCTACTGGAATCGCAGGTGACGCGTGTTACATCCAAGATGGAAACACAACAGAAGAACGTATCAGTTGGCTGAGCAGTTGAAAGCACAAGAGGCTCGCACATCTTCGCAGCTGGAGGCACAGGAGATTTCATTTCATTTCATTTATTTATTACGGCAAAAAAGCCTAATTCACAAATTAAATTATATTACAATTTACTATCTTATTGCTAAGGTTTTACAATATTCATAAAGTTTTGCTTTAAAACCTACGATTTCATTACAACTTTTTATATCTATAGGCAGTTCATTGAAACTTTTTAGACCTTTATAAAAAATATTTTGCTGATCTATTTCAGTTCTGAATAAAGGCAGTTTGAAATTATGTTTATTCCTTGTATTAATGTTATGTGTTTGCTTAACTAATACTACGTTTTTACTTAGATATTCAAGTAAATTTTCACTTTTAATATTAAATATAAACTTCATAGCGTGAAAAAAAATCTTTTGCTTGACACTTAACCAGTTCAAACTTCTCAGCATATCAGCCGTACGAGTATCTCTAGGTTTTTTAAGAATAAATCTCATACATCTGTTTTGCACCTTTTAAAGTTTATCTATTTCTTTGTCTCTTTGTCTGACACAATGATTAGAATAGATGGGCGGAAAGTGCGGTTCTATAATTATTTTGTACTTTTTATACTCAGTTGAGCAGAGCTCACAGAGTATATTAACTTTGATTGCATAACGGTTGGTTGTACAGGTATAAAGGAATCGAGATAGATATAGACTTCCATATATCAAAATCATCAGTATCGAAAAAAAATTCGATTGAGCCATGTCCGTCCGTCCGTCCGTCCGTCTGTCCGTTAACACGATAACTTGAGTAAATTTTGAGGTATCTTGATGAAATTTGGTATGTAGATTCCTGGGCACTCATCTTAGATCGCTATTTAAAATGACCGATATCGGACAATAACCACGCCCACTTTTTCGATATCGAAAATTTCGAAAAATGGAAAAAGTGCGATAATTCATTACCAAATACGCATTAAGCGATGAAACTTGGTAGCCCAGTTGAGCTTATGACGCAGAATAGAAAACTAGTAAAATTTTGGACAATGGGCGTGGCACTGCCCACTTTTAAATGAAGGTAATTTAGAAGTTTTGCAAGCTGTAATTTGGCAGTCGTTGAAGATATCATGATGAAATTTGGCACGAACGTTAGTCTTATCACTTTATGTCTGCTAAATAAAAATTAGCAAAATCGGAGAACGACCACGCCCACTTTTTAAAAAATTTTTTTTAATTCAAATTTTAAAAGAAAAGTTAATATCTTTACAGCATATAAGTAAATTATGCCAACATTCAACTCCAGTAATGATATGGTGCAATAAAATACAAAAATAAAAGAAAATATCGAAATGGGCGTGGCTCCGCCCTTTTTCATTTAATTTTTCTAGGATACTTTTAACGCCATAAGTCGAACAAAAATTAACCAATCCTTTTGAAATTTGGTAGGGGCATAGATTTTATAACGTTAACTGTTTTCTGTGAAAATGGGCGAAATCGGTTGATGCCACGCCCAGTTTTTATACACAGTCGACCGTCTGTCCTTCCGCTCGGCCGTTAACACGATAACTTGAGCCAAAAACGATATATCTTTACTAAACTCAGTTCACGTACTTATCTGAACTCACTTTGTATTGGTGTAAAAAATGGCCGAACTCCGACTATGACCAAGCCCACTTTTTCGATATCGAAAATTACGAAAAATGAAAAAAATGCCATAATTACATACCAAATACGAAAAAAGGAATGAAACATGGTAATTGTATTGGTCTATTGACGCAAAATATAACTTTAGAAAAAAACTTGGTAAAATGGGTGTGACACCTACTATATTAAGTAGAAGAAAATGAAAAAGTTTTGCAGGGCGAAATCAAAAGCCCTTGGAATCTTGGAAGGAATACTGTACGTGGTATTACATATATAAATAAATTAGCGGTACCCGACAGATGATGTTCTGGATCACCCTGGTCCACATTTTGGTGGATATCTCGCAAACGCCTTCACATATACAACTAAGGGCCACTCCCTTTTAAAACCCTCATTAATACCTTTAATTTGATACCCATATCGTACAAACACATTCTAGAGTCACCCCTGGTCCACGTTTATGTCGATATCTCTAAAGGCGTCCACATTTAGAACTAAGGCCCACTCCCTTTTAAAATACACATTAACACCTTTCATTTGATACCCATATCGTATAAACAAATTCTAGAGTCACCCCTGGTCCACCTTTATGTCGATATCTCGAAAAGGCGTCCACCTATAGAACTAAGGCCCACGCCCTTTTAAAATACTCATTAACACCTTTCATTTGATACCCATATCGGACAAATTCTAGAGTCACCCCTGGTCCACCTTTATGGCGATATCTCGAAAAGGCGTCCACCTATAGAACTAAGGCCCACACCCTTTTAAAATACTCATTAACACCTTTCATTTGATACCCATATCGTACGCAAAAATTCTAGAGTCACCCCTGGCCCACCTTTATGGCGATATCTCGAAAGGGCAACCACCTATAGAACTAAGGCCCACTCCCTTTTAAAATACTCATTAACACTTTTCATTTGATACCCATATCGTACAAACAAATTCTAGAGTCACCCCTGGTCTACCTTTATGGAGATATCTCGAAAAGGCGTCCACCTATAGAACTAAGACCCACGCCCTTTTAAAATACTCATTAACACCTTTCATTTGATACCCATATCGTACAAACAAATTCTAGAGTCACCCCAGGTCCACCTTCATGTCGATATCTCGAAAAGGCGTCCACCTATAGAACTAAGGCCCACGCCTTTTTAAAATACTCATTAACACCTTTCATTTGATACCCATATCGTATAAACAAATTCTAGAGTCACCCCTGGTCCACCTTTATGTCGATATCTCGAAAAGGCGTCCACCTATAGAACTAAGGCCCACGCCCTTTTAAAATACTCATTAACACCTTTCATTTGATACCCATATCGTACAAATTCTAGAGTCACCCCTGGTCCACCTTTATGGCGATATCTCGAAAAGGCGTCCACCTATAGAACTAAGGCCCACACCCTTTTAAAATACTCATTAACACCTTTCATTTGATACCCATATCGTACGCAAAAATTCTAGAGTCACCCCTGGCCCACCTTTATGGCGATATCTCGAAAGGGCAACCACCTATAGAACTAAGGCCCACTCCCTTTTAAAATACTCATTAACACTTTTCATTTGATACCCATATCGTACAAACAAATTCTAGAGTCACCCCTGGTCTACCTTTATGGAGATATCTCGAAAAGGCGTCCACCTATAGAACTAAGACCCACGCCCTTTTAAAATACTCTTTAACACCTTTCATTTGATACCCATATTGTACAAACGCATTCTAGAGTCACCCCTGGTCCACGTTTATGGCGATATCCCGAAAAGGCGTCCACCCATAGAACAAAGGCCCACTCCATTTTAAAAGACTTATTACACTTTTCGTTTGACGCCCATATTGTACAAACGCATTCTAGAGTCAACCCAGGTCCACTTTTATAACGATATTCCGAAATGCGTCCACCTATAGAACTTAGGCCCACTCCCTTTTAAAATACTCATTAACACCTTTCATTTGATACCCATATCGTACAAACAAATTCTAGAGTCACCCCTGGTTCACCTTTATGGCGATATCTCGAAAAGGCGTCCACCTATAGAACTAAGGTCCACACCCTTTTAAAATACTCATTAGCACATTTCATTTGATACCCATATTGTACAAACGCATTCTAGAGTCACCCCTGGTCCACGTTTATGGCGATATCCCGAAAAGGCGTCCACCCATAGAACAAAGGCCCACTCCCTTTTAAAATTATCATTAACACATTTCATTTGATACCCATATTGTACAAACAAATTCTCGAGTCAGGCCTGGTCCACCTTTATGGCGATATCCCTAAATGGCGTCCACCTATAGAACTATGGCCCACTCCCTCATAAAATACTCTTTAATACCTTTCATTTGATACACATGTCATACAAACACATTCCAGGGTTACCCTAGGTTCCTTTTACAACATGGTGATTTCCCTTACTTTGTCTCCACAGCTCTCAACTGAGTATATAATGTTCGGTTACACCCGAACGTAGCCTTCCTTACTTGTTTTGAATATATTTGGATGTTCTCTGCATAACCCCAATTTTATTCGCAACTTTCTGGACTGTGTAGTTTATATGTTCTTCAAACTTGAGTTTGTTATCAATTATAATTCCCAAATATTTTATACTGTCAACTTTTTGTATGCTTTCATCATTTATTTTTAAAACAATTATAAACTCATTAACGTTCCTCCTTGTCATTATCATAAATTTCGTTTTATTTATATTAAGTTTCAGTCTATTTCCACACAACCATTTATACAGGTTATTCAGTTCATGTTGTATTTTAGAAAGTGCAGAATTAATATTATTCTCACTAATCATTATTAATGCATCATCAGCGAATAGTTTAATTTCACAACCTTCAATAGCGTAAACTATATCATTAATATAAATTAAGAACAGTATCGGTGCCAAAACTGAGCCTTGTGGTAACCCTATGGGTACTTCCAATTCATCAGACATCACGGTATTTATTACCGTTTTCTGTCTCCTCTGCTTCAACCCATACTCTTCTACGCCGTCACCGTATGGTGGACGGCACTCGATATCGAATCTAACAGGAGTAAAGTAACGAGAGTGCAGAGGATGGCGGCAATGCTCACCAGCGGTGCCCTTCCCTCCACTCCCACCAAAGCTCTTGAAACCATATTATTCCTTCTCCCAACTGATCTATATGGCAGATACTGTGCCTCCTGCAACGCGGCGAGGCTCAACGCTATCGAACCATGGAGGGATTGCAGGTTTGGTCACACCCGGATCCTGAAGCAAGTCCCTGAAACCTTCTTGAAATTGGACCATACAACATCGGCCCCTTGCTGGGACAACAAATTTTCCACAAGAATCCCAGAGAGGAACGAGTGGGCAAACGGCGTAGAGCCGGGATCACACGAAATCTCCGTTTTTACAGATGGCTCTAAACTAAACAACAGAGTCGGCAGCGGGATATTCTCGGAGAAGCTCAATCTAAGCGAGAGCTTTTGCCTACCTGATCACTGCAGTGTTTTTCAGGCTGAACTCATAGCTATCTGGGAAGCAGGCCGCTATCTGGCTAACCTACAGGTAACCAATTCTATTTCAATTTTCTCTGACAGCCAAGCTGCCATAAAATCCCTGCAATGCAGTAACACCTCGTCACTAGTGGCATTGAAGTGCAGAGAAACCCTCAACAAACTAGCTGAAAATTGCAACCTAAGCATAATATGGGTTCCTGGCCACTGTGACATCTCAGGAAACTGCGCTGCGGATGAGCTAGCTAGGGAAGGCACCAACTTGCAAACAACAACCTCCGCTGATTGGGCCAGCCCTCCTCTAAACACTTGCAAATACCACCTGCGATCTCTTTTCACGGATCAGGCAAACGCCAGATGGGCGAGGGAACCTACATGTAGTATATCCAAGCAAATCTGGCCTAAGCTGGATGAAAAGAGATCGCGATCGGTGATATTATTAAACCGTATCTCTATAAGCCCACTAGTGGGCCTTCTTACAGGTCACTGTCTCATGGGCACTCACGGTGCCTATATGGGCCTGCAGACAAATGACTTCTGCCGCAGCTGTAGGGACGAGGAGGAGATAGAAAGCGTTGAGCACTATCTGTGCCACTGTCCCGCACTGTCAAAAACCATGTACCAATGCCTCCACAGACACTCTTTTGGGTGCCTTGCGGAGCTTGAATCTATAAACCCAAACGATATCTTGCGTTTCATTAGGCAAACGCGCTGGTTTGGCCTCACTGGGGTCTAAACTCTCCTCTTCTTCGAAAGTAGGGTAATAGGAAATAGGGGCCCCCTGCGTGGTAGCACAACGGGCCACAACGGCCTACGTGAGTCTCCGCTCGGACAGCGGAGGCAGCCACTCTAACCTAACCTAACCTAACCTCCTCTGCTTCAAATAGCTGCGAAACCAGTCAAGTTCTATACCAGTTATACCAATTCGTTGCATTTTTTTGATTAAGATCTCCCTATCCACTGTTTCAAAAGCTCGTTTGAGGTCAAGGAAGACTGAAACAACCACTTTTTCATTATTTAACTCTTCTTTCCAGTCATGTATCACCAAATTAAGAGCTGTCTCACATGAATGTTTCTTTCTAAAGCCTGACTGTTGATGGGCTAGTATATTATTATCTTCAAGGTATTTCGTTAACTGGTTCTTAACATAAGCTTCAAGTATTTTACAATCACTAGGCAGGGTGTTTATGGGTCTAAGTTCTTCAGGTTTTACTGTCTTTTTAACTTTTTCCACTGGTATCACCGTTGACGTTTTCCACTTTTCTGGTACAAGACCCTCTTCTAGGCTGTTATTGATTATTTGTGCGTAGAAATATCCTGTATACGATATACAGTCTTTAAGTACTCCATCAGATAAAAGTTTTCTGCCGCCTATTTTATATTTGAACTCTTTCAGAATATTAATAACTTCATCTGTTGTTATTTTGGCAAACTTTAATCTAGAATTGACTTGTACATCACTTAGTGCTACACGGCAAGGTTCTATGATGTTATTAATTTCTATTACGCTATTAATAAAGAACCTATTTAAACCATTTGCCAGCTCAGCTTCATTTTCTACCATCATACCATCTATTATCGCCTTTTTAATCCCTTTGTTATCTCTCGTTAAGCAAACCGCTTGCTTGAGATGTTTCCACATTTCTTTGGCGTTATTTTCATTCATTTCGACTTTATTTTCCATATATTTAACTTTCTTTATTTTTACTAGCTTTTTGTAGATACGATTTATATTTTTATATTCGTTCCAATCACCTGTTTGTATCGCAAGCTTATAATTATTATATTTGCATTTATTCCTTTGCGCCAATTCTCTGTCGTACCATTTATTCATTAGCTTGATATGAACTTGTTTTTCATACGTTAAACTCTCCATAGCTTGCATTATTATGTTGTTCACTAATTCGACTTTCTCATCAATTAGTAGGTTTTCATTTATGTTGAAGTTAAGAGATAAGGGTATCATCGAAGCTGGAGGCACAGGATACGAAAATGTTATAAGATAAAGTTGCTGCACTGTCTGTGTCATTGAAAGGGCCTGCAGCGGAAATCTAATAGACCAGTTTTTATTTATTTATTTAGTCTCGTAACAGAATGTTGGGTATAGACACTTATGGCTTTATTACAGAAACCAGCTTAAATTAAGCTATGGAATACATTAGCAAAATTGATATTATTACAGATCAAGGTAGATTTTTAATTGAAGTTGAAAAGCATATTTTGAGTCCGAGAAATCAATATCCAAAACATTTGAGAAACAATTGATCTCTGATGGGGCTCTGCTAATAGGCGCTTTTAAATTATAACGGCCCAACGAAAAAGATTTCAAAGCGGCAGGGAGTATTTGAGCATAGTCTTTCTAGAGCAAACGCGAACGTGGCCAAAAGAATTCTGCGGTTGTTTAAAGATAGTAAAGATAATAGTTGGCAAGGAGACTCATAAGACGGAATCGGTGCAGAGAATAGCAATGAAGTGAGCGCGAAGCGCATACAGATTTTTTCAACCCGTTCCAGGCGATTGATGTGAACTGTGTGGTAAGTCCGCCAAATGAAAGCCGCAAACTCAAGTTTGGACCGCATAACGAATATAAAACTTTGAGTGTGTAGGGGTCAGAGAAGTATTACGAATGGCGTCTCGCATATGCAAGCATTGAAAGCGCATTAGAAATTGTGAAGCTGACGTGACTGCTAAAACTAAATTTTGAGCCGAAGTATACACTCAAGTCTTTAACTTCAAGATTCGCGCGAAGATAAGTGCCTGCAATATGATAAGAAGTTTGGAGTGGCCTCAGCAGTTTACCATACGTCACAGTGTACCACTTCCTTATATTGAAGAAGAGACGGGTTGGCTTTGCAGCTGAAGCTTATTATCAGTGCGGCTTCAGACCTTGTAAATCTACCATCGACCAGATTTTCACAATGCGCCAAATCTTGGAAAAAACCCGTGAAAGAGAATCGACACACATCACCTCTTCGTCGACTTTAAAGCCGCCTTCAACAGCTCGAATAGGAGCTACCTATATGCCGCTATGTCTGAATTTGGTTTCCCCGCACGGCTGTGCAAAATGACGTTGCGCAACACCATCAGCTCAGTCAGAATTGGGAAGGACCTCTCCGAGCCGTTCGAAACTAAACGAAGTTTCAGACAGGGTGACCCCCTATCTTGCGATTTCTTTAATTTGATGCTGGAGAAAATTATACTAGCTGCAGAACTTAACCGCACTGGAACAATATCCTATAAAAGCGTGCAATTACTTGCATATGCTGATGACATTGATATCATCGGCCTAAACACCCGCGCTGTTAGTTCTGCTTACTCCAAACTGGGAAAAGAAGCGGTAAAGATGGGTTTGATGGTGAATGAGGACAAAACGAAGTACCTGCTGTCATCGAGCAAACAGTTAGCGCATACGCGCCTTGGCAACCACGCTACTGTTGGCAGCCATAATATCGAAATAATAAAAGACTTCGTTTATTTGGGAACCAGCATCAGCACTAGCAACAACATCAGCACTTAAATCCAGCGAAGAATCAATCTTGCCAATAAATGCTACTTTGGACTAGGTAGGCAATTGAAAAGTAAAGTCCTCTCTTGGCGAACGAAAATCATACTCTAAAAGTCACTTATCGTACCCGTCCTGCTATATGGGGCAGAAGCATGGACCATGACAACAGCAGATGAAGCGGCTTTGGGAGTGTTCGAGAGAAAAGTTCTGCGAAAGATTATGGACCTTTACGCGTTGGCGATGGCGAGTACCGAAGAAGATTTAATGATGAACTGGATGCGCTGGCTAGGCCATGTTATGCGAATGAAAGATGATGCTCCGGCCAAGAAAGTGTTTCTATCGGAACCCGCCTATGGAAGCAGAGGTAGAGGGCGGCCCCCACTCCGTTGGAAAGACCAGGTGGAAAACGATTTATACTCCCTTGGTGTGACCAATTGGCGCCGGTTGGCGGAGCGAAGGAGCAACTGGCGCGCCTTGTTGGACGGCCGTAACCGTAAAGTAATTAAGTATTAATCTCAAATTGAAGAACAACGGCATCATTATAACAACTGATCTCCGAATAGATTTTGAGATCATCAGAATAAAGAAGAAATTTGGTAGATTAAAAGCAAGAACTAATGGTATTAATGAACAAGATAAATAGTAAAGGTCCAAGAATACTACCCTCAGGCACTCCAGAGGTGGCCAAAATGGGTTCGAGTAAACACTGTCGATTACTACATTACTTCTGTTGTACAAGTTAGATTTAATCCACTGCAGAAACGAAGAGTGGAACCCATGGCAAGCTAACTTCGCAATTAAAATTTTATGGGAAATTTTATCGAATGCCTTGAAGAAGTCTAAGTATATTGTATCAATCTGGAAACCCCGCCTTAATTCTATGTAACAATCCTCCAAAATAACAGCGAGGTTCGTTTTCGTGGATATAGCCGGGACAAAACCATGGCGCATATCAGGTGTTTAATACCAAAATAAGGCTTATCTTTGACTACACATTACAAAAGCTTCGAGGTTGTAGATAGTTTAGAAATAGGTCTGTAATCAGAACAGTTACTTTTGTTGCCAGACTTAAATATAGGAGTGGCGGATGCTTGCATCCAGTCATCAATAAAAATACCCGATGCCTTTGACTTATTGAATATAATCATTAGCGGTGGTACTGGCGAAGAACAATTTTTTAATGCCTTTGTGAGAGAAAGTGATCAAAAATTGTTAGCGGAGGGAGATTTAATTAACATGCGTATGTTCTGTATTCTTCAGTTACATCATTATTTGTGATAAAGTTTGCCGAGAAGAAATCTGCAAAGAGATCACCAGCCTCATTAACAGAGTTGGCAGTAACATTATTGTAGCAGACTGATTTCGGTATGCTAGATACGCTCTTCATGGAGTTTGTGTAATTCCAGAAGTTCATCGGATTGTTCTTGATGTCTACCTCAAAATTTCTAATGTGCGCAGCATATAAAGACTTATTAAGATTGTTAAACTTTTTCTTATAAACAGTATACAAATCATAAAAACCGACACTGATTAGTAATCTCGTATTTTTTAAAGAACTTGTTTCTCAAATTTTTTTGGATACTTGAGCTCACTATTGTGCCAGGGAGCTTTATACATTTTCTTTTTATTAATCGGCACTATTTTACCGCAAATAATTTTTAAATACATTAAAGGAACTTCCAACTTCAATTTCGCCAAACATTGCATCCCAACTAAAGAATAATTTAAACGATTAAAATCACAACGTCGAAAATTTAACGATGATTTCATATTTGACGTAGGAATACAGAAATACTCCACGAACTCAATATCAAGCTTTAAGGGCAGGTGATGCAAGTTTCGAAGCGAAAATGAAGACGCAGGTTCCGAGATAGCAAAACTAATATTGTTAGTTACAAAAATTAAATCAAGAATGTGATGTAGAGAATTATGGAAACTATTAATTTGAGATAAGCCCACCCCGGAAGTTAGTAGGGGTCAAATAGGGATTGTGTTCAAGAGAAATCCAGTTAGCATTGCTTAAATTGCGTTTCTCCCATATTTCGCTTTAGATTTGAGATATTATATACATGAGCCTTATAAATACTATAGCGAATTTAGGGAAATTCCGCTTATTTGCAACCTTCTGTTTACATTCGTATCGCTAAACTGTTGAAGAAAACACTCCAATATTCAGTAATGCAAAAATGGTCTTTATTAGACTACTTTGAAAGTACTTCACAATAAGACTTAAGTTCACAACCAATAGCGTGCTTAAATCAAACTGCATACGGACTACTCAGCTTCTGCTGCTTTTATACTCTCTGCACATATGCCTAGACGTTTCTTCTTCTAGAATCCTCTACCTGGTCATCAGCCATACGCGCGTGTATTTGTAGTGTGTAACCATATGCGTGTATATGTGAGAGAAGTAGTAGCTGATGATGACATGCGTATCTCTCTGCTGCTTGTGTGGATGTGTGTACATGATGATTAATTTGTTTACGTACATACAAGTGTAGCATCTTGTTTTATTGTTGTTGTGGCTTTATTTACTTAGTATCAGATTAGTGATGTGAGTATCACTTATTGTTACTAATATTCGTCACACTGCCCTCCACCTAAATCTGATCGTCCCGGTCATATAAATCTCTCTATCTAACCGCTGCTAGCCTCTCCAAATGAAACACCCTTATATTTCGTGGTTTCCCAATTATTTTTATGCGGTAGATGACATCACTGATCCTCTTCACAACTCTGCACGGGCCTTCCCAACTGCACCAAAATTTGGATGGAACACCTTTCCGCCGGTGAGGGTTGTATAGCAGTACCAAATCTCAATCCAAGAAACCTTTCGAATTATAGTTTTTGTCGTACCTGTGTTTCATCCTAATACTCATTATCCTGGACCGTTCCCTCACACTCTGTTGTTTGGCCAATGAACTCCTTCGTAGAACTTGCGCTTAACGGATTGGCTTCACATAATCAGTATCGTTTCGACGTTTCAAAACAGTAGTGCGCCCTGGCTTGAAAACACCTTTGCATTCTTTCTGGGATATTCTTTCGTTTGTTTTAGTGCATCTATTAGGGTTGTCAATGCCAGTGTTTTTCTCGCAGGTACCTTGGGTTTTGATTTTTTTGGCCCATTGGTTCCATCAACCCTTGCCCGATCTGCTGCCTTTGACTTTTGTGGTTTTTGTCGAATCTCTTTCACCAGCACTCGCTTACTGCTGAACCCTTGCTCAAAACTGAAGTTAAGTGGCACATCCTCGTTCTTATAGCGCATAATCCTTCTCTGCATGTCGATCCTGATGTCATGGTCAACTACGAAGTCCACTCCCAATATAACTCATCAACAATCTCTGCCACAACGAATTTCTAATTAAGACCTCACATACCACTTCTCCTTGGACTTGGTAATACTCGCCAGAGATCGTACGCAATCTTGCTCCAGGTAACGGTTTTACTCTCCTGTTGACCAAGTCAGATCGGATTAAGGAATGAGGTGCGCCCGTATCTACAGTCGGTACATGTTCTTTGCCATCCACATTCCCTCTGACGGTAAGGCTGGTCGATTTTCTTCCAATTTGTGAGATAGATATCACAGGACATTCAATAGCTGGGGCAAGTTAACGATCTTTACATCTGACTCGCTCTTGCTTATCTCCTCCAGCTTTACGTTTACGGCCAGCCAAGTTGGAACTACCAGGATCAAGATCGCAATGACGTGCAATGGCCCTGGCTTTCCACACTTAAAGCATTTGACTGCATTATTATTCTTCTGCTGTGTTCTCTTCAATGCTTCCAAAATTACGTTTACCCAGTCTGGCCTTTCCACTTCCATCCGATGAGCTTTGTATGCCGGATTACTCAAAAGTGACGCTGTTTCCTGAGTCAGTGCAAATTTCCGCTTTGGGTTTGCATATGTCGCTCGCTTCGTTTCCACGTCCCGTATCCGATTCATAAAACTCTGGATTTTTACCCTTTCGGTGTATTCCAAGAGTGCGTCCACATTTGCGAGATGAGCCAATCTTTCAACATCCGACGCAAACTCCTGCAAAGTCTCGTTAGCTTTTTGGTAGCGGTTTTGCAATTCTATTTGGTAGATCTGTTTCCTGTGTTCGCTTCCATACCGTCGTTCTACAGCAGCCATCAATGTTTCATAACTGTTACGTTCGTACTCTGAGATGGTCTTTAAGATCTCAGCAGCTGGTCCTTTTAAAGGCACAGCAACTTTATCTTCGGCATTCCAGTTGTTCGCTGCTGACGTATTCTCAAATTGGAGCTTAAATATCTGGAAAGGAACACAACCAGGATTTAACTTCAAAGTAGACGTTGAAGTGATTGGACGGTTGAATTTTAAATCCTGAATCCGATCTTTCAAATCATCCATCTCGGCCTTCATTTTATATTGTCTTTCACTAGAAACCTACAGCTGCGATGAGAATTTTGTTTCCTGTGCCTCCAGCTGCGAGGATATGCGATCGTCTTACGCTTTCAACTCCTCAGCCAACTGAGATGTCATATATGTCCTCTGTTCTTCCAGTTGTGATGCCATATATGTCTTCTGTTCTTCGAGTTGGGATGACATATGCGACGACATTTCTGAAATACGTGCCTCTTGTGCTTCCATCTTGGATGTTATGCGTATATCCTGTGATTCCATCTTAGATGTTATACGTGTTTCCTATGATTCCATCTTGGATGTTATACGGTTCTCCTGCGATTCCAGTTGAGATGACATTTCTGAAATGCGTGCCTCCTGTGCTTCCATCTTGAATGTTACTGTCGATGTTTGTGCAGATATTGCAGCCAAAATCCTTTTCAAGTCTGTCCTCGTAACTGTCTGCGATGTTTCGTTTTTCTCTTCAATATTTGTTTTTTTTTTTATTATTTATTTTTTTTTTTATATGTTGTTGTCTCGTCGCCATCAAGATAAAAGACATACTCTTCCACGTTAATTCGTTCTAACTTCAATACCTCTCGTAGCCGTGCTTGACATTCGATCTTATTGCCGGTTGCATTCAATCCACGGTTCTCCAACTCTTCAGTTGCTGTATCCTTAATTCACTTAACCTTGCCATGTCCCAGTTGTATTCGAAATCTTCAGAATTTATTCAACAGTTCCTCTTCTGACACCAATTGTAACGAATTTAGGGAAATTCCGCTTATTTGCAACCTTCTGCTTACGTTCATATCGCTAAACTGTTGAATAAAACACTCCAATATTCAGCAATGCAAAAATGGTCTTTATTAGACTACATTGAAAGTACTTCACAATAATACTTAACTTCACAACCAATACCATGCTTAAATCAAACTGCTTACGGACTACTCAGTTTCTGCTGCTTTTATACTCTCTGCCCAAATGTCTAGACGTTTCTTCTTCTAGAATCCTCTACCTGGTCATCAGCCATACGCGCGTGTATTTAGTGTGTAACCATATGCGTGTGTATTAGTGTGTAACCATATGCGTGTATATGTGAGCGAAGTAGTAGCTGATGATGACATGCGTTTGTGAGTATCTCTCTGCTGCTTTTATGTATGTGTGTGATTAGGGGGCTGGTAGGATAAATTTACCTTACCTTTTTGGTATGTGGCTGTGGGTACGGCTGGGTTGGCGAGGTTAGGCTAATGATGGTTGTATCTGCTTTTCCTGGCGAGATATAGCTGTGGTGTTGATGGCGGTGTTTTAATGACGATGGTGTCGAGGTTGCGGCAAGAGCAGCGAGTTGCACTTTTATGGTGCTGCAATTTTTGGATCTGGATGTGGCTCTTTCGGCGGCGGTGGCAGTCGATCTTTTGGTGGATCCTGTAACGCTCCCCTTTTATATGGGTATGTACGGATTTAATAACCCTTGACACTTTATGTGAACCGGAGTTTCTACAAATTTCGCTTAAGTGCGCACGATTGAAACTTACTTATGTGACAACGAATTAAGTAACACGATTTCACAAATTTGGCGAATATTCGATAAATTGTATTCTTTTATAATTTCAATTCTTTTATGCTTAGAATTTAAGAAGATGAAACAAAGTCACAACCGGGGTAGTTAAATTCTTCGAATTAATGATCAAAGTCAAAATACTCTTGTTGTTTTATATATATGTACATATGTCACCTGTCAATTCATCAGTCGGGGTTGCCAGAGAGACGAAATAGAAACTGGTATAATATTTGCCCCAACTGATGAGTATGAGTCGTGACTCCTAACTCTTATGTGGCTATACATAGTTGTGTATACATTTTCCAATATACATATTTACAGGTATGTATCTTAGTTCATGTAGTTATAAATTAAACATATGGACCTATAAATTCAATCAAAAATTCAGTATAAAATTCAGTTTTTTTAATTTGTTATAAAAATACGATATGGATGGAGTTGGCTGTTGATGACTACGACAGTCGCTCAAACATCGTCCCCGCCCTAGGCGCGTTCAGCGGCTAGAGCCTCTTGCAGCTCTTGAAGAGTCCGTAAAGCATCGCGTACGAGGAGGTCTGACACCTTTCCCTTGAAAGTGGCAGTCTGCAGCCCTTGAGCAGTGCACCGAACGGTGCGTCGAGCGGCAGTAGATGCTGGCAATGGTGCGTCGGTAGCTAGACGAGACCGAGAGACAGCTGGGCGAGAACGGGGTCGCACGGTGGGGGCAGAGGGTACCTGAGGTGGTACTACTTGGCGACCAGGCCGGGGTGTCTGGGTATGACGTGGGATGCTCGGGGTTGCTTGTCGTCGATGCGACAGAGAGTGGTGCCTTAATCCGCAAGTTCGACAGCGATCATACGAACTGCATCCATCGGTGGCATGAGACAGCGCCAAACAATTCAAACAGAATTTATGCGCCCTCGCGAGTATCCATCGTTGTGGCGGCTTCATTTGCTTGAAGATGCTGCAATTGCGAAGAGCGTGAGTCCGTGCACATACGCGGCATCGTCGGTAGTCGGTTTGCAGCGGCGGGCTGCGCGCGACCACTGCTGACCGCAAGGAATTTTGGGGTGCCCGTTGCTGATCGCGATCCATGACAATCTGGAAGTATAGTTGTAAATGCCTTTTAGGTGAGAGAAATGTTAATGCGGGGAGTTTCAGTTGGCATTATGTTGCGAAATACGACATATTGGAGACGGTGATGTGGTAAGAGTGGTCAGAGGTGGTTTGAGAGTAGCTACGAATTCTCCGGGTTTGCCCGAGATGGTGGGCTTTCAGTCTGGGGGAGGAAACAGAGTTTAACAAGTGGTCGTGTGAGGGTGCCGGTTTGCGTACGAACATCAACAACACGTATATGGCCGTCAGGACCTGGATGTATTTTTTCAATACGTCCAAGGCGCCATTCAGTCGGGGGAAGTGAGTCGTCGTGAATGCAGACACACTCACCGACCTTGGGTTCGGGTTGTGGATTTTTCCACTTCTGCCTTTTTTGGAGATCCTTTAGGTAGTCTTCCTTCCACCTTTCGCTGAACTGATGATGTAAGCTTTTTACCCTGTCCCATCGGTTTATAAGAGATAACTCCGCGTGGTCCACTTCAGGGATAGCGAGGAGGGGGCAACCTCGGAGAAAGTGGCCGGGGGTCAGCGCGGTAAACTCGGTGGGATCTTGGGATAAAGGTGAGATAGGACGAGAGTTCAACACGGCTTCTGTTCTTACCAAGAGGGTGGTAAATTCTTCAAAGGTGAACTTGTGGGCTCCTGCAGTCCTTTTGAAGTGCAGTTTGAAACTCTTCACTGCAGACTCCCACAAGCCGCCCATGTGGGGAGCTCCGGGCGGAATGAATTTCCAATTGATGCCCTGGGGAGAGTATTTTGCGATTACTTCTTGATAGGCACTTTTCATGAAGTCAGCGAACTCCTTTTCCGTCGCTCTTTTAGCTCCAATAAACGTTTTGCCGTTGTCACTCATCATTGTGGCAGGATATCCACGACGTCCGACGAAGCGAGCAAATGCTGCGAGAAAGGCATTTGTTGTTAAGTCCGAGCACAGCTCAAGGTGGATAGCTTTTGTCACGAAACAGACAAAAATGGCCACGTAGCCTTTCAGTAAGGTGTGAGACATTAGCAAGGAGGCTTTTATTTGAAAAGGCCCCGCAAAGTCGACACCGGTAGTGGTGAAAGGCGGAGCGTATGTGCATCGTTTCGGGGGCAAAGCCGCCATGATTTGCGATCGCATTTGCTGCTTGTGGAGGGTACAAGTTTTGCACTGATGTATGCATCTCTTTATGAGGGGTTTGAGTCGTGGAATATAGCGATCCTGTCTGAGGCATTGCTGCATGAGACGTATTTCGGCATGGAGAAGAAGTTCATGGAGGTACTGTATATAGAGGACAGCGAATCTTGATTTTTCTGGGATAATAACGGGATGTTTTTCACTGTAAGTCAACGAATGAGCTAGTCTACCATGAACCCTGAGGAGCCCGTTTTCATCGAGGTATGGGTTGAGGGTTAGTAGAGAGCTTCTTTTATCAATGGGTTTTGCATTTTCCAAGCATGCTCTTTCGCGAGGAAAATATCGGGTTTGCGTTAACGTCACAAGTTTATTTTTCGTTTTGCGGAGATCTTCATGAGACAGAGAGGGAGTGTAAGCGGGTTTAATGCCTCGAATTCGGTCCTTGAGATTATTAATGAACCTAAAAGCATATGCCATGACCCTGAGGGCGCGAGGAAAAGAGGAAAATCGATCCAATACATCGGGGTCATCTTCAGCTGAGTGTAGTGCTTCGACTCGGCGCATTTCAGGCGGGTTGATGCTGCGGGTAGATGGTTTTGGCCAAGCTTCGGGGGGCTGGGTCAGCCACGCAGGGCCATTCCACCACAGCGAAGAATTTGCCAAGTCCATGGGTTTGCATCCTCTAGTGCCCATGTCTGCTGGATTGTCGCGACTGCCTCCATGCTTCCAGGAGGCGCTTCCGACGAGATCCATAATTTCAGCTGTTCGATTGGATACGAAAGTTTTCCAAGCGTGGGGAGGCTTTTCGAGCCATGCTAACACAATTTCCGAGTCAGACCACATGTAAAGATTTTTAAGAGAGAGCTCGAGATAGGATTGTACGACGGCGATTAGTCGGGCAAGGAGTAGAGCTGCACATAGTTCTAGTCTTGGAAGGCTGGTAGTGCGAAGAGGGGCAACCTTGCCTTTAGCGACCAGAAGGTGGGACGACGTGGTGGCACCGTGGGTTGTTCGCAGATATATAGTGGCGCAATATGCCTTTTCTGACGCATCGCAGAAGCCATGCAGTTCAACCTGCTGGTTTGGGATGTAGTCAACCCATCGAGGTATCTTTATATCTGAGATGTTGGGTAAATTTTTTGCGAACTGCGTCCATTTAAGGAAGCGGAGGGGCTTCACTGGTTCGTCCCAGCCAGTTCCGTCTATCCATAGCTCTTGGAGTAAAATCTTGGCCTCAATCATAATCGGCGTACACCACCCTGCGGGGTCAAAAAGTTTTGCGACCGAGGAGAGAATTTGTCGTTTTGTACTAGCCGACGAGAGGGGTATTGAGTCCAATGTATACGAAAACGTGTCGGTCAGGGCGTTCCACTGTATGCCTAGAGTTTTGGTGTTGCTTGCTTTCTCGAATTCCAAAAGATTTGTGTCTAGCAAGTCCTCTTCTTTGATGTTTTTTATAATACTGGGGTGATTGGCCGTTATTTTCCGTAATGGAAATCCTGCTGACGCTAACACTTGGATGACTTGAGAAAGAGATGTTTCAGCAGAGAGAATTTCATGGCTGCCAGAGAGAATGTCATCTACATATGTTTCTTTCGTCAAAACAGGGACGGCTTTGGGGAAAGTTTCTTCTACATCTTTGGCCAGTTGGTGAAGAGTACGTATGGCGGGGTAGGGGGCACAGTTCACACCAAATGTGACTGTTTTCAGACGGTAGTCTTTTATGGGGTCGCTCGGAGATGAGCGAAAGACGATCCTCTGATAGTCTCTATCGTCTTCGTGCATTATAATTTGACGATAAATTTTTTCTACGTCTCCGTTGAAAACAAACTGATATGTCCTCCATTTGAGAATCAGAAGCATCAGATCGGGTTGGAGGGTAGGGCCGGTATAAAGAACGTCGTTGAGCGCATGTCCAGATGCCGACTTCTTTGAGGCGTTAAACACGACCCGCACCTTTGATGTCTTTTTCTCGGGCTTGACAACTGCGTGATGAGGAAGATAAAATGAGAGGCATTTTCCTCCGTCAAATTTTTCACAGGAGCCGTTTTCCTCCATATGATCGAGGGTGAGGTATTCTTCTAGGACACTATCATATTGAGTCTTTAAATCCCCTTTCTTCTGCAGACTTCTCTCCATTCCAAGAAACTGGCTTAGAGATGAAGACCGAGAGTGGGATAATGAGATTGACTCTGGGAAGCTGAGTTTAAACGGCAACCTTACGATATAACGACCGTTATCATCGCGTGAGGTTGTGGCTGCATAGAAATTCTCGCAAAACTCGTCTTCTGAGATTATTTGGGGTTTGGTGGGAACTTCCTCCAAATCCCAGAATTTTCGCAATAGAGAGTTAAGATCTTCGTTCGTCACTTCTAACACTTGCATGCAGAAAGAGTTGACCATCACAGGGGCTCTACCGCTCAGAATCCATCCAAAAATGGTTTTCTGCGCTAGAAGATGGGGGGAAAGTTTCTCAACGCCATTTTGGATGATTTGCGGTATTACATCACTGCCTAGAGTCTGCGAGGTTGAGGTGTGCCCATTTTGCTAGTGAACTTAAGCGAGGGGAGCATTTTTGTTAGCCGGGGTAATACTATTGCCTCTGCACTTATTCTGGTTTTAAAATCGGGGGATACCAAAGTCAGAGAGCACAATTTGTTTGAGGTCTGAACTACCTTGCCGCCCATCCCTGATATTTCAAATCTAGAGGGTTTGAATGGGAGCTGGAGTCTATCTTGGGCTCTGGTAGAGATAAAGGTTCGTTCAGATCCCTGATCCACAAGAGCTCTTAGTTTAAAAATTTCTCCTTTATGCTCTACGGGTACGATAGCCGTGGGTAAATTTATTTCACAATCGTTTTCTGAATAAAACGATTGGACTTGGCTTTTCTGCGAGCATGAAGGGCTTTCATCCAGGGCATTGGCTTGATCGGAAGTATTACCGGGTGGGACTGTGGAATTTGTGGTAGTAGCTTGTGAGGCTGTCTTTTGCAATCGTGGGGGTTGTCTTTTCGGCACTTGGGATGTGTCTTCGTGAAGAACTGAGTTGTGCCGATCTTGACATTGATTGCAAGTTTGAGTACTGGAACAGTCTTTCAATATGTGTGACTGAGAGAGGCAATTGAAACACATATTGTTTTCTCTCACAAACCTTCTGCGATCAAAGGTCGACAGCTTCTTAAATTTAAAGTAACCTATAAGGGGGTGAGATGAGGTTTTACACATAGCGCACTTGTACATTGTCCGCTGCTATGAGACTGGGTGTGGGAGGTCGATCTATTTTGAAAGGGTTGCGACTGCTGGGGTTTAAATGATGGCCTAGCTTGTGGGGTGGCTTTAAATTTATTTGGTCGCCATTGATCGACTCGCTCTACGACTTCATATCGAGTTGTGAGGAACTGGTCGATTTGGGACCAGCTGGGAAGTTCTCTTCTAGAGGTTAGAGATTGCTCCCACAACGTGACTGTATTTTCTGGGAGTTTAGAGGTCACCAGATAAATAAGTATGGGGTCCCAGTTTTCTGTGGATACTAGTTGCATAGCGAGAATTTGTAGGCAATTATTTACCGACGATTGCAACCTTTGTATATCCTCACTGTTTTCGGTTCGGTGTTTTTTAAGTTCATCAGAGCCCGTATTTGGTTGTCTACGAGAACTCGTCTGTTCTCATATCGAGACTTTAGGGCTTCCCACGCTAAGACAAAGTTGTCATCAGTCAAGGGAAATTGGTTGACTCTTTGAGCTGCCTTTCCTTGGGTTTTGTATCTGAGGTGATACAATTTTTGCGCTTGGGAGAGTTTGGGATGGTTAATATAAACGGCTGTGAACATGTCACGAAATGAGGGCCATTTTTCATAACCACCATAAAATATTTCGGTATCGCAGGGAGGAATTTTCAGCGAAATACCGGAGTTATCGGGTGGACTTGGTGTGACGGCAGGGGGAGCGGGGGCATTTGCTTGTTTAAGCAACTGAAGCTGGTATTTGCTATTAGCAGATGTTGGAAAATCTTCGGGCAGGTCCTGATCTGGGGTTTCGACAATTTTATCGAAGATTTGTTGGACTCGATTCCAGAATTTTTCTATATTCGAGTTTTTTATGTTGAGAGAAGACTCAGTGTTGTCTTGGAGGGACATCGACCTAAACCGAGCACAATATTCCATGAAATTGTCTGTTTCGGAAATAAATTTTTTGGGGCAGACGAGATTTTAAATCTTTTAACTCCTTGAGTTTTGGAGCCACTTTGTTTGGTTTCATCGTCACTCATTTTTGAGCTTTGTTTTATGACGCTTGGAGTTGAGAATTAACAAAAAATTTAACTTTAGAGAGAAAACTTTTTTTTTTTGAAGAGAGAGTATTTGCTTTTAACTATGTGAGGGAGTTACGTTTATATATTCACGTTAAATAGCAAGAGAGAATAATTTTCAAAACCATAAAAAAGTTTTTAAGTTAAATTTATTTGAGGGTGAGACTGAGAAAAGTTTACCACTGTGCTGCGTTTGCACTATATTTAATATATTTAATATATGTATATGAGGGTGGTTTAAATATACGTGGGAAAAATTATGTGAGATATATGTATATATACGTATTAAAAGTATCTCGGGGGTAAATTATTATAATTTTGATACGTGAAATTAATTCGTATGAGATTATTTAAAAAGGTGTCTTTTTTTTTGGTTTTTTGTTTTCGGTGTGACTTAGAGGAGTCTTATTTAGCTTCGATTTGTTGGACTGTAGAGGCTTTGAGGAGAGAGAAATTAGTAGCTTATCGAAATTCTTAATGGGGATTGAGAATTTATAGCGTGCAAATTTAATGCGAGAAAAGTGCTATTACACGCACTGCACCACTCTTGTACCACTGTGCACGATATTTTATTTCACCGCTTATGTCGTTTTCTTTCTTTTGTATATCCGTATGTATGTATACGCAAGTATGGAGATTTAAAAATATTTTTTGCGTTTTGTATTAATTTAAATAGGGATAAATAAGAAAACTTTAGAGGTTTTGCTATGATAAAGAGCGATATACAACTGTAATGCCGAAAAAATTATTTGAGAGGTAAAATCGATATACGTGCCCACTGTATCTAGCTTAGTTTTTCTTATTATGTTTTGCACATATACCGTACTGAGTTTTGCAATATGGGGTTATTGCTGTGTATATATGTGCATATACGAAAAGGGATATGTGTATATGAAGAGGTATATAAGAGAAGTTTTGGCGGGAAATTGAGAAAATTTGGCGGGAAATAATAATCCTCGAGAATGAATTTTTCTTTAATTTTCTCGTTTATGTTCTTCGTCGTACTGGGAAGTGGGTATTAAATTTGATTTAATACTCACGGTTTTTGGCAAGGCCTATTTATTGTGATTTAGGAGCACTTTTGATCGCTGGCTGCTTAATGGCGACGAAGGACCATTGATTAGGGGGGTGGTAGGATAATTTTACCTTACCCTTTTGGTATGTGGCTGTGGGTACGGCTGGGTTGGCGAGGTTAGGCTAATGATGGTTGTATCTGCTTTTCCTGGCGAGATATAGCTGTAGTGTTGATGGCGGTGTTTTAATGACGATGGTGTCGAGGTTGCGGCAATAGCAGCGAGTTGCACTTTTATGGTGCTGCAATTTTTGGATCTGGATGTGGCTCTTTCGGCGGCGGTGGCAGTCGATCTTTTGGTGGATCCTGTAACGTTCCCCTTTTATATGGGTATGTACGGATTTAATAATCCTTGACACTTTATGTGAACCGGAGTTTCTAAAAATTTCGCTTAAGTGCGCACGATTGAAACTTACTTATGTGACAACGAATTAAGTAACACAATTTCACAAATTTGGCGAATATTCGATAAATTGTATTCTTTTATAATTTCAATTCTTTTATGCTTAGAATTTAAGAAGATAAAACAAAGTCACAACCGGGGTAGTTAAATTCTTCGAATTAATGATCAAAGTCAAAACTACAAGAGTATATATATATGTACATATGTCACCTGTCAATTCATCAGTCGGGGTTGCCAGAGAGACGAAATAGAAACTGGTATAATATTTGCCCCAACTGATGAGTATGAGTCGTGACTCCTAACTCTTATGTGGCTATACATAGTTGTGTATACATTTTTCAATATACATATTTACAGGTATGTATCTTAGTTCATGTAGTTATAA
Organism: Eurosta solidaginis; assembly: GCF_040869045.1. NCBI lineage: Eukaryota > Metazoa > Arthropoda > Insecta > Diptera > Tephritidae > Eurosta > Eurosta solidaginis. The sequence goes on along the minus strand of NC_090320.1, from coordinate 80,335,470 downwards.
AATAAACATATGGACCTATAAATTCAATCTAAAATTCAGTATAAAATTCAGTTCTTTTAATTGGTTATAAAAATACGATGTTGATGGAGTTGGCTGTTGATGACTACGACATGATGATTAACTTATTTACGTACATACAAGTGTTTACTTAGTATCAGATTAGTGATGTGTGTATCACTTAGTGTTACTAATATTCGTCACAATACTTTCTGGGCTGGATGGCGGAATGTATGAAACACAAATGAACAGTTGACCCCGAGAGCCATGAATCCGTACACAAAGTTGATCATGTAGCGTGTCACTGTCACTTAAAGAAATAAGCGAGGCCTGAAGACCGACCCGGGCGGCAATCAGCAAACCACCTTCTCTATTTAAGCCAGTCTTTGTTGCGTATCTAACTTTACGGAAAACATGATACAGCTTAGGATCAAAAAACTCAGATTAAGGCAGATCGTTATATTGACTGGCCAGTGGCCACATCTTAGGCTTCAGAACTTGATCAAAGTGCTTCATCTACACCAAGCTTAAAATTTACACATTTGGGGTTACTCGACTCCGACTTCTTAGTAAGCTTGAAACACTGCAGTTGGTGCTTTTTTAGATTAGTATACTTAATCACATACTCAATAATTTCCGCAGGCGTGACCAAGAGTAAAAAAGACGAAAGATGAAACCATCTGAAACGGGCAGCTATAAAAGTTCAGTAGACACCGTGAACGCCTATGATTGGTGTTTTTGTAAAATTATTGTTGTTGTTAACATTTTTGCTTTGTCATTAGGAAATTCAAGCAAAATAGGTTGGATGACCGATGAACTTGACTGCACATTAGGACTCCCACCACTAGCAGTAACAATTTTTAATGGACGATGTGGCAGCGCGCTGCCCTCAAGTGGCCCAATGGAACTATGCTAATCCTGTTCACGCGATCGATTTACATATATATATTGTGACAAATATTAGTATCACTAAGCCGATACTAAGCAGCCACTTGTATGTACGTAAACAAATCAATCATCAACGGAGAGATACTCATAAACACATGTAATCTTCAGCCGAAGTAGTACTCACATATAAACACGGATATGGCTATGCGAGAAGCTATAAACTACAAATACACATGCATATAGCTGGTAACCAAGTAGTAGATTCTAGAAGTAGAAACGTCTAGATGTTTGGAGAAATATGCGGACAAGGCAACAGAGTATAAAAGCAGCACAAGCTGAGTAGTCAGTAATCAGTTTGAATTAAGCACGCTATTGGTTGTGAAGTATAAGTGTTATTGTGAAGTACCCTCAAAGTAGTCGAATAAAGGCTATTTTGCATTATTGAATATTGGAGTTATTTATTCAACAGTTTAGCGATTCGAACGGTAGCAGAAGATGGAAAAAGCGGAATTTCCCTAAATTCGTTACAATATATATCATAACTTTTTGTTTTTGCCGAGTATTTGATGGGCAGCGGTTTGTCAAGCGTCGAGATCTGAGACTTCTCAGCTACAGAAGATATATCATCAGCCAAGCGTAAAGCTTAAAGAGAACAGAAGTTCACTTCATTCAGAAGGAATGTGCTTGAAATTGATCCATTTAAAAGTTTTGTCATAAATATTACACCAAGTATTTCCCTTCGATTAGGAAGAGTTGGAAGATTGATAAGCTTTAATCGATTAGTATAAGGTGGAAGATTATATAAAGTCCCATTGAAAATTTCTTAAGGCAAATAGTAAAAATTGTTTTTGTGTTGATTCGAGACTGTCTGCATGGACTTGATAACATGGATTCCAGATTACTGAGCCATATTCTAATATTGGCCTAACTAAATTTGTAAAAAGTGCTTTAGTTACGTAAGGGTCGTTAAATTCTTTTGACCACCGTTTCACAAACGCAAAAACACCTTGGCCTTTATTCACTGTAGCATTAATATGAAGGTTGAAACTAAAAGTTTGGAATCCATCATGACTCCCAAGTCAACAAAACTATTTTCAATTTCTAGACTATAGTTGTTAATTGTATATGAAGCTGGTGCCGAAATTCTCCGAGAAAAACACATAACTTTACATTTTTTAAGATAGAGCGGCATATAATTTACATTGCACCAGGTAACCAAGTGATTTAAATCCGTTTGAAGCAAGGAATTTTCCTCAACAGGCGCGTATGATTTTGATTATTTTATTGTATTGGATAAATCGTTTTTGAACAACAAGAACAGAATCGGACCAAGATGGCTGCCCTGAGGAACACCAGAAGAAACATTGATGACCCCAGAAAGTGTGTTTTTAAAGATTACTTTTTGCGTACGATTACCAAGATACGAAGAAATTCAACATATAAGACGGAGTTGAAAACCAAGTTGACCGAGCTTATAAATAAGTAATGGGTGTGATACTTTGTCGAAGGCTTTACTGAAATCGGTGTAAATTACATCGGTGTGAAGGCTATTTCTAAAACCATTAGAAACGTGAGTGGTAAATTCCAGTAAATTTGTGATAGTTGATTTGCCCTTACAGAATCCATGTTACGAGGTTGCAACTATGGGGGAAATAGAGAACGTTAGATGGTGGCTAACAATAGCTTCAAATAACTTTGGGATTACGGATAGCTTTGCTATGCCTCGATAGTTTTCTTTTGCAGACCTTCTTCCATTTTTTTGCAGCGAGATAAGAAAATATTCCTTCCAAATTGTTGGAAAACAGCATATATTAAAGATAAATTAAATAAATCTGATAGATGTATGCAGCACATTTTTTAACAAAGTGTGCCGGTATGCTATCAGGGCCGTATGTATATGATACTTTTAAAATTTTTTAATAAGATACTTCGGAAGAAGATATAAATGGCGCTCTGATTTAATTACATGTATCAAGATGGTTTGGGTATTCATTAGGCGAAACGTTGGTCTCAATAGAGTAATTTGATTAGAAATATTCTGCAAAGAAGCCGGCGATCTCTTGATCATCGCTGGAAATATTATCTTTGAATTTCTTGGATGATGGAAACCCTTTAATCCTGCGTTTAGAGTTTACGAATCCGTAAAATGCTTTCGGATTGCAAATTATATTTCTTTTCCTTTTGCAACGAATAGCTTTGTAACACTTTTTGTTCAATTGAAAATACTTATGGCGTGGAATTGAGTACTGTAAGTAATGGTTATGTAAACCCGTCTCCTTAAACAACTTGGTTAATGGTTATGTAAACCCGTCTCCTTAAACAACTTGTAAGACCGAGACTTTTTATTTTTTTTTTAATTTCAGCTCTTTAGTGAACCATACTTGGCTTGTATCGGAATGTACACAAAACCGCTTAGGTACGTATTTTTCCAAAAGACAGTAAATGGTGTTGTAAAAGTGAGAAACGTTTTGCTCCAGATCAGCATTAAATATTGGCCACACTATTCGAAATAGATCACGATTTAATTATTTGAAATTGGCCTTCGCAAAGTCAAAGCGATAACTGGAGTTGAATCTTTTATTATCGCGGTTACAAGCATTACTTAACACTTCGTAAACTATTTTGAAGGAAGGGTGGTAATGGAATAATTAGAGTCATCATCCACAAATGCTAAATCTAATACTTTTCCGAATTTATTTGATTGGATGTTGATTTGTTCAAGGCAAAGTTCGGCCATTCCGTCTAGAAACACATTGTTCGAAGAATTTGACGAAACTGGTACTATATTACAGTCAGAGATGCACCATGAAATGTGCGGCATATTGAAGTCACCCAAGACAATAATGGAATTGGAAGGCTTTACCATCGACTTTACAGTTTTTAGCAAGGAAATGTGATGCATATAAACGGACAGTTCAGAAGATGGCGGGATATAACAGATGGCTAGATAAATGTGGCTATTTGATAGCTGGGTGTGTATTAGGTCGGGTCGATTTGTGGGGAGGCAAAAAATCGCCCATTGCTCTGTGAAAATCATATTCTAGGGATCAAAATAAGAAACTTTGCCGAAGGAACCTTACCTCTAAAACGAATTCTGATGCCCCCCCCCCCCCTCCTTTGGGTCGTTGGGGCAAATTTTGAAAAATCCCACTTTGAAATGCCCATGTTTTTTTTTTTGGAGTTTATTTTTCTCTTTAGAAATTCATTTAGTCAGAACATATGTAAATGAAAAAATGAATTTAACTTATTAATAGAAAAGAAATTAAAAAAACTGATTAGAAATTAGCGTTTTTACAACCACCTTTTAAAACCAAGGCATCACTGTGATGCATTTGCATGTCGTAAACATAGTTGTGTGGGTTTTTTATTCAACCGTTTTAAAAAATGAAGGTATCACTGTGACACAATTGCAGATCGTAAAATTGCTTGTGTTGTTTTTTTAAGCCACCACAAGACACAGCAGGTAGAATTGAAATTGCCCCTACCCAAAAGTTCGACCCAAAGGGGGGACATCAGAATTCGTTTTAGAGGTATGGTTCCTTCGGCAAAGTTTCTTATTTTGATCCCTAGAATACGATTTCCACAGAGCAATGAGCGATTTTTAAATCGACCCGCCCTAGTGTGTATGCATAAGAACTCAATTGTATCGATGGTGGGTACGATAATCTCTTCATATGGTATTGAAGAGTGTACAGCAAGCAGAACTCCACCTCCGATTCTGTTCATGCGGTCATATCTCTATATCTGGTAGTCATTGCAGTGGGTCTCTGAATTAAAGACATGAGGTTTCAGCCAAGTTTCAGTAAAAGCAATTATATCATAACATAAGTTAAATGATTTTAAAAACAGTTCAATTAATTTGGTGTTTAAGCCTCTAACATGTTGATAAAATATATCTAAAGCAAGTTTTGCGTTCAGTTTTTTGACTCAGTGCTATTAAGAGGGATCTTTGCTAAGTGTAGAACACTCCTATTCCGCCTATATTCAAATTCTCGCACAAATACCCCAAGGGGGTAAAAATCGTTACTCAAGATAGTATCAAAATGTTCAATAGGTACATCTAATCTAAAGGGAGATACATTTCTTTCATAGCTAAAATTAAATTTCCGAATTGTTACTTGGTCGCTTTTCGTTTTTGAGCAGATATAGGACTTCAGAAACTCTTCAGTAGTCTTCCTCTCGAATATCGACACAAATATGGATTCTTAGGAGAGATTACAACCAACTCCCTAGTTCCAGGCTCAGTCGCCTGAGAACGGTCTACAGGCTCAATTTTCTTTTTATAAGCTTTTATTTAGTTTCACTTTTGTTGTCTGTAATGGAATCTTGCAAGTTAAATTTGATACACTTCGCGGTGTCCGATTGAGCTGAAATTTTGCACACACGTATAACTCCGATGACAATGCACTATTACTTTGTTAGAATTCGATAAATTAATCGATAACACAGTTATTGGTAAAGATTTGTATTTACTTTGGCATAACAGCCTAAGTCCCATACAAACCCGCCGGTACCTATCCGTGAATTGTGATATTTGGACGTGGTGAATCACGCGTGGTGAATCTCACGCTTGCGAAAAGCGGAGACACAACCCTCTGTTGTATTTCTGTGTATAACCAACATAGCTGAATTTTTAAGGCTGTTTAACTCTGTAATCTTTTCGGTAATTTATTTTGCTTTTGGAAAAATTACCTATTTGAAAAAAGCTGGCTGAAAAATATTGGCATAACAGCTTAAGTTAAATCAAGAATGGAAAATCTTGGAAAATTTGAGCAGATGTGGCAATTTCGCGCGTCCGTTGAACGAAATATTGACAATCTGCTGATCATCGCTAGGAAATTAGCGACATTCCATCAACTAAGCAGCACTTTAGCAATACTACTGTTATTATTTGGCCGCTCAAACACACACATATTAATTGTGCATTAAATCTAAAATATACAAATACACCATAATAATTTACACGGCCAAAGCCATAATAATTTACACGGGTCATCAATTTTTTCTCTGATTCAAAATCTGAACTACCAGCGCTACCGTCAACAGCTCAGTGTCATCATTGCCAGTAGCGCCAATAACACCAAACTCGTGCCTGACACACAAAAGTCGTTTCACTCAATAGCGCAAGTAAAATGTACTACGCACTCACTACTAAGTAGCGTCAAAAATTCGCTTGGAGTCATTTCGTCAATGAGCTACCATTGAGCTGGCACCGCATTGGCGCTGGCGCCATGCAATTTACATCACTAAAATTGCGCGAATGCCCAGGCTCATGACTTTGTTAATCCAGATGGTGAAAACGAACACTCAAAGGAATGCAACCTTGCAAACAACAGCCGTCATTTTTAAAGTGTAAAAATTCTGTGATACATCGAACGCTAACGCGGTTAGGTTCTTATCGGTAAGTGTTGCATACTTTTCTGCGCACTTGATTTTGTTTTACAGATTTTTGGCGATGGAATTTTAGATAAGCGAAAGTTGGAATATTAGCCGTGTTTTTTTATACACGCGTATAGGTTTACGTTTGCGCGTGAAAAAAAACGCCTATCCTCGCTTACATATTGCTTAGGAGACCCATCTAGCGGCAGTGGTTAAACAACTAGCTACAGCTACAGCGTGTACCGAAAAGCGGAGACACGACCCTCTGTTGTATGCCTGTGTATAACATATAGCTTAATCAGTTGCGATGAATTGTGGACACACATAGAATACATAGAATTAGTGTAGGGGGTGAAACAAAAACACATATTTCAGTTACATCTGCGTATAATGCGTATTGGAATTTATTAGTATATACATTTTATGCGCAGCAACTTCAGAGGTGTATTTAAAGTTTGGCGCTTAGCAGTCCATATAAATTATAAGCGTATAGACGTTTACGTGTAAAAAAAAAATACGGCTATTATTTTAAAACAGATTTAACACACAGAGCAGAGATCTGCAATGAGTAGTTGTAAACTGAACGCCACGTAGGCCAAGTCACAATAAAATATGATTTTAAGTTAGTTAACACTGTTTGACACAATTTTATATGTGCTCTCTGTCAAAAGCCGAGTTAGGTCTTTAGCAGGTATTCGAATCGAAGAACTTGACTGTTCAAAGTTGACTTCGAAGAAACCCTGTAATGTTGATGCATTAAAAGAAATGGATAGAATTAGAAACGTTACAAATAACTAAGTAAAGTTTACGTAACTAATTTAAACAATTCTTTACTCTACTAAAAATAAAAAAATAAAAATTCATATTTAAATTAAATTTAAGAAAAAGGCTTTTCTAAGAACAAGCTTCTATTACTTGGTAATAAAACGAACTAAGAAGTAAAACATAAAATTAAAGAAAAAAAAACTTTTTTAAAAATAAGCTTTTATTATTTTGGTTAAGAAAATTAACTAAAAATTAAACAATAAATTGACTCTAAAGAAATATAACACTTTACAAGTCCATTGTAAGCTTAAACGATAATTAGGCTTTTTCGTCTGCGACAAAAAAATTCTATATCGTACATAATTATATATTTTTAACATTAAAACTTTACACCTAAATTATTAAAGCTTACAGTTTATATCACAGTCCTAATTGTTCTAATAAAAGCGTGTTACATTGCGATAGCAAGAAAATTAGATCCTAAATGTTCTTAATTATACCATCAAAATTTAACACGTTTTTTATTAGAACAATTTGGACTTTGATATAAACTGTAAGCTTTAATAATTTAGGTGTAAAGTTTTAATGTTAAAAATATATAATTATGTGCGATATAGAAATTTTTTGTCGCAGACGAAAAAGCCTAATTATCGTTTAAGCTTACAATGGACTTATAAAGTGTTATATTTCTTTAGAGTCAATTTATTGTTTACTTTTTAGTTAATTTTCTTAACCAAAATAATAAAAGCTTATTTTTAAAAAAGTTTTTTTTTCTTTAATTTTATTTAGCTGCTGGTTTTGTTGGAGGTGCCTTTGATGTTGAAGGCTCTGCTATAAGTGGACTTGGGGATGCTAAGTTTATTAATTCTACGGTGCTAGGTACGGGAACGATTGGGTTCGGGGTGCTTTGAAGGGGGTCGAGGGTCAGAACGCCAGCCGAGACATTAGTCCATTTTCGTTTAGTATCACGGCTGTCACTATTAGCATTAGAAGGTAATTCAGTAATACATTTAAAAGTTTTAAACAAGTTTTCATAATACTTGAATTTATCCCCCAATGCAGAAAGTTGTAAGGGTTAACAGCAACCGCAACAGGTTTATCCCTAAGAGTCCGCTTTAGCATTAGCAGTAACAGCAGCATATGATTTATCAGCATTCGTAGAAGTATTAGGTATTAAAGACCGGACACATAAGCAGTTCTTCATATAGATGAGTTTAACACAAGCTATGCATTATGAGTATATTGCACGTATTTTTATGGAGAACGTTAGAATGAGCGACACTGGCGCCATCTCATATTGAAAAGTAGCCAACTTCCAAATTTTGTGGCAAGCATATCGTAAGAAGAAGAATTTGACATTTGCTTTGGCTAAAGGCTCCATTACTGATACTTAGCATAGACTTGGCTTGCCAACTGTCACTTACAGTTCTGTTAAATGAACATTACATGTTACTGATTACTCAAAACTTAACTTGACTTAGAAGTCTGTTGAATTTTGATTTTCTATGTAAGTTCTAAGTGACGTTTACATTTTGAGATGCCATTTGTTTGTTTCCATTTCATTTTGACATTTTGTCATACAAATTGACATTTATTTAAAAATAAATTTCAACGCTGATTATGATGCCAGATTTTATGCGCCAAGTGGAGTATAATCGTGGCTAAGTTGCCAAGTTTACGCCAAGTTTACGCCAAGTCTATGCTAAGTATCAGTAACGGGGGCTTAAGGGTGTTGGCACACTTTGCAAGTGAAATTATTTTTCTCACTGGTTGGTAAATTTTCTAACATTTTTCGCAATTAAAAAATTCAATATAACAATCGAATAGGACACAAAATATGTTAGCAAGTATTTTTATTGGTTAAACAAAGTCTCTGTTATTTCTATTTTTTATGTGTGATATCTTTTTCACTGGAATTACTCCTTGGTATATTTGTTATATATGTATTCGTATGCTTGTAAACTTTCTTTGTTTTTAAACAAATGAACCTTTAGAAGCTAAACGCTGTAAACCATATGCGGCAACGCCCTAAAAAAGCGTTAAAATTACGTAGATTGTTGGCGTTTTCTTAAAGTTGTTTCAAGCGTATCAAAATACAAACACAATTGGCCACGCATTGTACGCACACACATACAGATGGAATAATGCACATTTACGGTTGTGAACACTTTTGCTGTGTTATTTTTTGAAAATTAACTAAATCATAGTTGTTTCATTCTTTTTTGAAATTGGTCTGCAATTGAATCACTCTTCTTTTATCTTAATCTCAAGTAACGGCGTTGTATTAATCAACCAATTATCCGAAAGCAACGAAGCACTACGAAAAGGTTTAACTAAACATCTGTAAGAACTATGTAAATAAATATATTTAAAAAAAATTTACCAATGCACACAAATTTATACAGCTTGAGACACATATAACAGTTATACAGTCATGGTTATTATATTTACGTTTACCTTACGCGCGGGGTACAACACTTTTTTAAGCAACCAATACATGAACAATCAATTTTTGTTAACACATACAAATGGCTTTTGCATATTTTGATAACTCGCAGGTAGGTAATTATTTATCATATGCAAAATATTACTACTTGTATACGTACATATGTACATACATATATTATATATTGAAACTATGCAACCTTCTTAATTTTTTAAAAACACCAACGAAAAAAGTTGCAGATTTTTTATTCCCTAAAACTGAAATGCAAGTGGACACCGTATAACCGCAGAACTTTCAGCCTTTTCAATTCCACAACTATCGAACACGGCGAGTGATTTCAAACTAAATATGTTGCTGGTTAGAGCTCCGTCAGCCATTCGGCTTGCTCAGCTTATTTAGGGCTCTCAGTTACTAACTTCCAGCTCTTGCTGTTTTGGCTTGATGCTCACATGCATGTTTTGAACTACATTTGTCTGTTTGTTTGTACCTGTGTGTATATGCTCAAATAATTATTTCTCTCATTTTAACCAATATTTATATCCAAGAGATCTTTTTTGTATATGTATTTGATGTTAACACCCTCAACTGACTGTATTGGATTAGTCATTTCTATACGTCGATTACCTATACCTTGATATTTTCTAGTTGACGGTTAAAATGGGATATTTAACGTATTCTAAATCCCGAAAATCATAGATACAGTGTTTGATGAATAGTACAATTACACTAATGGTTTAGAGGGTATTCGAAGATAACTTTTTAGTAGAGCTGGATTTCGATTCGATTCTTAATCGATTTAATCGATCTTTTTTTAGAAATGTAGAATCGATTTTTTCTTTAAATCGTTCGATTCTTTTGGCATCGAAGTTTTCATCACTATGTACTTTACGGACGCTTGAGGAAAAACGTATTCTGTAATTTTTGTTTTTATAAATTTAGCTTTATTGTGTTGGTGGCTTCTAGAGAAAGGAGAAAGATGAAGAAATTTCTTCGCACTTCTGGCAAGCAATATATTGAACATGTGTTTATCTATTTTATGGTATGATATTGTATTCAGTACGAAATTAAAACTAATTAATACCACATTTTTAGATTCTAGTAAGCCAATTGAAAGTGACCCTGAAGGGAAATTCAATCTTATTATAAGTAATCCAAGGATTCGCAGATCTGTTGTCTGGAATTACTTTAGTCAAGTGCAGGGCGATTCTGTGAAATGCAAATTATGCGGAAAAAAAGCAAAACAGGTGGAAATACAAACAATTTGTTAAATCACTTGAAGCGGTCTTATCCAACGTTGATGGAAATGTCTTCATCAGCAGCTCCTATAGAACCCTTTTTTGAACCTAATAACAACAACATAAGGAAGTTTCAGTCTGTAGATGAGCGAAAAAAAAAACAACTGGATTGTGCTTTGATTAGAATATTTGCCACAGATATGCAACCCTTTAGGATTGTCGAAGATAACGGATTGAGATCTTTTGCACAATGCTTGGATCCTCGGTACATTTTGCCTTTACGAGTGACATTAAGAAACACACTTTTAACAAATATATAAAATCAATACTTTTATGACATAGACAGCAGCAAACACGAAAACAGAAGTCGCAATTTTTATGAAATTTCGTCAATTAAATTCCTTATTCCTTTTTATTTTCAATAAGCTAAGAAAATACTTCCATAAAGTTTTTAACTGAAACTACGCAAACCATGACACAAATTTCCGTATGTTGTCAATTGAAAATTCCGTACACCTCATTGATTAAAAAGTTGCGAAACGTATCCTGAGAACATGTTACTTTAAGTATGTAATAAATAATTCCTTTTTATATGACGCTGAACATAGATCGATTGTAATGCCGTAAACGAAGCGAGAACATTATACATATTGTAATAATTGCCGTCTCACTCACTGGAAGTTTTACAGCTCCGGCTCACGGAAATGCTCTGGATCATTGAGAGACTTGAGAAGCAGATGTCGTGAAATTTTCGCACACGTGAAGTGTGATAGGCAGATGTCGCCGCTGTTTTTCATTTAACTCATAGGGCGAAAGGCTAAGCAGCGACATCTATTTTTGAAAAAGTAGGTTTATTAAAGGCAGCGTTGCCAAACTAAAAAGAAGTAATTAACAAATTACCTGGCTCACAAAATGAACCAGCCTCTATCGGGATTTATCTGGCTCAAATCGTTGTTGTTGCATTTATATGCTAAATTATTTATCTGGCTCAGGATTTGGCCACCGGATGACGGCAAATAAGTATTAAAGAAGAAAGTGTATTGGTTAATGTTCCCAAGGTTGCTTTTCCTACATTTTGAAATAAAAGATTAAAAAAAAAACGCAAAAAGTATGACATTACGTTAAAGACTATACTAATTATCTCACTCCCCCTAATTATCCGAAGACCCACGTGGCATTCCCTGATGCTTCCAATTTTGTCGGCATGTAACGAAACGAGAGAGAAACTGTCCAGCTTTATTTGTAGGGAAAAATCGTGTAAAATGGTTAAGTACGTAAGTAAGTACACTGTTACAAAGAATAAGCAAAATTTAAATAAACTGCTTGGTTCGATTTAATCTATTATATCGATTTTTTCCAGAATCGAATCGAAAAAATCGATTCTTAAAAAATCGAATCCAGCTCTACTTTTTAGGCGGTGATTGCAAAGTTTTTATTGAGAGCGAAACTGCAAATGTCAGTTTTGTTTTGCAACAGCATTAATTAGCTAACGGAGTACCTATGCCAATATTGTTTTCGTACGAATCCTATTTGACTTTGTATTAAAAAAAAATATTTCTAAATGAAGTGGCCACCTAATGTTACCACCTTATCCTATTATATTTATTTATTTAAGGCCCGGTTTTTCAGTGCCAGTTTAAACTCCAGTTCCATTGGCTAGAGCTTAACCTTGCCACTTTGGTCGATAACATACAATTTTGCTGCTCATCTCAGCTTAAGCGGCCGAAGTAGCAGGGTTAAACTCTAGTCAACTTTAACTTGAGTTTAAACTCGCACTGAAAAACCAGGCCCAAGTATCCGCTGTTATAACGCAGCTACTCAAGAGATTTGGGACGTAGATACTAGCCGTGTTTTTTTATACACGCGTATACGTTTACGTTTGCGCGTGAAAAAAACGCCTATTCTCGCTTAGATAATGCTTAGGAGGACCCATCTAGCGGTAGTGGTTAAATAACTAGCTTCATCCACAGGGTGTACTGAGAAGCGGAGACACAACCCTCTGAAGGCCATAGGGTATAAAATATAGCTAAATCAGTTGCGATGAATTGTGGACACACATAGAATACATAGAATTAGTGTAGAGGGTGAAACAAAAACACATATTTCAGTTACATCTGAGTATAATGCGTATTGAAATTTAGTAGTACACATTTTATGCGCAGAAATTTCAGAGGTCTATTTAAAGTTTGTCGCTTAGCAGTTCATATAAAGTTTAAGCGTATAGACGTTTACGTGTATAAAAAAACACGGCTACTACACATATAAAATTTAGTGCAGTGTTAATACTAGCTGTGTTTTTTTTCACATCTATATACGTTTACGCTTAAACTTTATATGAACTGCTCAGCGACAAACTTTAAATATACCTCTGAAATTGCTACGCATAAAATTAGTACTACTAAATTTCAAGACGCATTATACTCACATGTAACTGAAATATGTGTCTATGTTTCACCCTCTGCACTAATTCTATGTATTCTATGCGCGTCCACTATTTATCACAACTGATTCATCTATATGTTATACACAGAAATACAACAGAGGGTTGTGTATCCGCTTTTCGATACACTCTGTGCTGTAGCTAGTTGTTTAACCACTGCCGCTAGATGGGCCTCCTAAGCATTATCTAAGCGAGGTTAGGCGTCTTTTTTCACGCGCAAACGAAACGTATACGCGTGTAAAAAAACACGGCTAATATCAAAAATAATTTTTTTGTAGGTACTTTCAAATCTGGCACAAAAATAGAGTAGAGTGTAATTCTACAATAGTAACCTTTCGGAGTGATAGCGGTAGCAGGCCTCAGTGGTGTGGTACTAGGTTGATCCGATTTCGCACCGAACGACGTGGGTTCAAGTCGCGGCCGAAGCAACATTCAATTATTTTATTAGTATTCTTTAAAATGTGTTTACATTGGTCAGCTTTTCTAGTCAATATTTGAAAATTCAATAATAGCTGTGTTTTTTTTTACTTCTATCTACGTTGACGCTTAAACTTTATATGGACTGCTAAGCGTCAAACTCTAAATACACCTCTGAAATTGCTGCGTATAAAATTAGTACTACTTAAATTTCAATACGCATTATACTCAGATGTAACTGAAACATGTGTCTATGTTTCACCCTCTACACTAATTCTATGTATTCTATGCGTGTCCACTATTCATCGCAACTGATTCAGCTATATGTTATACCCTATGGCCATCAGAGGGTTTTGTCTCCGCTTTTCGCTTATCTAAGCAAGGTTAAGCGGTGCGATAATTGCATGCAACAAAGTTGGTAGGCAACCAAATTTTGAGTTCATTCAATTTTTGTTTCATGCAACTCTGGATTTGTCTACGTTTGGACATTCGTAAACATAATATTAGCCGTGTTTTTTTACAGGCGTATACGTTTACGTTTGCGCATAATAAAAAAACGCTTATCCTCGCTTAGACAATGCTTAGGAGACCCATCTAGCGGCAGTGGTTAAATAACTAGCTACAGAACAGGGTGTACCTAAATTCGGAGACACAAACCTCTGGTTTCCATAATGTATAACATATAGCAGAATCAGTTGCGATGAATAGTGGACATGCATAGAATACATAGAATTAGTGTAGAGGGTGAAACATAGACACATGTTTCAGATACATCTGAGTATAATGCGTATTGAAATTTAAGTAGTACTAATTTTATACGCAGCAATTTCAGAGGTGTATTTAGAGTTTGACGCTTAGCAGTCCATATAAAGTTTAAGCGTAAACGTCTATAGATGTAAAAAAAAACACGGCTAATGTTAATAATAATAAGGGAAATAAATATTTTCATAAAAACAACACCTTCAACTTTGGTTTACAAGGGGAAAATTAAAAAAAAATCTTGAGCGTTTTCTTACCAAAAGAAAGTTCAAATAATGGCCGTGTTTTTTTTACACGCGTATACGTTTACGTTTGCGCGTAAAAAAACGCCTATCCTCGCTTAGATAATGCTTAGGAGACCCATCTAGCGGCAGTGGTTAAATAAATAGCTACATCACAGGGTGTACCGAAAAGCGGAGACACAACCCTCTGATGGCCATAGGGTATAACATATAACTGAATCAGTTGCGATGAATAGCGGACACGCATAGAATTGGTGTAGAGGGTGAAGCACATAAACTCATATTTCAGTTACATCTGAGTATAATGCGTATTGAAATTTAGTAGTACTAATTTTATGCGCAGCAATTTCAGAGGTGTATTTAAAGTTTGTCGCTTAGCAGTCCATATAAAGTTTAAGCGTAAACGTATATAGATGTAAAAAAAAACACAGCTAATGTGATTTTCGGTCCAACCTAATCTACGTACGTAAGTATATTTTTCATTGACTTCAAATGTGACTTGTTCTTGTTTGCCCCATCAATTAACATTTAAATTCGCTCTTCGCGCTCCTATGACCCCAAGCAATAAATATACTACAGAGCTGTTGTGAACACGTTCGCATAGACCATTGTTCCATTAGTATGTTGCATTACTGAATTAAGTGTTATGGAAATCTTACTTTCATTATTAATTACATACATAGGTACATGTGGGTATACTATTAAGACGGAATTAACCTTGATCTTTAACAGTAGATTTATTTAGGCATAAGTTATCTTGTCATGATAAATTTTAAAATTATATTTAATTCATTTGTGGCTGTACAAAAATTGGCTAGATGAAAATTGTTAGACTTCGCTCGAAGGCATATGCAGTGGTCAAATGAGGGGGACAATGTTGTGATTTCTATGAAAAGATTATTAGATTTATAGCGTTTTCTTTTCTGAAATAAATTGTTGCCTAAGTAAATGGTAAAGCCTTAATAGAGTTACTCCTACCCCGGAAAATTTTGAACATTTATAGTGCATGCAAAGAAGAACATAAATGGCTACCGCGTGTATTAGCTGATTTTCACAAACGCGCTGTCAATGATAATAAAAACTCATTAACAATTATTTCCTTCATTTCAATTTTCTTCGCCTAAAAATATGTGCAGTTACGAAAATAAATTGTCACGATCAGCTAGTTTAGCAGAGTTGTACTGCCACACCGCCATTTTATGCAGGGTAAAAGTGTAACACTTTTGCGTTACGAGCAGGCAACAATTTTCATAAAAGAACAAAATACCCCGTAAAGGCGTTAACTGCTTTTTAGAACAGAACAAAATATATTTACAACCCTTGCGCGGCGTACAATAAGCAGAACACTTCTGCCAGAAAAGAAAACGCTATTAGATTGTACGACGTATATGTGTGAAAAAAAATCTTTGTTGTGGGCGGCATTTTCTGTGAGAAGAAAAGCAAAAACTGCCTTTGTGCTGCCCGAAATTAATTCAAAAATCGCCACAGATTGCCAAAAATATCAAGTGCGCAAAAAAGTACGCAACATTTAGCACCATATGGTCCCAAGGAATAACAGCCTAACTCCTATATTTTTACATAGAACTTAGTCTATTATTCCTTATTACTATATAGTACTAAATATTGCATACTTCCCTGCACACTTGATCTTATTTTAGGTTTTAGGCAATTGATTTTACAGTTAGCTAAAGTTGCTCCCAAATTCCAGCCCCGTATTCCAACATTCATTAACACTAAAACTCCATCACCAAAAATATCCAAAACAGTATCAAGTGCAGAGAAAACTATGCGACATTTGGTACCATATGGTCACAAGGAATAACAGCCAAACTCTTATACTTTTACATAGAGGTTATTCCTCGTTAGGGAAGGTTGGAATTTGGGGGCTGGTGGATATTTTGGTGACGTGTAATAGTGTCAATGGAACTAGCGCCAATTGTCATTAGTTCGCATTTGAAAGAGAACTAATGTCAATGACATTACATCCAAATCCGAAAGAGAATTAATGCCAGAATCATGTTGGAATCAACGTCATTGACATTGGTTCTCTTTACAAACGCGAATTAATGCCAGAAAAACTTTTCCTAGCCAATGACATTAATTTTCTTTGCAGAAGCGAATGTTTGCTGTTAGTCACGCCAACTTGCTCTATTTGTTTTGTACTGGTGCTCTACTCTAAACTCCTCTGTACATATTTTGGGTTCGATAAGCAGACATACATTAATACAAATTTCTAATAAATATGCTAATTACAGTTGGTTTTTGAAAGTTATTACCTATTATTTTCACTTACTGAAAAATTCTTGTGTTGCCAGTATTTAGCATTTCTGGCAAAACTGGCGCCTGAAACGGTTTCGGTTTCGGTCTCGTTCTTTTACTTATTAAAATAACGGGTTCGGTTTCGGTTACACAAAATTAAACGGTTTTAGTTACGGTTACGGTTATGAAAAAAGAGCCGAATGTCAAAAAAACCTAACGAAATACAAACTGACTCGTTTGTTTTAATAATCTAATGTTACCATTCAAGGTTCGAATCGAGCTCAAGGCCAGAATAATAATTTTTTTCTAATGATAATTATTGTTATTTTTTAATTTTTCTAAATTTGAAAAATTTTATTTTGTTTTTGGAATAGTAAGTAGAAAGTTCTGGCCTTGAGCTCGATTCGAACCTTGAATGATTTATCAATAGGCCGATAAAAACAAAACCAATTGTTAATAAACCATGAGCACTTGGGAATGTCAAACAAAGTAATTGACAATAAACAAAAATCCAGCATTATCAGTGATTTGCACGAGATGGCGCAACACTGAATAAATATAGTTGGCAAAAAAGGAATAGAAGTAGCAAATTTGCCAGTCAAACAAACCACCGCTGTATAGCTAAATGGTTAGCGCAGCATGCCTAAAGCGTACTGATGATGAAGGCTTAGCACCCTTCGAAATGGATCTATCTGCGCAGCTATGGCAGGTTGTCTGAAAAATTTTCTACTTACTATTCCAAAAACAAAGTACAATTTTTCAAATTTAGAAAAATTAAAAAATAACAATAATTATCATTAGAAAAAAATTATTGTTCTGGCCTTGAGCTCGATTCGAACCTTGAATGATTTATCAATAGGCCGATAAAAACAAAACCAATCTAATGTTACGTTCCAATGAAGCGTGATCCAGATACGGATAGATATTTAACATGCAAATGCAACAACAAATTGGTCAATATGTATCACATTCCCTACAAGACAGGTACCCGTTACCTAATCGATTACTTAATTGTCACCAATAACTTGGTCACCAATTATCGTCTTAATGGCTTTTACATTGCTGTCGTGAAAAAGATAACGCATGCGCTCTCTCAATATAGTGTACGTGTGACTCGCTTTCTCGCTCTTACCTATTGTGTTTTCGACATTCCTTCTCGCTCGATGTTATTTACATTTTTCAGTTACTTCATTAGGTATGTTTTCGTTACCGCTAACCAAAACATATGAAACAACAACACGGGTAACTGGCCTATCGGTTACCCGTACCGGTTACCTTCTGTCAATTCGCTTTTTATATGAATGAAACGCGTCCTTTTTGTTTAAATAATATTTAATTCATAAATAATGCATGTGTAAATGGTTTTTACGGTTAAAATCATGTCCTATTATTCTAGTAATTTTTACATATGTGCATTTTTATATTTATAAACTATATAAATACATTAACGTCTATTCATAGTCGTGCCCTTTCCGAAACCTTGTTTTGAAGTTCTTATTTTTCCTGCGCTGGTAGTGTTGCTCATCATCAGTTTGCAGAGTCATATTAGTTTGGTAGGTATAGTAAGATCAGATGTAGCGAAATTAGAAAGCATGTCAGGAGTATCACGAGAATCCAAAGAAGCATGGTGATTCATTTCGTCACCTCCGTTTTCTTCCATATCCGGATTCATTCCATACTAGTCTATAAATAGCTTGTCGATGCCACATAGGTGTAACCATACCCTCAAGATACTTCCGTTCAAATCTTGTGGTGTACAATGAGCAAACTTTTCATAAACATGTACACGTAAACTTGTATTTGTTCTAAATTCTTCACCACATTCTAAACATAGAAAAGATATTATTTCATCCACTGTTTTCTCATGTTCCTGTATTAAGTGTTTGCTGTATTAAGTGTTTGCTTAAATACCATTGTGATGCACATTCTTGATTGCAATATGGACAAACAGTTAATTCTAAACTTTTCGTTGTTACATCAATTGTTTCAGCGTGTTGTGCACGTAAATGAAAATTCATACTTGAACGTATTTTAGTCTTCCAATCGCATAATTTACATCTTAAATAATGACTATTGGGCATATGAGAAATTTCATGGTCCAATAATTTGTTGAAGCTTGATATACATAGCTGTTTGAAAATCACACAATTTACATTTTGCACCACGTTCGTTATACTAGAATTAATACCATTATCAACATTTTTCGTAAAGTCTGTGAGTTTTTAAATTTGCCAATGGTTCGCCTTTATCAGTATTAGAATCAGAACGGCCTTGGCCATCTTCACCGGGTATATATTGATATTCGGGCGAATAAACAAATGGACCACTTATAATTGCACACCTGATGTTTATTCGCATACATGTACCAGTGGCTTGTGTACCAGTGGCTTGTTATGCAGCTGACGCTGGATGAAGCATTGGATTTTGTGTTGCAAAATTGGCGATTGTGTTGATGGATGCGCATATTGCGGATATGTTGGTGGTTCACAAGTCATTAATTGATTAGAAGTTTCAACTTGTTGCGATTGCTGTTGTTGTTGCTGGCTGTTGATGTAGTGTTAACGTTTGTTGTACAATTTATTCGGAGGCTTACACATATTGTTGGTGTTGTTATGGTGCTGTAAAACCTTCCGATATTGAAAGTCGTTGATTAGTGTAATCCCCACGTAGTGAACTACCCCTGTGACCGCGTCCGCGGTAACTATTACATCTGAAGGCGCTTAAGTTAGAGGCATAGCTGACATCGCTTATATAACCGGTTGACTCTAAAGTAAAAACCAAAACAAAATATTAGAATCAGTGTTTATGAATAACATATTTAAAATAAGCTCTTACAACAACGTGATCGGCGGCTACATCCCCGTGAAAGTAGTGGTGTTCCTCCTTGTATAAACGTGGGTACTGGATGTGCTCAACCGTGCAGTTTTCTTCTAATTTGAGCAAATGTATGTTCTTACAGCCACAGCTGCAACATTTGGGTATTGCTATGCGCACATCGCCAAAATCAAATTACCTAGAATGAAAAAGAAACTCATGTCAATAAGAATAGATTAAAAGTTTTTAATATAAGCCGAAAAGTGTTCTATAAATAGGGTTCCACAATTAGCTCTTTTCTGAGAGGCCAAAGGCACAAGAGAAATTTCAGATAAATAGAATTAGAACCTGGTAAAGTAACTTCAAGTGAACCTCCACCATGCCTATGCATCTTCCGATGGCAGGGGTACCCAAAGATACTTTGCTGTTGCATTCATAGAGAACATAAAATTATAACAAGGGACAATTGATTGATGTTACGAGGTAAATTAGACGTGCTACAAAAACAAATAAATACAGATGACTGTTTAATCTATTATGCGAAGTTCTTGAATGGATGTTCAAATTGAAAAGGGTAAAGTACTGCTAAAACTGCTTTCCCCGAGAAACCCGGGAACGAATTGATATGACTACGCCTATCCTTCCTTAGCAGCAGTGCCGAGCACCAGTTCCGTGCTAGACAGGAAAATAAAAGCTTGGTTGTCTCCAAGTTGTTCATATGATATAGAATATACTCGTTTGTTGCATCTGACCAGTATATCTAATTTTCCCCGATTTTCTGGGCTCAGAGAGGGTATTCTCCGGAAAGGTGCATTTGTTGCACCCTGCTGCCTGGCCGCTCACCCAACAATACCAGGCACGACGGAACTTGCCTTGGGACACCCAAAGTGCACCCACGCTTCTCATGGCTCCAGTGGGTTAGAGGGCTTAGAGTATACCCGCGGTAGGTATGCCTGTCGTAAGAGGCGACTAAAATACCAAATTGATTCAAGGGGTTGTGTAGCGCAACCCTTTCAATGGGTTGCCAGCGCCCTATATAGCTTCTCCAAACCCAATTGTCAACCTCACCTATCCGCGGCGAATTCTGTTTCACTAACAGACGAGGCTCTTGCGACCCCAAGCTCCTCATGGAACTTGGGGGTGGAGAGGAAGGAATGGCCTGAAGGGTTAATGTGGACATATAAATCGTTCCCGAGATGGTCGGGCTAGCACCTTAATGGTCCTGTGTGGCTGGAGCGTACCGGATCTGTATCCGGCAAAGGACCATCACATCGATAACATTGCCCAAAGCGTTCGGGAGTAACGTTATCGCTACAACAACAACAACAACAACACGCCAGGTTTGAGACAAAATATGTTACTGTTAGGAGGTTATGTTAGAAGTTGCTACAGACTTCTCGAAAGTTAACCTGAGAATCCCAAGAGCTTTCTTACAGGGCATTATAGACTGAACGGCCGTATGCAGAAACCGGGCATACTATCTAATAACACCCTTCAAAAATCGCGAGTAATCCATGCATGCATGTATGGAGTACTCGCTATGGACCAAGTGAGTGCTCCAAAATTAGCCACAATTCATACAAAAAATATTGTCCAATTAACATTGCGATGTCCTTGGACTTGACCATATACTCCAGCTGCGCATTACATCAGTGTAATCCATGGAGTACCCACAGTCCAATAAACAGCGTGTAGTGATTACAATACGGCGGCCACCGTGGTGTGATGGTAGCGTGCTCCGCCTATCACACCGTATGCCCTGGGTTCAACTCCCGGGCAAAGCCACATCAAAATTTTAGAAATAAGATTTTTCAATTAGAAGAAAATTTTTCTAAGCGGGGTCGCCCCTCGGCAGTGTCTGGCAAGCGCTCCGATTGTATTTTTGCCATGAAAAGCTCTCAGTGAAAACTCATCTGCCTTGCAGATGCCGTTCGGAGTCGGCATAAAACATGTAGGTCCCGTCCGGCCAATTTGTAGGGAAAAATCAAGAGGAGCACGACGCAAATTGGAAGAGAAGCTCGGCCTTAGATCTCTTCGGAGGTTATCGCGCCTTACATTTATTTTTTTTTAGTGATTACAATCGTTAAAAACGAGCAATGATCAGCTTACAATAGCCCTGCAAAAATTACGAGTACTCCATGCATGCATGTATGGAGTACTCGCTATGGACCAACAGAGTGCTCCAAATTAACCACAATTCATACAAAAAATATGGTCCAATTAACATTGCGATGTCCTAGGACTGGACCATATATTCCAGCCCCGCATTACATCAGAGTAATCCATGGAGTACCCACAGTCCAATGGACATCGTGTAGTGATTACGATCGTTAAAAACGAGCAATGATCGGCTTACAATATGTTCGCGTAGAAACATGAGTTGGTCCATTGCTGCATTACAGTGGAGTATAATGGTAAGTACTCCAGTGGACCACATGATCCAACGATTATTGTAGGGATGTTCGTGTAGAAACATGAGTTGGTCCATTGCTGCATTACAGTGGAATATAATGGTAAGTACTCCAGTGGACCACATGATCCAACGATTTCTGCAGGGACATGATCCAACGATTTTCGCAGGGCACATGCCGAATTTGTGATCGATCAGCAGACGGCGGACCATATTCTTCTAGAATGCGACGCAATCTCAAGACTTAGGCCTAAGTTTATTGGCTCATCATGGCCAGAGCATTCCCACATTTAATCCCTGAAGCCAAGAACACTGCTAGGGTTCATCAAGGAAGTCGGCTAGGATGAGGTGCTGTGAAGGAGATGTGCAAGTCACTGTGCAATCCTCAAAAAATTCAATCCTGTGCAATCCTGTCAAAATTCGTCAATACATTTATATGCTGACGATACTCAGATTTATTTTTCACGCCCAATAGGACTTGGGGAAGATCTTGTCTTTAGGCTAAACGAAGATCTTGATAAAATATCAGTTTGGGCAGAAACAAATGGCCTTTGCCTGAATGCGGAAAAAACACAGGTCCTGCCAATATTGCACGATTCGGTTGATTTAACTGCGCTATCACCCATAGTTCTCGATGGAAATATATTACAGTATCAATCCGTCGTTACTAGTCTCGGCTTTAAAGTCAACACCCGCTTAACATGTACACACCACATTTCCTGTAGTATATCAAAAATATACAATACTTTAAGAAACCTGTGGCATACCTGTTTTTGCCTACCTCATAACATAAAACTTAAATTAGTTAAGGCTCTGATTGTGCTTCAAATAAGATATTTTGAAAATGTGTATGGAGATTTAGACTGCGAATCTAAAAATAAACTAAGTTTGACTATTAACAACGTGGCAAGATTCATCTATTGTAAAAGAAAGTTTGACCACATTTCACCATACTCAAAAAATATACTTGGATTCAGCATAGAAGTCTATCTAAATGTCCGAAATGTTTTGTGTTTATATAAAATAATTAAATTTCAACAACCTAGATATCTTTATGAGAAACTAAAATTTGTACAATCTTCGCGAACTCACAACTTCGTAGTCCCTAGGCATAGCACAGTAGCGGCTTCTAGATTATTCTTTGTTAGTGCTGTGAAATTGTGGAATTCTCTACCTATTCCAATAAAATGCATTAAGTCATATGGATGCTTCAAAACGGCAGTAACAGATCTCTTCAAACACTAACCCTCCCCTCCTCCTGTTTCAACCTACCTACCTACAACGCCTGTGTCGTATTGTCTAGAACTAATGTTAGCTTAAGCTTAAATTTAAGAAGAAAAATTGTAATTAACCTCGTGAATATGTGCAATGAAAGACTCCAAGTGTTAATGTACTTTGAGATAAATAAATAATAATAATAAATAATAAAAAAAAAACAAATTATCTATCTATCTACGTTCCGGTAACAAGCACCATTGAGGTACTAGCCCGACCATCTCGGGAACTATTGATATGACTACATTAAAACTTCTAGGGATTGAATATTAATGACAGCAGTACGAAAGTCTGCTAAAGTTTACCATTCTCCATGAGTGCTCCATATATAGCTTTCCACGTTTTGAATCGGTAATGAAAAGAGCAAAATTTTCTAAAATTTTAAATGGCTGTGGGTAATAACGTGTTGATGTCCTCTCCTAACGCAATGTAATGGCAACGGCGACGCAGGAAAAATGACAAAAATCTTGTACATCTACTGATAATAATTAATTAATTCCTCTCTTTCTATGCAGTTCTATGCATACAAACATACATATTGTAACGAATTTACTGCAAATGCTCTTATTTGCAATCTACTGCCAACGTTCGTATCGCTAAACTGTTGAATAAATAACTCCAATTTGTAATAATGCAAAATGGCCTTTATTAAAGTACTTCACAATAACAAACTGTGCAACGAATAGCTTGCTGAATAACCACACTGATTGATAGCTCAATGAAACTCTACTACTCAAAATAACACTGCTATTGCTCGCTAGATATCGTCTTAATCAAACTGCTTGACAACTCAAATCAAACTGAATTCCTTCTTACTCGCTGGCGCCGCTTTTATAGTTTACGCTGCATACTTCTAGGCTCTTCGATTTCCAGAAGTTACTAGTTGTTTCGGCTACAAAATCGCCAGCCACACCTACGTGCACAAATTATTGCTCTCTCTTGTGACAACTCAGATAAGGTATATGCATGTGTTTGTAGTTTATAGTCTCCCGCACACACATAAGCGTATAAGTAAATTCATCGGTGTGTGACATCTCATCTCTTGCTGCCTTGTATGTAAATGTTGCTCGTTAGAATGTGTACATATGTGTAGACGCAATTATTTATTCGTTTATGTAGATACATAATGATTGAATTATTGATGTGCATTCACGTCACTGCTTAGATCGGCTTAGAGCTGGCAGCACTCCTTAGTTTTGCTAATATTCGTAACACTGCCCTCCACCTAAGTCTGATCGTCCCGATCAGACAAATCTCTCGATCTAAACGCTGCTAGCATCGCCAAATGTACCACTCTTCTACTCCGTGGTTGCTCAATGCTTTGTATGCGGTAGATGGTATCACTGAGCTTCTTCACAATCTTGTACGGGCCTTCCCAACTGCACCGAAATTTGGATGGAACAACTTTCCGCCGGTGAGGGTTGTATAACAGTACCAAATCTCCCGCCAAGAAACTTTTCGAATTATTGTTCTCATGGTACCTGTGTTTCATCGTACCACTCAATACCCTGGTTCGTTCCTTTACACTCTGTTGTTTGGCCGATGAACTACTTCGTAGAGCTTGCGCTGGACGGATTTGCTTTGCATAATCAGTATCGTTCCCACGTTTCCCCACAGTAGTGCGCTCTGGATTGAAACTACCCTCGCATTCCTTCTCGAAAATTCGTTGCTTCATTTTCCTGCGTCTTTTAGGTTTTGTCAATGCCAGTGTTTCTCTCGCAGGTACTTTTGATTTCGCTTTATTTGGCACATTCGATCCATCAACCTTTGCTCGATCTACTTTCCTTGACTTTCGTGGTCTCTGTCGAATCTCCTCGACCAGCACTCGCTTACTGCTGAACCCTTTTTCCAAACTGAAGTTAAGTGGCACATCTTGGTTCTCATAATGCATCACCCTTCTCTGCATATCGATCTTGATGTCATGGTCAACCAAGAAATCCACTCCCAATATAACTTCATCAACGATCTCCGCCACAACGAATTTGTGTAGAACCATGACCTTCCCAATTAGGACTTCACATATTACTTCTCCCTGAACTTGGTTATATTCGCCTGTGACCGTACGCAACTTTGCTCCAGGTAACGGTTTTACTCTCCTGTTGACCAAGTCAGATCGGATCAAGGAATGAGATGCGCCCGTATCTAGAGTCAGTATTCGTTCTTTGCCATCCACATTCCCTCTGACGGTAAGACTGCTCGATTTTCTACCAATTTGCGACCAGATATCACAGGGCATTCAATAGCTGGATCTAGCTCTCTACCTCTTACTCGCTCTTGCTCATCTCCTCCAGCTTTGCATTTACGGCCACCCACATTGTTGGAACTATTAAGACCAAGATCGCAATGACGTGCTATGTGACCGGACTTCCCGCATTTGAAGCATTTGATAACTTTTTCACTTCGCTTTTGCGATCCTTTCAGTGCCTCCAATATTGCGTCTACCCACTCTGGCCTTTCTACTTCCACACGGCGTGCTTTGAAAACTGGCTTACACAGAAGCGACGCCGTTTCCTGAATCAGAGCTTGTGACACCGTTTCTGCGAATGTTTGCTTTGGGTTCGCGTATGTGGCTCGCTTCGTTTCCACATCTCGTATGCCATTTATGAAGCTCTGGATTTTTACCCTTTCAGTGTATTCCACGGGTGCGTCCGCATTCGCTAAATGTGCTAGCCTTTCAATATCCGATGCAAACTCTTGCAATGTTTCACCAGGCCTCTGGAAGCGGTTCAGCAACTCAATTTGGAATATCTGTTTTCTATGCACGCTTCCGTAACGTCTCTCGACAGCGGCCATCAATGCTTCATAGTTGTTCCGCTCTCCTTCGGGAATCGTCTGTAGGATTTCGGCTGCTGGCCCCTTCAATGCCACGAACAGTGCAGCAACTTTATCTTCAGCATTCCATTGGTTCACTGCTGCGGTCTTCTCAAACTGTAGCTTAAAGACCTGAAAAGGAACAGAACCGTCAAAGGATGGTGTCTTTACCTTTGGATTACTCGTTGAAACTGCTGGGCGATTTAGTTGCAACTGCTCGATACGTCCTCTCAAAGCATCCACCTCGGCCTCGATTTTTTCTTCAAACTGTAAAATTTTTGTATCTTGCGCCTCCAACTTCGAGGAAATTCGTCCTTCTTGCTCTTCCAGTTGAGCAGAGATCTGCGATGATATCTGTGCTGAAATTTGCGCCGACATTTCGGATATCCGTGTTTCTTGTGCTTCTATCTTCGATGTTATTTCTGACGACATTTCTGCAATATGTGTCTCCTGTGATTCCATCTTGGATGCCATATATGTTTTCTGTTCTTCCAGTTGAGTTTCCATCTTGGATGTTATACGTGTCTCCTGTGATTCCATCTTGGATGCCATATATGTTTTCTGTTCTTCCAGTTGAGTTTCCATCTTGGATGTTATACGTGTCTCCTGTGATTCCAGTTGAGATGCCATTGTCGATGTTTGAGCAGATATTGCAGCCAAAATCATGTTCAAGTCTGTGCTCGTAACTGTCTGCGTAACTGTCTCTTCCATTTTTGTTATTTCCTCGCCATCAAGATGAAAGTCATACTCTTCCACGTCAATTCCTTCTACTTCCATTGCCTCCCGTAGCCGTGCCTGAAGTTCAAGTTTAACGCCGCTTGTATTCAATCCACGGCTCTCCAACTCCCTCTTCAGTTGCTGGATCTTCAATTCACTGAACTTTGCCATGTCCTTGTTGTCCTCTGGAATTTATTCAACAATCCCACTTCTGACACCAATTGTAACGAATTTACTGCAAATGCTCTTATTTGCAATCTACTGCCAACGTTCGTATCGCTAAACTGTTGAATAAATAACTCCAATTTGTAATAATGCAAAATGGCCTTTATTAAAGTACTTCACAATAACAAACTGTGCAACGAATAGCTTGCTGAATAACCACACTGATTGATAGCTCAATGAAACTCTACTACTCAAAAAAACACTGCTATTGCTCGCTAGATATCGTCTTAATCAAACTGCTTGACAACTCAAATCAAACTGAATTCCTTCTTACTCGCTGGCGCCGCTTTTATAGTTTACGCTGCATACTTCTAGGCTCTTCGATTTCCAGAAGTTACTAGTTGTTTCGGCTACAAAATCGCCAGCCACACCTACGTGCACAAATTATTGCTCTCTCTTGTGACAACTCAGATAAGGTATATGCATGTGTTTGTAGTTTATAGTCTCCCGCACACACATAAGCGTATAAGTAAATTCATCGGTGTGTGACATCTCATCTCTTGCTGCCTTGTATGTAAATGTTGCTCGTCGGAATGTGTACATATGTGTAGACGCAATTATTTATTCGTTTATGTAGATACATAATGATTGAATTATTGATGTGCATTCACGTCACTGCTTAGATCGGCTTAGAGCTGGCAGCACTCCTTAGTTTTGCTAATATTCGTAACAATATGTATGTATGTATTTTGCTATCCAAACGCTAGTTAAAGAAATCAATTAATTCGATTTCTTTGGTATTTGCATTCTTCAGTTGGTTATCAACGAGAGCATGACAAATTGTCACTAACAAATTCATACATGTTGTTTATATATTTAATATGCTAGGCAATTTACTTACCCTTTCTAGTCGCGATTTATTTTGCCTAAAGAGAGCGTGCTTAACGCGAACCATATCATAATAAGGCACACCTTCGGTGATGCAGCAATCAAAGAAATTTCTGCTTCTAATGCTTCTAGGATAGCAGCAGCAGCTCCCAGTGGCGGCACATAAATAAGAGTTGAACGCGGATCAGTTGCATTTTTTGCTTCGGCTACCTATTCAATTTTAATTCACATTACATTATCTACTATTGCAATTTTTAATCAATATAAGTTACCGAAGCAAATACTGGCAACCCAGATGCGTAGTTCCCCCATTATTTGGGGAAATACATCCAACCAGTTTGGTACCGTATTTCAAAGCATTCTGGTTGTGGTAGGTACCTCGTTTACCGGTAAATCCTGGCAAATGACACGTGAATCTGCATTTAGTTGTAGGTTTCCTCTTGTTTTGGCATATTCTGAGCTGAATCGCATCCCGGCTGAGATGATATCTATTAGAATAATATAACATTTTTTTATTATTTAAAAATGCACATGCGTATGAAAAGCAGAAAGTAAATAATGTTGTTGTAGCGATAAAGACACTCCCCGTTATCGACTTTGTTGGCCCTTTGCCGGATGCAGATCGGGTACGTTCCGGGAACAAACACCATTAAGGTACTAGCCCGATCATCTCGGGACGCGATTTAGTATGACTACATGAAACCTTCTAAGCCATCCTGTCGATTCTATACAACTTAATATTATTTTCGGTGAAGGCCGCCAACGTAGAAAGGTGTTCTGTGCAACAAAATTTTTAATTTCCGCTTTCGGATTCTAAAAACGGAGCTCGACACGCGTCTTTTGATACCACCTTTGTTTAGGTTATACACTGTCTTGTAAAACGTTACCTTTTTTTGGGTTTGGAAATCGAATCTTCCAATTCAAATTGGTGGCAAGAGGACTTGGTTGCCTCTAGTTAAAGCGCCAGGTTAATTTAGAAGTACCTAAACAGCTAACACATGTCACAACTTAACTTAAAAGCCCGTAGCACAAGAATTTTTTCTTTTTACAGACCAGTAGTTCGATTCTGTAACTAATTTAAACAACATTTCATGTTGTTTCTACATCTTAACAACTTTTTTTGTTGTTAAGCGATTCTGTAGCACCTTTAACAAGACTTGACCTTGTTTATTGTCAACAATCACAATCAGCTGATTTGCTTTGTTTATTTTCGTGGCTAAGCTAAAGGCATTTCAGTTTGTGTTGTTATTAAAAACATTTTTTGTTGTTTTCAGTTTTTTGTGGGTAAAAAATAAATTTAATGGCTTTTGAATATGTTGCAATGCATCTGTGTAATGAGGAAGTTAATGTGCCTACAGTTGACCGGCGCAGGCTTCGGGAAGTTGATAACCCTTTCGATTTGACACCATCGGAGTTCCGTAAACTATACCGATTAAGTCCCAGCTTAACTGAAAATATAATATCGCAGTTAAGTGGCCAGTTAAAAGGAGAAAGGATAACGGCGTTACAGCCGAAAAGCAGGTAATCTTATAAAAATCGGCTTATTTATATACTTGCATAAATGTATAAATAACTCGCAGGTTCTAGCAGCGTTACGGTTTTATGCCACTGGATGCTACCAACGATCAGTAGGGGAACAATGGGGAATATCGATGAGCCAAACGGTAATAAGCCGTTCCGTACACCGTGTGACAGACGCAATAAACAATTCTTTGTTTTCCCAACATGTGAAATTCCCTATGACGCAAGCAGAGCGCCAGGCGGCAAAGGAAATTTTTGCATCAGCGCCTGCACCGTTTGTACCGGGCACTATCGGTGCAATCGATTGCAGTCACGTGTCGATTTTGGGTCCTAAAGATTAGGAAGCTAGTTACGTCAACCACCACGGATACCATTCGATCAACGTACAAATGGTAGGAAGGAAATAGCACACAATAATTATATTAATGATGCCTTTTTTTTAAACTTGCAGATATGTGATCCCAGCCCTAAAATTTTAAACGTGAACGCCAAATTTACAGGAGCAAGACATGATTCGTTTATTTGGAGCTCATCTGCAGCACGTAGGGTAATGCAGCGGTCATACGAATCTGGAAATCACAACATTTTTTTGATAGGTAAGGTGTTTCAATTCCATGTGGGTTGTAATATCAAAAGCAAATAATTGCAGGTGATTCTGGATATCCATTGGAGCCTTGACTGATGACACCTTTGCCAAATCAGCCAGAAGGAACACCGAAGTTTCGCTACAATGAGGCGCTATGTAAAGCACGTAATCCTGTCGAGAGACTTTTTGGTGTCCTTAAAAGTACATGGCGGTGCTTATCACGCCAAAGTACTAATCTATGAACCTGGCTTTGCGGGAAAAATAGTAAACGCGTGCGCAACATTGCACAATATTCGTTTGGGTGAGCAACAAACCGATTTCGACGAAAGAGTTGTTTATGATCCCGAAATCGAAACAGAAATCGTTTCCGATGTCGTTGCTCCAAGCTCGATTGCAAAACGTGTACAAGAACGGCTAATCGCAAATTTCTTTTAAAAAGGTGTCCTACCTCCATCCCTATCCGCACAACTATTCCTATCCCTATCCCTGTTGAACATTCTCGGTGCGGCTTCAGTCAGGGGTATTACTCTATATTGTGATGCGAAAGAAAATAGTCGAATTTGAAACAAAAATGGAAAAAGTTACAAAAATTAAGTGTTTTCGAAATTTTCAGTGTTTAAAAATTTTGTATGGACAATATACCCCTTAAATAAAATTACTTTAGTTATTTTAGCTATAACGAATTTTATTCATATTTCATCAAAACAGAGGCTTACAAATTCAGTTTATAAAAAATTGCATGTACATTAGAGTGGTCCAAAAAAACATTTTTGATTATTTTCAAGTCTTATTGTCTTAAAAGTTTCATTTAGGTAAAAAAAAATGTCCTCCAAAGTTCAGCTTGATATCTCAATCCTACACTGAGCTCAATTAATTTTTATTTTCCCATATAAATTACTATGTAAATATTTTTTTTTCAAGTTTTTATACGATGAAACTACGTAAAAACTTTTTTTCGGAATTTTCCACCAAAAAAACGTCTTTTTTGATAAATTTTTTATAGGCCCACGGTTAACTTTTTTGTAGGAAATTTAATTTTATTTAATGGAAAATTCCGAAAAAAAATTTTACGTAGTTTTATCGTATAAAAACTTGAAAAAAAATATTTACATAGTAATTTAAATGGGAAAATAAAAATTAATTGAGCTCAGTGTAGGATTGAGATATGAAGCTGAGCTTTGGAGGGAATTTTTTTTTTGACCTAAACAAAGCTTTTGAGATGATAAGCAAACAGCTTTTATTTTTTGGACCACTCTAATGTACATACATATACAATATGTATCAAAATAGTTAGATCTATAAATAAATCTATTTCTGATATTTCATCAAAACAAAGGCTTACAAATTCAGTTTATAAAAAATTGCATGTACATTAAGCTGGGTTGATTTGCATGGACGAAAGTTAACCCATATCGCGCCATCAATTTTTCGATAGGTTTTGGGCTCAGGAAAAAAAAGTTCCATTAAGCATATCCAACAAAATAATTTTCGAGCCTGCAAAATTTGAGTTTTGTGACTTTTTTTCTTTGATTTTTAAGGTTTTTTTTCATGACCTACTTAAAAAATTTTCTCTTCATTTTAAAATTTTCATGTATACCCTGTCGGACTCAAAATTGTCCACTAAAAACTTTGGCGATAACATTTTTTTGAAAAAAAAAAATATTTTTTGGTTTTTGAGGAGTGTTTTGGTGAAAAAATTTATTTTTTTGCCATTTTTTAAGGGTTTCTTCAGAAACGTGCAAATGTGTTGCCGATGAAAACGAATTTGTCTCATAGTTCCTATCTCACTTAAAATTATGCGATGAAAACGTTGGGATTAACAAGTTTTTTTTTTTGGTTTTTGGGACTTGTTTTGGTCGAAATCGACTTTTTTCATTTTCAAGGCTCCAAATAATTTTTTATGTATTTTTTTTTTCAAAAAAACTGTTATCGCCAAAGTTTTAAGTGGACAATTTTGAGTCGGACAGGGTATACATGAAAATTTTAAAATCAAATGAAACTTTTTTAAGTAGGTCATAAAAAAAACCTTAAAAATCAAAGAAAAAAAGTTAAAAACTCAAATTTTGCAGGCTCGAAAATTATTTTTTTGGGTATGCTTAGTGGAACTTATCTTCCTGAGCCCAAAAACTATCGAAAAATCGATGGCGCGATATAGGTTAATAAATCGACCCAGCTTAATGCACATACATATACAATATGTATCAAAATAGTCTATTAGTTTGAAGACATATAAATAATTCTTAAATATTTTTATACTCAGTTGAGCAGAGCTCACAGAGTATATTAAGTTTGATTGGATAACGGTTGGTTGTACATATATAAAGGAATCGAGATAGATATAGACTTCCATATATCAAAATAATCAGGATCGAAAAAAAATTTGATTGAGCCATGTCCGTCCGTCCGTCCGTCCGTCCGTCCGTTAACACGATAACTTGAGTAAATTTTGAGGTATCTTGATGAAATTTGGTATGTAGGTTTCTAATCACTTATCTCAGATCGCTATTTAAAATGAACGATATCGGACTATAACCACTCACACTTTTTCGATATCGAAAATTTCGAAAAACCGAAAAAGTGCGATAATTCATTACAAAAGACAGATAAAGCGACAAAACTTGGTAGATGAGTTGAACTTATGACGCAGAATAGAAAATTAGTAAAATTTTGGGCAATGGGCGTGGCACCGCCCACTTTTAAAAGAAGGTAATTTAAAAATTTTGCAAGCTGTAATTTGGCAGTCCTTGAATATATCATGATGAAAATTGGCAGGAAAGTTACTCCTATTACTATATGTACGCTTAATAAAAATTAGCAAAATCGGAGAAGGACCACGCCCACTTTAAAAAAAAATTTTTTTAAAGTAAAATTTTAACACAAAATTTAATATCTTTACAGTATATAAGTCAATAATGTCAACATTCAACCCCAGTAATGGTATGGTGATATGGTGGCGTGGCTCCGCCCTTTTTCATTTAATTTGTCTAGGATACTTTTAACGCCATAAGTCGAACAAAAATTAACCAATCCTTTTGAAATTTGGTAGGGGCATAGATTTTATGACGTTAACTGTTTTCTGTGAAAATGGGCGAAATCGATTGATGCCACGCCCAGTTTTTATACACAGACGTCCGTCTGTCCTTCCGCATGGCCGTTAACACGATAACTTGAGCAAAAATCGACATATCTTTAATGAACTTAGTTCACGTTCTTACTTGAACTCACTTTATCTTGGTATGAAAAATGAACGAAATCCGACTATGACCACGTCCACTTTTTCGATATCGAAAATTATGAAAAATGAAAAAAATGCCATAATTCTATACCAAATACGAAAAAAGGGATGAAACATGGTAAGGTAATTGGATTGTTTTATTGACGCGAAATATAACTTTAGAAAAAACTTTATAAAATGGTTGTGACACCCACCATATTAAGTAGAAGAAAATGAAAAAGTTCTGCAGGGTGAAATAAAAAACCCTTAAAATCTTGGCAGGTATTACATATATAAATAAATTAGCGGTATCCAACAGATGATGTTCTGGGTCACCCTGGTCCACATTTTGGTCGATATCTGGAAAACGCCTTCACATATACAACTAAGGGCCACTCCCTTTTAAAACTCTCATATCGTACAAACTCATTCTAGAGTCACCCTGGTCCACCTTTATGGCGATATCTCGAAAAGGCGTCCACCTATAGAACTAAGCCCCACGCCCACCTTTATGGCGATATCTCGAAACAGCGTCCACCTATGGAACTAAGGATTACTCCCTTTTAAAAAATTCATTAACACCTTTCTTTTGATACCCATATTGTACAAACAAATTCTAGGGTCACCCCTGGTCCACCTTTATGGCGATATCTCGAAATGGCGTCCACCTATGGAACTGAGGATTACTCCCTTTTAAAATACTCATTAACACCTTTCATTTGATACCCATATCGTACAAACGCATTCTAGAGTCACCCCTGGTCCACCTTTATGGCGATATTTCGAAACGGCGTCCACCTATGGAACTAAGGATTACTCCCTTTTAAAACACTCATTAACACCTTTCATTTGATACCCATATCGTACAAACGCATTCTAGAGTCACCCCTGGTCCACCTTTATGGCGATATCTCGAAAAGGCGACCACCTATACAACAACCACCACTCCCTTTTAAAACCCTCATTAATACCTTTAATTTGATACCCATATCGTACAAACACATTCTAGAGTCACCCCTGGCCCACCTTTATGGCGATATTTCGAAACAGCGTCCACCTATGGAACTAAGGATTACTCCCTTTTAAAACTCTCATTAACACCATTTGTTTGATGCCCATATTGTACAAACGCATTCTAGAGTCACCCCTGGTCCACCTTTATGGCGATATCTCGAAAAGGCGACCACCTATACAACAACGACCACTCCCTTTTAAAACCCTCATTAATACCTTTAATTTGATACCCATATCGTACAAACACATTCTAGAGTCACCCCTGGTCCACCTTTATGGCGATATCTCGAAACGGCGTCCACCTATGGAACTGAGGATTACTCCCTTTTAAAATACTCATTAACACCTTTCATTTGATACCCATATCGTACAAACGCATTCTAGAGTCACCCCTGGTTCACCTTTATGGCGATATCTCGAAAAGGCGACCACCTATACAACAACCACCACTCCCTTTTAAAACCCTCATTAATACCTTTAATTTGATACCCATATCGTACAAACACATTCTAGAGTCACCCCTGGTCCACCTTTATGGCGATATTTCGAAACGGCGTCCACCTATAGAACTAAGGCCCACTCCCCTTTAAAATACTCATTAACACCTTTCATTTGATACCCATATCGTACAAACGCATTCTAGAGTCACCCCTGGTCCACCTTTATGGCGATATCTCGAAAAGGCGACCACCTATACACAACCACCACTCCCTTTTAACACCCTCATTAATACCTTTAATTTGATACCCATATCGTACAAACACATTCTAGAGTGACCCCTGGTTCACCTTTATGGCGATATTTCGAAACGGCGTCCACCTATGGAACTAAGGATTACTCCCTTTTAAAATACTCATTAACACCATTCGTTTGATACCCATATTGTAGAAACAAATTCTAGGGTCACCCCTGGTCCACCTTTATGGCGATATTTCGAAACGGCGTCCACCTATGGAACTGAGGATTACTCCCTTTTAAAATACTCATTAACACCTTTCATTTGATACCCATATCGTACAAACGCATTCTAGAGTCACCCCTGGTCCACCTTTATGGCGATATTTCGAAACGGCGTCCACCTATAGAACTAAGGCCCACTCCCCTTTAAAATACTGATTAACACCATTCGTTTGATGCCCATATTGTACAAACAAATTCTAGGGTCACCCCTGATCCACCTTTGTGGCGATATCTCGAAACGGCGTCCACCTATGGAACTAAGGATTACTCCCTTTTAAAATACCCATATCGTACAAACGCATTCTAGAGTCAATCCTGATCCACCTTTATGGCGATATCCCTAACTGGCGTCCACCTATAGAACTATGACCCACTCCCTCATTAAATACTCTTTAATGCCTTTCATTTGATACACATGTCATACAAACACATTCCGGCGTTTCCCTCGGTTCATTTTCCTACATGGTTATTTTCCCTTATGTTGTCACCATAGCTCTCAACTGAGTATGTAATGCTCGGTTACACCCGAACTTAACCTTCCTTACTTGTTATTTATTAACCAAAGAACATCTTAGTTAATGAGAAAGATATATCAGTTTTCGGTTTTTGATTTTTCGATTTGTGAATTTTATGTTGTCAATAAAGAATTATCCTAAAATATATATGTAGTACATCTTTGATTTTTGATTTTCATGTCAGCCGTAAAGCCGTATGATCGAACAAATATTTGTTACTAAAAGCAAAAAATGACTATTAAAGAAAAAAATATTTTTTTAATTCTCATTTAAAGTAAAGTTGCAGATTCATCCCCTCACCAATTGCTATCATTGCGTTTGCCATTTCTACAGTTGCGGCTGCCATTCTGCTTATTGCCTCAGCCTGGGCCTGCGAGGACTCTGCTAGCATCTATTAAAATGAAAGACTAATTAAAACTGAAAAACTAGATCTATCCTTCGTGTGTATACCTTTTGTGTCTCGGCTTGTGTTTCCGCAATCTTTAAAAATTTTGCTTGTGTTGTTGGTGAACCTGCATTCCGTTTCCTCTTCGCTCCCCTTCGTGTATACCGAGTCTCCGATTCGCCTTCAGACACGCTGGGTCATTGAGGAGTGTTATCTTCATCTACGACCAGATGAAAATATTCCCCTTCGTCTTCCATGATCAATTGTTGTTCCTAGAAGTAGCATTATTTAAATTTAACAGGCTTATTTAAATCTATAACAGAAACATTATAAATAAAAGTTTTAAATTTAACTAAGGCATGACGTGGCTGAATGCGTTTATAACACTTCAACCATCGTAGGACTGCAGGGTTCGAATTCCACTCCCTGGAGAAAAGACTTTGAAGAGATTTAAAAAAGGTATAATCGAAACAGCTGTCGCCTTGTCGGTCCTGATACCACGTTGTTTACAATTTTCCCAAATTATTAAATAAATTATAAATTAAAAATTGCTTCAAATAAATGTTTTCATATATTTAAAGCAATAAGGGTAATTCCCGCTCAAAAACTCGTAAAAAAGTTTTAAAGTTTTCGAAAAGTTCATCAAACCTTGAAAAATTGCTATCAAATTTTTCAACTTTTTCGGCAGAGATTCCAAAAATTTTTTGAGTACGCAGTTTTGTAGCCCATTAAATTTTAGTATAATAATATGCAAGTTAGAAGTACATTTTCCCTGAAATTTTAAATTTTTATTGTTGTTGTGTTAGCAGTACCTTCTTGCTTAACTGGCACGTCCATATGGTGGATTGTCATTGGATTCTTCTAACGGAAGTCCCTGGAAACAACAGGGTTGGGAATTTGGAGGTACTTCATACTTGCAAATTATTGTAGTAAAATTTAATGGGCTACAAAACCGCGTGCTAAAAAATTTTCTACGACTTCTGTCTAAAAAGCTGAGAATTTTCATGGCAATTTATCGAAGTTTGATGAAATTTGTGTAAACTTTGAAACTTTAGTTTATTTGAATATTTTTTAAAGTAAAAAAACGTTTTGAACAATGTTGACATTTTTTAAAAATATTTCAAATTATTTTTTGTACCCATTAAATTCTAGATTCTATAGGTACCTATAATTCTTAAGTCTGGGAAAAATCTACTTGAATTTTCAGAACTTTTTTCTAATGGATGATGCGTTTTGAAAAAAATTCTAAATATTCAAGAAGATTTTTCCGATTTTTTAATTTGAAATATTTCAAAAAAGTATCAACATTTTTCAAAACATTTTCTTTACTTTAAAGAAATATTCAAAAACGAAATATAAACAAAATTAGAACATGCCAATATGAGTAACCTTACAACTATGAAATGGAGTATATATTGATATGACACAACACACATTACCTCTAGGTCGGGAATATTTTCAGTGACATCCTATGATCCTTCCATGTAGGTGCTCCCTACTACTGCTATTACCCTCTTTTATAATTCGCTAAGGGGCGCTTGTTCAAGGGGTCTGTTGCCAGTCTTCCCCTGTTCCTTTTTCAACTCACGTACATGAGTCGACGTGCGACTTTTTAAGTCCCGCCAGACCTATAACAAATAAGTCGAAAAATATTTGTAAGTACCAAATAATTGCAAATATATACATATGTACATATGTAGATATCGCACACCCAGATCTAAACAGCGATAAACTCAAAAAATCACAATGTTCAAAAAACTCGAAAAACTAACTGCCTCTCCCATATGCGCCAATGGAATTTTAAATTTTTAACAGCCCATTTCTCGATACGTATGGGGAGCTATTAGTTATTCGAGTATACAGATCGGTGGGTATTGAATTGGGGAACGATGTAGTACTACTTCACTCAATTCTCATACTTACATTTTGCCACTGTTCAACCGACTTTACCGCGCCTCCAACGGCATTCAGCTTCGCGCCCATTTCAGCCCACTTCTTACGGCTTTCTAATTTGCCATGCATTTTTTGAAATTTTCCGCTGGCGAAGTCTGGGTCGGATGTAAAAACATCGAGCATCGCGCTTAGCTGCTCCCCCGATGCACGACTCCTTTTTGATTGCGAAGACATTCTGTTGAAATAAATCGAAAAAAGTAATCAAATCCTTCCCTTTGATTTAGAAAAAAACGATTGCTATAGGAAGGTGAAGGAGGCTCTGATCACAAACATATAGTTCCCAGCATACGGAGCTGTATGTTTTTGGTCACACGATTTTTGCAGGGTAACTTGTTCACCCACACATTCAAAGCTTTTTTCGCTCTCCACTAAAGGCTCCATTACTGATACTTAGCATAGACTTGACTTGACTTGGCGTAAACTTAGCAACTTAGCCACGATTATACCCCACTTAGCGCATACAACCTGGCATCATTAGGGGGACTCATGATAGCATATAAACTTATAAGGTGTAAAATTATATCCCTTTACACACGCGGTTATATGAACGCACCTAGTAATACTCTTGATAAAATTGATTGTTTTTCAGCTGTATTATTTCCAAAAAAATTTTTTTGATGTTATAAAAATTAAAAAATACCAAGATTAAGTGAAAAATCAAAACTAAAACGGCTTTACTTGGTGATGTTGGAGATTTTTGATGAAAATGCCGTCTGTAATGTCTGCAAGGTTGCATTCCTTTGAGTTTACCGCGTTTACACAATGAAATGTGCGCGTAAATTTATACAGATTGTGTAAATGATTTTTCATACAAAATTTGACAGCTCGTGCGTAAACAAGATAAATTTATACGTTTACACACTTTATAAGGCATTTATACGGTTACATGAGTCCCCCTATTATCAGTAAATGTCAATTTGTATGACAAAATGTCAAAATGAAATGGAAACGAACAAACGGCATCTCAAAATATAAACGTCACTTAGAACTTACATAGAAAATCAAAATTCAACAGACTTCTAAGTCAAGTTAAGTGTTGCCAAGTTTTGAGTAATCAGTAACATGCAATGTTCATTTAACAGAACTGTAAGTGACAGTTCTCAAGCCAAGTCAAGTCTATGCTAAGTATCAGTAATGGGGCCTTTAGCCTCGATTATATGTCACGTACACGTTGCTTTGGTTCCTGATGGTGGCCCTAGCTAGCTCAGTATATTTGGCGGGCCGTGGTTCTCAACCCGCCATCTTGGAACCGGACGCACACATATATTTATCTCCTTCCGTTCAACCTCTTCGGATTCACTTACCCACCGCACCACAGGAATCCCACCCAACCTTGGACCGCTCGCATCGTGCAACCTACTCTGCGGTCACCCTAATGCCATGCTCCATACTCCCACTTACCTCCTCATCATTCCATCCTTACATCCCGCCCCAAAAGAAATTAGCAAGCCATATTACTTCTCTTTTCACTTCAATAACGCATTTTTAATAAACATAATCTTAAAATCTATACACGAATGAAATAAATCTTATACAAAAAAAAAATCAAGCTTCGTTTAGATTCAATAATTTTTTTTCTTCAAACAACTTAATTTATATATACATATATGTAAATTTGAGTTTAACACATATGGTTTCTTTCCTCGCAAAAAAATGTATATCTTTACACAGATATATAAAAGTAAAAAATAAACGTATTAAAACAGTATTTCTTAACGTATAAAGAAAATATAATAAACCAAAAAAAAATCAAAATGTGCACATGAATTCCGTATAAAAAAAGATCTATGACAAATATTCATTTGGGACTATATTTCTGGGTCTTTCTGTCGCCAAAATCACCAAACTCTTATCTACTCAAGTGGAGTTATATAAAAAAAGTTTTTTTAAAACACACCCTAATGCCTGCCTAAAAGAGCTCTTTTATGTGGGGATTGGGGGCTTATTGGTGCAGGGTTTATACCCTCTCTGCAAAAAAAAGGTAAAACAAAAAAAAAAAACATCGTTCTGGTATATTTTGTGACTGATAGACGCCTTAGAATTTTATAAATTTTGGTTTAATCGAATATTACGTTTAAGACTAAAACGGAAGAGTTATAGTGACTCGGATATATGTCCATGCACATCAATGTACAATTCATATTTTATACAATTTAAAATTTGGGATAAAACAAAAACAATTCTTAGACTACCCTGATTCGTTTGTTAATTTCTATTTACCATTGAATTCCTTTGGCGACTGCTATAACGAGGTAGGTCGCTCCAACGTTAGGGCAAATGGCTAGGTGAATAAACAAATCCAATTGGACGCAGCTTTCCGAAATGCAATAAAAGGATTTATTGGTGATAAAATTGCAATACCAAAATCGTGATGAGATGCAATTACGATTTAGGCATTTGTATAAAAATGGTGTTGAATTTGTAAAAATTGTTGATGCTCGCAAAAATTTGATATTGAAGTTGCGAAAAAAATTGTTGCATTTAAAAACAAGGATGTTGAAGTTGAAAAAATTGTGATTTTTAAAAATCCGTGACTTGTAAAAATTCGTGATTTGTAAAAAATTCGTGATTTGTAAAAATTCGTGATTTGTAAAAATTCGTGATTTGTAAAAATTGTGATTCCCTGGCGCTTTAAAAAGGCTTCACTGGCCACCTCCGGTTCCCACTACGAGAATGAAATCTCAATTAGCGCGAATTACATTTTTTTATTAAGGCTCCCAAAGCCGAT
Organism: Eurosta solidaginis; assembly: GCF_040869045.1. Lineage (NCBI taxonomy): Eukaryota > Metazoa > Arthropoda > Insecta > Diptera > Tephritidae > Eurosta > Eurosta solidaginis. The sequence goes on along the minus strand of NC_090320.1, from coordinate 80,294,687 downwards.
TTGGCGTTCACGCGCCTTATGTCACACATACGTAAATATTATTTGCCCACATACCGCAATATAAAATGAGTGTATCCACAAAAAATTTATTATTTTAATAAAAAAAAATCAAAAAGATAGTAATTTTTGAATTTAGGAATACGCAAGAAAACAATGATTGAGTGGGAATCTTCACTCATGAAAATCCGTGCTTGCGGATTTATGGAGGAGGCTGGTGACCGAAGTCGAAATTGAGGTCGCGTGAACCCCAAACGGCGCGAAAGTCTACATGATTAAAAAAAAAAAATCTTCATAATTTAAACACTCACCAGGTAAACAAATATTCCACATCCTTATGCAGCAAGGAAATCCTGTCCTGATGGTTGGATGCAGCGTCGTCCTTTTTCTTTAAAATTATCGACCGAAACCGCTTTTTTTAATTGAAGGCAATTTGCCTTATATCAAAACTTAAGAATTATTGCTATCGGCACTAAACTGATCCTTTCTGGATCTTCGCGCACAGGGAATTTTTCTTTAAGAAAACTTAAACACAAACGAAATTTAAAATATATTTTCTTTTATTTGGAAAGCGGCGCGCGCACTTTAGCCTGATATGCCGCTAAATTTTACTTTATTTCTGTTCTCCTCCAGTCACTCCTTTTATACTATCCAACCCGCTGAAAAGAACCGTTTCCATTTGCCGTTTCCCACGGTCTTTCTTTTGTCTACCGCTACCATGACCACCCTATATCTATCCCTGTCCTTATTCTCACCATATCATGCATGCCCATCCGGCAACCTTACCCTTAAAGCTTTTTTTGTCATTGTGAATTAATGTGAATTCACAATGGTGTTTTTGGTAAGTTTTCATTTGACATTTCTCGTGTTTACATATTTGATAAACACACTTTTATAATTTTTATTATGTTAAAAATGCTGATGTGCTACCAAAAAAAAAATATCGAGAGATGTTTCACACGACGCGTATTAATCTCGAGAACAATGCCCGAAGTCAAAAAATGAAAATTGTATCTCTGTCCGGAGATATTTGCAGTGGAAGTTGGTGATTTTCGTGTGATAGTTGTTCTGTTGGGTACCCAACAAAAAAAACTGTGAACCTAAGTGTTTTGCGTGGATATAGTTTTGGTCTCCAAACCGGTGTTGGACCCACCCAGGGTACTTTTTTATACGCGCTGCCGACGGCCACCAACGCAGAATGGTGTTCTGTGCAACCATGCTGTGGATACCACCCCCGGTTTAGGATGGGGACCCGCGGGTAAATTTTTGGTTTTTTTGTTCATGTATTCTGAACCGAGTCAAAAGCTTATTTGACTGTGTCTGTTTTAACAGCGTACTCCGCCTAATCATATGAGGCTCTATACATCCGAGCGGGTCAAGGTCTGAATGAAGCCCAACGCGGGGACGACCCACGACCTGACACTGTCTCCTGCTTCGCGAGCTATGCCGGGCATTTGTGTATGTACTGCATATTGGACCTCCCCAGACGACTTGACCCTCATGGCCGGAGAGAGATTTACGGGAAGTATTATAATATATAAAACTCACATATAAGCGAGTTACTATATGGATTTTTTGTTTATCTTTCTTTCAGGTTGGCAGACATCATCGATCGGTTGTTGCTCTCCGGACGACTTGACCCTCGTCGCCGCAGAAATACCGAGTGAATGAAGGAGGACTATTGTTTGAGGTCCTTGGCATACCACGCCCCTAAGCTTCTTCCCGACAACGTTTCCAACAGGTACATGTTTTTACCTAACGCTCGCGTTACTCTGCACTTAACAAACTTTTTGCAAAACTTGGCGTTTATATTTTTATTAAAGTCGCTTAATACGAAGTGGCGCTTATATATTTCTTGTCCGGGTACAAAGCGCACTTCACGGATTCTTTTGTTGTACCGAGCCGCGTTTGTTTCATAGGTTTCGTGTAAATTTTCTTTAATTTTCTTTCTCATTAATCTTATTCTGTCGCTGTCGTTCAGCAACAGTAATTCGTTGTCGTTAAGGGAACTTAGTTTCCGAGCCAGCTTATAGTCTGTGCCGCTGGTGAACATGTTCATGCCGAATAAGGCGAAATATGGCGACACACCCGTTGCAGAGTGTACGGCGCTGCGCAACGCGCACTCAATCTCTGGCAGATATAGGTCCCAATCCCTCTGGTCTGTTTTTAAATATGAACGGATAGCAGCCAAGACCGATTGGTTGACCCGCTCAGCGGCATTTGATTGTGGCGAGTAAAACGCGGTTTTCAAGTGTTTAATGCAATACGATTCTATCATTTTGGCAAAGTGTTTGGAGGTAAACTGCTGCCCATTATCTGAGTGTATTATTTCCGGCACACCAAACTTATGAAAGATTACCTCGGTGAGGAACTTCACAACATTGGTGGCCGTAGCCTCGCGCATTGACTTTAAAAATGTGAACTTGTAAAAATGATCCACAACTACAAAGATATAGGCGTTGCCTCGTTTGGACCTAGGGTATTTGCCTAAAAAGTCTATATAAATTTTCTGAAAGGGTCGTTCGGTAACTACCTCCGATCCTATAGCAGGTTTCAAAATAGCGTTACTGGGCTTGCTTTCCTTACAAACCTGACAGTCACGGACGTAGTTTCGGACCTGTACAACCATATTTGGCCAATAGTATAAGCGTCGCAAGCGATGCAAAGTTTTTGCCATACCGCCGTGCGCAGCAGTTTCGCAACAGTGCGCATTCTCTATTAAGGTCGATGTCAATGCTGCCGGCACCCACAACTTCCATTCGTTTTCCTCCAGTTCTACATCTTTTTCAATCATTTTTTTGAAAACAAATCCGTCTTCGACTTTCAGGTCCAGCAGCCGCTCAGCATTTTTTTCTATCGTGCCTATCAGATCTAAATATTCCTCCGACTCAAACTCTACCGTATCCATTCCCGCTATCGATGATTGGGCTAGCTCCTCGATGCACCGTGACAGTGTATCTGTCACAACTGTGAACGGCATCAGCTCAATATATGGGCGAAACTTTTGCACCGCCATCACAGCCGCGAGGCATTCCTTCTCGGTAGTGCTATATTTGCGTTGGCAATCGTTTAGTTTCTGAGAGAAATAAGCAATAGGGTTTTCGGAATCATCGTGATTTTTTTGAAATAACACCGCTCCTATGCCATAATCAGAGGCGTCACATTGAACCCAAAAACGTTTAGTAAAATCCGGGTGTCTTAGGACAGGCGCACAGGTAAGTGCCCTTTTCAATTTATTGAACGCCTCGACTGCTTGAGGTGTCATCTCGAATTTGTTCGTCTTCTTAAGGGCATCGGTCAACGGAGCCGCTATCGCAGCAAAATCTTTAATGAACCGTCTGTACCAACCGGCTGTTCCTAGGAAGCTCCGAACTTGCTTCATGGTTTTCGGTACCGGGATGTTCACGATTGCTTTTACCTTTTCGGGATCGGTTTTTAGCATGCCCCCGCCCACAACGTATCCTAGATAAGGCAACTCCTTGAAACAAAACTTTGACTTTTTTAATCTTATTGTTAATCCTGCTTCTCTAAGACAAATTGCGACTTCTTGCAACGTATGCAGATGCGAGTCGAAATCGGGAGCGATTATAAGTAAATCGTCCAAGAATATAAAGACATTTGCCTTCAATCTCTGTGGTATGACTCGGTCCATCAATCGGCATAACCGTTGCGCCGCATTGCATAGTCCGAAAGGCATGACCACGAACTGATATAAGGGACGCCCGGGACTGTGAAAGCGGTGTATGGTTTACACTTGTCTTCCAGTTCTATCTGCCAAAAGGCGAACTTAAGATCCACGCTACTAATAAAATGGGTATCATCTATGCGACTAATTATGCCTTCTATATTCTGCAGCGGATAAGCGTCTTTAATGGTCAAATCATTTAATTTTCGGGCATCTAAACAAAACCTATATTTACCGGGTTTACGTACTATAGTGGTCCGATTACTCCATGGGCTCTCACTTTCTTCAATTACCCCCAATTCTAACATTTTGTCTATTTCTGTGTAAACTATAGATTGCATTGCAGGTGATAGTGGGTAATGGCGATCTTTCACAGGAACTGCATCTTCCACGAGTTTAATGGAGTGTTTTTCCAGCGGAGTACGACCTAAACCGTCTTTTTCAAACGTCTTGAAACTTTCAACGACCTGATTTAAGCGCTGTTGTTGTTCAGCCGTGAGGTCATGAAGCACACGCCGTTCATTCCTATCTTCCGACGTCACCATCTGCTGCTCTAACTTGGACAAATCGATTTCATTTACATCTATGACATTTGGGGCCAATTGGAAAAGCGCCAGAAGTCTATCCCGAGATAAATGTTTTTTTCAAGGTATGGACATAAGTAAAACGTTATTTTATTTTCTACATCTTTGTATTTGACAGGTATAGTCAGCTTTCCCAATACCGTATGTGCGCCACCACCTGCAGTTGTAACCTTTGAAATAAAACGTTCGATAGGTACCCCTAACTCCTCGACTAGATCACGGCATCCTCTACCTAATAGACTAACTGATGCACCTGTGTCCAGTAGCCCTCGTTTTTGGACACCGTTTATTTCGATGTCCGCGTACGCCCGTGGGTCATCTCGGTCTGCGCTTTTAACAGTGGCGACAACTGCTCGACGCAGCATCTTCCTGTTTCGAAATCGATCCCTTGCCTTCAGTATCTTACGTGACACCCCGCGAGGACCTAGTAACACGCCGTCTGCAAAGATTCTTTCGCAGGCTTCTTTGTACCTCCTCATACGTTCTTCAAGGGACAGTATAGCCGGGTTATTTGTTTTGTTATTAATAGTATAATTTGTTAGTTTTGGTTTTATCCGTAATATCTGCTGATCGCCCCCTCTCACGAGGTCTTCATCTAATGTGTTTGTCGACGCGTCTACTCTAGCGGGAATTGTGTGGAGCGCGATATCCCCGCTGTCATCGCGTTCCGTTTTGCGTTTCCCGATAGGTTACATATTGGACACTTCGGCGTGATGACGTCCGCCTTCCCACACTTAAAACAAAATATACGCCTCTGAAGCGACATGCAGTCGGTGAATGCATGTCCTTCGGCACCGCAATTCCAACAAACCAGGTTTTTACGACTTGCTTGGTCACGAGATGATGGGTGTTTGGTAACGCGCTGATACCGGAGCTCCTCCACGGAGACTTCACCCTCATCTCCGGGGGACTCCTGCTCTTCCGGCGACGTATCAACTATTTCGTTCACTTGGTATGAACGAGGCACGAATCTACCTTGAGGAACTCGATCCCTACGAGGAAAACACCTTTCAACTTCCTTACACTCCATACGGAGTTGCTCTATGGAGTAAACTGCAATGGGGTATACTAATTTGGCCAACGATTCCCGCAGGTTCCCTTTGACAAGGCGAACCATTTCGTATTCGGGTATGGGGTTCCTTAGGCGCGAACGCAGTATGCCGACAGCGTGAAAAAAGTCATCAACTGAACTGCCGTTGTAACGCGAATTGTAAGCTTGGCCAGTCTAAGTTGCGATTTGTACCAGTATCATTCCCGTGCCTCTCCACTTAGCAGCCGATGAAAGTCTCTAATGATCTCAGTCCACGAACACCCATACTGCTCTTTCAAATACTCCACCCTAAATACAAAGTCCTCTAAGAACGATGGTCTGCCGCTGCAGGGCCTAGGATTGGACGCTGATTTACTTGACTGTTGAACGCCGGTAACGGACCTATCGCCGACCTAACAGGAATATTTTTATGTGCATTACGATTGTTGTTGACGTTTTCATTAACTCTTTCGTTTTCAGGTATCGAACGCCTCGACTCTGCTGACTCGCTGCTAGTGGTATGCCTCCTTTTTCTGTAAGGTATTCGTGGCCTATTTGTTTGAATGCCAGCTCCCACTTCGACACTGGCACTGCGTACAGTTTCAAACATCGCCTGCATGCCTGCACGCATTTCAACTAAAAGGGCTTGTTGAGTTTCAGCCATCATACTTTTTATTATTGGGGTTACTTCTTCGCGTATGTTTGGTGTTATAGGCATACTGTCCGTAACATTAGTTGCGAAATTGCGAACCGGAGGGGGGCGCGGAAAGGGTAACGACGGTGGCCGGATGAGTACCGATTGGGTAACTTGGGCTTGACCATATTGTTTGGGCATTGTCCCCGTACTAGTTGTTACTGTTTGTATCATACCTTGCTGTGCGCATTGCCCACTACCGCCTACATTTTCATCCCCTTTGGTTTTCGTACCTACGAACCTATCTGAAAGATCGATGAATGCGGGATCACCCTCATTCATTTGCTTATTTGCGTCTTCTGTTGGCATGTTGGCTGTCTTTGTTCTTGCTCGTGTTTTATGGGCTGGTGGAGAGTGATTCATACGAATGATTAAAAAAAAATTTTTTTAGGACTAAAAAAAAACTTTATGTAACGAGGCACCAAAACGCGCACTGTAAATATATATATGAAATCTTTATGTAACCCTAAAAGGGAAAACTATAATATGAGAACACAAAATGTATGCTAACTCCTATGAGCCTTGAATGTCTACAGACACGTCTTCACGTACTAGCGCTTTAAAAAGATCAAAAGGAAATTTATATAAAAGAAAATTTAAATCAATCTAAGACATATGTATTTGTGGGTTAAACCCCTATGCGAAATTATACGTAACACGTATTAAACCAACAAAATTTTTTGGTAATGTATTAATAAAAAAAAACGATTTGTATATATAAAAAAAACTATAAAATAGGATATCTGCATATGTGTATATTCGATCCTATAGGTGCTGAATTTTACGACAAAAAATATCTATATATTTGTATTAAAAATATTGATGTAAAACAAAATATCACATAACTACGTAATCTCGATGTAATCTCAAAAAGGAGAATATACGACAAAGCGAAATATATGTATGTTAAATGCTATAAACCTTGAGTGTCTACGAACACGCTCCCATGTATTAGCGCTTCATACAAAATCAACCAAAAAATAATAATTTTATACAAACTATATATATATGGATAAAAAAATGTTTGTTTTGATGAAGAGGTGTGAATATAGTATATCTGTAGGTTAAAACCTATGCTAAATGAATGTTCATAAACTTATAATGACGTATTAACGTAACACGTACACCAAAAAAACTCAAACCTTTGTAAAAACTGACTCCAAAAAACCAATACCAAAATTAAGATAAAAACTCTCCGATATAAAAAAAGTATAAAAAAATTTAATAATTTAGAATGTTATGAATTGGCGGGTGTTCGGATGGCCTGACTACATGAGGAGGCTTAGGGTTCTGGAGCATAGTTGTTCGTTCCTGTGTGGGTTCGTATGTGAATCCTCACTGATAAACTAAATAAGCGAAACAATTCAAAAAAAGCTATTTTATGCTTCACAACCCCTACCATTCGCGATGTAGTTGTGGTCACAAAATCTACAACTTATGGAACAACAAAACTCAAAAATCTCTGTTTTGGCTTCCACATTTGTAGCCATATTTCTGATACTAAAACTCTCTATAAAAACAAAGCGAAAAAAATGAAATCTAAAATAAACTTTTGTGTTGTGAAAATGTCGGTGCAAATAGATCACCTTCATGTTTGGTGTCTATGCCACCGTTGGGTTATTGTATCAGATCTGGTGGGCTTGCTCCTAACTACTGGTGCAATTAAACTTTGTAACAAATACACAAGCAAGTCACCTAACTAGCTTAGATACCCGCTTACACCATAATCTTTTTTCGAATGAACGTTTTTTTTTTTTGAAAGCTTAAATACATTTGTAAGTGCAAGCTTAATTGTGTAAAAAAAAAGATAATTATATCTTTGTATTTCTACTAGATGTTACTGAAGAATATTTGATTTCTTGCGAGGGCGCCAATTCAAGCTTCATTTCATGCGCTCTGTTTTAATTTGGGCGCCATTATAAATATATGTCACGTACACGTTGCTTTGGTTCCTGATGGTGGCCCTAGCTAGCTCAGTATATTTGGCGGGCCATGGTTCTCAACCCGCCATCTTGGAACCGGACGCACACATATATTTATCTCCTTCCGTTCAACCTCTTCGGATTCACTTACCCACCGCACCACAGGAATCCCACCCAACCTTGGACCGCTCGCATCGTGCAACCTACTCTGCGGTCACCCTAATGCCATGCTCCATACTCCCACTTACCTCCTCATCATTCCATCCTTACATCCCGCCCCAAAAGAAATTAGCAAGCCATATTACTTCTTTTTTCACTTCAATAACGCATTTTTAATAAACATAATCTTAAAATCTATACACGAATGAAATAAATCGTATACAAAAAAAAATCAAGCTTCGTTTAGATTCAATAATTTTTTTTCTTCAAACAACTTAATTTATATATACATATATGTAAATTTGAGTTTAACACATATGGTTTCTTTCCTCGCAAAAAAAATGTATATCTTTACACAGATATATAAAAGTAAAAAATAAACGTATTAAAACAGTATTTCTTAACGTATAAAGAAAATATAATAAACCAAAAAAAATCAAAATGTGCACATGAATTCCGTATAAAAAAAAGATCTATGACAAATATTCATTTGGGACTATATTTCTGGGTCTTTCTGTCGCCAAAATCGCCAAACTCTTATCTACTCAAGTGGAGTTATATAAAAAAAGTTTTTTTAAAACACACCCTAATGCCTGCCTAAAAGAGCTCTTTTATGTGGGGATTGGGGGCTTATTGGTGCAGGGTTTATACCCTCTCTGCAAAAAAAAGGTAAAACAAAAAAAAAAAACATCGTTCTGGTATATTTTGTGACTGATAGACGCCTTAGAATTTTATAAATTTTGGTTTAATCGAATATTACGTTTAAGACTAAAACGGAAGAGTTATAGTGACTCGGATATATGTCCATGCACATCAATGTAAAATTCATATTTTATACAATTTAAAATTTGGGATAAAACAAAAACAATTCTTAGACTACCCTGATTCGTTTGTTAATTTCTATTTACCATTGAATTCCTTTGGCGACTGCTATAACGAGGTAGGTCGCTCCAACGTTAGGGCAAATGGCTAGGTGAATAAACAAATCCAATTGGACGCAGCTTTCCGAAATGCAATAAAAGGATTTATTGGTGATAAAATTGCAATACCAAAATCGTGATGAGATGCAATTACGATTTAGGCATTTGTATAAAAATGGTGTTGAATTTGTAAAAATTGTTGATGCTCGCAAAAATTTGATATTGAAGTTGCGAAAAAAATTGTTGCATTTAAAAACAAGGATGTTGAAGTTGAAAAAATTGTGATTTTTAAAAATCCGTGACTTGTAAAAATTCGTGATTTGTAAAAAATTCGTGATTTGTAAAAATTCGTGATTTGTAAAAATTCGTGATTTGTAAAAATTGTGATTCCCTGGCGCTTTAAAAAGGCTTCACTGGCCACCTCCGGTTCCCACTACGAGAATGAAATCTCAATTAGTGCCAATTACATTTTTTTATTAAGGCTCCCAAAGCCGATTTGGCGTTCACGCGCCTTATGTCACACATACGTAAATATTATTTGCCCACATACCGCAATATAAAATGAGTGTATCCACAAAAAATTTATTATTTTAATAAAAAAAAAATCAAAAAGATAGTAATTTTAGAATTTAGGAATACGCAAGAAAACAATGATTGAGTGGGAATCTTCACTCATGAAAATCCGTGCTGCGGATTTATGGAGGAGGCTGGTGACCGAAGTCGAAATTGAGGTCGCGTGAACCCCAAACGGCGCGAAAGTCTACATGATTAAAAAAAAAAAATCTTCATAATTTAAACACTCACCAGGTAAACAAATATTCCACATCCTTATGCAGCAAGGAAATCCTGTCCTGATGGTTGGATGCAGCGTCGTCCTTTTTATTTAAAATTATCGACCGAAACCGCTTTTTTTAATTGAAGGCAATTTGCCTTATATCAAAACTTAAGAATTATTGCTATCGGCACTAAACTGATCCTTTCTGGATCTTCGCGCACAGGGAATTTTTCTTTAAGAAAACTTAAACACAAACGAAATTTAAAATATATTTTCTTTTATTTGGAAAGCGGCGCGCGCACTTTAGCCTGATATGCCGCTATATTTTACTTTATTTCTGTTCTCCTCCAGTTACCCCTTTTATACTATCCAACCCGCTGAAAAGAACCGTTTCCATTTGCCGTTTCCCATGGTCTTTCTTTTGTCTACCGCTACCATGACCACCCTATATCTATCCCTGTCCTTATTCTCACCATATCATGCATGCCCATCCGGCAACCTTACCCTTAAAGCTTTTTTTGTCATTGTGAATTAATGTGAATTCACAATGGTGTTTTTGTTAAGTTTTCATTTGACATTTCTCGTGTTTACATATTTGATAAACACACTTTTATAATTTTTATTATGTTAAAAATGCTGATGTGCTACCAAAAAAAAAAATATCGAGAGATGTTTCACACGAAATAATCTCGAGAACAATGCCCGAAGGCAAAAAATGAAAATTGTATCTCTGTCCGGAGATATTTGCAGTGGAAGTTTGTGATTTTCGTGTGATAGTTGTTCTGTTGGGTACCCAACAAAAAAAACTGTGAACCTAAGTGTTTTGCGTGGATATAGTCTTGGTCTCCAAACCGGTGTTGGACCCACCCAGGGTACTTTTTTATAGGCGCTGCCGACGGCCACCAACGCAGAATGGTGTTCTGTGCAACCATGCTGTGGATACCACCCCCGGTTTAGGATGGGGACCCGCGGGTAAATTTTTGGTTTTTTTGTTCATGTATTCTGAACCGAGTCAAAAGCTTATTTGACTGTGTCTGTTTTAACAGCGTACTCCGCCTAATCATATGAGGCTCTATACATCCGAGCGGGCCAAGGTCTGAATGAAGCCCAACGCGGGGACGACCCACGACCTGACATATACTCCACTTGACGCATAAAATCTGGCATCATAATCAGCATTGAAATTTATTTTTAAATAAATGTCAATTTGTGTGACAAAATGTCAAAATGAAATGGAAACAAACAAATGGCTCTCAAAATGTAAACGTCACTTAGAATTTACATAGAAAATCAAAATTCAACAGACTTCAAAGTCAAGTTAAGTTTTGAGTAATCAATAACATGCAATGTTCATTTAACAGAACTGTAAGTGACAGTTCGCAAGCCAAGTCAAGTCTATGCTAAGTATCAGTAATGGAGCCTTAACACATCGATGTTTCATGCTGTCATCGAAATAACAATTTATCAATTATTCCGGGAAAACATTTTAAAACGAAGGAGAAATATAATTATGATAATAAAGCTTACAAGAGTTACGTTCCATTGAGACGTGAGCGAGATACGGATAGAAATTTAACATGCAAATGCAACAACAACGTTGTGATCCTGATATTTATCTGGTTCAATTTCTGATCCGTATAGCAGTTCTGTTCGTTTCGTTTTCTGTAGTCGATTTTTTGACAGCTAACAACTTTTGAGTTGGTAGCACTCATGGCTCAACTATATGGTTGCCTCATCTCTACAGCAATAACATACCTTTGTTCACATTGCCAAAATTAGCGTGTTGGTGTTGGACGAATGGAATGGAATGAAAACATAAAACTTAGCAGCATTTGTAAGTAGTAAGAAAATGTTGTAAATTCGTTGGTTTCTTTTTAAGTTTGCCATCTCTTTCTGACAATCACTACTCCAGTGAAATGAAAAAAATAAAATCAGCTGGTGAGATGAGCCAACCATATAGTTGAGCCATTGTAGCACTAAACTAAATACGTGTAAATTTGTGTATACATAAAAGATCTCGCAATATTTAAAAGCAAAAACACTGAAAGAGTAAACAACTTGAAGATGATGTAAGGAAAATAAATAGTTTGCTTACGTGCGAAACTATTTAAATGTTAATAATTCTATCAGTATCTTAAAAATTTGTTTACGTTTCTTCTTATTTTCTACAAAACAGATGTTTTATATTAGTGCTGTCAGCTCTCATAAAGTTGATCCAGATCGTTCCAATGAGATTTGAGCCAGAGCCAGAGCTCGATAAACCAATGGAACGGCCCAGTTGTGATCCTGATATTTATCTGGTTCAATTTCTGATCCGTATAGCAGTTCTGTTCGTTTCGTTTTCTGTAGTAGATTTTTTGACAGCTAACCACTTTTGAGTTGGTAGCACTCATGGCTCACCTATATGGTTGGCTCATCTCTACAGCAATAACATACCTTTGTTCACATTGCCAAAATTAGCGTGTTGGTGTTAGACGAATGGAATGGAATGAAAACATAAAACTTAGCAGCCTTTGTAAGTAGTAAGAAAATGTTGTAAATTCGTTGGTTTCTTTTTAAGTTTGCCATCTCCTTCTGACAATCCCTACTCCAGTGAAATGAAAAAAATAAAATCAGCTGGTGGGATGAGCCAACCACATAGTTGAACTAAATACGTGTACATTTGTGTATACATAAAAGATCTCGCCATATTTAAAAGCAAAAACACTGAAAGAGTAAACAACTTGAAGATGATGTAAGGAAAATAAATAGTTTGCTTACGTGCGAAACTATTTAAATGTTAATAATTCTATCAGTATCTTAAAATTTTGTGTACGTTTCTTCTTATTTTCTACAAAACAGATGTTTTATATTAGTGCTGCCAGCTCTCATGAAGTTGATCCAGATCGTTCCAATGAGATTTGAGCCAGAGCCAGAACTCGATAAACCAATGGAACGGCCCAAAGCTCTCGCTTAACCTGGAGGTCGATTCTGTAACGCTTCACAATAACAAATGTTGTTAGCGTAGACAATAATTTTTGCTGTTTGCACTAACAATTTGTTGATTCTGTAACTCTGTGTTAACAATGGTAAACAGCTGATTATTTTGTATTGCTGAAAATTGTGATAGGTGGCACCTCAGGCGAAAAATGCGAAAAACACAAAGGAGAACGTCAAAATAAATTTTTGAGCGCTAAACAATATTGTCTGGATATTGAGTTGCAAAGTAAAAAATAATAATATATTAATAAAAAGGACACATTTTAACCCAAAAGTGGAAAAAATTGAAAATAAGTATTCAAATGATTAATAAAAAAAATAATGAGAATATTTGGTTGCGCTTTAGTTTACAGCGGTACTCCTTATATTAAGCAAAAAAGTGGCTGCGATTTAGCTTGGAATCGCAGGAATTGCACTATTTTTGCTATGGAATGGGAGAGGAAGTCATTGTGTATTGGTACAAGTGTTCCTGATCACAAATATATAAGTTTTACCACGCGCGATTTTATAGTTCTCGAGTGCATGGTGTCATGGATAAACAAAAAGTGTCAGCAGTCACAGCCATGTGAATCGGTGGTGTCTCTAATGTGTGTCTTCGGGAAGACGGGTATTTGATGGGCTATGGGTTATTTTTTGTAAGCGTAATTTACAGTGTGCGGTCAAGTGTGTAAACTTTCACTAAAAGTGTGTAAATAATTATGAAAAACGCTGTAGGAGTACGTAAAACTTCCAACTTTAACCACTATTACCTCGATTACTATACAGCTCCGTATGCTGGGAACTATATGTTTGTGATCAGAAAAGCCTCCTCTACCTTCCTATAGCAATCGTTTTTTCTAAATCAAAGGGAAGGATTTGATTACTTTTTTCGATTTATTTCAACAGAATGTCTTCGCAATCAAAAAGGAGTCGTGCATCGGGGGAGCAGCTAAGCGCGATGCTCGATGTTTTTACATCCGACCCAGACTTCGCCAGCGGAAAATTTCAAAAAATGCATGGCAAATTAGAAAGCCGTAAGAAGTAGCCTGAAATGGGCGCGAAGCTGAATGCCGTTGGAGGCGCGGTAAAGTCGGTTGAACAGTGTCAAAATGTAAGTATGAGAATTGAGTGAAGTAGTACTACATCGTTCCCCAATTTAATACCCACCGATCTGTATACTCGAATAACTAATAGCTCCCCATACGTATCGAGAAATGGGCTGTTAAAAATTTAAAATTCCATTGGCGCATATGGGAGAGGCAGTTAGATTTTCGAGTTTTTTGAACATTGTGATTTTTTGAGTTTATCGCTGTTTAGATCTGGGTGTGCGATATCTACATATGTACATATGTATATATTTGCAATTATTTGGTACTTACAAATATTTTTCGACTTATTTGTTATAGGTCTGGCGGGACTTAAAAAGTCGCACGTCGACTCATGTACGTGAGTTGAAAAAGGAACAGGGGAAGACTGGCAACAGACCCCTTGAACAAGCGCCCCTTAGCGAATTAGAAAAGAGGGTAATAGCAGTAGTAGGGAGCACCTACATGGAAGGATCATCGGATGTCACTGAAAATATTCCCGACCTAGAGGTAATGTGTGTTGTGTCATATCAATATATACTCCATTTCATAGTTGTAAGGTTACTCATATTGGCATGTTCTAATTTTGTTTATATTTCGTTTTTGAATATTTCTTTAACCCTTTCAAACCGATAAAAAACTGTGGGATATGCAATATCGACACTAGTTGGACTTTAAAGACTACTAAAAAGTTAAAACTTTGACCGAGCCCGAATATCAATTTTCCTTATCAGAGGCGCCGTGGGGGGTGGGACAATTAATCCCAAACGGTTGTTTAAGTTTAAAATTTGGGATATGATGTCCCAGCAGTGTCCATAATTAAATATTTCAACCAGAGTAAGTTTATAAAATTTATTCATTCAAAAAACAAATATTACATATGATATGGTGTAAAACACTTAAAACATAGTGGCACTTCGCACGTCTTGCATGTGAAGAAAGTACGCTTATCGTTCTTTCCACCTTTCTTGTCCTTTGAGCACTTCACGCATCGGCGTCGCGTTGTGCCTTCGATGGGCATATGATCGCCAACTATGCCGTAATTGACGTCTCGATTCTTCAAATGTCGTCCAGATTTCTTCTTCTTGGGCACTTTAGTTTTCTCTAGCCCAAACTTAATCATATCCTCCGCTAATGAAATGACAAAATCAATGTAAGGGTAATTTGGCAAGTGGTGCGTTTCTCTTTATAGTATCCATAAGTTGACACATGTAGTCTGCAGAAGTTTGTAGAATACCTTTTTCCACGACTTTGTAGACTTCCTGTTGATATCGTATAGCTGTGACATCTGGTCAGACAGATCGACCCCACCCATGTATTGATTGTATTCGATAATGGACTTTGGGCAAGCCAAGTTGATTTTTTCACCGTTTTTCTGTTTCCGTTGAATCCAACCTATGTCTCCGCCATGACAATTGCTCATTACAGTCACCAGTTTAGTGTCTTGCCAGAAGGCACATGATGTTCCAAATTGATTTTGGTAGCACAAACTCTCTCCTCTCTTCAACTTCTCTGTACACGTAGGAAGCTGCTTCCGATTGGAAATAATAGTTCCGACCGCCGGAAATGGTATGCTGTTGAAGAGGTACACTGAGGAAAAAAATCTATCGAAGAAAAGTGCCACATTCGTTCGCTTTATAGTTTTTGTCAAACTTAAAGCTACCCTCTCGCCCAATGCCGAGATGTCGGATAAATTTCGTGATTCATCTTTCCCAAAATATATATTGAAGTCGTATACATAGCCAGAGGATGAGTCAGATCTTTCCCAAATTTTAATTCCACGTTTTATGGGTTTCATTGGAAGGTATTGCTTCAATGCTGATCGTCCTTTGAACTTGACCATTGATTCATTGATGGCTTGAAATGAACTATCCTCGCGACACGCAGTGAAGGTATGTTTTAGGCAATTGACCACCTCTTCAATATAGTAGCTTTTTGAGCAGCCATTTGGCTTTTCTGGAGAGTTGCAATAAAACTTTGAGTGGAGCAACAGGTATCGGTCTCGTGACATACTGTCCCTAATCAAAGCGTTGCCAACAGACTTTCTCTTAGACCAGTACATGGGGACTTTCGGTAGTCTATTGTAGGAAGTCACGAGCATTTTTCCTAGCATTGTCAAAATTTCATTCTGGTCTGTTTCATGAATATTTACAGGTTTCTTTTTATATTCACCTTGAGCTCTCTTGACGATATTGATCCTTTCATTTGTGCACTGGCTTATCCATATGAGAAGACTTGGAGGAAATAGTTTCAAAAAAGTGTCCAGTTCAGTGGAGCCTCGATTCAAATCGCAAAGCACGGATGGGGTGTACTGTGGAGGCATTTCTTTTCGTGGGCGGCCGCCGTCTGCGATTGTCCATATATTCTCCGCAGCAGGTGTTACTGAAACGGCAAAAATCTCTTCCACGTCATCGGCACCGATATCTTCATCGCAACTGGATTCCTCATCACTATATCCATCACTTTCCATATGTGGACCCTCCTCTTCCCCGGTAGATTTATCGTAATCTTCCGAAGCTAGATACTCAGAGCCACTATCTTCAAATGGCTCCGATTCCCCTGAGGAATTGTAGAGCACATTTTCGATGTCATCGTCTGTTAATTTAGCTCTCTTGCTGGCCATTTTGTCCATTAGGTATAAAAGTTCTAAAAAGACTTTAGTAAACTTATAAGCATTTTGTGAACTCCAGGGATATATAATCCCGAGTTAAAATACTACTGGGACATATAATCCCATAAAGAAATAGCCTTGATTTTATTACGAATCGCTTTATTTCTAGGCTCGAATTGTAAATGTTTATCATAAACACATAATAAACTTACGATAATTGAAAGAATTAATAATATTTACCGTTCTGGTCGTAGTATTTATCAAATTTTCTGCAGAATTTCACAACACGTGCTCACTTTTTCACTGTTTACAACCTATTGTAGCTGTTACATTTCAAAGAAGTGTCAACACAATGTAGTGAAGACTATAAATAACGGGAAAATTTTCTTTTCACGCATATACTTCAGCATATATTGTACCGACCGGGTCGAAAGGGTTAAAGTAAAGAAAATGTTTTGAAAAATGTTGATACTTTTTTGAAATATTTCAAATTAAAAAATCGGAATAATCTTCTTGAATATTTAGAATTTTTTTTCAAAACGCATTATCCATTAGAAAAAAAGTTCTGAAAATTCAAGTAGATTTTTCCCAGACTTAAGAATTATAGGTACCTATAGAATCTAGAATTTAATGGGTACAAAAAATAATTTGAAATATTTTAAAAAAATGTCAACATTGTTCAAAACGTTTTTTTACTTTAAAAAAAATATTCAAATAAACTAAAGTTTCAAAGTTTACACAAATTTCATCAAACTTCGATAAATTGCCATGAAAATTCTCAGTTTTTTAGACAGAAGTCGTAGAAAATTTTTTAGCACGCGGTTTTGTAGCCCATTAAATTTTACTACAATAATTTGCAAGTATGAAGTACCTCCAAATTCCCAACCCTGTTGTTTCCAGGGACTTCCGTTAGAAGAATCCAATGACAATCCACCATATGGACGTGCCAGTTAAGCAAGAAGGTACTGCTAACACAACAACAATAAAAATTTAAAATTTCAGGGAAAATGTACTTCTAACTTGCATATTATTATACTAAAATTTAATGGGCTACAAAACTGCGTACTCAAAAAATTTTTGGAATCTCTGCCGAAAAAGTTGAAAAATTTGATAGCAATTTTTCAAGGTTTGATGAACTTTTCGAAAACCTTAAAACTTTTGTACGAGTTTTTGAGCGGGAATTACCCTTATTGCTTTAAATATATGAAAACATTTATTTGAAGCAATTTTTAATTTATAATTTATGTAATAATTTGGGAAAATTTTAAACAACGTGGTATCAGGACGGACAAGGCGACAGCTGTTTCGATTATACCTTTTTTAAATCTCTTCAAAGTCTTTTCTCCCGGGAGTGGAATTCGAACCCTGCAGTCCTACGATGGTTGAAGTGTTATAAACGCATTCAGCCACGTCATGCCTTAGTTAAATTTAAAACTTTAATTTATAATGTTTCTGTTATAGATTTAAATAAGCCTGTTAAATTTAAATAATGCTACTTCTAGGAACAACAATTGAACATGGAAGACGAAGGGGAATATTTTCATCTGGTCGTAGATGAAGATGACACTCCTCAATGACCCAGCGTGTCTGAAGGCGAATCGGAGACTCGGTATACAACTCCGAGAACGGCAAAACAGACACCACGAAGGGGAGTGAAGAGGCGCTTCCCAAGGCAGTCGGTTCTATGTACCGGAGCGACTCGGGGTTTTTCCCGACCAAGGACTGTCATTTCAGTGTGACCCCATTTAATTTTTTTCGTCCCTCCCACAAATTGTCATCCTCCCAGCAGCTCCTTGCAGCAGGACTTCTACATATTCTCTTACTCCGGGAAGGTATCGAACCCAATCCGGGTCCGTCTCCTCACCCCGGTCCTGAGAAATGGTTTTGCTGCATTTGCCAGAAAAGAATCTTTTTAGGACGGTCATACTCTGTTCAGTGTGTCTCGTGCAAGGGATGGTTGCACCGGACAGGTTGTACTGGGCTTGATCCCAAAACCCGACGTCCACGTAACTTTTATAAATCTTTTGTGGCTCCTTGCTGCTCACGCCCAAGGGCGTCCCGTAGTCTACGCCTAAGCGTATCCCCACTACCTTCCAGCAGCTTCGCTGCTCAGCAAGCCACAACAAGCACCCGCTGCTGCTCGCGCCCCACGGCGCCAACAACTCAAACAGCTGATACCACTCATAACTACTACCTTCGTAGTAGAGCTGGTAGCAATGCTGAGCATCAGCCCCTGCCCCCGTCTTCTTCTCCTCCCCTCTTTTCTGGCAGCAATCGTGCAGGTCAGGGAAACAGACTCTTAGTCCCTGCCTCCGTTTGCACCGTCTGCCAGCACAGAATATATAGGTTTGCGACATCCGCTCAATGCAGCTCCTGCCTTGGGTGGTGCCACTTTCCTAGATGTTCTGGTCTCCGCGACGGCAACCCCTCGACGGGTTTCATCGCGCCATGTTGCCAGGTCGCAAACCCAAATCATCCGGGTACCCCAATGCTTGCCCAAGGGCGCCCAGTCCCAAGGCCACAACAGCAATTGCGTCCTGGCCTTCCACAACCTAGGCGTAGTCACCCCTCACTTACCCCTAGAGTGGCGGCGTCACCCCTCACTTACCCCTAGAGTGGCGGCGTCACCCCTCATGCACTTCAGAATTCTGCAGTTCAACTGTAATGGACTAACTGGGAAGATTACGGAGATAGTCGATTTCATGAAGCGGCACAACATCCGCATTGCTGCGATTCAAGAGACTAAACTCACAGCAAGATCTGCATTGCAGACCTGCTCTGGTTATAATGTCCACAGGAAAGACCGCGAGAGCGGAAATGGAGGCGGCCTCGCGTTTATTATACACCACTCTGTGCAATATCATATATTTGATCCTGGCATCGACCGCAGTGACAATGTCTTAGAACGTCAAGGCCTATCTGTCCGGTCAGGCGATGCAAATCTAGAAATCATTAACATCTACATCCCTCCTGTCACCTGTTGCCCCAGTGGATACCGCCCTAATATCGAGGCCTTACTCACTGGCAACAATCGCATTATCTTAGGCGATTTCAATGCCCATCACGACCTATGGCATTCAAACTTGCGGGCGGACAGTAGGGGTGAGATGTTGGCGGATCAAATAGACGAAACGACGTTCTGCACAATTAACGGAGACGCCCCCACACGTATGGTAGGAAGCTGTCATAGCTCGCCAGATATCTCAATCGTGAGCGCAGAACTCGTAAACTGCGTCAACTGGCAGCCGATGGTAACATTGGCATCCGACCACCTGCCCATACTTATTTCGTTCGAGCGTACCGCCGACTTCATCGTCACCGAAAAACGCACTTTCATAAACTTCAAAAAAGGAAAGTGGGAAGAATATAAATCTGCAACAGACGGCAGCTTTGCTGCCCTCCCTATCCCGACTGATGCCCACCAAGGGGAGCGTGCCTTCCGTAAGGTCATTGAATCCGCCTCGGCACATTTCATTCCCGCCGGGAGAATTCCCGAAATCCGGACCACTTCCCGGCGGAGGCCGCGAGCTTAGCGAGGGAACGCGACCTTATAAGACAGCTTGATCCAGGCGACCCCCAAGTAAGGGATATAAACCAACGCATCAGATTGCTTGTGGACGAACACAAGCGGGCGAAATGGGAAGAGCACCTAAGAGGTTGTAACCTCTCTACCGGTGTAGGTAAACTTTGGTCCACCGTAAAGTCCCTATCGAATCCGACTAAGCACAAAGACAAAGTTTCCATCGCCTTTGGCGATAAGGTGCTATCGGATGCGAAAAAATGCGCGAGCGCTTTCTGCCGACAATATATAATGCATCCTACGGTCGACAAAGATAGACGGAGAGCCAATAGACGTGCACATAAACACAAACTCAGCGCGTCACCAATTACCATCACCGCTAGAGAGGTTGAGGACGCCATTGGTCGCGCTAAACCATCCAAAGCAGTGGGCCCAGACGGCATAGCCATGCCGATGCTTAAAAACCTAGGGAAAGAGGGTTTCAAATATTTAGCGCATGTCTTCAACCTGTCTCTCTCCACCTTTGTCATACCCGAGAAATGGAAAATGGCCAAGGTGGTCCCGCTACTAAAGCCTGGGAAACCAGCTATCGTAGGTGAGTCATATCGTCCTATATCTCTCCTATCGCCAGTGGCAAAGACGCTTGAAGCCATTTTGCTCCCTCATTTCCAAGCACATTTGCAGCTAGCCCCTCATCAGCATGGCTTCAGAAAACTCCATAGCACTACCTCCGCGCTAAATGTCATTAGCACCCAGATAAATTGCGGTTTGAATCAATATCCCCACCATAGAACAGTACTCGTAGCGTTAGACCTATCAAAAGCTTTTGATACGGTCAACCATGGCTCGTTACTGGAAGACCTGGAAGGGTCTACCCTTCCCCCATGTCTTAAAAGGTGGACCGCAAATTATCTGGGTGGTCGGCAGGCATCGGTGCAATTCAGAAACGAAACATCAAAACAAAGGAGAATTAAACAAGGGGTGCCACAGGGTGGTGTCCTATCCCCGCTTTTGTTTAATTTCTACATATCTAAGCTACCTTCACCACCGGAAGGAGTCACAATCGTTTCCTACGCCGATGACTGCACAATAATGGCCACAGGCCCAGGCCCAAATATCGATGAGCTATGCAATAAAATAAACGGCTATCTCCCTGATCTCTCCAGTTTTTTCGCCTCGCGAAACCTGTCATTGTCACCGACTAAATCTTCCGCGACCTTATTTACAACATGGACGCCCCAAATGTCGACCATATTGAACATCCACGTCGATGGCACTACGCTACCGACTGTCCTACACCCCAAAATCTTGGGTGTGACGTTTGATCAGGATCTACATTTTGGTGCGCACGCAACCGCAATTGTTCCAAGAATTCAGAGCCGTAATAAAATCCTCAAATCCCTTGCTGGCAGTACCTGGGGAAAAGATAAAGAAACGCTCTTGACCACATACAAAGCAATTAGCCAGCCGATTACGTGCTACGCGTCACCCATATGGTCGCCAAGCCTAAAAACCGCCCACTGGAAGAAACTACAGGCCTGCCAAAATACTGCTCTCAGAATCGCCACGGGCTGTCTTCTTATGTCCCCAGAACACCATCTGCATAATGAGGCGAGAATACTCCCCATCAGGGAGAGAAATGAGATGCTGACCAAACAGTTTCTGTTGAATACCCAGAAACCTGGGCATCCCAACAGACATCTGATTGACGAACCAGCACCGCCTAGGGGCCTAAGGAGTCATCTCCGTAAGCATTTTGAGGAAATACGGCACCTGAGAACCCAGCCGTATGAAGCGGAAAAACACAAGCAGGTCCTTGGTGAACTCCATAGGCAGGCGTCGGACCTTTATGTCGGGAATTGCCCGGTGAATCCAGTACTTGAAGAAAAATATCCAGAACTCGCAGAAGAGGAACGCATACTCCCCAGGTAAACGCGTGTCACTCTTGCTCAACTTCGTTCTGGATACTGTAACAGGTTAAACTCTTACCTATCCAGAATCAACCCCGACATACAAAATGTATGCCCTGCTTGCAATGTGTCCCCACATGACACCAACCATCTCTTTAATTGTAATGTGGAACCAACGCCTCTAACACCCCTTTCCTTATGGTCCACCCCTGTTGAAACGGCAAGTTTCCTTGGACTCCCGTTAGAGGATATTGATGACAATTTGTGATCGGTCGCGGCTATTAGGTGGGGCGAGCATTGCTACAACAACAACAACAACAAGAGGAAACGGAATGCAGGTTCACCAACAACACAATCAAAATTTTTAAAGATTGCGGAAACACAAGCCGAGACACAAAATGTATACACACGAAGGATAGATCTAGTTTTTCAGTTTTAATTAGTCTTTCATTTTAATTGATGCTAGCAGAGTCCTCGCAGGCCCAGGCTGAGGCAATAAGCAGAATGGCAGCCGCAACTGTAGAAATGGCAAACGCAATGATAGCAATTGGTGAGGGGATGAATCTGCAACTTTACTTTAAATGAGAATTAAAAAAATATTTTTTTCTTTAATAGTCATTTTTTGATTTTTAGTAACAAATATTTGTTCGATCATACGGCTTTCTTAAGACCGCTATTCGATGACATGAAAATCAAAAATCAAAGATGTACTACATATATATTTTAGGATAATTCTTTATTGACAACATAAAATTCACAAATCGAAAAAT
This sequence comes from Eurosta solidaginis, assembly GCF_040869045.1. Classification (NCBI taxonomy): domain Eukaryota; kingdom Metazoa; phylum Arthropoda; class Insecta; order Diptera; family Tephritidae; genus Eurosta; species Eurosta solidaginis. The sequence goes on along the minus strand of NC_090320.1, from coordinate 80,272,067 downwards.
CCAAAACCGAAAACTGATATATCTTTCTCATTAACTAAGATGTTCTTTGGTTAATAAATAACAAGTAAGGAAGGTTAAGTTCGGGTGTAACCGAACATTACATACTCAGTTGAGAGCTATGGTGACAACATAAGGGAAAATAACCATGTAGGAAAATGAACCGAGGGAAACCCTGGAATGTGTTTGTATGACATGTGTATCAAATGAAAGGCATTAAAGAGTATTTTATGAGGGAGTGGGTCATAGTTCTATAGGTGGACGCCAGTTAGGGATATTGCCATAAAGGTGGATCAGGGTTGACTCTAGAATGCGTTTGTACGATATGGGTATTTTAAAAGGGAGTAATCCTTAGTTCCATAGGTGGACGCCGTTTCGAGATATCGCCACAAAGGTGGATCAGGGGTGACCCTAGAATTTGTTTGTACAATATGGGCATCAAACGAATGGTGTTAATCAGTATTTTAAAGGGGAGTGGGCCTTAGTTCTATAGGTGGACGCCGTTTCGAAATATAGCCATAAAGGTGGACCAGGGGTGACTCTAGAATGCGTTTGAACGATATGGGTATCAAATGAAAGGTGTTAATGAGTATTTTAAAAGGGAGTAATCCTCAGTTCCATAGGTGGACGCCGTTTCGAGATATCGCAATAAAGGTGGACCAGGGGTAACCCTAGAATTTGTTTGTACAATATGGGTATCAAACGAATGGTGTTAATGAGTATTTTAAAACGGAGTAATCCTTAGTTCCATAGGTGGACGCCGTTTCGAAATATCGCCATAAAGGTGGGCCTGGGGTGACTCTAGAATTCGTTTGTGCAATATGGTTATCAAACGAAAGGAGTTAATGAGTATTTTTAAAAGGGAGTGGGCCTTCGTTCTATAGGTGTTCGCCTTTTCGAGATATCGCCATAAAGGTGGACCAGGAGTGACTTTATAATATGTTTGTACGATATGGGTATCAAATGAAAGGTGTTAATGAGTATTTTAAAAGGGCGTGGGGCTTAGTTCTATAGCTGGACGCCTTTTCGAGATATCGCCATAACGGTGGACCAGGGTGACTCTAGAATGAGTTTGTACGATGTGGGTATCAAATTAAAGGTATTAATGAGAGTTTTAAAAGGGAGTGGCCCTTAGTTGTATATGTGAAGGCGTTTTCCAGATATCGACCAAAATGTGGACCAGGGTGACCCAGAACATCATCTGTTGGATACCGCTAATTTATTTATATATGTAATACCTGCCAAGATTTTAAGGGTTTTTTATTTCACCCTGCAGAACTTTTTCATTTTCTTCTACTTAATATGGTGGGTGTCACAACCATTTTATAAAGTTTTTTCTAAAGTTATATTTCGCGTCAATAAAACAATCCAATTACCTTACCATGTTTCATCCCTTTTTTCGTATTTGGTATAGAATTATGGCATTTTTTTCATTTTTCATAATTTTCGATATCGAAAAAGTGGGCGTGGTCATAGTCGGATTTCGTTCATTTTTCATACAAAGATAAAGTGAGTTCAAGTAAGCATGTGAACTAAGTTCATTAAAGATATGTCGATTTTTGCTCAAGTTATCGTGTTAACGGCCATGCGGAAGGACAGACGGACGTCTGTGTATAAAAACTGGGCGTGGCATCAATCGATTTCGCCCATTTTCACAGAAAACAGTTAACGTCATAAAATCTATGCCCCTACCAAATTTCAAAAGGATTGGTTAATTTTTGTTCGACTTATGGCGTTAAAAGTATCCTAGACAAATTAAATGAAAAAGGGCGGAGCCACGCCCATTTTGAAATTTTCTTTTATTTTTGTATTTTGTTGCACCATATCATTACTGGGGTTGAATGTTGACATTATTTACTTATATACTGTAAAGATATTAAATTTTTTGTTAAAATTTTACTTTAAAAAAAATTTTTTTTTAAAAGTGGGCGTGGTCCTTCTCCGATTTTGCTAATTTTTATTAAGCGTATAGGAGTAACGTTCCTGCCAAATTTCATCATGATATCTTCAACGACTGCCAAATTACAGCTTGCAAAATTTTTAAATTACCTTATTTTTAAAGTGGGCGGTGCCACGCCCATTGCCCAAAATTTTACTAATTTTCTATTCTGCGTCATAAGTTCAACTCATCTACCAAGTTTTGTCGCTTTATCTGTCTTTTGTAATGAATTATCGCACTTTTTCGGTTTTTCGAAATTTTCGATATCGAAAAAGTGGGCGTGGTTCTATTCCGATATCGTTCATTTTAAATAGCGATCTGAGATAAGTGATTAGGAATCTACATACCAAATTTCATCAAGATACCTCAAAATTTACTCAAGTTATCGTGTTAAGGGACGGACGGACGGACGGACGGACATGGCTCAATCAAATTTTTTTTCGATCCTGATTATTTTGATATATGGAAGTCTATATCTATCTCGATTCCTTTATATATGTACAACCAACCGTTATCCAATCAAACTTAATATACTCTGTGAGCTCTGCTCAACTGAGTATAAAAATATTTAAGAATTATTTATATGTCTTCAAACTAATAGACTATTTTGATACATATTGTATATGTATGTGCATTAAGCTGGGTCGATTTATTAACCTATATCGCGCCATCGATTTTTCGATAGTTTTTGGGCTCAGGAAGATAAGTTCCACTAAGCATACCCAAAAAAATAATTTTCGAGCCTGCAAAATTTGAGTTTTTAACTTTTTTTCTTTGATTTTTAAGGTTTTTTTTATGACCTACTTAAAAAAGTTTCATTTGATTTTAAAATTTTCATGTATACCCTGTCCGACTCAAAATTGTCCACTTAAAACTTTGGCGATAACAGTTTTTTTGAAAAAAAAAATACATAAAAAATTATTTGGAGCCTTGAAAATGAAAAAAGTCGATTTCGACCAAAACAAGTCCCAAAAACCCAAAAAAAAACTGTTAATGCCAACGTTTTCATCGCATAATTTTAAGTGAGATAGGAACTATGAGACAAATTCGTTTTCATCGGCAACACATTTGCACGTTTCTGAAGAAACCCTTAAAAAATGGCAAAAAAATAAATTTTTTCACCACAACACTCCTCAAAAACCAAAAAATATTTTTTTTAAAAAAAATGTTATCGCCAAAGTTTTTAGTGGACAATTTTGAGTCCGACAGGGTATACATGAAAATTTTAAAATGAAGAGAAAATTTGTTAAGTAGGTCATGAAAAAAAACCTTAAAAATCAAAGAAAAAAAGTCACAAAACTCAAATTTTGCAGGCTCGAAAATTATTTTGTTGGGTATGCTTAATGGAACTTTTTTTTCCTGAGCCCAAAACCTATCGAAAAATTGATGGCGCGTCCATGCAAATCTACCCAGCTTAATGTACATGCAATTTTTTATAAACTGAATTTGTAAGCCTTTGTTTTGATGAAATATCAGAAATAGATTTATTTATAGATCTAACTATTTTGATACATATTGTATATGTATGTACATTAGAGTGGTCCAAAAAATAAAAGCTGTTTGCTTATCATCTCAAAAGCTTTGTTTAGGTCAAAAAAAAAATTTCCTCCAAAGCTCAGCTTCATATCTCAATCCTACACTGAGCTCAATTAATTTTTATTTTCCCATATAAATTACTATGTAAATATTTTTTTTTTCAGGTTTTTATACGATAAAACTACGTAAAATTTTTTTTCGGAATTTTCCATTAAATAAAATTAAATTTCCTACAAAAAAGTTAACCGTGGGCCTATAAAAAATTTATCAAAAAAGACGTTTTTTTGGTGGAAAATTCCGAAAAAAAGTTTTTACGTAGTTTCATCGTATAAAAACTTGAAAAAAACAAAAATTTACATAGTAATTTATATGGGAAAATAAAAATTAATTGAGCTCAGTGTAGGATTGAGATATCAAGCTGAACTTTGGAGGACATTTTTTTTACCTAAATGAAACTTTTAAGACAATAAGACTTGAAAATAATCAAAAACGTTTTTTGGACCACTCTAATGTACATGCAATTTTTTATAAACTGAATTTGTAAGCCTCTGTTTTGATGAAATATGAATAAAATTCGTTATAGCTAAAATAACTAAAATAATTTTATTTAAGGGGTATATTGTCCATACAAAATTTTTAAACACTTTGAAAATTTCGAAAACACTTCATTTTTGTAACTTTTTCCATATTTGTTTCAAATTCGACAGAATTTTCTTTCGCATCACAATATAGAGTAATACCCCTGACTGAAGCCGCACCGAGAATGTTCAACAGGGATAGGGATAGGAATAGTTGTGAGAATAGGGATGGAGGTAGGACACCTTTTTAAAAGAAATTTGCGATTAGCCGTTCTTGTACACGTTTTGCAATCGAGCTTGGAGCAACGACATCGGAAACGATTTCTGTTTCGATTTCGGGATCATAAACAACTCTTTCGTCGAAATCGGTTTGTTGCTCACCCAAACGAATATTGTGCAATGTTGCGCACGCGTTTACTATTTTTCCCGCAAAGCCAGGTTCATAGATTAGTACTTTGGCGTGATAAGCACCGCCATGTACTTTTAAGGACACCAAAAAGTCTCTCGACAGGATTACGTGCTTTACAAAGCGCCTCGTTGTAGCGAAACTTCGGTGTTCCTTCTGGCTGATTTGGCAAAGGTGTCATCAGTCAAGGCTCCAATGGATATCCAGAATCACCTGCAATTATTTGCTTTTGATATTACAACCCACATGGAATTGAAACACCTTACCTATCAAAAACATGTTGTGATTTCCAGATTCGTATGACCGCTGCATTACCCTACGTGCTGCAGATGAGCTCCAAATAAACGAATCATGTCTTGCTCCTGGAAATTTGGCGTTCACGTTTAAAATTTTAGGGCTGGGATCACATATCTGCAAGTTTAAAAAAAAGGCATCATTAATATAATTATTGTGTGCTATTTCCTTCCTACCATTTGTACGTTGATCGAATGGTATCCGTGGTGGTTGACGTAACTAGCTTCGTAATCTTTAGGACCCAAAATCGACACGTGACTGCAATCGATTGCACCGATAGTGCCCGGTACAAACGGTGCAGGCGCTGATGCAAAAATTTCCTTTGGCGCCTGGCGCTCTGCTTGCGTCATAGGGAATTTCACATGTTGGGAAAACAAATAATTGTTTATTGCGTCTGTCACACGGTGTACGGAACGGCTTATTGACGTTTGGCTCATCGATATTCCCCATTGTTCCCCTGCTGATCGTTGGTAGCATCCAGTGGCATAAAACCGTAACGCTGCTAGAACCTGCGAGTTATTTATACATTTATGCAAGTATATAAATAAGCCGATTTTTATAAGATTACCTGCTTTTCGGCTGATAACGCCGTTATCCTTTCTCCTTTTAACTGGCCACTTAACTGCGATATTATATTTTCAGTTAAGCTGGGACTTAATCGGTATAGTTTACGGAACTCCGATGGTGTCTAATCGAAAGGGTTATCAACTTCCCGAAGCCTGCGCCGGTCAACTGTAGGCGCATTAACTTCCTCATTACACAGATGCATTGCAACATATTCAAAAGCCATTAAATTTATTTTTTACCCACAAAAAACTGAAAACAACAAAAAATCTTTTTAATAACAACACAAACTGAAATGCCTTTAGCTTAGCCACGAAAATAAACAAAGCAATGGTGCTTGTTACCGGAACGTAGATAGATAGATAATTTTTTTTTTTTAATTATTTATTATTATTATTTATTTATCTCAAAGTACATTAAGACTTGGAGTCTTTCATTGCACATATTCACGAGGTTAATTACAATTTTTCTTCTTAAATTTAAGCTTAAGCTAACATTAGTTCTAGACAATACGACACAGGCGTTGTAGGTAGGTAGGTTGAAACAGGAGGAGGGGAGGGTTAGTGTTTGAAGAGATCTGTTACTGCCGTTTTGAAGCATCCATATGACTTAATGCATTTTATTGGAATAGGTAGAGAATTCCACAATTTCACAGCACTAACAAAGAATAATCTAGAAGCCGCTACTGTGCTATGCCTAGGGACTACGAAGTTGTGAGTTCGCGAAGATTGTACAAATTTTAGTTTCTCATAAAGATATCTAGGTTGTTGAAATTTAATTATTTTATATAAACACAAAACATTTCGGACATTTAGATAGACTTCTATGCTAAATCCAAGTATATTTTTTGAGTATGGTGAAATGTGGTCAAACTTTCTTTTACAATAGATGAATCTTGCCACGTTGTTAATAGTCAAACTTAGTTTATTTTTAGATTCGCAGTCTAAATCTCCATACACATTTTCAAAATATCTTATTTGAGGCACAATCAGAACCTTAACTAATTTAAGTTTTATGTTATGAGGTAGGCAAAAACAGGTATGCCACAGGTTTCTTAAAGTATTGTATATTTTTGATATACTACAATGTGGTGTGTACATGTTAAGCGGGTGTTGACTTTAAAGCCGAGACTAGTAACGACGGATTGATACTGTAATATATTTCCATCGAGAACTATGGGTGATAGCGCAGTTAGATCAACCGAATCGTGCAATATTGGCAGGACCTGTGTTTTTTCCGCATTCAGGCAAAGGCCATTTGTTTCTGCCCAAACTGATATTTTATCAAGATCTTCGTATAGCCTAAAGACAAGATCTTCCCCAAGTCCTATTGGGCGTGAAAAATAAATCTGAGTATCGTCAGCATATAAATGTATTGACGAATTTTGACAAGATTGCACAGGATTGAATTTTTTGAGGATTGCACAGTGACTTGCACATCTCCTTCACAGCACCTCATCCTAGCCGACTTCCTTGATGAACCCTAGCAGTGTTCTTGGCTTCAGGGATTAAATTTGGGAATGCTCTGGCCATGATGAGCCAATAAACTTAGGCCTAAGTCTTGAGATTGCGTCGCATTCTAGAAGAATATGGTCCGCCGTCTGCTGATCGATCACAAAATCGGCATGTGCCCTGCGAAAATCGTTGGATCATGCCCCTGCAGAAATCGTTGGATCATGTGGTCCACTGGAGTACTTACCATTATATTCCACTGTAATGCAGCAATGGACCAACTCATGTTTCTACACGAACATCCCTGCAATAATCGTTGGATCATGTGGTCCACTGGAGTACTTACCATTATACTCCACTGTAATGCAGCAATGGACCAACTCATGTTTCTACGCGAACATATTGTAAGCCGATCATTGCTCGTTTTTAACGATCGTAATCACTACACGATGTCCATTGGACTGTGGGTACTCCATGGATTACTCTGATGTAATGCGGGGCTCGAATATATGGTCCAGTCCTAGGACATCGCAATGTTAATTGGACCATATTTTTTGTATGAATTGTGGTTAATTTGGAGCACTCTGTTGGTCCATAGCGAGTACTCCATACATGCATGCATGGAGTACTCGTAATTTTTGCAGGGCTATTGTAAGCTGATCATTGCTCGTTTTTAACGATTGTAATCACTACACGCTGTTTATTGGACTGTGGGTACTCCATGGATTACACTGATGTAATGCGCAGCTGGAGTATATGGTCAAGTCCAAGGACATCGCAATGTTAATTGGACAATATTTTTTGTATGAATTGTGGCTAATTTTGGAGCACTCACTTGGTCCATAGCGAGTACTCCATACATGCATGCATGGATTACTCGCGATTTTTGCAGGGTGTTATTAGATAGTATGCCCAGTTTCTGCATACGGCCGTTCAGTCTATAATGCCCTGTAAGAAAGCTCTTGGGATTCTCAGGTTAACTTTCGAGAAGTCTGTAGCAACTTCTAACATAACCTCCTAACAGTAACATATTTTGTCTCAAACCTGGCGTGTTGTTGTTGTTGTTGTTGTAGCGATAACGTTACTCCCGAACGCTTTGGGCAATGTTATCGATGTGATGGTCCTTTGCCGGATACAGATCCGGTACGCTCCAGCCACACAGGACCATTAAGGTGGTAGCCCGACCATCTCGGGAACGATTTATATGTCCACATTAACCCTTCAGGCCATTCCTTCCTCTCCACCCCCAAGTTCCATGAGGAGCTTGGGGTCGCAAGAGCCTCGTCTGTTAGTGAAACAGAATTCGCCGCGGATAGGTGAGGTTGACAATTGGGTTTGGAGAAGCTATATAGGGCGCTGGCAACCCATTGAAAGGGTTGCGCTACACAACCCCTTCAATCAATTTGGTATTTTAGTCGCCTCTTACGACAGGCATACCTACCGCGGGTATACTCTAAGCCCTCTAACCCACTGGAGCCATGAGAAGCGTGGGTGCACTTTGGGTGTCCCAAGGCAAGTTCCGTCGTGCCTGGTATTGTTGGGTGAGCGGCCAGGCAGCAGGGTGCAACAAATGCACCTTTCCGGAGAATACCCTCTCTGAGCCCAGAAAATCGGGGAAAATTAGATATACTGGTCAGATGCAACAAACGAGTATATTCTATATCATATGAACAACTTGGAGACAACCAAGCTTTTATTTTCCTGTCTAGCACGGAACTGGTGCTCGGCACTGCTGCTAAGGAAGGATAGGCGTAGTCATATCAATTCGTTCCCGGGTTTCTCGGGGAAAGCAGTTTTAGCAGTACTTTACCCTTTTCAATTTGAACATCCATTCAAGAACTTCGCATAATAGATTAAACAGTCATCTGTATTTATTTGTTTTTGTAGCACGTCTAATTTACTTCGTAACATCAATCAATTGTCCCTTGTTATAATTTTATGTTCTCTATGAATGCAACAGCAAAGTATCTTTGGGTACCTTTTTAATAACAACACAAACTGAAATGCCTTTAGCTTAGCCACGAAAATAAACAAAGCAAATCAGCTGATTGTGATTGTTGACAATAAACAAGGTCAAGTCTTGTTAAAGGTGCTACAGAATCGCTTAACAACAAAAAAAGTTGTTAAGATGTAGAAACAACGTGACATGTTGTTTAAATTAGTTACAGAATCGACCTACAGGTGGGGCAATGACGCCACATCCACAACAGCAATCGGGTAATGCAAGGCCACGATAGCAGCAGCAACAACCTCCCAAGCCTGGCTATCATCGTTGATTTATAAAAAAACAGTGTTGTGCATCTGTAATGCTTAAATATTTCCTCTGTTGAAACAGTTTCCACGATTCACTGTTCAACGAAAGCAGCAGCCAGCGTATGCCACCACCGAACAGCTGATAACAAAAACTTGGATGCACAGCAGTTTAAAGCCAAAATGGAAGTTGAGGAAATATCTGAAAAGAAGGTAAATATATGTTTCGCGTTATTAACAAAATCGCCCTAAATTTTATGAATTAACAGATCGCTACGAACGACAAAGCACCCGAACGTGTGATCGAAGAAAGCACTACAGAAATTATTGCCGGCGGGGCCGTATTCTACAATCCAGTACAATAATTTAATCGTGATTTAAGTATTTCAGTACTTAATGTATACTCAAAGCGGCTGATAAGAGAGCGGGAAGCGGCGGCGCATAAAAATCCACAAAATACAAAGGAAAGCAAGCAATGCTAATGACAAGAAACCATACACGGCTGGTGGTGTAAAATACAACGATGGACTGCGAATATTGGAAGCGCTTGCTGCAACAGGTTTACGTAGCATAAGTTATGCAAAAGAAGTAGCAGGCGTGCGTGAAATTGTTGCAAATGATCTATCTAAGGTGGCAGTAGATTCCATTAGCGTAAATATGCGACACAATGGAGTGGAACATTTAATTGTGCCAAGCGAAGGGGATGCAATATAGGTTTGATATACGAATCAATAGCTAGTGATTTAACTGTAATAATCAATAATAAAATTCGCAATAGGACTCTCATGTACCTTTCAACTTCATATGAGAAGCGTTTCGATGTTATAGACCTAGATCCTTATGGTTGTCCGAATCGGTTTCTGGATGGCGCTATACAATCACTGACGAGTGTGAGTTCATTACTTGTAACTGGGAATGATATGGCTGTGCTGGCAGGCAATACGCCTGAAGCCTGCAATGCCAAATATAGTTCTGTGCCTTTGCGTATGAAATGCTGCCATGAGATGGGATTGCGTATACTATTGCATTGCATTGAAACGCACTCTAATCGTTATGGAAAATATATTGAGCCACTTTTGAGCATTTCTGCCAATTTTTATATACGCGTATTTGTGCGTATGCATAGTAGTCAAGCGAAGTGTAAATATAGCATGAGGTTGGTATACAGCATTTTGGCCTTTTACCACAATCCAATTACTTACCATATCTTTATATTATGAACACAGCAAACAATGAATGGTATTTCAATGCACTGGTTGTGATACCTATACGCTACAGCCTATGGGTATTGTAAAAACAAGATCTCAGATAAAGGCAATGCGGAAGTAAAATTCGGTATACCAACTGGACCAAATGTTAATACAAATTGTGCGCATTGCGGTGATAAACATCATGTAAGTTTCAACTATCCCACTTAAGTATTTAAACTCGAATAAATCAAATTATTTCCTTCTTACTTAATTGGTGCTGTCCGTTCAAAAAGGCGCGTCAGTCGCTTTTTCAGAGGGTTAACTGGCACCAATTGTTCACACCAAATTGTTTCTTATATTCCCAAATATAGATGGGCGGTCCACTTTGGTCGCATCCCATACATGATCCAACGTTTGTTGAAGAATTGCTACAAATCATAGAAGAAAAACCGCTAAGTGATTTGGACACACAACGTCGTTTAAAAGGTGTGTTATCGGCGGTATGCCTGAACTTGTATTGGGTACATGAGTTTTTATGTAAAAAATATTCATCATATCCAACATCAATACCTCGCATTCAATTGTGGACGCTGTACGCACTACATTGGGTTCACGTAATATGGACAAGCATATTGTTGATTCCAGTGGTAAGGCCACAATTTCAAATGATGGGGCAACCATTAAGAAACTATTGGATAAAATAATAACACAACGTAGCGTGCTCAAGTGGTATAAGCTTATCTGGAAAAGATATTCCGTAACGAAAACCCTGGAAGATTACCGCGCCTTGTCTGCTGTGGTTCAACAAAATATAACTTGGATGTTTGTTGCTCTTTTTCAATTTTCCTGAATACAAATGTCTGGATTGGAAAAATTTCAAGCAAATAAAGCTTGGCGTGCAAAAGTCAAGAAATTACTTGTCATGCAACGGTAAATGCTTATAAATATATCATTAAAATTGTATGCTTGTTTATGATGAGCCATTCGAGTGAGCATGGAGATGGATGTTTTAAATACTGTAGAGTAAATTGGCTTACTATATAAGAATTTGAAATTTTTCCAAATCTTTGACTAAAAAGTAGCTACTAGCTTGTAGAACTTTATTACTTTACTTTTAAAAAGATAAATCACTTTAGCATGGTAATATATACCTATTATTAAAAATTAATACAAACAATATCTTCAACATTTTTTTCTCGATTCACGAACACATTTAGAAAGGCTACAACGCCTGCTAAAGAGCCGGTATCTTGCCAACGCTTTAGCTTGGATTTAGAGGAGGATCTACAAACTACAAAAAGCAACTGTGGCTCGCCAGCTAAAAAGTGTATACATATCTCATTAAAGATGTTGATGTTGTAGCGATAAAGACACTCGAAGGTTTTAGGGAGTGTTTCCGTTTTTTCGTTAATATCGTTTGAACGAGTTAAAATTTTTATTCTCCGCCTTCGTATTATTAATACTGATGTCAAGGCGCGTCGTTTGACACCTCTCGATATTTTTGGCAGTCGACCCCTCAACTAGACTATTACCATTAATAATTCGGTAATAATGAAGATTTCAGGATGATTGGCATATTGGAGCAAATAACTATTGCTTGGCTACTGACTGCGCCGCCGCCTTGTGGTTTATCAGGTAATCATGAATACGCACATTTTAAATATTTAAAAATAAGCTGTATGAACTAATACCATTTGTCTCTGTGTAGATCCTAAATGCAAGGTGGGAAGTATCGAAAGAGTACGACGGCGTTAGGGAAAGTTGTTCTTATTACTAGAGCAAATACCAGCATAGGAAAGGAGACAGCCCGGGAACTAGCTAAACGTGGAGCCACAATTTATATGGCGTGTCGTGACATGGAAAAATGTGAAAAGGTATCAACAAAAATAAACCAGATAATAATTGTTATACAAATTTTGGTAATTCTTTACTTTAGCTCACAACTGTCAAAAATATCGGGAGAGGGTTCAAAAGACGCGTTTTGATCCCTGGACCACGAATCCGAGAGCGGAAATTAAGAATTTAATTTCTGTCACAAGATATTTCAAAAAAACCGCAAAATGACCACGGAGCGCTCCGAAGCCGGAGGTGGGATCCATAGTATTTTTGCGCAGAACACCTTTCTGCATTGGGGGCCTTCGGCCGCGCTTATAAAAAATTACCCTGGGTGGGTCCAACACCGGTTTGTAGACCCAAACTATATCCGCGCAAAACACTTTTACCCACAGTTTTTCTTGTGGGTACAACAAAATCATCAAAATTACAATAACCACATGAAAATTTTTAATTTTGTTTGCAAAGCGCGTCTTTTGACACTCCCGATATTTTTAGACGGTTTTAGCAGTTGTGAGCTAAAGTAAAGAATTACCCAAATTTTTTATTATGATGTCAAGGATGATGTCATACTGTCGACGTCGGGGTTAAAGCTGCTGACTGTGTTTTTTACGTAACGTGCCGGATCCATATCGATAACACTCGTCCAAACCTTTGGGGGTGTCTTTACCGTTAATACAACAACAACCTCAAATAAAGCCGTAACATCCGTGATCGTTGGACTGTTACGTAAAAACATGGGCTCGCATAATAACATATCGCTCATTTACTTCAATAGTGTCATAACTCCAAAAACACAATTTTCCAGGAGAGCCATTCAAAGATTTTAACTGCCATATGTTGTCCATATAAAGGCTTATTTTCATTGTTATAGCACGTGGTAAAGTTTTAACTGATCACAAAGATTTTTTTATACAACATAGATTATGATATTGGGTACGTTTATATGTTATTAACTCAAAAGTCATGTTTTTTGAGTTATGACACTATTGAAGTAAATGAGCGATATGTACGTGCTCCTACTACTTTGTTCGTGTTCGGCACGATGTGAACGTGTGATTGAAGGTAATTTTCCTTATCGTATTCTATCGGTGACTATTCGGCCCCTTAACGCATGACACACATCAGGACTTAACAAAAATATTCTTACCTTTTTCCTCTCCATTTTCTTAACTTTTTAAATGAATAGATTTCTTAACTCATGTAAGAAGGCCTTCAAATCAGGCATTTGCACTCCTTATCATATTATACTAACAAAGTTGCTCTTGCCTCTGAAGAAAGAAGACTTGAGGCTCATGAGGCGAGTGTTTACGAGGACATTCCCTCCGGGGGTTTCATGCTTAGTTCATGCGTTCGTTTCTTGCGCGCGCGTAGTTAAGGCTCCGTTCCCTCGAGGAAGCATAGTTATCAGACTTAGAGGCAGGATTTTAGTTGTTACCTTGAAAACTTCTAGTATTTGCCAATCGGGCTTTTCCGTTTGGTCATCACACCGATTCTGGTAACATTACGGACACATACACCCTATATGAAGTGCTTTGACCGGCCAGCTCAAGTAAACCATTTACATTATCGCTCGTCAAGACCTAATTAAAATTATGTAGAAAAGTAATTCATCTGAAATGAAATGTAGAATTGAAGCTCATCTTCGGTTACACCCGAACTTAGACACCCTTACTTGTTCTACCTGTTTCAGAAGTTATTTTATTCATGACTTACATTATTGGGCGCTAAAGTAAAGAATTACCTTTATATTTTAATTGCCTGATTGAGAGAATGCGAGAGGTACACATGATCTACCAGCAGGAAAGGCGCGGATCCAAGCACGGGGCTGTAAAGTGTCGAAGATTGTGTGTAGGTCTTACAACCTTAGACAAACAAAGTTGCTTATATCATTAAAAAGCGAGGCCTGTAGACTCATGACTGGTATTCTGACTGGTCACTGCTTTCTGGCGTCACATGCCTTTAAATTAGGCTTGGTCAGTGCTAGCAGATGTAGGAAGTGCGGGTAGGAGGAGGAAATGATCGAACAGGTTTTGTGCTTGTGCCCTGCGCTTGTCAGGCTAAAACCCCAGCTATTAAGAGTTATACAGCTGTTAGATATAAAAGCAACAAGTGGTATAAATCCTAGGAAGCTTCTAGTATTTGCCAAGAGGACGGAGTTGTTTTATAACATAGGTCCTGGTTTTTGATAGGATTTTTCAATTTGGTCGTAAAAAAAACTGGTAGCACTACGGACTAATTCTGCCTATGTGAGGTCCGCCTGCAAAATCACAATTAAATCCATGCAAAAACTCTTTATACACAAAATGTTTTCCTGTGTACAACAACATTACAACAACCACAAAATTGTCTGTTGAGAAAATTGAGAAAAAAAAAATATAAGCAAAGCAACAGGGAGCAACAAACGAATGATGCAACCATCTTTCACACGTTGTTATTGTAGCAGTGCTTCGCCCCATCCAATAGGTGCGACCGATCAGAAATTATCATCAATATCCTCTAACGGGAGTCCAAGGAAACTTGCTGTTTCGACAGGGGGGGGGCCCATAATGAAAGGGGTGTTAGAGGCGTTGGTTCCACATTACAATTGAAGAGATGGTTGGTGTCATGTGGGGACACATTGCAAGCGGGACGTACATTTTGTATGTCGGGGTTGATTCTGGATAGGTAAGAGTTTAACCTGTTACAGTATCCAGAACGAAGTTGAGCTAGAGTGACTCGCTTTTCTCTGGGGAGTATGCGTTCCTCTTCCGCGAGGTTTGGATACTTTTCTTTGAGTACTGGGTTCACCGGGCAATTCCTAGCATAAAGGTCTGACGCTTGTTTATGGAGTTCACCAAGGACCTGCTTGTGTTTTTTCGCTTCATACGGCTGAGTTCCCAGGAGCCGTATTTCCTCAAAATGCTTACGGAGATGACTCCTTAGGCCCCTAGGCGGTGCTGGTTGACCAATCAGATGTCTGTTGGGATGCTCAGGTTTCTGGGTATTCAACAGGAACTGTTTGGTCAGCATCTCATTTCTCTCCCTGATGGGGAGTATTCTCGCCTCATTATGCAGATGGTGTTCTGGGGACATAAGAAGACAGCCCGTGGCAATTCTGAGAGCAGTATTTTGGCAGGCCTGTAGCTTATTCCAGTATTTTTAGGCTTGGCGACCATATGGGTGACGCATAGCACTTAATCGGCTGGCTAATTTCTTTGTGTGTAGTCATGAGCGTTTCTTTATCCTTTCCCCAGGTACTGCCAGCGAGGGATTTGAGGATTTTGGTACGGCTCTGAATTCTCGGAACAATTGCGGCTGCGTGCTCACCAAAATGTAGATCCTGATGAAAGTCACACCCAAAATTTTAAGGTGTAAGACAGTCGGTAGGGTAATGTCATATGGTCGACATTTGGCGCGGCCATGTTTTAAATAAGATCACCGATGATTTGGTTGGTTACAATATCAGGTTTCGCGAGGCGACAAAACTGGAGAGATTGGGGAGATAGCTGTTTATTTTATTACAAAGCTCATCGGTGTAGGAAACAAAAGCATAGGTGTAGAAGCAATAGTGACTCCTTCTGGTGGTAAAGGTAGCTATTGATATGTAGAAGTTAAACAGAAATTTGATGAATATAAGTTTTTTTTTAAGTTATTGCAAAAAAGCGTTGAGGATTTTTAATATCTTACGAGGTACCTTCGTACATGTTTCTAAGAATGAAGAATGAGACCTATTCAAACTTCGCTATACTTTAACATACGATACTTTACCCCATTTTAACACAACTATCATTTATTGATTTTATTAAATTTTATAAAATGTTTCTTCCTCCACAGTTCCATTTCCGTATTGGATGGCAAATATGGCTTTCGCATTTTCTCCATCAATAACTGTGACAAGGTGGAAAAAATCTATGCGCGTAAATCGCACAATATCTTGGTCGAGCGTTTCTTCAATAGCTCTCTAGTGGTGATGGTGACAGCAGAGAAACCCAACTGTTTACAAATGTTACAATATATCAATTGCGTCTACGGCTCAAATACCCACAGTATATGAATGAATCGAACGCACCTAATTGTCTGCCTAACGGATAGTATACATATTCATCAAATCGAAAATATTGCATCAAACGAGCTGGGTCTGAATACTGAAACAGTACACATATTCAAAATCGATGAGAAGGTTGTGATGATGGTATAGGGTGAGTTGTTGAATAACATACGAAAACCACTTTAACCCATCTATATATTTGCATTACAGCTAAAGCTTTACAAACAGCAAAAATTGCTGGCGCCAAGCAATTGGAAAAGGCGGTGAAGCATTCATCACACTGTACGGATGGTGCAAGTTAGAAACTGCTGTTGTAACTGCTGCCACCGACACAACGGTCATCTCTACATCGCCGAGTAGCGGCTCGTCCGACTATCTATCGATATATATTGAACCCAATTAAGAGAGTTTATTTATTATTGAAGTACTTACTTTTCTTTATATCAACAGTATTAATTTAAGTTGCAATTTCATGTACATATATAATAAGGGATGTGATACGATTGCTGTGGGAATTAGATTTGAAACCAATCAATACTCCTGCTATGGGTTGCAGAATTATTGCTTGAATGATTAGATTTAGAACAATAATAAGTCTGACTCAATTACTAGTCGTACATTTTTAAGTTCATCAATTACGACAGCAATCGGATTCCATGACACCTTTGAATATTCTTGATCTGAAAAAAGAGTAAACCTAATCTGAATTTCTACTAAGCTTTAAGTTGTAAATTATTCAAATAATTGAAGTTTTTTCTAAAGCTTAAAATTATTTTCTGTTCGCTTGGAAAAGATTTCAATTGGAAAATAAAAACCAATAAGGCGAGTTTATTTATTATTAAAATACTTACTTTTCTTTATATGAACTGTATTAATTTAAGTTACAATATCATGTACATATATAACAAAGAATGTCGTGTACGATTGCTGTTGGAATTAGATTTGAAACCAATCAATACTTCTGCTAAGGGTTGCAGAATTATTGCTTGAATGATTAGATTTAGAACAATAATAAGTCTGACTCAATTACTAGTCCTACATTTTTAAATTCATATTTTACTTTACTTTATTACTTTCAAATTCAATTACGACAGCAATCGGATTCCACGACACCTTTGAATATTCTTGATCTGAAAAAAGGGTAAACCTAATCTGAATTTCTACTAAGCTTTAAGTTGTAGACTTAAATTGATTCAAATAATCAAATTTTTTATTCGCTACCATGGAAACAACTCAAATTTTACATGAATATAACACACTTCTGAATTGTCCAAATATAAAGTTAGCTGCAGCAGCAAAAAAGCTGAAATTTTTAAAATTGCTATGAATTTTCAATAACGGTTTTTAGAATGTTGGCTAGGCAATATTGTCGAAATTTAAATATTTAAAAATTTTTAAATACATATCTGGTTTTGCATCTAGGGGCCTCATATATTCTTATATCATATATTATGTTTGGTTATTATATTTAAAAATAAATATTGAAAATTCAATTTATTTGGTTGGTATTTTATTCATGTGGCTGCTCCAGGTAAAGTAAATCGGCAGGTAAAATTCAAGTTATATGGCGGTTATATAAATGGTAAAACCGCAGTAAACTTTATTGTCAAAAGACTCGAAAATGTAGAGTGAAATGACTGAAGAAATGACCGCCATTTGACGAGCATTGTGCCGTGTGTGAGCAGAACAGTGCTATGCTCACATCCTATAAGTGGGAGCGGAATGCACGATCACATTAATAGGAACGAAACGGAAAATTTGGTCACAAAAGTTCATCACGCCCATGCAAACGTGACTATGAATATAACCGCTGCAGAAAGTCACAATGACCGTAAAATGACTAGTCAAATGACGTGGAGCGTTTTTGCAGGGTACCTCTGCCTTGTAGGGTTGTTGCTGCATTTGCATGTTAAATCTCTATCCGTATCTGGATCACGTTTCATTGGAACACGAGATAAATTGATGTGTCTTGTACAGTAGTCGCTCACAAATTAGAACCTTCAGTAGTTAGAATGTTCAGAAATTACAATCCTCTTGTTCAATACATTACACGCTCAGAAACATATATGTAATACTCCTACATTGCTAATAGAAAATGCTCGCAAAGTGTTTTGAATTCGAAATCAAAACAAGACAGCCTATAAAATTTTTGTGATAGTAGCAGCATAAGCGTGACAAGAAAAATTTTAAATTTTGGTACATTCGATTATTGAATACAAAAACAAAAACGTTTAAACAGTAATTTATCGGCACTCTGATGGTTGGGAATGTACCTAGCCTTTTGTAGCAATATAGGAGTATTACATATATGGCCAGAATCGTGAAAAGTGAAACCGGAGATTTTTTTTATTTTACAAATACTGTATGAAATGTTACTTGATACGAAAGATTATTTCGTAAAATATCTAGTAACACTATATTTCAAGAAATTAGAAGTGTCTGTATTTGACATTTCTCACTCTTTTAAAATTAATCTCCGAATTAAAAAAATGGAAAAAATTTCAGCATCGAAAAAAAAAGGAAATACAATTATTTTGACCTATTTTTTTCCAGAATTTTGAAGTTTTAAGGGAAGAAAATAGTATATTTGGATACTTATCACACTAGATAAGTATCCATATACCGGCATGCATTTTTGGCTTAAAATATGTAGGTCGCAAATTATACGTAACGTCGCAGTGCAAAAAACTATTTTTTTTTTGATGGCGAAATTGACCGCTGTTTTTAAAATTCACTCGTATGTGTTCTTAGTATAATCCGCGATCTTTCGGTCTCATTAGAAATCACATTAATAAAAATTTTTTTTTCCTTTATTAACAACTTTGATATACAATATATATACATACATCAATTTTCTCAAAAAATATAAAATTTTGTGCGAGAAGATAACGAATACATTTTTCTCATTTTGCATCAATCCGTTGTGGCAAGAGGAAATATTCCTAATTAGAGGAGACAATAAATTGGATTGTTCCATAAATATTTTAAGTATGTGGTTATATATATGTTTATATTCTAAAATTATAGTTAGACAGTAGTAAGTTTGTTACATATCGTTTGAATAGTAGAATGTTATTTATATTTTTTATCTCTAACGGTAATTTATTGAATAATCTTATACCGTAGCTTCTAATAGATCTAGCGCATCTTTCAGTTCGAAAAAAGTGAATCCTCATGTTCTGGGAGTTTCGTAGATTATAATCAGTGCTTTCTACTGCTGTTAATTGTATATTGTGTTTTATTAAGTTGTTTTTTATCTTATATGTGACCATAATAGTTTGAAGAGCTGAATACTTTCGAATATCAAGCATGTTTACATATATATTGGATGTGCTAGTTGTACGCGGGAGTACAAGGATATTTTTTATTAATTTATTTTGTAGCCTTTGTAATTCACTTAGTCTTTCTTCTGAACATCTATTCCAAATTGGGTTTAGATAATTTATTTTCGAGAGAATAAAATGAGTCAATCATGTGTAACGTGGCAGTGATTTTTTTTTAATAATTTAACTATGTATATTCTAATATAATAATTATAAAACCACAGGTTCGCGTAAGTAAAACTCAGCAAAATAAAAATTACATAGCTAAGCTTAAAAGCACCGGAGGAGTATAAAAAGAAAAGAGCTGCAAGTACGAAACTTTACCGGCAAAAAAAGAAAAATGAAGAAAATGAAATGCCGCAAACAACAATTAGTAGTGTGCTCGAAAAACGGCGTGAGAACATTCGGCAAAGGGTACAGAAGTTTCGTAAAAAAAACGGAGCAGATCAGTTTTGAGTGACACTCAATTAACAGTGTATAACTGTTCACAAACATTCGATAAGGCGGTGAGGAAAGCAGAACGCGCATTACCCTAATCACCAACTAAGCGGAAAGCAGTCCTGAGCAAATTTTTTAGTACCGTGCGTGAAGCCAATAAAATGGACATGGAGACTAGTATTCTACCAACACCGCCCCAAAAAAAAAAAAATTCACCAAAATATCTTAATGCTCAAAAAAGCTATTATAGCTTTCTATGAGCGTGACGATATTTCGCGAGTCTCACCCAGAATTCGAGATGTGAAGGAATATCTGTCCGAAAGTGGCGAGAAAATCTTGTTGCCCACTAGGCATATGGTACTAAGCTGCAGAGAAGCATGTGCACTATTTAATGAAGAACAAGGCAACTCGGGGAAAGGTAAGTACTGTGATTTTGTTTTACTGTTTAAGACCACTCCACTTTGTTAAGGAAAAACTAGGTTTAAAATTTCTTTCCCCTTCGATATAGACACGTGTGGAATTACTTTTTTCCTACTACCATGCTAATTTCATAGATGCCGTCTCTGCTTTACATAAATTTATTGCCCACGTATCAGATTATGAAAATGGTTTGTTATTGCACTCTTGTGTGATATATCTTCCATGGACTGCTGGTATGGAGAGTGCGTTAAATGTACTGGTATAACAGTACCGAAATTGACTGCCCTGGTGGGTGAAGCTGGTCTAGATATGCAAGTATCATGGATGAAATGGACGAAAAACGATGGTGTCAATCGGACTGAAAGACGAAAGAAAAGTGGAAAGCTAACTGATCTTGTTGCATAAATATTTGGCTTGTCGGCGCAATATTTAGTACATAGTCTTAACAAATGCGAGCAGTCCGACGTATTTAATGTTCATGATCGCCCAAGAGCTCTTAGCGGGGATTATGCCGTAGAATGTCTGTTGCAAGTGGATTTTGCGGAGAATTTCGTTTGCGAAAATCAAGATGAAGTCCAAAGTGCACACTGGAATCAGCGGCAGCTTTAAATTTTTACCAGTAGCTTATATTATAACGAAACCTTCACTGCCAAGGTGCTGGTATCAAACAATTTGTCACATACAAAAGACACTATTGTTCCATACTTGTACATATTGTTTAAAAATTTGCCAAGTACAGTTAGAATTTTAAAAATGTGGAGTCATGGACCATCCCCACAATTAAAAACAAATATATTGCAGCTTTAATTCCTCACTTTGAACAAATATTTGGAATGAAAATTGTTTGGAACTACTTTGCAACATCACATGGCAAAGGTTGTGAAGACGGGATTTGTGCAACCATTAAAACAATCGTTCGAAAACATATAAGAGCACTTGATATAGTCGTTAACAATTCATCTGACTTTGTACAGGCAGTCCACATGACTCCATCAAAAATTACGATTGAAGAAGTAACAAGCAATCAAATTGAAATGATTAACGCTGAATTGCAAGTTGTAGAGCTGTTTTCAAGAGCAAAGCACATACAAAATATTTCCAGCGCCCATCAAATACAAGTTCGCCATAATAAAGTAGCTACTTTTAATACATCCAGACAAGGATATAACTAATATACCTGTATAAATGTTTCTTTAAAATAAGATTTTTTGTGTAAAGGTACTTAGAATAGCTAACCTATACATTCAGAATAGTTCGAAAATTTTAAAAATAAATCATATAAAAAAGCCATTATTGTTTCACTTTTATTAGACCCTCCCATGAGCAAGTCCTATATATTCTTAAAGAGGAGGAAAACAGAGTCTCATCCTGTCTTCGTTTATCAACTAAATCAAGTCCTTTACTCCTACAAAAAAGTAAATGGAAATACATACCCACCCAGCATTTTTTTAAATTATTAATCATATTAGAGTCTTTTTCGAGTCTCCAGCATGATCAAAATATGCATATATGCGCTCATTTTCTGATCAGAAAAGGCTCCCTCGTCGGGAGAAAATGGTACCCTACGAGCGGCTACACTTTGCGAGCCTCTTTTAACCTATATTTAAAATCAGTATTTAGTCTTTTTGCAGTAATATTTACCATCATTTATGAGTTTTGTGGGAATAATTTTTAAGTGTGTTTTAAAGCTTTTGCGATTCTTTCTCGAGACATTTAAGAGTCTATTTCGAATCTTATTTTTATCATTTTTTGTGATCGCTTTACATTTTGTTCTTGCTTTTTCAATAAATCATATTTCACTCATAACAGGGAGTCGATTTCGAGTCTTCTTTTGATCGCAGAATTGATTAAACAGTTTTTAGTCGTCAAAGGACATAGTGTACAAGTACAAGTGTGTTGACTTCTTTCTGACAGGCACTCGCTTAAGTGAGCATAACGGGAAAATCTGGGTTAATTTGAATTTCTGTACCCAAGTTCACTATATTTTTATAACACAAGAATCTGGAGGTTAAATACTTAACTATGAAAAACTGAAAAATGTACACTTATTGAAAACTCATTTGCACACACAATTTACACTTTGAATTTAGTTGTGTTTTTAGGCACAAAATTTTGAAACTAAAAACAAAATGTGTCACAAAAAATTAATAAAAACAGCCTAATGTCAAAAAACCCTATCGAAATACAAATTAGCTTGTTTGTTTTTAATGAAATACGTTGTATTTTTCTTGTATTTCGTTAGTTTTTTTTAAATATAGTTCACACACTTATACTAGTACTGAAACCTTATTGGCTCCCTCGACAAAAAATATAAGAGAAAATACAAGAATAGAAAATAAAGTAGTGCCATATAAAAGTTTGATTTGTTTGCACACAGGCGCTTTGGTTGTGTTGCATTCATTAATTCATCTGTCGGGCGAAGTATCGAAAAATTTACATAAATGCTTTGGTTGCGTGCCTACGCTTTGACAACGCCAGACGGAAAACAATGAAACGCCGTACGTTATCTTTGCTTTGAAGTGACCAAAGCGTTTATATAATTTTGCCCTTATGCATTTGTGTAAACAGCCTTAGAAGAGAAATGTTTCCATGTTACACGTGTGGCGCTTTATATTTTGACTCTAATTTAAATAAATTTTGCTTTCCGTATGTTTCTGCATTGTTGCAGGCTACTACAAAGTTTTATTAAACTATCAAATGCAACTCAGCTTGAAGTACTCTTGCGTACCAAAAATGCAACTCTAGACCTGAGATTTGCCTCAGGTGAGCGAGGCTGTTTGTAGTTTTAACGTTTATCGCTTAGCTGACACACTTGTATAGGTACACTATGATTTATACTTTAATCAATCTTCCATCTGCTATGTGGGTAGAATCAATGTTACTCATACGCCCAGTGCTTATACATTTGTTAGTTATATTTTTAGAATTTTTTGTGTATGCAGCTTCATAGCCCAATATATTTTAGTATAATTAAGTGCAAGTCATTAGAAGTTATATATATTTTTGAGTATCTATTCACTTTCCGCAATAGCGTTTGCTAAAAAAATCGTACGTGTGACGTCACAGTGATATGTTGTAACGTGGCAGTGATCAAAAATATACTTACATATAACGTATGCTGTAATGAGCTTTTACGCAAAAAGAAGGTGTGTATCTATGATTTCCTCTTTTTTCCATGGCACATAAAACAGGGAATATTATCAGATTCGTAGATTCGCAGATTTTTCACAAACTTCCAATAACATCCAAAACCACTTCCGAAATTACGGAACGTGGCAGTGCAACTAAAACCGGCTTAACTTTAAATTTATAACAGATATAAAGAAATGTCAATATAAATATAATGCTATTCATCGGTATCTTTATACATGCCTAGTAGATTCTTCATTTAATATATACTTTGATAATTATAAGCTTAAACAAAGTATGACTGTAACGTGGCAGTGGGAAATTTTGACCATATGCTCAGGAAGAATTTTCGATTTCTGAGCGTATTTCATTTTTTTATGTTGCAGGTAATTGCCACAGCTCGCCTGACATGTCAATCGTCAGTGCAGGGCTCATAAATTGCGTTGAATTGCAGTCGCTCCTTACTTCAGCTTTTGATCACCTGCCCATACTCCTTTCTATTGAGCGACCTGCCAATTATATCACCCCTGAAAAGCGGGCTTTCATTAATTTTAAAAAAGCCGATTGGGAAGACTACACAACCTTTAAAAATCAGTATTTTGCTGCTCTTCCCGTTCCGACTGATGTCCGGAAAGGCGAGCGTGCGTTCCGCAAGGTCATCGCTTCAGCTTCTGCTCGTTTCATCCCGGTCGGTGATTTCAACGCTCATCACGATCTCTGGCATTGCAGCTTGCCAGTCGACAGCAGAGGCAGGCAGCTAGCAGAGCAAATAGACAATACGACTTTCTGCGCGATAAACGGCGATGCCCCACCAGAACTGCAGGTAATTGCCACAGCTCGCTTGACATATCAATCTTCAGTTCAGGGCTCATAAATTGCGTTGAATCGCAACCGATCCTTACTTTAGCTTCTGATCACCTGCCCATACTCCTTTTTATTGAGCGACCTTCCAGTTTTATCACCTCTGAAAAGTGGACTCTCATTAATTTAAAAAAAACCAATTGGGAAAACTACACAACCTTTACAAATCAATCTTTTGCTGCTCTTCCCGTTCCGACTGATGTCCGGCAAGGCGAGTGTGCGTTTCGAAAGGTCATCGCTTCAGCTTCTGCACGCTTCATCCCGGCAGGTAGAAAACCTGAAATCATACCGCATTTCCCGGCCGAAGCCGAAAATTTAGCAAGAGAACGTGACCTTGCGAGACAACTCAACCCCAGAGACCCTCTTATTACGAGTCTTAACTTGGATATCATGCGGCTGGTAAATGAACATAAACGTATGGGGGGAGCATATAAAGAACTGCAACCTCTCTGCGGGTGTTAATAAATTGTGATCAACCGTCAAATCCTTGTCTAATCCAACTAAACACAACGATAAAGTATCTTTATCCTTCGGTGATAAAACTTTATCTGAGTCGAAGAAATGCGCTAGCGGCTTTTGCCGGCAATTTATGGTGAATTTTTCTGCAAACAAAGCCAGACGTCGTGCTAACAGACGAGCTCATAAACATAAACACGACGTCCCACCCATTACTATCACCCCACAGAGGTTGAAGCAGCCATCCGCAAGGCCACGCCCTCCAAGTAGATAGGCCCGACGGAATAGCCATTCATATGCTTAAACACATTGGCGATGAGGGAATAAAATACCTCACACATGTTCTCAACCTGTCACTGGAATCCTTCGTTATTCCCGAAAAATGGAAAATGACAAGGATAATCCCGCTACTAAAGCCTGGCAGACGAGCTAACGAAGGCGAGTCTTATCGACCGACGAGTCTATTCGCCAGTAGCTAAGACATTGGAAACCGTTCTGCTTCTTCACGGCAAATCTTCGCCTAGCCACGCACCAATATGGCTTCCGTAAAATGTACAGCACCACCACGGCGCTCAATGCCATTAAAACTCAGATTAATTACGTATTAAATCAGCAAAGAGGAAGCGAGACGCCTTTTCAGGAAGAAAAAAGCAGAAGCAGAAAGGCGTGAATGCGAGGAGCTTGAGCTGCTAGCCACCAGGAATAACGCCCGAAAATTTTACCAAAAAATACGGCGACAGGCGGAAGGTCTTAAGACCGGGGCAAACTCCTGTAGGAACGAAAACGGCGACCTTGTAACTGATGTCCAGAGAGTGCTTAGATTATGGAGGGAAAACTTCTCTGTTCTCCTAAATGGAGGCAGCAATTCACCGCGCAGAGATGAAGAACCCGATCCCGCAATCGATGATGATGGAATATATGTCTCCCCGCCCGATTATGACGAAGTTAGAATAGCAATAACCAGATTGAAAAACAAAAAGGTCGTGGGCGCTGATGGATTGCCTGCGGAGCTATTCAAGAACGGCGGCGAGGAGTTGGTAAGGCGCATGCAGCAGCTTCTTAGCAAAATATGGGCGGAAGAGTGCATGCCCGACGGTTGGAATCTAAGTGTTCTTTGCCCAGTCCACAAGAAGGGGGATACTGCAAAATGCACCAACTACCGTGGAAAAAGCCTTCTTAATATCGCATATAAGGTCCTTTCAAGTGTATTGTGTGAAAGATTTAAGCCCACCGTGAACCGGCTGATTGGACCTTATCAGTGCGGCTTCAGACCTGGTAAATCTACCATCGACCAGATTTTCCCAATGCGCCAAATCTTGAAAAAAACCCGTGAAAAAAGAATCGACACACATCACCTCTTCGTCGACTTTAAAGCCGCCTTCGACAGCACGAAAAGGAGCTGCCTATATGCCGCTATGTCTGAATTTGGTTTCCCCGCAAAACTTATACGGCTGTGCAAAATGACGTTGAGCACCACCATCAGCTCAGTCAGAATTGGGAAGGACCTCTCCGAGCCGTTCGAAACTAAACGAGGTTTCAGACAGGGTGACCCCCTACCGTGCGATTTCTTTAATTTGATGCTGGAGAAAATTATACTAGCTGCAGAACTTAACCGCACTGGAACAATATACTATAAAAGCGTGCAATTACTGGCATATGCTGATGACATTGATATCATCGGCCTAAACACCCGCGCTGTTAGTTCTGCTTACTCCAAACTGGAAAAATAAGCGGTAAAGATGGGTTTGATGGTGAATGAGGACAAAACGAAGATCCTGCTGTCATCGAGCAAAGAGTCAGCGCATATGCGCCTTGGCAACCACGCTACTGTTGGCAGCCATAATTTCGAAATAGTAAAAGACTTCGTTTATTTGGGAACCAGCATCAACACTAGCAACAACATCAGCACTGAAATCCAGCGAAGAATCAATCTTGCTAATAAATGCTACTTTGGGCTAGGTAGGCAATTGAAAAGTAAAGTCCTCTCTCGGCGAACGAAAATCATACTCTACAAGCCACTTATCGTACCCGTCCTTCTATATGGGGCAGAAGCATGGACCATGACAACAGCAGATGAAGCGGCTTTGGGAGTGTTCGAGAGAAAACTTCTTCGAAAGATTTATCGACCTCTACGCGTTGGCGATGGCGAGTACCAAAGAAGATTTAATGATGAGCTGTACGAGCTATACGCAGACATCAACATAGTCTAGCGAATTAAAACGCAGCGGCTGCGCTGGCTAGGCCATGTTATGCGAACGAAAGATGATGCTTCGGCCAAGAGGGTGATTCTATAGGAACCCGCCTATGGAAGCAGAGGTAGAGGGCGGCCCCCACTCCGTTGGAAGGACCAGGGGAAAAACGATTTAAACTCCCTTGGTGTGACCAATTGGCGCCGGTTGGCGGAGCGAAGAAGCGACTGGCGCGCCTTGTTGGACGACCATAACCGTTTAGACGGTTAAGCGCCAATTAAGTAAGTAAATCACCAAAACCCCATCATAGGACGGTGCTCGTGCCACTTGACCTGTCAAAAGCTTTTGACACAGTCAACCACGGCACGCTACTCCAAGGCATAGAAGGCTCACGCCTTCCCGCTTGTCTAAAAAGATGGACCGCTAATTATCTCAGTTGCCGGCAGGCGTCGGTTCAATTTAGGAACGAAATTTCTAAACCTAGAAAAATTAAACAGGGGGTTCCACATGGTGGTGTTAATTAGTTACTAAAATAAACAGCAATCTCCCCGATCGTTCCGGTTTCTTCACCTCGTGCAACTTGGCATTATCACCGACAAAATCCACGGCCACCCTGCTTACGGAAGGAACAGATGTCGCAAATATTGGACATACGCGTCGATGATGTTACACTACCGACTGTCAGTCATTCAAAGATCTTAGGGGTAACGTTTGATAATACTCTAACCTTCAAGGCTCATGCCACCGAGATTGTTTCTAAAGTAAAAAGTCGCAACAAAATCCTCCACCACGTGTTAACCACGTACAAAGCAATTACCAATTGTCACCAGTCTGGTCGCCTGATCTTAAAATACACACTGGATAAGGCTACATACCTGTCAAAATGCTGCAATCAGAACTGCCACCGGATGTCTCCTTATGATCCCCGAACACCATCTACTTAGTCAGGCCAAAGAGCTCAATATTAAAGAGCACAACGAAATGCTGAACAAGCAGTTCTTGCGTAATTGTCACATACTAGGACATCCTAGAAAACAACTGCTTGATTTGGCACCGCCTCCACGGCGATTAAGGGAACATCTCCTAAAGCACTATGACGAGATCCGGCACCTGCAAACACAGCCGTTTGATCCAGGCAAGCATAAGCAGACCCTTAGCCAAATCCACACAGAATCGGTAAACGCCTTTGTCAGGACGAGCCCGGTGAACCCCGTTATTAATATGCAATATCCCACCTTTACAGAAGTATAAAGCACACTACCAAGGGAGACACGAGTCACCCTGGCCCAACTTCGTTCTGGATACTGTAACAGGTTAAACTCTTACTTGTCCAGAATCACCAACCATCTTTTCAATTGTAATGTGGAACCTACGCCTCTAACACCTATCTCCCTATGGTCCGCCCCTGTTGAAACATCCAGTTTCTTTGGACTCCCGTTAGAGGACTTTGATGACAATTTGTGAGTGGTCATGCCCATTGAATGGGGTGAAGCACTGTTAGTGCAACAACAACAACAGGAGATAGATGGATTTTCTCACCGAATCCAATCAATGCTTACAGCGTCTTAGTCCCTTCGCCATAATCTTTAAATGTTATGAATTGAATGAAATAATGAGACAGCATGGAGATGAACCGTTTGCTATTGCTTTGACATTTTTTGATTGCCAGTAGAGTCGTGGCCAAGTTCCTGACTAAGCAATTCAGCAATTAGAGGAATCTGACAACTATAATGCCCTTAAACTGAGTCAAATTCCTTCTACAGAAAATTTGCCGACTGCGAAAGATGTGGTTAAAGGAATTGTAGTCCGTTAGTGGCTAAAATACTATCATAGAACGGGTCAGATTATTCAAAACTTCGGAAACGCAGGGCCTTGCGTAGAGCTTAACGCTAAAAACCTCGGCCAAATATATGAAGACAGTGAATATCAACACAGACGACGCACAGTGGCGCCTCTGCCGTTAAAGCATGGCAAAAATCAAAAAAATCATGAAAGCGTTCGCTAAATCTAATACATGTTTCTAATAGAGAATTTTCCAGGGATCAAGAATATATAACTGTTTTTTCACAGAAAATTATAGTTTACACTATTTAACTTTTCTTTTTTTCGTTGTATTTAAAATGGTTTTGTGAGTAAATAACGCGGCCGGTTGTCGTTTTCTTGTATAGCAATTAAAGATAATTTAATTTAGGATTGAAACAAAAAAAATTGTTTTTTTTTTGGTAAAAGTTGGCGGATATATCTGCTTTTCAAAATGCCTATTTTTAGGCCCTTTTTAAAATTTTGATGGAAAAAAAATGTTAAAATATGTGCTCCGTCAAATTAACAGTAGTTATTTGTGAAATATTCAGTTACCTAAATTCATAAAGTCTACTTGCATCCAGCTGCAACTTCACTTTTTACATCAAATAAAGTTAAACAACCTTGGGCATAAATACGCGTCTGAGCAGGTATATATAATTCAGTACGGCCGTAAGGTCGTTTTTGTTATTGGAACTTGTTAACAACATATATTTTTTTAGTTACGAATTGTATACCTGAAATTCATTTTAATAATTTGAGTAGGTATATAAAGCTATCCATCATACAATGCACATTATCATTCGTCTTTTGGAGATTAAGGAACTAAGTATTCTGTTTACTTTAATAAAGTGAATAGTATTTTTAAATATAGTTCACATATTAATATTTAGTCAGATACACTCGAAGCCAATACTAATATGTATCTAGAAAACTCGAAACTATTTGCGGTGTTTAAATCCACAAAGTCAAGACGGGACTTCGTTGAGGCTATTATGAGAGAATTAGCGAGTGAAACAAGCATTAAAGAAAAGGAAGGCCTGGAAGAAAAAATTGGTTTACAATACATTATGATAGAAAGAAAATGGAAGGACGTCTATCGTAACAATTCAAAATTTCTAAGTAAGCATGAAAAGTGGCTAGCTGACAAAACTTTTTTGGATGAAGCACGTCAGCCAATCCAACTAGAGGGAGACCAACAAATCCCATAGAAGAGTGTTCTACCTACACAAGGAAAAGGAAGCTGTCTGATACCACAAAAGGTATGGCCACGACTCATCTTTCAGAAGCACTGACTATTAAATATAAAAAAGGTGAAGAAAACGTGAAATCTCATATAACAGAAGCAGTTGCGGTAGCAAGTCCAGTGCGACTGATGAGGATCAAAAACAGCATTCCCACACCACCAAATGCGCTACCTAGGAAATCCGAAGAAGCTTTGGCGCTGTTTATGGATATCGGTTTAACGAAGAAAAAATATATTATATTGCGTAAGTCATTATTGCAACGTAATGCCGATATTTTACCTGGATACAAAAAAATTACTCAAGCCAAGAAAGAAGCAGTTCCTCTAAGTCCCAAAATAACCGAAGTATCAGCTGAAATTGAGCTACAAAACCTAATGGATCACACGTCTACACGACTCCTTCAAAGTTTTACTGAAGAAAAGTTGAAATCACTGCCAAAGGAGCTAGCATTGATAACTAAGTGGGGCTGTGATGGATCATCAGGACAAAGCGCATATAAACAAAGAATAAATGTATACGATGAAACAATTACAGATAGTAATATGTTTATGGCTTCTATTGTTCCATTACGACTAAAAGATGAAGATTCAGAATATTGGAAAAATCCACGTCCGTCATCAACTATATTGTGCCGCCCAATATTATTTAAATACGAGAAGGAGTCTTCGGAACTCATAAAAGCTACAGTGAGTGATATAAAAAATCAAATTGCCAAATAAGAACCAACAATAATTGAAATTTAAGAGGGGAATGTCATTACAATAACAATGGTCGATGGAAAAGTTTTGAACTTAATAACAAATACGACATCTACAATGAAATGTCCAATTTGTAAGAAGAGCCAAAAGGTTTTGAAAATCTTGATGATTCAATAACTGACGAACTAAATTATGAGTATGGAATATCTCCTTTGCATTCTAGGATAAGATGTATGGAATTTGTTTTGAAGCTGGCTTATACACTACCACAACAAGGAGAAGTTTTCGACGACAATACAACATGTAAGGAGAAACAAAACAGGAGAAAAAAAGTAATTCAGGATGCATTCTATAAAGAGATTGGCCTTAGAGTTGACTGTCCAAAGTATGGATACGGAAATACAAATGATGGTAACTCGTCAAGAAGATTTTTTGAAAACGATGAAGTGACTGCTCGCATAACAGGAGTTGATAGAATATTGTGAAAAGATTGGGAGTAATTTTAAATATTTTAAACTGCCATGAACCAGTTAATGGGCCCAAATTTGCAAAAATGCATCTAAAACTACGGAGTTGCTGCATCAAAAGTATCCTGAGAAGAAACTTACACCAAGGGTACATAAAATTTTAGCACATGGAAAAGATTTAATAGAGTACCAGTGCTTACCATTAGGAGAATTGTCTGAAGAAGCTCAAGAATCTAAGAACAAGGACTACAAAAGATATAGATATATGAACACCTGCAAAGTATCACGAGTTAGACAAAACGAAGACCTTTCAACATGTTAGCTATCTCTTCAGATCCAGTCATATCATCTGAGGTATGTAAGACCACAAAAAGATCTTACAGATGCGTATAGCTCAGAAATGGTTGCTTTGTTAGTATATGTTCCAGTGACGATGACTATGTTAAGATAAAATAAGTTTCTCACTTCTTATCACAACAATGAAAAAGAGATTTACTAATCAATTTTGTTACTTTATTGAAAAATAAGATACCTATGTACAAGTTAATTTTTTAAGAATTAATTAATTTCATTGCATTGCATTTCTCTAAAGTTTATCAAATTTATTTTAAAGCTTAGGCATTTCGCCTTCAAACGATATTAAATTTTTATAGAAATCAATACGTCTATCGAGTTTGGTACAAATTGATGAAGCGGTTACTAAGATCAAACTTTTTAGCATAAATGAGCAGTGCCACTCCCCTTTTCCAAAATTCGTTGGCTGTTTAATCTTTAGCTCAAATAAAATTTCATTGAACCAATTTCAATAACTTTTAGTTATTAATAAAATACATATTTGGCTTGTAAATTAAAAAAAAAAAAATGTAAAATTTTACGATGAATTTTGAAGCACCCTGTTATTGTGGCACCAAAAATGGACATTTGAGTTTTATAAGAGTATTGCCATTTAAAAGAAACAATACGTCTATCGATTTTGGTAGTTATTGATTACGTGACTACTTAGATAAAACTTTTTATCATAAGTGGGCAGTGCCACGCTGTCTTATCAAAATCATAAGTTTATCTTATTTAATGCTTAAATACGTCATTATAAGACAAATCTCATTTTATTTTTTTTATTTTTTACTAAAAACATTTTGTTTTTGCTTTTTTCTAAAAATCTTTGACGAATTTTTTTGAAGCACCCTGTATCTGTGACATTCTGAGCTTTCACACAATAAAACTTCAAATAATTAGCTTTCATTTGCATTTTAAATTTTTAAAATATCTTCATTCGTTCAAATGATTTATGGTTATGATTTTTGCAAAGAAAAAACTCAAAAGGCGCCACTGTGCGACGGTTTGGTTAATGGTGCAACTGGCCAGCTTACAAGCCAACCTAATATAAACGCACGCAAGTCATTTTCTGTCAAAAATGTCTCATGCACATACAACTTGGAGAGCAACCCAAATTGAATTTGCTGCGTAAAAACCTAACTCGATTTCCAATTTTTGTCCTGCGTGACATTTAGATTTGACGTTTGCACACATGCTTTACATTGTCGCAACGCATGCTTATTTGGGTTAGGGCAAAAAACGCCAGTTGTTTGCGTGCGCCAAAAACACGCAGTGCGGTTTTATTAGGTTGGCTTGTTATAAAGATAATGTTTTGGAACCCTCTGTTGGTTTGATGGCTAGATCGAATAAGACCCATCCCAACGAACCTTCGTAGACACCCATTGAGAAGACTGTTAGAGCCCTTCAATATAAGAGAAATGAGCAGATAACAATTGAAAGAAACCAGTTTTCAATTGTTCCTGCTTAGGGAATAACCATTCACATTCTATAATACCTAGATCATCTTTATATATAGCCTCCAGTCGAGCTGTAGTGCTGAAAGCAATTTATATTGAGTTACGTCATTACACCTAATCCTTTTTGTGAATCTGATCCTGTTTTTAGGCAGTTGACTGATTTGACCACAACAAAAGCTTTGTTCGCAACATTTAACTTTTTGCTTTCTCGAACATCGAGCCCTCAAATTTATTTCATAATAGCCGAGCTTTTTTACACGTATATGGCTATGCGAGAAGCTATAAACTACAAATATATGTACATGTACATATATGGCTGGTAACCAGACATGAAGTTCGCGAAGTTACTAGACCTTAGGAGAAATGGGTGAAGAAGGCAACAGAGAGTATAAAAGCAACGAAAGCTGAGTAGTCAGTAAGCAGTTTGATTTAAACACCCAATTAGTTGTGAAGTAAGAGGTATTGTTAAGTACTCTCAAAGTAGTGTAATAAAGGCCATTTTGCATTATTGAATATTGGAGTTATTTATTCAACAGTTTATCGATTCGAACGTTAGCAGAAGGTGGAAAAAGCGGAATTTCCCTAAATTCGTTACAATATGTACAAAAAACCTTTCAAATAAATAAACGAGAGAAATTTAATGTTTTTTCTGTCGTCTGATTACTTTCTGAAATTTAACTTCTGAATTTTGACAACTGAAATTTGGCGTCTAGACTTCGCTTCTGTATTTTGACCTCTGAATTTTGTCTTTCTGAAAAAAGGATTCTGACTAATGTTTTCTGAAAAAATGTGTTTCTGAATTTTTGTTTTCTGAATTTATGGGAGGCACCATTTTCAAATATTCACACTGTCCATGTCAAGGCTACTACTAATGCGGCAGTTACCCACCGACGTGTGCCGTACGTAAGGACGTTTGTCGTACGAAGCACGTTTGACCGAACTCTCAAGCCCGTAGGAATCAATGTGTGCGTCTGTGTACATGTACATAAGATATTTGTGTGTGTATTGTTTACAGATAAGCACTGTTGCCATTGACCATTTTGCATGTATGCTTATGGAAACATCAACTTTTTCCAATTTAATTTTTGATATTGTAAAAGGCCGAAATACTATTAAATAAGTATAAATAGATTAAATATTTATAATCAGCACTTTTACATAATTATTTCGAATTATTTTCACAATTTTTCAAACTTTAATTAGGCGTTTTTGCATAAAATTGCAAACGGTCAAAAATTAGCGCACAAAAGTTTACTAGGCAACTCTGTCTAGTGAGAGAGCGATCAGCTGACACGTTCTTACGGAAAAAATCAAAATTGTTTTGATTTCTACGTTCCGGGCTACGTACGTACGGGCGTTGCACGTCGGTGATTTTTCGTTTACATTGCACACTCATAAGATAGGTCGTGTCAGCTGACACGTTTTTTCTACGTACGTTCGTGAGTAACCACGGCTTTATGAACCAGTATACAGTCACCGCGACACCATCTGCGCCTCTTTTCATGAAAATAGCGAAACTATCTAAGGTAGATTAATATATTTATATTCTATTTGACATTCTGTAGATAATTAGGTACATAGTTGTCTGATTCTTGAGATTTATTATATTATCAATATTATTAATTTATCAAATAAGAGAAGCCTTATTGTTAAGTAAATATAAAATTATTAATCGAAATTAAAGTTTAAATCGAAATATATTTGGAAAACACTGTGTACTACTGATTACAAAATATCAAAAGACTTTCATAATATTTTGTAATCGAAGGTACCTAAATTCATTTCAATATTTTCAATATCAATAAGTTTTCTGCTTTTTAAGTGATAACATTTTTTAAGCGACTAATTTTTAACTGTCAAACCTTCTTCATTCGGCAATGAAGTTTTTTTTTATGAACTTTTTTTATGTATAATAGGCTTTTATCTCTGTTGGGTCTGGAAATATCACGCTTATCAAATCACTACCAAAATCTTATATAGCTTTTTTCGTTAGCGAATTATAGCAGACACATTTTCAGAGCTATTATAAACAAGTAAGGAAGGCTAAGTTCGGGTGTAACCGAACATTACATACTCAGCTGAGAACTTTGGAGACAAAATTGTCTTTTTCATGGATACATACAAATGGTAATACTAAAAAGTGGAGCAACTTACCTTTGCTATCTTTCTTCAGCTATGTTTTTGTTGTTGTTGTAGCGATAAGGATACTCCCCGAAGGTCTTGGGGAGTGTAATGTTGTAATGTTGATGGTCCTTCGCCGGATGCAGATCCGGTACGTTCTGGTACCAAGCCCGACCATCTCGGGAACGATTTGTTATGACCACATGCGAAGTTCTAGGTCATACCGCCCTCCCACCCCCTAGATCCGTGAGGAGTTCGGGGTCGCCAGAGCCTCGGTTGTTAATGTAACAGGATTCGCCACGGATAGGTGAGGCTGACAGTTGGGTTTGGAGAAGCTATATATTGCGCTGGCAACCTCAAAAGGTAGCGCTACACAACCCCTTGAATCTATTTGGTACTTTAGTCGCCTCTTACGACAGGCATACCTACCTCGGATATATTCTAACCCCCTAACCCGCTGGGGGGTTTCTTCAGCTATCAATTCGTTTTATTTGAATATTTTTTTTAATATGAAAACTTGGTTAAATTTGAACGCATTTCTTTATCATTTTTTTTTTTTTAAATCACCCTTGATATATGTATATTCGAAGCGCTCTTAATTATAAGTCCGATAAGAGTCCGAAATTATAGACCAAGGGTGACGTTTTTTGGAACGATTTTCCTTCAACTTTGTCAAATAAGGGAAAATCACCATTTAGGGAAATAAACCTGGGGTAACCCTGGAAAGTGTTTGAATGACATGGGTATCAAATGAAAGGTGTTAATGAGTATTTTAAAAGGGAGTGGGCCTTAGTTCTATAGGTGAACGCCTTTTCGAGATACCGCCATAAAGGTGGACCAGGGGTGATTCTATAATGTGTTTGTACGATATGGGTATCAAATTAAAGGTATTAATGAGGGTTGGCCCTTATTTGCATATGTGAAGGCGTTTTCGAGATATCGACCAAAATGGGGACCAGGGTGACCCAGAACATCATTTGTCGGGTACCGCTGATTTATTTATATATGTAATACCACGAGCAATATTCCTGCTATGATTCCAAGGCTTTTGATTTCGCCCTGCAAAACTTTTTCATTTTCTTCTACTTAATATGGTAGGTGTTATATTTTGAGTCAAAAAACCAATCCATTCACCATGTTTCATCCCTTTGTTCGTATATGGTATAGAATTATGGCATTTTTTTTTTTCATTTTCGATATCGAAAAAGCTGGCGTGGTCATAGTCGGATTTCGCCAATTTTTAATACCAAGATAAAGTGAGTTCAGATAAGTACGTGAACTAAAGCGCCAAATACACGACATGAACATTTCCCCGAACATTCCCGTTATGTCATGTTTCTGCGACCTTTTCTGTCGTGTATGGTGGTGTTTTCCAGTTTGCGCAAATGTTCGGCAAAAATCGAAATATTTTAATTTTTGGCGAACATTTGTGCGAACTGTTTGTGCGTGTATGGCGAAATAGCTCATAATCGTAGTAATTTCTGAACGGAACAGACGTGCGCGGAAAAGTAAAATGGACAATAAAAAATTTCTGAGTGAATGTATTGAATCTTCTCTCTTTTTTTACGCTTAATTGCCACAGCGAGCAATATTGCTGCAGCACAATTGTTGTCCGTATTCATCGCTGTCTGAAAGAGAACTAATGTTCGGCCAAAAGTTCGTATGGTGTATGGCCAAAGCTGCGAACAAGATTGCGGAATGTTCGCGGAAATGTTCGTGTCGTGTATTTGGCGCTTAAGTTAAGTAAAGATATATCGATATTTGCTCAAGTTATCGTGTTAAAGGCCGAGCGAAAGGACAGACGGTCGACTGTGTATAAAAACTGGGCGTGGCTTCAGCCGATGTTCGACTTATATCATTGTAAGTATTCTAAACATATCATTACTGCAGTTGAATGTTGACATAGTTTACTTATATACTGTAAAGATATTAAATTTTTTGTTAAAAGTTTACTTTAAATTTTTTTTTTAAAGTGGGCGTGTTCATCATCCTATTTTGTTTTTTTTTTTTTGTTATTTAGAACACATATAGTAATAGGGTCAGCTTTCCTGCAAAATTGCATCATGCTATCTTCAACGACTGCCAAATTAGAGCTTGCAAAACTTTTAAATTACCTTATTTTAAAAGTGGGCGGTGCCAAGCCCATTGTCCAAAATTTTACTAATTTTATATTCTACATCATAAGGTCAACCCACCTACCAAGTTTCATCGCTTTATCCGTCTTTGGTAATGAATTTTCGTACTTTCTCGGTTTTTCGAAATTTTCGATATCGAAAAAGTGGGCGTGGTTATAGTCCGATTTCGTTCATTTTAAATAGCGATCTGGGATGAGTGCCCAGGAACTTACATACCAAATTGCATTAAGATACCTCAACATTTTACTCGTTATCCTAGTCTCGGACAGACGGACGGACGGACATGGCTGAATGACTTTCTTTTCGCCCAGATCATTTTCATATATACAAGTGTATATCTATCTCGATTAGTTTATGCCGTTACGGGGTACTAAGGCTGAGTAACACAGCACTGCGCTGTGTTATTGTGTTAACACTCAGTAATGTGCGGCACGCGCACGCACACTTATCGATTAATTTATAACACAGTGGCACACTAGATGGCAGAAAGCTAACTGTGCAATGCCGCTCAAACTGGTAAATGCTCATAACACAGTAACCCGCTATATAGCACAGAAAATGACACTCAGATCGTAAGTGCACATACATACATAGTCCATTGTGCTTGTGTGTTGATTGTATTGCTCATGATACAAATATTACAAGTTAAAACCGGTGAGAGGATAATGACATTTAAAAAGATTTTAAAATTCTCACTGCGCTCTCATAATTTTTATTTTATTTTGATTTTTTCATAAAAAAATGGTGTCCACAGGGCCACTTACTATCCTCTTGATCAGATGATATGACTTTGAAAACTTGGAGTATGAAAGAAGATAAATGTTGCCATGATTGACTCTTCTGAATGGCGTCAAACGTGGCGTTAGAGGTAAGTAACACAGTACTGTGCTCTGATATTGTGCCTACACTCATATCGACTTTCGATAATCAGTTATAACACAATGTGTTAACACTGCAAAGTGTGCCTGTGCTACTGTGTTAACACTCAAAAAATAGTGTCATTACCCACCACTACGGGCTACCGTTATGCGAAAAAATTAATATACTCTGTGTGTATAAAATTACTACGTTTATAGCTTCTCATATGCGCGTGTATGTGTGAACACAATTATAATTGCATACTTTTGGGAGCATCTCAGATAAGACATCTGCATGTGTTTGTATATGTGAGCGACACTTACACAACCATTGCATACTTTCGGGAGTATCTCAGATTTATGCATGTGGTTTGTGCGTTGCTTCTCCGCTGCGGGTACGTACATATGTGTAGACATAATGATTTAATTTTTGATGTGCATACAAATCACTGCTTAGCATCGGCTTAGACATGACAGTACCCCTTAGTGTTGCTAATATTCTAACATTATGTTTTGTGCCATAAAACCAGACCTGTTAAAAAATGATTACTAATGGTAGCGATTAACCCCTTCAATTGATTACTTTCCTTAAATGCCATTTAATGATTACTTGCCATTATATTCTATTTTTAATGATTACTTTCCAATTGATTAAAAAATAATCAAAAAACTATAATGATTATTTACGATTATTGAAAGAAATCCGAAAAAAATCAAAAGTAACCAAAAAAGGCTTTTTTGATTACTTTTGATTATTTTTAATTTTTCCACTTTGCTGAAAGAAAAATTCTCGTTTATTGCATGCACGGTATAATTTCAACATACAAGTACATTTTAGCATGCAAAAGTAAATCGTAAGCGCTTATCTAGGCGTACAGATTTGCAACATATGGGGCGAATAGTATATGAGCGTTGATTTAAACATATTCTCAGGTAAGTATATACATAATTTGCTACACTCATCATATAAAATTATAACGTTCCTCTACTTCTGCAATTTTTATGTTTACACAAACACATATAATATTACATAAAAATCAATAAAAAATAACATGAAAATAATAAAGCTTACATTTTCTAACTGTAATATTGAGCATGTACATTAGATTGGGGCGAAACCTCACTTTTCTATAATTTCCATTGTTAATACTAAAGGTGGCTCACTACGCGAAACATAAAATTTTATAGGAATTAACAAAGAAGTATCAACCTTCATGTTAATAAATTTATCAGGGATATAACAACCTTTGGTTAGATAACTGATCATGATGATGAATGACAACTTAGAGGATCGCTCCAGTTGGAAGTGAAGCCATCAACCTAACTAGTATTACTCATACATATGGTTTGAGGATATTGTTTTGTCGTAAAACAAGGTATTCGTCCGATACATTTATAGGCACGATAATTTGTGGGTGGGTATGTATGTACCTATATGCCTAAATAAGCGCTCACGATATACCGTTACATCCACCAATATACATAGGTACGTGTATGCACCAAACAATCAGTCACAACGTAATCGAAAATAGTGGATATACTAATTTTGGATTTAACAAAATATTAGTGAAGAAAAATAATGGTAAAACCCGTATGTGTGTGGACTAAACAAATTGACGGCTAGGGACAACTACCATCTTCCACTCATCAAAGTATTTACAGAATAAACGATACTCTATCTTGGACCTGAAGAGTGGATTTCACCAGGTTGATATGTCTCCTGAATCGACACCGATGACTGCTGTTGTAACCCCAAATGGACA
The DNA here is from genome assembly GCF_040869045.1 of Eurosta solidaginis. Taxonomy (NCBI): domain Eukaryota; kingdom Metazoa; phylum Arthropoda; class Insecta; order Diptera; family Tephritidae; genus Eurosta; species Eurosta solidaginis. The sequence continues at coordinate 80,232,302 of NC_090320.1, read as the reverse complement.
CTTTGAGTATGTGAAAATAATTTTGATGGAGAAAAAGCAACATATAAAAAAAGTAGTAAACGTTATGGAAGTGTTTTTTTTAAATTTTATTTTAACATATATAAATAAGATAAAATTCGTATTTATTACAAAAAGAAACGAAAAAGTAATTGAGTAATTTACAAGCAAAATTTTTAAGGACACAATTAACTATGAAACTTTGTTTACATTGTTCTAAAAAATTACTGTTATGAAGATAGTAGCAGCAATGGATTAGCGATGCCAATGATGTTTGTTGCTCCATTTAATGAATTTCACTGGGATTATGGGATTCAGTCATAATTCTAATCGATATTAAGTGATGACATCCGTTTTTCCACTCTAAAATTGAAAAAGAGGAAATCAAAAAAATTAAATGATGTAGAATAAATTCATATTCATATCAAAAGTATACCCATTGCCTTTTTAAAATTTGTAAACTACATAAAGCTGCATAAGAAATTTGCAACAGTTTATATGTAAGAGTTCTACATTGTGGCAGCCCAAGTACAACGATTTCCCTTCACTTTGAATTTATTATTTTAGTACCTATTACACTTGAACACTGCTGAAAGGCACTTATGGTACCTTTTTATTTTATTGTTTTATATGTTTAACTGAAAATCTATATAATTTGTATATATTCAATTATATATTCTTCGGAACCAAAAGAGGCATCAAAAACGACGACTTTTCAGTGGAAGTTCTACATTATTACATCTTGTCACAACGTTTGAAATTCGAAAATATGTAACATTGTACTTATATGGCAACAAAAGTGAAAACACCAATATAAGTATATATATATATAATATATATTCAAGTATGTATGCTTTTATGACTGCCGCTCATGGGAGACGTGTATCGGTTCCATTAATACATCATTTACTAGCGCAATTGATACACCATTTTAGTGCTTAATAAAACTGCATTCGCTTACGTTATTTCAATATCTTGAAAAAGTTCTCCTATCCAAGCTATTACAAGGCAATAATGTTGAAATAACTGTATAAGGAGTTCGGCTTCATCTAGCATTTCCAGCCTCTCGACACGCTGTCTCTCAGAAGGGGATATACTTTGATAGACCTGTACCATGTCCCAAGCCCGACTTCCAGTCCACCCACATTCTAGAAACCGCCCCATTTGGGTATCTAAAGAAATGCATGACTCGACGCCAGCCAAGCTACATCCACGGCACCGTAAATTGTTCAGCATCACTTCTCCAAACCTGTCTTTCATGTTAACCTTAGGAAGAAATAACAAAAAGTGTGAGTTTTAAAGTTTTTCCATCAAATATGAAAAGTCACCTGTTCGTAATTAACAAAAACAGCAGTGCTAAATTTACTTGATATCCATTTTAGTAAATTCTTACAATTTTGTGCCTCGATGTATACCAGTACACATTCGGCAAGAAATATTGTCGGAAGAGTGTAATCAACTTCAGCTTGCTGTAGCTTGTTGTCCAATTCATCTAAGTTTCGAAGATCAACACCCATCAAGTGGTAGTTTGGGCCATGCAAATCGGTTGTACTAAGACGGACTTCACCATCTTCATCATGAATTTTCGCAAGTAGAGCTTTATTACGTTTGATTGTGTAACATTTTCGCGCTGTGACTGTAGGAAAATCCAGTTCAATAAAATTTTTTAACTGATGTGATGTATCTCTCAACCGAAAGTAAAGAGTGTCGAATCCACAACCCAGATTTATGATTTGGCAATTTCCATCTGTTTTCTGATCAAAAGAATAGGAATAAAATAGCCCGTTAGGAAAAGTGGTGGTCAATATAATTAAATTATTATATTAAGACCTAGTAAGCTTGTTGTTTTAACCGCAAAAATACTCCTCGAAATATTAAGGAGAGCCCATTGCTATTACGCTTCGATCTGGAAACTCACACCTAAAGACAGGATGGTACATGGTTTTATAATTGTGGCGAATATTGGTTGTTTCCATGAGCCCATTTAATTTGTTGCGTCCCTCCCACAAATTGTCATCCTCGGAGCAGCTTCTTGCCGCTGGACGGCTCCATATCCTCCTACCCCGGAAAAAAAATAAATAAATGTAAGGCGCGATAAACTCCGAAGAGATCTAAGGCCGAGCTTCTCTTCCAATTTGCGTCGTGCTACTCTTGATGTTTCCCTACAAATTGGCCGGACGGGACATACATGTTTTATGCCGACTCCGAACGGCATCTGCAAGGCAGATGAGTTTTCACTGAGAGCTTTTCATGGCAGAAATACAATCTGAGCGCTTGCCAGACACTGCAGAGGGGCGACTCCGCATAGAAAAATTTTCTTCTAATTGAAAAATCTTATTTCTAAAATTTTGATGTTGCTTTGCCCGGGAGTTGAACCCAGGGCATACGGTGTGATAGGCGGAGCACGCTACCATCACACCACGGTGGCCCGGAAAGGTATTGAAAATAACCCCGGCCGCAGGCTGTGGTTCTGATGCATATGTTGGAAAAGGATCTACTTCAGACGGCCATACTCTTGCCAGTGTGTCATGTGTAAAAGATGTTTACACCGTTCGGGTTGTTCTGGGTTAGAACCCAACGTTCGCCGGCCCCCAAATGTTTAGCAAAACCTTTGTGGCTCTCTGTAGTTTGCATCCAAGAAAGTCCCGCGGCTCATTCTCAAGCGTACCTCCGCCACCTACTAGCAACAACGCTGCCAAGCAGGGCACATCAACTGTCCGCTGTTGCTCGCACCTCCAGCTAACGTGGCCGCTCCAACCCAACACTACAATCTACCTAGCATGGACAGTAGAAATGCCGAGTACCAGCTTTTACCCCCGTCCCACCCCTCCTTTTCCGACACACGCACTCGCGTAAGAAGGAGTCATCAACTCCTCGCCCCCAACACCATGTGCTCCGTATGCCAGCAAAGAATATTTATGATCGCGACATCGGTCCAATGCAGTTAAGGCCTTGGCCGATGCCACCTTCATAAATGCGCCAGGCTTAGAAATGGCAGCCGACCGACCGACGGATTCGTTGCATCGTGCTGCTAAAACACAAGTACCAACCCATCGACACCAGGTACTCCAGCAGCAGTCGGACAGCACACTCGACAAAGCCTACATCCTTCAAGATGTATCCACCCATCTCTAACTCCCAGAATGAGGACTGCCCCCGTTGCACTTCAGAGTTATGCAACTTAATTGTAAGACCGGAAAGATCGCGGAGATAGTTGACTACCTCCGAACTTGCGATGGGTACAACATCCATAAGAAAGATCGCACAAGGGGCAATGGTAGTGGCCTTGCCTTTATCACCCACCACACCGTGCAATAAAGTCTACTTTAACCCAATATCAGCCGCAGGGACAAAACCTAAGAAAGTCAACAAACTTTAGAAGGTACAGCCAGGTGATGTTGACCTAGAAATAATTAACACCTATATTCCTCCTCCCACCTGCTGGCGAAGTGGCTGTAGGGTCTATATTTAGCTTTTAACTCTATTTTATTTATGTTAATACTTTAACTTGTTTTTCTACTTGTAATATTTCAATATTTAAAAATTTCAATATTTATAATAAAAGGTTTTGTAAAATAAATATTCAAAGGAATAAAATAGAAATATTTTTAAAATAAATAGTTTTATTCTAACAATAATTGGCGATTCTACCAACGGACCTAAAATTATCTGAACGTTGACTTAAATGAACGTTTTTAAATGCAGAACTAGTGAATTATAAATATATATATAAATGTTAATGTGACTATAATTATCACATACATGTGCCTACACAATGATACAGAAATGTGATTAAACAAAAGCCACATCATTAAGGCAGTGATTAGTTAAAACCAGGCATGCTTAACCAACGAAACGATATCATTTCGTTACGATAATCAACGTTAATAAACGAAACGAAGTCATTTCGTTTCGTTTATTAACGTTAAGATCGTCAAATTAACGAAATGATTTCGTTTCGTTTTCTGCCATATCAAAACGAAATCAAATCGTTTATGTTGATTATTAATTTCAAACTATGCTGGCAAAGCTGATTGATGGCGGAGTCATTAAAGGTGAAAGCATTAGCCAAGCTGATTGCAACTTTTCTCATGAATTTTGACAGTACAAACATTTCTCAGAGTATTTTTGACATTACCACCAACGAATTACAGAAACAAATTACATAGAGTTTGTGTGTGTATGTGCGCTCGTTGTTGCCACCTTACGGCTTCACCATGGCTATAGCATTGCCAGCACAATTCAAACATAAAGTATCACGTTTTTGTTAACGTTTTTAACGTTAACGAAAGCTTTTCGTTTCGGTTAAAAACGAGATACAATTTATCTTGATAATTTCTTTATCGATAATATTTCGAAGTGTTTCAACGGAAACGGTGGAAATTTTTTGATAAACGATTAGCTTAACGTTAAGGTGCATCCCTGGTTAAAACTCAAAGACTTTTTTATTTAAAAATTTAGATAACAGAAACATATTCCAAAAATAACTTATTTTTGTAGTGTAAAAACATTTAAAGAGAATTTTGATTAAAAACAAAGACTATTATTTAGAAAATAGTTTATTTGCAAAATTTTCGCTTCAACATCAGTAAATTAGTTGAACAAAAAATTTAAATTTTTAATACAATATTGAACAAAAATAAAACAATTAAAATCTCTACTATTACCATATATGTAATACTCCTATATTGCTAATATAAAATGGTCGCAATATGTTTTGAATTCGAAATCAAAACAAGACAGCCTATAAAATTTTTGTGATTGTAGCAGCATAAGTGTGACAAGAAAAAATTCAAATTTAGGTACATTCGATTATTGAATACAAAAACAAAACAGTTTTAAAAGCAATATATCGGCACTCTGATATTTGCGAATGTACCTAGCCTTTTGTAGCAATGATACAAATGAGTACCATGATACAAAAAAGTTCCATTTAGTGTGACATTAGCCACTTGACTTTTGCGGGGACAATGACAATTCCACCAAAAGCGAGCTACCAGATTGAAAAATGTTGCGAATTTTTCTAATTTTGATGGATTCATATTAACGAATACGACTAAATTACTTTCATAGTTATTTTAATTAAAAAAGAAAAAAAGGGAGCGCCTTGCCTTGGAAATATTTTATAATACGAAATATCAGCCTAAAAAAGATTTTTAATAAGTTTTCGAGCTCCCGAAAATTGTTTGGGTGGAAGAAACATGGAGCGAAGTATGCAAAGCAAGGCCAATAGCCTTCTTAAGTGTCCGTATGTTTGCTCAGAACATTTTGACAAAACATACACGTTTGTTAATTGCTTGCTAAAAGGAGGTCTTTATAAACCGACACCGCAATTTCTTGATAAATTGGCTACAAGTCCACATTTTTAAACGGTTTTATTTAGCTTGACTTGACAGGCACAACGGCCCCACGGCCGTTGTGAACGAATTTTGTAAATGAAATTTCAGTAACTTCCCGATGGGCTACAAGCTTGAAATTTGGAATATAGTTCAGAACCCGATGACAATGCAATAATAAGAAAAAACTCTGATAGGTGGCGCATGGATCTTGTATATATTTCAAAAAATTGTATTTGTGCTCGGATTTGGTTCATATTTGGAACACATAATACATACATGAACAGAAAGCGACCTATGAAAAAAATCGCCGCTAGTTGGCGCAAGGATCGAGATATTCCAAAAACCGTATTTGTGGTCCGCTTTGGCTCATATTTGGAGCACATAATACACACATGAATAGAAAACGGCTTGTAAACATCTCCGCTAGGTGGCGCAAGGATCGATATATTAAAAAAAAAATCGTATTTGTGGTCCGATTTAGTCCATATGATGTCCGATTTGGTTCATATTTGGAACAAATATTACATACAGTCCGGTAGAAATGACGTCAAAATATTTTACAGTTCGAGGAGGGACAAGCATACGTGGCGCCAAGTCGAGTAAAGTCTTTGGAAGGATTATGTGTTGAGGCCTTAGATTGTAACAAATTGTCAGGAAAGAGTCCTTGTAGTAATGAGTCACTAAATGAACTAAATAGAATGAGAAATAATAGGCAATTACTAAAAACTTGAAAATAAAATAATTAAAAAAAAAAATTTTAAGTTGAACGGTTTTATTGAAAACACTACTTACATGAAGTAATAATAATACTAAAAGCTAGAAAATATACATACCTACCCCAGGTACTAGTCATCATACTCCTCATCAGTCTAGGGCGTTGATCAGACAATTAAGTAAAAGCGTCGGACGCGTCAAATTTCTATTGATAGTCATATATAAGACCAACTGAACCTTAATCATGTTATGCTACGCCTCATATTTTTAGAAATTTCACGCGGCCAACGCTTTTATTTAATTGTCTGATCAACGCCCTAGATTGATGAGGAGTGTGATGACGAGTACCTAGGGCATACCTAATTATTTTCTAGCTTTTAGTATTATTATTACTTGATGTAAGTATTGTATTGTTTTCAATAAACCGTTTAACTTAAAATTTTTTTAAAATTATTTTATTTATTTCTTCATTTATTGTATAATTCAAGCGTAGCGCTTTACGAGGGCATTGTTAAACCATTTCTTAGGGAGAACATTACCCTGTAGCTCTGCAGGTTAGCCACTAGTTATGAAAGTGTTTTTACCCGTTGTACCAGGGGTCACCTTGGGGCAGACCCGCCTATAAACATTCTGTGCCCTTTAAGCATTGACATAGTTGTGCAGACTTTGGAGGTACAATTTTTTTCAACATGCCTTGAGAACTGTCCACTGCAGCGGCATGATAATAGGGCCATGCTAGAACAACAGGATTTTTCTGTCATAAAGATATGAGTCATTAAGCAATGTAGGAGTCATTATACACTATTTTTCAATAAAATCGCATATTTTACTGTATTCTCAATCGATATGTATGCACATAAATCGTTATTATTGTCTCAGATGACCATTACGTTTTCATCCTAAAGGAAATTTCCATCCCGAAAAACCACAATTTCGCCTTAAACTATAACGGTATGGCAACGCTACTGGCAAAACAACAAGCATTATGAAACTTCAAAAATCCCCAAATACGTCAAAAAATTTTGAGTGGAACTACCTTCTTTCTTGTATCATGAGGAGTACTACATATATGACTATTACAAACATCTATCAACAATCCTCAACATTTTTCAATACAAATTTTTCTTCTATCAAATTTCAATATGTTCTACCAATATCAACAATCAATAATTTTACATGAAACTACTCTTCAATCAATTTAAAATTAACTACGATAACAACAATCAATAATCAAAATTTCAAACTAAATTTATTTGGAAATTCGCATGGTATAAATATTACCAGGTAAAACCATTTACTCTTCTTGGCGGCCATAATGGTTTTTTGATTTTAAAAAAATTTTAAAATCTCTTAATTAACTTGTTTATTGGCCGTTAATGTATTTAAAACAGGCCTAGAGTTCATAAAACAGAATAATATATATATTTTAAAATCTCTCTTAAACTTTGTGGAAATGCCAAGAAAACACAAACAAAATTGTTGGTATGACATTTTTCACTTTTTTAATGCCAAAAAAAAAAAAAAAAAATGCTTATGAAATAAGTGAAAAAATATTTCGAAAAGTTTTGTTATGCACATATATGGCAAAAAAAGAGTTACCAATATAATGGATGCCTCAACACGTCCCATTTTTGCAAAGGGACAAAAGAAAAGGCCTTACTTCTTAACCTCTTCTAATTAAGAAACGAATGTTGGAGACCACCCTTATTTATTTTTCATTCATCCTTCTTCACTTGGTTGATACGTCTTTAACCCTTAAATATGCTGAAACTTCACTTTATAAGAGATCAGCAGTCTCAAGTGTCCTCGTTACTGCGGAAAAAAATGATCTTGGAGGTATTCTTTGGTTTGTTTTAGTCCTTTTCCTCGCGGTCGGAAGATACATTTTTTAATTGGCGCTTAACCATTTAGGAGATGCTGGTCGTTGCGTAACAATACACTCCAGCTAACCCTGTTCCGCGATAACTGACGCCAACATGGGGCACCAAGAGAGATCAAAGTCTTCCCCCACCTGCTTCTTCCAACCCAGTGGAGATCTTCCCATAACTTGCCCACGCCAGCAAAAATGCTGTAGCTCTTCGCAGCTTAGCTAAACATCATCGTCCAGTTATAGTATGATAGTTCGTGGAGGCTGAATTGACCGGCTGAAAGGTAAAAGTCTGCCGCCGTGGTGTAGAGCTAGTGTGTTGGCCTATCCATCAAAAATATTTAAGAAAATGTTTATAAATGGTATTGATTGTCGCTCGGCATTACCCTGGCACCAAAAGTTCGCCCGCCTTAGAAGATACATTTTTGGGTCGGCACAAAACATGTATTTAGGTGAGCCAGTTCGTAGAAAAACGAATACACGATACGTAGCCTTCGAATTGGATGGAAAGCTAGACCTTAATCTCCTCAGATATATATCACACCAAATTGTTGTTATTATTAGATATCTGTGGCAATTTGCCAAAAAAAAACCTATTTCGAGTTAGGTAACGGCGACAAATTGAACTATAACTCAAAGACTCTCCGCAACTCATCACTGTGACTTTCTATATTTTGTAGCAGCCATTTGGCGCTAGGGTTATGAATAAACAATATTGGGAGATCTGTTACGGATTTCTGTTAAAGGCCAAAATTTAACTTAAATCCTAACTCGAAATAGGTTGTTTTGTCAAATTGCCACAGATATGTATCTCTTCCGTACACCTTGGAGGTAAGTCGAGTTTTTCTTCTCGTCGCGCAGACGTAAATAAATTTCTAAACAATTTGTTGAGGAAAATTCCTCAGAAGAGGATCGTGGCCTGATGCTTCTTTTTGCGGGAAACCACAATACAATTCTTGAACTGAAAATTCTGGAATGCGGTTGACCGTTGAGATTTCTTTATCACCAACAAAACGTTATTTCCACCAATAAAAAATTCGGTTTTGGATAAAATATCGTAATATTAATGTTAGAACGCAAAAATATATGGTAAATATACGAATGCATGCCACTGGTAATACGCGTCCAAAAATACCGAGAGAGGTGTCAAAGGACTCGTATTGACCTCGACAACAATAATCCGAAGGCGGAAAATAACAATTTTAGATCGTTCAAAAGATATTAACGAAAAACGGAAAAATTAACCCGGAGTGCTCCGAAACCGAGAGTGGGATCCACAGTATTTTTGCCCAGAACACCTTTCGGCATTGGCGGCCTTTGAGCGCGCTTATAAAAAATTACCTTGGGTGAGTCCAACACCAGTTTGGAGACCAAAACTATATCCGCGCAAAACACTTTTGTTCACAATTTTTTTTGTGGGTACCACAAAATCATCAAAAGTACAACAACCACATGAAAATTTTCAAAATTTCTTGACAGACCCAAAATTGTTTAACTCCGCTTTCAGATTCGCGATCCTGGATCCAAAACGCGCCTTTTGATACCCCTCTTGATATTTTTGGACGAGTATTAAGAGTGTCATGCTGTCGTATAGAATAACCAAATATATTAAACTTTGTTATATTTTTTTTTTGAACACAAAACCAAAATAAAAAAATAAAAATGTGAGAGCAGAGAGAATTTAAAAATTTTTTAAACGTCATTTCGGCTCTCACCGGTTTTACTTTGTAATATTTATACCATGGAAATTCGCAGCAAGTTATTTATCATATTTTTTACTTATTTTAATATTTTATCAATATTTAACTCTTTAATTATATGTTGATAAATTAAAAAAAAAACGAATTTTTCTTGATTACCTTATTATTAAATAAATTTTTTCTTTATTCACCTACAATATTCTCAAATTTATTTTTACTTTTGTACAATCCTTCTCCTATAAATTTTAAAATGTATGGATCACCCATACGTACACGAATTTACAACAACAGAAAATCAAAACGAAGATATCCCACAACAAAACACAAATTTAAGCATAACACCAAATACTTTAACACAAGATGGAAACAATTTTAGATCAACTTTAATTAAATCCATTATTTTACCTGAATTTTGGACAGAATGCCCTGAGGCATGGTTTTTATTAGTTGAAGGACAATTTGAAATAAACGGAATTTTAGATGACAATGTTACATTTCAAAATGTTCTGATTGTTCTTCAACGAGAAACTATTTCCAAAATTATTGATATTATTAATCCACCCCTCTTATAAATAAATATTTATTTATTTAGATAGGTGATCGATCTCCATCTGAACTTTTTAGATACATGAAGTCCCTAACAGGTTCCACATCTATTGTTAGTCAGGAATTGCTTTTTAAATTATGGATCCGAAAATTACCACAAGATATTCAAAATATTACTGATACAATTTCTCTTGCAGACAAACTTTTTGATTTAATCAATAAACCACATTCTTCTAAAATTTCTTCAATAGCTAGTATTGAAAATAATGTTATCCAGACTAGAGAAAGAAATCGATCTAACTTGAGATATTTTTCTAGATCTAGAAGTATTGATAATGATAAAAAATGTCCGTCCTGATGTCACGTTGTTTAAATTTTTTCCAAATTATTAAATAAATTATTAATTAAAAATTGTTTCAAATAAATGTTTTCATACATTCAAAGCAATGACGGCAATCCCCGCTTAACTCATACAAATAGACAACATTGGTTAATTCGTTACGAATACACACACGGGCTGGAAACACCGTCATATTCGTGGCGCTGGACCATTTGACCAAATTCGTATTTTTTAAACAAATGCGGCAGGCGACGGCGTCGAACGTCATCAGCTGCCTTGAAAGGGATATATTCCACGTCTTTAGCGTGCCAGAGACCCTGCACTCGGACAATGGTAGACAGTTCATGGCGGACTTCTTTACGGGATTTCTCGCCACATACGGGGTGAAGCACGTAAAAACCGCACCTACGCGCCCCAGGCGAATGCATCAGAAAGGGTGAATCGCTCGTTGCTAGCCATGCTCACAACATATATCAATGGGGTAGATCAACTCGCCTGCGATAAACACGTATCACATGCAGCATTCGCATTGCGAAGCGCGCTGCATGAGGCCATGGGCATGGAAAATCTTACGAGACCCTACGGCGATTGGAAGCTTTGCGAGGGATCGACATAGGGGTCCTACAAGTAGGATATGTAGCAGGACGCGCATACACAGCCACGCTCAGCTGATAAAATGCTTGTTCTTGTTCGTTTTTTTTGTGGATGCTATTTGGCACTGTTGTATTTCTTAGTTCAAAGAAAAGTGTAGTAGCTGCTAACGAAAACTGCGTACAATTTTTATCGTAAAATTACAAAGAAATATCCTTATTTACTTTCAAACGAGCACTTAATTACATCTCTCTTTAACATCCATATGTTTTGGATAATTTTAATTAACAAATTGTGATACTTTATTACCGGGGACGATTGCTAAAACACGACCAAAACCGTCGAGGGAGGTATTAATAGACGCGTTTTTGCCTCGCTTCCAATAATTTGAATACGTTTTCGCCTTTGGACTATTGAAAATAGGACAAAACGTGTCTTTTCATTTCTCATTCCACATTTTTGGACGGGTTATTGCAGTCGATCTCGGTTTCAAACTGTTTTTCGCGGAGAACTTTTGAACGGGTAAAAAATCTGAGCACACGTTTGTTTTCTTAATACTGGAATAACTACACGTCCTCAGATACCACAATTCAAAACTTTTGTATAATTTTCTGTAGGACCCATATAGGTGCACTACATTTTCATACTAAATTCGTTCACAAAAATTGACCATCACAGCAACCCATATCTGATATTCCGCTCCTTTTTTTGTTTCCTTGCGTCGCTTTCCAAGACAGCAACCCCGGTAATTATGACACTTCGTTCAGTGTCAAACGCATGTTCCACGCAGGTTCCACTGAGTTCCACAATAGTTTAAACTGTCGTTAAGATCGTCAAATTAACGAAATGATTTCGTTTCGTTTTCTGCCATATCAAAACGAAATCAAATCGTTTATGTTGATTATTAATTTCAAACTATGCTGGCAAAGCTGATTGATGGCGGAGTCATTAAAGGTGAAAGCATTAGCCAAGCTGATTGCAATTTTTCTCATGAATTTTGACAGTACGAACATTTCTCAAAGTATTTTTGACATTACCACCAACGAATTACACAAACAAATTACATAGAGTTTGTGTGTGTATGTGCGCTCGTTGTTGCCACCTTACGGCTTCACCACTGCTATAGCATTGCCAGCACAATTCAAACATAAAGTATCGCGTTTTTGTTAACGTTTTTAACGTTAACGAAAGCTTTTCGTTTCAGTTAAAAACGAGATACAATTTATTTTGATAATTTCTTTATCGATAATATCTCGAAGTGTTTCAACGGAAACGGTGGACATTTTTTGATAAACGATTAGCTTAACGTTAAGGTGCATCCCTGATTTATTTTGTAGGTATGTTACCATGCTGCCACCTTGTATTATTCCGCTATGCGTACAACTGAACAATTACGCCATTATCTGCCATTGCATCACAGTTTTGCTCGTGGCAGCTGGCCAAACTATTGAAAATATTATTACAAAATACAAGCTATTAAAACTGCAATTCAAAAATTAAAAAAAAAAAACTTCAAAAAGCAAATTCCTAACAAAATGTGCGACGATGTTGAGGAAATCAGTGTTATAAAGCAAAACAAATATTTATAATAGAGTACTATCCCAACCAACTGAAGACTTATCAGTGTAAACAATAAATTATATATAATTTATAAAAATAAAAATATAAGATACATACAAAAAAATACGCAATATAGCCACAGCATACAAGAAAATATTACAATTGTTGAGGCGGTTTGCTTTACGCAGTGGACTGAACACACTTAATGTACATTTAATTGTACTACCTAACATTTATTCAGTTTTTCGATTATTTAGTAGAGCGCAGAATATTTGTGGCGGTAGTTGCACGGAAAATAAAATTAAAGAAAGAAACTTTTTTAAAAATAAGCTTTTATTATTGGTTAATAAAATTAACTAAAAAGTAAACAACAAATTGACTCTAAAGAAATATAACGCTTTATAAGTTCATTGTAAGCTTTAACGATAATTAAACTTTTTCGTCTGCGACAAAAGAATTCTATATTGTACATAATTATATATTTTTAACATTAAAACTTTACACCTAAATTATTAAACCTTACAGTGTATATCACAGTTCTAATTGTTCTAATAAAAAACGTGTTGAATTTTGATGGTATAATTAAGAACATTTAGGATCTCCTTTTCTTGCTATCGCAATGTAACACGCTTTTATTAGAACAATTAGGACTGTGATATACACTGTAAGGTTTAATAATTTAGGTGTAAAGTTTTAATGTTAAAAATATATAATTATGTACAATATAGAATTCTTTTGTCGCAGACGAAAAAGCCTAATTATCGTTAAAGCTTACAATGAACTTATAAAGTGTTATATTTCTTTAGAGTCAATTTATTGTTTACTTTTTAGTTAATTTTATTAACCAATAATAAAAGCTTATTTTTAAAAAAGTTTTTTTCTTTAATTTTATTTTTTACTTTTTAGTTTGTTTTATTAACAAGTAATAGAAGCTTATTCTTAGAAAAGCCTTTTTCTTAAATTTAATTTAAATAGGAATTTTTTTAAATTTTTAGTAGGGTAAAATATTGTTTAAATTAGTTACGTAATCTTTACTTAGTTATTTGTAACGTTTCTCATTCTATCCATTTCTTTTAATGCATCAATTTACTTTTTAGTTAATTTTATTAACCAATAATAAAAGCTTATTTTTAAAAAAGTTTTTTTTCTTTAATTTTATTATATCATAATCCGAATATATTGGGGCATATTCATAATCGAAATAAAATGTGACTAAGTTAGTTGAAGCATTTTTGACAGAGAGCGCATATAAAATTGTGTCAAACAGTGTTAAATAACTTAACTTTGCCTATGCCGCGTTCAGTTTACAACTACTTATTGCAGATCTCTCATCTGTGGGTTAAATCTGTTTTAAAATAAAATTCCTACTTTCGCTTAGCTAAAATTCCATCGCCAAAAATCTGTAAAACAAAATCAAGTGCGCAGAAAAGTATGCAACACTTACCGATAATACCCTAACGGCGTTAGCGTTCGTTGTATCACAGAATTTTTACACTTTGAAAATGACGGCTGTTGTTTGCAAGGTTGCATTCCTTTGAGTCTTCGTTTTCACCATCTGGATTAACAAAGTCATGAGCCTGGACATTCGTGCAATTTTAGTGATGTAAATTGCATGGCGCCAGCGCCAATGCGGTGCCAGCTCAATGGTAGCTCATTGACGAAATGACTCCAATCGAATTTTTGACGCTACTTAGTAGTGAGTGCGTAGTACATTTCACTTGCGCTATTGAGTGAAACGACTTTTGTGTGTCAGGCACGAGTTTGGTGTTATTGGCGCTACTGGCAATGATGACACTGAGCTGATGGCGGTAGCGCTGGTAGTTCAGCTTTTGAATCAGAGAAAGAATTGATGACCCGTGCAAATTATTATGGCTTTGGCCGTGTAAATTATTATGTTGTATTTGCACCAAATAAGTGCTGCGGACATAACAACCGGAGTAATTTTTGAGTTGTATATTTTAAATTTAATGCACAATTAATATGGGTGTGTTTGAGCGGCCAAATAATAACAGTAGTATTGCTAAAGTGCTGCTAAGTTGATGGAATGTCGCTAATTTCCTAGCGATGATCAATAGATTGTCAATATTTCGTTCAACGGACACGCGAAATTGCCACATCTGCTCAAATTTTCAAAGTTCTTCCATTCTTGATTTAACTTAAGCTGTTATGCCAATATTTTTCAGCCAGCTTTTTTCAAATAGGTAATTTTTCCAAAAGCAAAATAAATTACAGAAAAGATTACAGAGTTAAACAGCCTTAAAAATTCAGCTATGTTGGTTATACACAGAAATACAACAGAGGGTTGTGTCTCCGCTTTTCGCAAGCGTTGAGATTCACCACGCGTGAAACGCGTTATTCACCACGTCCAAATATCACAATACACGGATAGGTACCGGCGGGTTTGTATGGGACTTAGGCTGTTATGCCAAAGTAAATACAAATCTTTACCGATAACTGTGTTATCGATTAATTTATCGAATTCTAACAAAGTAATATTGCATTGCCATCGGAGTTATACATGTGTGCAAAATTTCAGCTCAATCGGACACCGGGAAGTGTATCAAATTTAACTTGCAAGATTCCATTACAGACAACAAAAGTGAAACTAAATAAAAGCTTATAAAATAGTAAGAAGTAAAAAGTCTGACAACGAACAAAGATATAAGCAAATGTCAAACATATGTTTCGTGCTTGCGCACTAACCCCTGTAGGAACTAACTTATAACATTATAGATATGCAATTATCAACTCATCAACAATCAATATTAAACGAATTTCGTATATCGTTACCCGAACGTTTACCTCATATAGAACCAATATCTAATGCAGAGTCAGATTCGTCGAGAAGTTTCATTAACTTCAACTCAGTACAAAGATTTGTTACATCGTACGAACTCCCTTCAAGACCGTATATCCGGATTTAACGTGTCAAAAAAAATTTGTAGAATAATGTGCAGGTTTTCAAGCTGATCCGAACCACTACTTCTGTTGCTCTTAGATGTGTATAATTTAACCATTTACCATTAAATGCGATGTTAAGTAGCAACAACAACAAAAATTAACAACGTAACTCATCAATATTGTATCATCCAACTGAATTGAGGACACGCAATCTCAGTAAAGCCATTGCATAAACACAGCTGTTATCTTTGAGTTCCCTGATTGAGCAGCTTAAACATCAAAAGCCATTGCATTAACAGCAACAAACTGAATATTCACAGCAAGTATTTTGGTGAACAATTATATTTATATTATATTTGTTTATGTATGTATACTAATATATAAATATATTATTATTATTATTGTAAACTCTTTCTTTATAGAATTACTAGTTTATTTTACTGTTTTGTAAGTGAACTCTCTTTTCATTTAATTCAATATGATTCGTTCACCACAATATAATACACAAACATCTACATTTACTAACAATTTAAACGACACTTTGATAGATTTACCAAATGACACTTGTAACGGAGCTTTTTTCCTACCCCGGTGCTTCTTTAATAAGTGCTTGGGGTATACTTGCCGTGTCCAAGGTTCATTTACAATAAATTTGTAGTTCGGTACACCTTGCAAATCGTTTTCATATAAAATTCACTTTATTTCTTTAACTCTATATATTTTATAACTATAATGAAAATAATGTAATAAAGAAAGGTGTATGTGTATTCTTCACTTCGCTTTGTGCTTGCTCTATGGTTAGTGGTGGGCTAACGGTCCTCGTGTCCCGTTAGGACGCCTTGCTGGTCGTTGCCTGGGTGTGTATAAATGTATTTCTGTGACGCCCTGCGTCGGCGTGTCTCTCGTACGGCCAGCGGCTGCGCTGTCTCTGCTGCGGCTTATGTCGGTGCGTCTGCGTGCGTGTGTGTAACTCTAGTATGGTTGACGTCGTGTATTTGCGTAACTCTGCTGCGGTCAATGTAGTATGCTTGCGTAGCGCTGTTGCGGCCAGCGTCGTAGGTTAGCGTGACTCTGCTGTGGCCCACGTGGTATGTTTGCGTAGTGCCGTTGCAGCCAGCGTAGTGTGTTTGCGTAGCGTTGTTGCGGCTAGCGTCGTATGTTAGCGTAGTGCGGTTGCGTAGCGCTGTTGCGGCCAGCGTCGTAGGTTATCGTGACTCTGCTGTGGCCAAGGTAGTATGTTTGCGTAGTGCTGTTGCGGCCAACTTTGTATTTTAGCGTGGCGCTGTTGCGGCCAGCGTTGTATGTTGGCGTGACTCTGCTGTGGCCAACGTCGTATGCTTGCGTAAGGCTGCTGTGGGGCGGTCACCGTCGGCGGAGGCGGGAGGACGTCACCTGATCGCGGGTGCGCGTCACTGTGGCAGAGCCGTTGCTTACGAAGTCTCAAGTGGTGTTTGGTGGTATAACCGACACATTCACCACTTGAGGCCACGACTTACTCCTATGAAACGATCTCTCCGGATGGTACAACCGATACCTTCGAGATGCGCTCCACTGGTAGCTCCGGTCTGCTGTGGCGCGGTCACCGTCGGCACAGGCGGCGGACGTCACCTGTTCGCGGGTGCGCGTTACTGTGGTAGGGCCGTTGCTTACGAAGTCTGAAGCAGTGTTTGGTGGTATAACCGACATATTCACCACTTGAGGCCACGACTCACTCCTATGAAACGATCTCTCCGGATGGTATAACCGATACCTTCGAGGGACGCTCCACTGGTAGCTCCGAACACGACCACAGCTCCGTGCTAACTAACTGCTGTACTGCTGTGTCGCTCCTTTTATAGCTGTTGTGTTTTGTGCTGCTAGCTCAATGATTGCGTTGCCATGGTTACCGTGTTGCTATTAAATGTTGCGAACGCTCGTTGTGTTGCTGAGACTTGTTAGTTTGTTGTGTTGCTATTAAGTGTTGTGATTGCTAGTCGTGTTGCTGAGACTTGTTGGTTTGTCGTGTTGCTAGGGCCTTTTGTGACTGGCTGTTGTGTTAAAGCTGTGTTGAATATGTTGTGGGGTCGTTTTGTGTGGGCCAAATTAATGGTTTCCTTGTTGCGTGCGGAACTTTGGCCCTGTGCATTGAGTCCGCTACCCATACATATCGCTCCTGCCAGCATTCCGTGTCGGCAACGTGGTGGGTGACTGCTGCGTTTGCCAGACCGAGTAGGTACCAGTGTTTAGCTGTGTTGTGGGGTGCTAGGATCACACTCTTGCCAAACAGGTCGACGTTCCGGACCCATCGGCGAATGCGTTGGCAGTCTTCCTCCGTGTTCCTCTTCTGGGTCAGCTGCCAGATCACGAACGGGCTGAGAGTCGTATTTTGTTGTCCGTGTTGCTCTTCCAGTCCCCTTGCTCAAGCGTCAATGATGGTGTCGGTCAACCATTTCGATCCTTTGAGGGTGTCGAGGTCAGTCGTATAGGGGGGTATGCCGCCTGGTCCTGCCGGGAATATTATCTTAGGCGTTTCTCTCGCCGGTGGGGCTGTGTCCTCATCCGAGGAGAGCTCGATGGCTGCCGGCAACTGCCCTGCCTCCACGTCTATCCTACCAAGTGTGACTGTTAGCGGTGATGTTCCGGTTCCATTATGGGCCTCGGCCGCGGCTGATTCGGTGTTCGTGGTGTTGGCGTCGGTGCACGTAATTTGTGGTGGTTTAATGATGCGTGCGACGTCAGCGTACGTGTTTGCGCGTGTAGTTGCACGCATGTTGTTGACGTCGCCGCCTGTAGTGTTTAATGATGTAATGATGCGTGCGACGTCAGCGTACGTGTTTGCGCGTATAGTTGCACGCATGTTGCTGACGTCGGCGCCAGTAGCTCCTTCCAGCAGTACGGCCCTAGGGCGTTTTGTTCCTCCTCCTCGTAGCGCTGGCGCATACGCTTGACGCTGTTGGTCAGTTTAGCGTTATAGCTCTGCATTGTAGATTGTTGGCTTATGAAAAAAATTCGTAGCAAAAGAAAACGTTGTTGTCCCCTCGGTAGTTTGCGATAGAATGACCGGTGCTTGCTTATCCTTGATATTAATTAATAATTTAAAAATTGTTCTCCCTGAATTTATTTTAATTTCCCGCGATGATCTCTGCTGCATGGTATGCCTTTAACTCTGCGATGTTGGCCGTTTTCTCCTTTCCTCCGTTGGGTTTTCGTATTTTAAGTATCACTGGGGACACATATCCTAGGATTTGGTAGGCTCCGTCATATTTGGGGGCCAACTTTGCCGCGAAATTTTCCCCGGCCTTGGAGAGATGGTGTTTCTTTGCGAGCACTAGTTCGACGACTACGGGGGTCCATTTTCTCCGTCGTAGATTGTAATGCCGTGCTTGGTCTGCCGCCGCTCGTTCCATGTTCTGCCTCACTATTCTGAATGCCTCCTGCATTCTGTCAGATTTTTCTTCTGCCGTGGTGGGGGCTGTGCCCGTCCGCAGGTTGACTTCGTCAAACAATGCCCCTGATAGTCGCGGCTCCCGTCCTTGTACGAGGAAAGCTGGACTATATCCGGTGGACGCGGTCACACTGGTGTTGATGGCTAGCTCGATCTCTTGGAGAAAGTCGTTCCATCTGTTGTGCTGTGATCTGGTGAGTTGCGCTATGATCCTCTTGACTATTCTGTTCGCCCGTTCCGTTGAGTTTTCTTGCGGTGTGTAGGGCGCCGTGAATTGTTGTCGTATCCTCACTTCCCTGAGGTAACGCTGCTACATTGTGCTGGTGAACTGAACGCCGTTGTCCGATATCAGTATCTTGGGAGCACAAAACCTTGCCAGGATGCGTTCTACGAACGCGCGGTGAAGGCCCTCTGCTGTAGCACACCTCATGGGGTGCAATTCCACCCATTTGCTGAAGCGGTCGAAAAATACTAATAGCATCGTGTTCCCGTGTGTTGATCGTGGGAGTGGTCCGATGAAATCGACGCATACCGTGGCGAATGGTTCTTGGGCCACCTCCGTCCGGCGGATGCCCATGTGTCCAGCGCTTGGGGTGTCGTGATTTTCTTCTAATAATCGTTGTCGCAGTGGTGTGGGTACACAAAATTTCCAAGGGACCGCTTCTTCATCGTGTGACTGGCAGGGAATATGGCGGTACAGTTGTCCATCTTGTATTATGTAGTCGGCGTATTTTTCCGGGTTGGTGCGTACTTTGCCGACGCGCTTGTGCCACCACTTGCATTGTGACTCTGTTGTCGTTGCCAGTCGTAGGGTCTCCAGTGGCTGTCGTGATAGTGCGTCCGCTACCAGGTTCAGCTTCCCTTTCCTGTACTCGATGTTGCTGAAATTCCAAGGCCCATCGTGCTATACGGCCTGAGGGGCTTTCGATGGAGTTTAGCCACTTTAGACATATGGTCCGTGATTACCTTGAATCGGTATCCTTCCAAGTAGGGCCTCATCTTCCGTATTCCCCAGACTATCGCGAGGCATTCCTTCTCGGTGGGCGAGTAGTTGGTTTCCCCTTGTTGAGTTTCCTGCTGGCGTAGGCGATCACGCGTTCTCCACCCTCCAAGTCCTGTGTCAATATGGCGCGCAGCCCGAAATTGCTTGCGTCCTTTTGTAAGGTGAAGGTCTTGGTGAAGTCCGGGCAGGCAAGTATCGGTGCTTCCGTGAGCTTTTGCTTTAAGGCCTCGAAGGCCTCCTGTTGTTCGGTCCCCCACTTCCAGTGTTGCCCCTTTTCAGCAGGGTTGTGAGTGGTTGGCTGATCGTGGCGAAGTCGGGTACGAACCGTCGGTACCAAGATGCTATACCGAGGTATTGACGCACCTCTTTCGCGTTCCTTGGTGGTTTCAGGTCTTTGATGGCTGCAACTTTCTCGGGGTCGGTGTGAATTCCCCTGTCGCTTACTACGTGTCCTAGGTATCGGATTTCCTTCTTGAAAAATTCGCATTTCTCCGGATTTATTCTGAGGTTGGCGCGCTGCAGTCGTAGCATTACTTCTTTCAAGTTGCGAATGTGCTCCTCCAAGGTGGATCCTATGACGATTATGTCATCGAGGTATGCGAAAGCGTAGGGTTCCATCTCCGGTCCAATAACCTGATCTAGTGCTCTTTGAAATGTTGCAGGTGCGGAGTGTAGGCCGAACGGCATAACGCGCCACTGGAATAACCCGCGTCCTGGTACCGTGAAGCCTGTGTAGGGACGGCTCTGGGGCTCCAGGGGTATTTGCCAGTAGCCATTTTTCAAGTCCAAGCTGCTGATGTACTTCGCTCGTCGTAGCTTGTCCAGTATATGTTGTATTCTGGGTAAGGGGTATGCATCGGGTACGGATCGTGCGTTGAGCTGCCGATAGTCCACGCATAACCTCCACTTCCCGTTTTTCTTCTTAGCTAGCACGATCGCTGCGCTGTGTGGGCTACGGGACGGCTCTGGAGTAACTCGTCGACTTCGTTGTTGATGATGGTTTGCATAGTTGTGTTGCGTGGAAAGTAACGTTGCTTGATAGGGCGGTCGTCCGTCAGGATAATAACTGAAGCTGCATTACATTTAAGGAAAGCAGGATTGACCATAAATGTCAACAAAAGCAAGTTTTGTATAAAGGAAGTTAAATATCTGGGATATATTGTGGGCGACGGAACTATACGTACCGACCCCGAGAAGATTTCTGCCGTAATCCAATACCCAGTTCCAACAAATGTCAAGCAGGTTAGAAGATTCCTGGGAATGGCGGGTTGGTATCGCCAATTCGTGGACAACTTTGCTGCATTGACAAGTCCTCTCACTAATTTGTTAAAGAAGTCCAAAAGTTTTGAATGGAACGACGAGGCCCAACTAGCTTTCGAAACGCTGAAAGAAAAGCTCTGTACAGCACCAGTACTGGCTTGTGCAGACTACACAAAACCTTTCATTATCCAGTGTGATGCCAGTAAGCTAGGAGTTGGTGCGGTGTTGGTCCAAAAGAATGCCGACGATGTTGAGGTTCCTATAGCATATTTTTCGCAGAAGTTAAACAAAGCGCGAGTAACTATAGCGTAACAGAGCTCGAGTGTTTAGCAGCTCTGCTAAGTTTAAAGAAATTTAGAGCTTACGTCGAGGCGCAGGAGTTCACTATGATTACTGACCACGCTAGCTTGCAGTGGCTTATGCGACGAACTGACTTATCCAGCCGACTAGCGCGTTGGTCTCTCAAATTGCAAGGTTTTAAATTTAATATAGAACATAGGAAAGGCTCCCTTAATGTAGTGCCTGATTGTCTATCACGGCAAAATTTTGAGGAAGTAGCTGAAGTCCGTGAGATTGAGGTCCGTCCGTTAGTTGATTTCCAGTTGTCCGAATTTGTGTCCGATGATTATCAAACGTTGATAAGTCATGTCCGTCAAAATGAGAACCGCTTGCCTGATCTTCAGGTAATCGACAACCTGGTTTATAAAAGAACCGAACACCCCGATGGCAATCCTGAAAGGGAATCATTTAATTTGAAGCTTTGGATTCCCACATCTCTAGTTCCAGGGGTCAGCGAAAACGCGCACTGTCCACCAAATAAATGTCATGGTGGGATTGCCAAAACATTGGAGCGATTGCGAAACAATTTGTATTGGCCAAATATGACAGTTGATGTCAAGAACTACGTTAGCCGATGCGAAACATGTAAGCAAAGCAAATCACCCAATGTTACGCTAAGACCACCAATGTCCGCACAATACACGGTACAAAAACCGTTTCATAAATTGTATGTAGACTTTCTTGGACCTTACCCTAGATCCAAGCAAGGAAACATAGGAATATTCATTGTATTAGACCATTTGACAAAGATTCCCCTTTTAAAAACTGTTAAAAAGTTCAACACTTCAGTTGTATGCGACTTCCTCCAAGATAACGTCTTTAGTATTTTCGGAACTCCCGAAATTGTAATGAGTGACAATGGCAAGCAATTTAGATCCACGCAATTTAATACTTTATTGTCGGCCCGTGGGATAAGACATGTTTACACGGCCCTATATAGTCCCCAGGCCAATTCAAGTGAGCGTGTGAATCGCTCAATCATTGCAGGTGTAAGAGCTTACCTTAAAAAGGATCAATCACACTGGGACAGGAACATCTCTGAAATTGCTGAAGCACTTCGAAGTTCATATCACCAAACGATCGGTGTAACACCATATTTTGCATTGTTTGGACAGCAGATGATGTCCCATGCAAGTGATTATGAACTGTTAAGGAAGCTGAAGACCCTGGACGACACCGTACTGGAAAGAAGCGACAATCTTAAGCTAATACGAAGAAATATCAGCAAAAACATCACCAAAGCGTTTGAAAACTCGTTGAAACGCTACAATCTTCGTAACTTTGAGAAACGCTTTGAGATTGGTGATTTCGTTTTCCGTCGTAACTTTGTCTTAAGCGACGCCACAAAGAAATGTTCAGCAAAACTAGCCCCAAAATTTGTGAAGAGTAGAGTGCTTGCTATTAAGGGAAATTGTATGTACGAGTTGGAAGACAAAGATACAGGAAGAAAAGAAATCTATCACAGCAAAGCCATCCAAGACAGCAATTCGGTCCAACCGCGCCAACTCTCTAGGTGGGGGATGTGTACCGTAGTACAAAGCCGCAAAAATAATTTCATTTTTTTTTTACTTTCATTTATAGCTACTTTTTTTTTTTTTTTTGATTGATATAGTTTTATTTTCCTTGCCACCACTGTTCAGACTTCAAAACTTTAAGTAACACAGCTCATGTCAAAAACATATGTTTTGAACTGAGTTATCGACACATCTTGGAAACGCAAGGGTCTAATACCATTTCCTGAAAAAATCATCTTTCTTTTCCTGTGGAGATCTGAAAGAAGTAACATGGTTTGTAAAGTTGTCGCGGTGATATAAATTATTTTGGTGTTAGAAGTGAAGCAAAAGTCTAAAGTTAATTAAATAATTTAAATAGCGCGAGTGAGCATAATCATATTCGACCAACAAGGGGGATTCAAGGGGTTGTGTAGCGCAATATATAGCTTCTCCAACCCTATTGTCAACCTCACCTTCGAGCGGCGAATCCCGTTTCACTAACAGACGAGGCTCTGGCGAGCCCAAGCTCCTCATGGAACTTGGGGGTGGGGAGGGAGGGATGGCCTGAAGGTTCAATGTGGCCATATAAATCGTTCCCGAGATGGTCGGGCCAGCACCTTAATGGTGTTGTGTTACCGGAGCGTATCGGATCTGTATCCGACAAAGGACCATCACATCGATAATACTCCCCAAAGCCTTCGGGAGTAACCTAATCGCTACAACAACAACAACAACCAACAAAGACACTCAAAAGCAGTCGTCAACTTCGAGCCGGAGCCTTGATATTTAGTCTTTAAATTTTGCATCTATATACATGGTGAGTTTTCAAATAAGTTTATATACCCTACGTGCAAAGTTTCCCCTTTTTTTTAATGCTCTACCAGTTTAAATAAAACAAGTAAGGAAGGTTAAGTTCGGGTGTAACCGAACATTACATACTCAGTTGAGAGCTATGGTGACAACATAAGGGAAAATAACCATGTAGGAAAATGAACCGAGGGAAACCCTGGAATGTGTTTGTATGACATGTGTATCAAATGAAAGGCATTTAAGAGTATTTTATGAGGGAGTGGGCCATAGTTCTATAGGTGGACGCCATTTAGGGATATAGCCATAAAGGTGGATCAGGGTTGACTCTAGAATGCGTTTGTACGATATGGGTATCAAATGAAAGGTATTAATGAGTATTTTAAAAGGGCGTGGACCTAATTTCTATAGATGGACGCCTTTTCGAGATATCGCCGTAAAGATGGACCAGGGGTGACTCTAGAATGCGTTTGTACGATATGGGTATCAAATGAAAGGTGTTAATGATCATTTTAAAAGGGAGTGGGCCTTAGTTCTATAGGTGGACGCCGTTTCGAGATATCGCCATAAAGGTGGGCCAGGGGTGACTCTAGAATTCGTTTGTGCAATATGGGTATCAAACGAAAGGTATTAATGAGTATTTTTAAAAGGGAGTGGGCCTTCGTTCTATAGGTGTTCGCCTTTTCGAGATATCGCCATAAAGGTGGGCCAGGGGTGACTTTAGAATTTGTTTGTATGATATGGGTATCAAATGAAAGGTGTTAATGATTATTTTAAAAGCGCGTGGGGCTTAGTTCTATAGGTGGACCCCTTTTCGAGATATCGCCATAAAGGTGGACCGGGTGTGACTCTAGAATGCGTTTGTACGATATGGGTATCAAAGGAAAGGTATTTTAAGAGGGAGTGGGCCTTAGTTCTATAGGTGGACGCCCTTTCGAGATATCGCCATAAAGATGGAACAGGTGTGACTCTAGAATGCGTTTGTACGATATGGGTATCAAATGAAAGGTGTTAATGAGTATTTTAAAAGGGAGTAATCCTTAGTTCCATAGGTGGACGCCATTTCGAGATATCGCCATAAAGGTGGGCCAGGGGTGACTCTAGAATTCGTTTGTGCAATATGGGTATCAAACGAAAAGAGTTCATGAGTATTTTAAGAGGGAGTGGGCCTTTCTGGACCAGGGGTGACTCTAGACTTTGTTTGTACGATATGGGTATCAAATGAAAGGTGTTAATGAGTATTTTTAAAAGGGAGTGGGCCTTCGTTCTACAGGTGTTCGCCTTTTCGAAATATCGCCATAAAGGTGGACCAGGGGTGACTCTAGAATGAGTTTGTACGATATGGGTATCAAATTAAAGGTATTAATGAGAGTTTTAAAAGGGAGTGGTGGTAGTTGTGTATGTGAAGGCGTTTTCCAGATATCGACCAAAATGTGGACCAGGGTGACCCAGAACATCATCTGTTGGATACCGCTAATTTATTTATATATGTAATACCTGCCAAGATTTTAAGGGTTTTTTATTTCGCCCTGCAGAACTTTTCATTTTCTTCTACTTAATATGGTAGGTGTCACAACCATTTTATAAAGTTTTTTCTAAAGTTATATTTCGCGTCAATAAAACAATCCAATTAATTTACCATGTTTCATCCCTTTTTTCGTATTTGGTATAGAATTATGGCATTTTTTTCAATTTTCGTAATTTTCGATATCGAAAAAGTGGGCGTGGTCATTGTTGGATTTCGTTCATTTTTCATACTAAGATAAAGTGAGTTCAGATAAGTACGTGAACTGAGTTTAGTAAAGATATATCGATTTTTGCTCAAGTTATCGTGTTAACGGCCATGCGGAAGGACAGACGGACGACTGTGTATAAAAACTGGGCGTGGGATAAACCGATTTCGCCCATTTTCACAGAAAACAGTTAACGCCATAAAATCTATGCCCCTACCAAATCTCAAAAGGATTGGTTAATTTTTGTTCGACTTATGGCGTTAAAAGTATCCTAGACAAATTAAATGAAAAAGGGCGGAGCCACGCCCATTTTTAAATTTTCTTTTATTTTTGTATTTTGTTGCACCATATCATTACTGGAGTTGAATCTTGACATAATTTACTTATATACTGTAAAGATATTAAATTTTTTGTTAAAATTTTACTTTAAAAAAATTTTTTTTTAAAAGTGGGCGTGGTCCTTCTTCGATTTTGCTAATTTTTTATTAAGCGTACATATAGTAATAAGAGTAACGTTCCTGCCAAATTTCATCATGATATCTTCAACGACTGCCAAATTACAGCTTGCAAAATTTTAAATTACCTTCTTTTAAAAGTGGGCGGTGCCACGCCCATTGTCCAAAATTTTACTAATTTTCTATTTTGCGTCATAAGTTCAACTCATCTACCAAGTTTCGTCGCTTTATCGGTCTTTTGTAATGAATTATCGCACTTTTTCGGTTTTTCGAAATTTTCGATATCGAAAAAGTGGGCGTGGTTATAGTCCGATATCGTTCATTATAAAATAGCGATCTGAGATGTGTGCTCAGGAACCTACATACCAAATTTCATCAAGATACCTCAAAATTTACTCAAGTTATCGTGTTAACGGACGGACGGACGGACGGACATGGCTCAATCAAATTTTTTTTCGATCCTGATTATTTTGATATATGGAAGTCTATATCTATCTCGATTCCTTTATATATGTACAACCAACCGTTATCCAATCAAACTTAATATACTCTGTGAGCTCTGCTCAACTGAGTATAAATATAAAAGCTGCGGTATTTTATTTATTTTACCAGATTTCTTTCGAGAATTCCCCGCAGAAAAGTTGTATCATATGCATGTGGGTTGCTTATGCGAACCACAAGCAACCCTCTCCCTCATCTCCCTGCATTTCGCCATCAAAACATAATTCTACTAAAACGCTGCAAAAGTTGCTGAGATCCGCCTAGGGTCACTTTTGACCTATCTCCAAGTCCAACTTGATCCCATTTATATTTAAACCCACTGTGGAAAACAAAAAAAAAGTTAAATTTAAAATATCCATTAAATCTCATAATCATTTTTCATATAATAATTATCAACGTGAATATGTAATGTAACTAGCAATCGCTCATCAACGTATGCCTATGTTGTTGTTCGTGTACAGCAGCCTCTCAAACATACGACAAATTTATATTGTAAGGAATGAGAATGATTGAACATGTTTGGGAGAGAGTTGTATGACGTCGTTTGAACCCAAATTGTAGCTTAAATAATTTTTTGTTGCGATCTCTCTTAAGCATTTTGTATGAATTCGGATGGTTACCGTCATTCGCAAATTTATTATAGATGGGTAATTTATATTTAAAAGAATATTTGAATGCTTACGATATTCCTAATGCAGCAACTGCAAGCGTGAAGGCCTTCGATGCTACGTAGCAATGCAATATATATATATATATATATATATATATTTATTTATATATATAATATATACCTATATCTAATTTTTTTGATGCCCCTAAATATTCAAGCACACCACGTACATAGGCATATCTAGTTAGTCTAGATTTTATTAATGTTACTTAAATACATATTTTTCATAAAACATATTTATTTTGTTGTTGTTGTACATACATATTGTATGTACATAAGCATGTGCGGATATACGAATGCAATTCCAACTTAAGTGAAATTCGATGATTTTTAATGATAAATATTTTTTTTTTGTTAAGTGAGTTTTTTTGCATCTACACACATACATATTTATTACATACATATGTATAAAGCTTTTTATTGAATTTGAAGTTAAAGAAAAAAAAGGCGAGTATGCTTTTAGGAATCATTATAGTTCTGCCACCTCATACTTTTTGTTGTATTTTTATGAAATAATAGGCAAACTAAGCTAAGATCCTTAATATTGTAATGGATTGATTTTGATAAAATAGTAACTGTTAAAATGGGTAGATAATTTGTGTTTGCTTTGGTTTGAGACACAGGAGTTAGTGGTAATGTATCGGGGCCTCAACAACATATATGAGGCCAATGGTAGGGTGGGTAGAGAGGCAGCCACCAAACGTTGCAAAAATGAGCTGCCATGCATAAAGGTGAGTATACGGTGGGTCATATGGCTGAAGTGTGGTATGCAAGTGCGTTTGTTGTTTTTTTTTTAGTTTTTTATGCTAGTGTATCCCAGTGTACAAAACAAATTATTCTGTTTGACCATTGACTGGGGAGAGTCGTGCTGTGCAGTGATCATGTTAAGGCATCTACGAAGCTGAAGCTCCGGGCCTGAACGCCAGTGCACACGTCGTGGTCATTGCACCTTGTCACAGGCACTGCTGCTCGTTTGTTCTTCAATGTGCCTGTTGCACACTCAATCAATGGATATCATAACAAGCGCGGGAATAGTAAGACCCACTATAGGCGTTGAGTGAGGTTAGGGGGGTGGTCAACATGTGTTCTTACCACATGACCAAGTAATCCGGATGAAATAAATTATTTCTAATTTTTAAGCTATTTTTACACAGGACAATCCAAATTCGAATGAATGCATAGTATTATGACTATGCTAATTTCACAGTTCAACTTCTATTTTTAATTCTTTTCTTTTCCCATAAAACCTACCTATTTTTGTCCTTTGGAAATTTTTTTTCTTTAAGTTGCTAATAATTTACATGCATCAACTTCTTTCTCTTCCATTTGCAAGTTGAGATATATATATATGTATTCTTAAGTAAATATATATGTCAAATCTTGCATTGAAATAGTTATGTATAATCACATAATTAATAAAAATGTTCTTTTAAGTAGATATTAAAATCTTAAGATTATGGCTTATCTTGAGATCCAGTATTTGGTTTTCTTTGCTTTAAATATTTCCCAGATCCATTTGGCAGAGGGCAAATGAAATTCGAAACTGTCACGTGGCAGTACCGCCAATAAGCCAGCGCTTCGTACGTCTTGCAATTGGGATTTAATATTGGTATTACTTTCGGAAAATTAGTTGGAGGAACCTAGGAAAAATTTAGGAAATTCATGAAAATAATTCCTAAGGGCACTCGCGAACTAATTAAACACTAGTAAAATTAAATAAATATAAAAAAATTTACACCGAATTCTTACCACGAGTCTGGGTTTGTTTTCTTTTTGCTTTATAATCCCACGATGAGGTAAGCTGATCCTATATACATATGATATTGGATTGCACAAATTAAACTTTTGCACTTACAAAAAACATTTTAAGAAAACTTCTGCACTTACAAAAACTTTTTGAAGGAAACTTCTGCACTGCTTGGCTGGTCGATGTTGAAAGGAAGAACTATTTTCGACGTCAAATTAACCCAAGCACGCGTATTAACATTATCGATATATATATATATTTTTTCGTTTTTATCGGAAACCATATGATGCGAAATTCGATGTTTATATAATACTCTAACGACAGTCATGGCCATATAAAAATCTGAGATTTAAAATTTAAATGTTTAAGAAATTTGAAATGAGGAGAGGCTAACTTTGGTAATTTTCATATTGGAATTAATGTACGGTCGTACACACCCCACTCATGCTCTCGAATTTCCGGAGCTCTTTTGCCAGAAAACCGCGCACTCGCTCCGCCTCATCCTCATCGTAGGTCCCGTTGATCCTATCATCAATGTTGTTGTGCTTGTGGTTACTACTGCTCGGTGGTGTTACTCTCTGAATGCTTCCTGACGTGGCTCCAGGGGTGTCGTACCTGGCGTTACTCGTTCTCGCTGGTGTTATATTCTGAATAGTCCCAGGGGTGTCGTACCTGGCGTTCCTCGTATTCGTTCTCGCTGGTGTTATACTCTGAATAGTTCCAGGGGTGTTACTCGTTCTCGCTGGTGTTATACTCTCAATAGTCCAAGGGGTGTCGTACCTGGCGTTACTCGTTCTCGCTGGTGTTATACTCTGGATAGTCCCAGGGGTGTTGTGCCTGGCGTTCCTCGTTTTCGCTGGTGTTATATTCTGAATAGTTTCTGACGTGGCTCCAGGATGCGGTGTGTGCTGAGCAAGGGGTCTGGTTAGCACGAGGTGGCCGTCTCCACATGATATGGTGGCTCCCATGCTACCTAGCGTATCCAGGCCCAGTATGATGTCGTCGGTCGCCCCGAGCATGACGTGTAAAACTGTATGGAGTGACGCTTCTCCGAGGCGTACCTCAGTCCTTATGGCGTCGAAGATTGTGGTGCTAGTCCCGTTTGTCATCGTTATTTTGATGGCCACTCTCACCATTTCTCCGTTTCCAGAGTTTACTACACGTTCTGCAAGGCTGCTCGAAACGAAGCTTCTCGATGCCCCTGTGTCGATGACCGCCTCGGCTGATTCCGCGCCGAGCCTGGCTAAAGCGTAAAGGCGCCCATGCTCTTGGTACATTACCACTGACGATTCGGAGTTAGGTTCTTTGGGCTCACTGCGCCTTGTTCTTCGTGAAGCCCTCTGTCGGTTCCCTGTCGTCGACGGCAGCATTCTATTGTGCGTATATCACTGCGGCCACACTCCCAGCAAAAAATTTTCCGTGGGTTTCGGCATCTATTGGCGTAGTGTCCTTGTTCGCCGCACCTCCTGCATACGTTGTTGGGGTCGAACCACTGATTGCCGGGAGGCGTTTGGTGCGGATGTTCGGTGGTGGTGGTGGTGGTGATACCAGGGTCGTGTCACTTGCGATGTGTCGCGTAACTTCGCGGTGGTGCCCGCCTGAGGGTTGGTCTTCGATAGTCCTCACGTATGCTCTCGTATTCCTCAGCAAGGGTTAAGAGTTCCGCGAGATTGGTGAAGTCCCTCCGACGGATGTAAAGTTGGTAATCGGGGTGGCTGTTACGGAAGATTCGTTCCAACCGCTGTTCGCTGGTGTATCCTGCGTGTCTCATCAAGCTCTGTATCGCTAGCACGTAGTCCTTATACTTCTCCTTGTTATGCTGCCTCCGTTGGTGTATGTCGTCCTCGAGACGCTCGAATTACCTGACTGATTGGAAGAAACGTAAAAAATCCTGTTTGAAGCTTGACCACCTTTCCCAGTGTGCATTGTTATTGCGATACCATTGTAGCGCGGGGCCGCCTAGTAGCTCGGGCATGGTTTTTGGTAGGAGGTCCACGTTTAGCGCGTACAACTCGGCTAACTCCTCTAGCCGTTCGATGAACGCTAACGGGTCCCGCCCACCTTCATATTTTACCGAACACTTTATTACCTGGTCGATGATGGGTGCGAATATAACGGTCGGTGCCTGAGATGAACCGTTGGATGGTACCGCTTTTCCTGACGATAAGTACTGTTGTGGGGTGCTGTACTCCTGGGAGGGAACGCGAACTGGTCTTGCTCTGCTGGTCTATCGGCGATGTTCATGGTGCCCCCTCCGTTCGATGGAATCGGTGTCTTAACCTCATTTAAATCACTCGTGTCTGTAGTTTCCTTATAAGCGGCTTCTAGGGATAAACATTTTTCGCGTACTTCCGAGTCCACGTTTGCTCTCGAAGCCAGTGCTGCTATGCGCTTTCGGATTTCTCGTGGGGTGCCAGTCTGCTCAATACCCAATTCTGTGTGATGGATATCAGTTGCTCCTTGGAAATGTTGTCTAACCCCATGGTATCAATCTGGTCGGGCATTTTATGGTTAGGTTTCTAGCCAGGAATGTTCCTTCTGACTTTGGACGATTTGCAGGGTCCCTGCTCGGGCGCTAATTGTAACGAAGCTTTTTTCCTGCCCGGTGCTTCTTCAATAAGTGCTTGGGGTATACTCGCCGTGTCCAAGGTTCACTTACAATAAATTTGTAGTTCGGGACACCTTGCAAATCGTTTTCATATAAAATTCACTTTATTTCTTTAACTCTATATATTTTGTAACTATAATGAAAATAATGTAATAAAAGAATGGTGTATGTGTATTCTTCACTTCGCTTTGTGCTTGCTCTATGGTTAGTGGTGGGCTAACGGTCCTCGTGTCACGTTAGGATCGTCCCGTTATGACGCCTTGCTGGTCGTTGCCTGGGTGTGTGTAAATGTATTTCTCTGACGCCCTGCGTCGGCGTTTCTCTCGTACGGCTAGAGACTGCGCTGTCTCTGCTGCGGCTTATGTCGGTGCGTCTGCGTGCGTGTGTGTAACTCTACTATGGTTAACGTCTTGTATTTGCGTAACTCTGCTGCGGTCAATGTAGTATGCTTGCGTAGCGCTGTTGCGGCCAGGGTCGTAGGATAGCGTGACTCTGCTGTTGCCCACGTGGTATGTTTGCGTAGTGCCGTTGCAGCCAGCGTAGTGTGTTTGCGTAGCGTTGTTGCGGCTAGCGTCGTATGTTAGCGTAGTGCGGTTGCGTAGCGCTGTTGCGGCCAGCGTCGTAGGTTATCGTGACTCTGCTGTGGCCAACCTAGTATCTTTGCGCAGTGCTTTTGCGGCCAACGTTGTATGTTAGTGGAGCGCTGTAGCGGCCAGTGTTGTATGTTGGCGTGACTCTGCTGTGGCCAACGTCGTATGCTTGCGTAAGGCTGCTGTGGCGCGGTCACCGTCGGCGCAGGCGGGCGGACGTCACCTGTGCGCGGGTGCGCGTCACTGTGGCAGAGCCGTTGCTTACGAAGTCTCAAGCGGTGTTTGGTGGTATAACCGACACATACACCACTTGAGGCCATGCAACGATCCTATGAAACGATCTCTCCAGATGGTACAACCGATACCTTCGAGATGCGCTCCACTGGTAGCTCCGGTCTGCTGTGGCGCGGTCACCGTCGGCACAGGCGGGCGGAAGTCACCTGTTCGCGGGTGCGCGTTACTGTGGTAGGGCCGTTGCTTACGAAGTCTCAAGCGGTGTTTGGTGGTATAACCGACACATTCACCACTTGATGCCACGACTCACTCCTATGAAACGATCTCTCCGGATTGTATAACCGATACCTTCGAGGGACGCTCCACTGGTAGCTCTGGTCACGACCACAGCTCCGTGCTAACTAACTGCTGTGTCGTTTTGTGTGGGCCAAATTAATGGTGTTTTATTTGGTCCTCACACACTTCTCAACAACAAATTACAAATCCATATGCAAATGTTACTCAAAATGAAATTACAAATCCATATGCAAATGTTAGGTTAGGTTAGGTTGCAAGGGCTGAGCTGGACACTATGGTTACAGCTCACTACTTAGGCCACCAGTGGGCCCATTCTAATACAATATACGGTCTCAAAGAGGACCCCTACCCTGCCTAAAGCGGGTCTAACCACCTCGTGGAAATTATAAATTTTGCTAGAGTATTTACTTCATAGCTAGAGACCTCAGCGGGGTCATGTAGAAAAGATTTACCAAGGATGGCCAACCTACGCCTACTAAGCGCTGGACAATGACAGAGAAGGTGCTGGACACTCTCTTCCTCTTCTGTACATCTGCAGCTGCGACAATAGTCGAAGGTCGTTACCCCCATTCTACCACCATGCGTGCCTATTAAGCAATGCCCTGTTAGAACCCTTATCAGGGACGATAGAACTGATTTGTTTAAAATCAGAAGCGCTTCTGTGCGCCCCTTGTCATATGAGGGCCAGGTTTGCCTGGATGTCTCACACGATGATATGGCTGACCATAGTCCATTTGCGATTCTTATAGTGCTTGTGTTCACACGAAGCCTGAAGGTGGCCATGGGTATGCCTACCGAATCATTTCCCAGAAGGATATGGTCGGTGGTGCCTCTTTTGGCCAGCTCGTCTGCTCTGCAATTGCCTTCAATATCCCTGTGCCCAGGTACCCATTGGGAGATTCACCCTTGGAACGTAGGGAAAAAGGTAGGATTCACCCTCACTCATGTCTGCCTGGGGGGGTTAAAGCAAATTTTTGTTAATTTCGCGCAGGTGGCATAGCGAAATAATCCAATGGTGTGGGAAAATTCCCAATAACGGCAACCGCCATGGCGTAACTATACAAGGTGACAGCTGACTTGTAGTTTTATACGATTTGACACATTAACTTTCAGCGCAGTACGATTTTGACATTAGTCCATCGGTCCACAAAAACAAAGTATATGGAACTTTTAATGATGGCTGCAGGAATGTCACAGCGACCACCACCTCGTATGGCTCCAACATGGCAACTACAGTTAAATCATGCGATTTAACGCCGCCGTTCCACTGCGCAACGCAATAATGGTGCAATTTTGTTTTAACATGTGACGGCGTGGGACGGCCATTTGTAGAAATCATTCGCGAAATTGCAATCGTTGGCGCCGGTATGTTCCACCAAGTGAATTTTTCAATGTGTGTGGTATTGAAAAAAAAGAGAAATAAAAAGTGCGTTTTTGTTAAAATTAAAGCCAATAAATTGGTAAGTTTAGACCATTATTAGTTTTAACTAATTTTGTTGCAAACCGGGAAGTAAAAAACATGGTAATAATAAGCCTAATTCGTGGTCCTAAAAGTCGCTCAAGGGTCTATTGGCGGAAGTATTGAAATTAAACGCACATAACGGCTAAAAATATATATTCATTCATATTAAGCTTGCTCCAAGAAATCTTTTAAAAGCTTGCTAAATTTTGGATCTACCGACTTAACGTTGTTAAAGCAAGAAGAGATTTCACTAACGTTCTTCGACCAAGCATAAAAATAACCAGTGCAAAGAGGCTCCTCTTCTTTTGGGTACAGTTTTGCCTATATTCTTTGGTCATATGCCCCATATACTCAGCTGCGCCGTTATCTATCTATTTTTCTAACTATCAATATTATAATTTTATTTATGAACCAATTTTAATTACCATTTTTTTCAGTGCTATTTATTTTTGAATACATTTTTGCTGTCAAATTGCAAGTGTAAAATTTTTGTATCTTACACAAGTGCCTCGGCTTCATACGGAAACGCTTTTCTTGGCACTGTCATAAGAAATTCGAGCATTTTGATACGACTCAAAATTATATGTGAGGGAATATGCGAGCGCATGAAAACTTTTTTTTTATTAAAGTATGAATTTGTATCTGCGTATATGATTCGGAGCAAAACAAAACAAACGTGCTACAAGTGCATAGGGGTTGAGCAGCCCTGTTCTTAACGAAAACGGATTATGACCAAATTGCCAACTAAAGCAATATATAATCCATGTAATATGTTGTACGTTTTTATCGCTTATAAAACATTAACAGCATTCTTTCTTATTTCATAGCTCCACCATCACCATACCACGCACTACCACCACCGACAGCACAACACCGCGCCCAGTCCCAAGGCCACAACAGCAATTGCGTCCTGGCCTTCCACAACCTAGGCGTAGTCACCCGTCACTTACCCCTAGAGTGGCGGCGTCACCCCTCATGCACTTCAGAATTCTGCAGTTAAACTGTAATGGACTAACTGGGAAGATTACGGAGATAGTCGATTTCATGAAGCGGCACAACATCCGCATTGCTGCGATTCAAGAACCAAACTCACAGCAAGATCTGCATTACAGACCTGCTCTGGGTATAATGTCCACAGGAAAGACCGCGAGAGCGGAAATGGAGGCGGCCTCGCGTTTATTATACACCACTCTGTGCAATATTATATATTTGATCCTGGCATCGACCGCAGGTCAGGCGATGCAAATCTAGAAATCATCAACATCTACATTCCTTCTGTCACCTGTTGCCCCAGTGGATACCGCCCTAATATGGAGGCCTTACTCACTGGCAACAATCGCATTATCTTAGGCGATTTCAATGCCCATCACGACCTATGGCATTCAAACTTGCGGGCGGACAGTAGGGGTGAGATGTTGGCGGATCAAATAGAAGAAACGACGTTCTGCACAATAAACGAAGACGCCCCCACACGTATGGTAGGAAGCTGTCATAGCTCGCCAGATATCTCAATCGTGAGCGCAGAACTCGTAAACTGCGTCAACTGGCAGCCGATGGTAACATTGGCATCCGACCACCTGCCCATACTTATTTCGTTCGAGCGTACCGCCGACTTCATCGTCACCGAAAAACGCACTTTCATAAACTTCAAAAAAGGAAAGTGGCAAGAATATAAATCTGCAACAGACAGCAGCTTTGCTGCCCTCCCTATCCCGACTGGTGCCCGCCAAGGGGAGCGTGCCTTCCGTAAGGTCATTGAATCCGCCTCGGCACATTTCATTCCCGCCGGGAGAATTCCCGAAATCCGGCCCACTTCCCGGCGGAGTCCGCGAGCTTAGCGAGGGAACGCGACCTTATAAGACAGCTTGATCCAGGCGACCCCCAAATAAGGGATATAAACCAACGCATCAGATTGCTTGTGGACGAACACAAGCGGGCGAAATGGGAAGAGCACCTAAGAGGTTGTATGTAACCTCTCTACCGGTGTAGGTAAACTTTGGTCCACCGTAAAGTCCCTATCGAATCCGACTAAGCACAAAGACAAAGTTTCCATCGCCTTTGGCGATAAGGTGCTGTCGGATGCGAAAAAATGCGCGAGCGCTTTCTGCCGACAATATATAATGCATCCTACGGTTGACAAAGATAGACGGAGAGCCAATAGACACGCACATAAACACAAATTCAGCGCGTCACCAGTCACCATCACCGCTAGAGAGGTTGAGGACGCCATTGGTTGCGCTAAACCATCCAAAGCAGTGGGCCCAGACGGCATAGCCATGCCGATGCTTAAAAACCTAGGGAAAGAGGGTTTCAAATATTTAGCGCATGCCTCCAACCTGTCTCTTTCCACCTTTGTCATACCCGAGAAATGGAAAATGGCCAAGGTGGTCCGGCTACTAAAGCCTGGGAAACCAGCTAACATAGGTGAGTCATATCGTCCGATATCTCTCCTATCGCCAGTGGCAAAGACGCTTGAAGCCATTGTGCTCCCTTATTTCCAAGCACATTTGCAGCTAGCCCCTCATCAGCATGGCTTCAGAAAACTCCATAGCACTACCTCCGCGCTAAATGTCATTAGCACCCAGATAAATTGCGGTTTGAATCAATACCCCCACCATAGAACAGTACTCGTAGCGCTAGACCTATCAAAAGCCTTTGATACGGTCAGCCATGGCTCGTTACTGCAAGACCTGGAAGGGTCTAACCTTCCCCCATGTCTTAAAACGTGGACCGCAAATTATCTGGGTGGTCGGCAGGCATCGGTGCAATTCAGAAACGAAACATCAAAACCAAGGAGAATTAAACAGGGGGTGCCACAGGGTGGTGTCCTATCCCCACTTTTGTTTAATTTCTACATATCTAAGCTACCTTCACCACCGGAAGGAGTCACAATCGTTTCCTACGCCGATGACTGCACAATAATGGCCACAGGCCCAGGCCCAGAGATCGATGAGCTATGCAATCAAATAAACGGCTATCTCCCTGATCTCTCCAGTTTTTTCGCCTCGCGAAACCTGGCATTGTCACCGGCTAAATCTTCCGCGACCTTATTTACAACATGGAGGCCCCAAATGTCGACCATATTGAACATCCACGTCGATGGCACTACGCTACCGACTGTCCTACACCCCAAAATCTTGGGTGTGACGTTTGATCAGGATCTAAATTTTGGTGCGCACGCAACCGCAATTGTTCCGAGAATTCAGAGCCGTAATCAAATCCCTTGCTGGCAGTACCTGGGGAAAAGATAAAGAAACGCTCATGACCACATACAAAGCAATTAGTCAGCCGATTACGTGCTACGCGTCACCCATATGGTCGCCAAGCCTAAAAACTACACACTGGAAGAAACTACAGGCCTGCCAAAATACTGCTCTCAGAATCGCCACGGGCTGTCTTCGTATGTCCCCAGAACACCATCTGCATAATGAGGCGAGAATACTCCCCATCAGGGAGAGAAATGAGATGCTGACCAAACAGTTTCTGTGGAATACCCAGAAACCTGGGCATCCCAACAGACATCTGATTGACGAACCAGCACCGCCTAGGGGCCTAAGGAGTCATCTCCGTAAGCATTTTGAGGAAATACGGCACCTGAGAACCCAGCCGTATGAAGCGAAAAAACACAAGCAGGTCCTTGGTGAACTCCATAGACAGGCGCCGGACCTTTATGTCGGGAATTGCCCGGTGAATCCAGTACTTGAAGAAAAATATCCAGAACTCGCGGAAGAGGAACGCATACTCCCCAGGGAAACGCGTGTCACTCTTGCTCAACTTCGTTCTGGATACTGTAACAGGTTAAACTCTTACCTATCCAGAATCAACCCCGACATACAAAATGTATGCCCCGCTTGCAATGTGTCCCCACATGACACCAACCATCTCTTTAATTGTAATGTGGAACCAACGCCTCTAACACCCCTTTCCTTATGGTCCACCCCTGTTGAAACGGCAAGTTTCCTTTGACTCCCGTTAGAGGATATTGATGACAATTTGTGATCGGTCGCGGCTATTAGGTGGGGCGAGCATTGCTACAACAACAACAACCACCTACAAACGTATACCCCAACCGAGCGTGAACATCATCAGCGCGCCGCACCATGCAACAGGAGAACAGTGTCATAAAAAAGGCAGAGGCCCATCTAAACGGCCTCCTGCACACCACCAACAGTGACAAATAAAAGGCAGAGGCCCTTCGAAACGGCCTCCTGCAACCACAACAGTGTCATAAAAAAGGCAGCGGCCCATCTAAACGACCTTCTGCAAAACCAACAGTGACAAATAAAAGGCAGAGGCCCATCTTAACGGCCTCCTGCAGCATCGGCAGTGACAATTAAAAGGCAGAGGCCCACCTAAACGGCCTCCTGCACCACCTACAGTGACAAATAAAAGGCAGAGGCCCATCTAACGGCCTCCTGCAGCATCGGCAGTAACAACTAAAAGGCAGAGGCCAACCTAAACGGCCTCTTGCAGCATCGGCAATGACAATTAAAAGGCAGAGGCCCATCTAAACGGCCTTCTGCAAAACCAACAGTGACTAATAAAAGGCAGAGGCCCACCTAAACGGCATCCTGCACCATCTACAGTGACAATTAAAAGGCAGAGGCCCACCTAAACGACCTCCTGCAACCACAACAGTGTCATAAAAAAGGCAGAGGCCCATCTAAACGGCATCCTGCAAAACCAACAGTGACAAATAAAAGGAAGAGGCCCACCTAAACGGTCTCCTGCACCCCCCACAGTGACAATTAAAAGGCGGGGGCCCACCTAAACGGCCTCCTGCAACCACAACAGTGTCATAAAAAAGGCAGAGGCCCATCTAAACGGCATCCTGCAAAACCAACAGTGACAAATAAAAGGAAGAGGCCCACCTAAACGGCCTCCTGCACCCCCCACAGTGACAATTAAAAGGCGGGGGCCCACCTAAACGGCCTCCTGCAACCACAACGGTGTCATAAAAAAGACAGAGGCCCATCTAAACGGCCTCCTGCAAAACCAACAGTGACAAATAAAAGGCAGAGGCCCACCTAAACGGCCTCCTGCACCCCCCACAGTGACAAATAAAAGGCAGAGGCCCACCTAAACGGCCTCCTGCACCACCTACAGTGACAATTTAAAGGAAGAGGCCCATCTTAACGGCCTCCTGCAGCATCGGCAGTGACAATTAAAAGGCAGAGGCCCACCTAAACGGCCACTAAAACCACAACGGTGTCATAAAAGAGACAGAGACCCATCTAAACGGCCTCCTGCAAAACCAACAGTGACAAATAAAAGGCAGAGGCCCACCTAAACGGCCTCCTGCACCACCTACAGTGACAAATAAAAGGCAGAGGCCCATCTAACGGCCTCCTGCAGCATCGGCAGTAACAACTAAAAGGCAGAGGCCCACCTAAACGGCCTCCTGCAAAACCAACAGTGACAAATAAAAGGCAGAGGCCCACCTTAACGGCCTCCTGCACCACCTACAGTGACAATTAAAAGGCAGAGGCCCACCTAAACGGCCTCCTGCAACCACAACAGTGTCATAAAAAAGGCAGAGGCCCATCTAAACGGCCTCCTGCACCCCCCACAGTGACAATTAAAAGGCAGGGGCCCACCTAAACGGCCTCCTGCAACCACAACAGTGTCATAAAAAAGGCAGAAGCCCATCTAAACGGCCTCCTGCAAAACCAGCAGTGACAAATAAAAGGCAGAGGCCCACATAAACGGCCTCCTGCAAAACCAACAGTGACAAATAAAAGGCAGAGGCCCACCTAAACGGCCTCCTGCACCACCTACAGTGACAAATAAAAGGCAGAGGCCCATCTAACGGCCTCCTGCAAAACCAACAGTGGCATATAAAAAGCAGAGGCCCACCTAAACGGCCTCCTGCACCACCTACAGTGACAAATAAAAGGCAGAGGCCCATCTAACGGCCTCCTGTAGCATCGGCAGTAACAACTAAAAGGCAGAGGCCCACCTAAACGGCCTCCTGCAAAACCAACAGTGACAAATAAAAGGCAGAGGCCCACCTAAACGGCCTACTGCACCACCTAAAGTGACAATTAAAAGGCAGAGGCCCATCCAAACGGCCTCCTGCGCATCGGCAGTGACAACTAAAAGGCAGAGGCCCACCTAAACGGCCTCATGCAGCATCGGCAGTGACATCATAAGGCAGAGGCCCACCTGAACGGCCTCCTGCAGCATCGGCAATGACATTATAAGAGCCCCCCCAAACGCCCTCCTGCACCACCGGCTCAGACAACGAGAACACCATATAATGGGTGAGTTCGTTCCATAATACGGACGATTTAGAAATCTGAATTTTTTCCCTTTGAATTTAAATTTATAATTGAATTTAAACATATTTAAGCCATTAAGCTGTCTTAGGATGACATTATAGAAGAAAAACGTTTTCATTAAGTTAATATCCAAATATGTAATAAGAATTACGCCTAATTGTATGTTACATTAAACGCAAAACTTGAGGCGTGTTTAATTGCTGCTCGCATTCATCATATGCGCTAATTTTTTTTCTAAGGCTTAGGTTAGAATTTGTAAGTAAATTTTGCGGTTGGCAGCAACAAACAAAATTTACTTCATTAATATTTCGGCTTTGATTGTATTTGCTTAATAAAATGTAATTAATAAATGTAATTAAAATACATATCTATGCATAGTTGCTAGTAGAATCAACTCACCCATACTTTATCATGCACTTGCGTATATACATAGGCATAGACATACATTCACCTTTTAAATATGCTTATTCTCAAGTATACAACTACTTAAAATGTGTGTGCATATGTATCAGCAACACAACATACGCACATGTATACACAGAAATTCAAACTATTTTTTTTTTAATTTGTAAGTAAATTTTGCGGCTGACAGTAACCAAACAAAATTTACTTCATTAATATTTCGGTTTTGATGGCATTTGTTTAATAAAATTCAATTCAAAAATTGCTTTAGCATATTTTATAAACATACATACATATTTATAGCTGCTAGTAGAATAAAACCACACAATACCATACGATGCACTTACGTACGCTTCCCAAGGCAGTCGGTTCTATGTACCGGAGCGACTCGGGATTTTTCCCGACCAAGGACTGTCATTTCAGTGTGACCCCATTTAATTTGTTTCGTCCCTCCCACAAGTTGTCATCCTCCCAGCAGCTCCTTGCAGCAGACTGCTCCATACTCTCTTAATCCGGGAAGGCATCGAATCCAATCCGGGTCCGTCTCCTGACCCCGGTCCTGAGAAGTGGTTTTGCTGCATCTGCCGGAAAAGAATCTTTTTAGGACGGTCATACTCTGTTCAGTGTGTCTCGTGCAAGGGATGGTTGCATCGGACAGGTGGTTCTGGGCTTGATCCCAAAACCCGACGTCCACGTAACTTTTATAAATCTTTTGTGGCTCCTTGCTGTTCACGCCCAAGGGCGTCCCGTAGTCTACGCCTAAGCGCCCCCACTACCTTCCAGCAGCCCCGCTGCTCAGCAAGCCACAACAAGTACCCGCTGCTGCTCGCGCCCACGGCGCCAACAACTCAAACAGCTGATTCCACTCATAACTACTACCTTCGTAGTAGAGTTGGTAGCAATGCTAAGCATCAGCCCCTGCCCCCGGCTTCCCCCCCCCCCCTTTTTCCGACAGCAATCGTGCAGGTCAGGGAAACAGACTCTTAGTCCCTACCTCCGTTTTCACCGTCTGCCAGGACAGAATATATAGGTTTGCGACATCCGCCCAATGCAGGTCCTGCCTTGGGTGGTGCCACTTTCCTAGATGTTCTGATCTCCGCGACGGCAACCCCCCGACGGGTTTCATCGCGCCATGTTGCCAGGTCGCAAACCCAAATCATCCGGGTACCCCAATGCTTGCCCAAGGACGCCCAGTCCCAGGGCCACAACAGCAATTGCGTCCTAGCCTTCCACAACCAAGGCGTAGTCACCCGTCACTTACCCCCAGAGTGGCGGCGTCTCCCCTTATGCACTTCAGAATTCTGCAGTTAAACTGTAATGGACTAACTGGGAAGATTACGGAGATAGTCGATTTCATGAAGCGGCACAACATCCGCATTGCTGTGATTCAAGAGACTAAACTCACAGCAAGATCTGCATTGCAGACCTGCTCTGGGTATAATGTCCACAGGAAAGACCGCGAGAGCGGAAATGGAGGCGGCCTCGCGCTCATCATACACCACTCTGTGCAATATTATATATTTGATCCTGGCATCGACCGCAGGGACAATGTCTTAGAACGTCAAGGCCTATCTGTCCGGTCAGGCGATGCAAACCTAGAAATCATCAACATCTACATCCCTCCTGCCACCTGCTGCCCAAGTGGATACCGCCCTAATATCGGGGCCTTACTCACTGGCAACAATCGCATTATCTTAGGCGATTAAAATGCCCATCATGATCTATGGCATTCAAACTTGCGGGCGGACAGTAGGGGTGAGATGTTGGCGGATCAAATAAAAGAAACGACGTTCTGCACAATAAACGGAGACGCCCCCACACGTATGGTAGGAAGCTGACACAGCTCGCCAGATATCTCAATCGTGAGCGCAGAACTCGTAAACTGCGTAAACTGGCAGCCGATGGTAACATTGGCATCCGACCACCTGCCCATACTTATTTCGCTCGAGCATACCGCCGACTTCATCGTCACTGAAAAACGCACTTTCATAAACTTCAAAAAAGGAAAGTGGGAAGAATATAAATCCTTTACAGGCAACCGCTTTGCTGCCCTCCCTATCCCGACTGATGCCCGCCAACGGGAGCGTGCCTTCCGTAAGGTCATTGAATCCGCCTCGGCACGTTTCATTCCCGCCGGGAGAATTCCCGAAATCCGGCCCACTTCCCGGCGGAGGCCGCAAACTTAGCGAGAGAACGTGACCTTATAAGACAGCTTGATCCAGGCGACCCCCAAATAAGGGATATAAACCAACGCATCAGATTGCTTGTGGATGAACACAAGCGGGCGAAATGGGAGGAGCACCTAAGAGGTTGTAACCTATCTACCGGTGTGGGTAAACTTTGGTCCACCGTAAAGTCCCTATCGAATCCAAGCACAAAGACAAAGTTTACATCGCCTTTGGCGACAAAGTGCTGTCGGATGCGAAAAAATGCGCGAGCGCTTTCTGCCGACAATATATAATGCATGCTAAGGTCGACAAAGATAGACGGAGAGCCAATAGACACGCACATAAACACAAATTCAGCGCGTCACCAAACACCATCACCGCTAAAGAGGTTGAGGACGCCATTGGTCGTGTTAAACCATCCACAGCAGTGGGCCCAGATGGCATAGCCATGCCGATGCTTAAAAGCCTAGGGAAAGAGGGTTTCAAATATTTAGCGCATGTCTTCAACCTGTCTCTTTCCACCTTTGTCATACCCGAGAAATGGAAAATGGCCAAAGTCGTCCCGCTACTGAAGCCTGGGAAACCAGCTAACATAGGTGAGTCGTATCGTCCGATATCTCTCCTATCGCCAGTGGCAAAGACGCTTGAAGCCATTTTGCTCCCTTATTTCCAAGCAAATTTGCAGCTAGCCCCTCATCAGCATGGCTTCAGAATACTCCATAGCACTACCACCGCGCTAAATTCCATTAGCACCCAGATAAATTGCGGTTTAAATCAATATCCCCACCACAGAACAGTACTCGTAGCGCTAGACCTATCAAAAGCTTTTGATACGGTCAACCATAGCTCGTTAATGCAAGACCTGGAAGGGTCTACCCTTCCCCCATGTCTTAAAA
Source organism: Eurosta solidaginis (assembly GCF_040869045.1). Taxonomy (NCBI): domain Eukaryota; kingdom Metazoa; phylum Arthropoda; class Insecta; order Diptera; family Tephritidae; genus Eurosta; species Eurosta solidaginis. The sequence goes on along the minus strand of NC_090320.1, from coordinate 80,188,377 downwards.
GGTGGACCGCAAATTATCTGGGTGGTCGGCAGGCATCGGTGCAATTTAGAAACGAAACATCAAAACCAATGAGAATTAAACAAGGGGTGCCACGGGGTGGTGTCCTATCACCACTTTTGTTTAATTTCTACATATCTAAGCTACCTTCACCACCGGAAGGAGTCACAATCGTTTCCTACGCCGATGACTGCACAATAATGGCCACAGGCCCAGGCCCAAAGATCGATGCGCTATGCAATAAAATAAACGGCTACCTCCCTGATCTCTCCAGTTTTTTCGCCTCGCGAAACATGGCATTATCACCGACTAAATCTTCCGCGACCTTATTTACAACATGGACGTCCCAAATGTCGACCATTTTGAACATCCACGTCGATGGCACTACGCTACCGACTGTCCTACACCCCAAAATCTTGGGTGTGACGTTTGATCAGGATCTACATTTTGGTGAGCACGCAGCCGCAATTGTTCCGAGAATTCAGAGCCGTAACAAAATCCTCAAATCCCTCGCTGGCAGTACCAAGGGAAAAGATAAAGAAACGCTCATGACTACATACAAAGCAATTAGCCAGTCGATTACGTGCTACGCGTCACCCATATGGTCGCCAAGCCTAAAAATTACCCACTGGAAGAAACTATAGGCCTGCAAAAATACTGCTCTCAGAATCGCCACGGGCTGTCTTCATATGTCCCCAGAACACCATCTGCATAATGAGGCGAGAATACTCCCCATCAGGGAGAGAAATGAGATGCTGACCAAACAGTTCCTGTTGAATACCCAACAGACATCTGATTGATGAACCAGCACCGCCTAGGGGCTTAAGGAGTCATCTCCGTAAGAATTTTGAGGAAATGCGGCACCTGAGAACACAGCCGTATGAAGTGAAAAAACACAAGCAGGTCCTTGGTGAACTCCATAAACATGCGTCGGACTTTATGCCGGGAATTGCCCGGTGAATCCAGTACTTAAAGAAAAGTATCCAAAACTCGCGGAAGAGGAACGCATACTCCCCAGGGAAACGCGTGTCACTCTTGCTCAACTTCGTTCTGGATACTGTAACAGGTTAAACTCTTACCTATCCAGAATCAACCCCGACATACAAAATGTATGCCCCGCTTGCAATGTGTCCCCACATGACACCAACCATCTCTTTAATTGTAATGTGGAACCAACGCCTCTAACACCCCTTTCCTTATGGTCCACCCCTGTTGAAACGGCAAGTTTCCTTGGACTCCCGTTAGAGGATATTGATGACAATTTGTGATCGTTCGCGGCTATTAGGTGGGGTGAGCATTGCTACAACAACAACAACAACATGCACTTACGTATGTACATCTGCCTAACGATACATTCGTCTTTTACTCATAGTTAATATCAATTACGAGAACTACTCGAAATTTATGTGCATATGTATCAGCAACAGAGCCTATGTACGCGCATACATCTTTGTTAGTACTATGCTATATTCTTATATAATACGGCATTAAGACTTCAGAATAAGGAAATGGATTTTTTTTTAAGTTTTAAGTTTACAATTATTTGACTATTAGAGTGCAAATTTCGGATGTACATACGAACCTAGTTTCGAAAGTTCAAAATTTTGAAAACCATTTCTAAGTTAATTTCGAAATTGGCAATGGCATAATTTAAATTGTAAAACATTCGCGCGCATTGAATAATCTACTAGCGCTTTTTGAACGTACCTTCGAGCAAGTTTTTGCACTAATTTATTAATAGTTAGCAGACGAAATTATAAAATAAGAAAATTGGGGTAGATAAGCATATTTGACACAGCTGCTAACGTCTCATGCTCCTTTAAATGAGCGAATTAATTAAATTTCCATGTCTTCAAAAACTAAGCCTGTTACGATACCTAACAGCGGTACTGCATACATATATTTAGAATGTATATAAATATATATATATATATATAATTAATTATTTAAAGATCAAATAAAATGAATTAGAATAAAATACAATAAAATTGAGCTGAATCTTCAACAAAACATAAACTACCCTATATAAAATTAAGAGTAATGTTAAACTAAATAAAATGAATTAAACTAAAATAAGATAAAATGAAATAAACTAAAATAAGAAAAACAAAAATAAAGTAAAGTAAACTACAATAAAATAAACTATAATAAAATAAAATAAAACAAAATAAGTTAAAATACTGCAATTTTTTTATATATACTCTTCCGCCCCCTACTTAATTATATCTATGGCCATCCGCTAACTTTGCAACTCAAATCTTTTTTTTTTTTTGAAAAGAATATGAGATTAGCCTGACCTTGAGTTTTTTCTGCTTAGGTTTCCCTTATATTAGTTTGAATAAGCCTTAGTATAGGGTTAGTCGTATAACATGTATTGGCTATAAGTACAGAATAGGGCAAGTTTTTAGGACATAACATTTCGAAACAGGTATTCGACCTTCTGATGAAAAGGTATCAGCTATTCGCAATTTCGAACGTCCAAAATCAGTTAAGAAGGCACAGAAATTTATTAGTATCGTAAATTATTATCATAGATACATTCCAAAACTAGCAGAATTTACCAACAAAATTTATGATCTAATTAATAAAGTAAGAAACGTGACAAAACTTTGGTATGGGACGAGTATTCGAATGAAGCTTTTGAATGCATTAAAGATAAATTTGCATCTACGATATTGTTAAATCATTTTAACAAAGATGCTAAATTATCTTTAACAGTAGATGTATTCAACACAGCGATTGGGGGCGTTATACAACAAAATTACAATAGTAAAATTGAACCCATTGCATTCTTTTCTAAAAAACGTTCTCCATCTGAAATTAAAATAGTGCTTTTGATAGGGAGTTATTGGCGATTTACTTAAATATAAAACATTTTAGATATCTTTTGGAAGGACGCCAATTTACAGTTTATACGGACCATAAACCTTTGACTACTGCTTTAAATTCAACAACAGAACGAAGTCCTAGACAAACAAGACACTTGGAATTTATAGCACAATTTACTGATGTCATACAATACATTAAAGGAGAATCAAATGTTGTAGCAGATACGCTATCTAGAGCTTTTGAGGTTAATGCAATATATAATACAGAACTGAATTTTAAAATTTTACAAACTGAACAACTAAAAGATGATGACTTAAATCAACTTGTATCTGTTTCTAAATATCTTAATTTAAAACTGATTAGTATTCCCATTTTAAATTTTAATATTTGGTGTGAAACTTCAGGAGAAACTCTTAAGCCATTTTGCGAAAAACAGTATTTGATATTTTACATAGAATAGCACATCCGGGTAGAAGAGCTACACGACGGCTCATAGATAAAAAAATTTATTGGCCTAATATGAATAAGGATATTAATATTTGGTCAAAAGAGTGTCTTAATTGTCAAAAGTCTAAAGTTTATCGTCATACAAAATCCCCTGTTGTCAAAATTCAAATTCCCAAGAATAGATTTGAACACATCCATTTAGATATAGTTGGTCCATTACCTATTTCAAAAGAACATCGCTATATTTTAACGATTATTGAAAGATTTACCCGTTGCCCTGAGGCATATGCATTAAAAGATATTTCAGCAACTACAATTGCAAATAAGTTTTTTAGAGAATATATTTCTCGGTTTGGAGTTCCGTTAAAGATAACAACTGATCAAGGTAGCCAATTTACATCGAAATTGTTTTCAGAGTTAACTAATTTACTTGGTAGTCACCAAATTACAACATGCGCATATCACCCTCAAGGAAATTGTATGGTTGAAAGGTTTCATAGACAATTAAAGACTACTATAATAGCTAGAGAGGACACAAATAATTGGTAGGACGAGTTACCTGTCATATTACTTGGTTTGCGATATTTACAAAGAATATATTTCGGCTACACCAGCGGAAATGGTTTTCGGTCAGAATTTACGTTTGCCAGGGGAACTTGTTGTGCCATCAGCTAAAAATTTCTCATCAACTGAAATATTAAGTAATTTACGTGAACATTTTCGAAATGTTAGATCAAATTTAAGTCATCACAAAGATTCTGATACTGGAATTTACGTTCCAAAAGATCTTCAAACTTGTAAATTTGCATTTGTTCGAGCCATTAATAAACATTCATTACAACAACCATATGAAGAACCTTACAAAATTGTGGAAAAATGTCAAAAATGTTTTAAACTTGAAATAGATAATAATATTAAAACTATTCCTATTGATAGATTAAAACCTGCAATAATTGAAACAACAGACACAAACAACACCAAGAATTTACATAAAAAGAGATTTACGTTCAATTTGTTTAATGTTAAATTTTCTTGAAGCGGGAGAAATGTAGGGTCCTTATTATTTGTATTTTAGTAATTTTAAAATGTTTTATCAATATTTTAATTTCCAATATTGATTTTTCAATTTTCAAAAATTTTCATGATGGTGAAAAATTTAAAAAGATATTGAAGCATACATTTAGGCGTATTCTTTATTGAACAAAAGTTTCTTTATATATAAAATTAAAAGTGATTGCAATCACCACAATTAGTATGTATCTTAAGAATGAGGCAATAAAGACACTATAATGCATTGTTGAATTTAATATTGAAAATGTTTGATTTCTTATTTCTGATGCGATGGAGACGGACGGACATGGGGGCGATATGGGCGGGTGAAGATTGCAGGGATAGGGGGGATGAATTTTGAGGTCGGCAACGAAAACAACAGCAACATTTCCATTGCCGACAAAGGAAGGGTGGGTACAGAGTGACCGGCTAAGCAACATCTATGGCCAAGTGGGGATTCAGGGGGCGGGATAGTGTTGAGGAAGAAAGGGGGGGGGGGGGGGGGGCAAGATGGCGCGACATCCCTGGAGTGCAAGTAATGGAGAGATCGGTACGATTTTTTTGTATGGTGCGTTGCATGGTACGGGGCGGCGCAAGAGCCACCCCACAGTCCGGCGAGCTAGCTCGTGCTAAAATGCAACCGTACCGGCGCTGACCTCGACATGCCGAGTGGATTGGAGTGAGGGAGCAGGCTGGTGTGAGAGTTTGAGTTCGCTCCACCACTGGATGAAAACCCGTACGTAACAAAGTTTTTCACAATAAATTGAAAAACTACGTTTTCTATGCTTTTTACGGTTAGACAAGTAACTTTATGTAATAAATTAAATGTTTAATGAAAATCAATAACTCTGAACTGAAAAATTTTCGCCATGATATAAAATTAAATGCTGTGGAACAGAAGCAACACTTTTGTGACTAGATAAACCCTGTTTCAATCTTTTACGTCCCTGCACAGAACCCTAATTAACCGTTTTCAAACGAAACAGCAAAGGCAACCCAGATTAGCCCCGACAAATAAGCAGTTTTTCATATAGATGCGTTTTACTCAATCTTATGCATTATGAGTGGATTGCACGTATCTTTATGGAGAACGGTAGAATGAGCAACACTGGCGCCATCTGATATTGAAAAGTAGCCAGCTCCAAAATTTTGTTGCAAGCAAATCATAAGAAGAAGAATTTGACATTTGCTTTGGCAAATTATTAATTAATAATTATTTTTCCCACTGGTTGGTAAATTTTCTAACATTTTTCGCAATTAAAAACTGCAATATAACAATCGAATACGATACAAAGTATATTAGGAAGTATTTTTGTTGTATAGGGAGAAATAAACTTCCATTGCCAAGTCTGAAGTTCCTTTATACTTACAAACACAACATCTTGGTTGATTGTGGCGATGTTATTGGAATGCATAAGCTTGTGTTAAACGCCTCTATATGAAAAATGTCATTCTGCCGCGGCCTTAAGCGAGTGCCTGTCAGAAAGAAGCCAACACACTTGTACTTATCCACAATGGCCACTACGGGCATAAAATTCGCTCTACCGTGTGTACGTACGGCATAGGTATACGTACGTTACACGCGTCTGTGCATAACTGTAGCTTAAGCCAAAGCAAATATCAAATTCTTCTTGTTCTGCTTTACTTCCAACAAAAGCTAAAAGTTGGCTACTTTTCCATATCAGATGGCACCAGTGTCGCTCAATCTACCGTTCTCTAGTCTTACATTTCCTTAAACTCATTAATTTAATTTGGGCTGTGTGGGAAAAATTTAAATATCGACATTCGAAACGAAAAGTAACACTTTCAATATTTTTACATAGTATTTCTTTTAAAAAATTTTTTTAAGGGTCACTTTTTGTTTGGCATGTCGATATATTGTTCCACAAACTCTCAATACATATCGGTATGATTGAACGCATAACTTACATATATTTAGGGAGTGGCAAGTGCACTTAATATAAAACAAATTAGTATCTGCTTTTAGTTCCAATTCAAGGATGGCTTCATCAGTGCCAATCTGCCGCCAATTTGCTTTGAGTTACACGTGCATTTGCACGTGCACCCTTATTGTCATTGTCGTCGTCTTCACTGAACGACGTTTCAGTCGTTCAGTCGTTCAGTGACGACGACGACGTGTTAAATTCGGCATTGCCGCCGTCGTTTTCGATAACTATTGAAGACTATCGACAAATGTTTGGTATTGGTTAATCAAATTTGCTGTCGTCGTCGCCCTCACACGAGGCCATTTTTGTCGACGCTGTTTTTACTGACGACAGAAGGAAAATATCTAAAAAAAACAATGCATTTCTTTTTAATTAATTAAATATACAAACATATTACATGCATTGTTTTTTTTAGATATTCAAAATGAAAATAACGAGTGCGCAACAATTCGAGGTTCTTGTAGCTAGAAAAAATCGGAGTTATTTCTGATTTTTTTTTCTATTGAGTAAGCTCCTCTTTATTATTTTCGTCACTAGAGCTTGCACTACTGTCATAATAAAACATTTTTGTAAAATCTTGAAATGAAATATTTAAACAAATCTCAAATCGCGAAAAAAGATACAGAATTTGTAAAGAAAATCGAACAGCTGATCCAGAAATGGCAGAGATGGTATATTTTCCTTTCGTTTTATCGATAAATTGTCGTCGTCGTCTCAACAAGCTTAGCCAATACCGATTTGGTGTCGACGTCGATACGATGTGAGATCGACTGAAAAACGACGAAGATGTCAAAGACGACAACGACAATAAGGGTGATTAACTTTGGCACGAATCTCAAAATTGTAAGTCCTTAGAGGAAAATAGATAGTCCCACCATTAAGTATACCGAAATAATCAGGATGAAGAGCTGAGTTGATTTAGCCATGTCCGTCTGTCTGTTTGTATGCAAACTAGTCCCTTAATTTTTGAGATATCTTGATAAAATTTGGTAAGCGGGTGTATTTAGGTGTCCGATTAGACATTTGTCGGAAATGGCCGGATTGGACCACTATAGTATATATCCCCCACAACCGATTTGTTCAGATAAGAAACTTTTCGTAATTACTGGCCCATTTTAAGAGCTAGAGGCTTCAAATTTCAACGAATGCTTACGTATATAGCATATATTGTTCTCTGAAAAACTCATAGAGATGGGTGATATATTGTATATATATGGTGGTATATATATATATGCCCCCGCCCGATTATGACGAAGTTAGAATAGCAATAACCAGATTGAAACACAAGGCCGTGGGCGCTGATGGATTGCCTGCGGAGCTGTTCTAGTACGGCGGCGAGGAGTTGCAACTTCTTAGCAAAATATGGGCGGATGAGTGCATGCCCGACGGTTGGAATGTAAGTGTTCTTTGCCCAGTCCACAAGAAGGGGGATACTGCAAATGCACCAACTATCGTGGAATCAGCCTTCTTAATATCGCATATAAGGTCCTTTCAAGTGTATCGTGTGAAAGATTGAAGCCCACCGTGAACCGGCTGATTGGACCTTATCAGTGCGGCTTCAGACCTGGTAAATCTACCATCGACCAGATTTTCACAATGCGCCAAATCTTGGAAAAAACCCGTGAAAATAGAATTGAAACACATCACCTCTTCGTCGACTTTAAAACCGCCTTCGACAGCATGAAAAAGAGCTGCCTATATGCCGCTATGTCTGAATTTGGTTCCCCCGCAAAACTTATACGGCTGTGCAAAATGACGTTGAGCAACACCATCAGCTCAGTCAGAATTGGGAAGGACCTCTCCGAGCCGATCGAAACTAAACGAGGTTTCAGACAGGGTGACCCCCTATCGTGCGATTTCTTTAATTTGATGATGGAGAAAATTATACTAGCTGCAGAACTTAACCGCACTGGAACAATATACTATAAAAGCGTGCAATTACTGGCATATGCTGATGACATTGACATCATCGGCCTAAACACCCGCGCTGTCAGTTCTACTTACTCCAAACTGGAAAAAGAAGCAGTAAAGATGGGTTTGATGGTGAATGAGGACAAAACGAAGTACCTGCTGTCATCGAGCAAAGAGTCAGCGCATACGCACCTTGGCAACCACGCTACTGTTGGCAGCCATAATTTCGAAATAGTAAAAGACTTCGTTTATTTGGGAACCAGCATCAAGACTAGCAACAACATCAGCACTGAAATCCAGCGAAGAATCAATCTTGCCAATAAATGCTACTTTGGACTAGGTAGGCAATTGAATAGTAAAGTCTTCTCTCGGCGAACGAAAATCATACTCTACAAGTCACTTATCGTACCCGTCCTGCTATATGGGGCAGAAGCATGGACCTTGACAACAGCAGATGAAGCGGCTTTGGGAGTGTTCGAGAGAAAAGTTCTTCTTATGGACCTCTACGCGTTGGCGATGGCGAGTACCGAAGAAGATTTAATGATGAGCTGTACGAGCTATACGCAGACATCAACATAGTCCAGCGAATTAATACGCAGCGGCTGCGCTGGCTAGGCCATGTTATGCGAATGAATGATGATGCTCCGGCCAAGAAAGCGTTTCTATCGGAACCCGCCTATGGAAGCAGAGGTAGAGGGCGTCCCCCACTCCGTTGGAAGGACCAGGTGGAAAACGATTTAAACTCCCTTGGTGTGACCAATTGGCGCCGGTTGTCGGAGCGAAGGAGCGACTGGCGCGCCTTGTTGGACGGCCATAACCGTTTAGACGGTTAAGCGCCAATTAAGTAAGTAAGTAAGTAATATATGGTGGTATATATATATATATTTTCGCAATTTCAGCCCCATTTTAACAGTTAGAAGCTTTAAATTTCACCAAATGCTTACGTATATAGCATACATTATTGTCTGAAAAAATCATAGAGATCGGTGGTATATATAGTATATATCTCATACAACCGATTGTTCAGATGAGAAACTTTTCGCACTTTCTGCCCCATTTTAACAGCTAGAAGCTTCAAATTTCACCAAATGCATACGTATATAGAATATATTGTTGTCTGAAAAAATCATAGAGATCGGTGGTATATATATTATATACCCCATATAAACTGTCATTTCTGCCCCTTTTTTACCGCTAGACGCTTTAAATTTTATCAAATACTTACGTTTGCATCATATATTGTTGAAATACGCGATTCGTAGTCATAGGGACATATTCATAGTCAAGTTAAAGTATGAGCTAAAAAAGTTAGAGCCTATTTCAATAAAAAGTATAGTTTATCTTTATCATAGTCGCAAAAAAAACCGCATTCATCGGTTAGAGCCATCACTAAAGTTAGAGAGGCGAAAAGCTGTCACTAAAGCTATTACTAAAATCTGTCAAATGAAATGAAATTTCAATTTACGTGTGTATTCAGTAATTTAAGCTGTATTTTTGATTCAAGAAGAGTGAAAATGTCTTACTTTGACGAAATCGAAAGAGAAATTATTATTGAAATTTGAAATTATTGACGATTCGCGATTAATGAGAAAGCCAAAAATATATAAAGAACGATTTGATCCATTTGTTTTAAGGTACAAGGTGTCTTTAAATACTAAAAAAGCATAATTCGTTTTGCGAGCAAAGCTCATTATTTAATACAATTTGTATTCTTTTTGATATTAGACAAAAAGTGCACACGGCAATGGTTACTAGGGCATGTTTCTGAATTTCACTTCTTCATCGGATGCGAGCTTCGAAATCAAGTACCTGCATTTGAAAAACAAGCTGATGACGAAGTGAAATTCAGAATCAAGTCCCTGGAACCAACTCTCTAATATGAATAACAAACGTAATTCAATCTAAATATTTCAAATATACTACATGTTAACACCGTTCTATCAACCGACTGCTTCCCAAGGCAGTCGGTTCTATGTACCGGAGCGACTCGGGATTTTTCCCGACCAAGGACTGTCATTTCAGTGTGACCCCATTTAATTTGTTTCGTCCCTCCCACAAATTGTCATCCTCCCAGCAGCTCCTTGCAGCAGGACTGCTACATATTCTCTTAATCCGGGAAGGTATCGAACCCAATCCGGGTCCGTCTCCTGACCCCGGTCCTGAGAAATGGTTTTGCTGCATTTGCCAGAAAAGAATCTTTTTGGGACGGTCATACTCTGTTCAGTGTGTCTCGTGCAAGGGATGGTTGCATCGGACAGGTTGTTCTGGGCTTGATCCCAAAACCCGACGTCCACGTAACTTTTATAAATCTTTTGTGGCTCCTTGCTGCTCACGCCCAAGGGCGTCCCGTAGTCTACGCCTAAGCGTATCCCCACTACCTTCCAGCAGCTTCGCTGCTCAGCAAGCCACAACAAGTACCCGCTGCTGCTCGCGCCCCACGGCGCCAACAACTCAAACAGCTGATACCACTCATAACTACTACCTTCGTAGTAGAGCTGGTAGCAATGCTGAGCATCAGCCCCTGCCCCCGTCTTCTTCTCCCCCCCTCTTTTCTGGCAGCAATCGTGCAGGTCAGGGAAACAGACTCTTAGTCCCTGCCTCCGTTTGCACCGTCTGCCAGCACAGAATATATAGGTTTGCGACATCCGCTCAATGCAGCTCCTGCCTTGGGTGGTGCCACTTTCCTAGATGTTCTGGTCTCCCCGACGGCAACCCGTCGACGGGTTTCATCGCGCCATGTTGCCAGGTCGCAAACCCAAATCATCCGGGTACCCCAATGCTTGCCCAAGGGCGTCCAGTCCCAAGGCCACAACAGCAATTGCGTCCTGGCCTTCCACAACCTAGGCGTAGTCACCCGTCACTTACCCCTAGAGTGGCGGCGTCACCCCTCATGCACTTCAGAATTCTGCAGTTCAACTGTAATGGACTAACTGGGAAGATTACGGAGATAGTCGATTTCATGAAGCGGCACAACATCCGCATTGCTGCGATTCAAGAGACTAAACTCACAGCAAGATCTGCATTGCAGACCTGCTCTGGTTATAATGTCCACAGGAAAGACCGCGAGAGCGGAAATGGAGGCGGCCTCGCGTTTATTATACACCACTCTGTGCAATATTATATATTTGATACCGCCCTAATATCGAGGCCTTACTCACTGGCAACAATCGCATTATCTTAGGCGATTTCAATGCCCATCACGACCTATGGCATTCAAACTTGCGGGCGGACAGTAGGGGTGAGACGAAAGAACGTGTATTACGGGAGTCCCTGTCGTGAAGACTTACCTCCGGTGTAAAACACAGATCAATGTCCGTTGATCTTCGGCCCAACAAGTTGGTACCAATGCGGTGAGCTGGGGTGTTCAAGTCAACCAGCCTTGGTTTGGCCGAGGAGGACTATCCATCCTCCTCTTCCATTTTCGGGTAATGGCACCCGGTTGCACGGCAACTCCACCGCGAGTTCCGTGCTTGCCTCAAGGTCCCTCTTTCATTGATTTTGGTATCTCGGTATCTGGTTAACAAGTTAACCAGATTGAGATATTTGGCGGCGCTTGGTTTTGCTTAGATGTTGCTTAAAGGGCCGCACTACGTTGACAAACAAAGTGAGCTTGGCATCCAATATGCGCCGTCTTCAACACCAAACACCATCACAATTTAAATCAAGGGATGTGACCAACCTTTTCCGCACACAGACCTGTGAGTGCCGAGTGCCCGCCTCAACAATGCCCCTCGACATCGCTTGAGGCCACACTACGTTGACAAACATTGTGTGCCATATCGTCTTCTATTGGCTTCCATTTTCGCTACTAATTTCGCTCCAATTTCCACTCAATTACACAACAATTATGCACCGATTTGCCTCCAAATACACTCCTACCACAATTAAGGGATGTGGCCAACCTTTTCCGCTCACAGACCTGTAAGTACCGAGTACCTGCCCCAGCAACATCTTTGCATTGCAGTCCGCCACACTGCAGTGATTTGACAACGTCAAATCTTGCCACATATAGGGTGTGGCCATCCACACAGCGAACGCCTTCTATTCGCTTGCGCACTCTAAAGCAGCCTCAAAACATCTCAAAAGACGAGATGAGCACCGGCCCACTCGTACAATTATCGATTGTTTTTTTGGCTGACGATAGACATGCGCTCTTACACCATCTTTCGTCAACTATTTTTCAGCATTTGTCACAATTTAAGGGATGTGACCAACCTATCATCTGCCCCTCAGGGTCAGCTTCTCAATGAAATTGGGACCGCCGTGGCAAGCCTGAGACCGAATTCCCTTGGGTCTAGGGTCCCCAAGGGAAAACAAGTCTACTCAGAGCGTGTGTCATAAGTGAACTCTATTTGAAACCACAGCCACCGCGATGCTCCCACAAGGGGGCCATCCCAGGACAGGAGGTGAGACCTGAGTACAAAGCATCGTTCGATGCAGTGCACCAGATCACACTGGCTACTCCTGCTCCCGCGGTAGCAGTTTTTATAAAGACCTTGCCTAGGGTCCCACAGGGTGATACACCGCGTCCACCCTGCTACCTTTCGAGTAAAACACCTTACTCATGGATTGGGTACCCATGGTATTATGGTCGCCTTTTACGACCGGTATACCTACCGTGGGCATATTCTAACCCCTAACCCACAGGGGGAGTAGGGGTGAGATGTTGGCGGATCAAATAGACGAAACGACGTTCTGCACAATAAACGGAGACGCCCCCACACGTATGGTAGGAAGCTGTCATAGCTCGCCAGATATCTCAATCGTGAGCGCAGAACTCGTAAACTGCGTCAACTGGCAGCCGATGGTAACATTGGCATCCGACCACCTGCCCATACTTATTTCGTTCGAGCGTACCGCCGGCTTCATCGTCACCGAAGAACTCACTTTCATAAACTTCAAAAAAGGAAAGTTGGAAGAATATAAATCTGCAACAGACAGCAGCTTTGCTGCCCTCCCTATCCCGACTGATGCCCGCCAAGGGGAGCGTGCCTTCCGTAAGGTCATTGAATCCACCTCGGCACATTTCATTCCCGCCGGGAGAATTCCCGAAATCCGGCCCCACTTCCCGGCGGAGGCCGCGAGCTCAGCGAGGGAACGCGACCTTATAAGACAGCTTGATCCAGGCGACCCCCAAATAAGGGATATAAACCAACGCATCAGATTGCTTGTGGACGAACACAAGCGGGCGAAATGGGAAGAGCACCTAAGAGGTTGTAACCTCTCTACCGGTGTAGGTAAACTTTGGTCCACCGTAAAGTCCCTATCGAATCCGACTAAGCACAAAGACAAAGTTTCCATCGCCTTTGGCGATAAGGTGCTGTCGGATGCGAAAAAATGCGCGAGCGCTTTCTGCCGACAATATATAATGCATCCTACGGTCGACAAAGATAGACGGAGAGCCAATAGACACGCACATAAACACAAACTCAGCACGTCACCAATTACCATCACCGCTAGAGAGGTTGAGGACGCCATTGGTCGCGCTAAACCATCCAAAGCAGTGGGCCCAGACGGCATAGCCATGCCGATGCTTAAAAACCTAGGGAAAGAGGGTTTCAAATATTTAGCGCATGTCTTCAACCTGTCTCTTTCCACCTTTGTCATACCCGAGAAATGGAAAATGGCCAAGGTGGTCCCGCTACTAAAGCCTGGGAAACCAGCTAACGTAGGTGAGTCATATCGTCCGATATCTCTCCTATCGCCAGTGGCAAAGACGCTTGAAGCCATTTTGCTCCCTTATTTCCAATCACATTTGCAGCTAGCCCCTCATCAGCATGGCTTCAGAAAACTCCATAGCACTACCTCCGCGCTAAATGTCATTAGCACCCAGATAAATTGCGGTTTGAATCAATATCCCCACCATAGAACAGTACTCGTAGCGTTAGACCTATCAAAAGCTTTTGATACGGTCAACCATGGCTCGTTACTGCAAGACCTGGAAGGGTCTACCCTTCCCCCATGTCTTAAAAGGTGGACCGCAAATTATCTGGGTGGTCGGCAGGCATCGGTGCAATTCAGAAACGAAACATCAAAACAAAGGAGAATTAAACAAGGGGTGCCACAGGGTGGTGTCCTATCCCCGCTTTTGTTTAATTTCTACATATCTAAACTACCTTCACCACCGGAAGGAGTCACAATCGTTTCCTACGCCGATGACTGCACAATAATGGCCACAGGCCCAGGCCCAGAGATCGATGAGCTATGCAATAAAATAAACGGCTATCTCCCAGATCTCTCCAGTTTCTTCGCCTCGCGAAACTTGGCATTGTCACCAACTAAATCTTCCGCGACCTTATTTACAACATGGACGCCCCAGATGTCGACCATATTGAACATCCACGTCGATGGCACTACGCTACCGACTGTCCTACACCCCAAAATCTTGGGTGTGACGTTTGATCAGGATCTACATTTTGGTGCGCACGCAACCGCAATTGTTCCAAGAATTCAGAGCCGTAATAAAATCCTCAAATCCCTTGCTGGCAGTACCTGGGGAAAAGATAAAGAAACGCTTTTGACCACATACAAAGCAATTAGCCAGCCGATTACGTGCTACGCGTCACCCATATGGTCGCCAAGCCTAAAAACCACCCACTGGAAGAAACTACAGGCCTGCCAAAATACTGCTCTCAGAATCGCCACGGGCTGTCTTCTTATGTCCCCAGAACACCATCTGCATAATGAGGCGAGAATACTCCCCATCAGGGAGAGAAATGAGATGCTGACCAAACAGTTTCTGTTGAATACCCAGAAACCTGGGCATCCCAACAGACATCTGATTGACGAACCAGCACCGCCTAGGGGCCTAAGGAGTCATCTCCGTAAGCATTTTGAGGAAATACGGCACCTGAGAACCCAGCCGTATGAAGCGAAAAAACACAAGCAGGTCCTTGATGAACTCCATAGACAGGCGTCGGACCTTTATGTCGGGAATTGCCCGGTGAATCCAGTACTTGAAGAAAAATATCCAGAACTCGCAGAAGAGGAACGCATACTCCCCAGGGAAACGCGTGTCACTCTTGCTCAACTTCGTTCTGGATACTGTAACAGGTTAAACTCTTACCTATCCAGAATCAACCCCGACATACAAAATGTATGCCCCGCTTGCAATGTGTCCCCACATGACACCAACCATCTCTTTAATTGTAATGTGGAACCAACGCCTCTAACACCCCTTTCCTTATGGTCCACCCCTGTTGAAACGGCAAGTTTCCTTGGACTCCCGTTAGAGGATATGGATGACAATTTGTGATCGGTCGCGGCTATTAGGTGGGGCGAGCATTGCTACAACAACAACAACAACAACCGTTCTATCATTTGGTGCTAACCACTTCTTTTTGTATTTGTATCTGGATTTGTGTATAAAGTAAATAATAAAACTAATTACTACAAAATACTTAAATGGAATCATTCTTCCAAGTAGATATGCGTATATATCATATAAAGCAGCGAACAGAAAAATAGCGGTGCAATTTTTATTAAATTTCGTAAATTTTCTATGTGGCAGTTTTGTTCTCTTTTATTGTTCTGTAGTAATAAATACAAATTTTAATTAGTTAACGAGGTTAAAATACACTTTTTATTAACAAATTGCTTACTTTTTGAATGTTTAGCAATCAGGCGCAAGAAATGAATAACAACAAGCAAACTTCAAGACGAGTGATTTGACAACATTGCGTAATAGATTTTTTTATGTAATAGAATTTTGGCTAAAGTAGGCTCTCGTTACAGCATGCCACTTAACGGACTATGATATACTTAGAAATGAAATTTACTCTATCTTTTTAGTGCCGCACCAAGTGAAGCATACTCTAACTCAGGACTATGAATATGCCCCATAGTTTTTAAATGCAGACCACAAAAAAACGTGAAACTTCGCATGCTCACACAAAGTACCTACCTATTTTTTATTTTTTATTTATCTTAAAAATCGTTTAGGTATGTACATCTGTTCACTATATATTTCTTATCTTTTACAGCCGATTATTTGGAGATTACGAATGGGATAAGATTATTGTTCAGTCCCATTCATCAAAGGTATGAAGTCTTCGGCACAGCCGAAGACAGTCCCGTTGTTAATTGTTTAAGCTCAAATAGCGACAAAAATCTATCACGAAAAGTGTTTCATAATTGAACGAAATATGTAGCCACCAAAAAACAAGATTTTCGAATTATATAAGGGTTAATGAAAAAAATTACAAAATCTTGGTTACAGCCTAAAAATGACCAAAATTGAAAAAAGAGATCAGCGGCCCAAGTGGGGTTGGAAAGGACCATTTCTAGGCCAAATGGACCAAAGTGGCAGCCGTGTGTAGATGACAATAAAGTTCGAATATGGCCTTACATACACTTCAGATATACATATGTACATTAGGGTGGGCCGATTTGTATGAAAGAAAGTTAACCGATATCACACCATCGATTTTTCGAAAAGATTTGGGCTCAGGAAAAAAGTTCCACTACGCATACCCAAAAAAATAATTTTGATAAAATTTGGTAGCCTTGAATGCTGCAATTAATTAGATTAGTTGAGCTGAAAAGCCGCGGTTAATGAATAAAACTTCCTTTTGGTTTGTTTTATATTCATAAATTTTAATTTTGGTCGATATTTCGACTTCAATCTGAAGCCATCATCATAATTAATTGCAAAAAAATAATTTTCGAGCCTGCGAAATTTCATTTTTTTTTTACATTTTTTCGACTTTGATTTTTAAGGTTTTTTTCATGACCTACTAAAAAAATGTTCATGTGTATACCCTGTCCGACCTAAAAATGCCACTAAAAACGTTTTTCAAAAAACTGTTACCGCCAACGTTTTTAGCGAACATTTTTGTAAAAAAGAAGGTAATTCCACTCAAATTTTTTTGACGTATTTGGGGATTTTTGAAGTTTCATAATGTTTGGATTTGCTAAAAGCGTTGCCATACCGTTACTGCTTAAGGCGAAATTGTGGCTTTTCGGGATTGAAATTTCCTTCAGGATGAAACCGCAATGGTCATCTGAGACAATAATAATATGCTTAGCATGATTTATGTGCATAAATATCGATTAAGAATACAGTAAAACATGCAATTTTATTGAAAAATAGTAGATGATGACTCATACATTGGTTAATGACTCATATCTTTATGGCAGCTTGACCCCTAGACAGAAACAAATACACGAATGTAAATTGGTTAGGTATTTCAATTATTTTATACGATGTTTAGTGATTAAGTTGGAACACAACTTTTCTAGTCTTTAGATTTACCGGAAGTACCGGCCATCATATTTATTTCGAAGGTTGGCCTCTATTTTCATATCGATAGTTTTACAACATTTACAATAGGGTTGCTTAACTTCAAGTAACTTAAGCTACATGCACATAATGGGTTTACAACTCGGCCAATCTGCCAATAGATCGGTCTCGATCATAGATATATTTACTTTTTTTTCTTTACATACGAATGTCTAATTAATTTCTAAAGGATCTACTTCAGAACCTCCATCCTTAGTGATTAGGTTTTTCTAGCCACCGTTGGATGCGGTGAGCTTCCACAACCCCGTCATATGGTAACTGTGTCAACTGACAGGACGACATATCGATCATTCCCTAAGACTTTATGAATAGCATACGGTCCCTTGTATTTAGGTATAAGTTTCTTATGAACTCCGGCAGTCGTATCTATATTTCTTATCATCACATAATCGCCTACCTCATGTTTCTTACAACTAGATCCATCCTCGAGCTGTCGTCTCGAGTCGTAATCCTGTCTAGCTTTGATAGCGGTTGACCCTTGTGCACGGATGGATGCTAAATTTCGATCATCAGCAGGACATAACTTTTCTTGAAAATGTTCAGTAAACTCGTCGACTATACAACGCCGTTGTTCAACTCCAAACAAAAGTCGGCTAGTAGTATCTCGACAAGTGCTATGCACGGAATTATTCACAGCATATTCTACTTCTTGTAACTTCTTACACCAGTCGGCATGGTTAATTGGATCGGTAATTTTACCTAACATCGTCTTGAGGGTTCTATTAACATGCTCCACTTGGCCATTCGCTTGAGGAGAGACGGTGGCTACTTTCACGTGAGCGATATTTCGCTCATATAAAATCACTAAACTCTAGGGATGTAACGCGCGTACTACGATCACTAATGATCCGCCTAGGTCGGCTATAATAGCTGAAATATTTTTCGAGGGCACAAGTTACTTCTCGTGTGCTGGCCGAATTAGTTGGGTATAGTTTCACAAACTTAGTAAAACCGTCGACCACAACTAGAATATGTTTCCGTTTTGAATTTATAGACGGCAGGGGACCGAAGTGGTCAATATGGAGCGTATCGAACGGAAAGGGAGATTTAGGGATGGGATATAAAGTCCTCTCCTTGGAGCGAGGAGGGGTAGCATACATAAGGCACTTTAACCAATTTCGGATAAATATTTCCACCTTCGTTCGCATATTGGGAAACCAGTAATACGTTAATAGCTTCTCAATGGTCTTATCAACTGACTGGTAACCTAATTTTTCATGAATATTATATTAGATTCTATTTCGCCCGGAATAAACAAAATTTTCCTTCCATTAGGCTTGCATTTGTATACAAGGCCGTCAATCAGCTCATGGTCCTTCACTGAACCATTTTCTAGACGGTTTCGAAGAATACTTATATTTTCATCGCGTTCCTGGGCGATCTGAACTTGAAATTCAACTTCCTCAATGTTAAGGACGTGTGCAATTTGCGCTCTACTCAGAGCATCTACATGTGCCATAGACGTGCCCTTCCTATGTTGCATTTTATAGTTATAGTGCTCAAGTTCGAGAGCCCATCTAGCAATTCTAGGGTTAAGTTGTTTCTTTTCGATAGTCATGGTTAACGAATTACAATCTGTAATAATTTTGAACTGAATACCCTCAAGATAGGTTCTAAATCTCCTTAGGGCATAAATTATTGCTAGAATCTCAAGCAAGGCTATGGTATCTGGATTCGGCACTAGAAGCAGTTTTGAAAAGTAAGATATAGGGTGAAATTTTTTGTCATCCTGTCGCTGTAAGAGGACTGCACCAAATCCAATGGAACTTGCGACACAATGTAACTCGGTTTCCTTCCGTCGGTGATAAATAGCTAATACTGGGCTATTAGTCAGGCGATTCTTCAATTCATTAAAGGCATTAGGCAGTTTTCATCAAAATTAAAGTCAGTGTTTCTTTTCAGCAGATTCTGTAGGGGGTTAGCAATCTGAGAAAATGACGGCACAAAACGTCGAAAATATGAAAATAATCCTATACAAGACTGCAACTGCTTTTGATTGCTAGGTATTGGGAAGTTATCGATGCTTCGGATATGGGATCCGTTTGGCCGGATTCCCGATTGGGTCACTTCATACCCGAGATAATCAATTTCCCGGTATCCAAATTTGCTTTTATCTAGGTTAAGTTTTAGTCCTCTCAAAGACAATCTTTCCAAAACGGGTTTCAATAGGGTCCTGTGCTCTTCAAAATCGACTGACTCTATAACAATGTCATCCATGTTGCTCTACTGTCTACTAAATCTCGGAACACTGTATTATTAATTAGTTGGCATTCTTTAAACCGAACGGCATTTTCAAATATTCGTATTGCACATTAGGGGCAATTAGGGTCACAAAGGCAATGTATGGAATGGATTCGGGTGATATTTCCACTTGGTGAAAACCGCTTTTTAAGTCTTGTACGGAGAAATATTTTTTATTTTCTAAGAACTCGATGCAATCGTCAATAAGGGGCAATGGGTAGTTGTCCCTAACAGTTATTATATTTAGAGGTCGATAATCCACACACATACGAGTCTTTCCGTTTTTCTTTCGTACCAGGACTATAGCGGAAGCGTATGGTGAATTGCTTGGTCTTATTATTCCTTCCGTCTGCAAATCATTTACTATTCATTGCACGCTATTTCTTTCAGCATAAGACAGACGTCGAGGAGCACAATGGAACGGCACATGTTGTCAGATGAATTTTCATGTGGTTCGACCTCAATGTCGTTCTTAAAATAGCTATTTTCAATTAATAGTTTCATGCAATTATATTCTTTCTTTGAAAGTTTAGGATTTATATCAAGACAGTTATTATCTGTTGCTATATACGAATCTATACTAAAAATATCTGGAATGTCAGTATCAACAGGTACCATACTACATAAGGGGTTACTAGTCTTAATAATGCATACAGATCCAGATGCCGCAGCATTTGGTACATTGAAGGCATTAGTAATATTTGTTTGCTTGTTGACAATTGGTCGGATGTCGTAACCTGACTGCATTTGTTTTTTTTCACTTAAGTATTGCTTATTCACACTAATTAATTTGATGTTAAATAAGTCTAAGAAATCACGTCCCAAAATAACCGGCAGATTCATGTGCTCATCAGATAGTATTTTTAATACAATTTTTTTATTTTATCATGAAATTCAATATTACATTTCATATTACAAAGATATTTAATTAAATTTCCACCGATCGCTTTATATTTGGATTTTATTTCCGTCTTCCTTCCTTTGGGACCACTGATTTCCTTATAAAACTAACCGGACTGCCGGTATCAAAGAGACAAAATAAATTATTAGTTTCTACCCTTTCATTTAACTTAAATATAACTCGTTACGTAATTATATGCAGCAACCATGGCAAATTCCTCATCATCCTCGACATTAGCTTCAGCTACTGCAGCCATTACGTTTTTTCGTTTGAGTACCTTTTTGGGGTCGGGGCAAGCTCGATGGTCGTGCCCCATCTTCCAGCATTTGAAGCATGACCCGTCTGGTCTTAGCGGAAATGGGCAGTTAGGTTTTATGTGCCGATGTTGAGAGCAGTTGAAACATAATGGTTTCACTTCACTTTTCTGCCTTGCCGCTTCTCTTGCTTGGCTCTTATGTGCATTTGTAGTTTGTGGGGCGCTATTTATTTGATAGCGGCTTATGAGTCCTTTTAGCTCTTCAATACTTCGAGCCGGCAGCAACAGGTTAGCATTTGGCACTGCATTCCCAATGCCGTCGATGACAAAGTCAATTATTTCTTCTTCTGAGATGTTGGCTCGTTTGGCAATTGCTTGCATGTGAAGGACATAGCAATGCAATGTTTCGTCCTTTTTGTGCCATTTCCTTTGGGACAGCATTTTATATATTTCTTGTCGCGTGACGGAGAAATTAAATTCTTTCATAACTGCGCTTTTTTAGTCATAGTAGCTCAATGCCATTGTAGTGTTCAGAAACACTCGTGCCGTGCCGATCATGCAACGTCGAAGGGCAAGTAATTTGAAATTTGCGTCTGCAGAGGTTGAATCGAGGATCTCCTCTAAGTCCTGGATGAAGTGGTGGACAGGGTATGCCACATCGTCCTCACTAAATTTCGGCAACGCATGCTCGATGGCAGCAAGATCGAATCTGGGTTTATTTTTTACCGCGGTGTAAGTTTGCAATTCCTCGATCTGCTGCATTAATTTCAGCATTTTTACTCTTTTCTGGAGCAACGTTATTTCCTCATCGACCTTACCCAATCTCATTTTCCCAGCTTTAGTAGTATTCACATTATTAACACCATTAGGGGTAAAGTCATCGGCATTGGTAGCGGCATCGGCGTTTGTCGTATTACTGGCATTAATTACGGCATCAGCGTTAGTGGCAGCTTCGGCATTTTTTCCAGCATGGGCAGTGGTAGCGGCCTCGACGGCATCCTCATTGTGCACAATACTGAGCGCTTCAGTGAGCACATTTATAATTTCCTGTCTCGATTGGTTCATTGTAAAAAAAATTTTATCGCACTTATTTTTTAGGGTTTACCCTACACCCGAAGTTGTAAATTGGGTAGGTATTTCAATTATTTTATACGATGTTTAGTGATTAAGTTGGAACACAACTTTTCTAGCATTGTGAATGACACTAAGTGTGATATCTTATCTGTCAACTGCCTGACAGGATGTTCAGTATGGCTACTTTTTAGCGTTTTGACAGGGTGTCCAATATGGCGGCGCATAGGGCCGGCTATCTTCAGCGGGTGATAGAAGAGATACAGAATGAGACAGCGATAGTCAATTACAAATCAGGTGATCCAATCACTTTGGAATTTTGTCGTCTATGCAGAAGATATCACACTTAGTTTGGTTCACAATGTTTTCTAGTCTTTAGATTTACCGGAAGTGCCGGCCATCATATTTATTTCCAAGGTCGCCCTCTATTTTCATATCGATAGTATTACGATATTTACAATAGGGTTGCTTAACTTCAAGTAACTTAAGCTACATGTACATAATAGGTTTACACGAAAAATTCTGTTGTCCTAACATGGCCCTATTATCATGCCTCTACAGTGGATATTTCTCAAGACATGTTGAGAAAAAGTCTACCTCCAAAGTCTGCAGTGACTGGTAGGTGTTTAATTTGTTACGTTTGTGGGACGTCACATCCATGTCAATGCTAAAGGGGCACAGAATATGTATAGGTGGGGCTTGCCCTAAGGTGCCCCTGGTACAACGGGCAAAAGAACTCTCATAACTAGTGGCTACCCTGCAGAGCTACAGGGCAATGTTCTCCCTAAAAAATGGTTTAACAATTCCCTCCTCAAGAGCTACGCGTGAATTATACAATAAATAAAAAATGTGGACTTGTAGCCAATTTATCACCATTCAATTTAATAAAAATTGCGTTTAAGTATGCTAAACTCTTTAGAAATTGCGATGTCGATTTATATGGACCGCCTTTGGGCAATCAATTTACAAACGTGTATGTTTTGTCAACATGTTCTGAGCAAACGTACGCACACTTAAGAAGGCTATATTCCCTTGCTTTGTATACTTCGATCCATGTTTCTTCCACCAAAGCAATTTTCGGGAGCTCGAAAGCTTATTACAAACCTTCTTTTCTAGGCTAATATTTCTTATTAAAATATTTCCAACGCATGCGGCTAATTTTTTCTTTTATATTTAAAATAACTATGTAAGTAATTTAGTCGTATCCGTTAATATAAAATCCATCAAAATTAGAAATATTCGTAACATTTTTCAATCTGGTAGCTTGTTTTTGGTGAAATTGTCATTGTCCCCGCAAAAGTCAAGTGGCTAACGTCACATTAAATGGAACTGCCTCTATTTTAATTAAACGGCTTTATTTACGTTGACTTGACAGGCTGCACGGCCAGCGCGAATTTTGTAATTAAAATTTAAGTAACTTCCCGATAAGCTACAAAAGATATTCACAAAAATCGTATTTGTGGTCCGATTTCGCTCATATTTGGAACACATAATACATACAATAGAAAGCGACATATGAAAAAATTCGATCGAGATATTCACAAAAATTGTATTTGTGGTCGATTTGGCTCATATTTGGAACACATAATACATACAAGAATAGAAAGCGACCTATGAAAAAATCGCCGCTAGGTGGCGCAAGGATAGAGATATTCACAAAAATCGTATTTGTGGTCCGATTTCGCTCATATTTGGAACACATAATACACACAAGAATAGAAAGCGACCTATGAAAAAAATCGCCGCTAGGTGGCGCATGGATCGAGATATTCACAAAACTCGTATTTGTGGTCCGATTTGGCTCATATTTGGGGCACATAATACATACATGAATAGAAAGCGACCTATGAAAAAAATCGCCGCTAGGTGGCGCAAGGATCGAGATTTCACAAAAATCGTATTTGTGGTCCGATTTGGCTCATATTTGACATACAGAAATAGAAACCGCTTTAGTAAAAAAAATTCACGCTAGGTGTCGCAAAAATTGTGATATTCAAAAAACTCGTACTTGTCTGTCCGATTTGGCTCTTTGAACAAATATTATATACTGTCCGGTAGAAGTGACATCAAAATACTTTGGAGCACATAAGTTCAAATTTTGCTAGTGAAATTTCAGTATAAAAATTCTAGTCCCGTTAGAAGAGACGTCAAAATACTTTGGAGCACATAAGTTCAAATTTTGTTAGTGAAATTTCAGTAAAAAATTCATTTCCCGGTAGAAGTGACGTCAAAATACTTTGGAGTACATAAGTTCAAATTTTGCTAGTGAAATTTCAGTATAAAAATTCAAGTCCCGCTAGAAGTGACGTCAGAATACTTTGGAGCACATACATTCAAATTTTGTTAGTGAAATTTTAGTCAAAAATTCATTTCCCGGTAGAAGTGACGTCAAAATACTTTGGAGCACATAAATTCAAATTTTGTTAGTGAAATTTCAGTAAAAAATTCATTTCCCGGTAGAGGTGACGTCAAAATATTTTGGAGCACATAAGTTCAAATTTTGCTAGTGAAATTTCAGTAGAAAAATTCAAGTTCCGTTAGAAGTGACGTCAAAATACTTTGGAGCACATAAGTTCAAATTTTCTTAGTGAAATTTCAGCGTAAAAATTCAAGTCCCATTAGAAATGACGTCAAAATACTTTGGAGCACATAAGTTCAAATTTTGTTAGTGAAATTTTAGTAAAAAAATTCATTTCCCGGTAGAAGTGACGTCAAAATACTTTGGAGCACATAAGTTCAAATTTTGTTAGTGAAATTTTAGTTAAAAATACATTTACCGGTAGAAGTGACGTCAAAATAATTTGCAGCACATAAGTTAAAATTTTGCTAGTGAAATTTCAGTATAAAAATTCAAGTCCCGTTTGAAGTGACGTCAAAATACTTTGGAGCACATAAGTTCAAATTTTGTTAGTGAAATTTCATTACAAAAATTCATTTCCCGGTAGAAGTGACGTCAAAATACTTTGGAGCACATAAGTTCAAATTTTGCTAGTGAAATTTCAGTATAAAAATTCAAGTCCCGTTAGAAGTGACGTCAAAATACTTTGGAGCACATAAGTTCAAATTTTGTTAGTGAAATTTCATTACAAAAATTCATTTCCCGGTAGAAGTGACGTCAAAATACTTCTTTGGAGCACATAAGTTCAAATTTTGCTAGTGAAATATCAGTATAAAAATTCAAGTCCCGTTAGAAGTGACGTCAAAATACTTTGGAGCACATAAGTTCAAATTTTGTTATTGAAATTTCATTACAAAAAATCAAGTCCCGTTAGAAGTGACGTCAAAATACTTTGGAGCACATAAGTTCAAATTTTGTTAGTGAAATTTTAGTCAAAAACTCATTTCCCGGTAGAAGTGACGTCAAAATACTTTGGAGAACATAAGTTCAAATTTTGTTAGTAAAATTTCAGTAAAAAATTCATTTCCCGGTAGAAGTGACGTCAAAATAATTTGGAGCACATAATTTCAAATTTTGTTAGTGAAATTTCATTACAAAAATTCATATTCCGGTAGAAGTGACGTCAAAATACTTTGGAGCACATAAGTTCAAATTTTGCTAGTGAAATTTCAGTATAAAAATTCAAGTCCCGTTAGAAGTGACGTCAAAATACTTTGGAGCACATAAGTTCAAATTTTGTTAGTGAAATTTCATTACAAAAATTCATTTCCCGGTAGAAGTGACGTCAAAATACTTCTTTGGAGCACATAAGTTCAAATTTTGCTAGTGATATATCAGTATAAAAATTCAAGTCCCGTTAGAAGTGACGCCAAAATACTTTGGAGCACATAAGTTCAAATTTTGTTATTGAAATTTCATTACAAAAATTCAAGTCCCGTTAGAAGTCACGTCAAAATACTTTGGAGCACATATGTAAGTTCAAATTTTGCTAGTGAAATTTCAGTATAAAAATTCAAGTCCCGTTAGAAGTGACGTCAAAATACTTTGGAGCACATAAGTTCAAATTTTGTTAGTGAAATTTTAGTAAAAAATTCATTCCCGATAGAAGTGACGCCAAAATACTTTGGAGCACATAAGTTCGAATTTTGCTAGTGAAATTTAAGTATAAAAATTCAAGTCCCGTTAGAAGTGACTCAAAATACTTTGGAGCACATAAATTCAAATTCTGTTAGTGAAATTTTAGTAAAAAATTATTTCCCGGTAGAAATGACGTCAAAATACTTTGGAGCACATAATTTCAATTTTGCTAGTGAAATTTCAGTATAAAAATTCAAGTCCCGTTTGAAGTGACGTCAAAATACTTTGGAGCACATAAGTTCAAATTTTGTTAGTGAAATTTCATTACAAAAATTCATTTCCCGTTAGAAGTGACGTCAAAATACTTTGGAGCACAAAAGGTCAAATTTCGCTAGTGAAATTTCAGTATAAAAATTCAAGTCCCGTTAGAAGTGACTCAAAATACTTTGGAGCACATAAATTCAAATTTTGTTAGTGAAATTTTAGTAAAAAATTATTTCCCGGTAGAAATGACGTCAAAATACTTTGGAGCACATAATTTCAATTTTGCTAGTGAAATTTCAGTATAAAAATTCAAGTCCCGTTTGAAGTGACGTCAAAATACTTTGGAGCCCATAAGTTCAAATTTTGTTAGTGAAATTTTAGCCAAAAATTCATTTCCCGGTAGAAGTGACGTCAAAATACTTTGGAGCACATAATTTCAAATTTTGTTAGTGAAATTTCATTATAATAATTCATTTCCCGTTAGAAGTGACGTAAAAATACTTTGGAACACATAAATTCAAATTTTGCTAGTGAAATTTCAGTATAAAAATTCAAGTCCCGTTAGAAGTGACGTCAAAATACTTTGGAGCACATAAGTTCAAATTCTGTTAGTGAAATTTCATTACAAAAATTCATTTCCCGTTAGAAGTGACGGCAAAATACTTTGGAGCACAAAAGGTCAAATTTTGCTAGTGAAATTTCAGTATAAAAATTCAAGTCCCGTTAGAAGTGACGTCAAAATACTTTGGAGCACATAAATTCAAATTTTGTTGTGAAATTTTAGTAAAAAATTATTTCCCGGTAGAAGTGACGTCAAAATACTTTGGAGCACATAATTTCAAATTTTGCTAGTGAAATTTCAGTATAAAAATTCAAGTCCCGTTTGAAGTGACGTCAAAATACTATGGAGCACATAAGTTCAAATTTTGTTAGTGAAATTTCATTACAAAAATGCATCGCCCGGTAGAAGTGACGTCAAAATACTTTGGAGCACATAAGTTCAAATTTTGTTAGTGAAATTTCATTACAAAAATTAATTTCCCGTTAGAAGTGACGTCAAAATACTTTGGAGCACAAAAGGTCGAATTTTGCTAGTGAAATTTCAGTATAAAAATTCAAGTACCGTTAGAAGTGACGTCAAAATACTTTGGAGCACATAAGTTCAAATTTTGTTAGTGAAATGTCAGTAAAAAATTCATTTCCCGGTAGAAGTGACGTCAAAATACTTTGGAGCACATAATTTCAAATTTTGTTAGTAAAATTTCATTACAAAAATTCATTTCCCGTTAGAAGTGACGTCAAAATACTTTTGAGCACATAAATTCAAAATTTGCTAGTGAAATTTCAGTATAAAAATTCAAGTCCCGTTAGAAGTGACGTCAAAATACTTTGGAGCACATAAGTTTAAATTTTGTTAGTGAAATTTTAGTCAAAAATTCATTTCCCGGTAGAAGTGACGCCAAAATACTTTGGAGCACATAAGTTCAAATTTTGCTAGTGAAATTTCAGTAGAAAAATCTAAGTCCCGTTAGAAGTGACGTCAAAATACTTTGGAGCACGTAAGTTCAAATTTTCTTAGTGAAATTTCAGCGTAAAAATTCAAGTCCCGTTAGAAGTGACGTCAAAATACTTTGGAGCACATAAGTTCAAATTTTGTTAGTGAAATTTTAGTAAAAAAATTCATTTCCCGGTAGAAGTGACGTCAAAATACTTTGGAGCACATAAGTTCAAATTTTGTTAGTGAAATTTTAGTCAAAAATTCATTTACCGGTAGAAGTGACGTCAAAATAATTTGCAGCACATAAGTTAAAATTTTGCTAGTGAAATTTCAGTATAAAAATTCAAGTCCCGTTTGAAGTGACGTCAAAATACTTTGGAGCACATAAGTTCAAATTTTGTTAGTGAAATTTCATTACAAAAATTCATTTCCCGGTAGAAGTGACGGCAAAATACTTTGGAGCACATAAGTTCAAATTTTGCTAGTGAAATTTCAGTATAAAAATTCAAGTCCCGTTAGAAGTGACGTCAAAATACTTTGGAGCACATAAGTTCAAATTTTGTTAGTGAAATTTCATTACAAAAATTCATTTCCCGGTAGAAGTGACGTCAAAATACTTCTTTGGAGCACATAAGTTCAAATTTTGCTAGTGAAATTTCAGTATAAAAATTCAAGTCCCGTTTGAAGTGACGTCAAAATACTTTGGAGCACATAAGTTCAAATTTTGTTAGTGAAATTTCATTACAAAAATTCATTTCCCGGTAGATGTGACGGCAAAATACTTTGGAGCACATAAGTTCAAATTTTGCTAGTGAAATTTCAGTATAAAAATTCAAGTCCCGTTAGAAGTGACGTCAAAATACTTTGGAGCACATAAGTTCAAATTTTGCTAGTGAAATATCAGTATAAAAATTCAAGTCCCGTTAGAAGTGACGTCAAAATACTTTGGAGCACATAAGTTCAAATTCTGTTATTGAAATTTTAGTAAAAAATTCATTTCCCGCTAGAAGTGATGACAAAATACTTTGGAGCACATAAGTTCAAATTTTGTTAGTGAAACTTTAGTCAAAAATTCATTTCCCGGTAGAAGTGACGTCAAAATACTTTGGAGCACATAATTTCAAATTTTGCTAGTGAAATTTCAGTATAAAAATTCAAGTCCCGTTTGAAGTGACGTCAAAATACTTTGGAGCACTTAAGTTAAAATTTTGTTAGTGAAATTTCATTACAAAAATTCATTTCCCGGTAGAAGTGACGTCAAAATACTTTGGAGCACATAAGTTCAAATTTTGCTAGTGAAATTTCAGTATAAAAATTCAAGTCCCGTTAGAAGTGACTTCAAAATACTTTGTAGCATATAAGTTCAAATTTTGTTAGTGAAATTTCATTACAAAAATTCATTTCCCGGTAGAAGTGACGTCAAAATACTTCTTTGGAGCACATAAGTTCAAATTTTGCTACTGAAATATCAGTATAAAAATTCAAGTCCCGTTAGAAGTGACGTCAAAATACTTTGGAGCACATAAGTTCAAATTTTGTTATTGAAATTTCATTACAAAAATTCAAGTCCCGTTAGAAGTGACGTCAAAATACTTTGGAGCACATAAGTTCAAATTTTGTTAGTGAAATTTTAGTCAAAAACTCATTTCCCGATAGAAGTGACGTCAAAATACTTTGGAGCACATAAGTTCAAATTTTGTTAGTAAAATTTCAGTAAAAAATTCATTTCCCGGTAGAAGTGACGTCAAAATACTTTGGAGCACATAATTTCAAATTTTGTTAGTGAAATTTCATTACCAAAATTCATATTCCGGTAGAAGTGACGTCAAAATACTTTGGAGCACATAAGTTCAAATTTTGTTAGTGAAATTTTAGTAAAAAATTCATTTCCCGCTAGAAGTGATGACAAAATACTTTGGAGCACATAAGTTCAAATTTTGTTAGTGAAACTTTAGTAAAAAATTCATTTCCCGGTAGAAGTGACGTCAAAATACTTTGGAGCACATAATTTCAAATTTTGCTAGTGAAATATCAGTATAAAAATTCAAGTCCCGTTAGAAGTGACGTCAAAATACTTTGGGGCACATAAGTTCAAATTTTGTTATTGAAATGTCATTACAAAAATTCAAGTCCCGTTAGAAGTGACGTCAAAATACTTTGGAGCACAAAAGTTCAAATTTTGTTAGTGAAATTTTAGTCAAAAACTCATTTCCCGATAGAAGTGACGTCAAAATACTTTGGAGCACATAAGTTCAAATTTTGTTAGTAAAATTTCAGTAAAAAATTCATTTCCCGGTAGAAGTGACGTCAAAATACTTTGGAGCACATAATTTCAAATTTTGTTAGTGAAATTTCATTACAAAAATTCATATTCCGGTAGAAGTGACGTCAAAATACTTTGGAGCATATAAGTTCAAATTTTGTTATTGAAATTTCATTACAAAAATTCAAGTCCCGTTAGAAGTGACGTCAAAATACTTTGGAGCACATAAGTTCAAATTTTGTTCGTGAAATTTTAGTCAAAAATTCATTTCCCGCTAGAAGTGATGACAAAATACTTTGGAGCACATAAGTTCAAATTTTGTTAGTGAAACTTTAGTAAAAAATTCATTTCCCTGTAGAAGTGACGTCAAAATACTTTGGAGCACATAATTTCAAATTTTGCTAGTGAAATTTCAGTATAAAAATTCAAGTCCCGTTTGAAGTGACGTCAAAATACTTTGGAGCACTTAAGTTCAAATTTTGTTAGTGAAATTTCATTACAAAAATTCATTTCCCGGTAGAAGTGACGTCAAAATACTTTGGAGCACATAATTTCAAATTTTGCTAGTGAAATTTCAGTATAAAAATTCAAGTCCCGTTTGAAGTGACGTCAAAATACTTTGGAGCACTTAAGTTCAAATTTTGTTAGCTCATCGCGTGACTCTAACGCGACAACGAAATTTTCGAAAGACTAGCTAGGAGCATTATTACAAATAACTCCTCCTGCAGATCTATACCAATTTCTGCTAGCTTCTCAACTATACTCGAAAAATTGCTTAGATATTGTTGTACCTGATCACTTTCTGCCATGCGCATATCCAGTAGCTGCGCAAATAAAGACACCTTTCGCGCAGGGCCTTTTGGTCGATGTATATCCTGCAACACACTCCATGCTTCTTTTGCTGTTTTGCATTTTTTCACGTAGGCAATTTGTATTGGCATTAGGCTTAACACAATTGTTGCCATGGCCTTCTCATCACTCGATTTCCATGCTTTTTGTTCAGCGTCTTCGGCTTCTGTAGCTGGCTGCATAAGTGCACCTGACACCACATCCCAGAGCTCCTTGTATACAAGTATACTTTTTACTTGAACGCACCATGCGTCATAGTTGGACTCATCCAACTTCTCAACATTAAAAAACGAGGAATTGTTCATTTTTCTTAGCACTTTATGTAGGGGCTGGGCCCATAACCTGTTGGAGGTCCTCTAATTTAAAATAAAAACAGCCGCTCTTCTGAACAATAAAGAATGTATATTTCGACTTACTTCAACGTCGGTTAGATACACAGAGATAGAAAAGAATTATTCGTAAGTTAAAATGGCGAATATAAAGAATGAATTCGCAAAGCAAAAATGCGATTACAAGTTGCAAATGAAAAACAGAGTTGCCACATGAAATAGAATTTCAACATCATTTCCCGTTAGAAGTGACGTCAAAATACTTTGGAGCACAAAAGGTCAAATTTTGCTAGTGAAATTTCAGTATAAAAATTCAAGTCCCGTTAGAAGTGACGTCAAAATACTTTGGAGCACATAAGTTCAAATTTTGTTAGTGAAATTTTAGTCAAAAATTCATTTCCCGGTAGAAGTGACGTCAAAATACTTTGGAGCACATAATTTCAAATTTTGCTAGTGAAATTTCAGTATAAAAATTCAAGTCCCGTTTGAAGTGACGTCAAAATACTTTGGAGCACATAAGTTCAAATTTAGTTAGTGAAATTTCATTACAAAAATGCATCGCCCGGTAGAAGTGACGTCAAAATACTTTGGAGCACATAAGTTCAAATTTTGTTAGTGAAATTTCATTACAAAAATTCATTTCCCGTTAGAAGTGACGTCAAAATACTTTGGAGCACAAAAGGTCAAATTTTGCTAGTGAAATTGCAGTATAAAAATTCAAGTCCCGTTAGAAGTGACGTCAAAATATTTGGAGCACATAAGTTCAAATTTTGTTAGTGAAATTTTAGCCAAAAATTCATTTCCCGGTAGAAGTGACGCCAAAATACTTTGGAGCACATAATTTCAAATTTTGTTAGTGAAATTTCATTACAAAAATTCATTTCCCGTTAGAAGTGACGTCAAAATACTTTGGAACACATAAGTTCAAATTTTGCTAGTGAAACTTCAGTATAAAAATTCAAGTCCCGTTCGAAGTGACGTCAAAATACTTTGGAGCACAAAAGGTCAAATTTTGCTAGTGAAATTTTAGTATAAAAATTCAAGTCCCGGTAGAAGTGAAGTCAAAATACTTTGGAGCACATAATTTCAAATTTTGCTAGTGAAATTTCAGTATAAAAATTCAAGTCCCGTTTGAAGTGACGTCAAAATACTATGGAGCACATAAGTTCAAATTTTGTTAGTGAAATTTCATTACAAAAATGCATCGCCCGGTAGAAGTGACGTCAAAATACTTTGGAGCACATAAGTTCAAATTTTTTTAGTGAAATTTCATTACAAAAATTCATTTCCCGTTAGAAGTGACGTCAAAATACTTTGGAGCACAAAAGGTCAAATTTTGCTAGTGAAATTTCAGTATAAAAATTCAAGTCCCGTTAGAAGTGACGTCAAAATACTTTGGAACACATAAGTTCAAATTTTGTTAGTGAAATTTCAGTAAAAAATTCATTTCCCGGTAGAAGTGACGTCAAAATACTTTGGAGCACATAATTTCAAATTTTGTTAGTGAAATTTCATTACAAAAATTCATTTCCCGTTAGAAGTGACGTCAAAATACTTTGGAGCACATAAGTTCAAATTTTGCTAGTGAAATTTCAGTATAAAAATTCAAGTCCCGTTAGAAGTGACGTCAAAATACTTTGGAGCACATAAGTTTAAATTTTGTTAGTGAAATTTTAGTCAAAAATTCATTTCCCGGTAGAAGTGACGCCAAAATACTTTGGAGCACATAAGTTCGAATTTTGCTAGTGAAATTTCAGTATAAAAATTCAAGTCCCGTTAGAAGTGACGTCAAAATACTTTGGAGCACATAAATTCAAATTTTGTTAGTGAAATTTTAGTAAAAAATTCATTTCCCGGTAGAAGTGACGTCAAAATACTTTGGAGCACATAATTTCAAATTTTGCTAGTGAAATTTCAGTATAAAAATTCAAGTCCCGTTTGATGTGACGTCAAAATACTTTGGAGCACATAAGTTCAAATTTTGTTAGTGAAATTTCATTACAAAAATGCATTTCCCGGTAGAAGTGACGTCAAAATACTTTGGAGCACATAAGTTCAAATTTTGTTAGTGAAATTTCATTACAAAAATTCATTTCCCATTAGAAGTGACGCCAAAATACTTTGGAGCACATAAGGTCAAATTTTGCTAGTGAAATTTCAGTATAAAAATTCAAGTCCCGTTAGAAGTGACGTCAAAATACTTTGGAGCACATAAGTTCAAATTTTGTTAGTGAAATTTTAGCCAAAAATTCATTTTCCGGTAGAAGTGACGTCAAAATAAGTTCAAATTTTGTTAGTGAAATTTTAGTCAAAAATTCATTTACCGGTAGAAGTGACGTCAAAATACTTTGCAGCACATACGTTAAAATTTTGCTAGTGAAATTTCAGTATAAAAATTCAAGTCCCGTTTGAAGTGACGTCAAAATACTTTGGAGCACATAAGTTCAAATTTTGTTAGTGAAATTTCATTACAAAAATTCATTTCCCGGTAGAAGTGACGTCAAAATACTTTGGAGCACATAAGTTCAAATTTTGCTAGTGAAATTTCAGTATAAAAATTCAAGTCCCGTTAGAAGTGACGTCAAAATATTTTGGAGCACATAAGTTCAAATTTTGTTAGTGAAATTTCATTACAAAAATTCATTTCCCGGTAGAAGTGACGTCAAAATACTTCTTTGGAGCACATAAGTTCAAATTTTGCTAGTGAAATATCAGTATAAAAATTCAAGTCCCGTTACAAGTGGCGTCAAAATACTTTGGAGCACATATGTAAGTTCAAATTTTGTTATTGAAATTTCATTACAAAAATTCAAGTCCCGTTAGAAGTGACGTCAAAATACTTTGGAGCACATAAGTTCAAATTTTGTTAGTGAAATTTTATTCAAAAACTCATTTCCCGGTAGAAGTGACGTCAAAATACTTTGGAGCACATAAGTTCAAATTTTGTTAGTGAAATTTCAGTAACAAAATCATTTCCCGGTAGAAGTGACGTCAAAATACTTTGGAGCACATAATTTCAAATTTTGTTAGTGAAATTTCATTACAAAAATTCATATTCCGGTAGAAGTGACGTCAAAATGCTTTGGAGCACATAAGTTCAAATTTTGCTAGTGAAATTTCAGTATAAAAATTCAAGTCCCGTTAGAAGTGACGTCAAAATACTTTGGAGCACATAAGTTCAAATTTTGTTAGTGAAATTTTAGCCAAAAATTCATTTCCCGTTAGAAGTGACGTCAAAATACTTTGGAACACATAAGTTCAAATTTTGTTAGTGAAATTTCAGTAAAAAATTCATTTCCCGGTAGAAGTGACGTCAAAATACTTTGGAGCACATAATTTCAAATTTTGTTAGTGAAATTTCATTACAAAAATTCATTTCCCGTTAGAAGTGACGTCAAAATACTTTGGAGCACATACGTTCAAATTTTGCTAGTGAAATTTCAGTATAAAAATTCAAGTCCCGTTAGAAGTGACGTCAAAATACTTTGGAGCACATAAGTTTAAATTTTGTTAGTGAAATTTTAGTCAAAAATTCATTTCCCGGTAGAAGTGACGCCAAAATACTTTGGAGCACATAAGTTCGAATTTTGCTAGTGAAATTTCAGTATAAAAATTCAAGTCCCGTTAGAAGTGACGTCAAAATACTTTGGAGCACATAAATTCAAATTTTGTTAGTGAAATTTTAGTAAAAAATTCATTTCCCGGTAGAAGTGACGTCAAAATACTTTGGAGCACATAATTTCAAATTTTTCTAGTAAAATTTCAGTATAAAAATTCAAGTCCCGTTTGATGTGACGTCAAAATACTTTGGAGCACATAAGTTCAAATTTTGTTAGTGAAATTTCATTACAAAAATGCATTTCCCGGTAGAAGTGACGTCAAAATACTTTGGAGCACATAAGTTCAAATTTTGTTAGTGAAATTTCATTACAAAAATTCATTTCCCGTTAGAAGTGACGTCAAAATACTTTGGAGCACATAAGGTCAAATTTTGCTAGTGAAATTTCAGTATAAAAATTCAAGTCCCGTTAGAAGTGACGTCAAAATACTTTGGAGCACATAAGTTCAAATTTTGTTAGTGAAATTTTAGCCAAAAATTCATTTCCCGGTAGAAGTGACGTCAAAATACTTTGGAGCACATAAGTTCAAATTTTGTTAGTGAAATTTTAGTCAAAAATTCATTTACCGGTAGAAGTGACGTCAAAATACTTTGCAGCACATAAGTTAAAAATTTGCTAGTGAAATTTCAGTATAAAAATTCAAGTCCCGTTTGAAGTGACGTCAAAATACTTTGGAGCACATAAGTTCAAATTTTGTTAGTGAAATTTCATTACAAAAATTCATTTCCCGGTAGAAGTGACGTCAAAATACTTTGGAGCACATAAGTTCAAATTTTGCTAGTGAAATTTCAGTATAAAAATTCAAGTCCCGTTAGAAGTGACGTCAAAATATTTTGGAGCACATAAGTTCAAATTTTGTTAGTGAAATTTCATTACAAAAATTCATTTCCCGGTAGAAGTGACGTCAAAATACTTCTTTGGAGCACATAAGTTCAAATTTTGCTAGTGAAATATCAGTATAAAAATTCAAGTCCCGTTAGATGTGACGTCAAAATACTTTGGAGCACATAAGTTCAAATTTTGTTATTGAAATTTCTTTACAAAAATTCAAGTCCCGTTAGAAGTGACGTCAAAATACTTTGGAGCACATAAGTTCAAATTTTGTTAGTGAAATTTTAGTCAAAAACTCATTTCCCGGTAGAAGTGACGTCAAAATACTTTGGAGCACATAAGTTCAAATTTTGTTAGTGAAATTTCAGTAAAAAAATCATTTCCCGGTAGAAGTGACGTCAAAATACTTTGGAGCACATAATTTCAAATTTTGTTAGTGAAATTTCATTACAAAAATTCATATTCCGGTAGAAGTGACGTCAAAATACTTTGGAGCACATAAGTTCAAATTTTGCTAGTGAAATTTCAGTATAAAAATTCAAGTCCCGTTAGAAGTGACGTCAAAATACTTTGGAGCACATAAGTTCAAATTTTGTTAGTGAAATTTTAGCCAAAAATTCATTTCCCGTTAGAAGTGACGTCAAAATACTTTGGAACACATAAGTTCAAATTTTGTTAGTGAAATTTCAGTAAAAAAGTCATTTCCCGGTAGAAGTGACGTCAAAATACTTTGGAGCACATAATTTCAAATTTTGTTAGTGAAATTTCATTACAAAAATTCATTTCCCGTTAGAAGTGACGTCAAAATACTTTGGAGCACATAAGTCATTTCCCGGTAGAAGTGACGTCAAAATACTTTGGAGCACATAATTTCAAATTTTGTTAGTGAAATTTCATTACAAAAATTCATTTCCCGTTAGAAGTGACGTCAAAATACTTTGGAGCACATAAGTTCAAATTTTGCTAGTGAAATTTCAGTATAAAAATTCAAGTCCCGTTAGAAGTGACGTCAAAATACTTTGGAGCACATAAGTTTAAATTTTGTTAGTGAAATTTTAGACAAAAATTCATTTCCCGGTAGAAGTGACGCCAAAATACATTGGAGCACATAAGTTCGAATTTTGCTAGTGAGATTTCAGTATAAAAATTCAAGTCCCGTTAGAAGTGACGTCAAAATACTTTGGAGCACATAAATTCAAATTTTGTTAGTGAAATTTTAGTAAAAAATTCATTTCCCGGTAGAAGTGACGTCAAAATACTTTGGAGCACATAATTTCAAATTTTGCTAGTGAAATTTCAGTATAAAAATTCAAGTCCCGTTTGATGTGACGTCAAAATACTTTGGAGCACATAAGTTCAAATTTTGTTAGTGAAATTTCATTACAAAAATGCATTTCCCGGTAGAAGTGACGTCAAAATACTTTCGAGCACATAAGTTCAAATTTTGTTAGTGAAATTTCATTACAAAAATTCATTTCCCTTAGAAGTGACGTCAAAATACTTTGGAGCACATAAGGTCAAATTTTGCTAGTGAAATTTCAGTATAAAAATTCAAGTCCCGTTTGAAGTGACGTCAAAATACTTTGGAGCACATAAGTTCAAATTTTGTTAGTGAAATTGCATTACAAAAATTCATTTCCCGGTAGAAGTGACGTCAAAATACTTTGGAGCACATAAGTTCAAATTTTGCTAGTGAAATTTCAGTATAAAAATTCAAGTCCCGTTAGAAGTGACGTCAAAATATTTTGGAGCACATAAGTTCAAATTTTGTTAGTGAAATTTCATTACAAAAATTCATTTCCCGGTAGAAGTGACGTCAAAATACTTCTTTGGAGCACATAAGTTCAAATTTTGCTAGTGAAATATCAGTATAAAAATTCAACTCCCGTTAGAAGTGACGTCAAAATACTTTGGAGCACATAAGTTCAAATTTTGTTATTGAAATTTCATTACAAAAATTCAAGTCCCGTTAGAAGTGACGTCAAAATACTTTGGAGCACATAAGTTCAAATTTTGTTAGTGAAATTTTAGTCAAAAACTCATTTCCCGGTAGAAGTGACGTCAAAATACTTTGGAGCACATAAGTTCAAATTTTGTTAGTGAAATTTCAGTAAAAAAATCATTTCCCGGTAGAAGTGACGTCAAAATACTTTGGAGCACATAATTTCAAATTTTGTTAGTGAAATTTCATTACAAAAATTCATATTCCGGTAGAAGTGACGTCAAAATACTTTGGAGCACATAAGTTCAAATTTTGTTAGTGAAATTTCATTACAAAAATGCATTTCCCGGTAGAAGTGACGTCAAAATACTTTGGAGCACATAAGTTCAAATTTTGTTAGTGAAATTTCATTACAAAAATTCATTTCCCGTTAGAAGTGACGTCAAAATACTTTGGAGCACATAAGGTCAAATTTTGCTAGTGAAATTTCAGTATAAAAATTCATTTCCCGGTAGAAGTGACGTCAAAATACTTTGGAGCACATAATTTCAAATTTTGCTAGTGAAATTTCAGTATAAAAATTCAAGTCCCGTTCGATGTGACGTCAAAATACTTTGGAGCACATAAGTTCAAATTTTGTTAGTGAAATTTCATTACAAAAATTTATTTCCCGGTAGAAGTGACGTCAAAATACTTCTTTGGAGCACATAAGTTCAAATTTTGCTAGTGAAATTTCAGTATAAAAATTCAAGTCCCGTTAGAAGTGACGTCAAAATACTTTGGAGCACATAAGTTTAAATTTTGTTATTGAAATTTCATTACAAAAATTCAAGCCCCTTTAGAAGTGACGTCAAAATACTTTGGAGCACATAAGTTCAAATTTTGTTAGTGAAATTTTAGTAAAAAATTCATTTCCCGGTAGAAGTGACGTCAAAATACTTTGTAGCACATAAGTTAAAATTTTGTTAGTGAAATTTCATTACAAAAATTCATTTCCCGCTATAAGTGACGTCAAAATACTTTGGAGCACATAAGTTCAAATTTTGTTAGTGAAATTTTAGTCAAAAATTCATTTCCCGGTAGAAGTGACGTCAAAATACTTTGGAGCACATAATTTCAAATTTTGTTAGTGAAATTTCATTACAAAAATTCATTTCCCGTTAGAAGTGACGTCAAAATACTTTGGAGCACATAAGTTCAAATTTTGCTAGTGAAATTTCAGTATAAAAATTCAAGTCCCGTTAGAAGTGACGTCAAAATACTTTGGAGCACATAAGTTTAAATTTTGTTAGTGAAATTTTAGACAAAAATTCATTTCCCGGTAGAAGTGACGCCAAAATACATTGGAGCACATAAGTTCGAATTTTGCTAGTGAGATTTCAGTATAAAAATTCAAGTCCCGTTAGAAGTGACGTCAAAATACTTTGGAGCACATAAATTCAAATTTTGTTAGTGAAATTTTAGTAAAAAATTCATTTCCCGGTAGAAGTGACGTCAAAATACTTTGGAGCACATAATTTCAAATTTTGCTAGTGAAATTTCAGTATAAAAATTCAAGTCCCGTTTGATGTGACGTCAAAATACTTTGGAGCACATAAGTTCAAATTTTGTTAGTGAAATTTCATTACAAAAATGCATTTCCCGGTAGAAGTGACGTCAAAATACTTTCGAGCACATAAGTTCAAATTTTGTTAGTGAAATTTCATTACAAAAATTCATTTCCCTTAGAAGTGACGTCAAAATACTTTGGAGCACATAAGGTCAAATTTTGCTAGTGAAATTTCAGTATAAAAATTCAAGTCCCGTTTGAAGTGACGTCAAAATACTTTGGAGCACATAAGTTCAAATTTTGTTAGTGAAATTGCATTACAAAAATTCATTTCCCGGTAGAAGTGACGTCAAAATACTTTGGAGCACATAAGTTCAAATTTTGCTAGTGAAATTTCAGTATAAAAATTCAAGTCCCGTTAGAAGTGACGTCAAAATATTTTGGAGCACATAAGTTCAAATTTTGTTAGTGAAATTT
The DNA here is from genome assembly GCF_040869045.1 of Eurosta solidaginis. Taxonomy (NCBI): domain Eukaryota; kingdom Metazoa; phylum Arthropoda; class Insecta; order Diptera; family Tephritidae; genus Eurosta; species Eurosta solidaginis. The sequence goes on along the minus strand of NC_090320.1, from coordinate 80,148,829 downwards.
CATTACAAAAATTCATTTCCCGGTAGAAGTGACGTCAAAATACTTCTTTGGAGCACATAAGTTCAAATTTTGCTAGTGAAATATCAGTATAAAAATTCAACTCCCGTTAGAAGTGACGTCAAAATACTTTGGAGCACATAAGTTCAAATTTTGTTATTGAAATTTCATTACAAAAATTCAAGTCCCGTTAGAAGTGACGTCAAAATACTTTGGAGCACATAAGTTCAAATTTTGTTAGTGAAATTTTAGTCAAAAACTCATTTCCCGGTAGAAGTGACGTCAAAATACTTTGGAGCACATAAGTTCAAATTTTGTTAGTGAAATTTCAGTAAAAAAATCATTTCCCGGTAGAAGTGACGTCAAAATACTTTGGAGCACATAATTTCAAATTTTGTTAGTGAAATTTCATTACAAAAATTCATATTCCGGTAGAAGTGACGTCAAAATACTTTGGAGCACATAAGTTCAAATTTTGTTAGTGAAATTTCATTACAAAAATGCATTTCCCGGTAGAAGTGACGTCAAAATACTTTGGAGCACATAAGTTCAAATTTTGTTAGTGAAATTTCATTACAAAAATTCATTTCCCGTTAGAAGTGACGTCAAAATACTTTGGAGCACATAAGGTCAAATTTTGCTAGTGAAATTTCAGTATAAAAATTCATTTCCCGGTAGAAGTGACGTCAAAATACTTTGGAGCACATAATTTCAAATTTTGCTAGTGAAATTTCAGTATAAAAATTCAAGTCCCGTTCGATGTGACGTCAAAATACTTTGGAGCACATAAGTTCAAATTTTGTTAGTGAAATTTCATTACAAAAATTTATTTCCCGGTAGAAGTGACGTCAAAATACTTCTTTGGAGCACATAAGTTCAAATTTTGCTAGTGAAATTTCAGTATAAAAATTCAAGTCCCGTTAGAAGTGACGTCAAAATACTTTGGAGCACATAAGTTTAAATTTTGTTATTGAAATTTCATTACAAAAATTCAAGCCCCTTTAGAAGTGACGTCAAAATACTTTGGAGCACATAAGTTCAAATTTTGTTAGTGAAATTTTAGTAAAAAATTCATTTCCCGGTAGAAGTGACGTCAAAATACTTTGTAGCACATAAGTTAAAATTTTGTTAGTGAAATTTCATTACAAAAATTCATTTCCCGCTATAAGTGACGTCAAAATACTTTGGAGCACATAAGTTCAAATTTTGTTAGTGAAATTTTAGTCAAAAATTCATTTCCCGGTAGAAGTGACGTCAAAATACTTTGGAGCACATAAGTTCAAATTTTGTTAGTGAAATTTCATTACAAAAATTCATTTCCCGTTAGAAGTGACGTCAAAATACTTTGGAGCACCATAAGTTCAAATTTTGCTAGTGAAATTTCAGTATAAAAATTCAATTCCTGTTAGAAACGACGTCAAAATACTTTGGAGCACATAAGTTCAAATTTTATTAGTGAAATTTTAGTCAACAATTCATTACCCGGTAGAAGTGACGTCAAAATACTTTGGAGGACATAAGTTCGAATTTTGTTAGTGAAATTTCAGTAAAAAATTAATTTCCCGGTAGAAGTGACGTCAAAATACTTTGGAGCACATAATTTCAAATTTTGTTAGTGAAATTTCATTACAAAAATTCATTCCCGTTAGAAGTGACGTCAAAATACTTTGGAGCACATAAGTTCAAATTTTGCTAGTGAAATTTCAGTATAAAAATTCAAGTCCCGTTAGAAGTGACGTCAAAATACTTTGGAGCACATAAGTTCAAATTTTGTTAGTGAAATTTTAGTCAAAAATTCTTTCCCGGTAGAAGTGACGCCAAAATACTTTGGAGCACTTAAGTTCGAATTTTGCTAGTGAAATTACAGTATAAAAATTCAAGTCCCGTTAGAAGTGACGTCAAAATACTTTGGAGCACATAAATTCAAATTTTGTTAGTGAAATTTTAGTAAAAAATTATTTCCCGGTAGAAGTGACGTCAAAATACTTTGGAGCACATAATTTCAAATTTTGCTAGTGAAATTTCAGTATAAAAATTCAAGTCCCGTTTGAAGTGACGTCAAAATACTTTGGAGCACATAAGTTCAAATTTTGTTAGTGAAATTTCATTACAAAAATTCATTTCCCGCTATAAGTGACGTCAAAATACTTTGGAGCACATAAGTTCAAATTTTGTTAGTGAAATTTTAGTCAAAAATTCATTTCCCGGTAGAAGTGACGTCAAAATACTTTGGAGCACATAAGTTCAAATTTTGTTAGTGAAATTTCATTACAAAAATTCATTTCCCGTTAGAAGTGACGTCAAAATACTTTGGAGCACCATAAGTTCAAATTTTGCTAGTGAAATTTCAGTATAAAAATTCAATTCCTGTTAGAAACGACGTCAAAATACTTTGGAGCACATAAGTTCAAATTTTATTAGTGAAATTTTAGTCAACAATTCATTACCCGGTAGAAGTGACGTCAAAATACTTTGGAGGACATAAGTTCGAATTTTGTTAGTGAAATTTCAGTAAAAAATTAATCTCCCGGTAGAAGTGACGTCAAAATACTTTGGAGCACATAATTTCAAATTTTGTTAGTGAAATTTCATTACAAAAATTCATTCCCGGTAGAAGTGACGCCAAAATACTTTGGAGCACATAAGTTCGAATTTTGCTAGTGAAATTACAGTATAAAAATTCAAGTCCCGTTAGAAGTGACGTCAAAATACTTTGGAGCACATAAATTCAAATTTTGTTAGTGAAATTTTAGTAAAAAATTATTTCCCGGTAGAAGTGACGTCAAAATACTTTGGAGCACATAATTTCAAATTTTGCTAGTGAAATTTCAGTATAAAAATTCAAGTCCCGTTTGAAGTGACGTCAAAATACTTTGGAGCACATAAGTTCAAATTTTGTTAGTGAAATTTCATTACAAAAATTCATTTCCCGTTAGAAGTGACGTCAAAATACTTTGGAGCACCTAAGGTCAAATTTTGCTAGTGAAATTTCAGTATAAAAATTCAAGTCCCGTTAGAAGTGACGTCAAAATACTTTGGAGCACCATAAGTTCAAATTTTGCTAGTGAAATTTCAGTATAAAAATTCAATTCCTGTTAGAAACGACGTCAAAATACTTTGGAGCACATAAGTTCAAATTTTATTAGTGAAATTTTAGTCAACAATTCATTACCCGGTAGAAGTGACGTCAAAATACTTTGGAGGACATAAGTTCGAATTTTGTTAGTGAAATTTCAGTAAAAAATTAATTTCCCGGTAGAAGTGACGTCAAAATACTTTGGAGCACATAATTTCAAATTTTGTTAGTGAAATTTCATTACAAAAATTCATTCCCGTTAGAAGTGACGTCAAAATACTTTGGAGCACATAAGTTCAAATTTTGCTAGTGAAATTTCAGTATAAAAATTCAAGTCCCGTTAGAAGTGACGTCAAAATACTTTGGAGCACATAAGTTCAAATTTTGTTAGTGAAATTTTAGTCAAAAATTCTTTCCCGGTAGAAGTGACGCCAAAATACTTTGGAGCACATAAGTTCGAATTTTGCTAGTGAAATTACAGTATAAAAATTCAAGTCCCGTTAGAAGTGACGTCAAAATACTTTGGAGCACATAAATTCAAATTTTGTTAGTGAAATTTTAGTAAAAAATTATTTCCCGGTAGAAGTGACGTCAAAATACTTTGGAGCACATAATTTCAAATTTTGCTAGTGAAATTTCAGTATAAAAATTCAAGTCCCGTTTGAAGTGACGTCAAAATACTTTGGAGCACATAAGTTCAAATTTTGTTAGTGAAATTTCATTACAAAAATTCATTTCCCGCTATAAGTGACGTCAAAATACTTTGGAGCACATAAGTTCAAATTTTGTTAGTGAAATTTTAGTCAAAAATTCATTTCCCGGTAGAAGTGACGTCAAAATACTTTGGAGCACATAAGTTCAAATTTTGTTAGTGAAATTTCATTACAAAAATTCATTTCCCGTTAGAAGTGACGTCAAAATACTTTGGAGCACCATAAGTTCAAATTTTGCTAGTGAAATTTCAGTATAAAAATTCAATTCCTGTTAGAAACGACGTCAAAATACTTTGGAGCACATAAGTTCAAATTTTATTAGTGAAATTTTAGTCAACAATTCATTACCCGGTAGAAGTGACGTCAAAATACTTTGGAGGACATAAGTTCGAATTTTGTTAGTGAAATTTCAGTAAAAAATTAATTTCCCGGTAGAAGTGACGTCAAAATACTTTGGAGCACATAATTTCAAATTTTGTTAGTGAAATTTTTGATTACAAAAATTCATTCCCGTTAGAAGTGACGTCAAAATACTTTGGAGCACATAAGTTCAAATTTTGCTGGTGAAATTTCAGTATAAAAATTCAAGTCCCGTTAGAAGTGACGTCAAAATACTTTGGAGCACATAAGTTCAAATTTTGTTAGTGAAATTTTAGTCAAAAATTCTTTCCCGGTAGAAGTGACGCCAAAATACTTTGGAGCACATAAGTTCGAATTTTGCTAGTGAAATTACAGTATAAAAATTCAAGTCCCGTTAGAAGTGACGTCAAAATACTTTGGAGCACATAAATTCAAATTTTGTTAGTGAAATTTTAGTAAAAAATTATTTCCCGGTAGAAGTGACGTCAAAATACTTTGGAGCACATAATTTCAAATTTTGCTAGTGAAATTTCAGTATAAAAATTCAAGTCCCGTTTGAAGTGACGTCAAAATACTTTGGAGCACATAAGTTCAAATTTTGTTAGTGAAATTTCATTACAAAAATTCATTTCCCGTTAGAAGTGACGTCAAAATACTTTGGAGCACATAAGGTCAAATTTTGCTAGTGAAATTTCAGTATAAAAATTCAAGTCCCGTTAGAAGTGACGTCAAAATACTTTGGAGCACATAAGTTCAAATTTTGTTAGTGAAATTTTAGCCAAAAATTCATTTCCCGGTAGAAGTGACGTCAAAATACTTTGGAGCACATAAGTTCAAATTTTGTTAGTGAAATTTTAGTCAAAAATTCATTTGCCGGTAGAAGTGACGTCAAAATACTTTGCAGCACATAAGTTAAAATTTTGCTAGTGAAATTTCAGTATAAAAATTCAAGTCCCGTTTGAAGTGACGTCAAAATACTTTGGAGCACATAAGTTCAAATTTTGTTAGTGAAATTGCATTACAAAAATTCATTTCCCGGTAGAAGTGACGTCAAAATACTTTGGAGCACATAAGTTCAAATTTTGCTAGTGAAATTTCAGTATAAAAATTCAAGTTCCGTTAGAAGTGACGTCAAAATATTTTGGAGCACATAAGTTCAAATTTTGTTAGTGAAATTTCATTACAAAAATTCATTTCCCGGTAGAAGTGACGTCAAAATACTTCTTTGGAGCACATAAGTTCAAATTTTGCTAGTGAAATATCAGTATAAAAATTCAACTCCCGTTAGAAGTGACGTCAAAATACTTTGGAGCACATAAGTTCAAATTTTGTTATTGAAATTTCATTACAAAAATTCAAGTCCCGTTAGAAGTGACGTCAAAATACTTTGGAGCACATAAGTTCAAATTTTGTTAGTGAAATTTTAGTCAAAAACTCATTTCCCGGTAGAAGTGACGTCAAAATACTTTGGAGCACATAAGTTCAAATTTTGTTAGTGAAATTTCAGTAAAAAAATCATTTCCCGGTAGAAGTGACGTCAAAATACTTTGGAGCACATAATTTCAAATTTTGTTAGTGAAATTTCATTACAAAAATTCATATTCCGGTAGAAGTGACGTCAAAATACTTTGGAGCACATAAGTTCAAATTTTGTTAGTGAAATTTCATTACAAAAATGCATTTCCCGGTAGAAGTGACGTCAAAATACTTTGGAGCACATAAGGTCAAATTTTGCTAGTGAAATTTCAGTATAAAAATTCATTTCCCGGTAGAAGTGACGTCAAAATACTTTGGAGCACATAATTTCAAATTTTGCTAGTGAAATTTCAGTATAAAAATTCAAGTCCCGTTCGATGTGACGTCAAAATACTTTGGAGCACATAAGTTCAAATTTTGTTAGTGAAATTTCATTACAAAAATTTATTTCCCGGTAGAAGTGACGTCAAAATACTTCTTTGGAGCACATAAGTTCAAATTTTGCTAGTGAAATATCAGTATAAAAATTCAAGTCCCGTTAGAAGTGACGTCAAAATACTTTGGAGCACATAAGTTCAAATTTTGTTATTGAAATTTCATTACAAAAATTCAAGCCCCTTTAGAAGTGACGTCAAAATACTTTGGAGCACATAAGTTCAAATTTTGTTAGTGAAATTTTAGTAAAAAATTCATTTCCCGGTAGAAGTGACGTCAAAATACTTTGTAGCACATAAGTTAAAATTTTGTTAGTGAAATTTCATTACAAAAATTCATTTCCCGCTATAAGTGACGTCAAAATACTTTGGAGCACATAAGTTCAAATTTTGTTAGTGAAATTTTAGTCAAAAATTCATTTCCCGGTAGAAGTGACGTCAAAATACTTTGGAGCACATAAGTTCAAATTTTGTTAGTGAAATTTCATTACAAAAATTCATTTCCCGTTAGAAGTGACGTCAAAATACTTTGGAGCACCATAAGTTCAAATTTTGCTAGTGAAATTTCAGTATAAAAATTCAATTCCTGTTAGAAACGACGTCAAAATACTTTGGAGCACATAAGTTCAAATTTTATTAGTGAAATTTTAGTCAACAATTCATTACCCGGTAGAAGTGACGTCAAAATACTTTGGAGGACATAAGTTCGAATTTTGTTAGTGAAATTTCAGTAAAAAATTAATTTCCCGGTAGAAGTGACGTCAAAATACTTTGGAGCACATAATTTCAAATTTTGCTAGTGAAATTTCAGTATAAAAATTCAAGTCCCGTTTGAAGTGACGTCAAAATACTTTGGAGCACATAAGTTCAAATTTTGTTAGTGAAATTTCATTACAAAAATGCATCGCCCGGTAGAAGTGACGTCAAAATACTTTGGAGCACATAAGTTCAAATTTTGTTAGTGAAATTTCATTACAAAAATTTATTTCCCGGTAGAAGTGACGTCAAAATACTTCTTTGGAGCACATAAGTTCAAATTTTGCTAGTGAAATATCAGTATAAAAATTCAAGTCCCGTTAGAAGTGACGTCAAAATACTTTGGAGCACATAAGTTCAAATTTTGTTAGTGAAATTTTAGTCAAAAATTCTTTCCCCGTAGAAGTGACGCCAAAATACTTTGGAGCACATAAGTTCGAATTTTGCTAGTGAAATTACAGTATAAAAATTCAAGTCCCGTTAGAAGTGACGTCAAAATACTTTGGAGCACATAAATTCAAATTTTGTTAGTGAAATTTTAGTAAAAAATTATTTCCCGGTAGAAGTGACGTCAAAATACTTTGGAGCACATAATTTCAAATTTTGCTAGTGAAATTTCAGTATAAAAATTCAAGTCCCGTTTGAAGTGACGTCAAAATACTTTGGAGCACATAAGTTCAAATTTTGTTAGTGAAATTTCATTACAAAAATGCATCGCCCGGTAGAAGTGACGTCAAAATACTTTGGAGCACATAAGTTCAAATTTTGTTAGTGAAATTTCATTACAAAAATTCATTTCCCGTTAGAAGTGACGTCAAAATACTTTGGAGCACAAAAGGTCAAATTTTGCTAGTGAAATTTCAGTATAAAAATTCAAGTCCCGTTAGAAGTGACGTCAAAATACTTTGGAGCACATAAGTTCAAATTTTGTTAGTGAAATTTTAGCCAAAAATTCATTTCCCGGTAGAAGTGACGTCAAAATACTTTGGAGCACATAATTTCAAATTTTGTTAGTGAAATTTCATTACAAAAATTCATTTCCCGTTAGAAGTGACGTCAAAATACTTTGGAACACATAAGTTCAAATTTTGCTAGTGAAATTTCAGTATAAAAATTCAAGTCCCGTTAGAAGTGACGTCAAAATACTTTGGAGCACATAAGTTCAAATTTTGTTAGTGAAATTTCATTACAAAAATTCATTTCCCGTTAGAAGTGACGTCAAAATACTTTGGAGCACAAAAGGTCAAATTTTGCTAGTGAAATTTCAGTATAAAAATTCAAGTCCCGTTAGAAGTGACGTCAAAACACTTTGGAGCACATAAATTCAAATTTTGTTAGTGAAATTTTAGTAAAAAATTCATTTCCCGTTAGAAGTGACGTCAAAATACTTTGGAACACATAAGTTCAAATTTTGTTAGTGAAATTTCAGTAAAAAATTCATTTCCCGGTAGAAGTGACGTCAAAATACTTTGGAGCACATAATTTCAAATTTTGTTAGTGAAATTTCATTACAAAAATTCATTTCCCGTTAGAAGTGACGCCAAAATACTTTGGAGCACATAAGGTCAAATTTTGCTAGTGAAATTTCAGTATAAAAATTCAAGTACCGTTAGAAGTGACGTCAAAATACTTTGGAGCACATAAGTTCAAATTTTGTTAGTGAAATTTTAGCCAAAAATTCATTTCCCGGTAGAAGTGACGTCAAAATAAGTTCAAATTTTGTTAGTGAAATTTTAGTCAAAAATTCATTTACCGGTAGAAGTGACGTCAAAATACTTTGCAGCACATAAGTTAAAATTTTGCTAGTGAAATTTCAGTATAAAAATTCAAGTCCCGTTTGAAGTGACGTCAAAATACTTTGGAGCACATAAGTTCAAATTTTGTTAGTAAAATTTCATTACAAAAATTCATTTCCCGGTAGAAGTGACGTCAAAATACTTTGGAGCACATAAGTTCAAATTTTGCTATTGAAATTTCAGTATAAAAATTCAAGTCCCGTTAGAAGTGACGTCAAAATATTTTGGAGCACATAAGTTCAAATTTTGTTAGTGAAATTTCTGTTGAACATTGAAACTCTGTACTTTGAATCTTTGAACATCGTGAACCCTGTTTTAAATGTCATTCATAATATGTAAAATGAAACTATTTTCTTACTTCTTAATAAACCACTGAATTGAACGGTATTAAAAATTTGCGCAGTTTTCATTAGGTTATGTGCCCAGAAGTTTCCATATAAAAAATTGTGTAATATAAAATGGCATCATCATCACTTTATGCTATTGAAAAACTGGATGTGTCCAGCTATGAAACATGGATTGTACAGATGAGAAGTGTGCTAATCCATGGTGGTTTGTGGAAAGTGGTAAATGAAGCGAAACCTACAAATGCAGACGAATTGGCATTATGGACAGTAAATGACGAAAAAGCGTTGGCAACGATTCTACTCAGTGTGAAGTCAAATCAACTTATTTATATCAAGAACTGCAAGTCATCAGCAGAAGCATGGCAGAAATTAAAGGAGGTGCATAAGCCTCAGGGTCCAGTACAAAAAGTTTCATTGTACTAGCAGCTGTTAAGCAAGCAAATGGGCGAGGAGGAGAATGTACAAATATTTCTAAATTCTTTTACTGAAGTGGCTGATAAGTTGGCGGAGACTGGTATTTCAATACAAGATGAATTGTTAAGTATAATTCTGTTATCCAGCTTACCTAAATCGTACGATAATTTTGTAATAGCGATGGAGACGCGTGATGATCTACCAAATTTTAATGCATTAAAGTTAAAGTTTTTAGAAGAGGGAGAACGGCGTAAAAGGCAGGTCATAGCATCGGAAATTGGTGGACAGCAAGCATTCGTAGCTCGTGAAAATGTCAATAAGAGAACGCAGCAGAAGTTTAATGGTAAATGTTTTGTATGCGGTAAGAAAGGTCATTATGCAAGTAAGTGCAACAACAAAGAAAAGAAAAATGTTAGCGAAGCTGCTATGAATGTTATTGCAATGACAAAAACGCCCAGAACATTCGACGAAACATGTTGGTATATAGACAGCGGGGCAACATCTCACATGTGTAACAACAAGGCAATGTTCGTGAATTATGAAGAGGTAAGAGAGAATATTTGGCTAGCATCAAACACATCAATAGTAGCATTTGGAAAAGGTGATGTATTGTTGAAAACAAAACAACGAAATGTTCGGTTGCACAATGTATTGTACTCGCCGAATTTGAAGGCGAATTTCATTTCTATAAGCAAAGCAGTAGAGCGCGGTATGACAGTCAAGTTTAAAGACGAGCATGCATATATAAACGACAAGTATGGTGAAGTTGTATTGAGAGCGATCAAACAGCACAACCTGTATGTAGCAGAATTGAATCGAGAAGGCTTGTTTACTATGATTAGTAATGAAGTTTGGCACAACAGGTATGGCCATCTTAATTATCAAAGCCTACGTGATTTAAATAAAAATGATATGGTGCGAGGCATGAATTTACAGCAGAAAGATGATAAAATATGTTGTAATACTTCTATGATAAGTAAAATACATACGTTACCATTCCCTAAGCAATCTGAGAGAAAATCAGAAATGTTATTAGAACTAATACATTCAGATGTACATATGTGGCCCGATAAATATACAATCAGTGGGGGGTTCGCGTTATTTTTTGACACTAATTGATGATAAATCAAGGTTTATTAGTATTTATTTTCTAAAAACGAAGAATGAAGTTTTAGATAAATTTAAAACATACAAGGCGTATGTAGAACGTGAAACAAACTGCAAAATAAAAGCATTAAGAAGCGACAATGGCAAAGAATATGTCAATAGTGAGTTCGATTCGTTTTTGAAAAAACATGGTATACGTCACGAATTAACTGTGCCTTATCACAACAGAATGGTGTAGCAGAAAGGGCGAATCGCACACTTGTGGAAATGGCACGATGTATGCTTTTACATGCTAAGGTTTAGAAAAAATTTATGGGCTGAAGCTATATCAACGGCAGCTTATTTGAGAAATAGGTGTCCAACAAAATGTCTTGTTAACAAAACCCCGTATGAAATGTGGTTTAATAAAAAACCAATAGTCGCACACTTAAAAACGTTTGGCGCTATAGCAGTAGGGCTAGATAAAACACAGCACGGCAAATTCGAAGCTAAGGGAAAACAATTTATAATGGTTGGATACTCACTTGAAAGCAAAGCATATCGTTTGTACGACAAAGAATGTAATCAGATTATTATAAAACAAGTAAGGAAGGCTAAGTTCGGGTGTAACCGAACATTACATACTCAGTTGAGAGCTATGGAGACAAAATAAGGAAAATCACCATGTAGGAAAATGAACCTAGGGTAACCTTGGAATGTGGTTGTATGACATGTGTATCAAATGGAAGGTATTAAAGAGTATTTTAAGAGAGAGTAGGCCATAGTTCTATGGATGGACGCCATTTAGGAATATCGCCATAAAGGTGGACCAGGGCTGACTCTAGAATTTGTTTGTACGATATGGGTATCAAATGAAAGGTGTTACTGAGCATTTTACGAGGGAGTGGGCCTTAGGTCTATCGGTGGACGCCCTTTCGAGATATCGCCATTAAGGTGGACCAGGGGTGACTCTAGAATGTGTTTGTACGATATGGGTATCAAATGAAAGGTGGTAATGAGTATTTTAAAAGGGAATGGGCTTTAGTTCTATAGGTGAACGCCTTTTCGAGAAATCGCCATAAAGGTGGACCAGGGGTGACTCTAGAATATGTTTGTACGATATGGGTATCAAAGGAAAGCTGTTAATGAGTATTTTGAAAAGGAGTGATCCTTAGTCCATAGGTGGCCGCCGTTTCGAGATATCGCCATAAAGGTGGACCAGGGGTGTCTCTAGAATGTGTTTGTACGATATGGGAATCAAATGAAAGGTGTTACTGAGCATTTTAAGAGGGAGTGGGCATTAGGTCTATAGGTGGACGCCTTTTCGAGATATTGCCATTAGGGTGGGCCAGGGGTGACTCTAGAATGTTTGTACGATATGGGTATAAAACGAAAAGTGTTACTGAGCATTTTAAGAGGGAGTGGGCAATAGGTCTATAGGTGGACGCCTTTTCGAAATGTCGCCATTAGGGTGGGCCAGGGGTGACTCTAGAATGTGTTTGTATGATATGGGTATCAAATGAAAGATGGTAATGAGTATCTTAAAAGGGAGTAATCCTTAGTTCTATAGGTGGACGCCTTTTCGATATATCTCCATAAAGGTGGACCAAGGGTGACTCTAGAATGTTTGTACGATATGGGTATCAAACGAAAGGTGTTACTGAGCATTTTAAGAGGGAGTGGGCATTAGGTCTATAAGTGGACGCCTTTTCGAGATATCGTCATTAGGGTGGGCCAGGGGTGACTCTAGAATGTGTTTGTACGATATGGGTATCAAATGAAAGGTGGTAATGAGTATTTTAAAAGGGAGTAATCCTTAGTTCTATATGTGGACGCCTTTTCGAGATATCGCCATTAGGGTGGGCCAGGGGTGACTCTAGAATGTGTTTGTACGATATGGGTATCAAATGAAAGGTGGTAATGAGTATTTTAAAAGGGAGTAATCCTTAGTTCTATATGTGGACGCCTTTTCGAGATATCGCCATAAAGGTGGACCAAGGGTGACTCTAGAATGTTTGTACGATATGGGTATCAAACGAAAGGTGTTACTGAGCATTTTAAGAGGGAGTGGGCATTAGGTCTATAGGTGGACGCCTTTTCGAGATATCGCCATAAAGGTGGACCAAGGGTGACTCTAGAATGTTTGTACGATATGGGTATCAAACGAAAGGTGTGACTGAGCATTTTAAGAGGGAGTGGGCATTAGGTCTATAGGTGGACGCCTTTTCGAGATATCGCCATTAGGGTGGGCCAGGGGGACTCTAGAATGTTTGTACGATATGGGTATCAAACGAAATGTGTTACTGAGCATTTTAAGAGGGAGTGGGCATTAGCTCTATAGGTGGCCTTTTCGAGACATCGCCAATAGGGTGGGCCAGGGGTGACTCTAGAATGTTTGTACGATATGGGTATCAAACGAAAGGTGTTACTGAGCATTTTAAGAGGGAGTGGACATTAGGTCTATAGGTGGACGCCTTTTCGAGATATCGCCATTAGGGTGGGCCAGAGGTGACTCTAGAATGTTTGTACGATATGGGTATCAAACGAAAGGTGTTACTGAGCATTTTAAGAGGGAGTGGGCATTAGGTCTATAGGTGGACGCCTTTTCGATATATCGCCATTAGGGTGGGCCAGGGGTGACTCTAGAATGTGTTTGTACGATATGGATATCAAATTAAAGGTATTAATAAGGGTTTTAAAAGCGAGTGGCCCTTAGATGTATATGTGAAGGTGTTCTCGCGATATCGACCAAAATGTGGACCAGGTGATCCAGAAAATCATCTGTCGGGTACTGCTAATTTATTTATATATGCAATACCACTAACAGTATTCCTGCCAAGATTCCAAGGGCTGTTGATTTTGCCTTGTAGAACTTTTTCATTTTCTTCTACTTAATATGGTAGGTGTCACACCCATTTTACAAAATTTTTTCCAAAGTTATATTTTGCGTCAATAAACCAATCCAGTTACCATGTTTCATCCCTTTTTTCGTATTTGGTATAGAATTATGGCATTTTTTTTCATTTTTCGTAATTTTCGATATCGATAAAGTGGGCGTGGTTATGGTCGGATTTCGGCTATTTTTTATACCGAGATAAAGTGAGTTCAGATAAGTAGGTGGGCTAAGTTTAGTAAAGATATATCGGTTTTTGCTCAAGTTATTGTGTTAACAGCCGAGCGGAAGGACAGACGGTGGACTGTGTATAAAAACTGGGCGTGGCTTCCACCGATTTCGGCCATTTTCACAGAGAACAGTTACCGTCATAGAATCTATGTACCTACCAAATTTGAGAAGGATTGGTAAATTTGTGTTCGACTTATGGCATTAAAAGTATTCTAGACAAACTAAATGAAAATGGGCGGAGCCACGCCCATTTTGAAATTTTCTTTTATTTTTGTATTTTGTTGCATCATATCAATACAGGAGTTGAATTTTCACTTAATTTACTTATATACAGTAAAGATATTAAATTTTTTGTTAAAATTTGAATTAAAAAATTTTTTTTTTTAAAAAGTGGGCGTGTTCTTCATCCAATTTTGCTAATTTTTATTTAGCACATATATAGTAATAGTAGCAGCGTTCCTGCCAAATTTCATCATGATATCTTCAACGACTGCCAAATTACAGCTTGCTAAACTTTTAAATTACCTTCTTGTAAAAGTGGGCGGTGCCACGCCCATTGTCCAAAATCTTACTAATTTTCTATTCTGCGTCATAACGTCAACCCATCTGCCAAGTTTCATCGCTTTAATTGCCTTTGGCAATGAATTATCGCATTTTTTCGGTTTTTCGAAATTTTCGATATCGAAAAAGTGGGCGTGGTTATAGTCCGATATCGTTCATTTTAAATAGCGATCTGAGATGAGTGCCCAGGAATCTACATACCAAATTTCATCAAGATAGCTCAAAATTTACTCAAGTTATCGTGTTAACGGACGGACGGACGGACGGACGGACGGACGGACGGATGGACGGACGGACGGACATGGCTCAATCAAATTTTTTTTCGATCCTGATTATTTTGATATATGGAAGTCTATATCTATCTCGATTCCTTTATATATGTACAACCAACCGTTATCCAATCAAACTTAATATACTCTGTGAGCTCTGCTCAACTGAGTATAAAGAGATGTTGTTTTCAATGAGGCAAATGTTGGTGACAACTTTGCGTATAGTGACAGCATAACAAATGTAGATACAGTAGATTTACAATTCATTGTCGAGGAGGAGAGTAATAGAAATATTGTTTGCCAACAGCTGACACAGAGGAAATTCATAGCGATAGTTCAGTGTATGATAGTGCGGATGAGCTGAGTTCAAGTTCAAGCTATTCTGAGGAAAATAGCAACCAGGAGGAGACTAGTGAGAACGTTAATAAAATTGGTAAGGGTAGACCCAGGTTGGTGCGAACAGGATTGCGTGGACGTCCTAAAAAGCAGTACCATGTTATCAATAATGTAACAAGTGTGATCATTCCACTTACTGTCACTGAAGCGCTATCGAGTGAGAGTCACGAATACTGGAAGAAAGCAATGCAAGATGAATTCGATGCATTGATGAAAAATGAAACTTGGATGTATGTAGATTTACCACCGGGTAAAAAGGCTATTAAAAATAAATGGGTTTTTACATTGAAACGTAATAGCAGTGGTGAAATTGAGCGATACAAGGCAAGGCTTGTAGCTAAAGGATGTGAGCAGCGTTTTGGTATAGATTACAGTGAAACGTTTTCTCCTGTTGTTCGCTACGCTACCATTCGCATGTTATTGGCAATAGCTGTAGAAAACAAAATGCATTTACATCAGTTAGACGTTAGTACTGCATACTTAAATGGCGATTTGATAGACGAAATATACATGCAGCAACCTGAATATTTTATTTGCAAGAAAGAACCCAAAAAAGTTCTTAAGTTGCAGAAATCACTTTAAGGGTTGAAACAATCTGGCAGGCAATGGAATGTTAAGTTAGATGAAGTACTTAAGCAAATTGGGTTTGACGCTTGTGAGAATGAGCCATGTTTATATAAAATGAAGTTCGAGAACGAGTTTGTTCTTATCGCAGTATATGTAGATGACATGATCATAGCATGCAAATGTAAATCGAAATTGCTAACAATTAAAGCACTGATATCTAAAAAATTCGAGGTAGTAGATAAAGGTGAACTCCAACATTTTCTTGGAATAAAAATCCATCGAAAAGACGAGGTGGGTCATATTACTTTGAGTCACGAACAATATATTAAAGATTTGTTAAATGAGTATGGCATGAATGAATGTAAACCAACGGCTGTTCCATTAGAAGCTGGATATCAAGTTGCATGTAACGAAAACTGTAACAAAGCAGATATTAAGCAATATCAATCGTTGATAGGGGCTCTTATGCATTTGGGCATAACAACCCGACCAGATATTTTACACTCTGTTTCAAAATTATCGCAGAGAAACAATGATCCACATGTTGAGCATATGACTGCTGCGAAACATATTTTGAGGTATTTGAAAGCTACCATTGACTTAAAACTTACGTACAAGGCGGGTAGTAAACATGTTGAAGGTTTTGTCGATGCTGATTGGGGAAGTGATTCCCATGACCGAAAATCATATACGGGATTCGTATTCTTTTACGGAAACAGCGCTATATCTTGGGAGTCCAAGAAGCAAGCCACCATAGCGTTAAGCAGCACAGAAGCTGAATATATGGCAGCATCAAATGCCGCCAAAGAAGCAGTTTACTTACAACGTTTACTAACAGAGATAGGTTTCTGGAATGGTGATCCGATCACTCTAAACATCGATAATCAAGGTGCACAAAAGCTGGCAAGTAATCCTGTGTACCATAATAGAACCAAGCACATCGACGTTCGATATCACCATATACGCGAACTGGTAAATGCTAAAAAGATCGTTTTATCGTATTGTCCAACGGATCAGATGACAGCTGATGTATTCACGAAAAGCCTTCCGAAAGTCAAACATATGAAATTTACGAATGATATGAATATTTAAATGCTAAAAAGATCGTTTTATCGTATTGTCCAACGGATCAGATGACAGCTGATGTATTCACGAAAAGCCTTCCGAAAGTCAAACATATGAAATTTACAAATGATATGAATATTTTGTAATTATTTTTTAATGTAAAACAGCATTCACGTTGAGAAGGAGTGTTGAACATTGAAACTCTGTACTTTGAATCTTTGAACATCGTGAACCCTGTTTTAAATGTCATTCATAATATGTAAAATGAAACTATTTTCTTACTTCTTAATAAACCACTGAATTGAACGGTATTATAAATTTGCGCAGTTTTCATTAATTTCATTACAAAAATTCATTTCCCGGTAGAAGTGACGTCAAAATACTTCTTTGGAGCACATAAGTTCAAATTTTGCTAGTGAAATATCAGTATAAAAATTCAAGTCCCGTTAGAAGTGACGTCAAAATACTTTGGAGCACATAAGTTCAAATTTTGTTATTGAAATTTCATTACAAAAATTCAAGTCCCATTAGAAGTGACGTCAAAATACTTTGGAGCACATAAGTTCAAATTTTGTTAGTGAAATTTTAGTCAAAAACTCATTTCCCGGTAGAAGTGACGTCAAAATACTTTGGAGCACGTAAGTTCAAATTTTGTTAGTGAAATTTCAGTAACAAAATCATTTCCCGGTAGAAGTGACGTCAAAATACTTTGGAGCACATAATTTCAAATTTTGTTAGTGAAATTTCATTACAAAAATTCATATTCCGGTAGAAGTGACGTCAAAATACTTTGGAGCACATAAGTTCAAATTTTGCTAGTGAAATTTCAGTATAAAAATTCAAGTCCCGTTAGAAGTGACGTCAAAATACTTTGGAGCACATAAGTTCAAATTTTGTTAGTGAAATTTTAGCCAAAAATTCATTTCCCGTTAGAAGTGACGTCAAAATACTTTGGAACACATAAGTTCAAATTTTGTTAGTGAAATTTCAGTAAAAAATTCATTTCCCGGTAGAAGTGACGTCAAAATACTTTGGAGCACATAATTTCAAATTTTGTTAGTGAAATTTCATTACAAAAATTCATTTCCCGTTAGAAGTGACGTCAAAATACTTTGGAGCACATACGTTCAAATTTTGCTAGTGAAATTTCAGTATAAAAATTCAAGTCCCGTTAGAAGTGACGTCAAAATACTTTGGAGCACATAAGTTTAAATTTTGTTAGTGAAATTTTAGTCAAAAATTCATTTCCCGGTAGAAGTGACGCCAAAATACTTTGGAGCACATAAGTTCGAATTTTGCTAGTGAAATTTCAGTATAAAAATTCAAGTCCCGTTAGAAGTGACGTCAAAATACTTTGGAGCACATAAATTCAAATTTTGTTAGTGAAATTTTAGTAAAAAATTCATTTCCCGGTAGAAGTGACGTCAAAATACTTTGGAGCACATAATTTCAAATTTTGCTAGTGAAATTTCAGTATAAAAATTCAAGTCCCGTTTGATATGACGTCAAAATACTTTGGAGCACATAAGTTCAAATTTTGTTAGTGAAATTTCATTACAAAAACGCATTTCCCGGTAGAAGTGACGTCAAAATACTTTGGAGCACATAAGTTCAAATTTTGTTAGTGAAATTTCATTACAAAAATTCATTTCCCGTTAGAAGTGACGTCAAAATACTTTGGAGCACATAAGGTCAAATTTTGCTAGTGAAATTTCAGTATAAAAATTCAAGTCCCGTTAGAAGTGACGTCAAAATACTTTGGAGCACATAAGTTCAAATTTTGTTAGTGAAATTTTGGCCAAAAATTCATTTCCCGGTAGAAGTGACGTCAAAATACTTTGGAGCACATAAGTTCAAATTTTGTTAGTGAAATTTTAGTCAAAAATTCATTTACCGGTAGAAGTGACGTCAAAATACTTTGCAGCACATAAGTTAAAAATTTGCTAGTGAAATTTCAGTATAAAAATTCAAGTCCCGTTTGAAGTGACGTCAAAATACTTTGGAGCACATAAGTTCAAATTTTGTTAGTGAAATTTCATTACAAAAATTCATTTCCCGGTAGAAGTGACGTCAAAATACTTTGGAGCACATAAGTTCAAATTTTGCTAGTGAAATTTCAGTATAAAAATTCAAGTCCCGTTAGAAGTGATGTCAAAATATTTTGGAGCACATAAGTTCAAATTTTGTTAGTGAAATTTCATTACAAAAATTCATTTCCCGGTAGAAGTGACGTCAAAATACTTCTTTGGAGCACATAAGTTCAAATTTTGCTAGTGAAATATCAGTATAAAAATTCAAGTCCCGTTAGATGTGACGTCAAAATACTTTGGAGCACATAAGTTCAAATTTTGTTATTGAAATTTCATTACAAAAATTCAAGTGCCGTTAGAAGTGACGTCAAAATACTTTGGAGCACATAAGTTCAAATTTTGTTAGTGAAATTTTAGTCAAAAACTCATTTCCCGGTAGAAGTGACGTCAAAATACTTTGGAGCACATAAGTTCAAATTTTGTTAGTGAAATTTCAGTAAAAAATTCATTTCCCGGTAGAAGTGACGTCAAAATACTTTGGAGCACATAATTTCATATTTTGTTAGTGAAATTTCATTACAAAAATTCATTTCCCGTTAGAAGTGACGTCAAAATACTTTGGAGCACATAAGTTCAAATTTTGCTAGTGAAATTTCAGTATAAAAATTCAAGTCCCGTTAGAAGTGACGTCAAAATACTTTGGAGCACATAAGTTTAAATTTTGTTAGTGAAATTTTAGACAAAAATTCATTTCCCGGTAGAAGTGACGCCAAAATACTTTGGAGCACATAAGTTCGAATTTTGCTAGTGAAATTTCAGTATAAAAATTCAAGTCCCGTTAGAAGTGACGTCAAAATACTTTGGAGCACATAAATTCAAATTTTGTTAGTGAAATTTTAGTAAAAAATTCATTTCCCGGTAGAAGTGACGTCAAAATACTTTGGAGCACATAATTTCAAATTTTGCTAGTGAAATTTCAGTATAAAAATTCAAGTCCCGTTTGATGTGACGTCAAAATACTTTGGAGCACATAAGTTCAAATTTTGTTAGTGAAATTTCATTACAAAAATGCATTTCCCGGTAGAAGTGACGTCAAAATACTTTGGAGCACATAAGTTCAAATTTTGTTAGTGAAATTTCATTACAAAAATTCATTTCCCGTTAGAAGTGACGTCAAAATACTTTGGAGCACATAAGGTCAAATTTTGCTAGTGAAATTTCAGTATAAAAATTCAAGTCCCGTTAGAAGTGACGTCAAAATACTTTGGAGCACATAAGTTCAAATTTTGTTAGTGAAATTTTAGCCAAAAATTCATTTCCCGGTAGAAGTGACGTCAAAATACTTTGGAGCACATAAGTTCAAATTTTGTTAGTGAAATTTTAGTCAAAAATTCATTTGCCGGTAGAAGTGACGTCAAAATACTTTGCAGCACATAAGTTAAAATTTTGCTAGTGAAATTTCAGTATAAAAATTCAAGTCCCGTTTGAAGTGACGTCAAAATACTTTGGAGCACATAAGTTCAAATTTTGTTAGTGAAATTTCATTACAAAAATTCATTTCCCGGTAGAAGTGACGTCAAAATACTTTGGAGCACATAAGTTCAAATTTTGCTAGTGAAATTTCAGTATAAAAATTCAAGTCCCGTTAGAAGTGACGTCAAAATATTTTGGAGCACATAAGTTCAAATTTTGTTAGTGAAATTTCATTACAAAAATTCATTTCCCGGTAGAAGTGACGTCAAAATACTTCTCTGGAGCACATAAGTTAAAATTTTGCTAGTGAAATATCAGTATAAAAATTCAAGTCCCGTTAGAAGTGACGTCAAAATACTTTGGAGCACATAAGTTCAAATTTTGTTATTGAAATTTCATTACAAAAATTCAAGTCCCGTTAGAAGTGACGTCAAAATACTTTGGAGCACATAAGTTCAAATTTTGTTAGTGAAATTTTAGTCAAAAACTCATTTCCCGGTAGAAGTGACGTCAAAATACTTTGGAGCACATAAGTTCAAATTTTGTTAGTGAAATTTCAGTAAAAAAATCATTTCCCGGTAGAAGTGACGTCAAACTACTTTGGAGCACATAATTTCAAATTTTGTTAGTGGAATTTCATTACAAAAATTCATATTCCGGTAGAAGTGACGTCAAAATACTTTGGAGCACATAAGTTCAAATTTTGTTAGTGAAATTTCATTACAAAAATGCATTTCCCGGTAGAAGTGACGTCAAAATACTTTGGAGCACATAAGTTCAAATTTTGTTAGTGAAATTTTATTACAAAAATTCATTTCCCGTTAGAAGTGACGTCAAAATACTTTGGAGCACATAAGGTCAAATTTTGCTAGTGAAATTTCAGTATAAAAATTTATTTCCCGGTAGAAGTGACTTCAAAATACTTTGGAGCACATAATTTCAAATTTTGCTAGTGAAATTTCAGTATAAAAATTCAAGTCCCGTTCGATGTGACGTCAAAATACTTTGGAGCACATAAGTTCAGTATAAAAATTCAATTCCTGTTAGAAACGACGTCAAAATACTTTGGAGCACATAAGTTCAAATTTTGTTAGTGAAATTTTAGTCA
The DNA here is from genome assembly GCF_040869045.1 of Eurosta solidaginis. Classification (NCBI taxonomy): domain Eukaryota; kingdom Metazoa; phylum Arthropoda; class Insecta; order Diptera; family Tephritidae; genus Eurosta; species Eurosta solidaginis. The sequence continues at coordinate 80,127,781 of NC_090320.1, read as the reverse complement.
AAAATCCCGGTAGAAGTGACGCCAAAATACTTTGGAGCACATAAGTTCGAATTTTGCTAGTGAAATTACAGTATAAAAATTCAAGTCCCGTTAGAAGTGACGTCAAAATACTTTGGAGCACATAAATTCAAATTTTGTTAGTGAAATTTTAGTAAAAAATTATTTCCAAGTAGAAGTGACGTCAAAATACTTTGGAGCACATAATTTCAAATTTTGCTAGTGAAATTTCAGTATAAAAATTCAAGTCCCGTTTCAAGTGACGTCAAAATACTTTGGAGCACATAAGTTCAAATTTTGTTAGTGAAATTTCATTACATAAATGCATCGCCCGGTAGAAGTGACGTCAAAATACTTTGGAGCACATAAGTTCAAATTTTGTTAGTGAAATTTCATTACAAAAATTCATTTCCCGTTAGAAGTGACGTCAAAATACTTTGGAGCACCATAAGTTCAAATTTTGCTAGTGAAATTTCAGTATAAAAATTCAATTCCTGTTAGAAACGACGTCAAAATACTTTGGAGCACATAAGTTCAAATTTTGTTAGTGAAATTTTAGTCAAAAATCCCGGTAGAAGTGACGCCAAAATACTTTGGAGCACATAAGTTCGAATTTTGCTAGTGAAATTACAGTATAAAAATTCAAGTCCCGTTAGAAGTGACGTCAAAATACTTTGGAGCACATAAATTCAAATTTTGTTAGTGAAATTTTAGTAAAAAATTATTTCCCAGTAGAAGTGACGTCAAAATACTTTGGAGCACATAATTTCAAATTTTGCTAGTGAAATTTCAGTATAAAAATTCAAGTCCCGTTTGAAGTGACGTCAAAATACTTTGGAGCACATAAGTTCAAATTTTGTTAGTGAAATTTCATTACATAAATGCATCGCCCGGTAGAAGTGACGTCAAAATACTTTGGAGCACATAAGTTCAAATTTTGTTAGTGAAATTTCATTACAAAAATTCATTTCCCGTTAGAAGTGACGTCAAAATACTTTGGAGCACAAAAGGTCAAATTTTGCTAGTGAAATTTCAGTATAAAAATTCAAGTCCCGTTAGAAGTGACGCCAAAATACTTTGGAGCACATAAGTTCAAATTTTGTTAGTGAAATTTTAGTCAAAAATTCATTTCCCGGTAGAAGTGACGTCAAAATACTTTGGAGCACATAAGTTCAAATTTTGTTAGTGAAATTTCATTACAAAAATTCATTTCCCGTTAGAAGTGACGTCAAAATACTTTGGAGCACCATAAGTTCAAATTTTGCTAGTGAAATTTCAGTATAAAAATTCAATTCCTGTTAGAAACGACGTCAAAATACTTTGGAGCACATAAGTTCAAATTTTATTAGTGAAATTTTAGTCAAAAATTCATTACCCGGTAGAAGTGACGTCAAAATACTTTGGAGGACATAAGTTCGAATTTTGTTAGTGAAATTTCAGTAAAAAATTAATTTCCCGGTAGAAGTGACGTCAAAATACTTTGGAGCACATAAGTTCAAATTTTGTTAGTGAAATTTCAGTAAAAAAATCATTTCCCGGTAGAAGTGACGTCAAACTACTTTGGAGCACATAATTTCAAATTTTGTTAGTGGAATTTCATTACAAAAATTCATATTCCGGTAGAAGTGACGTCAAAATACTTTGGAGCACATAAGTTCAAATTTTGTTAGTGAAATTTCATTACAAAAATGCATTTCCCGGTAGAAGTGACGTCAAAATACTTTGGAGCACATAAGTTCAAATTTTGTTAGTGAAATTTTATTACAAAAATTCATTTCCCGTTAGAAGTGACGTCAAAATACTTTGGAGCACATAAGGTCAAATTTTGCTAGTGAAATTTCAGTATAAAAATTTATTTCCCGGTAGAAGTGACTTCAAAATACTTTGGAGCACATAATTTCAAATTTTGCTAGTGAAATTTCAGTATAAAAATTCAAGTCCCGTTCGATGTGACGTCAAAATACTTTGGAGCACATAAGTTCAAATTTTGTTAGTGAAATTTCATTACAAAAATTTATTTCCCGGTAGAAGTGACGTCAAAATACTTCTTTGGAGCACATAAGTTCAAATTTTGCTAGTGAAATATCAGTATAAAAATTCAAGTCCCGTTAGAAGTGACGTCAAAATACTTTGGAGCACATAAGTTCAAATTTTGTTATTGAAATTTCATTACAAAAATTCAAGCCCCTTTAGAAGTGACGTCAAAATACTTTGGAGCACCATAAGTTCAAATTTTGCTAGTGAAATTTCAGTATAAAAATTCAATTCCTGTTAGAAACGACGTCAAAATACTTTGGAGCACATAAGTTCAAATTTTGTTAGTGAAATTTTAGTCAAAAATCCCGGTAGAAGTGACGCCAAAATACTTTGGAGCACATAAGTTCGAATTTTGCTAGTGAAATTACAGTATAAAAATTCAAGTCCCGTTAGAAGTGACGTCAAAATACTTTGGAGCACATAAATTCAAATTTTGTTAGTGAAATTTTAGTAAAAAATTATTTCCCAGTAGAAGTGACGTCAAAATACTTTGGAGCACATAATTTCAAATTTTGCTAGTGAAATTTCAGTATAAAAATTCAAGTCCCGTTTCAAGTGACGTCAAAATACTTTGGAGCACATAAGTTCAAATTTTGTTAGTGAAATTTCATTACATAAATGCATCGCCCGGTAGAAGTGACGTCAAAATACTTTGGAGCACATAAGTTCAAATTTTGTTAGTGAAATTTCATTACAAAAATTCATTTCCCGTTAGAAGTGACGTCAAAATACTTTGGAGCACCATAAGTTCAAATTTTGCTAGTGAAATTTCAGTATAAAAATTCAATTCCTGTTAGAAACGACGTCAAAATACTTTGGAGCACATAAGTTCAAATTTTGTTAGTGAAATTTTAGTCAAAAATCCCGGTAGAAGTGACGCCAAAATACTTTGGAGCACATAAGTTCGAATTTTGCTAGTGAAATTACAGTATAAAAATTCAAGTCCCGTTAGAAGTGACGTCAAAATACTTTGGAGCACATAAATTCAAATTTTGTTAGTGAAATTTTAGTAAAAAATTATTTCCCAGTAGAAGTGACGTCAAAATACTTTGGAGCACATAATTTCAAATTTTGCTAGTGAAATTTCAGTATAAAAATTCAAGTCCCGTTTGAAGTGACGTCAAAATACTTTGGAGCACATAAGTTCAAATTTTGTTAGTGAAATTTCATTACATAAATGCATCGCCCGGTAGAAGTGACGTCAAAATACTTTGGAGCACATAAGTTCAAATTTTGTTAGTGAAATTTCATTACAAAAATTCATTTCCCGTTAGAAGTGACGTCAAAATACTTTGGAGCACAAAAGGTCAAATTTTGCTAGTGAAATTTCAGTATAAAAATTCAAGTCCCGTTAGAAGTGACGCCAAAATACTTTGGAGCACATAAGTTCAAATTTTGTTAGTGAAATTTTAGTCAAAAATTCATTTCCCGGTAGAAGTGACGTCAAAATACTTTGGAGCACATAAGTTCAAATTTTGTTAGTGAAATTTCATTACAAAAATTCATTTCCCGTTAGAAGTGACGTCAAAATACTTTGGAGCACCATAAGTTCAAATTTTGCTAGTGAAATTTCAGTATAAAAATTCAATTCCTGTTAGAAACGACGTCAAAATACTTTGGAGCACATAAGTTCAAATTTTATTAGTGAAATTTTAGTCAAAAATTCATTACCCGGTAGAAGTGACGTCAAAATACTTTGGAGGACATAAGTTCGAATTTTGTTAGTGAAATTTCAGTAAAAAATTAATTTCCCGGTAGAAGTGACGTCAAAATACTTTGGAGCACATAATTTCAAATTTTGTTAGTGAAATTTCATTACAAAAATTCATTCCCGTTAGAAGTGACGTCAAAATACTTTGGAGCACATAAGTTCAAATTTTGCTAGTGAAATTTCAGTATAAAAATTCAAGTCCCGTTAGAAGTGACGTCAAAATACTTTGGAGCACATAAGTTCAAATTTTGTTAGTGAAATTTTAGTCAGAAATTCTTTCCCTGTAGAAGTGACGCCAAAATACTTTGGAGCACATAAGTTCGAATTTTGCTAGTGAAATTACAGTATAAAAATTCAAGTCCCGTTAGAAGTGACGTCAAAATACTTTGGAGCACATAAATTCAAATTTTGTTAGTGAAATTTTAGTAAAAAATTATTTCCCGGTAGAAGTGACGTCAAAATACTTTGGAGCACATAATTTCAAATTTTGCTAGTGAAATTTCAGTATAAAAATTCAAGTCCCGTTTGAAGTGACGTCAAAATACTTTGGAGCACATAAGTTCAAATTTTGTTAGTGAAATTTCATTACAAAAATGCATCGCCCGGTAGAAGTGACGTCAAAATACTTTGGAGCACATAAGTTCAAATTTTGTTAGTGAAATTTCATTACAAAAATTCATTTCCCGTTAGAAGTGACGTCAAAATACTTTGGAGCACAAAAGGTCAAATTTTGCTAGTGAAATTTCAGTATAAAAATCCAAGTCCCGTTAGAAGTGACGTCAAAATACTTTGGAGCACATAAGTACAAATTTTGTTAGTGAAATTTTAGCCAAAAATTCATTTCCCGGTAGAAGTGACGTCAAAATACTTTGGAGCACATAATTTCAAATTTTGTTAGTGAAATTTCATTACAAAAATTCATTTCCCGTTAGAAGTGACGTCAAAATACTTTGGAACACATAAGTTCAAATTTTGCTAGTGAAATTTCAGTATAAAAATTCAAGTCCCGTTAGAAGTGACGTCAAAATACTTTGGAGCACATAAGTTCAAATTTTGTTAGTGAAATTTCATTACAAAAATTCATTTCCCGTTAGAAGTGACGTCAAAATACTTTGGAGCACAAAAGGTCAAATTTTGCTAGTGAAATTTCAGTATAAAAATTCAAGTCCCGTTAGAAGTGACGTCAAAACACTTTGGAGCACATAAATTCAAATTTTGTTAGTGAAATTTTAGTAAAAAATTATTTCCCGGTAGAAGTGACGTCAAAATACTTTGGAGTACATAATTTCAAATTTTGCTAGTGAAATTTCAGTATAAAAATTCAAGTCCCGTTTGAATTGACGTCAAAATACTATGGAGCACATAAGTTCAAATTTTGTTAGTGAAATTTCATTACAAAAATTTATTTCCCGGTAGAAGTGACGTCAAAATACTTCTTTGGAGCACATAAGTTCAAATTTTGCTAGTGAAATATCAGTATAAAAATTCAAGTCCCGTTAGAAGTGACGTCAAAATACTTTGGAGCACATAAGTTCAAATTTTGTTATTGAAATTTCATTACAAAAATTCAAGCCCCTTTAGAAGTGACGTCAAAATACTTTGGAGCACATAAGTTCAAATTTTGTTAGTGAAATTTTAGTAAAAAATTCATTTCCCGGTAGAAGTGACGTCAAAATACTTTGTAGCACATAAGTTAAAATTTTGTTAGTGAAATTTCATTACAAAAATTCATTTCCCGCTATAAGTGACGTCAAAATACTTTGGAGCACATAAGTTCAAATTTTGTTAGTGAAATTTTAGTCAAAAATTCATTTCCCGGTAGAAGTGACGTCAAAATACTTTGGAGCACATAAGTTCAAATTTTGTTAGTGAAATTTCATTACAAAAATTCATTTCCCGTTAGAAGTGACGTCAAAATACTTTGGAGCACCATAAGTTCAAATTTTGCTAGTGAAATTTCAGTATAAAAATTCAATTCCTGTTAGAAACGACGTCAAAATACTTTGGAGCACATAAGTTCAAATTTTATTAGTGAAATTTTAGTCAACAATTCATTACCCGGTAGAAGTGACGTCAAAATACTTTGGAGGACATAAGTTCGAATTTTGTTAGTGAAATTTCAGTAAAAAATTAATTTCCCGGTAGAAGTGACGTCAAAATACTTTGGAGCACATAATTTCAAATTTTGTTAGTGAAATTTCATTACAAAAATTCATTCCCGTTAGAAGTGACGTCAAAATACTTTGGAGCACATAAGTTCAAATTTTGCTAGTGAAATTTCAGTATAAATATTCAAGTCCCGTTAGAAGTGACGTCAAAATACTTTGGGACACATAAGTTCAAATTTTGTTAGTGAAATTTTAGTCAAAAATTCTTTCCCGGTAGAAGTGACGCCAAAATACTTTGGAGCACATAAGTTCGAATTTTGCTAGTGAAATTGCAGTATAAAAATTCAAGTCCCGTTAGAAGTGACGTCAAAATACTTTGGAGCACATAAATTCAAATTTTGTTAGTGAAATTTTAGTAAAAAATTATTTCCCGGTAGAAGTGACGTCAAAATACTTTGGAGCACATAATTTCAAATTTTGCTAGTGAAATTTTAGTATAAAAATTCAAGTCCCGTTTGAAGTGACGTCAAAATACTTTGGAGCACATAAGTTCAAATTTTGTTAGTGAAATTTCATTACAAAAATTCATTTCCCGCTATAAGTGACGTCAAAATACTTTGGAGCACATAAGTTCAAATTTTGTTAGTGAAATTTTAGTCAAAAATTCATTTCCCGGTAGAAGTGACGTCAAAATACTTTGGAGCACATAAGTTCAAATTTTGTTAGTGAAATTTCATTACAAAAATTCATTTCCCGTTAGAAGTGACGTCAAAATACTTTGGAGCACCATAAGTTCAAATTTTGCTAGTGAAATTTCAGTATAAAAATTCAATTCCTGTTAGAAACGACGTCAAAATACTTTGGAGCACATAAGTTCAAATTTTATTAGTGAAATTTTAGTCAACAATTCATTACCCGGTAGAAGTGACGTCAAAATACTTTGGAGGACATAAGTTCGAATTTTGTTAGTGAAATTTCAGTAAAAAATTAATTTCCCGGTAGAAGTGACGTCAAAATACTTTGGAGCACATAATTTCAAATTTTGTTAGTGAAATTTCATTACAAAAATTCATTCCCGTTAGAAGTGACGTCAAAATACTTTGGAGCACATAAGTTCAAATTTTGCTAGTGAAATTTCAGTATAAAAATTCAAGTCCCGTTAGAAGTGACGTCAAAATACTTTGGAGCACATAAGTTCAAATTTTGTTAGTGAAATTTCAGTCAAAAATTCTTTCCCGGTAGAAGTGACGCCAAAATACTTTGGAGCACATAAGTTCGAATTTTGCTAGTGAAATTACAGTATAAAAATTCAAGTCCCGTTAGAAGTGACGTCAAAATACTTTGGAGCACATAAATTCAAATTTTGTTAGTGAAATTTTAGTAAAAAATTATTTCCCGGTAGAAGTGACGTCAAAATACTTTGGAGCACATAATTTCAAATTTTGCTAGTGAAATTTCAGTATAAAAATTCAAGTCCCGTTTGAAGTGACGTCAAAATACTTTGGAGCACATAAGTTCAAATTTTGTTAGTGAAATTTCATTACAAAAATTCATTTCCCGTTAGAAGTGACGTCAAAATACTTTGGAGCACATAAGGTAAAATTTTGCTAGTGAAATTTCAGTATAAAAATTCAAGTCCCGTTAGAAGTGACGTCAAAATACTTTGGAGCACATTAGTTCAAATTTTGTTAGTGAAATTTTAGCCAAAAATTCATTTCCCGGTAGAAGTGACGTCAAAATACTTTGGAGCACATAAGTTCAAATTTTGTTAGTGAAATTTTAGTCAAAAATTCATTTGCCGGTAGAAGTGACGTCAAAATACTTTGCAGCACATAAGTTAAAATTTTGCTAGTGAAATTTCAGTATAAAAATTCAAGTCCCGTTTGAAGTGACGTCAAAATACTTTGGAGCACATAAGTTCAAATTTTGTTAGTGAAATTGCATTACAAAAATTCATTTCCCGGTAGAAGTGACGTCAAAATACTTTGGAGCACATAAGTTCAAATTTTGCTAGTGAAATTTCAGTATAAAAATTCAAGTCCCGTTAGAAGTGACGTCAAAATATTTTGGAGCACATAAGTTCAAATTTTGTTTGTGAAATTTCATTACAAAAATTCATTTCCCGGTAGAAGTGACGTCAAAATACTTCTTTGGAGCACATAAGTTCAAATTTTGCTAGTGAAATATCAGTATAAAAATTCAACTCCCGTTAGAAGTGACGTCAAAATACTTTGGAGCACATAAGTTCAAATTTTGTTATTGAAATTTCATTACAAAAATTCAAGTCCCGTTAGAAGTGACGTCAAAATACTTTGGAGCACATAAGTTCAAATTTTGTTAGTGAAATTTTAGTCAAAAACTCATTTCCCGGTAGAAGTGACGTCAAAATACTTTGGAGCACATAAGTTCAAATTTTGTTAGTGAAATTTCAGTAAAAAAATCATTTCCCGGTAGAAGTGACGTCAAAATACTTTGGAGCACATAATTTCAAATTTTGTTAGTGAAATTTCATTACAAAAATTCATATTCCGGTAGAAGTGACGTCAAAATACTTTGGAGCACATAAGTTCAAATTTTGTTAGTGAAATTTCATTACAAAAATGCATTTCCCGGTAGAAGTGACGTCAAAATACTTTGGAGCACATAAGTTCAAATTTTGTTAGTGAAATTTCATTACAAAAATTCATTTCCCGTTAGAAGTGACGTCAAAATACTTTGGAGCACATAAGGTCAAATTTTGCTAGTGAAATTTCAGTATAAAAATTCATTTCCCGGTAGAAGTGACGTCAAAATACTTTGGAGCACATAATTTCAAATTTTGCTAGTGAAATTTCAGTATAAAAATTCAAGTCCCGTTCGATGTGACGTCAAAATACTTTGGAGCACATAAGTTCAAATTTTGTTAGTGAAATTTCATTACAAAAATTTATTTCCCGGTAGAAGTGACGTCAAAATACTTCTTTGGAGCACATAAGTTCAAATTTTGCTAGTGAAATATCAGTATAAAAATTCAAGTCCCGTTAGAAGTGACGTCAAAATACTTTGGAGCACATAAGTTCAAATTTTGTTATTGAAATTTCATTACAAAAATTCAAGCCCCTTTAGAAGTGACGTCAAAATACTTTGGAGCACATAAGTTCAAATTTTGTTAGTGAAATTTTAGTAAAAAATTCATTTCCCGGTAGAAGTGACGTCAAAATACTTTGTAGCACATAAGTTAAAATTTTGTTAGTGAAATTTCATTACAAAAATTCATTTCCCGCTATAAGTGACGTCAAAATACTTTGGAGCACATAAGTTCAAATTTTGTTAGTGAAATTTTAGTCAAAAATTCATTTCCCGGTAGAAGTGACGTCAAAATACTTTGGAGCACATAAGTTCAAATTTTGTTAGTGAAATTTTAGTCAAAAATTCTTTCCCGGTAGAAGTGACGCCAAAATACTTTGGAGCACATAAGTTCGAATTTTGCTAGTGAAATTACAGTATAAAAATTCAAGTCCCGTTAGAAGTGACGTCAAAATACTTTGGAGCACATAAATTCAAATTTTGTTAGTGAAATTTTAGTAAAAAATTATTTCCCGGTAGAAGTGACGTCAAAATACTTTGGAGCACATAATTTCAAATTTTGCTAGTGAAATTTCAGTATAAAAATTCAAGTCCCGTTTGAAGTGACGTCAAAATACTTTGGAGCACATAAGTTCAAATTTTGTTAGTGAAATTTCATTACAAAAATTCATTTCCCGTTAGAAGTGACGTCAAAATACTTTGGAGCACATAAGGTCAAATTTTGCTAGTGAAATTTCAGTATAAAAATTCAAGTCCCGTTAGAAGTGACGTCAAAATACTTTGGAGCACATAAGTTCAAATTTTGTTAGTGAAATTTTAGCCAAAAATTCATTTCCCGGTAGAAGTGACGTCAAAATACTTTGGAGCACATAAGTTCAAATTTTGTTAGTGAAATTTTAGTCAAAAATTCATTTGCCGGTAGAAGTGACGTCAAAATACTTTGCAGCACATAAGTTAAAATTTTGCTAGTGAAATTTCAGTATAAAAATTCAAGTCCCGTTTGAAGTGACGTCAAAATACTTTGGAGCACATAAGTTCAAATTTTGTTAGTGAAATTTCATTACAAAAATTCATTTCCCGTTAGAAGTGACGTCAAAATACTTTGGAGCACATAAGGTCAAATTTTGCTAGTGAAATTTCAGTATAAAAATTCATTTCCCGGTAGAAGTGACGTCAAAATACTTTGGAGCACATAATTTCAAATTTTGCTAGTGAAATTTCAGTATAAAAATTCAAGTCCCGTTCGATGTGACGTCAAAATACTTTGGAGCACATAAGTTCAAATTTTGTTAGTGAAATTTCATTACAAAAATTTATTTCCCGTTAGAAGTGACGTCAAAATACTTTGGAGCACATAAGTTCAAATTTTGTTATTGAAATTTCATTACAAAAATTCAAGCCCCTTTAGAAGTGACGTCAAAATACTTTGGAGCACATAAGTTCAAATTTTGTTAGTGAAATTTTAGTAAAAAATTCATTTCCCGGTAGAAGTGACGTCAAAATACTTTGTAGCACATAAGTTAAAATTTTGTTAGTGAAATTTCATTACAAAAATTCATTTCCCGCTATAAGTGACGTCAAAATACTTTGGAGCACATAAGTTCAAATTTTGTTAGTGAAATTTTAGTCAAAAATTCATTTCCCGGTAGAAGTGACGTCAAAATACTTTGGAGCACATAAGTTCAAATTTTGTTAGTGAAATTTCATTACAAAAATTCATTTCCCGTTAGAAGTGACGTCAAAATACTTTGGAGCACCATAAGTTCAAATTTTGCTAGTGAAATTTCAGTATAAAAATTCAATTCCTGTTAGAAACGACGTCAAAATACTTTGGAGCACATAAGTTCAAATTTTATTAGTGAAATTTTAGTCAACAATTCATTACCCGGTAGAAGTGACGTCAAAATACTTTGGAGGACATAAGTTCGAATTTTGTTAGTGAAATTTCAGTAAAAAATTAATTTCCCGGTAGAAGTGACGTCAAAATACTTTGGAGCACATAATTTCAAATTTTGTTAGTGAAATTTCATTACAAAAATTCATTCCCGTTAGAAGTGACGTCAAAATACTTTGGAGCACATAAGTTCAAATTTTGCTAGTGAAATTTCAGTATAAAAATTCAAGTCCCGTTAGAAGTGACGTCAAAATACTTTGGAGCACATAAGTTCAAATTTTGTTAGTGAAATTTTAGTCAAAAATTCTTTCCCCGTAGAAGTGACGCCAAAATACTTTGGAGCACATAAGTTCGAATTTTGCTAGTGAAATTACAGTATAAAAATTCAAGTCCCGTTAGAAGTGACGTCAAAATACTTTGGAGCACATAAATTCAAATTTTGTTAGTGAAATTTTAGTAAAAAATTATTTCCCGGTAGAAGTGACGTCAAAATACTTTGGAGCACATAATTTCAAATTTTGCTAGTGAAATTTCAGTATAAAAAATTCAAGTCCCGTTTGAAGTGACGTCAAAATACTTTGGAGCACATAAGTTCAAATTTTGTTAGTGAAATTTCATTACAAAAATGCATCGCCCGGTAGAAGTGACGTCAAAATACTTTGGAGCACATAAGTTCAAATTTTGTTAGTGAAATTTCATTACAAAAATTCATTTCCCGTTAGAAGTGACGTCAAAATACTTTGGAGCACAAAAGGTCAAATTTTGCTAGTGAAATTTCAGTATAAAAATTCAAGTCCCGTTAGAAGTGACGTCAAAATACTTTGGAGCACATAAGTTCAAATTTTGTTAGTGAAATTTTAGCCAAAAATTCATTTCCCGGTAGAAGTGACGTCAAAATACTTTGGAGCACATAATTTCAAATTTTGTTAGTGAAATTTCATTACAAAAATTCATTTCCCGTTAGAAGTGACGTCAAAATACTTTGGAACACATAAGTTCAAATTTTGCTAGTGAAATTTCAGTATAAAAATTCAAGTCCCGTTAGAAGTGACGTCAAAATACTTTGGAGCACATAAGTTCAAATTTTGTTAGTGAAATTTCATTACAAAAATTCATTTCCCGTTAGAAGTGACGTCAAAATACTTTGGAGCACAAAAGGTCAAATTTTGCTAGTGAAATTTCAGTATAAAAATTCAAGTCCCGTTAGAAGTGACGTCAAAACACTTTGGAGCACATAAATTCAAATTTTGTTAGTGAAATTTTAGTAAAAAATTCATTTCCCGTTAGAAGTGACGTCAAAATACTTTGGAACACATAAGTTCAAATTTTGTTAGTGAAATTTCAGTAAAAAATTCATTTCCCGGTAGAAGTGACGTCAAAATACTTTGGAGCACATAATTTCAAATTTTGTTAGTGAAATTTCATTACAAAAATTCATTTCCCGTTAGAAGTGACGCCAAAATACTTTGGAGCACATAAGGTCAAATTTTGCTAGTGAAATTTCAGTATAAAAAGTCAAGTACCGTTAGAAGTGACGTCAAAATACTTTGGAGCACATAAGTTCAAATTTTGTTAGTGAAATTTTAGCCAAAAATTCATTTCCCGGTAGAAGTGACGTCAAAATAAGTTCAAATTTTGTTAGTGAAATTTTAGTCAAAAATTCATTTACCGGTAGAAGTGACGTCAAAATACTTCGCAGCACATAAGTTAAAATTTTGCTAGTGAAATTTCAGTATAAAAATTCAAGTCCCGTTTGAAGTGACGTCAAAATACTTTGGAGCACATAAGTTCAAATTTTGTTAGCAAAATTTCATTACAAAAATTCATTTCCCGGTAGAAGTGACGTCAAAATACTTTGGAGCACATAAGTTCAAATTTTGCTAGTGAAATTTCAGTATAAAAATTCAAGTCCCGTTAGAAGTGACGTCAAAATATTTTGGAGCACATAAGTTCAAATTTTGTTAGTGAAATTTCTGTTGAACATTGAAACTCTGTACTTTGAATCTTTGAACATCGTGAACCCTGTTTTAAATGTCATTCATAATATGTAAAATGAAACTATTTTCTTACTTCTTAATAAACCACTGAATTGAACGGTATTATAAATTTGCGCAGTTTTCATTAGGTTATGTGCCCAGAAGTTTCCATATAAAAAATTGTGTAATATAAAATGGCATCATCATCACTTTATGCTATTGAAAAACTGGATGTGTCCAGCTATGAAACATGGATTGTACAGATGAGAAGTGTGCTAATCCATGGTGGTTTGTGGAAAGTGGTAAATGAAGCGAAACCTACAAATGCAGACGAATTGGCATTATGGACAGTAAATGACGAAAAAGCGTTGGCAACGATTCTACTCAGTGTGAAGTCAAATCAACTTATTTATATCAAGAACTGCAAGTCATCAGCAGAAGCATGGCAGAAATTAAAGGAGGTGCATAAGCCTCAGGGTCCAGTACAAAAAGTTTCATTGTACAAGCAGCTGTTAAGCAAGCAAATGGGCGAGGAGGAGAATGTACAAATATTTCTAAATTCTTTTACTGAAGTGGCTGATAAGTTGGCGGAGACTGGTATTTCAATACAAGATGAATTGTTAAGTATAATTCTGTTATCCAGCTTACCTAAATCGTACGAGAATTTTGTAATAGCGATGGAGACGCGTGATGATCTACCAAATTTTAATGCATTAAAGTTAAAGTTTTTGGAAGAGGGAGAACGGCGTAAAAGGCAGGTCATAGCATCGGAAATTGGTGGACAGCAAGCATTCGTAGCTCGTGAAAATGTCAATAAGAGAACGCAGCAGAAGTTTAATGGTAAATGTTTTGTATGCGGTAAGAAAGGTCATTATGCAAGTAAGTGCAACAACAAAGAAAAGAAAAATGTTAGCGAAGCTGCTATGAATGTTATTGCAATGACAAAAACGCCCAGAACATTCGACGAAACATGTTGGTATATAGACAGCGGGGCAACATCTCACATGTGTAACAACAAGGCAATGTTCGTGAATTATGAAGAGGTAAGAGAGAATATTTGGCTAGCATCAAACACATCAATAGTAGCATTTGGAAAAGGTGATGTATTGTTGAAAACAAAACAACGAAATGTTCGGTTGCACAATGTATTGTACTCGCCGAATTTGAAGGCGAATTTCATTTCTATAAGCAAAGCAGTAGAGCGCGGTATGACAGTCAAGTTTAAAGACGAGCATGCATATATAAACGACAAGTATGGTGAAGTTGTATTGAGAGCGATCAAACAGCACAACCTGTATGTAGTAGAATTGAATCGAGAAGGCTTGTTTACTATGATTAGTAATGAAGTTTGGCACAACAGGTATGGCCATCGTAATTATCAAAGCCTACGTGATTTAAATAAAAATGATATGGTGCGAGGCATGAATTTACAGCAGAAAGATGATAAAATATGTTGTAATACTTGTATGATAAGTAAAATACATACGTTACCATTCCCTAAGCAATCTGAGAGAAAATCAGAAATGTTATTAGAACTAATACATTCAGATGTATGTGGCCCGATAAATATACAATCAGTGGGGGGTTCGCGTTATTTTTTGACACTAATTGATGATAAATCAAGGTTTATTAGTATTTATTTTCTAAAAACGAAGAACGAAGTTTTAGATAAATTTAAAACATACAAGGCGTATGTAGAACGTGAAACAAACTGCAAAATAAAAGCATTAAGAAGCGACAATGGCAAAGAATATGTCAATAGTGAGTTCGATTCGTTTTTGAAAAAACATGGTATACGTCACGAATTAACTGTGCCTTATACACCACAACAGAATGGTGTAGCAGAAAGGGCGAATCGCACACTTGTGGAAATGGCACGATGTATGCTTTTACATGCTAAGGTTTAGAAAAAATTTATGGGCTGAAGCTATATCAACGGCAGCTTATTTGAGAAATAGGTGTCCAACAAAATGTCTTGTTAACAAAACCCCGTATGAAATGTGGTTTAATAAAAAACCAATAGTCGCACACTTAAAAACGTTTGGCGCTATAGCAGTAGGGCTAGATAAAACACAGCACGGCAAATTCGAAGCTAAGGGAAAACAATTTATAATGGTTGGATACTCACTTGAAAGCAAAGCATATCGTTTGTACGACAAAGAATGTAATCAGATTATTATAAAACAAGTAAGGAAGGCTAAGTTCGGGTGTAACCGAACATTACATACTCAGTTGAGAGCTATGGAGACAAAATAAGGAAAATCACCATGTAGGAAAATGAACCTAGGGTAACCTTGGAATGTGGTTGTATGACATGTGTATCAAATGGAAGGTATTAAAGAGTATTTTAAGAGAGAGTAGGCCATAGTTCTATGGATGGACGCCATTTAGGAATATCGCCATAAAGGTGGACCAGGGCTGACTCTAGAATTTGTTTGTACGATATGGGTATCAAATGAAAGGTGTTACTGAGCATTTTACGAGGGAGTGGGCCTTAGGTCTATCGGTGGACGCCCTTTCGAGATATCGCCATTAAGGTGGACCAGGGGTGACTCTAGAATGTGTTTGTACGATATGGGTATCAAATGAAAGGTGGTAATGAGTATTTTAAAAGGGAATGGGCTTTAGTTCTATAGGTGAACGCCTTTTCGAGAAATCGCCATAAAGGTGGACCAGGGGTGACTCTAGAATATGTTTGTACGATATGGGTATCAAAGGAAAGCTGTTAATGAGTATTTTGAAAAGGAGTGATCCTTAGTCCATAGGTGGCCGCCGTTTCGAGATATCGCCATAAAGGTGGACCAGGGGTGTCTCTAGAATGTGTTTGTACGATATGGGAATCAAATGAAAGGTGTTACTGAGCATTTTAAGAGGGAGTGGGCATTAGGTCTATAGGTGGACGCCTTTTCGAGATATTGCCATTAGGGTGGGCCAGGGGTGACTCTAGAATGTTTGTACGATATGGGTATAAAACGAAAAGTGTTACTGAGCATTTTAAGAGGGAGTGGGCAATAGGTCTATAGGTGGACGCCTTTTCGAAATGTCGCCATTAGGGTGGGCCAGGGGTGACTCTAGAATGTGTTTGTATGATATGGGTATCAAATGAAAGATGGTAATGAGTATCTTAAAAGGGAGTAATCCTTAGTTCTATAGGTGGACGCCTTTTCGATATATCGCCATAAAGGTGGACCAAGGGTGACTCTAGAATGTTTGTACGATATGGGTATCAAACGAAAGGTGTTACTGAGCATTTTAAGAGGGAGTGGGCATTAGGTCTATAAGTGGACGCCTTTTCGAGATATCGTCATTAGGGTGGGCCAGGGGTGACTCTAGAATGTGTTTGTACGATATGGGTATCAAATGAAAGGTGGTAATGAGTATTTTAAAAGGGAGTAATCCTTAGTTCTATATGTGGACGCCTTTTCGAGATATCGCCATTAGGGTGGGCCAGGGGTGACTCTAGAATGTGTTTGTACGATATGGGTATCAAATGAAAGGTGGTAATGAGTATTTTAAAAGGGAGTAATCCTTAGTTCTATATGTGGACGCCTTTTCGAGATATCGCCATAAAGGTGGACCAAGGGTGACTCTAGAATGTTTGTACGATATGGGTATCAAACGAAAGGTGTTACTGAGCATTTTAAGAGGGAGTGGGCATTAGGTCTATAGGTGGACGCCTTTTCGAGATATCGCCATAAAGGTGGACCAAGGGTGACTCTAGAATGTTTGTACGATATGGGTATCAAACGAAAGGTGTGACTGAGCATTTTAAGAGGGAGTGGGCATTAGGTCTATAGGTGGACGCCTTTTCGAGATATCGCCATTAGGGTGGGCCAGGGGGACTCTAGAATGTTTGTACGATATGGGTATCAAACGAAATGTGTTACTGAGCATTTTAAGAGGGAGTGGGCATTAGCTCTATAGGTGGCCTTTTCGAGACATCGCCAATAGGGTGGGCCAGGGGTGACTCTAGAATGTTTGTACGATATGGGTATCAAACGAAAGGTGTTACTGAGCATTTTAAGAGGGAGTGGACATTAGGTCTATAGGTGGACGCCTTTTCGAGATATCGCCATTAGGGTGGGCCAGAGGTGACTCTAGAATGTTTGTACGATATGGGTATCAAACGAAAGGTGTTACTGAGCATTTTAAGAGGGAGTGGGCATTAGGTCTATAGGTGGACGCCTTTTCGATATATCGCCATTAGGGTGGGCCAGGGGTGACTCTAGAATGTGTTTGTACGATATGGATATCAAATTAAAGGTATTAATAAGGGTTTTAAAAGCGAGTGGCCCTTAGATGTATATGTGAAGGTGTTCTCGCGATATCGACCAAAATGTGGACCAGGTGATCCAGAAAATCATCTGTCGGGTACTGCTAATTTATTTATATATGCAATACCACTAACAGTATTCCTGCCAAGATTCCAAGGGCTGTTGATTTTGCCTTGTAGAACTTTTTCATTTTCTTCTACTTAATATGGTAGGTGTCACACCCATTTTACAAAATTTTTTCCAAAGTTATATTTTGCGTCAATAAACCAATCCAGTTACCATGTTTCATCCCTTTTTTCGTATTTGGTATAGAATTATGGCATTTTTTTTCATTTTTCGTAATTTTCGATATCGATAAAGTGGGCGTGGTTATGGTCGGATTTCGGCTATTTTTTATACCGAGATAAAGTGAGTTCAGATAAGTAGGTGGGCTAAGTTTAGTAAAGATATATCGGTTTTTGCTCAAGTTATTGTGTTAACAGCCGAGCGGAAGGACAGACGGTGGACTGTGTATAAAAACTGGGCGTGGCTTCCACCGATTTCGGCCATTTTCACAGAGAACAGTTACCGTCATAGAATCTATGTACCTACCAAATTTGAGAAGGATTGGTAAATTTGTGTTCGACTTATGGCATTAAAAGTATTCTAGACAAACTAAATGAAAATGGGCGGAGCCACGCCCATTTTGAAATTTTCTTTTATTTTTGTATTTTGTTGCATCATATCAATACAGGAGTTGAATTTTCACTTAATTTACTTATATACAGTAAAGATATTAAATTTTTTGTTAAAATTTGAATTAAAAAATTTTTTTTTTTAAAAAGTGGGCGTGTTCTTCATCCAATTTTGCTAATTTTTATTTAGCACATATATAGTAATAGTAGCAGCGTTCCTGCCAAATTTCATCATGATATCTTCAACGACTGCCAAATTACAGCTTGCTAAACTTTTAAATTACCTTCTTGTAAAAGTGGGCGGTGCCACGCCCATTGTCCAAAATCTTACTAATTTTCTATTCTGCGTCATAACGTCAACCCATCTGCCAAGTTTCATCGCTTTAATTGCCTTTGGCAATGAATTATCGCATTTTTTCGGTTTTTCGAAATTTTCGATATCGAAAAAGTGGGCGTGGTTATAGTCCGATATCGTTCATTTTAAATAGCGATCTGAGATGAGTGCCCAGGAATCTACATACCAAATTTCATCAAGATAGCTCAAAATTTACTCAAGTTATCGTGTTAACGGACGGACGGACGGACGGACGGACGGACGGATGGACGGACGGACGGACATGGCTCAATCAAATTTTTTTTCGATCCTGATTATTTTGATATATGGAAGTCTATATCTATCTCGATTCCTTTATATATGTACAACCAACCGTTATCCAATCAAACTTAATATACTCTGTGAGCTCTGCTCAACTGAGTATAAAGAGATGTTGTTTTCAATGAGGCAAATGTTGGTGACAACTTTGCGTATAGTGACAGCATAACAAATGTAGATACAGTAGATTTACAATTCATTGTCGAGGAGGAGAGTAATAGAAATATTGTTTGCCAACAGCTGACACAGAGGAAATTCATAGCGATAGTTCAGTGTATGATAGTGCGGATGAGCTGAGTTCAAGTTCAAGCTATTCTGAGGAAAATAGCAACCAGGAGGAGACTAGTGAGAACGTTAATAAAATTGGTAAGGGTAGACCCAGGTTGGTGCGAACAGGATTGCGTGGACGTCCTAAAAAGCAGTACCATGTTATCAATAATGTAACAAGTGTGAGCATTCCACTTACTGTCACTGAAGCGCTATCGAGTGAGAGTCACGAATACTGGAAGAAAGCAATGCAAGATGAATTCGATGCATTGATGAAAAATGAAACTTGGATGTATGTAGATTTACCACCGGGTAAAAAGGCTATTAAAAATAAATGGGTTTTTACATTGAAACGTAATAGCAGTGGTGAAATTGAGCGATACAAGGCAAGGCTTGTAGCTAAAGGATGTGAGCAGCGTTTTGGTATAGATTACAGTGAAACGTTTTCTCCTGTTGTTCGCTACGCTACCATTCGCATGTTATTGGCAATAGCTGTAGAAAACAAAATGCATTTACATCAGTTAGACGTTAGTACTGCATACTTAAATGGCGATTTGATAGACGAAATATACATGCAGCAACCTGAATATTTTATTTGCAAGAAAGAACCCAAAAAAGTTCTTAAGTTGAAGAAATCACTTTATGGGTTGAAACAATCTGGCAGGCAATGGAATGTTAAGTTAGATGAAGTACTTAAGCAAATTGGGTTTGACGCTTGTGAGAATGAGCCATGTTTATATAAAATGAAGTTCGAGAACGAGTTTGTTCTTATCGCAGTATATGTAGATGACATGATCATAGCATGCAAATGTAAATCGAAATTGCTAACAATTAAAGCACTGATATCTAAAAAATTCGAGGTAGTAGATAAAGGTGAACTCCAACATTTTCTTGGAATAAAAATCCATCGAAAAGACGAGGTGGGTCATATTACTTTGAGTCACGAACAATATATTAAAGATTTGTTAAATGAGTATGGCATGAATGAATGTAAACCAACGGCTGTTCCATTAGAAGCTGGATATCAAGTTGCATGTAACGAAAACTGTAACAAAGCAGATATTAAGCAATATCAATCGTTGATAGGGGCTCTTATGCATTTGGGCATAACAACCCGACCAGATATTTTACACTCTGTTTCAAAATTATCGCAGAGAAACAATGATCCACATGTTGAGCATATGACTGCTGCGAAACATATTTTGAGGTATTTGAAAGCTACCATTGACTTAAAACTTACGTACAAGGCGGGTAGTAAACATGTTGAAGGTTTTGTCGATGCTGATTGGGGAAGTGATTCCCATGACCGAAAATCATATACGGGATTCGTATTCTTTTACGGAAACAGCGCTATATCTTGGGAGTCCAAGAAGCAAGCCACCATAGCGTTAAGCAGCACAGAAGCTGAATATATGGCAGCATCAAATGCCGCCAAAGAAGCAGTTTACTTACCACGTTTACTAACAGAGATAGGTTTCTGGAATGGTGATCCGATCACTCTAAACATCGATAATCAAGGTGCACAAAAGCTGGCAAGTAATCCTGTGTACCATAATAGAACCAAGCACATCGACGTTCGATATCACCATATACGCGAACTGGTAAATGCTAAAAAGATCGTTTTATCGTATTGTCCAACGGATCAGATGACAGCTGATGTATTCACGAAAAGCCTTCCGAAAGTCAAACATATGAAATTTACGAATGATATGAATATTTAAATGCTAAAAAGATCGTTTTATCGTATTGTCCAACGGATCAGATGACAGCTGATGTATTCACGAAAAGCCTTCCGAAAGTCAAACATATGAAATTTACAAATGATATGAATATTTTGTAATTATTTTTTAATGTAAAACAGCATTCACGTTGAGAAGGAGTGTTGAACATTGAAACTCTGTACTTTGAATCTTTGAACATCGTGAACCCTGTTTTAAATGTCATTCATAATATGTAAAATGAAACTATTTTCTTACTTCTTAATAAACCACTGAATTGAACGGTATTATAAATTTGCGCAGTTTTCATTAATTTCATTACAAAAATTCATTTCCCGGTAGAAGTGACGTCAAAATACTTCTTTGGAGCACATAAGTTCAAATTTTGCTAGTGAAATATCAGTATAAAAATTCAAGTCCCGTTAGAAGTGACGTCAAAATACTTTGGAGCACATAAGTTCAAATTTTGTTATTGAAATTTCATTACAAAAATTCAAGTCCCATTAGAAGTGACGTCAAAATACTTTGGAGCACATAAGTTCAAATTTTGTTAGTGAAATTTTAGTCAAAAACTCATTTCCCGGTAGAAGTGACGTCAAAATACTTTGGAGCACGTAAGTTCAAATTTTGTTAGTGAAATTTCAGTAACAAAATCATTTCCCGGTAGAAGTGACGTCAAAATACTTTGGAGCACATAATTTCAAATTTTGTTAGTGAAATTTCATTACAAAAATTCATATTCCGGTAGAAGTGACGTCAAAA
Organism: Eurosta solidaginis; assembly: GCF_040869045.1. Taxonomy (NCBI): domain Eukaryota; kingdom Metazoa; phylum Arthropoda; class Insecta; order Diptera; family Tephritidae; genus Eurosta; species Eurosta solidaginis. Next base: position 80,106,645 of record NC_090320.1, on the reverse strand, counting down.
TACTTTGGAGCACATAAGTTCAAATTTTGCTAGTGAAATTTCAGTATAAAAATTCAAGTCCCGTTAGAAGTGACGTCAAAATACTTTGGAGCACATAAGTTCAAATTTTGTTAGTGAAATTTTAGCCAAAAATTCATTTCCCGTTAGAAGTGACGTCAAAATACTTTGGAACACATAAGTTCAAATTTTGTTAGTGAAATTTCAGTAAAAAATTCATTTCCCGGTAGAAGTGACGTCAAAATACTTTGGAGCACATAATTTCAAATTTTGTTAGTGAAATTTCATTACAAAAATTCATTTCCCGTTAGAAGTGACGTCAAAATACTTTGGAGCACATACGTTCAAATTTTGCTAGTGAAATTTCAGTATAAAAATTCAAGTCCCGTTAGAAGTGACGTCAAAATACTTTGGAGCACATAAGTTTAAATTTTGTTAGTGAAATTTTAGTCAAAAATTCATTTCCCGGTAGAAGTGACGCCAAAATACTTTGGAGCACATAAGTTCGAATTTTGCTAGTGAAATTTCAGTATAAAAATTCAAGTCCCGTTAGAAGTGACGTCAAAATACTTTGGAGCACATAAATTCAAATTTTGTTAGTGAAATTTTAGTAAAAAATTCATTTCCCGGTAGAAGTGACGTCAAAATACTTTGGAGCACATAATTTCAAATTTTGCTAGTGAAATTTCAGTATAAAAATTCAAGTCCCGTTTGATATGACGTCAAAATACTTTGGAGCACATAAGTTCAAATTTTGTTAGTGAAATTTCATTACAAAAACGCATTTCCCGGTAGAAGTGACGTCAAAATACTTTGGAGCACATAAGTTCAAATTTTGTTAGTGAAATTTCATTACAAAAATTCATTTCCCGTTAGAAGTGACGTCAAAATACTTTGGAGCACATAAGGTCAAATTTTGCTAGTGAAATTTCAGTATAAAAATTCAAGTCCCGTTAGAAGTGACGTCAAAATACTTTGGAGCACATAAGTTCAAATTTTGTTAGTGAAATTTTAGCCAAAAATTCATTTCCCGGTAGAAGTGACGTCAAAATACTTTGGAGCACATAAGTTCAAATTTTGTTAGTGAAATTTTAGTCAAAAATTCATTTACCGGTAGAAGTGACGTCAAAATACTTTGCAGCACATAAGTTAAAAATTTGCTAGTGAAATTTCAGTATAAAAATTCAAGTCCCGTTTGAAGTGACGTCAAAATACTTTGGAGCACATAAGTTCAAATTTTGTTAGTGAAATTTCATTACAAAAATTCATTTCCCGGTAGAAGTGACGTCAAAATACTTTGGAGCACATAAGTTCAAATTTTGCTAGTGAAATTTCAGTATAAAAATTCAAGTCCCGTTAGAAGTGATGTCAAAATATTTTGGAGCACATAAGTTCAAATTTTGTTAGTGAAATTTCATTACAAAAATTCATTTCCCGGTAGAAGTGACGTCAAAATACTTCTTTGGAGCACATAAGTTCAAATTTTGCTAGTGAAATATCAGTATAAAAATTCAAGTCCCGTTAGATGTGACGTCAAAATACTTTGGAGCACATAAGTTCAAATTTTGTTATTGAAATTTCATTACAAAAATTCAAGTCCCGTTAGAAGTGACGTCAAAATACTTTGGAGCACATAAGTTCAAATTTTGTTAGTGAAATTTTAGTCAAAAACTCATTTCCCGGTAGAAGTGACGTCAAAATACTTTGGAGCACATAAGTTCAAATTTTGTTAGTGAAATTTCAGTAAAAAATTCATTTCCCGGTAGAAGTGACGTCAAAATACTTTGGAGCACATAATTTAAAATTTTGTTAGTGAAATTTCATTACAAAAATTCATTTCCCGTTAGAAGTGACGTCAAAATACTTTGGAGCACATAAGTTCAAATTTTGCTAGTGAAATTTCAGTATAAAAATTCAAGTCCCGTTAGAAGTGACGTCAAAATACTTTGGAGCACATAAGTTTAAATTTTGTTAGTGAAATTTTAGACAAAAATTCATTTCCCGGTAGAAGTGACGCCAAAATACTTTGGAGCACATAAGTTCGAATTTTGCTAGTGAAATTTCAGTATAAAAATTCAAGTCCCGTTAGAAGTGACGTCAAAATACTTTGGAGCACATAAATTCAAATTTTGTTAGTGAAATTTTAGTAAAAAATTCATTTCCCGGTAGAAGTGACGTCAAAATACTTTGGAGCACATAATTTCAAATTTTGCTAGTGAAATTTCAGTATAAAAATTCAAGTCCCGTTTGATGTGACGTCAAAATACTTTGGAGCACATAAGTTCAAATTTTGTTAGTGAAATTTCATTACAAAAATGCATTTCCCGGTAGAAGTGACGTCAAAATACTTTGGAGCACATAAGTTCAAATTTTGTTAGTGAAATTTCATTACAAAAATTCATTTCCCGTTAGAAGTGACGTCAAAATACTTTGGAGCACATAAGGTCAAATTTTGCTAGTGAAATTTCAGTATAAAAATTCAAGTCCCGTTAGAAGTGACGTCAAAATACTTTGGAGCACATAAGTTCAAATTTTGTTAGTGAAATTTTAGCCAAAAATTCATTTCCCGGTAGAAGTGACGTCAAAATACTTTGGAGCACATAAGTTCAAATTTTGTTAGTGAAATTTTAGTCAAAAATTCATTTGCCGGTAGAAGTGACGTCAAAATACTTTGCAGCACATAAGTTAAAATTTTGCTAGTGAAATTTCAGTATAAAAATTCAAGTCCCGTTTGAAGTGACGTCAAAATACTTTGGAGCACATAAGTTCAAATTTTGTTAGTGAAATTTCATTACAAAAATTCATTTCCCGGTAGAAGTGACGTCAAAATACTTTGGAGCACATAAGTTCAAATTTTGCTAGTGAAATTTCAGTATAAAAATTCAAGTCCCGTTAGAAGTGACGTCAAAATATTTTGGAGCACATAAGTTCAAATTTTGTTAGTGAAATTTCATTACAAAAATTCATTTCCCGGTAGAAGTGACGTCAAAATACTTCTCTGGAGCACATAAGTTAAAATTTTGCTAGTGAAATATCAGTATAAAAATTCAAGTCCCGTTAGAAGTGACGTCAAAATACTTTGGAGCACATAAGTTCAAATTTTGTTATTGAAATTTCATTACAAAAATTCAAGTCCCGTTAGAAGTGACGTCAAAATACTTTGGAGCACATAAGTTCAAATTTTGTTAGTGAAATTTTAGTCAAAAACTCATTTCCCGGTAGAAGTGACGTCAAAATACTTTGGAGCACATAAGTTCAAATTTTGTTAGTGAAATTTCAGTAAAAAAATCATTTCCCGGTAGAAGTGACGTCAAACTACTTTGGAGCACATAATTTCAAATTTTGTTAGTGGAATTTCATTACAAAAATTCATATTCCGGTAGAAGTGACGTCAAAATACTTTGGAGCACATAAGTTCAAATTTTGTTAGTGAAATTTCATTACAAAAATGCATTTCCCGGTAGAAGTGACGTCAAAATACTTTGGAGCACATAAGTTCAAATTTTGTTAGTGAAATTTTATTACAAAAATTCATTTCCCGTTAGAAGTGACGTCAAAATACTTTGGAGCACATAAGGTCAAATTTTGCTAGTGAAATTTCAGTATAAAAATTTATTTCCCGGTAGAAGTGACTTCAAAATACTTTGGAGCACATAATTTCAAATTTTGCTAGTGAAATTTCAGTATAAAAATTCAAGTCCCGTTCGATGTGACGTCAAAATACTTTGGAGCACATAAGTTCAAATTTTGTTAGTGAAATTTCATTACAAAAATTTATTTCCCGGTAGAAGTGACGTCAAAATACTTCTTTGGAGCACATAAGTTCAAATTTTGCTAGTGAAATATCAGTATAAAAATTCAAGTCCCGTTAGAAGTGACGTCAAAATACTTTGGAGCACATAAGTTCAAATTTTGTTATTGAAATTTCATTACAAAAATTCAAGCCCCTTTAGAAGTGACGTCAAAATACTTTGGAGCACCATAAGTTCAAATTTTGCTAGTGAAATTTCAGTATAAAAATTCAATTCCTGTTAGAAACGACGTCAAAATACTTTGGAGCACATAAGTTCAAATTTTGTTAGTGAAATTTTAGTCAAAAATCCCGGTAGAAGTGACGCCAAAATACTTTGGAGCACATAAGTTCGAATTTTGCTAGTGAAATTACAGTATAAAAATTCAAGTCCCGTTAGAAGTGACGTCAAAATACTTTGGAGCACATAAATTCAAATTTTGTTAGTGAAATTTTAGTAAAAAATTATTTCCAAGTAGAAGTGACGTCAAAATACTTTGGAGCACATAATTTCAAATTTTGCTAGTGAAATTTCAGTATAAAAATTCAAGTCCCGTTTCAAGTGACGTCAAAATACTTTGGAGCACATAAGTTCAAATTTTGTTAGTGAAATTTCATTACATAAATGCATCGCCCGGTAGAAGTGACGTCAAAATACTTTGGAGCACATAAGTTCAAATTTTGTTAGTGAAATTTCATTACAAAAATTCATTTCCCGTTAGAAGTGACGTCAAAATACTTTGGAGCACCATAAGTTCAAATTTTGCTAGTGAAATTTCAGTATAAAAATTCAATTCCTGTTAGAAACGACGTCAAAATACTTTGGAGCACATAAGTTCAAATTTTATTAGTGAAATTTTAGTCAAAAATTCATTTCCCGGTAGAAGTGACGTCAAAATACTTTGGAGCACATAAGTTCAAATTTTGTTAGTGAAATTTCATTACAAAAATTCATTTCCCGTTAGAAGTGACGTCAAAATACTTTGGAGCACCATAAGTTCAAATTTTGCTAGTGAAATTTCAGTATAAAAATTCAATTCCTGTTAGAAACGACGTCAAAATACTTTGGAGCACATAAGTTCAAATTTTATTAGTGAAATTTTAGTCAAAAATTCATTACCCGGTAGAAGTGACGTCAAAATACTTTGGAGCACATAAGTTCAAATTTTGTTAGTGAAATTTCAGTAAAAAAATCATTTCCCGGTAGAAGTGACGTCAAACTACTTTGGAGCACATAATTTCAAATTTTGTTAGTGGAATTTCATTACAAAAATTCATATTCCGGTAGAAGTGACGTCAAAATACTTTGGAGCACATAAGTTCAAATTTTGTTAGTGAAATTTCATTACAAAAATGCATTTCCCGGTAGAAGTGACGTCAAAATACTTTGGAGCACATAAGTTCAAATTTTGTTAGTGAAATTTTATTACAAAAATTCATTTCCCGTTAGAAGTGACGTCAAAATACTTTGGAGCACATAAGGTCAAATTTTGCTAGTGAAATTTCAGTATAAAAATTTATTTCCCGGTAGAAGTGACTTCAAAATACTTTGGAGCACATAATTTCAAATTTTGCTAGTGAAATTTCAGTATAAAAATTCAAGTCCCGTTCGATGTGACGTCAAAATACTTTGGAGCACATAAGTTCAAATTTTGTTAGTGAAATTTCATTACAAAAATTTATTTCCCGGTAGAAGTGACGTCAAAATACTTCTTTGGAGCACATAAGTTCAAATTTTGCTAGTGAAATATCAGTATAAAAATTCAAGTCCCGTTAGAAGTGACGTCAAAATACTTTGGAGCACATAAGTTCAAATTTTGTTATTGAAATTTCATTACAAAAATTCAAGCCCCTTTAGAAGTGACGTCAAAATACTTTGGAGCACCATAAGTTCAAATTTTGCTAGTGAAATTTCAGTATAAAAATTCAATTCCTGTTAGAAACGACGTCAAAATACTTTGGAGCACATAAGTTCAAATTTTGTTAGTGAAATTTTAGTCAAAAATCCCGGTAGAAGTGACGCCAAAATACTTTGGAGCACATAAGTTCGAATTTTGCTAGTGAAATTACAGTATAAAAATTCAAGTCCCGTTAGAAGTGACGTCAAAATACTTTGGAGCACATAAATTCAAATTTTGTTAGTGAAATTTTAGTAAAAAATTATTTCCCAGTAGAAGTGACGTCAAAATACTTTGGAGCACATAATTTCAAATTTTGCTAGTGAAATTTCAGTATAAAAATTCAAGTCCCGTTTCAAGTGACGTCAAAATACTTTGGAGCACATAAGTTCAAATTTTGTTAGTGAAATTTCATTACATAAATGCATCGCCCGGTAGAAGTGACGTCAAAATACTTTGGAGCACATAAGTTCAAATTTTGTTAGTGAAATTTCATTACAAAAATTCATTTCCCGTTAGAAGTGACGTCAAAATACTTTGGAGCACCATAAGTTCAAATTTTGCTAGTGAAATTTCAGTATAAAAATTCAATTCCTGTTAGAAACGACGTCAAAATACTTTGGAGCACATAAGTTCAAATTTTGTTAGTGAAATTTTAGTCAAAAATCCCGGTAGAAGTGACGCCAAAATACTTTGGAGCACATAAGTTCGAATTTTGCTAGTGAAATTACAGTATAAAAATTTAAGTCCCGTTAGAAGTGACGTCAAAATACTTTGGAGCACATAAATTCAAATTTTGTTAGTGAAATTTTAGTAAAAAATTATTTCCCAGTAGAAGTGACGTCAAAATACTTTGGAGCACATAATTTCAAATTTTGCTAGTGAAATTTCAGTATAAAAATTCAAGTCCCGTTTGAAGTGACGTCAAAATACTTTGGAGCACATAAGTTCAAATTTTGTTAGTGAAATTTCATTACATAAATGCATCGCCCGGTAGAAGTGACGTCAAAATACTTTGGAGCACATAAGTTCAAATTTTGTTAGTGAAATTTCATTACAAAAATTCATTTCCCGTTAGAAGTGACGTCAAAATACTTTGGAGCACAAAAGGTCAAATTTTGCTAGTGAAATTTCAGTATAAAAATTCAAGTCCCGTTAGAAGTGACGCCAAAATACTTTGGAGCACATAAGTTCAAATTTTGTTAGTGAAATTTTAGTCAAAAATTCATTTCCCGGTAGAAGTGACGTCAAAATACTTTGGAGCACATAAGTTCAAATTTTGTTAGTGAAATTTCATTACAAAAATTCATTTCCCGTTAGAAGTGACGTCAAAATACTTTGGAGCACCATAAGTTCAAATTTTGCTAGTGAAATTTCAGTATAAAAATTCAATTCCTGTTAGAAACGACGTCAAAATACTTTGGAGCACATAAGTTCAAATTTTATTAGTGAAATTTTAGTCAAAAATTCATTACCCGGTAGAAGTGACGTCAAAATACTTTGGAGGACATAAGTTCGAATTTTGTTAGTGAAATTTCAGTAAAAAATTAATTTCCCGGTAGAAGTGACGTCAAAATACTTTGGAGCACATAATTTCAAATTTTGTTAGTGAAATTTCATTACAAAAATTCATTCCCGTTAGAAGTGACGTCAAAATACTTTGGAGCACATAAGTTCAAATTTTGCTAGTGAAATTTCAGTATAAAAATTCAAGTCCCGTTAGAAGTGACGTCAAAATACTTTGGAGCACATAAGTTCAAATTTTGTTAGTGAAATTTTAGTCAAAAATTCTTTCCCTGTAGAAGTGACGCCAAAATACTTTGGAGCACATAAGTTCGAATTTTGCTAGTGAAATTACAGTATAAAAATTCAAGTCCCGTTAGAAGTGACGTCAAAATACTTTGGAGCACATAAATTCAAATTTTGTTAGTGAAATTTTAGTAAAAAATTATTTCCCGGTAGAAGTGACGTCAAAATACTTTGGAGCACATAATTTCAAATTTTGCTAGTGAAATTTCAGTATAAAAATTCAAGTCCCGTTTGAAGTGACGTCAAAATACTTTGGAGCACATAAGTTCAAATTTTGTTAGTGAAATTTCATTACAAAAATGCATCGCCCGGTAGAAGTGACGTCAAAATACTTTGGAGCACATAAGTTCAAATTTTGTTAGTGAAATTTCATTACAAAAATTCATTTCCCGTTAGAAGTGACGTCAAAATACTTTGGAGCACAAAAGGTCAAATTTTGCTAGTGAAATTTCAGTATAAAAATCCAAGTCCCGTTAGAAGTGACGTCAAAATACTTTGGAGCACATAAGTTCAAATTTTGTTAGTGAAATTTTAGCCAAAAATTCATTTCCCGGTAGAAGTGACGTCAAAATACTTTGGAGCACATAATTTCAAATTTTGTTAGTGAAATTTCATTACAAAAATTCATTTCCCGTTAGAAGTGACGTCAAAATACTTTGGAACACATAAGTTCAAATTTTGCTAGTGAAATTTCAGTATAAAAATTCAAGTCCCGTTAGAAGTGACGTCAAAATACTTTGGAGCACATAAGTTCAAATTTTGTTAGTGAAATTTCATTACAAAAATTCATTTCCCGTTAGAAGTGACGTCAAAATACTTTGGAGCACAAAAGGTCAAATTTTGCTAGTGAAATTTCAGTATAAAAATTCAAGTCCCGTTAGAAGTGACGTCAAAACACTTTGGAGCACATAAATTCAAATTTTGTTAGTGAAATTTTAGTAAAAAATTATTTCCCGGTAGAAGTGACGTCAAAATACTTTGGAGTACATAATTTCAAATTTTGCTAGTGAAATTTCAGTATAAAAATTCAAGTCCCGTTTGAATTGACGTCAAAATACTATGGAGCACATAAGTTCAAATTTTGTTAGTGAAATTTCATTACATAAATGCATCGCCCGGTAGAAGTGACGTCAAAATACTTTGGAGCACATAAGTTCAAATTTTGTTAGTGAAAATTCATTACAAAAATTCATTTCCCGTTAGAAGTGACGTCAAAATACTTTGGAGCACAAAAGGTCAAATTTTGCTAGTGAAATTTCAGTCTAAAAATTCAAGTCCCGTTAGAAGTGACGTCAAAATACTTTGGAGCACATAAGTTCAAATTTTGTTAGTGAAATTTCAGTAAAAAATCAATTTCCCGGTAGAAGCGACGTCAAAATACTTTGGAGCACATAATTTCAAATTTTGTTAGTGAAATTTCATTACAAAAATTCATTTCCCGTTAGAGGTGACGTCAAAATACTTTGGACCACATAAGTTCGAATTTTGCTAGTGAAATTTCAGTATAAAAATTCAAGTCCCGTTAGAAGTGACGTCAAAATACTTTGGAGCACATAAATTAAAATTTTGTTAGTGAAATTTTAGTAAAAAATTCATTTCCCGGTAGAAGTGACGTCAAAATACTTTGGAGCACATAATTTCAAATTTTGCTAGTGAAATTTCAGTATAAAAATTCAAGTCCCGTTCGATGTGACGTCAAAATACTTTGGAGCACATAAGTTCAAATTTTGTTAGTGAAATTTCATTACAAAAATGCATTTCCCGGTAGAAGTGACGTCAAAATACTTTGGAGCACATAAGTTCAAATTTTGTTAGTGAAATTTCATTACAAAAATTCATTTCCCGTTAGAAGTGACGTCAAAATACTTTGGAGCACATAAGGTCAAATTTTGCTAGTGAAATTTCAGTATAAAAATTCAAGTCCCGTTAGAAGTGACGTCAAAATACTTTGGAGCACATAAGTTCAAATTTTGTTAGTGAAATTTTAGCCAAAAATTCATTTCCCGGTAGAAGTGACGTCAAAATACTTTGGAGCACATAAGTTCAAATTTTGTTAGTGAAATTTCAGTATAAAAATTCAAGTCCCGTTAGAAGTGACGTCAAAATACTTTGGAGCACATAAGTTCAAATTTTGTTAGTGAAATTTCAGTATAAAATAAATTTAAAAAAAATTGTTAAGTTAAACGGTTTTATTGAAAGCAATAATTACATTAAGTAGTAATAATACTAAAAGATAGAAAATAATTATAAATAATACTAATTATAAATAATACTAAAAGATAGAAAATGAAATCCCCCAGCGGGTAAGGGGGTCAGAATATACCCGCGGTAGGTATGTCTGTCGTAAGAGGCGACTAAAATACCAGATTCAAGGGGTGTGTAGCGCAACCCTTTAGGTTGCCAGCGCAATATATAGCTTCTCCAAAACGAATTGTCAACCTCACCTATCCGCGGCGAATCCTGTTTCACTAAGAGACGGGGCTCTGGCGACCCCAAGCTCCTCATGGAACTTGGGGGTGGGGAGGGAGGGGATGGCCTGAAGGTTTAATGTGGCCACATAAATCGTTCCCGAGATGGTCGGGCTAGCACCTTAATGGTGCTGTGGTACCGGAGCGTACCGGATCTGTATCCGGCAAAGGACCATCACATCGATAACACTCCCCAAAGCCTTCGGGGAGCAACCTTATCGCTACAACAACAACAACAACATAGAAAATAAAAGCGTTGGGCGCGTGAAATTTCTAAAAATGTGAGGCGTAGCATAACCTGATTAAGGTTCAGTTGGTCTTACTTATGACTATCAATAGAATATTGACGCGTGCAACGCTTTTATTTAATTGTCTGATCAACGCTCTAGATTGATGAGGAGTGTGATGACTAGTACCTAGGACCTACCTAATTATTTTCTATCTTTTAGTATTATTACTACTTAATGTAAGTATTGTTTTCAATAGAACCGTTTAACTTAAAATTTTTTTTTTATTATTTTATTTGTATTATGGGTCGAACAGGGTATACATGAAAATTCTAAAATCAAATGAAAATTTTTTAGTAGGTCATGAAAAAACCTTAAAAATCAAGGTCGAAAAAAGTACAAAAAAATTAAATTTCGCAGGTTCGAAATTTATTTTTTAGGTATGCGTAGTGGAATTTTTTTTCCTGAGCCCAAATCCTATCGAAAAATCAATGGCGCGATATCGGTTAATAAATAGACCCAGTTGTTGTTATTGTTGTAGCAATTCTTCAGGTTTCTGGGTATTCAACAGGAACTGTTTGGATAGCAGTTCATTTCTCTCCCTAATGGGAGTATTCTCGCCTCATTGTGTAGATGGTGTTTTGGGGACATAAGAAGACAACCCCTGGCGGTTCTGAGGGCAGTATTATGGCAGGCCTGTAGCTTCTTGTGGCGACCGTATCGGGGACGCATAGCATGCAATGGCCAATTGCTTTGTAAGTGGTAATGAGAGTTTCTTTATCTTTTCCCCAAGTACTGCCAGCAAGAGATTTGAGGATCTTATTACGGCTCTGGATTTTCGGTACAATTGCGGCTGCATGCTCTCCAAAATGGAGATCCTGATCGAACGTCACACCCAAGGTTTAGGGTGTAAGACAGTCGGTAGCGTGGTGCCATTGATGTGGATGTTCAAAATGGTCGAAATTTGGGACGTCCATATTGTAAATAAGGTCGCCGATGATTAAGCCGGTGATAATGTCAGGTTTCGCGAGGTGAACAAAACTGGGGAGATCAGGGAGGTAGCCGTTTATTTTGTTGCAAAGCTCATCGATCTGTGGGCCTGGGCCTGTGGCCATTATTGTGCAGTCATCGGCTTAGGAAACGATAGTAACTCCTTCTGGTGGCGAAGGTGGCTTTGATATGTAGAAGTTAAACAAAAGTGGGGATAGGACACCACCCTGTTGCACCCCTTGTTTAATTCTTCTTGGTTTTGAATTTGCGTTTCTAAATTGCACCGATGCCTGCCGGCCACCCAGATAATTTGCGGCCCAACTTTTAAGACATGGGGGAAGGTTAGACCCTTCCAGGCCTTGCAGTAACGTGCCGTGTTTGACCGTATCAAAAGCTTTTGATAGGTCTAGCGCAACGAGTACTGTTCTATGGTAGGGGTTTTGATTTAAACCGCAATTTATATGGGTGCTAATGGCATTTAGCGCGGTGGTGGTGCTATGAAGCGTTCTAAAGCCATGCTGATGACAGGGTAGTTGCAAATTTGCTTTGAAATAGCGGAGCAAAATGGCTTCAAGCGTCTTGGCTACTGGCGATAGGAGAGATATCTGGCGATATGACTCTCTTATGTTAGCTGGTTTCCCAGGCTTTAGTAGCGGGACCACCTTGGCCATTTTCAATTTTTTCGGGGATGACAAATGTGGACAGCGACACATGTGCTAAATATTTGAAACCCTCTTTTCCTAGACTTTGAAGCATCGGCATGGCTATGCCGTTTGGGCCAACTGCTGTTGTTGTTGTAGCAATGCTCGCCCCACCTAATAGCCGCGACCAATCACAAATTGTCATCAATATCCTCTAACGGGAGTCCAAGGAAACTTGCCGTTTCAACAGGGGTGGACCATAAGGAAAGGGGTGTTAGAGGCGTTGGTTCCACATTACAATTGAAGAGATGGTTGGTGTCATGTGGGGACACATTGCAAGCGGGGCATACATTTTGTATGTCGGGGTTGATTCTGGATAGGTAAGAGTTTAACCTGTTACAGGATCCTGAACGCAGTTGAGCAAGAGTGACACGCGTTTCCCTGGGGAGTATGCGTTCCTCTTCCGCGAGTTTTAGATAATTTTCGTTAAGCACTGGATTCACCGGGCAATTCCCGGCATAAAGGTCCGACGCCTGTTATGGAGTTCAAGGACCTGCTTGTGTTTTTTCACTTCATACGGCTGGGTTCTCAGGTGCCGTATTTCCTCAAAATGCTTACGGAGATGACTCCTTAAGCCCCTAGGCGGTGCTGGTTCATCAATCAGATGTCTGTTGGGATGCCCAGGTTTCTGGGTATTCAACAGGAACTGTTTGGTCAGCATCTCATTTCTCTCCTTGATGGGGAGTATTCTCGCCTCATTATGCAGATGGTGTTCTGGGGACATAAGAAGGCAGCCCGTGGCGATTCTGAGAGCAGTATTTTGGCAGGCCTGTAGTTTCTTCCAGTGGATGATTTTTAGGCTTGGCGACCATATGGGTAACGCGTAGCACGTAATCGGCTGGCTGATTGCTTTGTATGTAGTCATGAGCGTTTCTTTATTTTTTCCCCAGGTACTGCCAGCGAGGGATTTGAGGATTTTGTTACGGCTCTGAATTCTCGGAATAAATAAATCGTCGTCACGAGTGGACGTGTTTTTCGGTGTGTGTGGAGTGCGCGCATTTGATTATTTCGTTTCACTAAACTGATTTAGTTGTTTCTTTTACACTAAATAATTTACATAAATAATTATGAACTGTCAAGTTTGCAAGCAAAAAATTGACCGCGCAGATCCTGCCAAAGTCACCTGTGCAGACTGTAAGTGCATATTTCATTGTTTGTGCGCCAAGATGGACAAGGCTGATGTGGAATATATGAAAGCCAATAATCTTAACTATAGATGTGAGGGATGTTCCATCCTCCGTCGCAAATCGATGCAGACGCAGTCCCTGGCACCAATGGAAGCTGTTTCTGATCCACCTGTCGCCTCCACAACTCCCACTGCGCTGTACACTAATTCGGCTACAGCAGGTGCAGAGGAACAAAAACAACGTGCAGCTCAGTGTAACACACATGCCAATACGATTAGCATGAAAAATAAAGGTAACAACCAAATAAAAAGTCAAATTCAAGCATCTACGGGTCAACAACCTTGCGGATTACCGAATAGCAGCAAAAAGCCAATAACTCTTCAGCTGCTATATGAAGAGATAGTTGCCCTAAGAAGTGTTAACTCTGAAATGCTTAGCACACTGAGTATGCTTGGTGATGAAAACAAAGCATTAAAAGAAAAGGTGACTACGTTAGAGAGCAAGCTTAACTGGAGAGACCAGAGAGACCTTAACAACGTGATTGAAATTGCTGGCATTCCACAAGAACACAGCAACAATGCGGAAGAATGTATGCAGAAAATCGTGGACACTTTGGGCATCTCAGTAACACCATCTGAGATTGAAAAATGCGTAGTAAGAAGCATAAAGCAAAAAAATGACGCTTCGCTCACCCGCAGTGTTATACGCGTGCATTTCTCCTCAACTGATACCAAGAAGAGAGTTATGGCAGCGAGAAAAACAAAAGCACGTAAGCTGACAGCGGGAATGTTTGATGGAACTAGCAATAGCAAAATATATATTAATGATGCACTCACGGGTTTTAATCGAGCTTTGTTTACGGCAGCATATAAATTAAAGAAAGAGAAACACTACAAATATTTATGGTTAGGGAAATCGAGCTTCCTATTAAAAAGAGCAGAAAATGAGAGGGTTATCAACATCAGAACTTTTGAAGACATAAAATTTATTGTTGATTAGCTACTCTGTAGCTATACTCTTTGTTCTTTTTTTCTTCATTTTACTTCGATGTTTGTTGACGTTCTGATTGATGATAACCCAATCATCGCTAGCAAAAATTTTTTTCAAAAAGCGCCCTCAGTAGGTTCTAACGATATAAAAGTTGTGCATCAGAATATACGTAGCCTTAGGCAGAATTTTGATTTATTTTTAAGTCATATCGATGAATTAGGTTGCCTACCAGATATTTATATTTTTAACGGAAATTTGGATATATTCTTATGAAGTAAGTGACTACAGCATACCTCATTTCAATTTCTATGCCAATGCGAATGATAGATACAGTGCGGGAGGTGTTGGAGCCTTTGTGCGCGATACTTATGAGTGTACCTCAGTAAGTAAAAATCTTTATAGTGCTGATATGCTACAAAGGCGAACAATTTGTTTTCCTAGGGGTATACAGACTACAAGCTGTTCCTATTTCTGTATTTATTCAAGAATACTCCAGTTTCGTGCTGTGTGAAGAAACTACAAACTTTTTCATACTGGGTGATTTTAATTTAGACCTTTTGCATCACTGTAATACAACTGACGATTATTTCCTTGATGGCTGGAAATGGTTATACTTCCTATATTAATGAGCCGACGCGCTTAAGTTCGGGTACGTGTATTGATCATATTTTTTGCCGCTTTAATTCTGTACCATATAGATATTGTAATAGTTTTAACATTGACTTGCAAGTAACTGATCACACGATGACGGGTTTGCAAATATTTGGAATTGTTTTCGACAAACCAAAAGCAAATCGCGTTCAGAAATCATATATATATATTAATTTCCCTATGCTGAACCATAAGCTATGTTTCGAAAGTTGGTCGAATGTCCTCGCTGAAAATGACATATCAGTAGCTTTTTACATATTTTTAGATACCTTAAACGCGCACATTCTCAACTCTTCGTATACTGTGAATAATCGTAAAAAAAAATGTGAGACTTAAGCCTTGGATTACTCGGGATCTCCTACAGAAAATAAAGCTCAAAAACCAACTAAGAAAAAAGTGTGCTAAGTATCCTAGTAATAGAAGGCTTCGCACTAGATACAACAAAATAAGTAATAGCACCAATAAGGCCATACGACTGACGCGGGAAAACTTCTTTCGAAACGAGTTTAATTCAGCACTTGGTAATATTAGGAAAGAATGGGAAGTTGTCAATAATCTTCTTAATCGAAACGGTGAAAAAGATAATGAGCGAATAGCATTACAAGCTGGAAGCCAGTCGATTACGGATGCTGTGGAAGTAGCTAATAAACTTAACACGCACTTTACAACGGTTGGGAACACAGTATTAACTAACTGCAATTGTCGGTTTGCGACCCATTTACCATCGGGCCAAGATGCTCGAAATAGCTTCTTTTTTGACCCTATCACAGGTTTCGAAATTATAAGCATTATAAAAACCTTAAAAAACTCTAGTTCATGCGGTGAGGATGGTATTTCCAATTTAATTTTAAAAAAGATATATTTTAATGTGGTTGATATACTGATATACTTATTCAACACCAGCATTACTCAGGGTATTTTTCCCGATGGTTTGAAATGTGCGATTGTAATTCCGATCTTGAAAAAAGGGGATAAAAAAGATTTTAACAATTACAGACCTATTTCACTACTCTCGGCCATATCTAAAGTTTTTGAAAAGGCTGTGAAAACCAGAATTGTTAATTTTCTAAATAAAGCGAGCTTTTTTAGCTCCATGCAGTTGGGCTTTCGTTCTGACCTTTCAACAGAAGACGCTTTGCTAGATTTTTGCACCAACGTCTACAAAGCTCTGGATGAAAAAAGAAGTTGTGCTGGTCTCTTTGTGGACATAACAAAAGCTTTTGATATGGTCGATAGGGGTGTACTATTGGATAAACTATATAGTACAGGATTCCGCGGTGTTATGCATAAGTGGCTTAAATCGTATATATCGGGCAGAACACAAAAAGTTAAAGTAGAATGTAGCTACAGTAGCTTACAGCTTGTTAATCTGGGCGTTCCCCAAGGCTCAGTTCTTGGTCCAATATTGTTCTTGGTCTATATTAATTCAATATTTAAGCTTCCATTGGAGGTAAGGCCACTACCTTTGCAGACAATCTTGCAATTGCGTACAGTACACCGAATTACTTTGAATTAATATGTGACATTAACCATGATATACATTTGTTACGAACCTGGTTCGCTTCACACAAACTGATTGTAAGTAGTAAAACTAGACTTATGTATTTCAGTCATGTTCTCAAAGAACAACCAAGTTATGAAGTCATATTTCACTCCGCAGTGTGCTCTCGCTTTAACATGCACCATATAGCGTGCACTCAAAGTGACGCGATGGGATCTTTTGATTGTAATAGAAACTGTAGTGAGAGCTGCTTCAGGGTTGAAGTTGTTGAGAATTTCAAGTACCTAGGAATTATAATAGACAACCGCTTGAGTTGGTCTGAGCACATTAATGCTCTAAAAAAATACTTTCTATATACCACTCGTCACTTTTATCGTCTGAAAAAGTTATGTTCAATATCCACTTTAAAAGCAGTTTACTACGGAATATTTCAATCTAAACTGCAATATGGTATCACATGCTGGGGCGGCGCTTCGGCTAATAAGCTGTCAGCAGTGGTAACAATTCAAAAGGGGGTTATAAGGCGAATTTGTAGTGCAAACTATAGGTCTCACTCTATGCTATATTTTAGGAAACTAGATATATTTCCGTGTCGACATCTCTATCTTTACAAAGTTTTAAAAACATTCTTTATACGGTGTGGCTACCTGGAAAGCTTTCCTTCGGAAGTCTACAACTTACGAAGAAATCTACTTCCGATGGTACAAATTCCGCATACTAGGACGTCGCACTTTAGAAGTTTTTACACATACACGTCGTGCAAATTTTTCAACTCCCTTCCTGCCACTGTACAGGTAATAAGAAATGTCAACTTATTTAAAAAAGAAGTTAAGCTGTATCTTTTTGGTTATAATCACTTTGAATTAGAAACGATGCTGAGGATGACCCTATAAACCGTACATACCTTAGGAAGCTGCAAATATTTAGTATTGATTCTCTTTCATATCTTTGATGATTTAATTTAATGTATAACTTAAACTCTTTATGAAATTTTTATTTTTGTACACCCCACACAAATCAATATACCAAAGCTAGGACTGGCTTTTAGAACTATGTTAAACTTTAATATAAAAAATGCCATATACTTTTCCTATGCTGCATAGTAATTTGAAATTATTTAATGTAATATTGTAATCTTAGGTTAATAAGTATGCATCTGGAAAATGTTTAATAAAATACAAAATACAATACAATACAATTTCGGCTGCGTCCTCACCAAAATGTAGATCCTGATCAAACGTCACACAAAGATTTTGGGGTTTAGGACAGTCGGTAGCGTAGTGCCATCGACGTGGATGTTCAAAATGGTCGACATTTGGGACGTCCATGTTGTAAATAAGGTCGCGGAAGATTTAGTCGGTGATAATGCCAGGTTTCGCGAGGCGAAGAAACTGGAGAGATCAGGGAGGTAGCCGTTTATTTTATTGCATAGCGCATCGATCTTTGGGCCTAGGCCTGTGGCCATTATTGTGCAGTCATCGGCGTAGGAAACGATTGTGACTCCTTCCGGTGGTGAAGGTAGCTTAGATATGTAGAAATTAAACAAAAGTGGGGATAGGACAGCACCCTGTGGCACCCCTTGTTTAATTCTCCTTGGTTTTGATGTTTCGTTTCTAAATTGCACCGATGCCTGTCGACCACCTAGATAATTTGCGGTCCACCTTTTAAGACATGGGGGAAGGGTAGACCCTTCCAGGTCTTGCAGTAACGAGCCATGGTTAACCGTATCAAAAGCTTTTGATAGGTCTAGCGCTACGAGTACTGTTCTATGGTGGGGGTATTGATTTAAACCGCAATTTATCTGGGTGCTTATGGCATTTAGCGCGGTGGTAGTGCTATGGAGTTTTCTGGAGCCATGCTGATGAGGGGCTAGCTGCAAATTTGCTTGGAAATAAGGGAACAAAATAGGATAGGAGAGATATCGGACGATACGACTCACCTATGTTAGCTGGTTTCCCAGGAATTAGTAGCGGGACCACCTTGGCCATTTTCCATTTCTCAGGTATGACAAAGGTGGAAAGAGACAGGTTGAAGACATGCGCTAAATATTTGAAACCCTCTTTCCCTAGGCTTTTAAGCATCGGCATGGCTATGCCGTCTGGGCCCACTGCTTTGGATGGTTTAGCACGACCAGTGGCGTCCTCAACCTCTTTAGCGGTGATGGTGATTGGTGACGCGATGAATTTGTGTTTATGTGCGTGTCTATTGGCTCTCCGTCTATCTTTGTCGACCGTAGGATGCATTATATATTGTCGGCAGAAAGCGCTCGCGCATTTTTTCGCGTCCGACAGCACTTTGTCGCCAAAGGCGATGGAAACTTTGTTGTTGTTGTTGTTGTAGCAATGATCGCCCCACCTAATAGCTTAGTCGGTTTCGATGGGAACTTTACGGTGGACAAAGTTTACCCACACCGGTAGAGAGGTTACAACCTCTTAGGTGTTCCTCCCATTTCGCCCGCTTGTGTTCATCCACAAGCAATCTGATGCGTTGGTTTATATCCCTTATTTGGGGGTCGCCTGGATCAAGCTGTCTTATAAGGTCACGTTCTCTCGCTAAGTTTGCGGCCTCCGCCGGGAAGTGGGCCGGATTTCGGGAATTCTCCCGGCGGGAATGAAATGTGCCGAGGCGGATTTAATGACCTTACGGAAGGCACGCTCCCCTTGGCGGGCATCAGTCGGGATAGGGAGGGCAGCAAAGCGGCTGTCTGTAAAGGATTTATATTCTTCCCACTTTCCTTTTTTGAAGTTTATGAAAGTGCGTTTTTCAGTAACGATGAAGTCGGCGGTACGCTCAAGCGAAATAAGTATGGGCAGGTGGTCGGATGCCAATGTTACCATCGGCTGCCAGTTGACGCAGTTTACGAGTTCTGCGCTCACGATTGAGATATCTGGCGAGCTGTGACAGCTTCCTACCATACGTGTGGGGGCGTCTCCGTTTATTGTGCAGAACGTCGTTTCTTCTATTTGATCCGCCAACATCTCACCCCTACTGTCCGCCCGCAAGTTTGAATGCCATAGATCATGATGGGCATTGAAATCGCCTAAGATAATGCGATTGTTGCCAGTGAGTAAGGCCCTGATATTAGGGCGGTATCCACTGGGGCAACAGGTGGCAGGAGGGATGTAGATGTTGATGATTTCTAGGTTTGCATCGCCTGACCGGACAGATAGGCCTTGACGTTCTAAGACATTGTCCCTGCGGTCGATGCCAGGATCAAATATATAATATTGCACAGAGTGGTGTATGATAAACGCGAGACCGCCTCCATTTCCGCTCTCGCG
The DNA here is from genome assembly GCF_040869045.1 of Eurosta solidaginis. Lineage (NCBI taxonomy): Eukaryota > Metazoa > Arthropoda > Insecta > Diptera > Tephritidae > Eurosta > Eurosta solidaginis. The sequence continues at coordinate 80,087,215 of NC_090320.1, read as the reverse complement.
GTGCTTCCTGTGGACATTATACCCAGAGCAGGTCTGCAATGCAGATCTTGCTGTGAGTTTAGTCTCTTGAATCGCAGCAATGCGGATGTTGTGCCGCTTCATGAAATCGACTATCTCCGTAATCTTCCCAGTTAGTCCATTACAGTGTAACTGCAGAATTCTGAAGTGCATAAGGGGAGACGTCGCCACTCTGGGGGTAAGTGACAGGTGACTACGACTGGGTTGCGGAAGGCCAGGACGCAATTGCTGTTGTGGCCCTGGGACTGGGCGTCCTTGGGGTGCTTAGGCGTAGACTACGGGACACCCTTGGGCGTGAACAGCAAGGAGCCACAAAAGATTTATAAAAGTCACGTGGACGTCGGGTTTTGGGATCAAGCCCAGAACAACCTGTCCGATGCAACCATCCCTTGCACGAGACACACTGAACAGACACACTGACCGTCCTAAAAAGATTCTTTTCCGGCAGATGCAGCAAAACCATTTCTCAGGACCGGGGTCAGGAGACGGACCCGGATTGGATTCGATGCCTTCCCGGAGTAAGAGAATATGGAGCAGTCCTGCTGCAAGGAGCTGCTGGGAGGATGACAATTTGTGGGAGGGACAAAACAAATTAGATGGGGTCACACTGAAATGACAGTCCTTGGTCGGGAAAAATCCCGAGTCGCTCCGGTACATAGAACCGACTGCCTTGGGAAGCGCCCTTCCAGTGGTCGAACGGAACAGTTTTGAAGCTTTAATGGCCGCTGTCGCAGACGTTACGGAAGCGAGCATAGGAAACAGATATCCCAAATTGAGTTGGAAAACCGCTACCGCTTGCATCGGATGTCGAAAGGTTGGCCCATGTGGCAAATGCAAATGAACCTGTGGAATGCATCGAGGATAAAAACTCAGGGCTTCACAAATGGCATGCGGGATGTTGACACGAAGCGAGCTACATATGCAGATCTTAAGCCAACATATGTTTAAACAGTATCCTATGCACTGACTCACTTTTTAATAAACCAGCATACAAACTCATCGCGTGGAAGTCGAGAGGCCAGACTGGGTAGACACAATTTTGGAAGCATAAAAAGGAACGCAGCAGAAAAACAATGGTGCCGACAAATGCTTTCAATGTGTAAAGCCAGTGCACATTACACGTTATTGCAGTACCAACCCTTATAGTTCCAACAGTGTGAGTGGTCGTAAACGCAGAGCTGAAGGATATGAGCAAATCCCCAAGTCTACACAGCCGCAAGGAGCGACAGCTGGCTCCCGCAATTGAATGCCCCTAATCTTTGTCTCGCAAATTGGAAGGAGGTCGAGCAATCTTACCGTCGGAGGACATGTAGAGGGAAAGGAACGTTTATTGACTGCATATGCGGGTGCATGTCATTCCATCATTCGATCTGATTTAGACAACAGGAAGATAAGACCATTGCATGGAGTAAGATTGCGTACAGCCACTGGAGAGGACATCTAGATAATGGGAGAAGTAGCATGTGAAGTCGCAATTGCGAGAACGTCACGGTACTATACAATTGTATAATAGCAGAGATTGTTGATGAAATCATAATTGGAGTGAACTTCTTAATCGACCAAGGCATCAATATCGACATGCAAAGCAAGACGATGCGATGCAAAACCATGGATGTGGCTACAGCAGTAAACGAGTGCTGGTGGAAGAGAGTCAGCAAATACCACCAAAATTCGAGGCAGTAATCTGGGCAAAGGGAAAGGGAGAATATGGGCAAACAAACTGAGGGCTGTAGAGGAAGCGAACAAATCAACACCAAATATAATTTAAAAAAACCCTGGTTGTGACTAAACTAGATGGACGTTATTCAGGTCCGTCAAGCTGGACCTCCCCCCCCCCCCCCCCCCAGGGATGGATTCGAAATTTGGTAGGCCAGGTATTATGTGCTAAACTGTTCCCAAAATAAAAAATGTTGTGCTCAAAATTGAAATGGACATCCAGCTAGACCGCCCCCCCCCCCTCGTAAGCACTAGGCCAAACAAAAAAATTTAAATGTGGGAATTATGTGCTATTTATGTGCTAAATAGCGCCAAATATAATTCGGTTTTTTGACAATTTTTAATGATTTTTTTAAAACTTCAAAAGTGGGGTCCAGCTGGACGTCAGCAAGGGGGGAGCGGGGGCATATAACCCCAGACGGCAAAATCGAAACGGGATAGGTGCAGAATTTTGTGCTATTATTCGTTTTTTGACAACTTTTAATGTTTTTTTTTTTAACGACAAAAGTGGGGGGTCCAGCTGGAATTTAATGTGCAGGACGTCCAGCTATAACCCCCTCCCCCCTCATAAGCACTAATCCAAACACAAAAATTTTAATTTTTATGGGCTCAATAGTTCCAAAAACGATTCGTTTTTTTTGACAACTTTTAATGTTTTTTTTAAACACCAAAAGTGGGGGGTCCAGCTAGACCTCCCCCCTCGTAAGCACTAGGCCTAACAAAAAAATTTAAATGTGGGAATTATGTGCTATTTTGTGCTCAATAGCGCCAAAAAGAATTCGGGTTTTTGACAACTTTTAATGATTTTTTTAAAACTTCAAAAGTAGGGGGGGGGGGGGGGGGGGTCCAGCTGGAATTTAATGTGCTGGACATCTAGCTAGACCCCCCCCCCCCCCTCATAAGCACTAGTACAAACAAAACAAGTAAGGAAGGTTAAGTTCGGGTGTAACCGAACATTACATACTCAGTTGAGAGCTATGGTGACAACATAAGGGCAAATAACCATGTAGGAAAATGAACCGAGGGTAACCCTGAAATGTGTTTGTATGGCATGTGTATCAAATGAAAGGTATTAAAGAGTATTTTATGAGCGAGTGGGCCATATTTCTATAGGTGGACGCCATTTAGGGATATCGCCATAAAGGTGGACCAGGGTTGACAAGAATTTGTTTGTACGATATGGGTATCAAATGAAAGATATTAATGAGAATTTTAAAAGGGAGTGAACCTTAGTTCCATAGGTGGACGCCGTTGCGAGATATCGCCATAAAGGTGGACCAGGGGTGACCCTAGAAATTGTTTGTACGATATGGGTATCAAATGAAAGGTGTTAATGAGTATTTTAAAAGGGAGTGATCCTTTATTCCATAGCTGGACGCCGTTGCGAGATATCGCCATAAAGGTGGGCCAGGGGTGACCCTAGAATTTGTTTGTACGATATGGGTATCAAATGAAAGAGGTTAATGATTATTTTAAAAGGGAGTGGGCTTTAGTTCTATAGGTGGACGCCTTTTCGAGATATCGCCATAAAGGTGGACCAGGGGTGACTCTAGAATGTGTTTGTACAATATGGGTATTAAATTAAAGGTATTAATGAGGGTTTTAAAAGGGAGTGGTGGTAGTTGTATAGGTTGTCGCCTTTTCTAGATATCGCCATAAAGGTGGACCAGGGGTGACTCTACAATGCGCTTGTACAAGGTGGGTATCAAACGAAAGGTGTTAATGAGTATTTTAAAAGGGAGTGGGCCTTAGTTCTATACGTGGTCGCCTTTTCGAGATATCGTCATAAAGGTGGACTAGGGGTGACTCTATAATATGTGTCTACGATGTGGGTATCAAATGAAAAGTATTAATGAGAGTTTTAAAAGGGAGTCGTGGTAGTTGTATATGTGAAGGCGTTTTCCAGATATCGACCAAAATGTGGACCAGTGTGACCCAGAACATCATCTGTTGGATACCGCTAATTTATTTATATATGTAACACCACGAACAGTATTCCTGCCAATATTTCAAGGGTTTTTTATTTCGCCCTGCAGAACTTTTTCATTTTCTTCTACTTAATATAGTAGGCGTCACACCCATTTTACAAAGTTTTTTTCTAAAGTTATATTTTGCGTCAATAAACCAATCCAATTACCATGTTTCATCCCATTTTTCGTATTTGATATAGAATTATGGCATTTTTTTCATGTTTCACAATTTTCGATATCGAAAAAGTGGGCGTGGTCATAGTCGGATTTCGGCCATTTTTTATACCAATACCAAGTGGGTTCAGATAAGTATGTGAACTGAGTTTAGTAAAGATATATCGATTTTTGCTCAAGTTATCGTGTTAACGGCTGAGCGGAAGGATAGACGGTCGACTGTGTATAAAAATAGGGCGTGGCTTCATCCGATTTAGCTCTTTTTCCCAGAAATAAGTTATCGTCCTAGAATCTAAGCCCCTACCAAATTTCACAAGGATTGGTAAATTTTTGTTCGACTTATGGCATTAAAAGTATCCTAGACAAATTAAATGAAAAAGGGCGGAGCCACGCCCATTTTGAAATTTTCTTTTATTTTTGTATTTTGTTGCACCATATCATTACTGGAGTTGAATGTTGACATAATTTAGTTATATACTGTAAAGATATTAACTTTTTTTTTTTAATTTGACTTTAAAAAAATGTTTATTAAAAGTGGGCGTGGTCGTTCTCCGATTTTGCTAATTTTTATTAAGCATACATATAGTAATAGGAGTAACGTTCCTGCCAAATTTCATCATGATATTTTCAACGACTGCCAAATTACAGCTTGCAAAACTTCTAAATTACCTTCTTTTAAAAGTGGGCGGTGCCACGCCCATTGTCCAAACTCTTACTAATTTTCTATTTTGCGTCATAAGTTCAACTCACCTACCAAGATTAATCGCTTTATCCGACTTTGGTAATGAATTATCGCACTTTTTCGGTTTTTCGAAATTTTCGATATCGAAAAATTGGGCGTGGTTATAGTCCGATATCGTTCATTTTAAATAGCGATCTGGGATGAGTGCTCAGGAACCTACATACCAAATTTCATCAAGATACCTCAAAATTTACTCAAATTGTCGTGTTAACGGACAGACGGACGGACGGACATGGCTCAATCAAATTTTTTTTCGATCCTGATGATTTTGATATATGGAAGTCTATTTCTATCTCGATTCCTTTATACCTGTACAACCAACTCTGTGAGCTCTGCTCAACTGAGTATAAAAATTTAAATGTGGGAATTATGTGCTATTTTGTGCTCAATAGCGCCAAAAAGAATTCGGTTTTTGACAACTTTTAATGTTTTTTTAAACCACAAAAGTGGGGGGTCCAGCTGGAATTTAATGTGCTGGACTTCCAGCTATAACCGCCCCCCCCTCATAAGCACTAAGCCAAACAAAAAAATTTTAATTTTTATGGGCTCAATAGTTCCAAAAACGATTCGTTTTTTTTGACAACTTTTAATGTTTTTTTAAACACCAAAAGTGGGGGGTCCAGCTAGACCGGCCCCCCCTCGTAAGCACTAGGCCAAACAAAAAAATTTAAATGTGGGAATTATGTGCTATTTTGTGCTCAATAGTGCCAAAAAGAATTCGGTTTTTTGACAACTTTTATTGATTTTTTTAAAACTTCAAAAGTGGGGGGTCCAGCTAGACCCCCCTCATAAGCACTAGGCCAAACAAAACATTTTATGGGTGCCTTTCATGGGGGTGTTTTGCGCCTTGCACTCACCGGCGTCACCCCAAACCGTCGACTCGTAGGTGTTTTTACACCCTCCATCCCTCATGTAGGGGCGGAGCCTCCTCGTGGTGGCACCTGGTAACGCTTCGGCGGCTAATTCGAGCGGCGACCTCTCTTCCCACTCTCCTCAAACCCTTTTTTCCCTTCTTCTTCCTTTTTCCTTTTTCTCTCCCCCTCTCCTTAAATGGGCTGGATCAAGGTGTTATACGACCCGTGCCGAGGATCAGCCTGGCTGGGGGCCCATAAATAGCCCAGTCGTTAACGGAGTACATCGAATACCGGGCGACCTTCGATGCTATTAAGCCTTACCCGGACATCGCGGATCTCTGTCCGGGTGGACCTTTCCCCTTCTCCGCTACTCGTGGGTATAAAGTATGGAGGATAAAATTCTAAAAAATTATAAGGAGGGCGACTCTCCAAAGAAGAAGTCGTTAGGAGCTTGCTCCGCTAAGGCTACGGCTCAGCCGGGCCTAAAATTAACTGAGAGAACTCCTCAGAGGTTCGCTGCTGCAGCGGCAGATAGGCAGAAAAGGGCCGAGAGTTTATCCGGTTCGAGCAGTCCGATGGCCAGTACCTCTCATGGAGGGGGTACTGACCGGGAGGTCATCAGTGCCACTACCGCCCCTCCCTTGGGCCCCACCAGCAAGCCCTCCACCCAGCGACAAGCGTCTGGTGGGTCAACTGCTGGGGGCCTCAGGGCGAGGGGAGGGGTCGGCTATAGGGCCAAGGACAAACCTAGGCAAGAAAGGGCTGAGGTAAAATCCAGTCAGGGTACTCCAAAGGCCGGTACCTCTCGGGGAGGGGCCACCGACCGGGAGGCCCTTGGGGCGGCTGCTGTCCATCCCGTAGCCACCAGCACGGCTGCCACTCAGCGTCAAGCGTCTGGCGGTTTGGCTGCTTGGGGCTCCAGGGGTGTGGGGGGCTGCCCGGATCCTGCGTAGGAATGCCTCCTCACCGGTTAGGGAGGTGGAAGTTTCCGCGGAGGACTGGGCAAAGGCTCAGCGTGATCTTGTTTGGGCGAAGCAAATGTTGCCGGAGTTCAGATCGGACTGGGTCGAGAGCGATGAAGCCTCGAAGCGCCAGCGGTCCATAGATGAAGCCAACCCTACGGCGCCGAAAAGGGCCAAGGTGCAGGGAGGCTGGACTCGGTCTTTCGCCGAAATAGCCAAGGATCGGCAGATCATTGGTGTGATGGATGAGAGCAGCGAAGATGGCAGGATCCCGAAACAGCAGTGGAAGTGGATCGAGGAAGCGCTCGCTACTGTGGCCGTTAAGGTCAAGAAAGATAACCCTGGTCCGCCGCCTTCTTATACCGATGCGGGGTGGTTCCAGGGCAATATAAAACTAATTGCGTGTGACGACGCCAGGTCGGCGAAGCTTTATAAAGCCGCCGTTTCGCTGATAGGGGAGGTGTATCCGGGCGCGCGCCGCAAGGTAGTGGAGGCGTGTGATATCCCCTCACGACCAAGGGCGCGTGCCTGGGTTCCAGTGACGCCAACGGACCCCGCTGATATCCTGGAACTTCTCCAGGAGTACAACCCGGGTCTACCGACCCAAAACTGGAAGGTGGTTAACGTTGAGAAGACTGAACGGGCCACGATGCAGATAGTCCTGCTGCTCGACAGCGCAAGCGTCAAGGCGTTGAAAAGGCAGGATTTCAGGATAAGCTACGGCTTCAAAAATATAAGCCTTAAGGTTTATAAGGCTGATGTCGAAGCCTTGGTAATCCTTGCATCTCGTGCGGAGGTAGCTGAACTCCCCCCAGTGAAGACGAGATGGAGGTAGACGAGGGCGAAGAAGCTGGGGGCTATGCTTCGGCAAGTTCGAGCGGAAGCTTGGCTCTCAGAGGGTTATACTCTGAGGGTCAGCTTCTGGAGGATGGCGATTCCGACGCGACGCTCAAGGGGGAGAGCAAAAAGAAGCAGTGATCCGGGTCCTCCAAATAAACCTGCATCACTGCAAAGCAGCATCAGCTGCACTCCTACTGCACCTGTCTTCAGGTGTGGTAGACATCGTTCTAGTCCAGGAGCCGTGGATCACTGGCAATAGGATCTGTGGCCTGCGGACACCAGCGTATAAGCTTTATAGCGCTCAGGAAAAGGGTAAGCCTCGCACATGTATACTGGCTAAGTCTACTCTTAATGTTTTTCTTATACCCAACTATAGCGATGGGGATTTGACAGCGGTCATCGTCTAGGGGCTAGGGAGGAGCTTTAAACTCGCCTCCTTCTACCTAGCGCACGATCACCAAGGCTCATTACCACCGGATAATTTCAAGGAGTTCGTGAGAGCGGCAAATCCACGAAACGATTTTATGTTGCTCGGAGGCGACGCCAATGCACATCACGCCCAGTGGGGCAGCAGAGACACATATGACCGAGGTGAGTCTCTATTCAACTATCTGTTAGGCACTAACCTGAGTATATGTAATAGGGGAAATGATCCCACTTTCATTACGAGGAACTGCAAAGAGGTCCTTGACATAACACTGGCCGCAGACTCTTTCATTGACCTTATCGTTTCTTGGAGGGTTCTAAAGGAGCACTCCTTTTCTGACCATAGATATATAAGTTTTTCTATATCGCAGGCGCACGCAAGTCCTAAGTATATACAAAACATTAGAAGAACTAACTGGGGCTACTATAAGAAGATTGTAGGTAAAAAGCTATCTGAGGAGGTACGAGTCCCAGAAAGCGAGGAGGAGCTGGACTTGTTTGTAAACAATTTCAGTCAAAATTGTAGGAATGATTTAGATAGGGCTTGCCCGGCTAAAAAGGTTTTGGAAACACACAAACCACCATGGTGGTCGGCTGATCTTGATAAACTTAGAAAGTCATGTAGGGCGGCCTTCAATAAAGCAAAGCATGATGGACATGAATCCTCATGGGCTGCTTATAAAGCGAAGACAAATATATATAAAAAAGCAATCCGGAATGGAAAGCGGTCCTCCTGGAGGGATTTCTGCGGCAGGATTGAATCCGCATCCGCGGCCTCTCGGTTAAGGAAGGTGCTATCAAAATCTCCAACTCAGCTAAGTTACGTCCAAAAGCCGGATGGGCACTGGACGGACTCCAGCGCTGAAACCATAAACCTGCTAATGGATACGCACTTCCCAGCAGGAATGGGCGTGTCTTCAAGTTTTGTCAGCGGAGGGTCACCTAATGATCAGCTTATAAGCGAAATCACAGACGATAAAAGGATAGATTGGGCGTTACAGACCGTCAAGCCCTACAAATCGGCGGGGCCGGATGGAATCTTTCCGGCTCAGCTCCAGTATACTGCCGAACTTATAAGGCCCTGGATTAAAGGGATGTTTATAGGTTGTCTTAGGCTAAATTACGTACCAGTATCGTGGAGGGAAGTCAACGTGGTATTTATTCCCAAGGCAGGGAAACCCTCCCACTCTAAACCAAATGATTATAGGCCTAAAAGCCTATCTTCTTTTCTGCTTAAAGCACTTGAAAGACTTCTAGAGGATCACATCAGGAGGAGGATGGAGCCGTCGCTTCTTTCGCAGGGCACAGCATGCCTATACTAAGGGCAGGTCAACTGACACGGCCTTGCACTCACTGGTATCCGCTATCGAAAGGTCGCTAGACCTCAAGGAATACACATTGGTGGCATTCCTAGATATAGCGGGTGCTTTCAACAACGTTCTCCCTGAGTCCATCACCTCGGCGCTGACCGATCTGGGGGTGGACGCGTGCCTGGTGGAGTTTATATACAATCTGCTTACGCGAAGGCAGATTAAAACTGAGCTAGGTGGATGTGTGATCCGCAGACCGGTCGGCAGAGGGACTCCGCAGGGAGGTGTTCTCTCTCCGCTACTTTGGGTGGTTACCGTCAACCAACTACTCCGCCTCATGGAATCGGAAGGTCACCAAGTGATCGCGTATGCAGATGACATCTGCGTCACCATGCGGGGGAAATTTCCGCAAACTCTTTGCAACCTAATGGAAGGGGCACTATCCAAAATCTCGCACTGGGCCACAGCCACAGGCAAGAGGGCTATTGGCACCTCCTGGGGATTCTCCCCCAAGGTGACATACTGGATTTATACAGCCATTGTGCGCCCGATTCTTCTTTATGGTGCCTTGGTCTGGTGGCCTGCACTAGCTAAAACTACCTATCTTAAGACGCTTCAAAAGGTGCAACGGAGTTCGGAACTCTGCATCACCGGGGCTCCACTCCATCTGAAGCACTTAACACAATGCTATACCTTCCACCTCTTGACTTGGTGGCGAAGGAAATAGCGGTCATCGCCGCTCTACGCATAAGGGAAACAGGTCTCTGGTCAAACGGATCTGGTGGACACGCGACAATCCTGGGCACGAGCGCCCCAGTCCCAATACCGGCGCGCACTGACTACTGCACGCCAAATAACGTCTTCGTTAAAAATTACAGTATATATATACCATCGCGACAGGACTGAAATACCAGACAACATACGGTATCGGGTGCCATCAACATATTCACGGATGGTTCTAAGCTTGACGGGAAGGTGGGAGCAGGCCTTTTTTCGCCGGATCTGGGTATAGAGGTCTCTTTTCGCCTACCGGATCACTGTAGTGTTTACCAAGCGGAAATGCTGGCAATACACAGGGCTGTGAACTATCTCGGGTCTATGCCTAAGGATGGTAAACGGGTGTTTATTTTCTCAGACAGCCAGGCCGCATTAAAGGCCCTGGACTCATTCGTCGACAATGCAAAGTCGGTCACTGAATGCCGCAGATCTCTCAACGAGATGGCTCAGCACTTCAGTATCAGCCTTATATGGGTACCTGGGCACAGTGATATCGAAGGCAATTGCAGAGCACACGAGCTGGCCAGAAGGGGCACCACCGACCATATCCTTCAGGGAAATGATTCGGTAGGCATACCCATGGCCACTTTTAGGCTTCGTGTGAGCACAAGCACTTTAAGAATCGCAAATGGACTATGGTCAGTCATATCTTCGTGTGAGACATCCAGGCAAACCTGGCCCTCATATGACAAGGGGCGCACAGAAGCGCTTCTGACTCTAAACAAATCAGCTCTATCGTCCCTGATAAGGGTTCTAACAGGGCATTGCTTAATAGGCACGCACGGTGCTAGAATGGGGGTAGCGACCTTCAACTTTTGTCGCAGCTGCAGATGTACAGAGGAGGAAGAGAGCGTCCAGCACCTTCTCTGTCACTGCCCAGCGCTTAGTAGGCGTAGGATGGCTATCCTCGGTAAACCTTTTCTACATGACCTAGCTGAGGTCTCTTGCTATGAAGTAAAGGCTCTGGCAAAATTTATAATTTCCACGAGGTGGTTTGACCCGCTTTAGGCAGGGTAGGGGTCCTCTTTTGAGACCGTACAGGGTATTACAATGGGCCCATTGGTGGCCTAAGTAGTGAACTGTTACCATAGTGTTCAGCTCAGCCCTTGCAACCTAACCTAACCTAACCTAACAAAACAATTTAAATGTGCTATTTATGTGCTCAATATTCTTTTTGGCACTATTGAGCACATAAATAGCACATTTAAATTGTTTTGTTTGGCCTAGTGCTTATGAGGGGGTCTAGCTGGACCCCCTCCCCCCCCCCCACTTTTGATGTTTTAAAAAAACATTAAAAGTTGTCAAAAAACGAATCGTTTTTGGAACTATTGAGCCGGTAAATAACATAAAAATCTGCACCTATCCCGTTTCGATTTTGCCGTCTGGGGTTATATGCCCTCGCTCCCCCTTGCCTCCCTTTTGTTTTTCTGGACAGACCGTAGCTTATGTAGGAGCACATAAATATCACATAATTCCCACATTTAAATTTTTTTGTTTGGCCTAGTGCTAGACGTCCAGCTGGACCGCCCACGTTTGATGTTTTAAAAAAAAACATTAAAAGTTGTCAAAAAAAACGAATCGTTTTTGGAACTATTGAGCCCATAAATAGCACAAAATTCTGCAACTATCCCGTTTCGATTTTGCCGTCTGGGGTTATATGCCACCGCTCCCCCTTGCCCCCGTTTGTTTTTCTGGACAGACCGTAGCTTATGTTGGAGCACATAAATAGGACACACATTTAAGTTTTTTTGTTTGACCGAGTGCTTATGAGGGGGAGGGGGTCTAGCTGGACGTCCAGCTTGACGGACCTACGTTATTCGGTAAGAGTACTCAATGAGTTCAAATCACCACTCAAACTTACTAAAGGAGCTATATTAGGAAAATGCCATGTGGCTGAAGTTGTTATTAACTGTGAACAGATCCAGGAACACGTTTTATCTAGTAAGACTGATCTTTCAAATGACATCACGGCATGGACGGAGGGGCTAGAGGAAGACTATCAAAGTAAGGCAAAACAACTCCTAAAGTACGCGAACATATTTGACCAGGATGGTTCCAAACCCAGGGCGCACCAGTTGCGAAACATTTAATTGACACTGGAGATGCGAGGCCGATCCGTCAAGCTCCTCGTAGTGTTCCACTGGCGAAGCGAGAAGTTAAATCATACAAGAAATGAGTGACAGCGACGTAATCGAACCATCAGCTAGTCCATGGAGCTCACCGGTGGTACTTGTGAAGAAGAAGGATGAAAAATGAGGTTTTGCGTGGACTACCGGAAGTTGAATGACGTTACGAAAAAAGATAGCTACCCATTGCCAAGAATTGACGACACTCTAGACTCGCTATCAGGTACGAAATAGTTTTCCACTAGGGGTGGGACTATCCGAATAAAAATTATCCGAATAATACTCTTTTATCCGCCAGGTATTCGTACTCCGAATAATATTTATTCGGATTTTTTATTCGCTTATTCGGATAGTCCTATCCGGATAGTGCGCACTATCCGGATACTTTGAATAGTAAAATAAAAGACATTGCGTTTATGTTACGCTCATCGCTTGTGCAGATGAGCATGCACATATATTTATACGTACATATATTTATGTGTGTATAGATGCATATATGCAAATATTTTTGTTTGTTCGGGGTTGCTTTGTTAATATTCATTTATTTAGTTATATATATTTACGTAACTAAAGTTGTGCTTGAGGCTTAAACTAGAAATAGTTATCGGGGTCGTTTACAACTGTACTGATCATAGAACTTTGTTTATTAGTAAACAGGTGTGGAAATGGTAATATGGTAGGGATTTTTGTTTCCCATATACATAGATATATACATATGTATGTATGTAAGTTGTATGGAAAATGTTTGTTTTGATATCTTTTGGTTTGTATAAACATCTAATTGGTCACCATTAAAAAAAAAAAAAGTTTACATGTCATTGTCAACATTTTTTGCGAAGTCTAATGGATCAAAAGTTATTTAAGGTCAATGTTAACTTAATGAAAACTTTGGACTTTTTTCTAAAATAAAGTTCGAAGCAATCCATTTTAAACATAACAAAATTCTGGTGGAATTAGTGACTAGTTTCAAAAACGACTGTCTGTCTGTTTTAGCCGCTCCTTAAAATTTTGATTGTCCTTGAACGCGTTAAAGCTGTAATATAAATACCCAAATATGCATATAAGCATATTCTAACATATGTACATGTTGTATTCTTGCAGATTCCTTTGAATTTAATTTAAATAACTTTTGATCCATCAGACTTCGCAAAAAATGTTGACAATGACATGTAAACTTATTTTTTTAATGGTGACCAATTAGATGTTTATACAAACCAAAATATATCAAAACAAAAATTTTCCATACAACTTACATACATACATATATATGTATATATGTATGTATATGGGAAACAAAAATCCCTACCATATTACCATTTCTACACCTGTTTACTAATAAACTAAGTTCTATGATCAGTACAGTTGTAAACGACCCCGATAACTATTTCTAGCTTAAGCCTCAAGCACAACTTTGGTTACGTAAATATATGTAACTAAATACATGAATATTAACAAAGCAACCCCAAACAAACAAAAATATATGCATATACATATGCATCTATACACACATAAATATATGTACGTATAAACATATGTGCATGCTCATCTGCACAAGCGATGAGCGTAACATAAACGCAATGTCTTTTATTTTACTATTCGAAGTATCCGGATAGTGCGCACTATCCGGATAGTTCTATCCGGAATAGATATTATTCGGATTATTTGAAACGAATAAATTTATTCGTTTATTCGAATAACGGAATAAATTTATTCGTTTAATTGAATAACGTTTATTCGAATATAATTCGAAAATAATCCCACCACTATTTTCCACTCTTGACTTGAAAAGTGGCTTCTTTTGAAAGAGTCATGGATCAGGTATTGAAAGGATTACATTGGAAAATATGCTTGGTGAATCTAGACGACACCGTCGTATTCGGAAAGAACTTCTTAAGAACTTGGAGCAAGTTTTCCAGAGAATAGCCGGTGCCGGTGTCAAGTTAAGTACCAAAAAGTGTTTACTATTTAAGAAGGAAGTAAGTTACTTGGGTCATAAAATAACAACGGAGGACATCTGCACCACCGCGAATGAAAAGATAGAAGCAGTAAAGAATTGGCTACGACCACAGAACCTGCATGAATTAAGAAGTTTCGTTGCGCTGTGTATATATTACCGCCACTCCTCAAACCTTCGGGGGTTGTCTTTATCGCTATAACACAGATATCAATGTAGTTATTATTATGCAAAGGATTACGAAATTTTTTTTAGTACTGCAATCAAAGGAATGCAATCCAGTGAATGAAAAGGAAAAAAAAGCAATAATTGGTCCGAAATAACGAATGTCGGTAAAAGTCTGGCGGTCGACTGCTAATACGCGTCCAAAAATATCGGGTATCATATTTCGCGTCGTTCAAAACCGAAATCGGTGGTGGGATCCACAGTATTTTTGCGCGAACACCTTTCCACATTGGCGGTCTTCGGGCGCGTTTATAAAAATGCGGCTTTATTTTTTAGTATTCCAATCACGCTTCTACAATTGCAATGCGCAAAATGTAAAATTGTTGTTATTGTAGGAGTGCCCAATCCAATAGGTGCGACTGCTCGCAAATTGTCATCAATATCCTCTAACGCGAGTCCAAGGAAGCTCGCAGTTTCAGCAGCGGTGGACCAGAGAGAAAGGGTGTTAGAGGTGTTGGTTCCACATTGCAATTGCAAAAGATGGTTGGTGTCATGTGGGGACACGTTGCAAACAAGACACATTTTATGTGTACGGGGGATGATTCTGGATAGGTAATAGTTGAACCCGTTTCAGTATCCAGATTGAGCTAGAGTGGCGTACGCCTCCCTGAGGAGTTTGCTTACCTCTACTGCGAGTTTATGTATTTGTCTTTAAAAACAGCGTTCCGTGCAATTAATAGCATAGAAATTCGAAGCTCTGTTTTTTTTTTTTTTTTTTGATATCTCTAAGGACATCTTTGTGTTTTTTTTTTCTACATACGGCTGAGCTCTAACTTGCCGTATTTTCTCATAATGCTTGGCGAGTTGACTTCTTATGTTGTTGTTGTTGTTGTTGTATTGTATGAGCATTGCTACAACAACAGTTGACTTCTTATGTCCCTGGGAGGCGGGGCGTCTTCAATCAGATTTATTTTGGGATGCTCAGGTTTCTGGATTTTCAGCAGAAACTGATTGTTCAGCAGTTAAGAATGGGGAGTGCCATTAAGGTTGATGGTCCTTTGCCGGATATAGATCCCGTACGTTGTGGTAAAAAGCAAAATAAGGGGACTAGCCCGAACATCTCGGGAAAGACTGATTAGACCACCCCATAGTTCCTAGCGGAGCTTGAGTGGCCAGAACATCGGCTGCTATATATGTGTATGATAGTTTCATATTTGTATGTTGACAATTGGATTGCGGAAGCTGTCAAGCTTTTATGCGCTTAGCAATCCCTTGAAACTGTATGTGAGTAGGTCGAACATAGCAGGATCGCGAATTCAAATCTCACTCTCGGTAGGAAATGCTTTACAGATTTACATATATTAGCTTTACCTACCTTCAAGAACTTTTCAATACACATTTCCACACCTTTTACTCGAGCAAAATAACCACGATTTATTTCAGGCGCTTTACGATCCTGATTACGTATAAAATAACCAATATAATCATCCTTCCAATATCCCAATCGAACAGCGCAGCGCTTGCAGTCGCTGGCATCATCATTAGTAGCAATCACAGCCTCATCGCAAGGATGAAAAGAGCAGGGCGCTTCCATTGCTTTATTTTATTGCCGAAAGTCCTTTACAAGTTTCTATTCTGCTAAATACAACGTTTTTAAATGAATCAGTGTTGCTATTTGCATCAGTCTTGGCTAGAAGCCACAAACCTTGAGGCAGAACTGTACAAGCAATATTCTTGATACTTGTGCGATATATTCACTTAATAAAATTCAACTCTAACAAATTTTCCTTTCAACTTATAAGACAATTAATTCAGGCTAAATCAGTAATTCTTCCTTGCCTGCCCATCCTCAGTTGTCATTTTTTTAATGTTCTCTTGCCCGATTAGAAAAATCCCGAAAATCTATTTGGAAAGTGATACATTTCAATCATGATACAACTTATCGCTACATCAATAAAATATTTATGTTCAGATTGTCAAAATCTCGTGTGGTCTTATGACCGCGACACAATGCAATTTCTTATGCTCATGACGGCCGCGTCACAGTCAACTTTATCATGTAGATGCGTTCAACCCAATCTTATACTGTTTTCACACAGACGGCTTATTGAATAATAAAGGCAGTTTTCTACATTAAGACGCTTATTGAGCTCAATCTTCCCTACAAAATTCGAATCTATTATTATTTCATTAGTAGCTAATCGAATGCCTAATGAAGTCAAAAGCGCAATGCAACTCTGTTGGCAGCGTTCCGCTTCTTAGTTTTCAAAGCAAATGTCATTGTCTGCATGGCGGAACGATACAAGGGGGCCGCATCGAACAGCTGATTATAACCTTTTAAAGGACTTAAGTTGAAATTTTACTAAATTTGGAAATTAAAAAGCTTATTTTTTATTTTATTTATTTTATTTTTATTTATTTATTTATTTAAAGTCGACGCAAACACAAAGCGGTCGACTAATTATTGTAATAGACAGATATATATGTAAAATACAGAGCCATTCTTAAAATTAAAAAATTCAAAAAAGGTACATAGAAAATTTGTATGTTATAATCATTTGACATCGCATTGTATAAGAAAAAATAAAATTAAAATATCAGGCTAAACATAAGAGTATA
Source organism: Eurosta solidaginis (assembly GCF_040869045.1). Taxonomy (NCBI): domain Eukaryota; kingdom Metazoa; phylum Arthropoda; class Insecta; order Diptera; family Tephritidae; genus Eurosta; species Eurosta solidaginis. The sequence continues at coordinate 80,070,562 of NC_090320.1, read as the reverse complement.
GCAGTATGTAAAGCAGCAAACGAACATTCAAAGCCAATGCAGTTATACAAATCATTGTACCGCGAGCACCAATGGCGCAGGGGACTGTTTCTAGCAAAATTTTGCCGGCATAGAGGTAAATGAAAAGGCACAAAATGCCTGGACGCTCTAGTAGGAACCGCAAAATTTAGTTGACTGATTAGGTCAGGGGAGTCAATCACACCAATGATGAGCTTGTGAATGAACATAACGCCAAGTAATACTCTACGATTCTCTAGAGATGGCAAATTAATTAGAAGAAGTCTATTCCTGTATGGTGGAAGATGAGTACTTGATTCCCAGTTGAGACCTCGTAATGCAAAAATTAAAAACCGTCTCTGGACCGACTCAATCCGATCAACATGGATTTGATAGATCGGAGACCAGACACATGAACAGTACTCGAGAATAGGACGTACCAGCGAGGTATAAAGGATCTTTGTGAAATAAGGGTCATCAAACTCTTTAGCCCAACGTTTGATAAAACCTAATACACCAGTTGCTTTGTTTATAGCGGTTGAAATATGTGTGGTAAAACTTAATTTCGGATCAAAAATAACTCCTAGATCAGTAACAATAGATATCCGCTCCAAGGGGTCGCCGTTAAGTGTATAAGATGATAGGACCGGCTTCACACGGTATATTTCATAAACTAAGAGTTTCCTAGAGTTGCGGATGATAATTTTGTTATTTTTAGGACCCCGTACCCCTACAAATCAACAAAAGTTTGAAAATCGTGGCACCTTATAGAAAATCCAACCCTCGATTTAAATTGAGTGGTGTTGGTACAACTCAATTTAGCTTACACAATAGTTATTTGATAGCTGGCTGCTCGTCTCTACAGCAACAACATACCTTTGTTCAGACTGCCAAAGTGTGCGTGTTGGAATTAGGCGAATGCAATGAAATGAAAACATAAAAATTTGAAATTTTTGTGTGTTTGTAAGAAAATGTGTTCAATGTTTTAGTTTCATTTTGAGTTTGCCTTCTTCTTTTTACAGTTCCTACTCTAGTGAAATTAAAAAAAAAATCAGCTGATGAGATGATCCAACCATACAGTTGAGCCATGCGCGAAACTGACGTTTAAATCTGCTCAATATTCACACTTTGCAAGTAAAACCACTTTTTCCACTCTTTGGCACTTTTCCAACGTTCTTACCTCCTTTATATTAATTTTGTTTATTATTTTTCCTCTAATTTCCTTGCCAAATTGAAGTCTTGAATCTTGGAACTCACACCGCAACCCAAAGATACGTTAACATAACAGAAAAAAATTTGCTAGCTGATCCAGGAATTTTAAAAATTCTAAAAACCTCCGAACATGCAATTTTTTTTTCGAGTTTTAAGAAACTTTCCGATAACCCAGTATAGTCGTTGGCTAGGACTTAGCAAATTTAACTCAAAATCAATGAAAATGCTGTAGTTAACAAAAGATTAATACATAAGAAATTTAAAGTTATAAGTACATATTTACGTTCTTATGTACACATGCATATTTCGATTTAAATTGGTGTATATGGAATACGACAATTAGGCAATACAAAGATAAATAAGTTTCAAGTAAATGACAGAAAATAGTGAAGTTATTATAGCGTAGGTTAAGTTAGGTTGAACTGACCGGTCCATGAGGACCTCACATAGACTGATTGAGTCCGCAGTGTTACCAGAAGTTTGTTTTCAACGACCAAACTGAAAACAAAAACAGGACCTATATTATAAAATAACTCCGTCCTCTTGGCAAATACTAGAAGCTTCCTAGGACTAAAGCCACTTTCTGCTTCTAGATCTGACAGCCGTATCACACCTAATAGCTGGAGTCTTAGCCTGGCAAGTACAGGGCACGAGCACGGAACGTGCCCGATCGTTTCCTCCTCCAACCCCCACTGACCAATCCTAATTTAAAGGCATGTGACGCCAGAAGGCAGTGCCAAGTCAGAACACCTGACATGAGTCTACAGTAATCTCGTTTTAATGATACAAGCAACTTTGTTAGTCTAAGGTTGTAAGACTTGTAATGTAACTGCTTGGTCCGGGGCGAGAAGGGCGGCGGTTAGGCATGGTGGTAGCCCGGCTGAGGCTCGTCGGCGTTGAGGTTCTTGCCACCTTACTCGACCCACAGTCACAAAAACAAAATTGTAGATATCATGCCTAGATGAGAAGAATATAGGGACCTGTGAAAGATAAAGAGAAAGAAAAGAAAGAGTAAGCGGGAGAAGACCGTCCGTGTCAGGTGGAGTCATCCCACCTCTCTTGTTCATGAGGCATGAACAACCTTGAACTCCACTTTGACTCCGATAACCGGGTGGAGTTCCCTTTTCCTGCTAGAGATGGGAGTAATAGAAGAGAGCAACAGCTGCTGGAACTCACCTGTTTCCCTCGTAATCCCTGTGCCTCGATGCCCGAAAAGTTAATGAACGCACCATTAAAGATGCCTATCCACTCCCACATATTGATGGTATTTTAAGCCGACTACAAAACACTCGCTATATATCTGCTATCGACTTAAAAGACGCGTTTTGGCATTAGAGAAAAGGTCAAGAGAAAAGACGGCTTTCACGGTACCTGGTAGACCCTTGTACCATTTACGGTAATGCCCTTCGGGCTGTGCAACGCTGCACAGCGCACGTGCCGACTACTGGACAAGGTGATACCCGCTTCCCTTCGTGAATCAATGTTTGTGTATCTAGACGATTTACTTGTTTGTTCAGAAGATTTTTCGTCCCATTTATATTTGTTATCTGTTGTAGCTAAGTGTCTTCGTGATGCGAAATTGACGATCAACGTTGAGAAGAGCAAATTTTGTTACAAGGAAGTGCGCTATCTCGGATACGTGGTCGGGGACGAATGCATCCGTACAGACGATAGTAAAATAGCGGCGGTGCGGGACTTTCCGGAGCCACGAACTCCGAAATACCTTAGAAGGTTCCTGGGGATGACGGGATGGTATAGACGATTTATACAGGACTATGCCACGATTGCTGCACCACTACACGACAGACTGACGAAAAAGTTTGCAATGACGGAGGATGCAAAGGCGGCGTTTAACAGCCTAAAACAAAGCCTGATATCGGCACCTGTACTGACTCACCCGGACTTCAACAGACATTTTTATATACAGTGTGACGCGTCGACAGACGGGGTGGGTGGAGTACTATTCCAACTGGATGACGAAAACAACGAACGACCGATAGCGTATGTGTCAGCTAAACTAAACAAAGTGCAACGCAACTACAGTATTACGGAACTGGAATGTTACGCTGCTGTAATCAGCATAAAGAGGTTCAGGCCATACGTGGAGGGTCTACCTTTTATGGTGATAACAGATTACGCTAGCTTGAAGTGGCTCATGGGTCGAAAAGATCTTTCAGGTCGATTGGCTAGATGGAGCCTAAAACTACAGTCATATGATTTCAAGATAGAACACCGTAAGGGGACCCAAAACGTGGTGCCTGATGCTCTTTCACGAAAGGACATGGATGAAATCGACGTTAGACAGAAGACTGGACATCGACATTAACTCAGAAGCCTTTAATTCGACTGAATAGGTCGAACTGCAGAAGACGATAACGGAGAATAAAGACAGACTACCGGAACTTTGCGTTTCAGACGGCTACGTGTACAGACGAACACAATTCAACAGGGGAGACGAGTTACAGGAAGGCCATGCCTAGAAACTCTGGGCTCCAACTGAGCTGCGAAGGGGTTTGTTAGAAACAGCACATGGATCGCCTTCAGCTGGACACGGTGGAGTTCACAAAACCATATCACGTATCCGAGAAAGATATTATTGGCGCGGTATGGTTACAGACGTACACACACTCGTTAAAGCATGCGAAATATGTAAAGGCAACCAAACACAAAACGCCTTCCACAAACCAAACATGCGAAAGCAGCACCTCACTGAAAGGCCTTTTCAACGTTTGTTCGTCGATTTCATGGGTCCATACCCACGTACTTGTGATGGTAATGTTTATATATTTGTATGTTTAGATCATTTTTCAAAATTTGTCTTCCTGAAGCAAATGCGAAAAGCCACCTCTGCCGGAGTCGTGAAATATTTAGAGAGAGACGTGTTCCATATTTTCGGAGTACCTGAGTATGTGCATTCAGACAACGGAAAGCAATTTACGTCAGATATATTTACTTCATTCTTGAAGAAGTATGGTACGACGCATATAAAGACAGCATTTTACTCGCCACAAGGGAATGCCACAGGGAGTGTTAACCGCTCCGTGCCGCAAATCATCCGGTCATACATTAAAGGAAACCAAAAGAATTGGGATAGAGCTGTAAGCGACGCAGCATTTGCCCTTCGCAGTGTCGTACATACGGCAATAAGTACGTCGCCATATGCAGCTGTGTTTGGAATCCCGATAATGCAACACGGCGCGTCATACGAATTTTGCAGGAAATTCAGTGCCCTGAAAGATACTGACGTCGAAGTAGAGACAACAGAATATAAGATGCACATGCTCAGGGAAAAGATCATGAAGGAACTCAAATTGGCACACGAAAGAAGTAAAAGAACGTATGACCTCAGAAGCAGAGAAGTTGTTTTTAAAGTAGGGCAAACAGTATACCGCCGCAATTTTAAACAAAATTCAAAAGCAGACAATTTTAACGCAAAACTCGCACCAAAACAAGTTAATTGCACCGTAATTAGGGTCATTGGCAACTCGATGTACGAGTTAGGAGATACTAGCGGCAAAGCAATCGGGGTATACCACGGAAAGGATCTTTTCGCGGCTTAAGATATATGTTCTATGTAGTCCTTGTAACTAATGTAAAGTGTAGCTTGTGCTCAAATCATGTTTTATGTTATTTATTGTTAACTACGGTAGAAATTCTCTAGACCAATAACACACTCTGACTAAGTATCCGACTTGACCATGTATTTATTAACCATTTTGTTTATTTATTGATTGATTCATTTATTCATTTATTTATTTATTTATTTATTTGCGTGATTATTTTAGTATTTATACATTTAAATTTTGCCTTTTTTACCACCGACGATGGACACTATCGCCTAACAACATTAATCTGTGATATAGAATAAGATTAACTTGTGATATAGGTTTAGATTAATCGGTGATATAGATTTAGGCTAACTTGCAATATAGACTTAGAGTTTCCTTACCAGTGATACCTTAGATAAGTAGTGTCAAGACCCAGTGATTTTAATAGTAGAATAGCTGTCTATATGTCCTAATATTAGCGTAAACGGTACAACTCTGTGAAGCCCGGCATTGGGAGTAGGTCGAGGCCACACGTTGGGCCAGAGATGAAAGGAATCAGCGGCTGCGTTATGAACTTTTCTTACGCACACGCTCCATGACGCGGGAATCATCGGCGGATGCGAGCCTGTAACGACAGCCTTTTAACAACCTACGCCCCTGTGCGCCTACACGCACGCGCACCACTTTCTCTTCAAATAACTATGCCAATTGTCTGAAAAGCAACTGCGTATTATGTGTGTATGTGTGTGAATATAGAACCAATCGTTGTAGCTAACATGTTGGAAGCCTTCCAGGAACTTTGAGTGACTTTGGGCTAAAGTGGGTTGACAGTAAACCGAAAACGGTAGTGGCAACAGGAAAAAGTTGTCTATAAAAGGGCCACCATCCCGTTCTTCTCTATCACAAAGTTTTGAATACGGTGCCCACAACGCGAGTGCAGTGAAAGTGAAAAAAGAAACAAAAATTAAATAAAAAAAATAAAAACTGTATAAAGTGATAAGGTTTCAAAGTGCGAAACCGTAAGCTACCGGTTCGGTGAAAAGTACCGCATCCAAAAGAGAAATAGTATTCCTTCCACCACCAGATCCAGCACCACCAGCAACGGTAAGTACCACCACCATTTCCGTATACCCAAAGCCCTTACTGTAGTCCCATGTCCATAACCTCCATTAACACCCGCATAATTTCTCTAACCCCGTTTTTTTTTCATCCTATAGTTTCTATTGAAGGAATCTCCAAAGGAAACTAACCACCATCGTCGGTGCTAGGCACCAAAATCCACCAACGGTAAGTAAATACATCTACCTTAGTGACTAGCCCACAAGTGATATTGAATTTAGTGCCATTTTCTCAAGTGAACTTCATAGTTTGTCTGCTCTGTAAAGGAAAATGATTTTGAGAGAAAATTGATTTATTTTTGGACAGAAAAACATTTAAGTTCGCCGGACAAAATGGCCTATAAATGCTTTACACGACGTGATACCCAGCTTTATATTTTTATTGTTTGGTTTTCTTTGCAGAATCACCATCACCACAAGAAGACTCGCTTAAAGCAACGGTGCGAGGCACCCGAACACCAACTACAAACCACACCGCGTCACAGCCAGCAACAGACACCACACCGAGTCACAAACACCAAAAGCTACAACAAACCACACCGTACACGTAAGCCACCAGTACTACATAAAACACTCTCATTCGTCCAAACCACAAAAAAAAAAAGTAAGAAAGATCGCATCCACACCAAAAGATTGCATACATCCATATTCACAACCACACGCATTTGCAACCAACCACCGAAACATAGATAAGCTACTACACCGCAGATCCACATTCAAAACCACAACCTCAGAAATACACGCCTAACCTTAACCACGAAACATTCGACCAGCAACCACACCTGCCGATCACAAACACACCAGCGACATCCACACAAACACACCAGCAATAACCATGCAACACTCAAAAACCCCACGACCACATTTCTACATACGTTCTGATACGAAACATTCAAACACGGAAATAGTAAAAGCAACATCCAAAAATCAATACACGGTAAGCACAAACACAACCAACGCGTTTAACAGGTGAAAGACCATCTTCGAACACTCAACTCTAAACGCATCCTAAGAGAGGGCATCATATCACATCACATCAAATCACAGCAACATATCACATCACAAATATCACCTCAGAGCACATCACATCATATCACGAACAAGTAACTAATAGTGGCGAGTTATATTTAGCCGGTCGCTGGTGTGGATTGTTACATCAGTAAGGCCGTGGTGAGAAGAGCCTAAAAGGTAGATAATACACTCAGCACATTTTTCAAATTCGGCGCAACAACGACAACATCACACTACCACGGAGGGGACCGACAATATTGATTTAGTTTTTTTTGTTATTTAAAAATTATGTTTTAGATTGTAAGATTTATGCCCTGAATTTCCCTGCTGATCCTGAAATATTGTTGAATTGTAAGTTAGTTTTTTTGGAGTTTTCTCATTCTTATATGCATACACATCTTTCATACATATTTAACTTACCCAAAAACACACACACATATGTATTAACCACTTCACACACATTTCTTTTTTTTTTTTCTTCGCACATACCTACATATAATTTTGTTTGCTTATATATTTCAATATTTTTGGTACTTACTAAGTACTTGCCTAATTTTTTTTGAACTTTTTTGCGAGCTGGGTTTTTTTTTGATATTTTTTTTCTCACACCCTAATCCGTGGATACACCGGAATCTTTTCAATTTTTATTACATATGCTAATTTCTTTCTATTAAATTATTTTTTTTCATTATATTTTTTTTTTCACTTCGTTTTCCAGACAAAAAAATATAGAAATCCTTTTCCTTTTTTTTGGTTTGGATTTTTCTTTGTGTGAAAGGAGGATCCTACTCCACGCACTTTGTGAAACTATATGACACACGTGTCACCTCTTTTTTTTTCTCTGCAGTCGGGACAAGGAGAAGCATTTGCAACTTTTTTTTTATCACTTACTTTTAAACCACTTGGTTTTTTTATACTTACTACAATACTTTCACTAAAAGCGTACTTCGCACTCGGCTCGCGATTCTTTTCACTTTTTATTTTTTTATTTTTTTAAACGTTTTTCTTTTAGTAATTATCACGATCGCGAAAAATGTGCATGCGTGTTTTTACTATTACAAACCGGAACTGAAAGTTCCATGAGGTAATAGTATATAATAGTACAAAAGTACATGGAATAGGGTTTTTTTGCTCTTTATTTCTGTTTTCTTTCAGCTCCCGCTGCTACAGCCTTGGTACCTGGACTGCAGATGAGCGTGAGGAGATGAGTAAGTGAATGGTTATATATAATGAATGGTAATCTCTATATAGAATTGTTGTAATCTCTTTTATTTTATTTTTTTGTTTCTTTGCCTATCATATACTCGTATGCACATATTTTATTGATCACCTTAAATATTGCTTAATGCAAACAAGAATTAGAGATTTTAATAAAAGGGTGTTCCCGTCTGGGGTATTTTATTTTTTTTGTTATCTATTTGATTTCTTTTAAACTTTGAAAGTTATATGCAGTACCTGTTTTTTGGTAATTTTGATTGATAAATTGATAATTATTTTGATCAGGATAAGAAATAAATGAATTTAGAATTACCAATACAAACCACTAGTATATAAGTAAACTTGGAATTTGTGAAAATAAACTTGTATGAAGAGGAAATGAGTTATGGTGATTTTATTAGTTGAAACAATATTAGGAAAAATGCAGGCCCTCTAAGTTTTCTTTTGTGTTAGTGTGGGTGTTGCCCTTGTGGCAAACTAGGAATGAGTTAGGTGTTGCAACTTACTGCCGGAGAATGATTTAGACTAGACCATTACAGACGGACGAACTCCATTCGGTTATCGGAGTCAAAGTGGAGTTCAAGGTTGTTCATGCCTCATGAACAAGAGGGGTGGGATGACTCCACCTGACACGGACGGTCTTCTCCCGCTTACTCTTTCTTTTCTTTCTCTTTATCCTTCACAGGTCCCTATATTCTTCTCATCTAGGCATTATATCTAAAATTTTGTTTTTGCGACTGTGGGTCGAGTAAGGTGACAAGAACCGCGCCTCAACGCCGACGAGCCTCAGCCGGGCTACCACCATGCCTAACCGCCACCCTTCTCGACCCGGACCAAGCAGTTACATTACAGACCTACACATAATCTTCGATAATTAACAGCCCCGCCCTTGAACCCACGCCTTTCCCGCTTGGTCGATTATATGCACCTCTCGCCTTCGCTTAATCTCGCCCAGTCTAATTGGGCCGTCTACGGAGCAAGCTTCAAGGGATGCGCCCTTTTTAGGTAGTTCGTCCGCTTTTTAATTCCTATCTATTCCCATATGCCCTGGAACCCAATATAGATATATGCTTCTCCTTGTCCCGACTGCTTATACTTTAACACGCATTTAGATGCTGTGCTTTGTGAGATTATTATAGCGTAAATTATTATTATTATTATTAACGCGTAAATGAACGTTATATGGCACAGGATGAATGTGCGTTCTGCGAAAATCCCACCCCGTGAATCAAACTAATTCACCATCATCAACATTCAAAATGGCCAGTTTCGGCACTCCCCACGCCTCATCCCAGCCGTGTTTTATCAGCTTGTCAAATCTTACCATCTCAACAGTCTCTCGAGTATATTGACATAATATTTATCAGTAAACAGCGAGAGTGATATGATGGTACAGGACGAAGTTCATCAACCGCAACGCAAAGCACACAAAAGCTCTCTGAGGAGACACAAACATCATGAAAAGGTCTCCAAACAAATACCGCATACTCCAACCTCGATCGAGGATGAAGCCAACATCGCGTAAGCTTTAGAAACTATATAGCTTATGTGAGTGGTAAAAGGAAGCTTGGTATCAAAATTCACAACCAAATCTTTAATTTCAGTTAACTTTTTTGGAACATCTGAGATACTATACCATGTAGGAACTAAACCAGAACCTTTAGCATAAGTGCTAAAATTACACTTACCAATATTTAGGAATAAAATATTACGGATACATCAATGGTGTTAGTTTCTAAGCTCACTTTGTAAGATTAAAGGGTCATTCAAGCACTTTAATGAAAATGAAAAAATAGTAGCGGACCCAAAACGCTACCCTGGGGGACACCAGAAGTTGCCGCGAATGGAAAGGAAAAGGCGACACATTATCTAGAAGAGCGCCACAACTTCTGTTCTCTAAGTAAGAAGAAATCCACTTCAAAAACTCAGAGTGAAAGCCCAAGCATTCAAGTTTTGCCAGTCGTATTCGATGCGATACCCTATCGAAAGCCTTAAAAAAAATCGGTATAGGCCGCGTCGATTTGGTAGCCCTTTTGAAACGAATCCAGTCTTCCGTAAAAACAACCAAATTAGTTATGGTAGATCTACCCGCAACGAACCCATGCTACTGAGGACATAGTAGATGTTTCACGGAGAAGTATGTTTTATTCTTAACTGTGCACTTAAATAGCTTAGACACAGTGGTAAGTTTGGATATTGGCCTATAATTTTCGAAATCATTTTTGTTACCACCGTTAAGGATAGGTGTAATAAAAGTCAATTTCCATGCATCAAAAAAAACTCTTGCAGATAGTGGTATATTAAATATGTGCCTTAAAGGAACAATCAAAGATGAAAAATTTTTCAACAGGACAGCTGAGAGACCATCTGTGTCAGTTGTGGTTGATATCTTTTAATACCATTAGATATATTTAAATCCGTCAAACATATCTTCCCGAAATTGATGCAAGTATCTACAATTTGCAGATATTCAGACGAAACCCTACTACTATTATCCGTAACGAAATTTGAGTAAAATAATTAAGCGAATAAGTCAGCCGCTTCTGAAATTGAGTTGGCTGAAACACCTCTCAGGTGGACCGATGTCGTAGCTCCAAAAAAATTTGGGGTTTCATTTAATACTGTTTTCAACATTATGAATGTACCGCCAATACAAAAATCTATTGAGCTTATTAAATTCATGATGTATATTGGAACGATTTTCCGTCATCCCTAGTCAAATTCGATGTCGAGACAAACCGATTTCGGCGTTTTGCCATCATCAGTGTCGATTTTCGAGAGAACGAAATATAAATCATTTATTCACCCTGTCGGAAAATCAACAAAACAAAATCAGTTTAAATTCAGCTCTGTAAAGTATATAGCGCTCACGAACATTGGCATTGGTAGAGCGTTTATGCTTTTTATAGAACTTATTGTTTAAATTCCTTAACCGTTTGAGTTCCTTGGAGAACCACGGGTGTTTATTTTCGTTGCTCTATAAATTGGAATGCTATTCATACAGATGTCATAAATTATTGACTTAAAAATATCATAACCATCAGAAAGTTATTAGGCGTGAAAGGTTGCTCTTGGCCTACGTAAATTGGCAAGTGTGTAAGTGGTCGAGAGTTCACGACATCCTTCGCCTCAATTAGGAAGCAGTTTAACGCATTGTAACGAATTTCGGGAAATTCTGCTTATTTGCAACCTTCTGCTAACGTTCGAATCCCTAAACTGTTGAATAAATCACTCCAATATTCTGTATTGTAAAATGGTCTTTATTAGACTACGTTGGGAGTAGTACAATTATACCTCACAATTAAACTTAACTTTGCAACTGAAGCTTTCGCTGCTTTTATACTCTCCGTTGCCTCGTTCACCCATTTCTCCTAAGGTCTAGTAACTTCGCGAACTTCATGCTTGGTTTCCAGCCATATATGTACATGTATTTTTGTAGTTTATAGTCTCTCGCATAGCCATATGCGTGTGTATATGTGAGTACGACTTCGGCTAATGATTACATTAGTTTATGAGTATCTCTCCGTTGCCTTGTATGTATGTGTGTAGATGATGATTGATTTGTTTACGTACATACGAGTGGCTGCTTAGTATCGGCTTAGTGATGGTACTATTGGTGATGTTAATATTCGCCACACGGCCCTCCACCTAAGTCTGATCGTCCCGATCAGACAAATCTCTCGATGTAACCGCTGTTAGCCTCTCCAAATGAACCACCCTTCTATTTCGTGCTTTCCCAATGATTTGTGTGCGGTAGATGTTATCACTGATCCTCTTCACAACTTTGTACGGCCCTTCCTAACTGCACCAAAATTTGGATGGAACACCTTTCCGCCGGTGGGGGTTGTATAACAGTACCAAATCTACCTCCAAGAAACCTTCCGAATTGTTGTTCTTGTCAAACCTCTGTTTCATCTTACTACTCATTACCCTCGTTCGTTCCCACACACTCTGTTGTTTGGCAAATGAACTACTTCGGAGAGCTTGCGCTTGACAGATTGGCTTCGCATAATCAGTATCGTTCCGACGGTTCACAATAGTAGTGCGCCCTGGCTTGAAACCACCCTTGCGTTCTTTCAGTGAAATTCTTTCCTTTGTTTTAGTGCGTCCATTAGGGTTGTGTCAATGCCAGTGTTTTTCTCGCAGGTACCATCGGTTTTGATTTGTTTGGCCCATTCGTTCCACATGTCTTTGCACGACCTGCTGTCTCCGACTTTCGTGGTCTTATAGAGCTTCCTTCACCAGCACTCGCTTACTGTTGAACCCGTTCTCAAAACTGTAGTAGGTACATCCTTGTTCTTATACTGCATAATCCTTTTCTGCATATCGATCCTGATGCCATGATCAACCAAGAAGTCCACACCCAATATGACTTCATCAACGATCTCCGCCACAACAAATTTGTGTAGATCCGTGACCTTTCCAATTAAGACCTCACATACCACTTCTCCTTGGACTTGGTTATACTCGCCAGTGAACGTACGCAATCTTGCTCCAGGTAACGGTTTTACTCTCCTGTTGACCAAGTCAGATCGGATTAAGGAATGAGATGCCCCCGTATCTACAGTCAGTATACGCTCCTTGCCATCCACATTTCCTCTGACGGTAAGACTGCTCAATTTCCTTCCGATTTGCGATACAGATATCACAGAACATTCAATAGCTGCAGGAAGATCCCGATCTTTACATCTGACTCGCTGTTGCTCCATCTCCTCCTCTTTGTTCTTAAGACCACCCATGCTGTTGAAACCACTAGGATCAAGATCGCAATGACGTGCAATGTGACCTGGCTTCCCGCATTTGAAGCATTTGATAACTCTTTCACTCCGCTTTTGCGATCCTTTCAGTGCCTCCAATATTGTGTTCGCCCAGTCTGGCCTTTCTACCTACAACACGGCGTGCTTTAAAAGCTGGCTTACACAGAAGCGATGCTGTCTCCTGAATCAGAGCATGTGATACCGTTTCAGCAAATGTCAGCTTTGGGTTTGCGTATGTAGCTCGCTTCGTTTCCACGCCCCGTATGCCATTTATAAAGCTCTGAATTTTTACCCTCTCGGTGTATTCCACGGATGCGTCCGCATTTGCCAAATTAGCCAACCTTTCAACAACCGACGCAAACTCTTGCAATGTTTCACCAGGCCTCTGGAAGCGGTTCAGTAACTCCATTTGTTATATCTGTCTCTTATGCTCGATTCTGTATCGCCTCTCTAGAGCGCTCATCAATGTTTCGTAGTTGTTCCGCTCTCCCTCGGGAATAGTCTGTAGGATTTCAGCAGCAGATCCTTTCAGTTCCACGAATGATCCAGCAACTTTATCTTCAGCACTTCAGTTGTTCACTGCTGCAGTCTTCTCAAACTGAATCTTAAAGAACTGGAAAGGAACAGAACCATCAAACGTTGGGGATTTTACCTTCAGAGTAGACGTTGAAGTGATTGGACGGTTCAATTGTAACTCCTGAATACGATCCTTTAAAGCTTCTAACTCGGCTTTGATTTTTTCCTATCGGCTACTGAACCCTTCATGAAACTGGGTTAGTTTCTTTTCCGTGCGCGCTTCCAGCTTAGATGATATACGGACTTCCTGCTCTTCAAGTTGTGTAGAGATCTGAAATGATATCTGCGCTGAAATTTGTGCCGACATTTCGGATATACGTGCCTCCTGTGATTCCAGTTGGAATGCCATATATGTCTTCTGTGATTCCAGTTGCGATGACATGTTGGTGGATATTTGTGATGACATTTCGTACATTTGTACCGATGTTGCAGCCAATATCATGTTCAGGCCTGTGTTCGCATTGTCTGTGGTGTTTCATTTTTCTCCTCCAATTTTGTTGTCAAATCGCCATCAAGATGAAAGACATACTCTTCCACGTTAATTCCCTCTGATTCCATTGCCTCTCGGAGTTTATTGCCGGTTGTATTCAATCCACGGCTCTCCAACTCCTTCTTCAGTTGCTGGATCTTCAATTCACTCCACTTTGCCATGTCCACAATTCCTCTTCTGACACCAATTGTAACGCATTTCGGGAAATTCTGCTTATTTTCAACCTTCTGCTAACGTTCGAATCGCTAAGCTGGGGAATAAATCACTTCAATATTCTGTATTGTAAAATGGTCTTTATTAGACTACGTTGTGAGTAGTACAATTATACTTCACAATTAAACTTCACTTTGCAACTGATAGCGTGTTTAAATCAAACTGATTACTGACTACTCAGCCTTCGCTGCAGGCGGGAGCCCAAGACAGCTGCCTGCAACTCGAGGCGTGGTATGGTTAGAGTCTTCAAAGGTGCGCATATTAGTGTTGCTTCAATGTAACCGGCAGTTCGTAACGCGCCAATATACAACAGCAGCGAAGGCGTTTTCGCTGGCATCCGCGAAGATATGTAGCTGCAATTCTTCCGGCTGGCCATAGCGGGAGTAAAACCTCGGAACGGCAAAGTATGTCAAGTTCGGAAATTGTCTGCGCCATTTTCCCCATAACTCGGTAACGCTATCACTCAATGGGTCATCCCAGCTTACCTCGTGACGCCAAACCTCCCGCATTATTAGTTTAGGGCCTATGACAATCCTAGCGGGTCAAATATAGCCATGACTACACTAAGCAATTTTCTCTTTGTCGGGCGTCTGTCACCTCTTACCACGGCTTTGCTGACTTTATTGAATTTAACGTCGAAATAAAAGCATTCTGTTGCAGGATTCCATAATAGACTAGCACTCTCTCAGCTGTCATACCTTCCTTCTTGTCAAGCGCTTTGCTTACATCAATTCCACCCAAAACTTTAAGAACCTCTAACGAGTTTGATGTTAAGTTGCGTATTTCGAAGCCTGCATCTTTATGTAATTACTTGAGATGATATGGCGACAGCTTCTCCTGCTGTGTTCAAGCTGTCCACAAAATCGTCGACGTAGTGATAGTCTACAATGACTTTTATAGCTCGTGCAATGCTACAAATTATTTGTTGCCGAAGCCGTTCTGCAAATAACGGGCTGATTCGTTGAACCAAAGAGCATAGATTATCTGTTCTCTTTGCTAAAATCGTACTAGGAGGGTTGACGTTAAAAAATTTTAGAAAAAAACGAAAAAGGGCAAGAAAATAAAGTAGTGTTGGCCAATGGCCAATGAAGTTTTTCATATAGATGCGTTCCATGCAATCTTATGCATTCCAGTAACATAGCCACAATCAACCAAGATGTTGTGTTTGTAAGTATAAAGGAACTTCAGACTTGGCAATTGAAGTTTATTTCGCCTTGCTCATTCACATACAAAATTTCGCGAAGCACTGTTGTAAACATTCTCACTATACAGAATAATACTTGCTAACATATTGTTACGAATATTAGCAACAGTAAGGGGTACTATCCTTTCTAAGCCGATGCTAAGAGTGACTTGTATGCACATCCATAAATCAATCATTATATATCTACATAAACGAATCAATCATTATGTCTACACATATGTACGTACACGCAGCGGAGAAGCAACGCACAAACACATGCAGATATCTTATCTGAAATGCTCCCAAAAGTATGCAATTGTAATTGTAGAAGTGTCGCTGACAAATACACGCGAATATGATAGCTACAAACGTGCATCTGTAGTTATAATTATATACCAGTAACTAAGTAAATTCTGGAAGCGCCTAGAAGATGCAACGAGGAAATCACACAGTATAAAAGCAGCAACAGAAGAGGCGCAATAATCAGTTTCGATTAAGCACGCTATCTGTCGAGCAATAGAAGTGTTATTTTGAAAGTACTTGAATAAAGGCCATTTTGCATTATTAAATATTGGATTTATTTATTCAACAGTTTAGTGATTCGAACTTAGCAGAAGGTTGAAAATAAGAGGATTTGCAGTAAATTCGTTACAATATTTTCTGTTTATTCAATAGTTATAAGCTGCAGTTTTTAACTGTGAAAAATTTTAGAAAAGTATCAATAATTTTACTTGAAACTTGTGAAAGCACCCTCAAATGTCAAATCAAATTTCAACTTCTTATGCTTTGCTTGCAACAAAAGTTGCAAGATGGCTATCAGATGGTATCAGATGGCGCCAGTGTCGCTCGATCTGCCGTTCTCCAAAAGAATACGTGCAATCTCATAATGCGTAAGATTGTGTTAAACGCATCTATATGAAAAACTACTTATGTGAAGGGGTTTTAATATTAGTAACACTATATATTAAAGCTCCAGCGGTTTTTCAAATGAAAAGTTTTGTTTGAAATTAAATTCAATTGCCAAGTCTGAAGTTCCTTTACATTTGCAAACGCAACATCTTTCGTGATTATGGCGATGTTACTCGCATGCATAGGATATCGTTGAACGCATTTATACGAAAATCTTCATTGTGGTTTGTCCATTAGTGCATACGCTTCTTTAAAGGCACGAACACAGAAGAATAACCTACTTGGCGATCCACATACAAACACATGCAGTCAACTACAGAATCGTGCGCTGATATATGAGTTGATTGCATGTGTTTGCATGGGGATCCTCAAATAGGTTATTCTTATGTGTTCGGGCCTCAAGGCTCCGCCAAATAAGATTTTAAATGCTGCATCGTGTCCTAACAGATCAGTGGCCCTATTCAGTAACTGTGAGTTTTAAAATGTACACTTTTTCTTCATATAATTTGTATGAAAGAAAAATGTACAGTTCAAAACTCATAGTTACTGAATAGGGCCCCAGGAGATTGCACATATTTGCATTAGGAGCTACAAATTTTTTACACCTTACCCATTCACCTAAAAAATTTCGTGAAGCACTGTTATAAACATTCTCCTACCCAACAAAAAATTTTGCTAATATATTTTGTGTCATTATATTGCAGTTTTTGACTGCGAAAAATACTAGAAAAACAAGTAAGGAAGGCTAAGTTCGGGTGTAACCGAACATTACATACTCAGTTGAGAGCTATGGAGACAAAATAAGGAAAATCACCATGTAGAAAATGAACCTAGGGTAACCCTGGAATGTGGTTGTATGACATGTGTATCAAATGGAAGGTATTAAAGAGTATTTTAAGAGAGAGTAGGCCACAGTTCTATGGATGAACGCCATTTAGGGATATCGCCATAAAGGTGGACCAGGGCTGACTCTAGAATTTGTTTGTACGATATGGGTATAAAATGAAAGGTGTTACCGAGCATTTTAAGAGGAAGTGGGCCTTAGGTCTATCGGTGGACGCCTTTTCGAGATATCGCCATAAAGGTGGACCAGGGGTGACTTTAGAATATGTTTGTACGATATGGGTATCAAATGAAAGCTGTTAATGTGTGTTTTGAAAAGGAGTGATCCTTAGTTCCATAGGTGGACGCCGTTTCGAGATATCGCCATAAAGGTGGACCAGGGGTGTCTCTAGAATGTGTTTGTACGATATGGGAATCAAATGAAAGGTGTTACTGAGCATTTTAAGAGGGAGTGGGCATGAGGTCTATAGGTGGACGCCTCTTCGAGATAT
This sequence comes from Eurosta solidaginis, assembly GCF_040869045.1. Lineage (NCBI taxonomy): Eukaryota > Metazoa > Arthropoda > Insecta > Diptera > Tephritidae > Eurosta > Eurosta solidaginis. The sequence continues at coordinate 80,052,996 of NC_090320.1, read as the reverse complement.
CGTCATTAGGGTGGGCCAGGGGTGACTCTAGAATGTGTTTGTACGATATGGGTATCAAACGAAAGGTGTTACTGAGCATTTTAAGAGGGAGTGGGCATTAGGGCTATAGGTGGACGCCTTTTCGAGATATCGCCATTAGGGTGGGCCAGGGGTGACTCTAGAATGTTTGTACGATATGGGTATCAAACGAAAGGTGTTACTGAGCATTTTAAGAGGGAGTGGGCATTAGGTCTACAGGTGGACGCCTTTTCGAGATATCGCCATTAGGGTGGGCCAGGGGTGACTCTAGAATGTTTGGACGATATGGGTATCAAACGAAAGGTGTTACTGAGCATTTTAAGAGGGAGTGGGCATTAGGTCTACAGGTGGACGCCTTTTCGAGATATCGCCATTAGGGTGGGCCAGGGTGACTCTAGAATGTGTTTGTACGATATGGATATCAAATTAAAGGTATTAATGAGGGTTTTAAAAGCGAGTGGCCCTTAGATGTATATGTGAAGGCGTTCTCGCGATATCGACCAAAATGTGGACCAGGTGATCCAGAAAATCATCTGTCGGGTACTGCTAATTTATTTATATATGCAATACCACTAACAGTATTCCTGCCAAGATTCCAAGGGCTGTTGGTTTCGCCTTGTAGAACTTTTTCATTTTCTTCTACCTAATATGGTGGGTGTCACACCCATTTTACAAAGTTTTTTCCAAAGTTATATTTTGCGTCAATAAAGCAATCCAGTTACAATGTTTCATCCCTTTTTTCGTATTTGGTATAGAATTATGGCATTTTTTTCATTTTTCGTAATTTTCGATATCGGTAAAGTGTGCGTGGTTATGGTCGGATTTCGGCCATTTTTTATACCAAGATAAAGTGAGTTCAGATAAGTACGTGGGCTAAGTTTAGTAAAGGTATATCGGTTTTTGCTCAAGTTATTGTGTTAACGGCCGAGCGGAAGGACAGACGGTGGACTGTGTATAAAAACTGGGCGTGGCTTCCACCGATTTCACCCATTTTCATAGAGAACAGTTACCGTCATAGAATCTATGCCCCTACCAAATTTGAGAAGGATTGGTAAATTTTTGTTCAACTTATGGCATTAAAAGTTTTCTAGACAAACTAAATGAAATGGGCGGAGCCACGCCCATTTTGAAATTTTCTTTTATTTTTGTATTTTGTTGCATCATATCATTACTGGAGTTGAATTTTGACTTAATTTACTTATATACAGTAAAGATATTAAATTTTTTGATAAAATTTGAATTAAAAAAAATTTTTTTTTTTAAAATGGGCGTGTTCTTCATCCAATTTTGCTAATTTTTATTTAGCACATATATAGTAATAGTAGTAACGTTCCTGCCAAATTTCATCATGATATCTTCAGCGACTGCCAAATTACAGCTTGCAAAACTTTTAAATTACCTTCTTGTAAAAGTGGGCGGTGCCACGCCCATTGTCCAAAATCTTACTAATTTTCTATTCTGCGTCATAACGTCAACCCATCTACCAAGTTTCATCGCTTTAACCGCCTTTGGCAATGAATTATCGCATTTTTTCGGTTTTTCGAAATTTTCGATATAGAAAAAGTGGGCGTGGTTATAGTCCGATATCGTTCATTTTAAATAGCGATCTGAGATGAGTGCCCAGTAATCTGCATACCAAATTTCATCAAGATACCTCAAAATTTACTCAAGTTATCGTGTTAACGGACAGACGGACGGACATGGCTCAATCAAATTTTTTTTCGATACTGATGATTTTGATATATGGAAGTCTATATCTATCTCGATTCCTTTATACATGTACAACCAACCGTTATCCAATCAAAGTTAATATACTCTGTGAGCTCTGCTTAACTGAGTATAATTACCAACCATTGGGAAAATTAATTTCACTTGCAAGGTCTGCCAACATCCTTAGCCAAAGCAAATTTTAAATTCTTGTTCTTATGATTTGCTTGCAACAAAATTAGGTAGTTGGCTATTTTTCCATATCAGATGGCGCCAGTGTCGCTCAATCTATCATCCTACGTAAAAATACGTGCAATCTACTCTTAATAAATAAGCTTGTGTTAAACACATCTATATGAAAACTGTTTATGTGACGGAGCCATAAAAAGTATCCAACTTTTGTTGCATTATAAAGCTGCCGGGCAACGCACAAATTTGCTTGATGGTTACCATAGCAACGGGTAGTTGTGTGCGTATCGGGTGATTGTTGCTTGCCCGGCCACCACACAAGCATAAAGCATCAAGCGCCATTTGCATTGAAAATTCGTAGCGTGCGGACGTAAACATGTCGGATGACGATTTTTTATTGCCTGTAACTGCAGTTATTTTGGCGGAAAAATCAGAATATCATATTGCTTATTTTTTTCCATCATGGTTGGAATATGCTTCACACTTTATATTCCACAATGCTGGTAAGCATTCGTAGGTTTCAATAAACCGCAACGTAAAATCTTTTTCTTCTGCGAAGTTGCTCATTGCACGTTCTCACAAAACTAACACATTAATGCTTGTCAACCACGTCGGCCACGATCAAATAGACCAGCTGTTAAGCGAAAAAATCTAAAAATTTTGATTTTCATCAACGCGAAGCCGACAAAAAATACGTGTGAGCACGACATCGCCCGATACGCACACAACTAACCGTTGCTATGGTAACCATCAAGCAAATTTGTGCGTTGCTCGGCAGCTTATGCAAAAGCAGAAGAAGGATTTAAGATTTGTTTTGGCTATGGGTGCTCCCGACTTTGCAAGTGTAAGTATTTTTCCCCTCTTTGGTACATTTCTAACATTTTTCACAATTAAAATCCGCATTGGAACAAATTATTAGTAGACAAGTAATGTAAAGTGAAAATGTTTATAGCATTGCTTCGCGAAATTTGTTTTAGTGAATGGGCAAGCCGAAATAAGTTTCAACTGCTAATTGTGAAGTTCTTTATATCTACAAATGCATAGAAACTAATGAAGATGAGAAATTGCATATGACGCGTTCATCAGTGGCGCCACCATATTGTTGTAGCTGTAGCAGGCGCTCCCCGTGTAGCCCCGCTACGTTACAGAATGACTGGCAGCAGGAAAATCCGTCAAACCAAATATCATTGCGGATCACAAATCACCTACGCATCTACGTCATAGTTGACTATTGAGCTAATAAAAAAAGGGAGAAAAAAAGAGCTAAAGGAAAAGAGTCAATTTATACGTCATAAAAAACAGCTGATCAAATGTTCACATGCGCAATGCGCTATCTTGTGTAATTTGTGGATTAAGGGCTAATTAAACCTCCTTAACCCCAACGCCATAGTCGTAACCATGACCATATCCATAACCATCTCCAATGTGATCGATTAATGGTGCCTTAACCTAAAAATCGTGAAAATTTCATAAAAATGAAGAAAACGCAAAAAATTATAAACATATTCCACAAACAATAAGTCTCTTAATCATAACGTATCCAAAACAATGAATAAAATCTACAAAAGGTTATTAAATTCACCAACTCAAATATTTTTAGGTTATGGATATGGCGAGAAACGAAGAACCAATTGGTTGGCTATGGTATGGTTATGGCGTTAGCGTTATGGTATGGCACCATTAATCGATTACATTGATTTCCATAAGGTAGGTTCGATCAGCTGTTTTATATGGTGATGGTTTTATGGTTATAAGTCACCATTAGGCAAGGTGCACACGAGGCTACGCGTCATAGACACGTACAAGATATTTCATATAGCTACAATTTCTTTACGCCTCAAGATCTGCACACGAAGCTACTTTCGAGCGTCGCTACAAAAAGCAAACAATTATTGAAAAAATAAAAAAATTAATTTCTTCATCTATATCCGTCCCGAAACCAAAGGAAAATAAGTATTAAACGTTGTTTGCATCCCCGTGCCTTTGTAAATTATGAAATGCAATTTTAAACCACCGCGGACTAGAGAAAAGGGTGATTTCTAGTTTCCAACACTTTTTAGCCTTTTAAACTCTTCAACAATGTCTAACCAAGCTGTTGTGGTGTTTAATACTCTTTTTCGCTTTGGTACTATACCTTTCACGCACTTTTATTAACTAAAGTAACATTTTTTAAATAATTACATAAATTTGCATACAAAAAAATGTAAACAAACATCTTGTTCTTCCTTTTTTTCAAGCGTACGTACGCTCAGCGACCAACATTGCTGTAGGCTTAGCTACACGAAAATTTCATGCTTTGTCGCTTTCATGCAGCTGACGCCTCGTATGCAGCTCTCCATTCAAATACATGTGTTCGGCATCAAAGCGTACAAATTTCGCCTGCAGCGTCTATGACGCGTAGCCTTGGGTACACCTTGCCTTAATTGGCACTTCATCCACAATTCCAAATAGTGATGGCCGATACACATTATTTTGATGTATCAGTGAAAATATTTGAATCGCGGCTATTTTTTATAGCTATAGCAATCGCTTTAATTTATTTTTAATAAGCGATCGAAAAATGCTCATAATAGGGACCACAAATTTTATAAAACTGCTAACGGCTAATGCCTAGAGGTATTAACTTAGGAATTACACAGGCAACCAATCTTAGTAAAGTTGTGCTTTTTCGTTCATTTCAGAGATTCGGGTCTCTCGTTCTTTTTTGATGAACGAACAAGTTGTTCTTTTTGTTCATCTGTTCTTTTTTTTCAAGCAAATTTGTTCACTGCTGCTCGCACCCGCGAAAAAATCTCACAAGTATTGATGGTGGTGTGTATGCCGCAACCCAGCCAGCATTTTTTTGAAAATTTTGATCAAAAAATATTTAAATATCATACCCCAAGATGATTAAAAACGTTCAAATTAAAAGCATTTTCTGTTCGAAAATTAACGTATCGTCGTGAGAAAAATGTACCATAAATGTGATTATTCTTGAATAATCATTTATGATTCATGTTTCGAAACGCTTTTTGTTTATATCTAATATCATTGTAAAATTGGGCTTTAATTGTTTTAGAGTAATATTTGAATGCTTTTCACAGTCACTTTCTGATCATATTCGTGAACATATTTCAATCATTTTGGTTGAAATTTTTGAATCATTTTTGAATGCGATTATCATGCATTTTTTCTTCATATCTCATACAAAATAAGACAGTACATGCTAATCTTATTTCATCAGGGGAAGAAAATATGCGGAAGTGAGTTATTTGAACTACAGGTCACTCGCAACACCTGCGACTACAACATCCAACATCAGTTATGATCGTCAATATCTTAAAAAACGATAAGGTACGGGATGTTGAAGCCGTATTCAGGTATGTCAAGAGAGTTTCACTTACCTGGGGTTCAAATAGCTCACAAACTTTGTATTGACCAACCATTATGTATTTTCTTGGAAGCCGAAGGTGGAGAAATGGTTGTGACATCTTCGGTTAAGAGCAGCATTTACAATATATTTTGTATAAATAAACAAAATTTTATATATTTTTTCTAACTTCATGATTGAAAAATGTGTGCACGTAAAAAAAATAAGATTTTCAATGAAAAGTAAAATTTTAGCAAATATAAAATTTATTGTTCAGTCAAAGAAGATAGTCGGAAAAGATTCAGAAAGCTGATTGAAAAATTATTAAAAATTTGTGATCACCTAAACTAAACACATTTGACTCAAATATGATTCCAAAATGTGATTGAAAAACAGTACTCAGTTTTCGATCATTAAAAGTATTCATATTTGATTATTCTCTTTGTTGATTTTTATGAAATATTAAAATCTAATCATCAAAGGACTTCAAAAATGATTCCAAACAGTGATCGAAAAATGATTTTCAGTTTTTGATCATCAAAAGTATTCATATTTGATTGTTTCTTTTGTTCACTTGTATGATAACTCATTATTTAGTCAGAAAGAGTAATCAAATTGTCTGATATATAGGGAAATTCAAAATTGAATAACCTAAATGCTGAGTGGGAATGCTTTGTGTAGGCATATTTAAATGTGTTATGAATAAATAAGTTAATATATATATGTATAATTAACTTCAAAAAAAGTTACAAATTTCGGAAGATCCAGGAAATTGAAAGAGTACAGACACAAATTGTAAATATAAACTTTTCAAGTATAATAAATGTAATAATTATGTTGGTCCACCAACTTTTAAAAGCAACTGTCACACCAGAAATAAAACGCAAATTTGTGTTTACAGAAGCTTTAAAAAACTGTTTAATAAAAGAAAAATGGTTACAATATTTCCATATTCTATTAAAACATTTTCTTTAGTTTTCCGTTAGAATGAATAATATTGAAAAAAAGATAAATATTTGTTTAATTCAGTCGTTCTGGCGTTGATATACGTCTTCATTACAAAATGGTTGTCCTTTCATTTATGGTTGTCATTCTCATTTTAGTGTTGCCACACTTCATTCACATTCTCCCCCCGGTATTGCGAACCTAGGGTGATAATACCCTAATACGATGCAACGTCGCCGCTAATATCACCTTTCACATCAAGTACGGCTATTTTCGCTGCTGGACGGTGATACTCGCCCGTCGATGTACGTACTATGACACTGCGGACCTGACCGTCCTTTCCTTCGAACGTTTGTTCAACGATGCCCTTAGGCCATGAATAGCGTGGTAGTTTTGGGTCAGTAATTATTACTACGTCGCCTTTCTTGATTGGTTTCATCTCCTCGAACCATTTGGCTCTTATGGTCAGAGTAGGCAACATCTCCATTACCCACCTCTTCCAAAATTTATCGGCTAAATATTGAGAATGCCGCCAAGACTGTCTGACATATTGATCGGAGGAAAATTGCCCTGGTGGCTTATGTCCGGATGAACTTCCCAACAAAAAATGGTTAGGAGTTAGTGCTTCTTGTTCTGCGGTCTCTAATGACAGGTATGTGAGGGGGCGGCTATTTACAATGTTCTCAATCTCTATAAATAAGTTATTTAACTTTTCGTACTTAAGCTTAGTTTCAGGTGTCACAACGCGGTACAAGACGTTCTTGAATGTTCGTATCATTCGTTCCCAAACGCCGCCCATATCAGGGCTTGCAGAGGGTATAAAGGTCCATTTCATTTCAGCGCTCGTAAATTGAGCTTGTAGATCTTGTACGTTCAGTTTTTGATACGCTTCCCGTAGCTCCTTTTCCGCCGTCACTAAGTTTGTTCCGTTGTCGGTGAACACCTGTATTGGCATTCCCCTTCGACTCATGAAGTTTCTGATAGCAGTCACACATGAATTCATGGATAAGGAATACGCCATCTCGACGTGTATACTGCATGTCATACAAGTAAATAAGACTCCATATCGCTTTTCTGTACGCCTCCGACGGTGGCTAGAAATGGTCCGAAGAAATTTATTCCCACGAATGAAAACGGTCATGTGTACGGCGATAGGCGTGCTTCTGGTAACACTCCCATTCGTGGTGGAACTGGTTTAGCGGAGTTCAGTTTACAATACTGACAATTTTTACGCACTGTACGTAATGCTCGTCGCAAGCCGGGTATATAAAATCGTTGAAATATTTCGTTCACTACAGTCTCGTGAAGGACGTGTTTATACTTGCGGTGATACCATTCAATAACGAGTTGCGTAACTTTATGGTTTTTAGGCAGTATTATTGGATTTTTTGCTGTATCCTTAATTGGCGCCTTCTCTAGGCGACTGCATTGTCGTATGAGGTCCTCTTCGTCAATAAAGAGTGACAGCTTTCGTAAAGCACTATCTTTTGGTAAAATACACTTGATGTCACTCTTAAGTGACTTAAACTCCTCATGGAATGAATCGGCCTGAGCGAGCCGATAAAGGAAGCATGGACTCCAGTGTAGTTCTTCGGAGGTTAAGGTAAGGGATACCGTTGTCGAGCTTCTGGTTCATCGTATCTTGTCTTTGCACTGCTCTACAAAACGCTTAACGTATGCCATACATCTTTCAAGACGTTCCCACTTGGAAAATCGGGCGGGATCAATCAATGGCTGTCTCTCTATGTGGACGCCAACATATTCTGGTTGCAGCACGTTAACTTCGTCCTGGCAATTACCGTTGCTACTATCGGATGCATAGTCGGACAGCTCTATCTGAGGCGCGTGTAGAAAATCTGGTCCACAAAACTAGTTACTGGTGGGGCTAAAATCTGTGGCTTTTTTGAATTTGGAGGTCATGGCCTCTAGAGATTTCCGCAGCAAGACGGGAACCTAGTACCGCTGCCAGTAACTCCATACTAGGGATCGAAATGGGTCGCAAAGGTGCTACCTTAGTTCTGGAAGCAATGAGGGAAACTTGAACTTGATTGCCGTTTGTAATTTTGAAGTAAGCCACCGCCGCAGATGCCGCCTCGCTAGCATCCGCAAACACATGCAACTCTATCTGACACATCTTGCTCGGCAACGTACCGGAATAGCACCTAGGAACGTGTACTTGTTTGACGAATTCGAAAACAGATAACCATTGCTTGAACGCACTAAAATGTTCTGTAGTAATGTGTGCATCCCAATCAATCCCACTGCGCCAGATCTCTTGTAGTAGTATTTTAAGTTGTATAGTGTAGAAGGACAAGAATCCTAGTGGATCGTATATTGACATGAGCAACCGTAAAACTTCTCTCTTGGTTGGCAGCCTGTGTCCGTTTAGAATTTCTTTATTTGCTTTAGTAAACCTTGTGCTAAATGTAAACACGTCAGCGCTGGTTTTCCACCATAACCCGTGTACTTTATCCGGTTCTATAACTTGGTCAACAATTTTCCCAGCGGTCCAAAAGTCTTCACGTTGTGAACTATCACTTACCGGATCGTTGGCAACCTCACCCGAATTAGTAAGCCATCCTCTAATATGGAAATTACCTCGCTTGTGAACTTCAGTTACATCACTTATTAGCTTGGAGCCTCCTCAACGGTATCAACGCTATCCAGCATGTCATCTACATAGTGCCGTTCTGTTATTGACTTAGCAGTTCGTGGGAACTCGTTGGCATAATCCATTGCATTTTTGTTACAAACATTTGCGCGATAGACGGGGAAAAAGGTGCACCAAATCACATTACTTCTAACACATATATATCTGGTTTTCGAACCGAATCGCAATCGCGCCAAAGAAATCGCTGTGAGTGCTGGTCTTCTTCGTGTACTCTTATTCTGTGCAAATACCGATTTTTCGTATGCGAAAGTTGAAAAGTACGTGTATAAGTGGTTTCAGTAGATCCGGGACTTTCTCAAGGCAGTTATTGAGGGACCTTCCTTGATATGTAGCTGCTGCATCCCACACCACTCGTGATTTTTGGGCTTGTTTGGATTAGTAACTGAAAATATGGGTAGGTACCATTTACGTTGAAATTCTTGCTTGATCTCGCCCTCACTGAGCTTCCGTATGTACTGTTTCTTTTCCATGCTACCTATTAACTCATTTACTCGGCCTCTTAAATCGCTATCTTTTCCCAACTTTTTCTCAAAACACACAAGTCTGCGCATTGCAAATTCAAAATTGCTTGGTAGTGATATATCGTCAGAGCGCCACAAGAGGTGGGTTGTAAAGTGATATCCTGTTCGCGTAACGTTCTTTTCCAAAATTTCTAGCTGGCTCGGGATAGTACGTAAACTTGATAATGCAGCTTGCTCTAGATTTTCCAGTTTCATATTCTCTTTTACTAGTCTATCAAGTGCCATGTTATGTTCACACTCGCACACATGTAGTTGAAAATCATTATTTATATTACGCTCATTAACCTCCACGGTGTCATACACTGTCCAGCCCATACGTGTTTTTGTAGCAGCTAGTTCGTGAATCTTTCCTTCCCTAAAATTCAATGGCATGGCCAAGTGCTTGTTATATACACCGATAATTAGTTGTGGTACGGCGTTTTGATAAGACCTAACGGGCAATCCCTTTAAATGTTTGTACTTGTTTGATAATTCTGAAATGACAAGCGTTTGTGCAGGCAGATCAAGTTTTTTTTACTGTACGAACGTCGTTCATCTTGAATATCTTGTTATTTCCTTTCGCCGATACCTGCAGATTTACCAGTTCCGTATCATTCTCAACTCGGGTGGACCCATCAGTCCAACGAAGGTGTAATGGACGCACCTCGCCCTTCAATTGCAACATTTTTATTACGTCGTGTTCGATTATGGTTGGTCCTGACCCATCATCGAATAATGCATACAACTCAACGTCAGCATGCTGGCCATGAATCGTGACTGGTACAATCCTGTACAGCACCTTTGATGTAGTATGCATCTGCGTGGCAAGCAGACTTGCTCCCGCATCTGCTTTTTTGTTTACTGCCACCGGCTTGTGTAGACTAGGATGGTGTTTAGCGGTGCAGCCGTTTATACTACATTCGTTGCGCTCCTTACAAAATTTCGGATTATGTTTTTTAAGACAAGAGCGACACAATTCCATGCGATGAATTATGTTCCACTTGTCGTCATAGCTCATCCCTTGAAAATTTTCACATTGTGCTATAAAATGATTTTCGTCACATGCTGCACATTTACGTTCCTCGGTATTCTTAGTATATATCTTTTCCTCTTCTTCGTGAAATCCCACCCGGTACGTACGACGTACTTCTTGTTGGCTAGAGATTGCTGGTTTCATCATGATAGAACTTGCTACCTGCGCTAACTCGAACAACCAGTCACTAAAATCTGACAAGTTTGCTCCGATAACGTATTTGCAATGAAGTGCCCAGTCCAAGCTAAACCTAGCTGGCAATTTACCAATTAATTCTTGCAGAAGGATTGGATTGTCCAAATGTGTCATGAGGCCGGCAGCTCGCATTGATGAAACTAAGTTTCTGATCTCCATTGAATAAGAAACTAATGTATCTAATTTATTTGCATTGACACTTTGTGCTGAGCGAATTTTTTCAAGAAGGCTATTAATGATAAATTCAGGCCTACCAAAAACCATTCGCAACGTGGCAATAACTTCTGGCACCAAATCAGGTAGCAGCAGTTGACTGCTTACATATTCAAGGGCTTTGCCTTTTAGTGCGCGCTGTAGTCTTAGCATATTTTCGTCATTAGTGAATCCTCATATACGTGTCGAGCTATCATAATTGCTAATGAAAATTGACCATTCCTCTGGCTTACCGCTGAATGTTGGCAGCTCTTTTGGAATGACATACCTTGCTTGTATCTGCTCAGCACGCAAGGGTGACCCCCAATACATACTATTCTGATTGTAATCATAACAACGATTATAGGTACCATTCTGATCATTAGGTTGATTCTTATTATCATGCACTTGCCTGTCTTGCTTGCTTGCTCGATTTGTTGTACCTGCTGGTCCGACTGTCGGGTATACCGCATTGTTACATGAAGGAAGACTAAACTTGTAAAACTGACTTTGTACGACTTCTTTTGCACAACTGCTTGTATTGCATGCATTCATGTTAGGTGTACGAGAATTTGCTACATCATTTACGTTTGCCACACGAGAAATTTCTGTGGCTTTGCATGTTATAATTTGTTGTTTAAGAATGTCCTACTTTCTTGCTAAGTAACTTAGCTCTGCTTGTCTTTCCTCTTCCAAACGCTGTATCTCCAAACTCACATCAACTGTGGTACTTACATTTGTCTGGTCGGTACGCTTATGCTCCGTGTTGTCTTTGAGCTGTGCTTGACTTGCAATTGTATTTGTTGCTTGTGTTGCCGTATCAATGATGTTTTGGTTTTTTTTACAATCGTTGCAGATCCAGTCGACCTTTTCGATTCCGTCCGAGACTCCATCACAATGGAAGTGAAACCACTTGTCACAGTCATCACGCACCATTTTCCCTTCATCAGGTTCATTGCATAGTCCACAGCTTACTTTATCTTCGTTATTTTCGGCCATTGTATGGAGCTTTTCAAGGTTTTAAACTTTTTAAAGATTGTTGGTACACCAACTTTTAAGAGCAACTGTCACACCAGAAATAAAACGCAAATTTGTGTTTACAGAAGCTTTAAAAGACTGTTTAGCTTCTCATTTTAGAGTTGCCACACTTCTTGTTTTAAATGTAAGGTGGTGTTGCAACAAATTAGTTTCTTACAAAACATGTTTTTCATAAATAGTCCATACATATATTGTTGTAGCAGTGCCACACACAAAGATGACCACACATATCTTTAGTGTAAGTGTCATCATCGACATTCGTGCTCACTGTGAATTTCTGCGTATGTATGTATGAATTTACAATGTTCGCGAACGAGAAGAGAGAAAGAATAACATTAGATAAAATGAACTAAAAGAACAAATAGAACCGAAATCGAAGATGTTGTTGTTGTTGTAGGAGTGCTTCGCCCCACCTAACAGCCGCGACCGATCACAAATTGTCATCAATATCCTCTAACGGGAGTCCAAGGAAACTTGCTGTTTCAACAGGGGTGGATCATAAGGAAAGGGGTGTTAGAGGCGTTGGTTCCACATTACAATTAAAGAGATGGTTGGTGTCATGTGGGGAAACATTGCAAGCGGGGCATACATTTTGTATGTCGGGGTTTATTCTGGATAGGTAAGAGTTTAACCTGTTGCAGTATCCAGAACGAAGTTGAGCAAGAGTGACACGCGTTTCCCTGGGGAGTATGCGTTCCTCTTCCGCGAGTTTTGGATACTTTTCTTTGAGTACTGGATTCACCGGGCAATTCCCGGCATAAAGGTCCGACGCCTGTTTGTGGAGTTCCCCAAGGACCTGCTTGTGTTTTTTCGCTTCATACGGCTGGGTTCTCAGGTGCCGTTTTTCCTCAAAATGCTCATGGAGATGACTCCTTAAGTCTCTAGGCAGTGCTGGTTCATCAATCAGATGTCTGTTGGGATGCTCAGGTTTCTGGGTGTTGTTGTTGTAGCAATGCTCTCCCCACCTAATAGCCGCGACCGATCACAAATTGTCATCAATATCCTCTAACGGGAGTCCAAGGAAACTTGCCGTTTCAACAGGGGTGGACCATAAGGAAAGGGGTGTTAGAGGCGTTGGTTCCACATTACAATTAAAGAGATGGTTGGTGTCATGTGGGGACACGTTGCAAGCGGGGCATACATTTTGTATGTCGGGGTTGATTCTGGATAGGTAAGAGTTTAACCTGTTACAGTATCCAGAACGAAGTTGAGCAAGAGTAACACGCGTTTCCCTGGGGAGTATGCGTTTCTCTTCCGCTAGTTCTGGATATTTTTCTTCAAGTACTGGATTCACCGGGCAATTCCCGACATAAAGGTCCGACGCCTGTCTATGGAGTTCACCAAGGACCTGCTTGTGTTTTTTCGCTTCATACGGCTGGGTTCTCAGGTGCCGTATTTCCTCAAAATGCTTACGGAGATGACTCCTTAGGCCCCTAGGCGGTGCTGGTTCGTCAATCAGATGTCTGTTGGGATGCCCAGGTTTCTGGGTATTCAACAGAAACTGTTTGGTCAACATCTCATTTCTCTCCCTGATGGGGAGTATTCTCGCCTCATTATGCAGATGGTGTTCTGGGGACATAAGAAGACAGCCCGTGGCGATTCTGAGAACAGTATTTTGGCAGGCTTGTAGTTTCTTCCAGTGGGTAGTTTTTAGGCTTGGCGACCATATGGGTGACGTGTAGCACGTAATCGGCTGGCTAATTGCTTTGTATGTGGTCATGAGCGTTTCTTTATCTTTTCCCCAGGTACTGCCAGCAAGGGATTTGAGGATTTTATTACGGCTCTGAATTCTCGGAACAATTGCGGTTGCGTGCGCACCAAAATGTAGATCCTGATCAAACGTCACACCCAAGATCTTGGGGTGTAGGACAGTCTGTAGCGTAGTGCCATCGACGTGGATGTTCAATATGGTCGACATTTGGGGCGTCCATGTTGTAAATAAGGTCGCGGAAGATTTAGTCGGTGACAATGCCAGGTTTCGCGAGGCGAAAAAACTGGAGAGATCAGGGAGATAGCCGTTTATTTTATTGCATAGCTCATCGATCTCTGGGCCTGGGCCTGTGGCCATTATTGTGCAGTCATCGGCGTAGGAAACGATTGTGACTCCTTCCGGTGGTGAAGGTAGCTTAGATATGTAGAAATTTAACAAAAGTGGGGATAGGACACCACCCTGTGGCACCCCTTGTTTAATTCTACTTGGTTTTGATGTTTCGTTTCTGAATTTCACCGATGCCTGCCGACCACCCAGATAATTTGCGGTCCACCTTTTTAGACATGGGGGAAGGGTAGACCCTTCCAGGTCTTGCAGTAATGAGCCATGGTTGACCGTATCAAAGGCTTTTGATAGGTCTAGCGCTACGAGTACTGTTCTATGGTGGGGGTATTGATTCAAACCGCAATTTATCTGGGTGCTAATGACATTTAGCGCGGAGGTAGTGCTATAGAGTTTTCTGAAGCCATGCTGATGAGGGGCTAGCTGCAAATGTGCTTGGAAATAAGGGAGCAAAATGGCTTCAAGCGTCTTTGCCACTGGCGATAGGAGAGATATCGGACGATATGACTCACCTACGTTAGCTGGTTTCCCAGGCTTTAGTAGCGGGACCACTTTGGCCATTTTCCAATTCTCGGGTATGGCAAAGGTGGAGAGAGACAGGTTGAAGACATGCGCTAAATATTTGAAACCCCCTTTCCCTAGGTTTTTAAGCGTCGGCATGGCTATGCCGTCTGGGCCCACTGCTTTGGATGGTTTAGCGCGACCAATGGCGTCCTCAACCTCTCTGGCGGTGATGGTGATTGGTGACGCGCTGAATTTGTGTTTATGTGCGTGTCTATTGGCTCTCCGTCTATCTTTGTCGACCGTAGGATTTATTATATATTGTCGGCAGAAAGCGCTCGCGCATTTTTCCGCATCCGACAGCACCTTATCGCCAAAGGCGATGGAAACTTTGTCTTTGTGCTTATTACGTGGACGTCGGGTTTTGGGATCAAGCCCAGAACAACCTGTCCGATGCAACCATCCCTTGCACGAGACACACTGAACAGAGTATGACCGTCCTAAAAAGATTCTTTTCTGGCAAATGCAGCAAAACCATTTCTCAGGACCGGGGTCAGGAGACGGACCCGTATTGGGTTCGATATCTTCCCGGAGTAAGAGAATATGTAGCAGTCCTGCTGCAAGGAGCTGCTGGGAGGATGAAAATTTGTGGGAGGGACGAAACAAATTAAATGGGGTCACACTGAAATGACAGTCCTTGGTCGGGAAAAATCCCGAGTCGCTCCGGTACATAAAACCGACTGCCTTGGGAAGCGGTTTCTGGGTGTTCAACAGGAACTGTTTGGTCAGCATCTCATTTCTCTCCCTGATCGGGAGTATTCTCGCCTTATTATGCAGCTGGTGTTCTGGGGACATAAGAAGACAGCCCGTGGCAATTCTGAGAGCAGTATTTTGGCAGGCCTGTAGCTTCTTCCAGTGGGAAATTTTTAGGCTTGGCGACCATATGGATGACGCGTAGCACGTAATCGGCTGGCTAATTGCTTTGTATGTAGTCATGAGCGTTTCTTTATCTTTACCCCAGGTACTGCCAGCGAGGGATTTGAGGATTTTGTTACGGCACTGAATTCTCGGAACAATTGCGGCGGCGTGCTCACAAAAATGTAGATCCTGATCAAACGTCACACCCAAGATTTTGGGGTGTAGGACAGTCGGTAGCGTAGTGCCATCGACGTGGATGTTCAAAATGGTCGACATTTGGGACGTCCATATTGAAAAATCGAAGATATAGTTCACTTGTTCAGTTGAAAGACCCGGTCAATTGAACAAATTCAGAACGAAACGACCCAACTCTAAATCTTGGACCAATCCTAAAGACCAAGGTCGATTTGGCGTCATTTATAATTCAAAACAAAAAAATTCAGTCATTTAATCTCTTTTATACACTTCATTAAATATTTATACGAACGGGGACTTTTACAATTATCACCGGGCTTTGCATGCGTTTCATTTATGGGCTCATAAAATTGCCACATTTCACTTCTTTTTTACTATCATTTGCTCTCATCTTTCATTCGGTATTAAAACGGATTTTTAAAAAATTAATATAACCAAATTTTCGCAGCCTACCAGATCAAAACGCCGTTTATAAAAATATCAATATCAAAATAACGTGGCCTGAAAGAGCAAACTAGCTAAAAGTAACACAACCGAGTCAGGAAATATCGCTATTGGCGAAATACTGCCAGAGGTGATTGTCATTCAAAAGAATCGAATGAAAGAAAATCGCCAATCACTGATATATTTGGATAGCAATTGATATTTTTCATTCGCGGCGATGCAATCACCGATAGTGAAATATCGTTCCATCGCTAATGCCAAATATCAAGAAATGAGTAACTAAAAATAAGTAGAGATTTGATAACTCAGTATTATAAAATCTGGTTTCATATACGGCTCAACTGAAGACCATTTTTTAAAAACTAATCTGAAGCCAAATTTTTTATAACTGGGAACTCGGTAAAAGCAAGATGGAACCTTCGGGCATTGAGCTGCAGTTGGGTCAACAGTTGCTGGTACAAACTTCAACTGAATTATTAACTGGGAGATTAAAGTTTGTTGATCCGAAACGAAGGATAATCGAATTGGATAATGCTTATGATCAACGTTCAAATTGCCAGTATAGCTCTCCTCAAATTTTAGCATTTCCCCAAATTAAAAAGATACAAATTATTCGCGATGATGTACCTTCAAGTGACACGAATAGTTGTAGGGAAACTCAGCAGGAAAGCGATGTTTCACTTAGCTCGACGGAAATGGAGCTTATCAACGAACAACTCCGCAATATTGTGTGCATCACACAAACTGATCAACGCTATCACAAAGCATTAGCCGACATACGCTTACAACCAATAGTATCGCTTATCATAGAACCGACCGAATATGGACGTGTTAAACGTACCAGTGTGCTAACGATAGCCACCTTCAAAACTGTTTACATATTCGATATAATAGCATTGGGTAACATTTTCCGTGAGCTGAAACAGCTCTTAGAAGCAGAACGGCCACGTAAAGTAGTACATTATAGCCATAGAATGGTTGATCACTTACAAAACAGATATGGCTTTAAATTGGGAGGTATATTCGATACCTTTGTTGCTGTTTCGCTTGTACAAGGTTTTGAAAAACCAATGACGCTATTAGAAGCCATTGAATTAACTCTAAACATTACGCCACTTTATTTTCAACGCGATGCAGAAGGAACTGTAAGTACATTTAAAAGGAAAACAATACCATATTCATGTTATTTTCTTTTTACAGCACGGCCAGGATCCGTACAAACGGCCATTATCTGTAGAAATGTGTCAAGTTTTATCAAAGAAAGCTATATTACAATTAAAATTACATGAGCACCTACTGCATAAACATATGTTAAGAAACTTTTACACACAGTGTAAAAACTTTTCGCATACATTTGGTGATAGTGAGGATGCTACAACACCATTAGAAATGCAACGGAAAAGTAAAGCTGGATTTCAACATATTAAACACAATAAAAACGAATTTGAATTTAAATTCAATGAGCTAAGTCTGACATAGGTTTCATTGTAGAAATAATATCTTTCTTATCAAGAAGTCTGTTTGGCCACTAGAGTGTCCCATAACCATCCGTACCTCAGAGTTAATGTTAGGTATGTGCATTTGCATATGTATGTGATCATGAGCTCGTCATTTTATTTCTAAGTATTTCCTTAGTAGTAAGTACTAGGCACTTGAACCAAACCGATTCTAAAATGGATCAATTTTTGTTTCATGTTTCGAAAAAATGGCCAAACTTGCATAAACTATACTGAAATAAAGCTGATGGATCAGGTAGGAAATTCTCATACTCGTTTAAGCGTTATTATTTATATCAGAGATAAACAATAATTATAATAAAAATAATGCCTAATATTTTAAAAGATTTGTGTATTTAAATGTATCAAACAGAAATCTTCACGAATAAAAAATACACAACAGAGAATAAAAGAGCCATCTAAAATAATAACTAGGTCAAACATTTTTTTATGTCATCCGAAATAATTTTTATAAATTTTTACTTTGCTTGCGTTGTAAAAATTATTATTTGGGACTTTTATTTATAAAAATTTTCATATAATAACTATGGACTATAAATTTACTTTTTAAGCCATGCTGATGATTGGGTAGTTGCAAATTTGCATTAAAGTAGGGAAGCAGAATGACTTCAAGTCTCTTTGCTACTAGCGATAGGAGAGATATCGGACGATAAGAATCTCCCATGTTAGCGGTTTTCCATGCTTTACATTGGCCATTTTTCGGGGATGACGAAGGTAGAAAGGAACAAGTTGAAGACATGCGCTAGATAATTAAATCCCTCTTTGCCTAGGTTTTTCAGCATCGGCATGTCTATGCCGCCCGGGCCCACTGCTTTAGATGGCGCTTTAGATGAACGCTTCCCAAGGCAGTCGGTTCTATGTACCAGAGCGACTCCGAATTGTTCCCGACCAAGGACTGTCATTTCAGTGTAACCCCATTTAATTTGTTGCGTCCCTCCCACAAATTGTCATCCTCCCAGCAGCTAATTGCAGTGGGACTGCTCCATATTCTCTTGCTCCGGGAAGGTATCGAATCCAATCCGGGTCCGTCTACTGACCCCGGCCCTGAGAAATGGTTTTGCTGCATCTGCCGGAAAAGAATCTTTTTAGGACGGTCATACTCTGTTCAGTGTGTCTCGTGTAAGGGATGGTTGCATCGGACAGGTTCTGGGCTTGAACCCAAAACCCGACGTCCACGTAACTTTTATAAATCTTTTGTGGCTCCTTGCTGTTCACGCACAATGGCGTCCCGTAGTCCACGCCTAAGCGCCCCCACTACCTGCCAGCAGCCCCGCTGCTCAGCAAGCCACAACAAGTACCCTCTGCTGCTCGCGCCCACGGCGGCAACAAATCAAACAGCTGCTACCATTCAACTACTATCTTCGTAGATGCTGAGCATCAGTCCTGCCCCCGTCTTCGCTCCCCCTCTTTTCCGGCAGCAATCGTGTAGGTCAGGGAAACAGACTCTTAGTCCCTACCTCCGTTTGCACCGTTTGCCAGCACAGAATATATATGTTTGCGACATCCGCCCATTGCAGCTCCTGCCTTGGGCGGTGCCACTTTCCTAGATGTTCTGGTGTCCGCGACGGCAACCCCCCGACGGGTTTCATCGCGCCATGTTGCCAGGTTGCAAAACCAAATCATCCGGGTACCCCAATGCTTTCCCAAGGACGCCCAGTCCCAGGGCCACAACAGCAATTGCGTCCTAGCCTTACTCAACCCAGGCGTAGACACCCATCACTTACCCCCAGAGTGGCGCCGTCCCCCACTATGCACTTCAGAATTCTGCAGTTAAACTGTAATGGACTAACTGGGAAGATTACGGAGATAGTCGATTTCATGAAGCGGCATAACATCCGCATTGCTGCAATTCAAGAGGCTAAACTCACAGCGATATCTGCATTGCAGACCTGCTCTGGGTATAATGTCCACAGAAAAGATCGCGAGAGCGGAAATGGAGACGGCCTCGCGTTTATCATACACCACTCTGTGCAATATTATATATTTGATCCTGGCATCGACCGCAGGGACAATGTCTTAGAACGTCAAGGCCTATCTGTCTGGTCAGCCGATTCAAACCTAGAAATCATCAACATCTACATCCCTCCTGCCACCTGTTGCCCCAGTGGATACCGCCCTAATATCAGCGCCTTACTCACTGGCAACAAGCGCATTATCTTAGGCGATTTCAATGCCCATCACGATCTATGGCTTTCAAATTTGCAGGCGGACAGTAGGGGCGAGATTTTGGCGGATCAAATAGAAGAAACAAAGTTCTGCACAATAAACGGAGACGCCCCCACACGTATGGTAGAAAGCTAACACAGTTCGCCAGATACCTCAATCGTGAGCGCAGAACTCGTAAACTGCGTCAACTGGCAGCCGTTGGTAACATTGGCATCCGACCACCTGCATATACTTATTTCGCTCGAGCGTACCGCCGACTTCATCGTCACCGAAAAACGCACTTTCATAAACTTTAAAAAAGGAAAGTGGGAAGAATATAAATCTTTTACAGACAACCTCTTTGCTGCCCTCCCTATCCCGACTGATGCCCGCCAAGGGGAGCGTGCCTTCCGCAAGGTCATTGAATCCGCCTCGGCACGTTTCATTCCCGCCGGGAGAATTCCCGAAATCCAGCCCCACTTCCCGGCGGAGGTCGCAAACTTAGCGAGAGAACGTGACCTTATAAGGCAGCTTGATCCAGGCGACCCCCAAATAAGGGATATAAATCAACGCATCAGATTGCTTGTGGATGAACACAAGCGGGCGAAACGGGAGGAGCACCTAAGAGGTTGTAACCTCTCTACCGGTGTGGGTAAACTTTGGTCCACCGTAAAGTCCCTATCGAATCCGACTAAGCACAAAGACAAAGTTTCCATTGCCTTTGGCGACAAAGTGCTGTCGGATGCAAAAAATGCGCGAGCGTTTTCTGCCGACAATATATAATGCATTCTACGGTCGACAAAGATAGACGGAGGGCCAACAGACACGCACATAAACACAAATTCAGCGCGTCACCAATCACCATCACCGCTAAAGAGGTTGAGGACGCCATTGGTCGCGCTAAACCATCCAAAGCAGTGCGCCCAGACGGCATAGCCTTGCCGATGCTTAAAAGCATAGGGAAAGAGGGTTTCAAATATTTAGCGCAGGCCTTCAACCTGTCTCGTTCCACCTTTGTCATACCCGAGAAATGGAAAATGGCCAAGGTGGTCCCGCTACTAAAGCCTGGTAAACCAGCTAACATAGGAGCGTCGTATCGTCCGATATTTCTCCTATTGCCAGTGGCAAAGACGCTCGAAGCCATTTTGCTCCCTTATTTCCATTGCAGCTAGCCTCTCAGCAGCATGGCTTCAGAAAACTCCATAGCACTACCTCCGCGCTAAATACCATTGGCACCCAGATAAATTGCGGTTTAATTCAAAACCCCCACCATAGAACAGTACTCGTAGCGCTCGACCTATCAAAAGCCTTTGATACGGTCAACCATGGCTCGCTACTGCAAGACCGGGAAGGCTCTACCCTTCCCCCATGTCTTAAAAGGTGGACCGCAAATTATCTGGGTGGTCGGCAGGTATCGGTGCAATTTAGAAACAAAACATCAAACCCAAGGAGAATTAAACAAGGGGTGCCACAGGGTGGAGTCCTATCTCCACTTTTGTTTAATTTCTACATATCTAAGCTACCTTCACCACCGGAAGGAGTCACAATCGTTTCCTACGCCGATACCTGCACAGTAATGGCCACAAGCCCAGGCCCACAGATGAGCTATGTAATAAAATAAACGGCTACCTCCCTTATCTCTCCAGTTTTTTCGCCTCGCAAAACCTGGCATTATCACCGACTAAAGCCGGAGTCATTGGTGCCGTATGTCGTATCGCTGTATCCGTATCCGTAACGTAATCAGCTGTTTATCGTTACGACGGTAAACCAAAACCCAGTTGGTTGGCTACGATACGGTTACGACCTTAGCGGCACCAATAATCGATTGCATTGATTCTCATAAGGTTGGTCGAATCAGCTGTTAAAAGGTTACGACATACGGCACCAACATGGACGTCCCAAATGTCGACCATTTTGAACATCCACGTCGATGGCACTACGCTACTGACTGTCCTATACCCCAAAATCTTGGGTGTGACGTTTGATCGGGATCTACATTTTGGTGAGCACGCAGCCGCAATTGTTCCAAGAATTCAGAGCCGTAACAAAATCCTCAAATCCCTCGCTGGCAGTACTTGGGGAAAAGATAAAGAAACGCTCATGACTACATACAAAGCAATTAGCCAGCCGATTACGTGCTACGTGTCACCCATATGGTCGCCAAGCCTAAAAATTGCCCACTGGAAGAAGCTACAGGCCTGCCAAAATGCTGCTGTTAGAATCGCCAAGGGATGTCTTCTTATGTCCCCAGAACACCAACTGCATAATGAGGCGAGAATACTGCGATGGTTGCATCGGACAGGTTGTTCTGGGCTTGACCCCAAAACCCGACGTCCACGTAACTTTTATAAATCTTTTGTGGCTCCTTGCTGTTCACGCCCAAGGGCGTCCCATAGTTCACGCCTAAGCACCCCCCACTACCTTCCAGCAGCCCCGCTGCTCAGCAAGCCACAACAAGTACCCGCTGCTGCTCGAGCCTCACGGCGCCAACAACTTAAACAGCTGATACCACTCATAACTACTACCTTCGTAGTAGCAGGTCCTTGGTGAACTCCATAAACAGGCGTCGGACCTTTATGCCGGGAATTGCCCGGTGAATCCAGTACTTAACGAAAATTATCCAAAACTTGCGGAAGAGGAACGCATACTCCCCAGGGAAACGCGTGCCACTCTTGCTCAACTTCGTTCTGGATACTGTAACAGGTTAAACTCTTACCTATCCAGAATCAACCCCGACATACAAAATGTATGCCCCGCTTGCAATGTGTCCCCACATGACACCAACCATCTCTTCAATTGTAATGTGGAACCAACGCCTCTAACACCCCTTTCCTTATGGTCCACCCCTGTTGAAACGGCAAGTTTCCTTGGACTCCCGTTAGAGGATATTGATGACAATTTGTGATCGGTCGCGGCTGTTAGGTGGGGCGAGCATTGCTACAACAACAACAACAACAACTACCTTCGTAGTAGAGTTGGTAGCAATGCTGAGCATCAGCCCCTGTTCCCTTCTTCCCCCCCCCCCCCCCCCCTCTTTTCCGACAGCAATCGTGCAGGTCAGGGAAGCAGACTCTTAGTCCCTACTCCGTTTGCACCGTCTGCCAGCGCAGAATTTATACGTTTGCGACATCCGCCCAATGCAGCTCCTGCCTTGGGTGGTGCCACTTTCCTAGATGTTCTGGTCTCCGCGACGGCAACCCCCCCCACGGGTTTCATCGCGCCATGTTGCCAGGCCGCAAACCCAAATCATCCGGGTACCCCAATGCTTGCCCAAGGACGCCCAGTCCCAGGGCCACAACAGCAATTGCGTCCTGGCCTTCCACAACCCAGGCGTAGTCACCCGTCACTTACACCCAGAGTGGCGGCGTCTCCCCTTATGCACTTCAGAATTCTGCAGTTAAACTGAGTTAAACTGTAATGGACTAACTGGGAAGTTTACGGAGATAGTCGATTTCATGAAGCGGCACAACATCCGCATTGCTGCGATTCAAGAGACTAAACTCACAGCAATATCTGCATTGCAGACCTGCTCTGGGTATAATGTCCACAGGAAAGACCGCGAGAGCGGAAATGGAGGCGGCCTCGCGTTTATCATACACCACTCTGTGCAATATTATATATTTGATCCTGTCATCGACCGCTGGGACAATGTCTTAGAATGTCAAGGCCTATCTGTCCGGTCAGGCGATGCAAACAAAGAAATCATCAACATCTACATCCCTCCTGCCACCTGTTGCCCCAGTGGATACAGCCCTAATATCAGGGCCTTACTTACTGGCAACAATCGCATTATCTTAGGCGATTTCAATGCCCATCATGATCTATGGCATTCAAACTTGCGGGCGGACAGTAGGGGTGAGATGTTGGCGGATCAAATAGAAGAAACGACGTTTTGCACAATAAACGGAGACGCCCCCACACGTATGGTAGGAAGCTGTCACAGCTCGCCAGATATCTCAATCGTGAGCGCAGAACTCGTAAACTGCGTCAACTGGCAGCCGATGGTAACATTGGCATCCGACCACCTGCACATACTTATTTCGCTCGAGCGTACCGCCGACTTCATCGTCACTGAAAAATGCACTTTCATAAACTTCAGAAAAGGAAAGTGGGAAGAATATAAATCCTTTACAGACAACCGCTTTGCTGCCCTCCCTATCCCGACTGATGCCCGCCAAGGGGAGCGTGCCTTCCGCAAGGTCATTGAGTCCGCCTCGGCACGTTTCATTTCCGCCGGGAGAATTCCCGAAATCCGGCCCCACTTCCCGGCGGAGGCCGCAAACTTAGCGAGAGAACGTGACCTTATAAGGCAGTTTGATCCAGGCGACCCGCAAATAAGGGATATAAACCAACGCATCAGATTGCTTGTGGATGAACACAAGCGGGCGAAACGGGAGGAGCACCTAAGAGGTTGTAACCTCTCTACCGGTGTGGGTAAACTTTGGTCCACCGTAAAGTCCCTATCGAATCCGACTAAGCATAAAGACAAAGTTTCCATCGCCTTTGGCGACAAAGAGCTGTCGGATGCGAAAAATGCGCTAGCGCTTTCTGCCGACAATATATAATGCATTCTACGGTCGACAAAGATAGACGGAGGGCCAACAGACACGCACATAAACACAAATTCAGCGCGTCACCAATCACCATCACCGCTAAAGAGGTTGAGGACGCCATTGGTCGCGCTAAACCATCCAAAGCAGTGGGCCCAGACGGCATAGCCATGCCGATGCTTAAAAGCCTAGGGAAAGAGGGTTTCAAATATTTCGCGCAGGTCTTCAACCTGTCTCTTTCCACCTTTGTCATACCCGAGAATTGGAAAATGGCCAAGGTGGTCCCGCTACTAAAGCCTGGTAAACCAGCTAACATAGGAGAGTCGTATCGTCCGATATCTCTCCTATCGCCAGTGGCAAATATGCTCGAAGCCATTTTGCTCCCTTATTTCCAAACAAATTTGCAACTAGCCTCTCATCAGGATGGCTTCAGAAAACTCCATAGCACTACCTCCACGCTAAATGCCATTGGCACCCAGATAAATTGCGGTTTAAATCAAAACCCCCACTATAGAACAGTACTCGTAGCGCTCGACCTATCAAAAGCCTTTGATACGGTCAACCATGGCTCGTTACTGCAAGACCTGGAAGGGTTTACCCTTCCCCCATGTCTTAAAAGCTGGACCGCAAATTATCTGGGTGGTCGGCAGGCATCGGTGCAATTTAGAAACGAAACATCAAACCCAAGGAGAATTAAACAAGGGGTGCCACAGGGTGGAGTCCTATCCCCACTTTTGTTTAATTTCTACATATCTAAGCTACCTTCACCACCGGAAGGAGTCACAATCGTTTCCTACGCCGATGACTGCACAGTAATGGCCACAAGCCCAGGCCCACAGATGAGCTATGTTATAAAATAAACGGCTACCTCCCTGATCTCTCCAGTTTTTTCGCCTCGCAAAACCTGACATTATCACCTACTAAATCTTCCGCGACCTTATTTACAACATGGACGTTCCAAATGTCGACCATTTTGAACATCCACGTCGATGGCACTATGCTACTGACTGTCCTATACCCCAAAATCTTGGGTGTGACGTTTGATCAGGATCTACATTTTGGTGAGTACGCAGCCGCAATTGTTCCGAGAATTCAGAGCCGTAACAAAATCCTTAAATCCCTTGCTGGCAGTACCTGGGGAAAAGATAAAGAAACGCTCATGACTACATACAAAGCAATTAGCCAGCCGATTATGATAAAAATTACCCACTGGAAGAAGCTACAGGCCTGCCAAAATACTGCTCTCAGATTTGCGACGGGCTGTCTTCTTATGTCCCTAGAACACCATCTGCATAATGAGGCGAGAATACTCCCCATCAGGGAACGAGATGCTGACCAAACAGTTCCTGTTAAATACCCAGAAACCTGGGCATCCCAACAGACATCTGATTGATGAGCCAGCACCGCCTAGGGGCTTAAGGAGTCATCTCCGTAAGCATTTTGAGGAAATACGGCACCCGAGAACCCAGCCGTATGAAGCGAAAAAACACAAGCAGGTCCTTGGCGAACTCCACAAACAGGCGTCGGACCTTTATGCCGGGAATTGCCCGGTGAATCCAGTACTCAAAGAAAAGTATCCAAAACTCGCGGAAGAGGAACGCATACTCCCCAGGGAACCGCGAGTCACTCTGGCGCAACTTCGTTCTGGATAGTGTAACAGGTTAAACTCTTACCTATCCAGAATCAACCCCGATATACAAAATGTATGCCCCGCTTGCAATGTGTCCCCACATGACACCAACCATCTCTTTAATTGTAATGTGGAACCAACGCCTCTAACACCCCTTTCCTTATGGTCCACCCCTGTTGAAACAGCAAGTTTCCTTGGACTCCCGTTAGAGGATATTGATGACAATCTGTGATCGGTTGCGGCTGTTAGGTGGGGCGAAGCACTGCTACAACAACAACAACAGCTTACCATGAACGATGGCATCCTCAACCTCTTTGGCGTTGATCGTAATTGGGGACGCGCTGTATTTATGCTTGTGTGCGCGTCTGCTGGCCCGCTGACTAACTTTGTCAACCGTACAATGCATTATATATTGTCGACAAAAAGCGCTCGCGCTTTTTTCGCATCCGATAGCACTTTATCGCCAAAGACGATGGAGATTTTGTCATTGTGCTTAGACGGATTCGATAGGTACTTTACGGTGGACCAAAGCTTACCCACACCGGCAGAGAGGTTACTATTATTTAAGTGATCCTCCCATTTCTCCCGCTTGTGTTCATCCACAAGCAATCTGATGCGTTGGCTTATATCCCTTACTTGGGGGTCGCCAGGGTTGTTCTTGTAGCGATAAGGTTGCTCCCCGAAGGCTTTGGGGAGTGTTATCGATGTAATGGCCCTCTGCCGGATACAGATCCGGTACGCTCCTGTACCACAGCACCATTAAGGTGCTAGCCCGACCATCTCGGGAACGATTTATGTGGCCACATTAAACCTTAAGGCCATTCCCTTCTTCCCCACCCCCAAGTTCCACGAGGAGCTTGGGGTCGCGAGAGCCTAGTCTGTTAGTGAAACAGGATTCGCCGCTGTTAGGTGAGGTTGACAATTGGGTTCGGAGAAGCTATATATTGCGCTGGCAACCTGAAGGGTTGCGCTACACAGCCCCTTGAATCTGGTATTTTAGTCGCCTCTTACGACAGGCATACCTACCGCGGGTATATTCTGATCCCCTAACCCGCTGGGGGTGGGTCGCCAGGGTCGTTCTGTCTTATAAGGTCACGATCTCCTGCTAAATTTGCGGCTTCCGCCGGGAGATGAGGCAATGCGCCCCAGAATACGAATCTCTATTTTGTTACATATTACAAACTAATTTGCAGATAGCCAACCAAGGAAGTTTCCCTACATATGCTGATCCAACATCCAGCAATGTTCTTGATATAACATTGGGTTCTGAATGTTATATATCAAAGTATGATTAGATGGTACTTGCTAGACCATCCTCCTCCGATCACGCGTATATCAGCTCCAGCATCCCCCTTAAAATGATAGAGAAGGGAGGAACCTTTAAAAACTCTAGGTCAAAACAGAACTGGGACAACCCAAAGATGTTGCCAGTATGGAGGAACTGGAGCAGTCCAATAATTTCCAGCAAAGTAGCTTATGATTCAGGGGAGAAGCAAAGCGAAGATAGTGGAGCAACGAGCTGTGTCTTCTTGGAAGACAGGTAAAAGAAACGTTTAAACTGACAAAGGCCGCGGAAAGCGAAACGTGCAAGCATGAGATTTCCAGGGCGAAGAGTCTCATGAAAAAATTTTTGTGCGAACATCGACGGCTCAGGCGAAAAAGCGCGGTTGAGGAAAGTCCTAGCAAAGGGGGACATTACTCAGGGACTAAAAAAGAACAGGGAATACTAGTGAAGAGTCCCTTGTGGTGCTTTTCGACACACATTTTCCATTGAGAGATGATTCAAAAGAGCCAGCAGACAGCACTTACACTTCTATCGCGGAGCGAGTAGTGCCGGGCTTTGGTGACCGATACCAAGATCGAATGGGCGGTGAAGACTTTCGCCCGATATCTCTCCTATCGCCAGTAGCCAAGACGCTTAAAGCCATTTTGCTCCCCTACTACAAAGCATATTCACAGCTAGCCTGTCATCAGCATGGCTTTAGAAAATTCCATAGCACCACCACCGCGCTAAATGCCATAAGCACCCAGATAAATTGCGGTTTAAATCAAAACCTCCCCCATAGAACAGTATTCGTTGCGCTAGACCTATCAAAAGCTTTTGATAAGGTCAACCATGGCACATTACTGCAAGACCTGGAAGGGTCTACCCTTCCCCCTTACCTTAAAAGGTGGACCGCAAATTATCTGAGTGGTTGGCAAGCATCGGTGCAATTTAGAAATGAAAAATAAAAACCAAGAAGAATTAAACAGGGGTGCCACAGGGTGGTGTTCTATCCCCACTTTTATTTAATTTCTACATATCTAAGCTACCTTCGCCACCAGAAGGAGTTACTATCGTGTCCTACGCCAATGACTGCACAATAATGGCCACAGGCCCAGGCCTAAAGATCGATGAGTTTTGCAACTGAATAAACGGCTACCTCCCTGATCTCTCCAGTTTTTTCGCCTTTCGATACCTGGCATTATCACCGACTAAATCTTCCGCGACCTTATTTACAACATGGACGTCCCAAATGTCGACCATTTTGAACATCCACGTCGATGGCACTACGCTACCGACTGTCCTACACCCCAAAATCTTGGGTGTGACGTTTGATCAGGATCTACATTTCGGTGAGCACGCAGCCGCAA
Source organism: Eurosta solidaginis (assembly GCF_040869045.1). Taxonomy (NCBI): domain Eukaryota; kingdom Metazoa; phylum Arthropoda; class Insecta; order Diptera; family Tephritidae; genus Eurosta; species Eurosta solidaginis. The sequence goes on along the minus strand of NC_090320.1, from coordinate 80,024,572 downwards.
TTGTACCGAAAATCCAGAGCCATATATGTATATATGTATATGTTTATTATTAAGTCTATGATCGAAAAGAATCTTACAGACTATATACAAATGAATAGAAAGATATAAAAACTATATAGTCAAACTTATATATGTAATTACCGTGTAAATAATAAAAAAGAAAAAAGATAACAATGAGATGAATAAATAATAAAAATAAATTACAGCCACAAATCCAGAGAAGACTTGAACGACAAAGAGAAATCAAGAAGGAAACTGTTAAGTATTTGAAGTCACACGGCAACCCTATCAGCCCCTGACATTCTTGCTTGTTTTCCTTTGTGCTACTATTTGCTACTTCTCAAACTGCACTTGTGTACTTATGTATAAAACAATAACCTTAGCTGTATCCTATATGAACCTATGTATATACGCACATGCATATATATGTATGTGGACAACTATGTACTGGAGATTTGCAAATAAAATTATTATACGGAGAGGCATAGATTAGATTGATACGAATCTTTTGTTTACGCTCTCATATTTTCGCTCTCACGAAGGATTTATCTTCTAGTTGTTGCTGGCAACAATCACACATAAATCCCTCGCGCCAGCTGAATCGGGTGCCAGAATAAAAAATGTGCCAGCCAAAACGAAAAACGGGCCAACAATTTCGGTAAACTTTAGTTTGACCTACAACTGTGGAATAGCGTTCAAAAAAGGATAAAAATACTTTTTTTAGTGTAAATATTATTAGTTCGAAGGCGGAGGGTAAATATTATTTCCCATTTAAAAGTTATCACCAAAAACAGGTTTTGTAAATATGAACTACCAATGCAACCAGTCCATTTTGATCACAGAACCTGGAACGTCAACATGTAGGATAAACCCTATCTATTAAATGATGTTAACTATTATATCATAGGTCCGATTTACTGAAATTTCAAAAGAATATATGGTTTTCAATGCGAGTTAAATGCGATACAATATTTGACTAATTAATTTAATCGAAATGCAAATTTTACTTAGATTTGTTTATATTTAACTCTAACTCGTCGTATTATTGTAAAATAAGTTTAAAGAAATAAATATTTTACGACTATCACTTTATTAAATGATTGAAACTATAATCGCCGAAATGTATGTCAAAAATCCCCATTTTCAGATCTATTCATTTTTCTTTGGAGTGGCATCATTGATAAATGTTATAAAAAATGTGCATTTTGACAGCGCTCTCTCGAAACAAAGAGTTGCAAATCTATTCATCTATGCGGAGAGGCGTGAAACAGAGAAGACGTTCCTTTTTCTTTACTCGTTAACGTTTGGCATCCCTTGCGGGGAAACAAGCCCGCGACCTTTGAAAAGTCATAGGAAAAATCACGGCCGTATAATTAACTTACAAAATAAAGGCCTTTCGAACGATTCTTGTGTAGATTATACGCATATTATTCGCAGGTATCTACATTTTGCTCTACGCAAGCTTCGTACATTCCAACAATGCGATAATTGCTGCTCTACACATAACGGATACATACTGTGGAAATATCACGTGATTCTAACTGGATATTTTTATACTTTTTATACCTCCTAGAACGAAAGTTTGACAACAAGCGGATCATTATCAATGCACATGTCACCGAAATAATGACACTGACACCAATTCGAAAGGAATCAGCTGCGAGCTTGCGATCATTAATTGACAAGGTCACTGCATCGTTGCGTGCATTGGAACAACTTGGGCGTCCTATTGCACATTGGGACGATTGGTTGATCTATACGGTTGTACACAAATTGGACAGTGCCTCGGTGCGTGCTTGGGAGCTATCTATTTCTGCCAAGAAAACACTTCCAACCTTTGAGGAGTTTCGCCAATTTATCGAAAACCAAACGAAATCATTAGAAGTTATGCAAAGTTTTTCGGACTCTAAGCCAAACAGTCTACCATCTAAGGACGATCCGAAATCGAAACAGCCGGGTGTGAAGACGTATCACACCACCACATCAAACTGTCCTTGCTGTGCGGGTAAGCATTACATCCTTTTCTGTACTAGTTTTCGAAACCAAACGCCACAACAGCGCTAAAAGGTAGTACAACAGTCGAAACTATGCTCAAACTGCTTACGACCGAATCATAAGTGCCAAAAATGCCCTTCAACCGGCCGTTGCCAAAAATGTAATTTGACTCATCACACAATGCTACATGAGTATTACACGAATACCTCTTCAAATCAGTTCAGCTCTATGCCAGCTGACTCAAACCAACGGCCGATATCTACACACAACGCATCAATCGCCCAGGCGACTTCATATGATATTCCTTCAGTGCTACTCGGCACAGCATTAATTGAAGTAAGTTCTGACAGCGGTCACACAATGGTGCTCCGTGCCTTGCTAGATAGCGGAGCCGAAGCAACGTTTATCAGCGAGTACGCTGTAACCCAATTGAGGTTACTAAAGTCGCCGCTGCGCATACCATTAATTGGTGTAAATGGCGAAAGATTGACCACAACGACTGGCTCGGTTGAGTTCACGCTACACTCGACTACATCTACATTTGAAAAGCGTTGCCATGCGCTTGTATTACCACGCGTGGGAAACCCATGTCCATCCGTCAGCAGACCTCCCGAGCAATTCACAACCTTTTGCCAACTTGAGCTTGCTGATCCTAACTTCCATAAGTCTGAAGCTATAGACGTAATTCTAAGTGCAGGTGACTATGCTGCTATCATACTTAACGATATAAAACATTGTCCCAACTCAAACATAATCGCGCAAAAAACACAATTAGGATGGGTCATCTTTGGTAGATTGCCAACACAAGACAGTCCTTTCCTCAAACCCGCTTATGATTGTTACTCCACTAGTTTAGAGCTTGACGAGCTTATTCGTCGGTTCTGGGAGCAAGAAGAGGTAACGGTTCAACAAACCCTCACCAAAGATGAAACACTTTGCAATGCCATCTTTGAGTCAACCACCCAACGCACTGCAACAGGTCGGTATGTGGTACGAATTCCTGTCAAAAATGAGTCGCATCTCACTGAACTCGCATCAACTCAAGGAGCTACACTATCCCTTTTGAACACGATGGAGCGTCGTTTGCATCGTGATGCTACAGTGCGTTGTATCATGATTTTATGTCCGAATATTATTCACTTGGTCATATGGAACTCGCTAAGGATGCTACGACAACCGGGCGCATCAATTATCTCCCACATCATAGTGTGCTAAAAGACTCCAGCACAACAACTAAGCTACGCGTAGTGTTTAACGCATCCAAGCGCGGTGAATCAGGACTGTCATTGATCGATTGTCTGTACACCGGTCCAAAATTACAAGGTGATCTCGCCTCTATTGTTTTGAACTGGCGAAGGTACCGTATCGCATTCACAGCGGATATTGAAAAAATGTACAGGCAAATACAGGTTCATGCCGACGACGTTGACCTGCAACGCATTTTATGGAGATATGACGACCGGGAGCCAGCTTCAACCTTTCGCTTGTTAACGGTTACTTATGGCACCAATTGTGCGCCATTCCTTGCGATGAAAGTGCTGCAGACGCTCGCTAAAGACGAAGAACATAGGTTCCGTCTCGCTTGCAACACTCTACGACAAGAATTCTATGTCGACGACGTTCTGTCTGGTGGTGAAACCATAGCTGGCGTCAATCAACTCAGGAGCGAATTACAACAACTTCTGATAGCTGGAGGATTCAAGCTTCGTAAGTTTAACTCAAATTGTCCTGGCGTCCTTTATGAAATTGACCCTACCGATCGTGAGGAGAAGGGCTCCCATGAGCTTGGTACGGAAACTGAATCCAAGGCACTAGGAATTGTTTGGATGACACACGCTGATAGCTTCACTTACAGCATAAAACTTAACCCTGTCGATCGGCGGGCCACCCAACGAGAATTCCTCTCGGATATCGCTAAGTTATTTGATCCGCTGGGGTTTCTGTCTCCAGTGCTTATCAAAGGGAAAATATTATTTCAACATCTTTGGACCCTTGGGATCGAATGGGATGAGGAGTTGCCTATTTCAATCCAAAGCGAATGGGATTCGCTTCGCAAAGAACTAGCGAACTTACGCACTCTAAGAATTCCACGCTGGATACACACATCTGGCAATGCCACTTCGCTGGAATACCATGCATTTGCAGATGCATCGACACAAGCCTTTGCCGCGGTGGTGTACTTAAAGGTGGTTTCGGAACTTGGCATACACATAACACTGCTTATAGCTAAAACTAAAGTAGCACCACTTAAAAGGATGACCATACCAAGGCTTGAACTCTGCGCTACCCTTCTGGCATCCAAGCTTATCGCGAAGGTTCAGGAAGTACTTAAACTTCAAAAGGTCGCCACATATCTTTGGTCCGACTCAACCACGGCACTTGGCTGGATCAGATCCGATCCCGGCAACCTGAAAGAGTTTGTGTGCAACAGGGTAACTCAAATCCATGAAATCACGTCTAATGAACAGTGGAGATATGTGCGCACAGATGACAATCCAGCTGGCTGCGCATCGAGGGGAATATCGCCGAATCAGCTAATAAACCATACACTCTGGTGGACTGGTCCACCATGGCTACGCTTACCTGAAAACGGATGGCCACAACTGCATCCAGGAACTCCTAATACACTACCAGAAACTAATTCTGTTAAAGTGCTAAACACGCAACCGGCTGATGTTTCCATTCTCGAAAGGTATTCGGATCTTGATAAGGTGCTTGTTATAACGGCCTGGTGTCAGCGTTTCATTGCTATTACTCTTGTGTGGCCACACTCCACAACACCATACTGCCTATGGACTGAACGCGAGTACAGCAAGAAGAGTATACCATTGAAGTGGGACAGCTACGTGCAAGCAAGAGCATAGAGAAAAAGAGCAAACTGGTTAGCCTAGATCCCTTTCTGGACTCAGAAGGTATATTACGTGTTGGTGGGCGGCTCAAAAACGCTGATTTATCATTAAACGAGCGACACCCAATGATTTTACCAAAAAACAGCAGCTTAACTGTTTTATTCATTAAACATGCACACACACAATTACTCCACGCTGGAACGCAAGCGACACTGAGCCACATCAGACGACGATTCTGGGTAATAAACGGCCGCGATGCAGTCAAAGGTATAATCAGGAATTGCCTGCCTTGTTTCCGACAGTCCTGTAAACCACAGACGCAGCTGATGGGCCAATTACCCGCTCCTAGATGCAATATTTCCGTACCATTTGGGCACACCGGTGTGGACTAGCAGGTCCATTTCATATCCGTACTACTAAGGGGAGAGGGCATCGTGCATATAAAGGATATGTAGTCGTACTGGTCTGTCTAGCAACAAAGGCCTGCCATCTAGAGCTTGTCAGCGACATGAAAAACGAAGCATTTATCGCTGCGCTGAACCGATTCATTGCTACGAGGGGACTCTGCACCGACATGTACAGCGATAATGGTACCACCTTCATAGGCGCAAACACCTTTTTGGTCAGCGAACGAAAGGCTCTGCAAGCACAACTTAGAGCAGCTGCATCATACACATCGCGTCGCGAAATTAACTGGCACTTTATACCACCTGCTGCTCCAAACTTTGGGGGGCTTTGGGAGGCGGCGGTGAAAAGCATGAAGGTGCATCTGAAGCGAGTAGTTGGGACCACTACATTGACATTTGAGGAGTTTTACACAGTCTTAAAACAAATCGAAGCCTGTTGGAATTCGCGGCCATTAACCGCCATAACCGACGATCCCAACGATCTCACGGCGTTGACTCCGGGCCACTTTTTAATCGGCAGAGCTTTAACCAGCAACCCAGAGGGGTGTTCGCTCAACGCCAAGATGACTCACGTAAGCAGGTGAAAACAATTAACACAAATGTACCACGATTTCTGGGCTCAGTGGTCGAGCGAATATTTACAAGGGCTTCAAGCGAGAAACAAATGGCAGCACCAACAAAGTGAAATAGCCATCGGACAACTCGTGTTGATACGAGATGAACGGTTGCCACCTACGCAGTGGCCCTTGGGTAGAATAGTGGATATCCATCCGGGGTCAGACGGCATCGCTCGAGTCGCTACTGTCAAAACAAAATCAACCACCCTTAAACGACCAATCACCAAACTCTCGATCTTACCTATTGCAAATAGTATAGCAGACGGTGGGCGGTCTGTGTTAACATGATTTCGTCCCAGTTTCGGACGAGGTGGGCGGAATGTTAAGTATTTGAAGTCACACGGCAACCCTATCAGCCCCTGCAAACTGCACTTATGTACTTATGTATAAAACAATAACCTTAGCTGTATCCTATATGAACCTATGTATATACGCACATACATATATATGTATGTGGACAACTATGTACTGGAGATTTGGAAATAAAATTATTATACGGAGAGGCGTGAAACAGAGAAGACGTTCCTTTTTCTTTACTCGTTAACAGAAACTCCCTGAGAGTCTATTAAATACGGTAAGTGCGGGGAAAATCGGGTCAAACATGCAATAGTTAGCTCTACCGACACGCAAGTAAAAGGGCAAGAAAGTACGAAGACACCTATTATTAAAATTAACTTTAGCTAGAAGAGCTGAACAATCCAAAGAGCCAGTGATGAGATCATAAACAAACAGTAGATGCGCAGCTCTCCGGAATTCAAGAGACTGGAGATTGATAAGTATGCATCGCGAGTAATAGGATGGGGTTGGATCGTCAAAGTTAATAGAAATTAAGCAAAATCTAATGAATTTTCTTTGAACCCTCTCTATTCTGGCAGAGTGGCCACTATAGATAGGATTCCAGACAACTGAGGCGTATTCTAATTTTGAGCGAACTAAAGACATAAAAAGTGCCTTCCTGGTATAGGGATCCTTAAAGTATTTTGCATATCTGCGAAGGAAGGCAAGGTTTCTGTAAGCCATCGGAAGGACATAACAGATATGACTAACGAAGGAGAAAGAGGTGTCGAAGACAACACCTAGATCAATAACTTCTTTGACAGAAGCCAGTGGAACACCTGAAATACCATAGGGCGTGGTATGCAGGGTAGACGACTTGGAAAACGACATTTGAAAGCATTTTTTGACATTTAAGTAGAGACTATTGGTACTACACCAAGCAACAAGATTATTTAGATCATTTTGTAGGAGCACTGCATCTGACGGGCCATTAATTCTACGAAAAATCTTAAGATCGTCTGCATATAAAAGGAAATCAGACGAATTAAAACAGGAACCAATGTCATTAATAAAGAGCACAAATAAAAGAGGACCAAGAATGCTACCCTGAGGTACCCCGGATGTTGCCAAGAAAGGTTGGGACATACAGTCTTCAATTTCGACGCACAAGGACTTATTCGACAAATAAGATTTTAACCATGATAGGAAAACAGAGTGAAATTCAATGCATTCCAGTTTAAATAATAAGATTTTATGAGATACTTTATCGAAAGCCTTCGTGAAATCGGTGTATACAGTATCTACCTGGCAACCGTCCTGAAATGCAGAGATCCAGAAATTAGAAAACGACACTAGGTTCGTAACAGTCGAGCGACCAGCCACAAACCCATGTTGGCACGGCTCAATGACGCTTTTGATGACAAAAGTTAGCTTCTCTTTTATAATTTTCTCAAAAAGCTTTGAGCAAACTGTTAGTTTGGCGATAGGCCTATAATTAGAGACGTCATTTTTATTGCCAGCTTTAAAGATTGGACAAATAGAACTTTTTTCCACCTATCGATAAAAGTTCCGGAAGATAGGGATAAATTGAATATATACCGAAGAGGTATGCACAAAAATAAACTACAGAACTTCAGGACAAAGGCACAGAGGCCGTCACTGTCACATTTTAACGAGGGTTTAAGGGAGGACATAGCATTGCTGACATCATCGCCGGAGATCACGAGGGAGCCAAAATCTAGACGATCATAGAGCCCGGATCGCGAATAAGAGTCATTCAGATCTACAGTAGCATCATCAAAGTTTGATTTAAAGAAATCAGCAAACAGCTCAACTGTTTCTGGTAGGCAGATCGGTATATTCGTCGAACCACGTTTGGATCGGATAAAGTTCCAAAAGGCTTTAGGATTTTCTTTAAGCTCATTTTCGAGCCTACCCATATAGCGATTTTAAAGGAATTTGTCAAGGACATTAAATTGACGCACACTGGTAGTGAACTGTTCTCTGAGAAGGATATTATCTGAATCTGACTTGAATAAGTTATTGAGTTTGTTACGCTTATTTTTCAACCTCTTAAGAGTTTTATTATACCATGGTAATTTATGAAGCCTGAGCCCAAAACGAGGCACTATACTTTGAAATGTTTCAGTTAAATTCGATAAGAAAATATCATAACAAACACTGACGTCATTAGAGGGAAATATGTTTTCCCAGTTAATTTCAAATAATACATTGTTCAGCTCGCCGAAATCAGTAGATCGAAAGTTGAAAGAGGAATTATCTAAAGCAGGTGACGTAGGGATAGCATCAAAGTTATGTAGATGAATAGCTATTGGTATATGATGCCTATCAGATAGACATACAGGAAAAGTACTCTGAGAGAGTTGGTATATTAAATTCTCGTCGACGAATATAAGATCAAGTAACCTCGAGAGAGTATGTTACGTGGTTGACTGTTTGGGTGGTGAGGAGCGGCGGCAAGCAGGTATGCTTGCGGGCCCAGGCTAGCTCGTCGTTTTGGGCGGGGTATTGCACCACAGGCCTCACTCGCAGCCACATGAACAAGAAGGGTTCATACCTGCATATGTGTTGGAAAGAAAAGCTGAAACAGATAGAAATAGACGTGAGGGGCAAAGTTATAGAGGGGAAAGCGTAAGGGGTAGAAAAAGATGAAGGCCTGTCCTGTCAGGTGGAGTCTACCCTCCCTCTGCAGTGCAACTTGCACCGCACCGTGGGCACTGTGCTGACTCCTATCTACTTACAGTGCCCCCAAACCTGACATGAGTCTGTCCCCTGTCACTCAGTCATTTTCCCTAATTACTCACCTTCACCTAACCTTTCCGCGCACAAGCGCAGCACCAACACCAAACTTAAAACTTTAGCCCTGCATAATAAATGTATTAAAATTTCATCCAAACATAATTCTTATAATTTATTTACAAAATTTTTGGTTTCCAAATTACCAACTAATACCCTACTACCAGTTCAATAATTTCAACAAAACTTTGAACTCAAAGTTTACTACAAAATAATTTGCCAAGGATTCCAAAAGGCTTAACTAGTATCAATTTCTAATGTTTCTATTTACTCAAAGAAAAAAAAAATGCTCAAATATAATGCTGAACTTTTGTTGTATAACTGACTGTTGTGGTAAGGCGGAGGTGGCACTTGGTATGCTGGCAAGCCCCTGCTAGCTCGTCGGGTGGGGTGAGTTTTTGCTCACCCGCCTTACCTACAGGTATACAAACAAGAGAGAGGTTCATGCCTGAAATCTATGTAAAGAAAAGGAAAGCTGGAAGAAAAGGTCTGTCCGTGTCAGGTGGAGTCATCCCTCCCCTTCTGTGTAAAACCTTGACGCAGCCTTGGGCGTTGCACTGACTCCGGAACTTTAGCAACGCCCCCTTAGCCTGACATTTGTCTGTACGTTAATGTCGCATGTCCCTAGTCTGTCTAGTCTGTTACCGTCGGCTCACATCCACGACCCCTATATGGCACTCGTGCAACACCCACACCAATTGAACGTTCTTTAGCCGATCATTATGAGATAGACTCAACCCATAAACCTAATAAAGATGCGAGTTTGAGTTTCAACAACAAAAACGTTATAAAAGGCGTTTTATTAATTACTTATCCTAGCGTAAAAGCAAAATTCAAAAAAACATCAATGATATTGATTTTTCCTTGAGACTAGAACTAAAAGATACTTAACTAATGCTAATGTGTCGAACCCTACGTTGCGTTCATACAGAGCCAGATGTGTAGAGGATACGGTAAAAAAACTTAGGAAGGTTATAGAGAGCTTTTAATTTATTGACAAAAAAAAGGTTTAACGCAAAAACTTTAAATCGAGGGGGAAATCGACAGTAATGGGAATAGAATAAAAAGTTGATCAAATTTTACTCGAAATTTACTTTATGTAAACAAACTTGAGTATTAACCGAAACAAAAAAAAAACCAATGAAAGGTTTAACTGAAAATTGCTAAATGTCGTCGTGTACATGATTATCGGCCTGCCACTGTAGCCCGATCGATTATCACCCTCCCCTGGCTTCCAACAAGTTTGCCCTTTTTTTTTTTCTTTTATACAGATATATGTGTATGTTTATAAGTATGTCTGCCTACGTTCTATCAATAGCTTAAACGTCTAGCACTTACCGATCAATCCCGCGACGGAGGCGCCTGCGTCGAAGAGAGAGCGTGGCTGCAAAGTTGAGAAGGCGTGACCTACATACATAAACATACATATGCCCAAGGGAAAAATGCTATATTGGAAAGTCGATCGGAGGAAGAGGTGATAAGGAAAGACTACAAAGTTATTCGGACATGCGGTTGCGGCCCGGATCAAAGATTTTACGAGTGGTTAGCGCGACGCAAAAATCAATAATATAAAAAAAGATACAAATTATATAAAAAAAGAATGATTACGGAGTTTTAATAACAAGAATTTAAAAACTGATTGGAAACTCAACTAATACCATGGGTAATTTTGATAGTTTCATGTAAAACAAATAAATGCGCAAATGAAAGAAGGAAGCAACAAGCGAAGAAAAATATAAAAAAATAACAGAGAAAAATGCACTAGTTGAAAAAAAAGAAAAAGAAAACCACAAAACGTGATAAAAACGACAACAAGGCCAGAAGGCAAAAGATGTTAGAAAGTTAAAAAAACTAATGGCAATCTTTAAATGCAACGCAATAAAAAAAGCGTTGCAAAAAAAATAATGGGAAAAAGTGAAACAAAAAAATAAAAAAAGGTCATAAGCCAGAAAGCAAAATAAAAGAAATTAGGTATTGAGGTGAACAAAAAGACGAAGAAAAGGTTGAATGCGGAACGGTAGGCAAGAAAGGTAAGGTAAGGAGTAATAGGTAAATAAGTAACAGGTGGACTGTTGAAAAGATAGCAAAGACGGTGCGCAGGAGTAGGGAAACGGAACGCAACAGGAGAAACATTAACAATTACACAGGTTTCAAGAACAAAATAAATTCATAAAAGTAAAAAAAACTCACAAGGAAATTGAAAAGATTTAGAATCCAGTTAAATTACCTTAACAAGCTAAATTTTAAAATTCGAACTAATCAACTCGACGTAATGAAATCGTGATTAAAACTCACTAAAAAAATCTCAACTAAGTTCAACAAAATTCAAATGCAATATATAAAAAAAAACAATATAGATTCCAGCAGCGGCGCACGGATAACTCTGCTCCCTTCTTGGCCTCTCTCTTCCAATTAGTGTTCCTCCAGGCTATGCCCAAGTTTAATGATTGCGGTGCCAGGACAGGAGCGCTCAGATGCCCCTTTACTCCCTTGACGTCTAGTCTGGCACCGTCTGTATGCTTCCCCTTCCTCTATATGAAATACTACCCCGCTTTGTATATTTAGGACTGTGTTGGTGGCTGGTGTCGCAAGTTTCTTTAATTTTAATACTACCCCGCCTTGTTTTAGCGTTTGTGGCTCGTGATGGTGGCAACTTCAAATTTTTACGCAGCAATCTAAATGTGCAGAGGGAAGAATATTAGGGACTAGGGTCATGGCGGACGAGAAAGACACATTAGGGTGCATGTGGACTTACTATATTTATTGAATGTCATCTAGTTATGTCATTTTATTTATTTATTTGTCTTTTTTTTCTTTTATTTAATTTTATTTTTTTTTTTTTTTTTTTTAAGGTTATCTAGGTATTAGATTTAACTCAAATGTATGACTTTATGTATCTATGTATGCTATTTTATTTTAATTAGTTTTATATTTTATTTTATTTTATTTTATTTTATAATTTTAGTTAATTTATTTTAATTTAATTTTACTTTTAACTTTCATTATTTTATGAAATTTTTTTTTTTTTACTTAATTTTATCTTTGTATATAATTTCATTTATTCCACAAAATTTTATTGATTGTAGGTATGTAATTTTATTCAAATTAATTTTCACTTTTAACATTTTTTTTAAATTTATTTTCACTATTAGTCCACATGCACCATGGACTGGGGTAAAGGGTTTCACTGGACTCACCTGGGGCTGTTGTCAAGCAGGGTATAGGATCCCGGTTCTTCCTTGGGATTCCGCTAAATTACCCGTTAGCACGGTTTTATGAAGAAAAATCGCGAACCTTTTTTTTTCGCAAAAAATATATATATAATTAAAACTTGCTTCCGCACTCACTTAAGTCAACTTTTCTTTTGAGACATTCTCTGCAATCGTTTGGCGGTCGTACCCCATAAATCGAAAGCCTTTCTTTCTCACCACTTTCACTCAAGAACGAAATACACCAATACATATAATCCTATTTTGGCGGGACATAAACTTTCACGAACTAACTTCACGCATACTAACAGATACATGTTCGAACATTTATCCAAGTGTTTGCTTTCTACCAGTTACTAACACATGTAAACGTAGCTATGCTGGTATACGCACACAGATACATACGTAAATGTTTGAACATCCTTACCATCGCATTAACCCACAGGCTGCCGCTACAGGCTCGCAACCGCCGATGTTGCATGCAACATGGAGCGTGGGCGTAAAAAAAATTCAATGCGCAGTCTGTCCTAAAGCTACTTTCAAACGCCTAACGTGTGGCCTCGACCCACGACCTAAAGCCGGGCTATTGCCTATTCTTCCGATTATGTAGGGTTTATGTTAACTCGTATAAGGGCAGCACGCGGAATAAAAAAAGTGTTTCTACTACTAACCTAATATCACAGATATCTACTTATATTAATTACTAGAATGGCATGCGGGTTAAATCTAAAGTTATATCACTGGTAAGTATTTAAGCCTATATCACAGATATCTATCTACCTAAATCTATGTCACAGTTTTTAGTATGTTAGTAATAAAATATCACAGAATCTATAAAAATAATAATAAAAAAATAAAAAATAAATAAATAAATAATAAAAAACAATAAATAAATGAATAAATAAGGTCAACTATAAACATGGTCAAAGAAATAAATAATTGCATAAATAATTACTCTAATGGTCAAGCTAAAACTAAAGCTAGAAAACGTTGCACACATCTACATTTAACATAGGTCACCAAGACTAACATTCAACATATGATTAAGCAACAAAAATATCCTTACGTGGTATACGCCGACTTTCTTGCCACTGGTATCGCCGAGTTCATACATCGAGTTGCCGATTGCTTTAAGAACGACACACTTTACTTGCTTTGGGGCAAGCTTAGCATTATAGTTGTTTATTTGTGAACTCTGTTTGAAATTTCGGCGATATACCACTTGTCCGATTTGGAATTTCACATCTTTGGAACTGGTGTTGTAAACCGTTTGGCTTCGCTCTTGTGCTAACTTCAGCTCCTTCATTATCGAGTCTCTAATTCCTTGCAACCTATCTGCTCGCGCCTCTATCTGTAGATCAGTATCTTTCACGGTGCCTAATTTGCGGCATACTTCATAAGACGTGCCATGTTGCATCATCGGTAAGCCAAAAGTGGCATAATATGGCGAGCAGTTTATTGATGTGTGTATCGCGCTACGAAGGGCAAAGGCCGCATCACTGATGCACCTATCCCAACTCTTTTGATTCTCTTTAATGAAGGATCTTACTATCTGTAGTACTGAGCGATTCACCCTCTCCGCTGCATTCCCTTGTGGAGAGTAGAATGCAGTCCGGATATGTCTTGTGCCATACTTTTCTAAAAATTGTGCAAAAACATCGGATTCAAACTGTTTGCCATTATCTGAGTGGATGTATTCTGGGACTCCAAAGATGTGAAAAACCTCTTTCTCTAAAAACTTAATAACATATACAGACGTGGCTTTACGCATAGGTTTCAAAAAGACAAACTTGGAAAAATGGTCAAGACAAACAAACACATACACATTACCATCACTCGTACGTGGATAAGGGCCCATAAAGTCTATAAACAATCGTTGGAAAGGTCTCTCAGTTACGTGTCGCTTTCCTATGAGTGGTTTGTGAAAAGAGTTTTGGGTTTTATTTCCCTTACAGACTTCGCATTCCCTAACATAATTTTGAACCTCTGTTACCATACCAGGCCAGTAGTATTTTTCGCGTATTCGGGCTAACGTTTTATGGATGCCTCCGTGCCCAGCAGAAGGTGAGCCGTGGGAGGCTTCCACCAATCCTACACGCAATTCCGACGGCACCCAGAGTTTCCAGGCTTGGTCCTGCTGAAGATCGTCCCCCCGGTTAAACTGCGTCCGTCTATAGACATACCCGTCTGATACGCACAACTCTGGTAGTCTATCTTGATTCCCTGTCACAGTTTTCTTAAGTTCGTCATACTCTTCCGTTTTAAAGTATGGTGAGTCCAAGTCGATGTCCATTAGTCTGTCAGATAGCTTAATTTCGTCCATGTGTGCTCGCGACAGTGTATCTGGAACGACGTTAAGTGCTCCTTTCCTATGCTCTATTTCAAAATCGTATGCCTGCAATTTCAAACTCCATCGCGCGAGTCTCCCAGAAAGATCTTTCTGGTTCATCAACCATTTGAGACTCGCGTGATCGGTGATGATTGTAAACGGCAACCCTTCGACGTACGGCCTAAATCTCTTCACGCTTATCACTGCCGCGTAGCACTCCAGCTCGGTTATGCTGTAGTTTCGCTGTGCTTTATTTAGTCTGGCGGAAACGTAAGCTATCGGTCGTTTGTTGTTCTCGTCGTCCAACTGGAAGAGTACCCCGCCCACACCGTCTGTCGAAGCATCGCACTGGATATAAAATCGTCTGTCAAAGTCGGGGTGTACCAGTATGGGAGCCGAAATTAGGCTTTGTTTTAGTCGCTCAAACGAATCTCTAGCCTCATCAGTCATCGTAAACCTTTTTATTTTGTCTTTAGTGAGACAGTCGTGCAGCGGAGCTGCAATGGTTGCGTAGTCTTGAATAAAACGACGGTACCAGCCTGACATCCCTAGGAACCGTCGGAGCTGCTTTGGAGTTTTCGGCTCGGGGATATCCCTCACAGCAGCAACTTTGTTCGCATCGGTACGGATGCATCCATCGCCCACTACATAACCTAAGCACCTAACTTCTTTAAAACAAAATTTACTCTTTTCCACGTTAATGGTAAGGTTAGCCTCACGTAAACATCTAGCGACCTTTTCCAACAACCATAAATGAGACGAAAAATCTACGGAACATACTAACAAATCATCTAAATACACAAACACGGAATCACGTAAAGAAGCGGGTAACCTTGTCCATAAGTCTACACATTCTTTGCGCTGCGTTACACAGTCCAAACGGCATGACTGTGTATTGGTATAGGGGACGCCCTGGCACTGTAAATGCTGTCTTTTCCCTAGATTTCTTTTCGAGCGGGATCTGCCAAAAGGCATCTTTCCAATCAATGGCTGAAATGAACCTAGTGTTTTGCAGTCGGCTAATGATCCCGTCGATATTTGGCAGTGGATATGCATCTTTGATGGTGCGTTCATTAATTTTTCGTGCGTCGAGGCACAGACGCTTCTTTTCTCTCTTTATCACCAGCGACACAGGGGAGCTCCAGCTACTATTGCTCTCCTCTATCACGCCTAAACCAAGCGTCCTATCGAGCTCTTCAAAAACTAGCTTTTGGATCGCTGGTGATATAGGGTAATGCCTTTGCTTGACTGGGAGGTTTTCATTTGTGACTTCTATCACGTGCTCCTCCACATTCGTTTTCCCTAAACCTAGGACCGCAAATGAGGGAAACTGCGCCTTGACCTTCTCCAACGCCACACTTTGCCCTCTTGTCAGAACATGCTGTACCGCTTCAAATGATAAGTGGCCCTCGGCGGGTACAAGTTCTGCAACGCCAGTGTGAGTTGGATGCGATAGAACCCTACAACTAACAACCTGCAGATCGAAAGCCTGCCAAAAGTCTACCCCTAAATACACCTCTTGCTGGAGGCCTGGCACGATGAGAAACTCTAGGTCCTTATGTATTCCATCCCAGAAGACAGACAGAGTGATAGCACTAACCACTGGCGTTTCGCCACCGTTCGCTGTGCGTATGTTTTGATTGGCCAGTGGGATGATGCTATCCTCCCTGCCTTCTATCAGCTTCTCATAATTTTTACCTAGACAACTCGCGCCAGCACCTGAATCCAGCAAGGCTACGACATCCCTATCCCCGATCTTTGTCTGCGCAAAGAAACGGTTGTCGCCTTTCATGGTGACAATTGTCGCTACTATTTTATTAATAAGTCTTCTCATATTTTTTTCTTTGATCCCATCTTTATTATCTTTTTAAAATTTCTATTTCTTTTTTTAGCAAGAAACTCTTCGCAAAAAATTCTTTGTCTAGCTGCTTCGTACTCCAGCTTCCTTTGATGTAGACTTTTTGGCTCGGCTTTCCCTACACATAACTTGACGCTACACGCATTGTCGTCCGCCCTTTCTAAAATTCTGAAGCTGGGTTGGTTTCCGGGTAGTCTGTTCCCTGGCGAGATTTCCCGGCAATCTCCGCCAGTTGGGAGTTTCCCTTACCCGCTTTGTAAACACAAAAAGACATATCACCCCCACACGCAAAACATACCATATCATGAAAGGACGATTTACAACGATTATCTCTCTTCAATTCGGACGGATTCTTGACAAAAAAATCTACAGGCATTCCACACGAAAAACATAACATGAGGTGAAAGGGGGACGCACAAAACGAATTGGTGGTGGGTTTGGAGTTGCTCAAAGGTTTGTGTTGGTTCGTTGCTCCCGGTACTGGGCGATATGGTTGTTGGTTTGGCCCTCCAGGTTTGGCCGGATTCGTGATCGCCTCCACGGGTTGCCTATTGATCCCCTCATCCCCAGGTGTCACTTCGGGATATTCTAATTCGTTGACCGGTTTGGGACGGGTTCGGTTCTCCTTTATGAGCCGCTCTGCCCTCGTACACTCAGCCTTCAGTTCCGCCAAAGTGTCAATCTTTGATGCGAAGGTTAAGTTCGCAAGGTAGGGTTTCAGGTTGCCCCTAATGATCCCCACTAACTCCTTCTCCTGGATCTTTTTCCGCAGGCGGAATGTCAGGTTATGGACCTCACCGTAGAAGTCGTCGAACCCTTCTTGTGGCTGTTGTTTGCGCTCCATAATTTCTCTTATAATCTCGTAATCGGACTCTGCAGTCTTGAAGTGGGCTGGCAGTTCTGCTTTGAGCTCAAAATACCCGAACTCGGGTTCGTCGGCGTGATCTTCAAGAACTTGCCAGTACCACTTCAAGGCAGAGCCCGTTACGAGGCAATGGAAATCGGTGAAGAGCTGAAAGTGGGATATGTTGTGTTGTTGCCTCAACTTTTCAATCCTAAAAATGAAGCTCTCCACCGTAATTCCCTTAGTCGTCCCGTCAAACTTCATATGCCACTTATCCAGGTCCAACTTATTCCATCTCGGTGGGTCCTGGGTGTTCCTATCGCTACCTGAAACCTCCCCTGCTGCACCTGGACTGACACGCTGGTTGGCTGTGCCATTTCTCGCATCCCTAGGCTCGGGTGTAGACGCGCGCTCAGCCCGGTGCACTAACGGTTGTGCCGAGTTCTCCATATCAGCGACGCGGTTGCTGAGGTTCGACACGTTATCCCGGATATGACGGACCTCGTTCATGTATTGTGCCATCACCTGGTTTTGCTGTGCCATCATCGCCATCATCTGGCTTAACTGTTCGATGCTGGCGGCTGTGGAACTAGGTCCGCTTCTCCGGGGTTCCGCTGCCCCAGCACCCGCGTTTGCTGGTGGCTCAATTCTCCTAGGGACTGACCCCCAACAGCACCTGGCTCCTCCGTATCCGTCATCTCAAATAGTTGGTCTATTTTCCTGGAAAAACTCGAACTCTTTTCCTCCTCGCTGAAATAGAAACTGTCTGATCTCCTAATCGTAACCGGACGTATCACCTCCTCCCGACTAGTCGACCTAAAAACCCGCGAAGTGCACCTGTTAAAAAGTCTGTTGGCAAAAAATCTACGGGATGGGGTACGCCCGTGTCTATCTGCGTAAAGATTGATCCGACCACCTGGTTCTGCAGCGCTCTGCTCACACTCCTTGTGACCCTCTGGTTCTTGTTGAACAACCCCAATCCACCAGTAACTCGCTCCGGTGCGTCTTCCTCCTCCATACACGACAACAATCGCTCAGGAAAGGAAAACTTTCTTGACCTACAGGGATGTGGTCGCCAAACAGAACTAAATCCCAAATACAAAGTTGGTAGAGCCTAACTATAAAAAGACTCCAACAGTCACCACTAGTGTGCGAGTTAAGGTTGGGGAAATAAGGGTGGTTAGCAAAAAAAAATAATGTTCGTCCTTGAGAAAAGAAAAATCGAAGGAATTAAATAAAGAAATCCAAAGAGAAAACGGTTTAGAAACTAAAACTTTACACCAGCCCACGGGGGGTTAAAACCGAAGAAAGGACCCTAGATTTAAAATTCAAACAAAACTCAAAAAAGGAAATTTCAAATTAATTTGTTGCTACGCAGTTAAGGGTTGATAAACTCAAGAGTAAAAAAATGTACCCAAAAAAGAAAGAAAGGGAATAAAGTAAAAAAACCCAAAAAAATAAAAATAAAAGTTTCTTAATACAAAACAGAAATATTTAGCAAAGAAAACAAGCTCAGTGGGTTAACCTAAAAATTCAACACCCAAGATATTCCCAATCTATGGTAATATAAAAAAAAAATGCAAAGAAATACGTAGAGATCGAACTCCGTATTTAGGTACGAAAATTCCGAAAACTCAAAAAGGTATAGAACTCAAACATACAATAAAATAAAATAATAAAAATTCAATTCCGACTTCAAAACTTCAAAAATAATTCGGAATTAAAAAAAAAATAGAAATTCACTAATAAAGTTGTTTAGTAGATAACACCAAAGAACAATTAATGATTAAAACCTTTTTAGAATCCTATTTCGAAGTAAGCCAAAGGTGATTTTCTCAATAAGGTAACTTAAGAACTAAGTAGAAAGATCCAAAAAGAATACAATTCAGAATTTCAAAGTTTGATATTACCGAAATACAAACATATGAATCTTGAAAGTAAATCCGAATTCAGAAATTTGTTAAACAACAAAAATAATAATAAAATGAATTGCAAAAAAAAAAGTTTTATACGTATATATATGTATGTGTATAGTAGTAATGTGTTGATATTTTGTGCTTATGTGTAATTCTCCCTTTTTTTTTTTTTTTGATGTTGTTGCTATATATTTTTTTTCTTTTATGTATCAATACGCTTGGTGTGTGTTGGTGTTGCACCTCGGCAAGGTCGTAATGAATGTGAGCTGTCCGTCCATACTTTGTCCAAGTCCAATTCAACTACGTCTCTCCTACAATTCAAGTCAGTCGAGTATGGCACATCAAGTTGACAGGCCTTGGCCCTAAACTTGGCTGCCATAATCTCTTGAAATGTCCGTGGCGCAGGCGCACTGTAAACCTCACGTGCAAACCGTGCTGGACTATCTACGCGGTAGCTTGAACAGTGGCCTGCAACCGAAAACGTCTACCTCCTATCATACTAGCTTTACCGTAGGATCCCACTTACACAAGCGTTGCAGCTCCTATAAGGAACTCCCACGGTAAGCTGAGTATCCCCCCTCGTATTGGTTGTAGTGGCACAAATCGCATCGGACTTGTCCAAGCGATGCTGCTGCTACAACGGTCGCCTGCCCTGTCATAGAAATAAAGAAGGGTGTGAAAGAAATGATATAAGGAAGAATTATCAAAACGCTAAATGGAATAGGGAATTAAAGCATATGAAAGACGTAAAGAAACGGGAATTGCAAAAGCGTTAAAAACTGAAACTAAGATTAAAAATGGGGGAAATGAAACAAAGAAACGAACTGGGCTATTGCGTTGGGCGCCATTGTTGTATAACTGACTGTTGGGGTAAGGCGGAGGTGGCACTTGGTATGCTGGCAAGCCCCTGCTAGCTCGTCGGGTGGGGTGAGTTTTTGCTCACCCGGCTTACCTACAGGTATACAAACAAGAGAGAGGTTCATGCCTGAAATCTATGTAAAGAAAAGGAAAGCTGGAAGAAAAGGTCTGTCCGCGTCAGGTGGAGTCATCCCTCCCCTTCTGCGTAAAACCTTGACGCAGCCTTGGGCGTTGCACTGACTCCGGAACTTTAGCAACGCCCCCTTAGCCTGACATTTGTCTGTACGTTAATGTCCCATGTCCCTAGTCTGTCTAGTCTGTTACCGTCGCCTCACATCCACGACCCCTATATGGCACTCGTGCAACACCCACACCAATTGAACGTTCTTTAGCCGATCATTATGAGATAGACTCAACCTATAAACCTAATAAAGATGAGAGTTTGAGTTTCAACAACAAAAACGTTATAAAAGGCGTTTTATTAATTACTTACCCTAGCGTAAAAGCAAAATTCAAAAAAACTTCAATGATATTGATTTTTCCTTGAGATTAGAACTAAAAGATACTTAACTAATGCTAATGTGTCGACCCCTACGTTGCGTTCATACAGAGCCAGATGTATAGAGGATACGGTAAAAAAACTTAGGAAGGTTATAGAGAGCTTTTAATTTATTGACAAAAAAAAGGTTTAACGCAAAAACTTTAAATCGAGGGGGAAATCGACAGTAATGGGAATAGAATAAAAAGTTGATCAAATTTTACTCGAAATTTACTTTATGTAAACAAACTTGAGTATTAACCGAAACAAAAAAAAAACCAATGACAGGTTTAACTGACAATTGCTAAATGTCGTCGTGTACCTGATTATCGGCCTGCCACTGTAGCCCGATCGATTATCACCCTCCCCTGGCTTCCAACAAGTTTGCCCTTTTTTTTTTTCTTTTATACAGATATATGTGTATGTTTATAAGTATGTCTGCCTACGTTCTATCAATAGCTTAAACGTCTAGCACTTACCGATCAATCCCCCGACGGAGGCGCCTGCGTCGAAGAGAGAGCGTGGCTGCAAAGTTGAGAAGGCGTGACCTACATACATAAACATACATATGCCCAAGGGAAAAATGCTATATTGGAAAGTCGATCGGAGGAAGAGGTGATAAGGAAAGACTACAAAGTTATTCGGACATGCGGTTGCGGCCCGGATCAAAGATTTTACGAGTGGTTAGCGCGACGCAAAAATCAATAATATAAAAAAAGATACAAATTATATAAAAAAAAGAATGATTACGGAGTTTTAATAACAAGAATTTAAAAACTGATTGGAAACTCAACTAATACCATGGGTAATTTTGATAGTTTCATGTAAAACAAATAAATGCGCAAATTAAAGAAGGAAGCAACAAACGAAGAAAAATATAAAAAAATAGCAGAGAAAATGCACTAGTTGAAAAAAAAAGAAAAAGAAAACCACAAAACGTGATAAAAACGACAACAAGGCCAGAAGGCAAAAGATGTTAGAAAGTTAAAAAAACTAATGGCAATCTTTAAATGCAACGTAATAAAAAAAGCGTTGCAAAAAAAAATAATGGGAAAAAGTGAATCAAAAAAATAAAAAAAGGTCATAAGCCAGAAAGCAAAATAAAAGAAATTAGGTATTGAGGTGAACAAAAAGACCAAGAAAAGGTTGAATGCGGAACGATAGGCAAGAAAGGTAAGGTAAGGAGTAATAGGTAAATAAGTAACAGGTGGACTGTTGAAAAGATAGCAAAGACGGTGCGCAGGAGTAGGGAAACGGAACGCAACAGGAGAAATATTAACAATTACACAGGTTTCAAGAAAAAAATAAATTCATAAAAGTAAAAAAAACTCACAAGGAAATTGAAAAGATTTAGAATCCAGTTAAATTACCTTAACAAGCTAAATTTTAAAATTCGAACTAATCAACTCGACGTAATGAAATCGTGATTAAAACTAACTAAAAAAATCTCAACTAAGTTCAACAAAATTCAAATATAAAAAAAAACAATATAGATTCCAGCAGCGGCGCACGGATAACTCTGCTCCCTTCTTGGCCTCTCTCCTCCAATTAGTGTTCCTCCAGGCTATGCCCAAGTTTAATGATTGCGGTGCCAGGACAGGAGCGCTCAGATGCCCCTTTACTCCCTTGACGTCTAGTCTGGCACCGTCTGTATGCTTCCCCTTCCTCTATATGAAATACTACCCTGCTTTGTATATTTAGGACTGTGTTGGTGGCTGGTGTCGCAAGTTTCTTTAATTTTAATACTACCCCGCCTTGTTTTAGCGTTTGTGGCTCGTGATGGTGGCAACTTCAAATTTTTACGCAGCAATCTAAATGTGCAGAGGGAAGAATATTAGGGACTAGGGTCATGGCGGACGAGAAAGACACATTAGGGTGCATGTGGACTTACTATATTTATTGAATGCCATCTAGTTATGTCATTTTATTTATTTATTTGTCTTTTTTTCTTTTATTTAATTTTATTTATTTTTTTATTTTATTTTTAAGGTTATCTAGGTATTAGATTTAACTCAAATGTATGACTTTATGTATCTATGTATGCTAGTTTATTTTAATTAGTTTTATATTTTATTTTATTTTATAATTTTAGTTAATTTATTTTAATTTAATTTTACTTTTAACTTTCATTATTTATGAAATTTTTTTTTTGTTTTTTTTTACTTAATTTTATCTTTGTATATAATTTCATTTATTTGACTAAATTTTATTGATTGTAGGTATGTAATTTTATTCAAATTAATTTTCACTTTTAACATTTTTTTAAAATTTATTTTCACTATTAGTCCACATGCACCATGGACTGGGGTAAAGGGTTTCACTGGACTCACCTGGGGCTGTTGTCAAGCAGGGTATGGGATCCCGGTTCTTCCTTGGGATTCCGCTAAATTACCCGTTAGCACGGTTTTATGAAGAAAAATCGTGAACCTTTTTTTTCGCAAAAAATATATATATAATTAAAACTTGCTTAGGCACTCACTTAAGTCAACTTTTCTTTTGAGACATTCTCTGCAATCGTTTGGCGGTCGTACCCCATAAATCGAAAGCCTTTCTTTCTCACCACTTTCACTCAAGAACGAAAGACACCAATACATATAATCCTATTTTGGCGGGACATAAACTTTCACGAACTAACTTCACGCATACTAACAGATACATGTTCGAACATTTATCCAAGTGTTTGCTTTCTACTAGCTATGCTGGTATACGCACACAGATACATACGTAAATGTTTGAACATCCTTACCATCGCATTAACGCACAGGCTGCCGCTACACTTTATTACTAGCTAACATTACAAATTCATGGGAATGCAGGAAGAAGTAGATAAATGTCAAATTCAATGCAATACCTATGACTAATAGACAAAGTGTCTGAACTCAAATATAGAATTTAAACTTTTAGGGCCACCCTAATGCACTATTATTAATAGGAGCTAATTCTAAATCCTAAAGATACTAATTCAAATAAAATAAAATAAAATAAGAGGGCGAACAATTTTAGGGCACTTTAATCCGTGACCTACCGCAACCGCTCAAGTAAACATAAGATCAAATATGTACAACGCAAAAGTAGGTCAACAAAGCAAAAGAATTTATATGTTTATGAAAACAAAAGGTATGTATGTAAGTGCAAATGTGCGTTTGTGACGTTTTTCATGAATGTACATATGTTCGTTGCAATCTGTTTTTATTTTTCTGATTTGCTAATTCCTGTTCTACTTTTGCAAGAGCAGGAATCTGTGCTAACACATGTGCATACAACTAAACAGGTGTATTTTGATAAATTACAATGTTTCACTCAAAACAATCACAAAGTTACTCTTCTCATCCAACGGCGCCGCTGCAGTTGAGTCCGCGAGCTGTAAAGAGAGAAACACTCAAACATACATATGTACATATGACCACGCTCAAACACTGATTAAGATCGCTCACTTACGATCTTGGCTAATGAGCGTATAGATAGTAATAAATGTATAGTCGTGATGACAATATAAAAACAAAGTGGGTAAAAAAAACTCGTAAAAAAAATAAATATGCAAGAAATTGAACAATTTTATGTGGGTGCTTATAAGCAAATCCCTAATGCTCGTGCCGGAAGGATAAGGGTAAGTTTTCCGGAAGCGTCCTGGCAAATATATATAAGTGTGATTTGTACCAGCCCAAAAAAAAAGAAAGTTCAAAATTCCATAATTTCGAGTTAGCCGCGGTCTAATCGAGGTGGCATATACAAAAAAAAAAATCGCATGTGCGGAAGTGCGGCTATAGGCAGAGCACACCAATAAAGGTCGGTGTACTTAAAATATAGTACTTAGCCACAAAAGAAACGCAAAGAATCAAAAATAAAAGAATCCAAATAAATGTCAAAAGATAGGAAAATTGCAAAAGGAAAATTAATCTAAGAAATTTACAAAAAGAGCAGAGTGAAATAAAAAAAAATATTAAAAAAAAACAAAGTGAAGTATTATTTAGACCTTATCAAAAATTTGCTTAGCGCAATTTTCCCACTAACAAGCGCAGACCTAAAGACCATTCGATCCCCACCCTTAGCTTTTTTTCCTACCAAAAATCTACATAAAAAAAAGGAATATGCATATGAACAGATACATATATAAACGATATGCAAGAAAAATACAAAAGGTGCAAAATAAAAGACTGTTGAAGTTAAGTTTCGATCGTTTTCTGCTGCTGCCGTTGTAGTTTGATTTGGTTGTTGGAAATGACCTCCGCTAATACCGTCTTTAGACTTCCTTATATTGTAACTTCTTAGCTGGGTGATGGTAAAAAAATTAATTTGTCGGGCTGGTTGGTGAATGAAGATGTTGTTGTTGTCGTTGTGGTGATATATTGCTGATACAATATGTGGCCGCCAACAGTAAAAGTGTTATCGCTGCTACTGCTTATGTCGCAGGTGGTGATTGTAATGGTCAACAGTAAGAGGTATCGTACCTGTGGTTGGTGTTGCACCGCCGATGCCAAAATAAGAGAACGATGTGTGGTGGCTGGTGAAAGAAAATGGTGAGCTGTCAAAGAACATGTAGTGTTGTGGTATCCGTTTTGTGCCGCCTAAGAGACCAAATGAGTGATGTTGTTTCAGTTGTTGTTGTGGTGCAATATATTGCCGATGTCAAAATATGTGGCCGCTGGTGGAAATTGTAATTGCCAATAGAAAAAAAGGTAGTACTTGTAACTGGCGTTGCGCCGCCGATGAAGTGGAGATGGTATAGTTGGTGTTGAGCGGTATGTCGCCAATGTGATGTAGTTGTTGTTGGGCGTTATGCCGCCAAGAAAAAAATAAATACCGGTTGTGGTTGTTGCGGTATATTGCCAATAAAAAAGGTGCTGTATTGGTTGTTGTTGTGGTGTGCGCTACCAAATTAAAATTGTAGTGTAGTGCGTGGTTGTTGTTGCCG
Organism: Eurosta solidaginis; assembly: GCF_040869045.1. Lineage (NCBI taxonomy): Eukaryota > Metazoa > Arthropoda > Insecta > Diptera > Tephritidae > Eurosta > Eurosta solidaginis. The sequence continues at coordinate 79,999,147 of NC_090320.1, read as the reverse complement.
GGCGGTATTTCGCCAAGTATAATGTATTTGTTTTTGGGCGGTACGCCGCCAAGAACCGTGCCCAGTGGGTCTTCTCTACAGAAAAATCAATTGCGCGCTCTTGCAGAATTTGTTGGCAGAAAACTGCTTCCACCTCTTTGCACGTACCGCGGAAACTTTCGACACGCACAAATTTTCAAAAATGCGATTAAATTCGCGCACTGCAAACTTTGTGAACTTTTTTTTTTTTATTGTTTTTTTTTTCACTTTCGTTTAAAAGCGCGCTCTTCACTTTTGAATATCACCACTAGACTTGCACTGGAAACTGTTAAAACAAGACTTTGGCCCGTTGACTCAGTTTTCCCCTTCTTATAGCCACCGCCGTGGTAAGGAACGTTACCCAGAAACGGAAAATTCCTACCTATACAAGCTAAACCTTCTTTTCGGCTTTCCCGTATTTTCCATCTATACAATCATGCACTCATACATCCATACGCTTACCGCTCCACAAAACGAACACCTACACAGATAAATTTGGTTCGTTACATATCATTCGCCAAGGCTGCTAGGTTGTTAGCATCATGGTGAAATATTACTTATTATAATAACATGATGCCAAGCGCAACAACTTATTTCCTTTGCAACATTGTGTTCACTATAGGTACAATGTTGTCAATGTTAATGTTATTATGTTAATATTATTTTAATGGCAACATTGCGGCCACGGCACGGACCTGGACACAAAACACATAAACACATAGACGCATATACACTCTGCCACTCATTTAAGCCAGTATGGAGATAGGCTGCCGTTACAAGTATTAAATAAATTATTGATTTGAATCAAATTACAACTTAAGGTATTATCTATAAGGCTAATTTCATTAGAACGCGTGACATTGGTGGGTGTCAAAATTCCATTATATTGAAAATCTGACCAGACAATATCTGGTAGATTGAAGTCTCCAAGTATACAGAAGTTGGCATCAGTATGAGTTTCGCATAAATTAACGATGTTCTCCACATGACCATTATATAAGCAATCACCACTATTGGGCGGTATATACGAGCAACAAATGAACGTAGAGCCAGACGAACTGGAAACACAGACACACAGCTGATCGAGCAGCGTATCCTGATTATGTAGTTGAAACTTTAATGAATGCAGGCTTCTGTTAACTGCAATTGGGACACCACCACCTTTCTTTTGACCGGTGTTCGCGAAGTCTCTGTCTTTACGGAAAGTTAGGAATAACTTAGGGTGAAAGTACTCTTCTTCAAAGAAGTCTTCGTTGAGCCACGTTTCAACGATGACGTATACGTAGTCCAAACGAGACGTAGCTAAAAGAAAGTCTTTAGATTTGGTGCGCATGCCGCCAACATTTTGAAAGTAGACTCCCAGAGATGCACCCGAGACGAAGTTTGGGATGTCATAAGTGTTGCAATACATATCACTAGGTAACCCTATGACACTATTTGGTTTCCTCCGTTTTTTGGAAAAAATTGAAAAGGCTTTACAGTGACGTTAGAGGGCCACAAAGCAGCGTCGAAAATCTTATTATAATCAGCTGATAGCACGCGCACTTTAAAAGAAACCCTGACCAAGGAGTTGATGTCAGCATCCCGCCTCACCAACTTAAAACAAGCCAAAGCAGATGCATCGATTTTAATGTGTTCAGATATGTATTTGACAATTTTCTCCTCTGTAACTGAAGGCTTGAATGAAGATAAATGAATCCACTTGTATCGTACAAAGACACCTAACTCAGCATTATTGTTATTTCCACTAACTACTGATGAATACACGACTTTTTCTTTTGGTGCATTTATGCTAGGCTTCACTGTAATGTGGGCATTTGATGGCAGAGGTGATTTATTAAGAGCGCTGGCAGCAGCATTGGCGTATGATGTAGCGGAAGAAGAGGGCACGGTGCTAGTATTTGATACCTCACTGTTAGTGGCAGTCGTCGGATTGCTTGATTTTTTTATATTTCTCTCTGCTTGGAGTTGGCAATAGACGTTACCTTAGTTGCTGCTGAGCCGTAATAAAATCCTCAAATCCCTTGCTGGCAGTACTTGGGGAAGACAAAGAAACGCTCATTACCACATAAAAAGCAATTGGCCAGCCGTATGCGTGCTACGCGTCCCCTATATGGTTGCCAAGCCTAAAAACTACCCACTGGAAGAAGCTACAGGCCTGCCAAAATACTGCGCTCAGAACCGCCACGGGCTGTCTTCTTATGTCCCCAGAACACCATCTACATAATGAGGCGAGAATACTCCCCATCAGGGAGAGAAATGAGATGCTAACCAAACAGTTCCTGTTGAATACCCAGAAACCTGGGCATTCCAACAGACATCTGATTGATGAGCCAACACCGCCTAGGGACTTAAGGAGTCATCTCTGTAAGCATTTTATGGAAATACGGCACCTGAGAACTCAGCCGTATGAAGCCAAAAAACACAAGCAGGTCCTTGGTGAACTCCACAAACAGGCGTCGGACCTTTATGCCGGGTATTGCCCGGTTTTATATATGAGTGTTTATTTAATTAATGAAATAAGTTAATTGTTGCATTTTAAAGTTAATGCGTAATGAAAGATAAAAAAGTAATAAAGAAGAAGATAAAGAATGTTCTGGCAACACAGTTGCCAGATGTATATATAAATAATTTATTGTCGTGACGTTGCCATCTCGTTTCATACATAACATTTTTCCCTCCTCTGATCTCCGTGGAATTTGAGGTATCCTACTTGTTTCGGGTGTTGTATGCGGTGTCGATGTAGGATTTTGCTCTATTGTACTATTGGCCGAAGCAAAGCCTTCAAAATCTTCCGATCCCCACGATTCGTTTTGCCCCGTTTCAGTAACCACCGGTTGCGTTATTGCTTCAGTGCTATCTGCTTCAGCTGATGCCTCGGTTTCATTAGTGTTGTCTTCGGTTGACAGCCTCGCCTTGTAATAATCAACTTCTCGAGCTGTTTTATCAGGTCCAACCGGAGCTTTGCGTATTTGGTCCACATGCCGTTTTATACTTTTCCCATTGAAGAGTATTTCATAGTGCAGATCACCTAGACGTGCGTTTATGGTTCCCCTGAGCCACTTACAAATTCGGGGATTCCCAGACAAAAAGTAAACATTTTGATTTGGTTCAAACTCTCTAATAGTTTTCTTGGACTTTACGTATTGCTTCTCTTCTACCTTCTCTGAAATTTCCTCTGGTCGAATCAGATTCAACCTTGTGCGCAACTGCCGCCCCATAAATAGTAGTGCTGGTGATGACCCTGTGTTTGCATGCGGTGCGTTTTTGTATTGCCTCAACAATTCATTCAAATTTGTCTTTAATGAACTACTTGTAGTACCCATCGCTTTCAATGCTTTCTTGACTGTTTGTACGCTACGCTCTGCTTGTCCGTTAGTTGCTGGGTGATACGGCGCTGAATATTTGTGATATTTAACACCAACTGCTGTCAGAAAGTTGTTAAATTCTGCAGAAGTGAAATTTCTTCCATTATCAGAAACGACAGTTAGCGGCACGCCGTAACCCGCAAACACTTCGTCCAACAACGCAATTGTCGCCGTTGCTGTTATAGATTTAGTAACTCTCACTTCTAACCACTTACTGTATGCGTCCGAGATTACCAGTAACATCGCTCCCTCGAAATGTTCCGCATAGTCGATATGAATACGTTCCCATGGTCCCTTGGGAAATTCCCAATGATGATGCTTACTTTTTGCCGGTTTGTTTGCTTGTCTTGCACATGCATCACATTAGTTCGCAATATTCTCGATATCATTGTCTATGCCCGGCCAGTATATGAATGAGCGAACATCCCCTTTCATCTTAGCAATTCCTAAATGGCCCGTGTGTAAATTGTCAAGCAGTTTGTTTCGATATTTTGGTGGAATAACAACACGATGTTCGAACGTCAATCATCCGGAGGACAACTTATAATTGACTTCTGGGGATTTGTACCTTGCCCTTTTCAAGCAATGGCCAATTTCCAGTAGTTTAATTATTTTACCCATTCCTTCATCTTTTCTGGACTCTCTTGCTATGTGTTCCGAACTTAGTGGTAATTGGTTGATTTGGCAAATCATGAAGTGGTCGAACTCATCATATTCGTCTAGATTCGTCATGGCTGTCTGCTGCAAGTGCTTAATTTGTAATGATTGTGGGCGCGTGAAAGATAGTCGGCATTCGCGTTCGCCTTTGAGCTCTTGTACACTACCTCAAAATCAAATCTGCTTAAAAAGTCTGCGTAGTTGCCATTCTACTTATGCATAATACTGGAAGCGACTTGTCAGGTTGTAATATTTGTGACAATGGCTTATGATCGGTGATTAGTGTCCAATGACGCGCGTATAAATATTTGAAAAATTTCTGAACCGCCCACACAATTGCCAATGCCTCTTTTTCAATCTGTGGATAGCGTTGTTCTGTAGCATTCAATGTTCGACTTGCGTATGCAATTGGTCGTTCGGTCCCGTTCTCTAAACGGTGTGAAAGCACGGCTCCTAGTCCTGTTGGACTCGCGTCTGTTGCCAGTAGTACAGGTAGTGTTGGGTCGTATGGCATCAACACTTGAGGTGAAACCAACGTCTCTTTCAATAGGGCAAACCAGGGATGCACCTTAACGTTAAGCTAATCGTTTATCAAAAAATTTCCACTGTTTCCGTTGAAACACTTCGAAATATTATCGATAAAGAAATTATCAAGATAAATTGTATCTCGTTTTTAACCGAAAAGAAAAGCTTTCGTTAACGTTAAAAACGTTAACAAAAACGTGATACTCTATGTTTGAATTGTGCTGGCAATGCTATAGACATGGTAAAGCCGTAAGGTGCTAACAGCGAGCGAACATACACACACAAACTCCATGTAATTTGTTTGTGTAATTCGTTGGTGGTAATGTCAAAAATACTCTGAGAAATATTCGTACTGTCAAAATTCATGAGAAAAGTTGCAATCAGCTTGGCTAATGCTTTCACCTTTAACGACTCATCAATCAGCTTTGCCAGCATAGTTTGAAATTAATAATCAACATAAACGATTTGATTTCGTTTTGATATGGCAGAAAACGAAACAAAATCATTTCATTAATTTGACGTTATTAACGTTAATAAACGAAACGAAATGACTTTGTTTCGTTTTCTGCCATACCAATACGTGGTTTTTCCTAAAAACATCTGTAACTCTTCGAAAGTCGTTGGCTTGGGAGCGTTTAGTACCGCTTCAATGTGTTTTTTCGGATTTATGTACGCCCTGCTCGTCGATGCGGTGGCCAAGGAACTCCACCGATGGTGTCGCAAAGACACACTTTGACTTGTTCAAATGCAAACCATTTAATGCGATTTAGTGTCGTTTCCAAAACTATTAGTAGCTGCTCGAAGTTTTCAGCAAACACCAAGGTATCATCAAAAAAATTTAAAACATTTGGGACTCCCTGTAACACAGTCCTCATTTTTCTTTGCCAGATAGCTGGAATATTTGCTGCTCCATATACCGCACGAGTAGGCCGTATTAACCCATTCGTCAATGTATTTCATGTCAAAACATGGGCAAACTCATCGTCAATTGTTAAATGCGTATATGCATCTGTTATATCTAAGTGACAAAATATTGTAGCGTTTTTCATTTTATTAAACAAATCTTCTGCTTTTGGAATCGGGTGTTCGTCGATGATCATTTTTGGATTGACAGTGGGCTTATAATTACCGGTAATGCGAATACCCCCATTCTTTTTTGTTACTACGTGTGTTGTTGAGGCCCATTCTGAATGCTCCACTCTCTTGTAAAAACCTGACTGAATTTTACGATCTATTTCCTGGGCATACTCCTCTCTCAGCGCCATCGGTACATCGCGCGCTCGCGCGAAAACTGGTGTTGCTCCAGCTTTGAGCTTTACTTTTGCAGGTGGCCCACTCAACTTCCCAGGTGTCGTACTGAAGATGTCCTCAAAACGTGTAATGAGATGTTGCAGTCGCGTTTGTTGGTTTATTGATAGTCTTGGTGCTGTTGAATTTATAGTATTGATTCGGTTAGACGATCAAAATATTTCAGTGAAGTTTATTTCACGTGCGAATTGCGATATCCATTCTCGACGCAAAGTGTATCACAATCTCCTTGAACGACATACAAATTAAGTCATCGTGAAGTTTTCCCTATTGTCGCAGTTACTACGACCCGTCCAATGCAGTTCACCTTGTGGCCCGTATAGCTTGTAAATCGTCGATCTGTCTTTAACAACCTAAAATTTGGTTTAATCGAACGCAACGATTTACAATTCATTACTGCACATGGTGCAGCCGTATCTAATTCCATGTGAATTTGTTTCCCATCTATATATCTATATATCATTTTTCTCTCTACTGCATTGCATGCATTAATACTGTTTAGGTTTTGAACTGATTCACATTCATCCTCTGGAATCTGATCTAATTTGGTCTTGCACACTTTGGCGATGTGGCCCACTCTTCCACATGCAAAGCATTTGGAATTATTAAATTTGCAGTCTTTTCTAAGGTGCTCCCCCCACATCCGTAACAATTGGACCCTTTCTCTTTTTCCCTCTGCATCGGTTTTTCGCCACTCGGGTTTTTCGAATTTGTATTTCTTTTTGTTTTAACTGGCGCGTATCCCAGTTTATATGTTGGCTCGCTTATTTGTATCACCTCTGTGCACTTTAGGTCTATTGTGGCGTTTTGTGTTAATTCGATTGTATGCGCAATTTCGTATGCTTCAGCAAAATTTTTTGGTTTCTTTGCAATAACTTCAAAATAACTCGTGATTCTACGCCATACAACAATTGCTCTAGTAGCATTCTAACCAAGAATTCTCTATACTCACAGTGTACAGCCGCTTCTCTTAACCGAAGTGCGAACTTGCAAATCGGCTCTCCCTTTTACTTATTCCTACAGCCATCAAAATGGCGAATCAAGATATTTTTTATTTCGCTGTAGTTGAGCGAGTCTGGTGTTTTTGGGCTAACAAGAATTTTTAGCGCTGTATCAAGCTCTGCCCCATGTGTATACGTACGAACTTGTGCTGTTCCGCTTCTGGAACCTTGCTCAACTGTAATGCCCAATCTACACGTGTGAAATAATCCTGTACTGAGGATTTATCTTCTGATGTGTATTCCGTAATACTAAACGGTGGCGGTTTGGGTGACACCGAACCATTTACGTTTGTATTTGCCGCCGCATTCTGTGCAGCCTCCTCCACAGCTCCTCGGATTGCTCCTGCTAGCGCATCCAACACTGTTTTTAAATCCTCCGGTGTAAGGCTCATTTTTAAAATACACTTCTGACACCACTTTTATATATGAGTGTTTATTTAATTAATGACATAAGTTAATTGTTACATTTTAAAGTTAATGCGTCAAAGTATATCAATTGAAAGATAAAAAAGTAATAAAGAAGGAGATAAAGAATGTTCTGGCAACACAGTTGCCAGATGTATATATAAATAATTTATTGTCGTGGCGGTGCCATCTCGTTTCAAACATAACACCCGGTGAACCCAGTGCTCAGGGAACAGTACGCATACTCCCCAGGGAAACGCGAGTCACTCTGGCTCAACTTCGTTCTGGATACTGTAACAGGTTAAACTCTTACATATCCAGAATTAACCCTGACATACAAAATGTATGACCCGCTTGCATTGTGTCCCACATGACACCAACCATCTCTTTAATTGTATTGTGGAACCAACGCCTCTAACACCCCTTTCATTATGGTCCACCCCTGTCGAAACAGCAAGTTTCCTTTGACTCCCGTTAGAGGATATTGATGACAATTTGTGATCGGTCGCAGCTATTAGGTGGGGAGAAACATTGCAAAAACAACAACTTTATCTAGCCCCAGCCATGCTACAAATTTCAAGTAGAGCGGTCGTGGAATGGTAAAATAATATTCGATGAGTGCATAAGCCTGAATCATGTACCGCACTCTTGGAGAACTGCTCTTATACCCCAGCGGGTTAGGGGATTAGAATATACCCGAGGTAGGTATGCGTGTCGTAAGAGGCGACTAAAATACAATATTCAAGGGGCCGTGTAGCGCAACCCTTCAAGTTGCCAATGCAATATATAGCTCCTCCAAACCCAATTGTCAACCTCACCTATCCGCGGCGAGTCCTGTTTCACTAACAGACCAGGCTCTGGCGACCCCAAACTCCTCATGGAACTTGGGGGTGGGGAGGGAGGGAATGACCTGAAGGTTTAATGTGGCCACATAAATCGATCCCGAGATGGTCGGGCTAGCACCTTAATGGTGCTGTGGTACCGGATATGTATCCGGCAAAGGACCGTCACATCGATAACACTTCCCAAAGCCTTCGGAGAGCAACCTTATCGCTACAACAACAACAACAGAACTGCTCTTATAGCTTTCCTACCAAAGGAGTGGAAGATCGGTCATATGTATCCCAAAGACTACAGGCCCATAAGCTTAACATCATTTCTGCTCAAAACCAGTCATAACCAGATGGATCGGCTGCATGTTAAATTGCAGGGAGAATGGGGGTTGTATGCGGCCACGAAATCAGTGGACAGGCGTACGCCGCAGGGCGGGGTGTTATCATCTCTGCTGTGGACGATGGCCATCAACCAACTGCTCAGGCGGTTTGATGAGGGACCCGTCAGGGACGCCCCCCCCCACCCAAAAAAAAAATTTGCCCTTTCATGGATCGGGCTCTTCGGAATATACGTACCTGGGCATCGGATGTCGGGTTGACTGCCAACGCGGAGAAGACGGATATGGTCTTGTTTACTAAGAGGCACACGGTCCCAAATTGAACCAGGCGGAAATATCTGGGAATTATTCTATACAGTAAGTTGTCGTGGAAGCTAAACGTGGAGAAAAGAATGAAGAAGGCCTCTATGGAATTTTAAGCACTTCAAAGAATGCTGGAGTGTACGTCGGGCTTATCGCCTTCTCTCCTCATCCCATAATATGCAGTCCTTGTTTGGTGGACAGCCACACAAAAAACAACTTACCTCAAAATACTAATTAGTGTGTTAGAGTGTAAGCAATACCTGTAAAGAACCGGGATTTAAAGAAGCATACATCTATATTGGGACCCAGGGCATATAAAAAAAAAATGGGAATGAAAAATCTGATAAACTAAAAAGGGCGCATCCCTCGAAGTCGCTCCGTAGACGTCCAACTTAGATTTCGTGAGATTAAAAGTAGGCGAGAGTTGCACGTGATCGACCAAGCGGGAGATGCGTGGGTCCAGCGCGGGGCTGTAAAGTGTCGAATATCATGTGTAGGTCTTACAACCATATACTAACAAAGTTACTCCTATCATTGAAAAGAAGGACTGTAAAGTCATAACGGTTATTCTGACTGGAACTGCCTTCTGGCGTCACATGCCTTTAAATTAGGCTTGGTCAGTGACAGCAGATGTAGGAAGTGCGGTAATAAGGAGATAACGGTCAAGTACGTTTTGTGCTCGTGCTCTGCGCTGCCAAGGAAGGCTCCAGCTATTAAGAATGACACGGCTATCAGACCTAGAAGCAGCAAGCGGCATATGTCCATAAAGCTTCTAGTATTTGCCAAGAGGACGGAGTTATCCTGGTTTTTGATAGGGGTTTTTAGTTTGGTCGTTCAACAAACTTCTGTTAACACTATGGAATTATTCAATTTATGTGAGGTCCTCACGGAACGGTCAGTTCAACCTCAGGTTAGGTTAGGTCTTTGCCCTGGAAATTTTACGCTTGTAGATCCTCAATAGATCCCTTTACTCGTCCCGGCACGCTTCGTTTTCCGCGGTCTTTGCCAGTTTAAAAATTTCTTTTACCTGTCTCCTAAGAAGACTCAGTTCATTGTTCCACTATGGCGGCTTTGCTTTTCCTCTTAATCTGCTTAGAGGGCAAGCTCTTTTATACGAATTCATAAGCATTCTTGTTAGGAAATCATTGGACCCCTCCAGCTGCTCCACATGGCAACCGCTTTGGGTTGTTCCAGCTCTTTGTCTACATGTTTATGGAATTTCGTCCAGTTCGTTAACCTAGGGTTTCTAAAGGTTCCTCCCTTCTCTACCATCTTTAAGGGGATGCTGAAGCTGATATACGCATGGTCGGAGGAGGATGGTCTAGCAAGAACCATCCAATCATACCTTGATATATCGCGTTCAGAGTTCAATGTAATATCAAGAACATTGCTGGATGTTAGACCAACATAGGTAGGGACACTTTCCGTGTTGCCCAACTGCAAATTGGTTTGCAGAATGTAACAAGATAGAGGTTCGCCTCTTTTGATTGTATCTCCTCCTCTCCACGCATCGTTGTGCGTATTTTCATCTGCGCCTATGACCAACTGCACCTTATCCTGTACTATCATCTTGCACTCCACCGATGGAAACTCCGCAGTATGGGCCATGTAGCAGGATGCCAGGATAAATTCTTGCTTACTCTTCTGCTCGACAGCCACCACAGCGAGGTCCTCAGTGGTGTAATTAGGCAGCATATATGAACACAGTTTTTTCCCCACAATGACTGCAGCTCGCAAACTTCTTTCCGTTTTCGCGTAGTAAATGCCAAATCCGCGTTTCGGAAAGACACCATTATGCTGTGTCCCCCTCCAACACCTTCGTCGTGACGTTGTTGTTGTCGTAGCTCCCCGAAGGCTTTGGGGAGTGTTATCGATGTGATGGTCCTTTGCCGGATGCAGATCCGGCACGCTCCTGCAACATAGCACCATTAAAGTGCTAGCCCGACCATCCGGGAACGATTTATATGGCCACATTAAACCTACAGGCCGTACCTCCCTCCCCACCCCCAAGTTCCATGAGGAGCCTGGGGTGAAACAGGATTCGCCGCGGATAGGTGAAGTTGACAATTGGGTTTGGAGAAGCTATATATTGCGCTTGCAACCTGAAGGGTTGCGCTACACAGTCCCTTGAATCTGGTATTTTAGTCGCCTCTTACGACAGGCAATCCTACCGCGGGTATATTCTGACCCCCTAACCCGTGACGTCTTGCCCTTTTGGTTTATGGTAATTGTTATCCTCGGTACTTCATTTCCTGATTCGGATGTAAATTTTGTCTGTACCTCAGATTATGTTGCCAAGCTGCGTGTACAATATATCCGCCGCGGATTTGGAATATGTACAACTGACCCTCCTCTGTAGGCCAAGATACAGAAAGTACCTTCCAATCCTGTGACGGTATATTCGGAGTCTGACTCTGCAGAAGTAGCTGCGTATCCTCCGACTTCATCACGCATGGTACCCATACTTTAAATTTTGGCGTTCGCGCCTTGCCTTCGGAGGTTTGGAACCCCTTCCTCCGGTCACCGCAAGTTCGCGATGTTGCCGCACGCTATCATCTTGACACTATTATCAAAGGCTGGAAGGGCCTTATTTGGTTGTTCCCGCATCATCTTGAGCATTCAGCTAATAAGCTTCCTTTGTACAGATCTCTACCTTTCAGCAGTCACCTGTCCGAAAGGATTGTTATGATCAACCAGCGCCACAACCAGTGAATGTTTGCCATATCACTCATCTTCTCGGGAACAGCCGGAGTCTTAGTATTATCTCCCTCAACCAGCGCCACAACCAATAATGTTTGCCATATCACTCATCTTCTCGGGAACAGCCGGATTCTTAGTATTATCTCCATTTGGCACCTCCGAGAAAGCCGGAGTCTTAGCGTTATCTCCATTTGGCTTATCTCCTACTTCCGTGGTTGGCAATTCGAGGTAGTTCCTACCTTGATATTGGGGCCCATCTGTCCTGCAGCTTTAGGCCTACTTGTCTTGTCTATGCGGCTGCTCTGCCTCACAGCTCTGGGACTGGGATATATTGAAATAAACTAAGTTTTTTAAAGCGTCGCGCTTGCTTAATACAGTATAAAATAAATTAGTTTTATTTTTATAGAGCAGCATTGCTCTTAAAATTAGTCTAATTGTAACATTTCTTTAAGAAACTTAACTTTCTTCGTAAAATATTGTCAAATACGTAAGCAAGTATGAACGAGTCATCCGATGACAAGGGAGTTTGCCCTGTCTGCAAAACGTCGGAAGAAGAGGATATGGTACAATGCGATAGATGCGATAGGTGGTTCCATTTCGCCTGCGTTGGTGTATCTACTGGAATTGAATTTACTGACTCGGAATGCAGTGAGTGTGCTACAAACAAAACAATGATCAATACGCAAGATGATTCAAATAAGCAAACAAATGGAAATGCAGGTAATAGTGATGATTTAATTGCTTTGAGAAACGAAGTAAGGGAACTACAAAAGAAATTGCTCCAACTCCGAGAATGTCGAAAGTATAATAGCAACCAAGGTTACCACAGCGCCAACCACGAGCGTATCTGATACAGTCAGTATGCTGACCACGGGCGATCAAGGCAACGCAAACTCGAGGTACAAAGGCATGCGGGTGCAAAGTAATTTCATTGGCGCATAATCATAGTCAAAATAAAATAGATTTTAAATTTAGTTGCAATTTTTTGACATAATTTTCTATGAGCTATCTGTCAAAAAAGCTGAAACTAAATTTAAAACCTATGGCGCATAATCATAGTCAAAATAAAATAGGTTTTAAATTTAGTTGCAATTTTTTTACATAATTTTCTATGAGCTATCTGTCAAAAAAGCTGAAACTAAATTTAAAACCTATTTTATTTTGACTATGATTATTCGCCATTATGTTTCCGTGGTCAGCGTATTGACTTTGCCAACCACGAGCGTGTATGACACAGTCAATACGCTGACCACGGAAACATAAACGCGCAATACGATGCCATGCGAGCATCAAGCAATTTAATTTTGCCAACCACGAGCGTGTATGACACAGTCAATACGCTGACCACGGGCACACAGTACGATCCCATGAAAATATCAAGCAATTTCCTTTTCCAACCACGAGCCTATACGATACGCTGATTACGGGCACTCAAGGTAATACGTATGCGCAATATAAAGACATAAGAGCGCAAAGCAATTTGTTTTTGCCAAGCGCATATCATTGTGAATGATAACTAAGTGTGATATCTTCTGTACAGACGTCAAAATTCCAAAGTGATTGGATCACCTGATTTGTATTTGACTATCGCTGTCTCATTCTGTATCTCTTTCTATCACCCGCTGAAGATAGGCGCCGCCATATTGAACACCCTGTCAAAACGCTAAAAAGTAGCCATATTGAACATCCTGTCAGGCATTTGACAGATAAGATATCACACTTAGTTATCATTCACAATGGCGCTTGTAAGGTGACTACGGTCAGGAACAACGTTCCATTTCAGGGCGGTTTAACAACTGCAAATAGAGACATTCACCTAACACAGGGTAACACTAATGAGCCAATTCCACACACAATGGGGGCATGCAAGGTCGACTAAATATGGGTGCCTATATAGACACAAATTATAATCTAAATAATAACTTTTACAGGCAAGAGCAAGACGGTGGTGGTTGTGACGGTTTCCGCGGCAGTTCCACGAACAACGATCAAGGCGTAGCGGGGCGGCAACTAAATTACGGTTTGTTAACTAGGCAAATACAAGCAAGGCAGGCTTTACCAAAAGAATTGCCACAAATCAGGGGCAAGCCAGAGGAGTGGCCACTGTTTGTCAGCAGCTACGAAAATTCAACTCGAATATGCGGTTTCACCGACGATGAAAATTTACTTCGACTCCAGCGCGCTCTTAAAGGCAAAGCGCTTGACTATGTGCGGAGCCAACTTTTGATTCCAGCACTAGTGCCTGACGTTATTTCCACACTACGCACAATTTTTGGCACACCCGAGTACGTGATAAACACCTTGTTGGAAAATGTCCGTTCGTTGTCGGACGTAAATGCCAACAAACTGGAAACATTTATAACATTGTAATAATTGAAGTAAAGAACCTGGCAGCAGCAATCGCTGCTTCCGGACTTATGTCACATTTAAATAACCCCATGATTTTAAAAGATTTGATTCAAAAGCTCCTTGCGCAAATGCGTTAAGATTGGGCTATGCATTCAGGTTGTTATCAAAATATAAATTTATTAGATTTTAGCGAATGGTTATCTTTCCGAGCAAACGCAGCTGAACAGCGGCTGCAAGATTCGCGCAAATGCCCTGTATGTAATGAAAATCATTTTATCATAAATTGTAGTACGTTTAAAGCTATGTCGTATAATGAAAAGTGGGTTCTGGTGAATCGCAAGAAACTGTGTCGGTCGTGCCTCAAATCGCACGATCGCAAGTTTTGCAAAGACCAACGAGAATGCGACAAAAATAATTGTACAGAAAAACATCATGTTTTGTTACATACGCCAGAACTAGAAAGTAATAACCCTAAGCAAGACATGGTAGGGATACATGTACAACAAACATCAAATGTTTTGTATCGGATCTTGCCCATCACAATTCACTCTCAACATGCAACTGTTGACATCTACGCACTTTTGGATGATGGGTCAGGTCCTACGATAATTGAGCACGATATACTTAAGAGGTTGCAAATGAAGGGCGAACAAAATGAGCTTCGTTTACGTTGGACCGATGGCTCCGTTCGAGTCGAAGAAAATTCTACCCGTGTCAGTTCGCAAGTGTCAGGCCACACGAAAAATAAAAGGTATACATTGCGTGACGTGTGCACAGTTACAAAGCTCGACTTGCCTCCGCAAACTTTAATAATGCCGGAGTTAGCAAATAAATATAAGCATCTGAAAGGTCTACCAGTAGAATCGTACAAGAACGTAGTATCTCTAGTGATAATCGGCATAAACAATAAGCACGTGGCGATGTCCATGAAGTTCAGGGCGGGAAAGAGTGACGAGCCAGCTGCAACGAAAACACGTCTAGGATGGACAATTTATGGAGTCCTAAAACAAAGTAATGTAAAAGCACGCGATGATTTACAGCTACACATATGTGAATGCGGTGATGACATAGCGCTTCAAAAGCTCTTAATTGAAAATATGCGACATGAAAGTTCAGATGCGCAACTAGTAACATGCAAGGTAAAATACAATCTCGATAAAGATCAGCTTGCTAAATACATCCAACGTAGACCACTTTACGGCAAAGCTACTATGGCGATCAAATGATACATCATTACCAGATAATTATGAAATGGTAAAACGAAGACTTGAGTCTATCGAGAAGAAGCTCAATAGAGATTATTTACTCCAAGAAAATGTAACCGCGCACATATATAGTATGGAGGAAAAGCAACACATTCGAAAGCTTGATGAATGTGAAATTGACACGAATCATAACCGAAAGTGGTACCTACCTTTACGGTAAAAAATCCTAACAAGCCAAATAAGACAAGACTGGTCTGGGATGCTGCAGCGACATAGCAAAGGATACTCATTTAATGGGTGTTTAGAGAAAGGCCCTGATTTAATGCAACCGCTCACAAATGTTTTGTACAACTTTAGAATTGGTATTTGTGCCGATATCCGTGAGAAGTTTGACAGGATCAGCGTAGATGACAGTGATCAGCACTCAAAGGTTCTTTTGGTGCGATTGTGATGATTCAAAAAAACCGGATGTCTATGTTTTAAGGGTATTGTCGTTCGGAGCGAGTTGCTCACCATCGATACATAAGAAACACAAATGCTGAAGAGTTTAGAAAAGAGTTTCCAAGAGCAGCGAAGTCTATAATTGAGAGACATTACGTGGATGATATGTTAGACTGTGCTGATACTCCACAGGCAGCTATCCAACTAGCGAACGATGTGCGGGAAGTCCATAAACGCGGGAACTTTCACATCAGAGGGTGGATTTCCAACTGTGAGCAACTAGTTCAAACGTTACAGGATCCAGACACCCTTAATGATTTTTGCAAGGCAGGAAAGGTAATTGATTAAGTAATTGAGTCGGGAAAAGGTGCTCGGTTTGTGGTGGCAAACAAGCAACGACGTGTTTACATTTAACACGAAGTTTACCAAGGCCACCGATGCAATTCTACGAAACGAAAAACCACCAACTAAGAGGGAACTTCTCCGAGTGCTAATGTCGATGACCCGCAAGGATTTCTTTCGTTTTACACAGTTCGAATAAAAATTCTCTTACAAGATATATGGCGAAGCGGTATTGGCTGCGATGACATCATACACGAAGAATTTGCAACCTCATGGATACAATGGCTCTCAAATTTCAAATATGTTAGTGAGGTGCAAATTCCAAGATGCTATTTTGGTAAATTGAAAAAAGAGGATTGCAATGTCGAATTACACATATTTGTTAACGCAAGCGAGTCAGCAGCCGCTGCTGTAGCATATTTAAGGATTGCAAGCAATCATTATCAATACCACGAATGGAATTAACAGCAGCGATTTTGGGAACTCGCCTGGTCTGTGCCATTGTTAAGGGACATGACTTCGAAATTAATGATGTACATTTGTATACTGACTCAAAAACAGTACTAACATGGCTGCACTCTGATCCACTTAAATACAAACAATTTGCCATGTTCAGAGTGGCAGAAATACAAGAAAAAAGTGATATATCCAAATGGCATTTTGTACCCACTAAACAAAATGTAGAAGATGATGCTACCAAATGGAGAAATACTAAAGAATTTGCTCCAATCAGCGTTTGGTTCACAGGCCCTGAATTTTTACATCTACCGAGGGAAAGGTGGCCGATTTGCGAGAAGGCTGAGATAAAATGTAATCCAGACAAAGAGGAGGACAATCAATATATGCAATGTTCAATACAAGTGGGTGTGGAGTCAACCGTTGATGTTGCACGGGTTTCTAAGTGGGAGCGCCTTGATAGGCGCTTAGCCTATGTCATACGTTTCATCGAAAGTTGCAGAAAAAAAAAAACGAACGCAAGGTTACACGTCTCCCAACCAGTCAATCTAACCACTGACAAGCTCCTCTGGAGTCGTCACTTCCTCCACCGTTGTGCTCAAACCGACGCCTACCGAACCGAGAGTGGTTGTTTACAGAGAAACCCACGATGCGTGTTGCCCAAATCCAGCATCTTGAGAAAGTTATCACCTTTTATCGACGACGACCAAATTATTAGAATTCGCAGTCGCGTGGAAAACGCCCGACAAAAGATGTATCAAAGAACCCAATTATTCTACCAAAGGCGCACAAGATTACACAGCTCATAATTGATTGGTATCATTGAAAATATAATCACGTCCATCATGACATGGTCATCAACGAGATGTTCCCAGAATTTTACATTCCAAGTCTTCGACAAGCCCTTCGCTCAGTACGCCAAAACTGTGTTACATGTAAGTTGCGAAATACAAACCCAGCCCCACCGGAAATGGATCCACTGCCTAAAGGACGTCTGGTACCATTTACAAGACCATTCTCGTACGTCGGCATAGACTTCTTCGGCCCTTCCTTCGTGACTATGGGAAGACGAACTTGCGCTATACACATTGAGGTAGCACACTCAATCAGTATGAATTCCTGCGTAATGGCGATAAGAAACTTCATTTCTAGAAGAGGTCAACCCATAGAAATATTCAGCGATAATGGCACTAATATTGTTGCGGCTGAGAAGGAACTACGCAAAGCCTACAAAGACATAGATTTTAATGCTCTACAGGCAAAAATAAAAACCGCAGCGTGAAAGTGGACTTTTATTCCACCAGAAAGTCCTCATATGCGTGGCGCCTAGGAGCGAATGATACGCTCAGTAAAGAACGTACTATACAGAATCGTTACACCAGACACAAAACTAACGGATGAGAAACTTCATGACCTGCTTTTAGAAGTGGAAAACATCATCAACGGTCGGCCTCATACCTATTTGTCCCTGGAGACAGCTGACCAAGAAGCTCTTACTCCAAAGCACATTTTACTTGGAAGCTCATCTGGGAACAAGCCACCAGGTAAATTCGATACGACAGATGAGTATGTTAAAGGTTCCTGGCGACACTCACAATACCTGGCGGACATTTTGGAAATGACGGGTAGCCGAGGTACTACCAACACTTACCAGAAGGACCAAGTGGTTTGACCATACAAGGCCAATCGAAAGGGGTGACATCGTTATAATCATTGATCCCAGTCTTCCGCGTCACATTTGGTCAAAGGTATCGTAACTAACATCTACCCTGGGCAGGATGGGCAGGTGAGAAGTGCCACCGTCCGAACGTCGGCCGGCGAGTATCACTGGCCAGCAGCGAAGTTAGCTATATTGGACATCAAACAATATGCTACGGACACTGTTGCCTAGACGAAGGTATTTCCTCCCACTGGTCCTGATACCGGGGGAGAGAATGTGGCAACACTATCAAACTCGATAAGTCAATTGAAAATTCAACACTGTGGCGTGTATCAACTACCTTCACTAATTTTCATAATTCAAATCTTTTGTTACAACGGACAAGAAGTGTCATATATATTGAAATAAACTAAGTTTTTTAAAGCGTTTCGCTTGCTTAATACAGTATAAAATAAATTAGTTTTATTTGTATAGAGCAGCAGTGCTCTTAAAATTAGTCTATTTGTAACAGACGGCCTTTCCACAGTAAAGGTCGCTGCTGTGGCGTAAGGTTCTTTCCCCGTATTTAATGCTGTACGGCCAAGATGGGCGACTCAATATCTAATTATAAGCAATGCGTCGGACTCGGGGAGTGAGAGTAGTGGAGATTCAATGAACTCCGTGTTTGAAAAGCAGCATACAAATGAAAACGAAGAAGTAGTGTGGAGAAGGGTACGGAGCAGAGGAGGTGAGAGAGCTCTGTTGCAGTACCGTGCATCACTAAGAATTGTCCAACGCTTGGGAGCAGTGGTCGACCCAACAGAAGTAGAGATCGAGCGCTTGGAATGGGCTCCTGAGTCGGTAGAAGTAGGTCGAAGGCAGTTCCAGGGGTTTGTTGTGAGAAACCCTCGGAAACAAAATTAGTACGAGGAGGAAGAAGCGTCGAATGGCATAATGAATACGCAACGTTCGGCGGAAGGCGACAAGCCTGCTGGTAAAGTATTAATACTTTATTCAGTATTTGGTAAATAGCATCGAGTACGAAATACTCAAGCATTTTTTGGAAAAGTACCGATACTCAGTACTCGTATCGTTCTATCACTAGGTATCTTGTACTCAGTCCTTGTCATCCGGTTGTAATAATCCGGAGCAAGATAAATACTTTTATACTTAAATGCAACAACAACGATATGAGCTAGATGGATTCAGATAGATGTCCGGCTCAATTTGTGAGCTAGATAATTTGTTAAGTTTTTCATCTTGTTGTTACTGTTCTTGTGCTTGAGTCAATATGATGCAATCAAATAAATGTTTTCAAAAGGAATTCATATGCATGGGAAGCTGGTATATTTAAATTTGTTCACAATTGAAACTATTATACAGTTGAAAGATACTGGAATTGATTTTATTTTAATTTCCTTAGAACTGATTGGGGGTATATAAATAAAAACTAGTCCTTCTTGTTAAATTTCATACTCCGTTTTGTTTCCTTTGATCTAAAGCAACAAATATACATCGCACGTTCAATTGTCAACCAAAATTTAAATTTGATCGGTAAACGCAAAGATTTATTTTCTCAAAGAGTTAAGGGCGAATTAATGGTGACTTATAACCATAAAGCCATAACCAGATAAAACAACTGATCGAATCTACCTTATGGAAATCAATGTAATCGATTAATGGTGCCATACCATAACCCTAACTCGATTACATTGATTTCCATAAGGTAGGTGCGATCAGCTGTTTTATCTGGTTATGGCTTTATGGTTATAAGTCACCATTAATTCGCCCTTTAAGAGGGAGTCATTGGTGCCGTATGTCGTATCGCTGTAGTCGTATCCCTAACGTAATCAGCTGTTTATCGTTACGACGGTAAACCAAAAACCAATTGGTTGGCTACGATACGGTTACGACCTTAGCGGCACCAATAATCGATTGCATTGATTCCATAAGGTTGGTCGAATCAGCTTTTATAAAGTTACCGATACGGTTACCGATAAAGCACAATGCAGCTTTACGTCTATACCGATCGTGCACAAATAACACATACAAGATTGCGCATTGCGCATGTAAACAAAAGATCAGCTGTTTTTGATGAGCAATTTTTACGTCATTTTCCTTTAGCTCTTGTTTTTTTTCATTCGCTCAAGCAGTCAAGTGTGACGTAGTGGTGCAGAACGAAGCAATTTTGAACTCGTGAATGCGCAATCTTCTGTGTGTGATTTGTGCTGATCGTGTTTGCCCCATGAAACATCTCTCCAGAGAGTATTTTTGGGTATCATAAAATCTCGAAAAAATGCAAATTTTGATTTGCATTAATAAAACGTGTGACATATATGTACATACTTAACTTAATTGACAAAGGCCCCTGATATATTAATAGACACCCCAGTAAAAATTTGAATGTGTTAAACCAATAACCACCTTTAAAAAGCCATTTATACATGTCGGTTTTTGTGAGTCAAGCTAACGGTATGTATGTATATATGAGTTATGCCCCTTTTAAACAAGTTATTTGTTTATACATACTTCATATACCTAATTGCTTATAAAATTTATTTTATTTAGTTTGTATTAAATATTAACTATGATACATAACATTTCTCTCTAACAAAGTATTTTAAAACTATTTTGGCAAATTCTTAAATGTGAAATCTCCCGCAACGCTTTTGAGTATCGACATAAGTTGCTTTTTTTGCAAGCGAGCTTGAAAAAAACGCTTCAACTAGCTAAACAGTTTCATTATGGCAAAACCATACAGATGGTGGAAGTTTATCAGCTAATTGTTACTTTTTTTAGCTGCTATGTGTTTTAGCGCAGTATGTTTTTGACACTCAACCAGAGAATTACAAACAAAAAATACATGAAATGCGTGTGTTTGTTTGTATGTATGTCACCCTGCCGCCACGCTGTTATTTTGTTTATCTGCACATTCGTATGTTCATTTCATTCGCTCGTTCACAATAGTGCCCTATTTTTGAATATGCAACACTATACAACACTATCAATCAGGTCGATAATTACCTAAGCGGTAAGTGAAACCAAGTGAAACCGCTTAGCTAACTCAACTCTAGGTGTATTTTTTTCAAGCGAGCTTAAAGAAAACGCTTCAACAAGCTAAACAGTTTCATTATGCCAAAACCATACAGATGGTGGAGGTTTATCAGCTAATTGTTACTTTTTTCGCTGATATGACATTTCTACTTCTAGCGCAGTATGTTTTTGACACTCAACCAGAGAATTACAAAAACAAAATACATGAAATGCGTGTGTTTGTTTGTATGTATGTCACCCTGCCGCCACGCTGTTATTTTGTTATTTTTGTTTATCTACACATTCGTATGTTCATTTCATTCGCTCGTTCACAATAGTGCCCTATTTTTGAATATGCAACACTATCAATCAGGTCGACAATTACCTAAGCGGTTTCAACTGAAAGCGCTTATACTGTTTTCACACAGAAACTTAATGATCTCATTTCACCTGCTAATGAAATCGTAAATTTTTTGCTTTCACACAGAAGTAACTGCTCGATTAGTATGAAGGATGAGACAGACAATCATGGCGGAACGATACAAGGTGGAGCATGGTGACATACCTACAAACAAAAAAAATTCCATGTACTTGTAAATTCGATGGACAAATGTCAAAATCGTACTGCGCCGGTAGTTGATGTATCAAATGAAATAAAAAAGGTTATAATCAGCTGGTCGATGCGGCCACCTTGTATCGTTCCGCCATGCAGACAATGACATTTGCTTTGACAAATGACATTTTTAAGCACTGAACACACCAAAAACTAAGAAGCGAAAACGGAAGCGGAACGCTGCCAACAGAGTTGCATTGTGCTTTTGACTTCATTAGGCATTCGATTAGCTACTAATGAAATAATAATAGATTCGAATTTTGTAGGGAAGATTGAGCTCAATAAGCGTTGCCTTTATTATTCAATAAGCCGTCTGTGTGAAAATAGTATTAGCCAACTCAACTCGATTACTTTTTATTGTTGCTTTCCATGCAATTCGGTAAGCTAGCTAGTGTTTTAATTGTACTAGTTAGCAACGAAATACAGCTAATATAACTTTTTATTGTTGTTTTCCATGCAATTCGGTAAGCTAGCTAGTGTTTTAATTGTAATAGTTAGCAACGAAATACAGCTCTAAGTGGCTTTAAATCCCTCCTCTTAAATTATACATATCGGAGTTTCCATAGTTACAATCGCGAAACTTTTGTGTAAAACTTTCATTACTTAAAATAAAACTTTCAAAGTAATGATTAAATTATTAAATGAAGAAAAGATTTCAAGTAGTTATAGAGTAATATAAAATACAATTTAAAAATATACAACTTTGCATGTAAATTTAACAACGATCATTGTGAATCAAACGAAGTGTGATATCTTATCTGTCAACTGCCTGCAGGATGTTCAATATGGCAAATTTTTAGCGCTTTGACAGAGTGTTCAATATGGTGGCGCATAGGGCTGGCTATCTTCGGCGGGTGATAGAAAGAGAATGAGAAAGCGATAGTCAATTACAAATCTGATCCAATCACTTTGCAATTTTGACGTCTATGCAGTAGATATCACACATAAGTTACGTTCCATTGACACTTGAGCGAGATACGGATAGAAATTTAACATGCAAATGCAACAACAACGTTGTGATCCTGATATTTATCTGGTTCAATTTCTGATCCGTATAGCAGTTCTGTTCGTTTCGTTTTCTGTAGTAGATTTTTTGACAGCTAACCACTTTTGAGTTGGTAGCACTCATGGCTCAACTATATGGTTGGTTCATCTCTACAGCAACAACATACATTTGTTCACATTGCCAAAATCAGAGTGTTGCTGTTAGACGAATGGAATGGAATGAAAACATAAAACTTAGCAGCATTTGTATGTAGTAAGAAAATGTTGTAAATTCGTTGGTTTCATTTTAAGTTTGCCATCTCCTTCTGACAATCCCTACTACAGTGAAATGAAAAAAATAAAATCAGCTGGTGGGATGAGCCAACCATATAGTTGAGCCATTGTAGCACTGAACTTAATATGTGTACATTTGTGTATACATAAAAGAATTCGCCATATTTAAAAGCAAAAACACTGAAAGAGTAAACAACTTGAAGATGATGTAAGGAAAATAAATAGTTTTCTTACGTGCGAAACTATTTAAATGTTAATAATTCTATCAGTATCTTAAAATTTTGTGTACGTTTCTTCTTATTTTCAACAAAACAGATGTTTTATACTAGTGCTGCCAGTTATCATAAAGTTGATCCAGATCGTTCCAATGAGATTTGAGCCAGAGCCAGAGCTCGATAAACCAATGGAACGGCCCTATAGTTTGATTCACAATGACAACGATTTGAGCCAATTAAATCCAGATAGAAGTCTGGTTGTGAGCCAGATAATTTGTTCACTTCTTCTATTTTGCTTGGCAGCACTGCCCTTATTGACTCTAGTTTTTCAGAAATAGATAACGCTGCGTGGCCTTTAGCCATAGTTGCGTTCCAATGAATCGTGATCCTGATACGGTTAGAAAATTACCATGCAAATGCAGCAACAATGTGTCCCATATGGAAATCTGCCTATCACAACTCATGTGTACAAAAATATCACGATCAATCAAGTCTCCCAATGCTCCAGAACATTCACGTGAGAATTGAGCGGGATAGGTAGCAAGTAAACTGACTGGATGATAGCTATTATAAATTGTGTGAAACTCAAGGCTCCATTACTGATACTTAGCATAGACTTGACTTGGCTTTCGAACTGTCACTTACAGTTCTGTTAAATGAACATTGCATGTTACTGATTACTCAAAACTTAACTTGACTTAGAAGTCTGTTGAATTTTGATTTTCTATGTAAGTTCTAAGTGACGTTTACATTTTGAGATGCCATTTGTTTGTTTCCATTTCATTTTGACATTTTGTCATACAAATTGACATTTATTTAAAAATAAATTTCAACGCTGATTATGATGCCAGATTTTATGCGCCAAGTGGAGTATAATCGCGGCTAAGTTGCCAAGTTTACGCCAAGTCAAGTCAAGTCTATGCTAAGTATCACTAATGGGGGCTTTATTTCCATACCATACACTGTATAATTTTCGCACTAAACTCACTAAACCCATTTTACCATATCTGAATTTGGGATTGCAGCTATTGATACTGCAATCACTTCCTAATCCTTTTTGATTTGTTAAGGTCTAATTATACTTACAGCGCATTGCATGACAAAACAGTACATAGCATGTCAAGCATAGGCCTGATTATACTTTACGTAGCGTACATAGGCGATCGCTGACAAGGCAACCTCACACACAAATAAAGTTAGTATGTAAAAAATACACAAATACAAGCAACCAATATGTTTTACTCTGAGAGTAATGCTGATTCTTCCACTCTTTGCAATAACAATGTTAACAGCACGAAGAGTGAGAGAGTCGGGCGCATAGCGCATACATGGAAATCAAAATTCAACAGACTTCCATGCAATCAAGGCAAATCAATACCAGGTGGTGGCAAAGCGAATTCAACCAATTCGCCGTGGAGAAGAATGTCAAGTGAAAAGAAAATTTTCATTGATTTCGATTAACTGACATATTAGCCGTGTGTTTTTTTACACGCCTAGGTACACCTAAGAAATGACAAAGAAATCTCCCTGTCACTCACATTCATAATACTTACTTTTCTACCATAACCGGTTTCCGCTTTTTCGAACATTGTTCAGAACAGGAGGAAAGGGAGAAGTGAAAAAACTCACAAGGAATCAAGGCGAATCAATACTAGGTGGGGGCAAAGCGAATTCAACCAATTCGCTGTGCGGAAGAATGTCAAGTCAAAAGAAAATTTTCATTGATTTCGATTAACTGACATGTTTTAGTACACGGCGCTGTATGGAAAATTATCAAGAGCAAGCAATCAGCTGATTGGATAACACCACTTGTAATGAATTCGCCTTGCAAGGAATTTATATTTAGAATACGAGGAATGGGAGAAAAGAAAAAACTCGCAAGGAATTTTTGTTTAGAATTAGGCTGCATATGTTTTACCCTCATCTCTAAAATAATCCACATAATCCATACTTTAAATGACTAAAACTTTACGGCGACATATGTACAAATGTAGATATTTTGTGCAATTACATATTCCCCACATTGAAAAATCGAGTATACTGATTCCAACGTAATAAATACATACATATATACACATGCATAAACATCATTAGACACTATCTTCCGGGGTGAGTTCTTTTCAGTTGCTTCGCATTGGCAACATGCCGTAATGTTGTTGCTGCTGTGAGTTTTGAAGTTGCTGAGTTAAAAGTTGTTGTTGCTGTGATTGCTGTTGTTGTTGTTGTGGTGGATGCTGTTGTTGCGGCTGTCCATTTTGATTCGAATTTGTTTGGTATGACACTACGCCAGTTGTTAGCTGTGGCGATGACGCTACAATCGGTGCCGTTACTTTACGTTCAGATTGTGTGCGCATAGCCGGTGCACCTACTTGGGAATGACTTGATGGCATTGGAGGGGGTTGAGCATACATCAGTATTTGTTCGCCCCCATTTTGATTACGTGCTGGTGGTGTTACTGTTGATCCATGATACGATCCATATGAGCTGTCATCTGATTGGGCCGATTGACCACGATTACGATTCCCTGCCACACCATATGTAGATTCTGGTCGACGATCATATTTGTAATTACCATCGAGGGGGTTTGGATTGTGACGAGAGCCGTATACAGGTTGGAAGTCTTGGTGAACTTCCTGACTAGCGGGTTGAGATTGGTGATGTGTTTGTTGTTGTGAGCCTTGATACTGATGAAGTTGTTGGTGTTGTTGTTGGTGATGATGTGGCTGATGATTTTGGTGCTTCTGTTGTGACTGCTGTTGATGTTGTGGTTGTTGATGCTGTTGTTGTTGCTGTGATTGTCTTGCCGATCCCCTTATACCATATATACTCTCTGAACGTTGCTGCAACTGATTTTGAACATTCTGATTTTGTAAATGTGATGATTGAGCTTGTGATTGCGCTTGCGTCAAACGTATACCGTATAGGCTCTGAGCAGGTACCAGTGGACCTGGACGAGGTACAATATCACGATTAATTGCTGTGTTACTCTTTGCATAAACGGATTGCGATCGGTTAAGGTTTGTGCGAGTCAGTGTGGGCGAGCGACAGTAAAGTGAACGTGTTCCTCCATATAGTGGCTCTGGTTGATCCAACTTATTTAGAGGTGGTGCTGTATAGAGATTTTGGCAAAAGTTTAAGCCGTTAGGAATCGTGCCCGCAGTACTTGCCATTGCCGATTTCAGATGCGTTTGTCCACGTGGAAATGTTCCCTGTGGGTATTTGGCTGGTATATGTTGCTTTTCAACATCTAAATCATAGTTCAGATCATCCTCGGAATGAATGGAAGAAGCATCATTGTCAACGTTTGATTTATGTGTACGCACATTTCGGCGTGAACTGAATACGTACTCGTATAGTAAAGCAGAAGCAATGCCGCCAACAAGTGGACCGAACCAATAAACCCAATGATTATCCCATTTATTAAGAACGAAGGATGGGCCCAAGGAGCGAGCTGGGTTTAGATATGGCATCTGCAAAGAAAATGGTGACAATTATTACTTAGAATGCTTACATTGGAAATTTAGTTAAATATATGTAGGTTTAACAGTTAACTGTAATATATAGTGAAAGCCTATGGTGGACAATGTCCACTGGACATTTGACATCACTAAATCAATGAATCGATAACCATTTTTTAAAGATATGCGTAAATCTATGATCATCGACGATAACTTCGATAAGTCCTTATTTTAGCAAAATTTAGGTGCTTGATACTTTACTATCCCCTTATTAAAACCTTCAAGTAATTTTTCTTATAATATTCCAATTTTTGCGGAGAGCTTTCTTCAGTAAGATCTGCCTCTCCCC
Organism: Eurosta solidaginis; assembly: GCF_040869045.1. Taxonomy (NCBI): domain Eukaryota; kingdom Metazoa; phylum Arthropoda; class Insecta; order Diptera; family Tephritidae; genus Eurosta; species Eurosta solidaginis. The sequence goes on along the minus strand of NC_090320.1, from coordinate 79,972,313 downwards.
TCTGCAATGTTAGACTAGAAATCAAACAGAGAATAACTCTTTTCAATAACGCTCTATAAATCTCTCATCATACCTGTTCTAATGTATGGGTCGAGAGATAATGGGAAGGCTCAGTGAACTACAGAAAAGTCTCGTCGGCGATTAATGATCCTATCCGTGGTGCCAAGCGCTACGTTATGGGAATGGACGAAGATGCTCTGGAACAGATCATATTCTTATCGGCACCTATATTTGGAAGCAGACGAAGGGGAAGACTTTCACTAAGGAGACTTAATCTCCCTTGTTGTCAGTTTTGTTGAAACAAGGACTTAATATGCAACGCCAGAATCGCCTAGGCGGTTAAGTGCCAATTATTGATGGAACGAGACGAGTACTGAGTGAGTAGTATCGATACTTTTACAAGTAAAGTATCGATACTTTACTTCGACACTTTTCTCCGATACTTTACCAAGTGCCGATGGTCTGCATGTTTAAGCAAAGAGGATAAATATAATAAGAGCCGTCACTCGTTATTTTTTAGGCTTTTACTCGATGTAAACTACGAGGTAGTCGCTACTTTTTTTGGGCGAGATGTTTATAAATGTCTTCTATACATTTTCATTGGGTATTTGTGTTTATTTTTCCGACTGTATTTAATTAATTATTTAATTCTCTTTCCAAAAAACACGTTTGCATAAAGTGACAACACCGCATGGATAAATGGAAGGCAATTCAAAAATGTTCCTCATAAAACAAAAGTAGCGACTACCTCACAGTTTACATCGAGTAAATTCCTAAAAAAAAAACGAGTGACGACTCTTATTATATTTATCCTCTTTGGTTTAAGATCAACAAAGTATAGCCCAATTACACCATAACTTGAGCACAAATTGAGATCATCGGCGATGTGGTAAAAGCTCCACATTTGACTTAAACCGACTTTTTGATAATGGTGGAGTGGGAGACGATTTCTGCACAAAAGTATGTGTTTATTTTCCAGAGTCACTAACTTCAATAAAATTATGAAAACCTGCTAACTCCATAAAATTTCAATACATTTTAAGCTGTCATGCTATAGAGCTTTTTCGTTCTACTGTGGAATTTTGGTGGATGGAGTTAGCAGCTGTTACAGCATCGTCGACGATATATTGGCATTGAAAATGGTCGAAATCAGATTATCCCCACGCCTGCTTTCAAAAATGGGAAAAAGGAACAATGCTTTAACAAATACTGCTGAAGTGGCGGAACATGATGAGGGGCTAAAAAAAATTACGATGTACAATATAAATTTATTACAGTTTTGTAAAATTGGCGCAGCGCCGCCTACATTCGGCAGAAGAAAATTTAAAAGTTTTGCCACCGTTAATCAAAAGCCTTTGATATCACTTACCCCAAACCTGCGGTTTGCTAACTATTGGCATTGGCTTACAAAATTACGTAGCACCGCCGCACAGTGGCATTTTGCATGATTTAGACACGAAAAATTAATAACTCACTGAAAAATGAATATATTTCATTCCAACCAAGTGCATATGTTTGTATGCTTTACCCCCCTTCAGAGAGGATAGGCGATGGGGGTGGGGTTGGACCCCCTCCAAAAATTTGGAATTTACTCCAAACAAAAACTTTCTTATAGCCTAATCTTGTTCTTTTCTTCACAATTGAACATACCTATATTTAAATTTCTTATTTTCTTCAAACCATGAAGCAAACTTTCCAAGAAAATTAACTTTGGTGTAATTCACTTGAATCCATCTCATACAAAGTTTGATAAAACAAGTAAGGAAGGCTAAGTACATACTCAGTTGAGAGCTGTGGAGACAAAGTAAGGGAAAATCACCATATTGTAAAAAGAACCTAGGGTAACCCTGGAATGTGTTTGTATCACATCTGTATCAAATGGAAGGTATTAAAGAGAATTTTAAGAGGAAGTGGACCATAGTTCTATAGATGGACGCCATTTAGGGATATCGCCATAAAGGTGGACCAGGCCTGACTCTAGAATTTGTTTGTACGATATGGGTATCAAATGAAATGTGTTAATGATAATTTTAAAAGGGAGTGGGCCTAAGTTCTATAGGTGGACGCCTTTTCGAGATATCGCCATAAAGGTGGACCAGGGGTGACTCTAGAATTTATTTTGTACGATATGGGTATCAAATGAAAGATATTAATGAGTATTTTAAAAAGGCGTGGGCCTAAGTTCTATAGGTGGACGCCGTTTCGAGATACCGCCATAAAGGTGGACCAGGGGTGACTCTAAAATTTATTTTGTACGATATGGGTATCAAATGAAAGGTATTAATGAGTATTTTAAAAGGGCGTGGGCCTAAGTTCTATAGATGGACGCCGTTTCGAGATATCGCCATAAAGATGGATCAGGGGTGACTCTAGAATTTGTTTGTACGATATGAGTATCAAATGAAAGGTGTTAATGAGTATTTTAAGAGGGCGTGGGCCTTAGTTCTATATGTGGACGCCTTTTCGAGATATCGCCATAAAGGTGGACCAGGGGTGACTCTAGAATCTGTTTGTACTATATGGGTATCAAATGAAAGGTGTTAATGAGTATTTTGAAAGGGAGTGGGCCTTAGTTCTATAGGTGGACGCCTTTTCGGAATATCGCCATAAAGGTGGACCAGGGGTGACTCTAGAATTTATTTTGTACGATATGGGTATCAAACGAAAGGTGTTAATAAGTGTTTTAAAACGGAGTGGGCCTTAGTTCTATAGGTGGACGCCTTTTCGGAATATCGTTATAAAAGTGGGCCAGGGTTGACTTTAGAATGCGTTTGAACAATATGGGTATCAAACGAAAGGTGCTAATAAGTGTTTTAAAACGGAGTGGGCCTTAGTTCTATAGATGGACAACTTTTCGGAATATCGTTATAAAAGTGGACCAGGGGTGACTCTAGAATGCGTTTGTATAATATGGGTATCAAATGGAAGGTGTTAATGAGTATTTTAAGAGGGCGTGGGCCTTAGTTCTATATGTGGACGCCTTTTCGAGATATCGCCATAAAGGTGGACCAGGGGTGACTCTAGAATTTGTTTGTACTATATGGGTATCAAACGAAAGGTGTTAATAAGTGTTTTAAAACGGAGTGGGCCTTAGTTCTATAGGTGGACGCCTTTTCGGAATATCGTTATAAAAGTGGACCAGGGTTGACTCTAGAATGCGTTTGTACAATATGGGTATCAAACGAAAGGTGTTAATAAGTGTTTTAAAATGGAGTGGGCCTTAGTTCTATAGGTGGACGCCTTTTCGGAATATCGTTATAAAAGTGGACCAGGGGTGACTCTAGAATGCGTTTGTACAATATGGGTATCAAACGAAAGGTGTTAATAAGTGTTTTAAAATGGAGTGGGCCTTAGTTCTATAGGTGGACGCCTTTTCGGAATATCGTTATAAAAGTGGACCAGGGTTGACTTCAGAATGCGTTTGAAAAATATGGGTATCAAAAGAAAGGTGCTAATAAGTGTTTTAAAACGGAGTGGGCCTTAGTTCTATAGATGGACGACTTTTCGGAATATCGTTATAAAAGTGGACCAGGGTTGACTCTAGAATGCGTTTGTACAATATGGGTATCAAACGAAAGGTGTTAATAAGTGTTTTAAAATGGAGTGGGCCTTAGTTCTATAGGTGGACGCCTTTTCGGAATATCGTTATAAAAGTGGACCAGGGGTGACTCTAGAATGCGTTTGTATAATATGGGTATCAAAAGGAAGGTGTTAATGAGTATTTTAAAAGGGCGTGGGCCTTAGTTCTATAGGTGGACGGACGCCTTTTCGAGATATCGCCATAAAGGTGCACCAGGGGTGACTCTAGAATTTGTTTGTACGATATGGGTATCAAATGAAAGGTGTTAATGGGTATTTTAAAAAGGAGTGGGCCTTAGTTCTATATGTGGACGCCTTTTCGAGATATCGCCATAAATGTGGACCAGGCGTGACTCTAGAATTTGTTTGTACTATATGGGTATCAAATGAAAGGTGTTAATGAGTATTTTAAAATGGCGTGGGCCTTAGTTCTATAGGTGGATGCCTTTTCGAGATATCGCCATAAACGTGGACCAGGGGTGACTCTAGAATTTGTTTGTACGATATGGGTATCAAATGAAAGGTGTTAATGAGTATTTTAAAAGGGCGTGGGCCTTAGTTCTTAAGGTGGACGCCTTTTCGAAATATCGCCATAAAGGTGGACCAGGGGCGACTCTAGAATTTGTTTGTACGATATGGGTATCAAATGAAAGGTGTTAATGAGTATTTTAAAAAGGAGTGGGCCTTAGTTCTATATGTGGACGCCTTTTCGAGATATCGCCATAAACGTGGACCAGGGGTGACTCTAGAATATGTTTGTACGATATGGGTATCAAATTAAAGGTATTAATGAGGGTTTTAAAAGGGGGTGGCCCTTAGTTGTATATGTGAAGGCGTTTTCGAGATATCGACCAAAATGTGGACCAGGGTGATCCAGAACATCATCTGTCGCGTACCGCTAATTTATTTATATATGTAATACCACGAACCCTTCCAAGATTTTAAGGGCTTTTGATTTCGCCCTGCAAAACTTTTTCATTTTCTTCTACTTAATATGGGAGGTGTCACACCCATTTTACCAAGTTTTTTTCTAAAGTTATATTTTGCATCAATAGACCAATACAATTACCATGTTTCATCCCTTTTTTCCTATTTGGTATATAATTATGGCATTTTTTTCATTTTTCGTAATTTTCGATATCGAAAAAGTGGGCGTGGTCATAGTCGGATTTCGGCCATTTTTTACACCAATACAAAGTGAGTTCAGATAAGTACGTCAACTGAGTTTAGTAAAGATATATCGATTTTTGCTCAAGTTATCGTGTTATCGGCCGAGCGTAAGGACAGACGGTCGACTGTGTATAAAAACTGGGCGTGGCTTCAACCGATTTCGCCCTTTTTCACAGAAAACAGTTATCGTCCTAGAATCTACGCCTCTAACAAATTTCACAAGGATTGGTAAATTTTTGTTCGACTTATGGCATTAAAAGTATCCTAGACAAATTAAATGAAAAAGGGCGGAGCCACGCCCATTTTGAAATTTTCTTTTATTTTTGTATTTTGTTGCACCATATCATTACTGTAGTTGAATGTTGACTTAATTTACTTATATACTGTAAAGGTATTAACTTTTCTTTTAAAATTTGAATTTAAAAAAAAACGCCGTTCTCCGATTTTGCAAATTTTTATTAAGCAGGCATATAGTAATAAGTGTAACGTTCCTGCCAAATTTCATCATGATATCTTCAACGACTGCCAAACTACAGTTTGCAAAACTTCTAAATTACCTTCTTTTAAAAGTGGGTGGTGCTACGCCCATTGTCCACAATTTTACTAGTTTTCTATTCTGCGTCATAAGTTCAACTCACCTACCAATTTTCATCGCTTTATCCGTATTTGGTAAGGAATTATCACACTTTTTCGATTTTTCGAAATTTTCGATATCGAAAAAGTGGGCGTGGTTATTGTCCGATATCGTTTATTTTAAATAGCGATCTGAGATGAGTGCCCAGGAACCTACGTACCAAATTTCATCAAGATACCTCAAAATTTACTCAAGTTATCGTGTTAACGGACAGACGGACGGACGGACATGGCTCAATCGAATTTTTTTTCGATACTGATGATTTTGATATATTGAAGTCTATATCTATCTCGATTCCTTTATACCTGTACAACCAACCGTTATCCAATCAAAGTTAATATACTCTGTGAGCTCTGCTCAACTGAGTATAAAAATTCGAACTTTACTGCAGCATTCATCATACAATCCCTCGTCTCTATTTACTCCCTCCCTAAAACAGTACACACGTGGTCTAAAACGGCTTTATACTTTTGCTTTTGGCCACGTTCTGCAACCCATACCTCATACAACTCCCTCTTTGTGATCGTCATTATATCAAAAGGGGGACGGGGATGAAAAATCATTTGAGTTATATGCAATAATATTGAATTATTGTAGAAATTCAAAAATTATTGTAGTACAGCCAAAGAGGATAAATAACTTTTGGCAGGCTTTTCTTTTAACAGTTTTATATATTTTCAGCAAAAAAATAATACACATTAAAAAACTCACAATTTCGTAAAAAATACTCAACCAAAAAAATTGACTTGACAAGCTTATGTGGGTGGTCGGCAAGCATCGGTGCAATTTAGAAACGCAACATCAAACCCATGAAGAATTAAACAAGGGATACCACAGGATGGTATCCTATCCCCACTTTTGTTTAACTTCTTCATATAAAAGCTACCTTCGCCACCAGAAGGAGTTACTATCGTTTCCTACGCCGATGACTGCACAATAATGGCCACAGGCCCAGGCCCACAGATCGATGAGCTTTGCAACAAAATAAACGGCCATCTCCCTGATCTCTCCAGTTTTTTCACCTCGCGAAACCTGACGTTATCACCGACTAAATTATCGGCGACCTTATTTACAACGTGGATGTCCCAAATGTCGACCATTTTGAACATCCCCGTCAATGACATTACGCTACCGACTGTCTTACAACCCAAAACTGTGGGTGTGACGTTTGATCAGGATCTACATTTTGGTGAGCATGCAGCCGTAATTGTATCGAAAATCCAAAGCCGTAATAACATCCTCAAATCTCTTGATGGTAGTACTTCCGGAAAAGATAAAGAAACGCTCATTACCACTTACAAAGCAATTGCCCAGCCGATTGCATGCCAAGCGTCCCCGATATTATCGCCAAGCCTAAAGACTACTCACTGGAAGAAGCTACAGGCCTGCCAAAATACTGCCCTCAGAACCGCCACGGGTTGTCTTCTTATGTCCCCAGAACACCATCTACATAATGAGGCGAGAATACTCCCCATTAGGGAGAGAAATGAACTGCTAACCAAACAGTTCCTGTTGAATACCCAGACACCTGCGCATCCCAACAGACATCTGATTGACGAGCCAATACCGCCCAGGGGCTTAAGGAGTCATCTCCGTAAGCATTATGAGGAAATACGACACCTGAGAACACAGCCGTATGAAGCCAAAAAACACAAGTAGGTCCTCAGAGAACTCCACAAACAGGCGACGAACCTCTATGCCAGGAAGTACCCGGTGAATCCTGTACTCAAAGAACAATACCCTAAATTTGCAGAAGAGGAACGATCCCCAGGGAAACGCGAGTCACTCTAGCTGCACTTCGATCTGGATACTGTAACAGGTTAAACTCTTACCTATCCAGAATCAACCCCGACATAAAAAACATATGTCCTGCTTGTAACGTGTCCTCACATGACACCAAACATCTCTTCAACTGTATTGTGGAACCAACGACTCTAACACCCCTCTCATTATGGTTCTCCCCTGTTGAAACAACAAGTTTCCTTGGACTCCTGTTAGAGGATATTGATGACAATTTGTGATCGGTCGCACCTATTGGATGGGGCGGAGCACTGCTACAACAGCAACAACAACAACCCACCTTAAATTTTAGGAAAAAGTTAAATCAAAATATTTTAGAAAACTTTATTTAAACGGTGTCGCCTCGCGGCAGTACTAGTAACAAATAGAGGCAACACTGTCCTATATTGCACAAACACGATTCCACCCTGGTCCAGTTTGAAATATAGTTAATTACCTATTCGCATACCGAAAAGGAGCGGCTGATACTAGCTTAAATAATAATATTGTTACGAATATTAGCAACACTTAGGGGTACTGTCATCTCTAAGCGATGCTAAGCAGTGACTTGTATGCACATCAATAGATCAATCATTATGTCTACACATAAGTACGTACATGCAGCGGAGAAGAGACGCACAAACACATGCAGATATCTTATCTGAGATGCTCACAAAAGTATGCAATTATAATTGTGGAAGTGTCGCTCACAAATACACGTGCATATGAGAAGCTATACACGTGCATCTGTAGTTATAATTTTATAGCAGTAACTAAATTCTGGAAGCGCCTAGAAGATGCAACGAGGAAATCACAGAGTATAAAAGGCAGCAACAGTAGAGGCGCTTCAATCAGTTTTATTTAAGAAGCTATCTGGCGAGCAATAGTAGTGTTATTGTGAAGAACTTTAATAAAGGCCATTTTGCATTATTGAATAGTGGACTTATTTATTCAACAGTTTAGTGATTCGAACGTTAGCAGAAGATTGCAAAAAAGGGGAATTTCACCAAATTAGTTACAATTGGTGTCAGAAGAGGAATTGTTGAATAAATTCCGAAGATTGGGAATATAACTTGGACATGGCAAAGTTGAGTGGATTGACGATGCAGCAACTGAAGGAGGAGTTGGAAGTCCGTGGATTGGCTACTTTTGGCAATAAATCCCAGCTACAAAGGCGACTAAGTGTAGCTATGGTATTTGAAGGAATCAATGCTGAGGAGTATGTTTTTCATTTTGATAGGGACAAAAAAACAACAAAAATGGAAGAAAAAAACGAAACACCGCAGACAGTGACGAGCACAATATCTGCACAAACATCGACAATGGCATCTCAGCTGGAGTCACAGGAGGCACGCATTTCAGAAATGGCGTCGCAAATTTCATCTCAATCTCAGAAGACATATATGTCATCTCAACTGGAAGCACAAGAGGCACGTATATCTGGAATGTCGGCACAAATTTCGGAACAGGTATCATCGCAGCTCCTTGCGAAGCTGGAAGAGCAGGATGCAAAAATTTTACAACTCGAGGACAAAATTTATGCCGAGATAGCAGCGTTGAAAGGTCTTATGCAACAGTTACAACTAAATCGCCCAGCTGTTACAGTGAGCAATCCGAAGGTAAAAACTGCATCTTTTGACGGTTTTGTTCCTTTCCAGGTATTCAAGCTTCAGTCTGAGAAGACGTCAGCAGTGAACAACTGGAATGCTGAAGATAAAGTTGCTGCACTGTTCGTGGCATTGAAAGGGCCTGCAGCTGAAATCTTACAGACACGTCCAGAGTACGAACGGAACAACTATGAAACATTGATGAGCGCTCTAGAGAGACGTTACGGAAGCGAGCATAGGAAACAGATATATCAAATTGAGTTGCAAAATCGCTACTAAAAAGCGACTGAGACTTTGCAAGAGTTTGCGTCGGATGTCGAAAGACTGGCCCATCTAGCAAATGCGGACGCACCCGTGGAATACACCGAGAGGGTAAAAATCCAGAGCTTCATAAATGGCATACGAGATGTGGAAACGAAACGAGCTACATATGCGAATCCAAAACTAACATTTGTTGAAACGTTATCGCATTCACTGACTCAGGAAACAGCCTCACTTTTGAGTAAGCCAGCGTACAAAGCTCATCGCGTGGAAGTGGAAGGCCCAGACTGGGTAGACACAATTTTGGAAGCACTGAAGGGGTTACAACAGAAAAATGCCGGAGTTATGAAGTGTTCCAAGTGCGGTAACCCAATTCACATTGCACGTCATTGCAGCATCGGTCCTGGTAGTTCCCACTTGGGTGGCCGTAAACGCAAAGCGGGCGGAGATGAGCAACAGCGTGCCAGATGTAAAAGTCGAGAGCTAGCTCCAGCTGTTGGATGTCCTGTGATATCTGTCTCGCAAATTGGAAGAAAATCGATTAGTCTTAACGTCAGAGGAAATGTGGATGTCAAAGAACGTGTACTGACTGTCTATAGGGGAGTATCTCATTCCTTGATCCGATCCGATTTGGTCAACAGGAGAGTAAAGCCATTACCTGGAGAAAGATTGCGTACGATTACTGGAGAGTGTAACCAAGTCCAGGGAGAAGTGTTATGTGAAGTCTTAATTGGGGAGGTCATGGTTCTATACAAATTTGTTGTAGCGGAGATTATTGATGAAGCCATATTGGAAGTGGACTTCTTAGTTGACCATGACATCAGGATCGACATGCAGAGAAGGATTATGCGTTATAAGAACCAGGATATACCACTTAACTTCAGTTTGGCGAAAGGGCTCAGTAGTAATCGAGTACTGGTGGAGAAGACTCGACAAAGACCACGAAAGTTAAAGGCAAAGGTTGATGGATCGAATGGGCCAATAAAGCGAAATCAAAAGTACCTGCGAGAGAAACACTGGCATTGACAAAAACAAATGGACGCACGAAAACGAAGGAACGAATTTTCCAGAAAGAATGCAAGGGTGGTTTCAAGCCAGCGCGCACTACTGTTGTGAAACGGCAAGACGATACTGATGAGACAAAGTCAATCCGTCAAGATCAAGCTCTGCGAAGTAGTTCCTCATTGGCCAAAGAACAGAGTGTGAGGGAACGGCCCAGAGTAATGAGTAGTCAGATAAAACATTGGCATGACAAGAACTTTAATTCGGAAGGTTTCTTGGAGGGAGATTTGGTACTGCTATACAACCCTCACCGGCGGAAAGGTGTTCCATCCAAATATCGGTGGAGTTGGGAAGGCCCGTACAGAGTTGTGAAGAGGATCAGTGATATCATCTACCGCATACAAACAATTGGGAAACCACGAAATAGAAGGGTGGTTCATTTGGAAAGGCTAGCAGCGGTTAGATCGAGAGATTTGTCTGATCGGGACGATCAGACCTAGGTGGAGGGCAGTGTTACGAATATTAACAACACTAGTACCCCTTAGTCATCTCTAAGCGATGCTAAGCAGTGACTTGTATGCACATCTACACATATGTACGTACACGCAGCGGAGAAGAGACGCACAAACACATGCAGATATCTTATCTGAGATGCTCCCAAAAGTATGCAATTATAATTGTGGAAGTGTCGCTCATAAATACACGCGCATATGAGAAGCTATACACGTGCATCTGTAGTTATAATTTTATAGCAGTAACTAAGTAAATTCTGGAAGCGCCTAGAAGATGCAACGAGGAAATCACAGATTATAAAAGGCAGCAACAGTAGAGGCGCTACAATCAGTTTTAGTTAAGACGCTATCTGGCGAGCAATAGTAGTGTTATTGTGAAGAACTTTAATAAAGGCCATTTTGCATTATTGAATAGTGGAGTTATTTATTCAACAGTTTAGTGATTCGAACGTTAGCAGAAGATTGCAAATAAGGGGAATTGCACCAAATTCGTTACAATATTGTGACGAATATTAGTATCTCTAAGCCGATACTAAGGAGTATGTACGTAAACAAATCAATCATCATTTGCACACAAACATGCGTGGCAACGGAGAGATATTCACAGGTGCATGTAATCATCGGTCGCTCACATATACACACGCATATGGATACAAATTACAAATATACGTGTATATAGCTGCTAAACAAGCATCAGGTTCACGAAATTACTAGACCTTAGGAGAAATGGGTGAACGAGGAAACCGAAGAGTATAAAAGCAGCACAAGCTGAGGCATCACTAATCAATTTGATTTAAGCACGCTATTAGGTGCGAACTATAAGTGTTATTGTGAAGTACTTTCACAGTAGTCTAATAAAGACCATTTTGCATTATTGAATATTGGGGTTGTTTATTTGACAATTTAGCGATACGAACGTTAGTAGAAGGTTGCAAATAAGCAGAAATACCCTAAATTCGTTACAATATCTCCAAAGCGGATAACGGCGACAGAACGACAGAGATACGAAAATGTTCAGAACATATTTTTCATCACATATCAAAAGATAAAGGCCTTATCGATCAATTTCGAGACTGACGTATGTATATCCCGAAATCCTGCTCACGAAATCGGGTCGGGACTTCATATCCTAGTGCGTGCTATTAGTCAGCTTTCGAAATGATATTTGGTGTATTACGTTTGGCTGCACATATGCACATGTGTAGATAGATAGTAAGAGTAGGTATGTGTGTTGGTTTTTGATTTTTTGTTCCCGACGAGTTCACCTTTCAAAATTCCAAAACGGCAGGTGTTTTGAAGCGATGCGATCAACACGCATGAGCCCATGCAAACATATCTACATAAAAAAAAATTGGAAAATTACTTTATAATATGTACCTATAGGCTCCTCGGAATAGCACAGCTACCTTAACTTGGGAATGAAGATAATTGGTAAATCTTCAAAATCGTATTATATTCGTATTCCTTTTGTTCCCTAATTTCGTTGTTGTTAATTTAATTTCTTATGAGCCAAATAGTTTTTAAAACAACTAAGCTAAAATATTTGGAGGCAGATATGCTTAAACGCACACAAATACATGGATATATACACTGTCATATCCTGTAAAAAGGTTAGTAGAACGATATGACACCAAGGTTATAATAACTATAATTACAGGGGATAGTGAGCATGATACGTTTAGTTCTCAAGACATTGCTGATTAGATTGCAGCAATGTTGGTTTGTTTTAAAACAAAAAACGGTATGGCAACGTAGCAACAGTTACAACTGGCTTATAGAAATCTGCTAATTTAGGGGCGTTTCCACCCTCCCGTTCGGTGATCTGTTGAATAGAGTGCCAGTCTCCAGTTAATGGGAGATGGAATGAGGAAACTGCCCTTAGTTGTTTTTCTGTTGATGAACGCGTACTGTTGAAACTTTTCCTTACATTTAAACATGGCTACCTTCCTTCACACATCGACGATGAACTGAATATTCGGGTGCTCTCATCCAGATGACGTTTTCCCTTATTCTGACAAGATCGGCATGCATATTTTAGAGAATTGTTCATCATACAAAACTGTCTTTGAATTCTGCTCCGACGGAGTAGATTTTAGTATACTTATGCACTATATACACCGCTACCAGAATTTTTTAGATGAAAAGGTTAAAATGACTTTATATGCCAAACGGAATATAGAACAAATTTTTCAGAAAACTAATTTCATTCAGCCCCCTAAATTCAGCTTTCGCTAATGCTAAACTCCATCGCCAACAAAAATCTAAAACAGTATCAGTATATCGGGTTTTCCATCATTGTCGATTGGGGTATCGGGTTCGTCCACTGCCACGCTAGCTAGCAATGAGGACAAGTGTTCCTTCTACAACTTAAGCCCATTCTGTACGTTGGAATTCAAGGGGTTGATAAGCGCAATACAACGCTTTATAGCTTCAAAGCTTCCGCAACCCAGTTGTCGAACTCACCTACGCGGGGAATCCTGCTAGAAATATGAATGCATCATACACATATTTAGTAGGCGAGGCTCTGGCAACCCTAAACTCCTCATGGTACTATGCGATGGGGTGGGACTAGAAGGCTGGCCTAGAAGGTTTAATGAGGTCTATTAATAGGATCTGTATCCAGCAAAGGACCATCAACATCGATAACACTCCCCAAGACCTTAGGGGAGTATATTTATTGTTAATACAACAACAACAACAACAACTCTGTACGTCAGTTACCAGATCGCCATTATCGTTCCTGCAGGAATCTGCCCGGTCTTGAAATCTTCTGCCATTCGCCGGATTTTTCGGTAGAATTTTCGGGCATTATTCCTATCAGTCAGCATCTGAAGATATGTATATATCTACACATAAAGCAGTATACATATTGTGACGAATATTAGCAACACTAAGGGATACTAAGCAGTGACTCGTATGCACATCAACAAATCAATCATTATGTCTACCCATATGTCCATACGAGCAGCGGAGAGTAACGTACAAACACATGCATATATCTGAGATACTCCCAAAAGTATGCAATCATTTGTGCAAGTATCACTCACATATACACGCGCATGGGCTATGAGAGAAGCTATAAAATCGTGCATCTGTAGTTATAGCTGAGAAATTTATAGCTGATAACTAACTAGCAAATTCTAGAAATAGAAGCGCCTAGAAATATGTCAACGAAGAAACCAAACAGTATAAAAACCAGCCACAGTTGTGGTACGACAACCAGTTTGATTTAAGCAAGCTATCAGTTGCGAAGTATAAGTCAAGTAGTCTAATAAATACCATTTTTGCATTATTCAATATTGGAGTTATTTATTCAATGGTTTAGTAATTCGAACGTTAGCAGAAGATTTGGAATAAGCGGAATTTCACTTAAGGCTTGGTTTCCTCCAAAAGCGGTACCGCTATGTTACGACCGCTAAAGAGCGGCCGGTAGACTCACCGTTTCTAGCGGCAACGCTTTGTTGGAAACTACAAACTGTTACGGCAGACGAGTTGCAAAAGTTAATTTTACATTTTTGCATGTTTGTTTTAGTTTTTTTATAATTTTTCTTTTAATAAACTCAGAAGAAAAAAGTTTTAATTCAAAAATGTTGTTTATTTTATAAATAATTTGAAATATTTGACAAAATATTCACCGCTTTGACAATAGCGGTGGGAAAAAACGGTGATGACGGAGTTTCTACCGTCATGAACGCAGGGTTGTTTTATGCCCGGCCGCTATATTATGTTACGGTAAACTTCACCGTGTTCTTAGTTTCCACATAATTACTTTTACATTACAATATTTTTGACAACGTACTCTACCGCTGTGTATCGGCCGCTATATAGCGGCACCGCTTTCGAGGAAACCAAGCCTTAAATTCGTTACAATTTGTGTTAGAAGAGGAATTGTTGAACAAATTCCAAAGATTGCGAATACAACTTGGATATGGCAAAGTTGAGTGAATTGAGGATCCAGCAACTGAAGAAGGAGTTGGAGAGCCGTGGATTGAATACAACCGGCAATAAGATCAAACTTCAAGCACGGCTACGAGAGGTATTGGAGTTGGAAAGAATTAATGTGGACGAGTATGTCTTTTATCCTGATGTGGAAGAATCAACAACAAAAATTGAAGAGAAAAACGAAACATCGCAGACAGTTACCAGCACAGACTTGAACATGATATTAGCTGCAATATCTGCACAAACATCGACAGTAACATCAATGTCGTCGCAAATGTCATCTCAACTGTAAGAACAGAAGACATATATGGCATCACAATTGGAAATACAGGAGGCACGCATTTCAGAAATGTCGTCGCAAATAACATCCAAGATGGAAACACAACTAGAATCCCAGGAGAACCGTATAACATCCAAGATTGAAGCACAGAAACGCGTATTTCAGAAATGTCGACACAGATAACAGCCAAGATTGAAGCACAGGAAACACAAATTTCATCACAGCTGGAAAAACAAAGTACATATATGGCAACTCAACTGAAAGAACAAGAGACACGCATAACAGTACAACTAGAAGCACAAGAGGCGCGTATATCATCAAAACTCGAAGCGCGCATGGACGAAAAAATAATGCAGTTTGAAGAAAAATTCGAGACAGAGGTGGATGCTTTGGGAGGTCGTATACAGCAATTGCAACTTCATCGTCCGGCTGCTTCAGCGAGTAACACGAAGGTAAAAACTCCATCTTTTGACGGTTCTGTTCCTTTCCAGGTCTTTAAGCTACAGTTTGAGAAGACAGCACCAGTGAATAACTGGAATGTGGAAGATAAAATTGCATAGAAAACAGATATACCAAATTGAGTTGCAAAACCGTTACCAAAAAGCAAATGAGACATTGCAGGAGTTTGCTTCGGATGTTGAAAGGTTGGCTCATTTGGCAAATGCGGACGCACCCGTGGAATACACTGAAAGGGTAAAGATTCAGAGCTTTATAAATGGCATACGGGACGTCGAAACAAAGCGAGCTACATACGCAAATACAAAGCCAAGATTTGCAGAAACCGTATCACATGCATTGACTCACCAGCTTACAAAGCTCATCGTGTGGAAGTAGAAAGACCAGAGTGGGTAGACGCAATTTTGGAAGCTTTAAAGGGAACGCAACAGAAGAATAATGATGTAGTCAAATGCTTTAATTGTGGTAAGCCAGGGCACATTGCACGTCATTGCAGTACCAATCCTAATAGTTCCAACAATGTGGGTGGCCGTAAACGCAGGGCTGAAGGAGATGAGCAAATCTCCAAGTCCACCCAATCGTTAAACTAAAGCGAGCCGCAATTGAAGGCCCCATAATCTCTATCTCGCAAATTGAAAGAAGGTCAAACAATCTTACTGTCGGAGGGCAAGGAACGGTTACTGACTGTAGATACGGTTGCATCTCATTCCATCATTCCAGCGGATTTAGTCAACAGGAAAATAAGACCATTGCATGGAGCAAGATTGCCTACAGCCACTGGAGAAGACACCACGGTTCTAGGAGAAGTATCATGTGAAGTCGCAATTGGGAACGTCACGGTAGTACACAATTTTATAGTGGCAGAGATTGTTGATGAAAATCATAATTGGAGTGGACTTCTTAATCGACCAAGGCATCAAGATCGACATGTAAAGCAAGACGATGCGATATAAGAACATGGATGTGTCACTTAATTTCGGCTACGAGAGAGACTTCAGCAGTAAGCGAGTGCTGATGGAAGAGAGTCAGCAAATACCACCAAAATCAGAAGCAGTAATCTGGGCAAAGGTTGATGGAGATTGTGGGACAAACAGATTGTGAGTTGTCGAACCAGCAAACAAATCAACACTGAACGTACTTGAAGGAAAAAGCCTGGCTATAACAAAACAAGATGGACGTATCCCCGTAAGAGTACTCAATGAGTTCAAGTCACCACTCAAACTGACCAGAGGAGCTATTTTGGGAAGATGCCAAGTGGCTGAAGTAGTAATCAATTGTGAACAGCTCCAGGAAGATGTTTCAACTAGCAATATTGATCTTTCAAATGACATCATGGCATGGACGGAGGGGCTAGAGGAAGACTATCAGAGTAAGGCAAAAGAACTGCTTCTAAATTACGCAAATATATTTGACCAGGGTGGTTCCAAACAAGGCCGCACCTACGTTGTGAAACACCAAATTGACACTGGAGATGCGAGGCTGATCCTTCAAGCTCCACGTAGTGTTCCACTTGAGAAGCGGGAAGTTGTGAGTCAAATCATACAAGAAATGATCGACAGCGGCGTCATCGAACCATCAGCTAGTCCATGAAGCTCACCGGTAGTACTTGTAAAGAAGAAGGATGGAAAAATGAGGTTTTGCGTGGACTACCGGAAGTTGAATGACGTTACGAAAAAGGATAGCTACCCATTGCCAAGAATCGACGACACTCTGGACTCGCTATCTGGTACGAACTGGTTTTCCGCACTGGACTTGAAAAGCGGCTACTGGCAAGTGGAAGTGAAGGAGGAAGACAAAGAGAAAACAGCCTTCAGTGTCGGTGATGGTCTTTGGCAATTTACAGTGATGCCTTTTGGATGTTGTAATGCACCAGCTACTTTTGAGAGACTGAGGGACCAGGTACTGAAAGGACTACATTGGAAAACATGCTTGGTGTACCTGGATGACATCATCGTATTGTGCAAGAACTTTGAACTTGGAGGAAATTTTCCAGAGAATAGCTGGCACTGGTCTGAAACTAAGTCCCAAAAAGTGTTCGCTGTTTAAAAAGGAAGTAAATTATTTGGGACACAAGGTAACGAAAGAAGACATCTGTACAGCGAATGAAAAGATAGAGGCAGTAAAGGATTGGCCAAGACCACAGAACTTGCATGAATTAAGAAATTTCCTTGGGCTGTGCACATATTACCGCCGATTTGTACCAAACTTTTCCAGCGTAGCCCATAGCCTCCATGAGCTTACAAGAAAAAATAAAGCTTTTGAATGGAAGAAGGAGAAAGAAGTGGCTTTCCAAACATTAGAGGAGCGTTTGTGCACTGCCCCAATGTTGGCATATCCGATTCCAGGAGCAACATTTATTCTAGATACAGATGCGAGTGGATATGCCATAGGAGGCGTTTTGTCACAACTGGTTGATGGACAGGAGAAGGTAGTTGCATATTACAGCCGTTCTATTGGAAAACGTGAAAGGAACTACTGCGTTACACGGAGAGAGCTGTTGGCATTGGTAGAGTGCATTAAACATTTTCATAAATACCTCTACGGCCAGCGATTCCGCGTCAGGACAGATCACGCAGCGTTTAAATGGCTTCTGCAGTTCCGTAATCCAGAAGGACAATTGGCACGGTGTATTGAGCGGCTACAATGCTATGACTTTTCCACTGAGCATCGGAAAGGTAGTATCCATGGGAATGCCGATGCAATGTCACGAAGACCATGTAGTTTGGAATGCAAGCACTGTTCAAAGGCGGAGGCTAAAGAAGACATTATAGATGTCCGGCTAATGACTATAACGTGTGCGGATGAATGGGACATGGAAAAACTAAGGAAGTGTCAGCTAGAAGATACAGATTTGTCACATGTTATGCAAGGGCTCGAACGAAACGAAAGGCAAAATAGAGAGGAGATGTCAGCAGAGAGTCCCATTGCGAAGTCATATTGGGCACAGTCGAACAATTTAGAATTGATATCCGGTTGCTTGCATCAAGTATGGGAGAGTGAGGATGGTCAGTGCAAGAAGAAACTGATTGTTGTTCCCAGAAAGAGGATTCCTGACGTGCTCAGCGAGCTGCATAATGGTCCAAGCGGAGGTCATCTTGGAATCACGAAGACGCTCGAGAAGATTAAACAGAGATTCTGTTGGGTTGGTTGCCGTCAGTCGGTCACTGAGTGGATTGCGAACTGCGAGGTTTGCAGCAGAGGGAAGGGCCCAAAACCCGAAGTCATGGCCAGATGAAGCAATATAACTCAGGTGTGCCATTTGAAAGGAGCGCTATGGATGTCGCAGGTCCATTTCCTACTAGCAACTGCGGAAACAAATATGTACTGGTGGTTATGGATTATTTCAGCAAATGGCCAGAGGTATACCTACTCCCAAATCAAGAAGCGGAAACAGTAGCAGAAGTGTTTATAAACAATTGAGTTGCAAGGTATGTTGTACCAATGGAGTTACATTCTGACCAAGGCAGGAATTTTGAATCAGATGTGTTCCAAGAAATGTGTAAGAAATTGGGCATTCGAAAAACACGGACAACTGCATTGCATCCTCAGTCCGATGGCATGGTGGAACGTTTCAATAGAACATTGGAGGAGCATTTAAGGAAAGTAGTAGACAAGTACCATAAGGAGTGGGATACACACATATCATTATTCTTGATGGCTTACCGATCGGCAGTGCATGAGACAACGGGGCAAAACTCTCGCAAAGGTAATTTTTGGCAATGATCTTCAACTGCCAGCTGATTTGAAGTTTGGGATAGATGCCGATGCGGAGAGAAATGTCAAGAAATCCACTGGTGTCCTGGAAGAAGAACGGAGAGAGATACACGATGTGGTAAGACAACGAGCAAAGATTATGAGTGACAAGATGAAAGCCAGATACGATAAAGCAATTAATTCGGAAGGGTTTCAGGAACAAGAATTGGCGCTGTTATAAAACCCACAACAAAAAAAAGGTTTGTCCCCGAAATTTCAGTGTAATTGGGAAGGCCCATACAAAGTTGTAAAACGGATCAACGATGTAGTGTACCGCATACAAACCATTGGAAAACCATGAACCAAAATTAAAGTGGTTCATTTGGAAAGGCTAGCTGCGTTTAGATCGAGAAATTTGTCTGATCGGGACGATCAGACATAGGTAGGGGGCAGTGTGACGAATATTAGCAACACTAAAGGTTACTATCATCTCTAAGCCGATACTAAGCAGTGACTCGTATGCACATCAACAAATCAAACATTATGTCTACCCATATGTCCATAAGAGCAGCGGAGAGTAACGCACAAACACATGCATATATCTGAGATACTCCCAAAAGTATGCAATCATTTGTGCAAGTATTACTCACATATACACGCGCATGGGTTATGAGAGAAGCTATAAAATCGTGCATCTGTAGTTATAGCTGAGAAATTTATAGCTGATAACTAACTAGTAAATTCTAGAAATAGAAGCGCCTAGAAATATGTCAACGAGGAAACCAAACAGTATAAAAAGCAGCAACAGTTGAGACACGACAATCAGTTTGATTTAAGCAAGCTATCAGTTGCGAAGTATAAGTCAAGTAGTCTAATAAATACCATTTTTGCATTATTCAATATTGGAGTTATTTATTCAACAGTTTAGTGATTCGAACGTTAGCAGAAGATGTGGAATAAGCGGAATTTCACTAAATTCGTTACAATATATAAGAACACTCCAAAACTGAAATTCCTTCTAGCATCTTGTGTGACTAACAAAACTAATTTCCTGGAGATTTGAAACGTAAATGACACTGAGCAACACCAATGGGTCAATAAAAAATCATAGCAGACTAGGAAAAATAACGTCCAATTATACTTTCGATTAATCGATCTTCCCGAAAAGTATGACTTCATATGATTTAAATGAAGCAATTCGCAGAGTTTGAACCGCAAAGTAGGAGAGCCAAAAAACTCAATTCATGCGGCAAAACTTAAATTTGTTGCGGTTATGTTTGACTCAATTTAAGAAGGCCATTTTTATACAATTTTTGCTGTGCCACACGATTTTGTAAATTGTCTAAAATTAGTAGGGAAAATTTGTTTAGTACCAACAATGATTTTATGTTAAAAATAAGCTATGTATGAATTCTCTTATGGACATGCTTCATTCTAGAGTCTTACTACAAAGCGCCAATTGCACACAAATCCTCTTCATAGGAGTAAATTTGTATATTTAAATTTTGAATCATGGTTCAATTAATATAGTTTACCCATGTAGTCCTACGCCACCTCGTACTTTTTACCATTCAAACACCGAAGTGGTTCCTAAAATTTAAAAGTGTTACTTCTTTTAAGCCTCCTTTCAAAATAATAAAGAAAATTTTGAAATAGTATTGAAAATTTCACTTTCCAGAAAGAACTGTGGATTGCATATACTTATTTATTTTTGACAGTTTCTTATGCATTATTCGATAAGAAAAAATTAACTATTTTGGATAAAATTTATTTTAAATTACATAAATTTTAACAGTTGTGGTTAATTTTGCTTTGGGTTTCTTTTTTCATCTTAGGGTGTAGCTGCTGATTATATTAAGATAGGATAGGGAAGTTTTTATTTCTATTAAAGATATTGCCCTAAATATGGCGTGTCTGTTCCTAATTTATCCTTATACATAATGTTTGTACCTTACAATTATAGTTCGGCAATAAAAAGGGGCGCGATTTATATAACAGATATTGTCATATTAAGTTTTGTCCAACTTTACTGACTTTTTGAAAAACGGGATTAATTTTTCTTTCTCTGCTCCTTCTAAAAAAACAAAACAATGTGTGCGAAGATATATATTTAAAAAAAGTCGCATCCGAAACCTCTTGTTATTGAATCATGTTTTGAATATATTTATACTTACAGAAACAAAACTGCATGCACTATACGAAGATCCTACTGATACAGCCGAATTACTCACAAAACGTTTAAGGGGGTCTGTTGAAACGAAATAAGTTAGCACAACAATAAAGGTCAGACTAAATTCCACCCCAAATCTCTCCCAAGCTGCTAATGAGGCACTGTGAGATATTGCTGCTTGTAGATTGCCCTGATAGCCAGGTACGGTAACACTGAAACAGAAGACCAAAGTAAAATATTAAAATAAGTTAATCGTAAGGACTTACATACTTTAAACTTGTATCAAAATTCTACAACATTCAAACATGATTTTAGCAGTTTAGTACTGTGGGTAAGTCTTTTACAAGTAAATTAGAGAAAATCAGTAGGATCCCATGTATTTTATTTAAAAAATATCCGTTTAATGGCTTTGGTCTTGGGAACCTCTATACTTCCTTCAAGTGTCCTCTTAAGCTGTTTTCATATATCTACTCGTAGTTTCGCTTGCAAAACGAGTTACAGCCCCTTAAAGTATGCTTTTCGTTTCACCAAACGATGATAAAACGGTTTTGTGAAAACGACTTCAGAGCAGAGAAATTAAAACCATAAAGAATAATCAATAACAACGCGAGGGGGCGGCGCCAAACCGCCGAGAGGTAATTCCCCGCATTACCTAACATAAGATATAAAAAACGGTGTTTGAGTTAAATTAAATTAAATTATGATTATTATATTGCTCAAGTGGTGAGTTACCTCTCAGTAAAAGCAATTGACTCGTCCCGCATGCGTTATTTTCATGTACGTTACTTCATATTCAGAAAGGCGGTAATGTAGCATTTTTTTATAATACTGAAAAAATCAATGCTGCAGATAAGTCAAGAAGCAGCCAAGGCGAATCCATACTAGGTGGTGCAAAAGCGAATTCAACCAATTCGCCGTACAGAAGAATGTCAAGTCAAAAGAAAATTTTCATTGATTTCGATTAACTGACATGTTGCAGTACAAGGCGTTGTATGGAAAATTATCAAGAAGAAGCAATCAGCTGATGGGATAACACCACCTGTAATGAATTCGCCTTGGAAGCAGCATTTAAATTTATGAGGGCGATTATTGTCAAATGCGACTCCATTTTGTAATATTGATTACACCTGTCTGGTTTTATTGCGCCATGCACTTGTGTCAAAAGTCAAAAGTGAAAAAAAAAATTATAACTATTTATGAAGAAAAAAATAAAATTGCGTTTCGTGATTTGTCCCTTTATTTGAAGCCGTTCTTTTTCTAACAGTGTTGCTTTTTATGATCGCGTAAATTTACAAGTTCTAATTCTACTATAGATTTTAAGTTGCTGTATTCGAAAATCAGAAATTCGAAAAAAATAATGATTAATACACAGCTATGGAATCGTAAGATACTATCACGGATCGCAAACTATTTTCACTTAAGCGATAAAAAATTAGGCTATCGAACTAGTTAAAAAAAAAATAATATATTATGGATCTAGTGCGTACGCGTTGTCCCCAATTCACATATTTCATAAATCTGATTCACCATTTCGGAGCTATTATGATTTAAAAAACGGCTCTCGATCGTACATACATATCGCACACTAACTACAAAAAAGTCATAACTTAAAATTTTTCAAAATCGGTTTTTTTCCATAAACCAATTACCGTTATGCCAGTTTTGGTGTTGATTGCATCGCTTGCGCTGTATCAACTAATGAGTACTATTTTTAGTTGTCAATATGCTTAAGAGGACCGATACATAAGCACTTTTTCATTTAGATGAGTTTAACACATGCTTAAGCATTATGAGTAGATTGCATACATTTTTATGGAGAATTGTAGAATGAGCGACACTGGCGCCATCTGATATTGAAAAGTAGCCATCTCCCAAATTTTGTTCCAAGTAAATCATAAGAAGAAGAATTCTACATTTGCTTTGGAGGGTGTTAGCACACTTTGCAAGTGAAATTATTTTTCCCACTGGCTGGTAAATTTTCTAACATTTTTCGCAAATAAAAACTGCAATATAACAATCGATTACGACAAAATATGTTAGCAAGTATTTTTGTTGTATAAGGAGAATGTTTATAACAGTGCTTCGCGAAATTTTGTATGTGAATGGGCAAAGCGTAATAAACTTCAATTGCCAAGTCTGAAGTTCTTTCATATTTACGAACGCAACATCTTGGTTGATTGTGGCGATATTATTGGAATGCATAGCTTGTGTTAAACGCATCTATATGAAAAATGTCATTGTGTCACCGCCTTAAGAACAAGTGAACAGTTTTTCTACGCATAAAGCGTATTATTCTAAATTCTGACTATCTTGTTGCAAAAAAGTTTTAACTCTGTTGTGTATTAATTAAAATTGTGTCTTTTCATGCGTAAAGAGTGAGTAAATTTGCTTGTATCATTGTGAAATGTGCCTTTTTTGATGAAATAATTGTGAATGTACGAGTAGTAAGTTTTCTTAGAAATAGCCATAATTCAAAATTGCTATATATTTTGTACGTAAAGATATAATTACAACAAAATTTCGTCAATTCATTTCATGATGAAGGTCTCCTTCTTTGTAAAACTGGATTTCAGTACAACATTACAGACGTTTTCACATGAACCGTTTTTCTTCTCTTCTGAGCATTTACATTTTTCAAGTTGTGACTCTTTTGTAGTTAGTGTGCGATATGTTAGGATTCGGGCCCAGACATTTTCAACACAAATGTCGCTAAATAAAGTTCATGTTATTGATAGATATTCAATTCATTTTATACAGGGCGAATCCAACCAGGTGGTGGGAAAGCGAATTCAACCAATTCGCCGTGCAGAAGAATGTCAAGTCAAAAGAAAATTTTCATTGATTTCGATTAACTGACATGTTGCAGTACAAGGCGTTGTATGTAAAATTATCAAGAAGCAATCAGCTGTTCGGATAACACCATCTTACTGAATTGGCCTTGTGTAGTACAAGGCGTTGTATGAAAAATAATCAAGAAGAAGCAATCAGCTGTTGGGATAACAACACCTGGTACTGAATTCGCCTTGATATTGAAATTTATGCGGGCCTGAAAACGGTATTTGAAGATTTATGGTTATGTAATTTAATTTGTAAAGAAGGTAAAATTCGATCCTACAAATCGTACCACAGACCAATAGCTTAAACCAGTGTTATGATAATGCAATTAGTTGCAATACATGTTTATTTTTAGTTTTGTTAATGATAGAAATTAACAGTAAAAAGAAATAGTTTAAAAAGCTCAAAATGTTGCCACGATTCGAAACCCTGCCCCTTTGCTAACTAGCACAATATCGTAACCTCTAAGCTTTTCTTAATAAGAACCACCAGTTTGGTACCAGCAGCGAAAAAAAGCAAAAAAATACATGCGAATGTTTTCTATGAGTAGCATTAGTAAAAGGTATTTTGGAAATTAATAGAAGTTTGCTTAAATTAGGTTCTAGTTAGAGATCGCCACTAAACGTAAAGTGTGCTCTAATTCAGGACTATGATTATGCCCCTATGGTTTTACTTAAAGCAGAATGCGATTTCCTTTTTCATCACTTCATCAAAAAGTTTTTGTTTACTTTGATTTTCTCTGATTTTTAACATATTTTGATATACATACATACCATAGTTATGTATGTTTCCAATAAAAAAAAATATATTTACAGAATAAAAAAATAAATAAATGTAAGGCGCGATAACCTCCGAAGAGAATTAAGGCCGAGCTTCTCTTCAAATTTCCGTCGTGCTTCTCTTGATTTTCCCTACAAATTGGCCGGACGGGACCTACACGTTTTATGCCGACTCCGAACGGCATCTGAAGGCAGATGAGTTTTCACTGATAGCTTTTCATGGCAGAAATATACCCGGAGCGCTTGCCAAACACTGCCGAGGGGAGACCTCGCTTAGAAAAGTTTTCTTGTAATCGTAAACCCTTATTTCTAAAATTTTGATGTTGTTTTGCCCGGGGTGTGAAGCCAGGACATACGGTGTGGTAGGCGGAGCACACTACCATCACACCACGGTGGCCGCCATATTTACGGAATACCGTTCCTATATAGAGTCCCAGCAAACACAGTTTCCAACGTAAAATAAATATTGTGATTTTAGATTAGTTCTCTAATCGAAAACTAGTTAAGAATTCGATTAGAGAATGATTTGCGTAACACAAACAAAAAAGTTAAAGAGGGAAAGTGAACAAACTGTTGAACAAGAAAACGCAGAGCTAAATACTGAAGGAATAAGGAGCAGTAAAAATTTCGTTTAAGTTAGGTTTTGAACTATTATAAGTTTTCGAATTACATATATTCGTCATACGCTTATAACTCATTATAAGTATTTGATATAATTAAACAATAAAAATTACATTGATTTTAAATAATTGAATTTAATTGCGCTTCAACTTAAAATTTACATTAGAAATTGACGTTAGACCTCGATAATAATTATCATGGAGAACAAACCCGTTCTCTACAATGTTTTGTGGTACGAACTGTAAAAGGTAGTACGGATGGTCACCGTAACTATAAACTCTTCCATTAGTAAATACACCAATTTTTATAAACATATACTACATACACATGTACATACTTATAAAGCGTATAATTTGTTTTCGTTTTTGCCAGAAACTTAAAATCATATAATGCGGTTGTTACTCTGTCCAACGCTGTCCGTTGGCCCTGGCGACCTACGACAA
Source organism: Eurosta solidaginis (assembly GCF_040869045.1). Classification (NCBI taxonomy): domain Eukaryota; kingdom Metazoa; phylum Arthropoda; class Insecta; order Diptera; family Tephritidae; genus Eurosta; species Eurosta solidaginis. The sequence continues at coordinate 79,946,550 of NC_090320.1, read as the reverse complement.
TACAATAATACGTTTTATTTTTTCTCACGGTCAATCTTCTTCACAGCAAAGTCTTGAGAACATTTTGAATGGCTGTCCAGATTGTTAATAGCAAAATGCTGCGAAATGAATCTCATACTAACAGGCAAAGCACAAACTACCTACATATTAACAAACAAAATATTGGTGAAGATGGTGCCGATGCAAAAACGTGTGGAAGATTGATTCTTAGGTTTATTTTTTTATTTTTTTGTGCATTTTTGATTTTCGGCATGACTTTGTGAAGCAGCTGTGGATGTATTAAATTCTTGTTTGTTACTTTACCTTTCTGGTAAATATGTAGTCATCTTTTTAACCCATTAAGCCCGGCACGTTGCGTCTGCGCAACGTTTGCGGCTTCGCATATATTACACAGATTTTAAGAAAATTTAACGAAAAAACAACTAAAATTTAATAAAAGTGGACTTATCTAAAATGTGTTATACTTATATTCGAATTTAGTAAATATCTATACACATTTATTTTGGTTTGAATTCCAGCAATTTTTTGGGTGTTTTTTGTTAAATTAATAAAAAATACTTTCAATTTAAAAGTAAAAAAATCTCCTGGTTAGCAGTATTTTTTCTATACAAATTACCTGAAAATGATTTTTTTTTAAATTTATATTGCAACATATAGCATATATGCAATTAAATGTTTACGTTGCGCAAATGCAACGTTAGGACTTAACGCTATGCATTTTATCAACCGGCAGCACTCAGCCCTGTGATCAGCTGATATTGTTTATTTACATTTTCTGTTAAGAAAAAGTGTGACATTCTTTATTTACAAAATGTTTTCTAAAAGATTTTTATCTAAAAGGGATATAGAAGATATAGTCAATGAATCGGACGAAGAGGATTAGGTCGTGAATAATATAAAAAACGCCGATTCCGTTCAAATGGTATTGCTGCCGCCTGAGACTGTATATGCAGTTAGTGACACAGAGGATGTGGACGAAGATGTTCAACTGCTTGCAGATCAAGCCGAGGAAATTCCTGGGGAAGTTGCTGGTGCAGTGGAGATACTTTGTTTGTTTAATGGCGACAATGATAAAATTGAAGAAAATCAACTTGGAGAGTCCGCTACTATGCCAGAAAAACCTAAGTGGAGTAAGTCCTCCAAATATGAATTTTCTCAACAGCCCGTGGATTCTTCATCTGAAAATTATGGAACCTTTTTTGAGAAACTGGGTAAGTACACATATAATAAAACATGGTGGTGCAATTTGTAACCGTCTCAAGTTTAGAAACACTAAACCCTTACGAGCTTTTTCAATTATTTATTGATGATGAAGTGATTGAATTATTGGTGCAGAGTACAAATAACTACGCAAATATAGATTGTAGTGATACAACATTTTCCACAGATTATACAGAAATTCAAATGTTCATTGGAATTTTATATGTTACTGGATACAATACACTGCCATCCATAAGAAGCTACTGGTCAAATTGCCGTCTCTTGGAAGTCCAGTAATTAAGTCTGCAATGAGCTGCGATAGGTTTCAACGAGTAAAGAAATATTTCCATGTTTTTGACAATAGAGAGCTTGATGCAAACGACAGATTTTCCAAAGTGACGCCTCTGAATGCTCTACTTTCAAAAAAATTCTTACAGTTCGACATATTTGCTCACAATCTTTCGATAGATGAACAAATTATAGCATATTTCGGCAGGCATTCATGTAAAATGTTTTTGAAATCCAAACCAATTCGATTTGGATACAAATACTTTTGTCTATGTTCCGCAGAGGGATACCTGTTTGCTTGTATACCCTATTCCGGGGCTTCATTTATCAGAGATATAAACTTAGGTCCTGGCCAGTCTATTGTGTTACACCTTCTTGAAAATGTTGACACATGTAAGCGAAACCAACACCGAATTTTTTTTGACAACTTTTTCACATCTTACAAGCTTATGTCTCAATTAACTACAATGGGCTACTGTGCAGCAGGCACTTTGCGTGAAAATCGTGCTGGTGGTGCAGAACTTACAGATATTAAAAAATTTAAGAAAACTCTTCGCGGATCCAGCGACCATGCATTCGATAAAAATAATAAAATTATTTCGGTACGATGGAATGATAATTCTGTGGTGACTATTCTTTCCAATCATTTGGAGCAAAGCGCTACTAATAAAGTAAATCGATATGATAAAAAGGCGAAAAAAAACATGGCAATACCGATCCCACGTCCCATACATGAGTATAATATAAACATGGGTGGTGTGGACCTTTTTGACAACGCAATGAGCAATTACAGAATTCGCATCCGTGGAAAAAAATGGTATTGGCCACTCATAACAAACGCATTAGATTCAGCCATGGTGAATGCCTGGAAAATACACTGTCTGTTGAAAAACAGGAAAACGCTCCTGTTATGGGACAGCTAGATTTTCGAGTTTTTGTTGCCGAAACTTTGCTCGAAGCGGCTGTAAGGAAGCTTAAACGCAAACAAGCTGACAGCACTGCTCCAAAAAAACCTGGCTTGGTTCACCTACCTGATTTGACAGAAAAGCGTTTACGCTGTCGATCTTGCACAAGTCAAACCAAATATATATGCAATATATGTGAAATCGGGCTTCATCCAAAATGTTTTGACAAATATCAAAATTAAACATATTTTACTTACTTTCAACATTTTATTTACTGCTTTTGAATTTTTACACAAAGAAATAAATTTTTGTAAAAATAATAAATAAATGAACTAAAAATTAAAAATTTGTATATCATTAAGACCTAACGTTGCGTGTACGCAACGTGCTCCACCACCCCAATGGGTTGAGACAGCAATTTTTTTTTCGTTTTTTATTCTTAATTGGACCAATTTATATGGCCACAGAAAATTTGATTGAAATTGCTCCAGGCGTTCTATGCTCAGGACTTAATGGGTTAAGCTAAATTTGTTTGCCTTTTCGCAGTATATCAAGTGTAAAGTAATTATAGTGCAAGCCTGTCTTCATGGATTTCATCACAATCAATGCCTGGTGAACTCAAAAATATGTAAACGATAGCTTGAGCTTTTCAATGAAAAATCTCAGGGAATACCTTGATACTAGATGTATAGTATACATTGTATACATATGTATAGTGTTATATAAATATCTACGTAGATTGTTTATACATACGTATGTATGTATAAGTCTACAAGCTTTGATGATCAACTTCTTAATATAGGAAATGCTGTACAGGAAACTCATAAAAATTGTTGCACTTGCACTGTGCACATCTTTATTAATACAGTACATTAGATAACCATCTGATCTTCAAGGATGCCTTTCAATAGTTTCGCATGTTATATACATACTAGCCTTTACCCGCGGCCCCGTCCGCAAGGAGAAAATTAAATATATGGCCTATTCACGTTAGCCTGCTTATCAAGTTATCTGTTTCAAATTTTGCTTCTGGGTAATGCATTTTATATTTGTAATTCAGTAAAAAAAGAACTAAATGAGCTGATAACCTGATAGGATCCCCAAAAGATTCCGAAATTATCCATAAAAAGCCACGAAATGACCCCGACGCTATCGCGGACGGATCCCTAAATCCATCCAGAAATGCCCCCGAAGGGTCTTCAAAAGTTCCCGGATTAGACCCAAAAAACCCGATATGACAACGACACGATTCTAGAGTTATCCAGAGAACCACACAGAAATGATCCCTGCAGGGTACCAAAATGATCCCGTAATAGTCCCGAAAACTATCCAGAAAATATCCAGGAAGGGTTCCTAAATTATCCCGACATATTCCAGAAAAAGCTCCGAAATGACCCCGAGGGGATCCACGACGTATCGCGAAAACCATACAGAAATGATTCCAGAAGGGTCCCAACATGATTCCGAAATAGTCCGGAAATGACTCCGATGGGATCCCGCACGGATCCAGAAATAATGCCGGAAGGGTCCCAAAACTTTCCCGAAAAAGTAACAAAAAAATCTCGAAATTACTCCTACGGCATCCCGGACGGATCCAGAAATGGCCTCGGAAGGGTCCCCAAATTACCCTGATGGATCCGAAAAACAATCAAGAATTGATGCCGGAAGGGTCCCCAAATGATCCCGAAATAATACAGAAAAAGTTATGAAATAACCCTGATAGGTTCCCGTACAGATCCTGAAATCCATACAGAAGTGATGCCGAAAGGGTCCCCAAATGATCCCGTATTAGCCCTGAAAAAATTTCGAAATGACCCATACGGGCTCCCGGACGGATCCCGAAAACCATCCAAAAATGATCCCGAAATAGTCCCGAAGAAGTCCCGAAATGACCCTGACGGGATCTCGAACGGATCCCCAAATGACCCTGACGAGATCACGGACAGAAATCACGGACTGATCTTGGAAGGGTCCCAAAATGATCCTGAAATAGTCTCGGAAAATTCCAGAAATTACCCTAATGGGATCTCGGACGGATCCTGAAAACCATGCTTAAATGATCCCGACAAAGTCCCGAAATGAACATGACGGGATCACGTACGGATCCCGAAAACCATCCAGAAATGATGCCGGTAGGTACCCCAAATGATCCCGAAATAGTCCCGAAATGACCCCATCGGGATCCCGGACGGATCCCGAAAACCATTCAGAAATGATGCCGGTAGGTACCCCAAATGATCCCGAAATAGTCCCGAAATGACCCCATCGGGATCCCGGATTGATCCCTAAAACTATCCAGAAGTGATGCCGAAAGGGTCCCCAAATGATCTCGTATTAGTCACGAAAAAGTTCCGAAATGATCCCGACGGGATCCCGGACTTATACCCAAAAACATCTGGAAATGATGCCGGAAGGTACCCCAAATGATTCCGAAAAAGTCCTGAAATGACCCCGACGAGATCCCGGACGAATCCCGAAAACCTTCCAGAAATGATGCCGGAAGGGACCCCAAATGATCCCGAAAAAGTCCCGAAATAACCCCGATGGGATCCCGAAAACCAACCAGAAATGATGCCGGTAGGTACCCCAAATGATCCCGAAATAGTCCCGAAATTACCCCGTCGGGATCACGGACGGATCCCGAGAAAGTCCTGAAATGACCCCGACGGGATCCCGGACGAATACCGAAAACCATTCAGAAATGATGCCGGTGGGTACCCCAAAATGATACCGACATAGTCCCGAAATGATCCCCGAGGGATCCCGAAACCCATCCAGAAATGATGGCGAAAGGGTCCCCAAATGATCCCGTATTAGCCGCTAAATAGTCCGGAAATGACCCCGATGAGATCCCGCACGGACTCAGAAATGATCCCGGAAGGGTCCCATAACTATCCCGAAAAAGTAACAAAAAATCTCGTAATGACCCCTACGGCATCCCGGACGGATTCAGAAATGACCTCGGAAGGGTCCCCAAATGATCCCAAAATGGTGCCGAAACTACCCTGATGGATCCGGCAAACCATCAAGAATTGATGCCGGAAAGGTCCCGAAAAAGTCCCGAAATTACCCTGATGGGTTCCCGTACAGATCCGGAAATCTATCCAGAAGTGATGCCGGTAGGTACCCCAAATGGTCTCGAAACCCCGTCGGGATCACGGACGTATCCTGAAAAAGTCCTGAAGTGACCCCGACGGTATCCCAGACGAATTGCGAAAGCCATCCAGAAATGATGCCGGTGGATACCCCAAAATGATCCCGAAATACTCCCGAAATGAACCTGAAGGGATCCCCGAAGTATCCCCGAAACTATCCAGAAATGATGCCCTAAAGGTTCCCAAATAGTCCCGAAATGACCCCGTCGGGATCACGGACGGATCCCGAAAAAGTCTTGAAATGACCCCGACGCGATCCCAGACGAATACCGAAAACCATGCAGAAGTGATGCCGGAAGGGTCCCCAAAATGATCCCGAAATGACCCTGAAGGGATCCTGGACGGATCCCGAAAACCATGCAGAAGTGATGGCGAAAGGGTCCCCAAATGGTCCCTATTAGTCGCGAAAAAGTCTCGAAATGACCCCGACGGATCCCGAAAACCTTCTGGAAATTATGCCGGAAGGTACCCCAAATGATCCTGTAATAATCGAGAAAAAGTTCCGAAATGACCCCGACGGGATCCCGGACGGATCCCGAAAAACATCTAGAAATTATGCCGGATGGTACCCCAAATGATCCCGAAATAGTCCCGAAATGACCCTGAAGGGATCCCGGACGGATCGCGAAAACCATCCAGAAATGATGGCGAAAGGGACCCCAAATAGTCCCGTATTAGTCGCGAAAAAGTCTCGAAATGTCCCCGACGGGATGCCGGACGAATCCCGAAAACCATCCAGAAATGATGCCAAAAGGGACCCCAAATGATCCCAAAAAAGTCCCAAAATGACCCCAATTGGATCCCGAAACCCATCCAGAAATGATGCCGGAAGGGACCCCAAATAGTCCCGTATTAGTCGCGAAAAAGTCTCGAAATGTCCCCGACGGGATCCCGGACGAATCCCGAAAACCATCCAGAAATGATGCCAAAAGGGACCCCAAATAATCCCGAAAAAGTCTCGAAATGACCCCAATGGGATCCCGAACGGATCCCGAAACCCATCCAGAAATGATGCCGGAAGGGTCCCCAAATGATCGCGAAATAGTTCCGAAATTATCCCTGAATAGTCCCGAAAATGTCCCAAAATAACCCCGACGGGATCCCGGACGGATCCCGAAAACTATACAGAAATTATCCGGGAAGGGTCCCAAAATGATCCTGAAATAGTCCCGAATAAGTCCCGAAATAACCCCGGCGGGATCCCGGACGGATCCCGAAAACCATCCAGAAATGATCCCGGAAGGGTCTCGATATGACCCTAACGGGATTACAAATAAGGTGAAGCTAATTATAAAACTAGGATAATAAGGCAGCAGGCGCGTTGGAGCGAATGAAGAGTTACATAGAAACATACAGGTACAGGTAATAAAAGCATGCTAATAAATACAATTGAAGGAGGAAGGATGGCGGGAGGAGAAGGAGAGGACCACTGATCGTTTTTCCAAATTGTTTAGATCTCGATCTGTATGTGCCAGATACCAAAAATTATTGATTTAGGAGAAAATTTATATTGAATTATAACAATTTATTGATTTTACACCAGAGGGGGAGAAGAGGGGAGGAGGCGGAGGGTTTCACTGTTCGCTTTGTAAGCCCTCGACTTATTTGAACCATTGAGTCTGTAATATTGGTGAAGCCCAGTATACGTAAAGTTATAATGTGTAAAAATCATTAAAAAGTAATTGTTTGAAGAGGTCATGGGACCCCACACCCCTTTCCATGCTCGAAAAAAATTTCGCTAGTAGACTATTGTCTGTGTCCCAAATTTCATTAAAATCCGTATAGGCGATCTGGCGTGATTCAGTCACAAAGACGAAAAAATATAATAATTAAATTATAACTGTTCCTAGGAGCCGGGGACCTCCCCCCTTTTGAAAAATTTATAGCTAGTAGATCCTTCTAGACTATTGGCTATATGTGTGCAAAATTTCATCCAAATCCGTCTAGCCGTTCTTGCGTGATTGAGTCACAAAGACAAACGTCTGGACAAACATCCAAACTTTCCCATTTATAATATACATATAATATATTAGATGTCCTATATAGTGTCAAAACTTGTTAAAGAGGTTAGAGGTTAAGTCAGTAATATCGGTTCGAAGTTCAAAGTGCTGGCGTGTGGAGTAACTTACTCTGCCATAATCAGCTGGTTGGGAAACAGCATCAGAGTACAAAAAAAAAAAAAAAAGATGTTCAAAGTTCTCTAAATATGCACAAATACATTAAGGAAGTTTTTATCCCTAAAATGATTACCAGATCCACACATAAAATATTTATACAATTGAGTGTCCATCATATTTGCACATTGCTATTGTACGTGTAGAGATAAAAACGGATAAAAACCCAAACGGTAAATACTTGTTGCGCGATTCACTAACTTTTGCCGTTTCTGGAATCGAGATTTTTGCCGTAGTCAAATATTGGTTGCTTTATCGATTTATTGATTCACAAACTTGGTTTTAATAACACTTCTTAAGTATTTATTCAATTTGAGAAAAATGGTCTCTGTGGTAGCGAAATGTCAAAATTTACGAAAAAATCAAAGAGGAATTGAGAAAAAACAATTAATCATTTGTTCGCGCCACAAATTTTCTGTAGGATTTAGCAAGGTTAAGAATTTTTTAGATTATTTGAAAATTTCCTACCCTTTTTATATTTTTTCCAGAACGGCATACACACAGCAAGGTTCACCATTCTTACATTATTGTAAGTTGCGTTCCGCGACAAACTATACGCCAAAAACTCAAATGCCGTTTTCTCAACAACAAAAAAAAATTATAAATTAAACTTCAAAATAATAATAATTTGAGTATTTAAAATAAGTCAGTAAATAAATTTGACCAACTTCGTCGACAGCTTATCCTCATCAACAAAGACAACGATAAATTTTCAATTGTCAAAATGGACAACGTTAATAGCTGTGTTTATTTTGTCGAGTTTTGAGGTTGACAAAAGTTAGAGAATAACAGAATTGTTAAACTTATTGTTAAGCTGAGTTACCATTGTCAAATGTTGTTAAAAAAGTTGGTGAATAGTGTAATTTCATGTAATTTGGTAACAATTGGTAAATATTCAAATGTTTACCCAAAGTACCGACCTTAATTATCTGCCTTATTCATAAAAAATAGTTTATAGAGTTGTTATAATTGAAAATTTTTATGAAAATGAAAATGGATTTACAAACAGTTCGAGAGAAAAGTTCCTAGAAAGATTACCGGACCTTTACGAGTTGGCGACGGCGAGTACCGAAAAAGATTGATCAATGAGTTGTACGAGCTTTACACAGACATCAACACAGGCCAGCGAATTAAAACGCATCAGCCACGCTGGCTAGGCCAAGTTATGCAAATGAAGGATGATGCTCCAGTTAATTCAGCGAAAAAGCGACTGACACGCCTATTGGGCGGTCATAACCGTTTAAGCGCTTCAGCGCCAATTAAGTAAGTTCTACATACAAAACTTGTTGTTTGCAACCCCTTTCTATACTCAGAAAAAAAAAAAAAATGTAATTGCGAGTGGTGGTCGGATTAGATTATTTGTCGATTCCATCTTTTCCATTTAATTTTGTTACTATACAAAAATAATTGCCAAATTTTTGGACCGCTATTAACAGTTGTGTTTTACTAAACAGATTTTTATATTTTTCTAACTTTTCGATGAATATAACATATTTTTAACACGCTTTTATTAGCTTGGCCTGTATGTAACGGAATCTTTCAGCTTAATTTTCACCGGTTTCTATAAGTCTGGTTAATTTGAAACTTTGCATACGTATCAAGGACCGATGACAATGCATTAATGTGATGGTGCGGTGACATAAGGTCAATTCGCCGTATTACCACTTTGAATGGCCATTGGTTTGATTGAAACTTTGCACACGTATGAAGCCTCGATGAAAATGCATTAATGTGAGGGTGCGGTGACATAAGGTCAACGGCCATAAGGTCAATTGGCCTTATTACCACTTTGAATGGCCATAAGTTTGATTGAAACTTTGCACACGTATCAAGGCTCGATGACAATGCACTAATGTGATGGTGTGGTGACATAAGGTCAACGGCCATAAGGTCAATTGGCCTTATTACCACTTTGAATGGCCATAAGTTTTATTGAAACTTTGGACACGTATCAAGGCTCGATGACAATGCATTAATGTGATGGTGCGGTGACATAAGGTCAACGGCCATAAGGCCAATTGGCCTTATTACCACTTTGAATGGCCATAAGTTTGAATGAAACTTTGCACACGTATCAAGACTCGATGACAATGCATTAATGTGATGGTGTGGTGACATAAGGTCAACGGCCATAAGGTCAATTGGCCTTATTACCACTTTGAATGGCCATAAGTTTGATTGAAACTTGCACACAATGCGAAAAACGCATTCCTTTATTAATGATAGAAGTGGATGCATGGCAAATCTACGAAAGAGCATACTGGAGCCCTTTTTAAAACGCTTTTATTAGCTTGGCCTGTATCTATCTATGTATCTAAGTATCCATGTATGTATGTAACGGAATCTGGAGTGGAGCCGACAGCGCGGTAATGCAGAGCTCCGAACTCCGTTGCAACTTTTGTAGGATTTTAAGATAGGTACTTTTAGCTAGTGCAGGCCAACAGGCCAAGGCACCATAAAGAAGAATCGGGCGAAGAATGGCTGTGTAAATCCAGTAGGTCACCTTAGGGGAGAATCCCCAGGAGGTGCCAATTGCCCTCTTGCAGGTGAACAGCTCTGCTGCTGCCTTCTTGGATCGCTCAACTATATGGTCACTCCATAATAGCTTCCTATCCAGAATGACTCCCAAATAATTGACTTGATCGCTAAACGCTAAAAACGTACCCCTAATTCTTGGCGGTGTAAGATTTGGTACTTTGTAACTCCTCGTGAAGAGGACAAGCTCGGTTTTATCCGGGTTGACTTCCAAACCTGTGGCGGTTGTAATCCTGGAGCAGCTCCAGGATGTCAGCTGGGTCCGTTGGCGCCACTGGAACCCAGGCTCTAGCCTTTGCTCGTGAAGGATATCACGCGCCTCCACTACCTTGAGGCGCGCGCCCGGATATACCACCCCTATCAGCGTAACGGCGGCCCTATAGAGGTTTCCCGACCTGGCGTCGTCACAGGCAATTCGCTCTGATCTGCCGACCCTTGGCAATTTCGGCGAAAGACCGTTTCCAGCCTCCCTGCGTCTTGGCCCTTTTCGGTGCCGTGGGGTTGGATTCATCCATAGACCGCTGGCGTTTCGAGGTTTCACCACTCTCGACTAAAACTTTTAAAATTACTTGAACTAAAAAATTAAAAATAAATAATAGTTTAAAAAAACTAAAAAACACAGAGTTTATATAACAGTAGTAGAAAGTCAAACAATCATTTATAGTTAATCACCTCAAAATAAAATTATAATAAAATTTAAGTTATTAACAGAATAATTTAATTCACAGTAAAAGGCGTGGGGTGCCTGATATTGAATGTTACAATCATTCTATTGGCAACTATCGGATAGGAAAGATATGAAATGTAGTCAAATGCACCCCACGCTATTAATCAGAATTAAGTTATTCTGTTAATTACTTAAATTTTATTATAATTTTATTTTGAGGTGATTAACTATAAATGATGGTTTGACCTTCGGTTAGCTATAAAAGCGTATTTTTTAGTTTTTTTTAAACTATTATTTATTTATCCATTATAACGAATCGATAATCGCTCAGTGGTCGACTGTCTAGTGCAATCAACACTCGCAATAGGGAGGTTAGTTCCTGCGTGTTTTGCCCACTCCTATAGAAATATAATTGTACCGCGCAAAAGTGCATTACGGGCAACCTATTTCCAAATACGCTCTTAGCAGCTTGAATGTACTGGAATGTGATGTACTTGTTTTTGCTACTTTTTTTTAATCTATGATGCCATGAACAATCTCTATATATCTTTGAATCATCCACGACGAACTAAAAACCTCTAATTGTTGGTCATTGGTAATATAGTTTAACTGGCCGAACGTAAGAACGTCTCATAGACTGAATATATCCATAGTATATAACCTGGAAAGATAGTTGTGCTGGTACATACTTACGGTGGAAAATACGGATAGCAGCAAAAGCAGTATTCAAGTCACATCGGCAGCAGTGTGGTTTGGAAAGAATGGCTTGCTAGTCAGCGCAGGTGGTTTACAAATGATGAAGAATACTTTTTCGGCTCGGAACTTTAGTTGGCCTACTGTCATCAGTTCACATCCTTTAAAAATCGTATATATTTAAGTGGGATTCGTCCTCTCTTCATATTGTAACGAATTTAGTGAAATTCCGCTTATTCCAAACCTTCTGCTAACCATGATACAAAACATGGAGGTAGTTCCATTTAGTGTGACGTTAGCCACTTGACTTTTACGGGGACCATATATGTAATACTCCTATATTGCTGTTTTGAATTCGAAATCAAAACAAGACAGCCTATAAAATGTTTGTGATTGTAGCAGTATAAGTGTGACAAGAAAACATTTAAATTTAGGTACATTCCATTATTGCATACAAAAACAAAAACGTTTAAACAGCAATATATCGGCACTCTGATGTTTGGGAATGTACCTAGCCTTTTGTAGCAATATAGGAGTATTACATATATGACGGGGACAATGAAAATCTCACCAAAAACAAGTACCAGATTGAAAAATGTTACGAATTTTTCTAATTTTGGTGGATTTTATATTAACGAATACGGCTAAATTACTTCATTGTTATTTTAAATAAAAAAGAAAAAACAATGAAATATTTTTATACGAAATATCAGCCTAGAAAAGAAGGGTTTTAACAAGTTTTTCGAGCTCCCGAAAATTGTTTTGGTGGAAGAAATATGGATCGAAGTATGCAAAGCAAGGGAATATAGCCTTCTTAAGTGTTCGTGCGTATGCTCAGAACATTTTGACAAAACATACACGTTTTTCAATTGCTTGCTCGAAGGAGGTCCTTATAAACCGACACCGCAATTTCTTGATAAATTGGCTACAAGTCCACATGTTTTGTTTTTTTATTTATTGTATAATTCAAGCGTTGCAGTTTAGAAGGGAATTGTTAAACCATTTTTTAGGGAGAACATTACCCTGTAGCTCTGCAGGTTCTCCACTACTTTTGGGAGTGTTTTTGCCCGTTGTACGAGGGGTAACCTTGGGGCAGCCCCGCCTATACACATTATGTGCCTTTTTAGCATTGACATAGATGTGCAGACTTTTGAGGTACACTTTTTCTCAACATACCTTGAGAAATATTCACTCTAGGGGCATGATAATATGGTCATGCTAGAACATCAGGATTTTTCGCGTATTTTTTTTTTTTTTCTGTCTAGGGTTCAAACTGCCATAAAGATATGAGTCAGTAATCAATGTATGAGTCATTATCCACTATTTTTCAATAAAATTGCATGTTTTACTGTATTCTCAATCGATATATATGCACATAAATCATGCTAAAGCATATTATTATTGTCTCAGATGACCATTGCGTTTTCATCCTAAAGGAAATTCCCATCCCGAAAAACCACAATTTCGCCTTAAGCAGTAACGGTATGACAACGCTTCTGGGAAAACAACAAACATTATGAAACTTCAAAAGTCCCCAAATACGTCAAAAATGTTTGAGTGGAACTACTTCTTTTTTGTATCATGCTGCTAACGTTCGAATCGCTAAACTGTTGAATAAATAACTCCAATATTCAATACTGCAAAATGGATTAGACTACTTTGAGAGTACTTCAAAATAACTCTTACTTCACAACTGAATGCGTGTTTAAATCAAACTGCTTAGTCATGCCTCAGCTTGTGCTGCTTTTATACTCTACGTTTCCTCGTTCACTCATTTCTCCTAAGGTCTAGTAATTTCGTGAACTTCATGCTTGCTTACTAGCTATATACATGTATATTTGTAGTTTGTATCCATATGCGTGTGGATATGTGAGTACTACTTCGGCTGATGATGACATGCGTTTGTGAGTATCTCTCTGCTGCCTTGTATATATGTGTGTACATGATGATTGATTTGTTTACGTACATACGAGTGACTGCTTAGTATCGGCTGTGTGACGGTAGTATCGCTTAGTGATCATAATATTTGTCACAATATTTTTATTGCACCAACTAAAAAATCCATTTTTTTTCTGCCTGTTTGTGTTAGCATACCTAATTATTCGTATGATTAGTAGGAAATTACAAACTCCGGTATTAGCTTATAGTTCCGGGATTTTTGGGCCGTTCATATCCACCCATGAGTGGACTGACACCATATTCTGGCTGTCAGTTCCACTAAAGATGGCCCTATCTCAGATTTTTTGTAAATGCATGCCTTAACTTAAATTGTCATGAACTGCTGGTTTGGCCAATCCTTCGGCTGTATTTCTGTTTCTAAGCAAAAAAAAAATGATCTCATAGGCTCACCAATTGTATGATAAATTAAAAAGAAGCATACCACATTTTATAAGAGAAGCTCGGCTTTAATCTCCTGTGAAGTATGTAAGTATGTCGAGCCAAATTATTATGATTATTATTTTTATTGTACAACGTACACAATTTTTATGCATAAACGACTATGAATTTGTATTTATTTAGTCTTGTTTGTGCCGTATTCTGCCTTCCGTGGTGTCGAAACTTTTACCAAACCACACACGCTTCCAAGTGTGTGCAAAAAGATTTTCGAAAATACGCGCAAATGTTAAAATTCTTAATTCAATTATACAATCCCGGGTAAAAAAAAGTACCCCTAAGTGGTTTTTGTAGCGAAGTTTATTTGAGCTGCCAACTAAAGGGGTGAAAATTGTAAACCTTTGTGTATTTGTCCTTAAGATTGTTGCGAATTGGCACACCACATTTATCATCGACCCTCTGAGGCAACGGCAAGTTTTTATTGTTATAACAACGAACGTTTGCGAAACAAAAAAAAAACGTTAGTTTAATTGTTTCTACTGTATGTTCGTATTTGTATGATGAAGTTTATTGTGCAGTTCATCTTAAGTGGATTACTAAAGATGAGCACAATATAACGTCCCTTATACCGGAGACTTACAGAGGTTTAGAATACACGTGTATGCATGCCTACCGTAAGAGGTGACGCGAAGCCAACTGCTGTAACCGCATTTTGAGCTGGGATTAAGATCCGCTACTTTAAATATGACATTCAATGAAAAAGTGGGTGAGACATCTTTTTAGTGATAACTACCACGGCAAACGTTTTAGGAATTAAAATTTAAGAACATGTATCTGGAACACTAGCTAGAAAAGGTGTGACCAAACTGGTTGATGTTTCCGTGAAGGCAAAGGCAGGCATAACGTCAGTTCAGGAAGCACGATTGAAGGACAAGGCCAAACCACAATAGGGATTTGCGACGACGGAGCGTAAATCAGAGTCTTCGAGTCGATTTTGGATTGGGGAAGAGACTTCGATGCCAAGTACTGTCTTTTACGGCTGTAGTCGCGCGTCCCGCCGCGTTCCTTCCCACCAAAGTCAGGTTGTAAAGTGTAAAATTCACATATGTATATAAAAGACTTAATTTTTGAGGAACAAGAAAATGATATCAAAATTGTAGTTCTTGCTGTCGTTATAGATACTCCCACAGAGGTGCGATAACCCGACTACCACAGGAATAATTTGATATGTACCTTCTATGTCATCCGCACACTCCTCACCAGCCGGCAGCACTTGAGGCAAGAGTGTGCATGAAGTGAATGAATCCAGCGAATAAGAGCTGTATTATTTAAAACCTCTGTGAAGTATAATCCAGACTTTTGAGTAAATAAACTTGTATGATTCTTACCTTGCCAATGTATTATTGACTGAAATATTGACTCAAAAGCATCATTTGTGATAAGTAAATGGATTTATGTATGTTCAAAATCAATAGGGAGTACTTTCGTTGACTTTTACGATTATGTCCCATTTTTTGTTAAAAAATGTGCGAAATGCAAATGTACATACCAACTATTTGGGCTTCCTACGTAATTCTTCCTTGAAATCAATTAGAATGTGCGGGAGTTGCCATTCAAACTTACATATCTAAATATATTTATGTATGTTTAAAAGATGTTGACCTCTGCTTCATCGCTGTTGTTGGTGCAACTGGATGTCTACTTAAACGCGGATGCACTGAATGGGGTCATGAAAAGTAGGAAAGTCTCAGTTCGAGCGAAACCGAACATTATATACCCAGCGTGTAGTCTCATATATATATATTAAGGATGCAATTAAAGAGAATTGTCAAGAACGTCAAATATTTTGAAAGCTAAACATATGCAAATACCGTCTTCCGTACGCAGCTATAAATAGTTAGAGTCATATACACAATGTCCCTACCAAATTTGGTCGCTTTTTGTTCGACTTTGATATTAAAAGTTTTTTTATCAAACTTTCGTACTTTGAACAACCATATCTATGTTGGAAATCAAAATAGGTGTCAGAAGTATATTGTCAATTTTGTAATGGCTAAAACCAGACCTGTTAAATAATGATTACCTGTACGGGTACGGTAATGATTAGCCGTTCCATTGATTATTTTCATTAAACGCCATTTAATGATTACTTGTCATTATTTTCTATTTTCAATGATTGCTTTTTAATTGATTAAATATTAAATAATAATTATTTTTTATTATTTATTTTTGATTTTTTTTAAAATAATTTTTCCGCTTTGTTGAAATAAAAATTCTCTAATTTCTACATACAAGTACCTACATCTAAGGATGCAATAGTAAATCGTAAGCGCTTATCGAGGCGAACATACATATATGTAAATGCAACATATAGGGCGAATGGTATATGAGCGTTGATTCAAACATATTCTCAGGTAAGTATATACACATGTACATAATTTGCTACACCCTATTATATAAAATAATAACGATCCCCTATGGTTTTATGTTTAAGTCTAGCCAATTTTGTTATATCAAAAATTAATATATCCGCTATTTTGGATTAAGTTATGGCTATGCACTGATTGTTTTGTAATCAAAGTTTATCATGTTATCAAGTTTAGGACCGTGTGAGTGTTCTTCGTCCCACACTTTTAGAGAGCTTTAGCATAAATAAGCATTTTCGTTTTTCATAATTTTTTTTGATCGACTCAAAATTTTTGTTTTTGTTTGTATTCTTAATAGTGAGGTCAAGCTAAGTCTTTCCGGACCCGTATTAGCAGCTGA
Source organism: Eurosta solidaginis (assembly GCF_040869045.1). NCBI lineage: Eukaryota > Metazoa > Arthropoda > Insecta > Diptera > Tephritidae > Eurosta > Eurosta solidaginis. Next base: position 79,929,833 of record NC_090320.1, on the reverse strand, counting down.
AAAAAACGTACATTTTGAACCCGACCCCCTCAGAATTTGATGAAATTTTGCATGGGGTTACATCTTACCCACCCAAACACAACCTCATTTTTATAAATTGCATTTTCGTGGCAAGGTATCGAAATATCCGAAAATATTAGAAAAATGACGATAATAGGTACTTTTAAAGTGTGATTACTACGGAATGGCTTTGCCGATTTCAAAGATATTCATACCATTAGAAAGGTATTGAAATAAGCTTTCAAAAAAATATACTGTAAAAATTTTTAGTACACTGAAAAAAATTTTTTTTTTAAATAAAATTTAAAACTGAAAAAACACTTCAAAGATCAAGCGATTTTGAAAAATTAAATTTTAGTTTAGAAAGGTCTATTTAATATATATAACACATCTGAAAACTAAAATGGGGTTTTTTTTTTAATTTTTTTAAGTAAATGCATCTCTTGGTTACTTTCTCATATTTGGATATCACGCGTAAATTAATCAACCAATTTGAAAAAATTTTATACCGTTAGAAAGGTATTAAAATCACATTTGAAAACATATACTGTAAAGATTCTATATTACACTGAAAGAAAAAAAAATTTTTAATTTTTTTCAAAATTTTTTTTTTCAAACTGGGAAAACACTTCAAAGACCAAGCGATTAAAAAAAAAATTTTTTTTTAGAAAGGTAGATTTAATATATATAACATATCTGAAAACTAGAAGGGTGTTTTTTTTTCTTTTTTTTTGTAATTTATTTAAGTAAATGCATCTCTTGGTTACTTTCTGATATTTTGATATCACGCGTAAACTAATCAACCGATTTCAAAAATTTTTATACCGTTAGAAAGGTATTAAAATCACCTTTGAAAAAATACACTGTAAAAAATTTTTATTCCAGTGGGGTGCACCCCAGCTAGCATCAAAACAACGGCTCGAATACTTCACGTACAAGGAAAAGGTCGGCGGCTCAATGTACTTGAGAACATGGAGATATACAAGTTAAAAACATTTGACGGCAGGATAATAAACGAATAAACCAACACTATCTCTGACGAAATATTTGAACCCTTAAAACTAGTTTACAAAAAACAGCACAAGCCAGAAGGTACAACAACCAAACACGTAACAATGAACAAGCAAAAACGAAAAATTTACCAAACGGCAAAAATCACCGATTTCTACCCACCTCAACCTACCGCTTAGCTAACAAGCGGTATGTCTAGATACCTACAAAAACAACCCTTGGAAAAGGTAACAATTCGGACGTATCAATACCGCGCACACACACACGCATATTAACGTTACCTACCACGGACACATATATTGACATTACCCGCCACAGCACCCATGGACTATAAAAAACAACACAACGGATAGACACAGACCAGAACGAAACTAGGCATTGATATGGAATCAACTAATAAATACAGATGTGTGCAGCTATCAAGAAAATGTTCCTCCCAACTTCGAAACATTAGCTTAAACGAAGCAGCGCTGATATCTGAGCATTTTCCAGCAGTCTCCGACATTCATCGTTGCCGTATTTGCGAAAGTTGTCGCTTTAAACTTAAGGATGCTATTAAGATTACTGATAATCAGCATTCTACTGAAACGGAAAGTAAAGAGGCACAAGAAATCTTGACTAGCGGTGAATTGTATCAAAAATATAAGGAAGTTCCAACATGCAGCAGCTATACTAAATCACTCGAACGCAACGAACTCGTCGACAATATAAATAAGCATGTTATTCCTCATCTTGGAAGCCATCCATCGCCAATGAAGCGAAAATATTTAGAAAGGGATTCATACTGCAAAAAAAAAAACACAGCAAATTGCGCAAAGTATTTCGGATTCACTTGGAGGTGGTTCACTGTCAACTTTATCAGAAGACCGAAAGAATATCAAAGCTTACTACGAACAAATTTTGGAGAACATGAAACATCAAATCGAAAACTGCTCAAATAATTTGGATAAGCAAAAAATATTATCTCTATTACCAAACACCATGACATCTAAGGAAATTAAATACATTTTTGGTCATGATTTATCTTACGAATTGATAAAAATTAGCAAAGATATACAAAAAAATAAAACAAAGTTTTCGGACGTCAAACGCTCTAGCATGGACAGGCGTAGTTTACCTGAACAAACTAGTAAGTAAGCAAATATTCCGAAAGTCAGCAGTATGAGCTGCGCAAAGTTGTATATTAAATGTAAATAAATAAAAATAATAAATGGCGGCCACCGTGGTGTGATGGTAGCGTGCTCCGCCTATCACACCGTATGCCCTGGGTTCAACTCCCGGGCAAAGCAACATCAAAATTTTAGAAATAAGATTTTTCAATTAGAAGAAAATTTTTCTAAGCGGGGTCGCCCCTCGGCAGTGTCTGGCAAGCGCTCCGATTGTATTTCTGCCATGAAAAGCTCTCAGTGAAAACTCATCTGCCTTGCAGATGCCGTTCGGAGTCGGCATAAAACATGTAGGTCCCGTCCGGCCAATTTGTAGGGAAAAATCAAGAGGAGCACGACGCAAATTGGAAGAGAAGCTCGGCCTTAGATCTCTTCGGAGGTTATCGCGCCTTACATTTATTTTTTTTTTAAATAAAATTAAAAAATAACTTTATCAATGTATGTCTATTTATTGTGCGTGTCTGAAAAATTTGATAATACGATTCTTGTTCGAATCTATAAGAATACTTAGTCATAGTATCTGTATCTGTATAACTTCCAAAGTATAGCTAGGTACCATTTTTGTCACACAATAATAGCAAAATAAAAAAAAAGTTAACAAGAGATGGTTTTACTTATAAATTTTTTTAAAAGAAAAAAAAACACCATACTAGTTTTTATATTAAATCGACCTTTCTAAAAATTTGTTTTTAAATCGCTTGGTCTTTGAAGTGTTTTCCCAGTTTGAAAAAAAATGTAGAAAAAAATTAAAAAAATTTTTTTTTCAGTGTAATATAGAATCTTTACAGTATATGTTTTCAAAGGTGATTTTAATATCTTTCTAACGGTATAAAAATTTTTCAAATTGGTTTATTAATTTACGCGTGGTATCCAAATATGAGAAAGTAACCAAGAGATGCATTTACTTAAAAAAATTAAAAAAAAAAACCCATTTTAGTTTTCAGATATGTTATATATATTAAATAGACCTTTCTAAAATAAAATTTTATTTTTCAAAATCGCTTGATCTTTGAAATGTTTTTTCAGTTTTAAATTTTATTTAAAAAAAAATTTTTTTTCAGTGTACTAAAAATTTGTACAGTATATTTTTTTGAAAGCTTATTTCAATACCTTTCTAATGGTATGAAGATCTTTGAAATCGGTAAAGCCATTACGTAGTAATCACACTTTAAAAGTACCTATTATCGTCATTTTTCTAATATTTTCGGATATTTCGATACCTTGCCACGCCCACAATTTTTCTAAAATGCAATTTCTAAAAATGAGGTTGTGTTTGGGTGGGTAAGATGTAACCCCATGCAAAATTTCATCAAATTCTGAGGGAGTCGGGTTCAGCGCATATTGGATTTGATATGAAATTCATCATATGTATATACTTTTTTTATACTTATATACTTTTTTATATGAAAATACTTTATGTCGGAAGTACCAAACGCAAAGTTTTTCCTTTCTGTTTCTTGTCGTAAAGTCAACTCACATAACAAATTTCAGAATATACCCGCGGCAGGTATGCCTGTCGTAAGAGGCGACTAAAATACTAAATTGATGCAAGGGGTTATGTAGTGGGAAGGCGGAATGGCCTCCATGGTTTCATGTGGTCATACTAAATCGTTCCCGAGATAGTCGGGCTGGTGCCTTAATGGTGCTTGTTACCGGAACGTACCGGATCTGCATCCGGCAAAGGACCATCAACATCGATAACACTCTCCAAAGCTTTCGGGGAGTGTCTTTATCGCTACAACAACAACAACACCTTTGGTATAGAGTTATCGCATATTTTCCATTTTTCGGAATTTTCGATATCAAAAAAGTGGTCGTGGCTATCTTTCGATTTTGCCCATTTTAAATACCAATATATTTTGGAATCAGCCAGCATACCAAATTTCGTAAGGATATATCAATTATTACGCAATTTATGGGCAAATCCCAAAAACTTTTACTTTTTTGGATACTCGAATTTTACACAAGGGCAAAACTGATGATTTTAAAAATCAAGAAAGTTGATAGTAAGTTTTTGCAGAACTTCGAAACGTAAAAAACGTCGATTTTTACACTTTTTCAAGCGATACCCTTGATTTTTTTTTAAATTTTTTCGGTAAAATTTTGAGGAATCGCTGAAACGCTATGGAATTTAAACGGAATGTTGTTCTTGAGACGGAGATTCTAAAAGTATGAGCAAAATTAATGTGCCCCTCCAATACTCAAAACTATCATCAATCAAAGTAGCGATACTTTTTTTTGTCATTTTCAATATTGACAATCTTTTGCTTATAGCTTTTTGAGGCAACTTAGTATTGAAATTTGGATTATGCACGATAATAGCCTATCAGGAACTTAAAATACCAGGGGCTTCAAATTCGATGTGCCCCTTTCAGTTTTGAAGGTAGAGGCAGAAAAGTGGAAGCACTTGGTTGCGTAAATTTTTTTCAGGAGCATGTGCTTTTGTGGGCACAGCTACATTTTACTTTTATCACTTCATACCCGTTTGTTAATTTTTCTCTACACCACAGAAGTATGCCATCAATTGCCTCATCTTGGAATATTCCCGCAAGGAAAGTTATTGATGTTTGTACATGAGGCAAATATACGAAATTTCCGACAAAAATTGGCAATCGTCAAAAAGTGTAGAAAAAATTTCTTTTTTAAACCAGGTTTTATTTAAAAGTAAATGAAAAGAAACACAAATTTGGTACAAAAATTAAAAAAAAAATTCGTATATTTGCCCCATGTACAAACATCAATAACTTTCCTTGCCTGAATATTCCAAGATGAGGCAATTGTTGGTATACTACTGTGGTGTAGAGAAAAAATTAACAAACGGGTATGAAATATTTGACGGTTACCCGGTTTCATATTTTTGCCGATATCTCTAAAACCGGGTTTCGGGTATCAACAAAATTTTACCTAAATATACCCCACACAGATGTGCACATCCTGACAAAATTTCAACACAATCGGTTAAGAAGTGTTTAAATAACTAACAAAATTTAAGGTTTTCCCGGTTTATATTTTTATTAATATGTCCAAAACCGGATCTAGGGTATTAAAACTTTTTTACCTAAACATACTTCGTTCACATATCTATATGTTTTTATAGTTTCAAAAGAATCGGTAGAAAGGTGTTAAAATAAATGTGTTGCAAACTTTGCAGTAAAAAATATTTGGCGGTTATTCGGTTTTATATTTTTACCCATATCTACAAAACCGGGTCTCGTGTATCAAACAAATTTTACATAGCTAACAGCTGCATATATCTCCATATTTTGTTAAAATTTCGATATAATCGGTACAGAAGTGTTGATATAAATGTATATTTAACATTGCGACCTCAATTTATATATATTTTGCTCGAACTTTTGACTATATCTTTTTGAGGCATTATGTAAGACGAGTAACGGCGATGCACTATAGCTCCAATTTACCCCTCAATGTTCCTAACAAAAAGATATTTGCGTGATACCATGTTTCAAAAAAAAATTTTTTTTCTCTAAAAAAACCAAAGTTTGGCGGATTTCCCCTTATGCTGTTAACAGACAGACGGACGGGCATTGCTCAATCAAAATTTCGTTCGATGTTGACAATTTTGATATAAGGAAGTCTATACCTATTTCAGTTCCTTCAAGCCATTACGTACTACCGTTATCCAATCAAAGTTGTGTACAAGTATGCGCTGGGTATACAAACAGAAGATAGAGTAGAAGAGAAAAGCATTTTCGGGCAAAACAAATTCTGCCGGGTACTCTAGTATACATATACGTATACCTATATCTACGTATGTAAAAGGTAATTGCACTTTAGTTTTTAGTAACGGCTATCTCAAGATATGGGGTGGTAGCTGGGAAAATGCGCATAAGCATGTGTCAATTCGAAAATGTAACGATAATATCAAAATAAAAAGCTTGCACTTGTGACAAGTGTGTCATCTGTACATGACTGTATGGCCGTCATTGAAAGATGAACGCAACCATACGTAATGGTATGTGTGTATGTCCAATAAAACATCTAGCCATACATTGGGTATGCATCCATACCCAAACAACATTTAGGCGTCATTTGATAACGTTGGTGTGACTACGAGTTTGTTTCCAAAAGTTTCTCAATTAAAGCTATGACTATTCGATTGTAAAAAGTATCAATACCATATATTGAAAAAACAAAAACAAATGGCGTAAATACCAATTACTGGGGGTAGATTCAGTAGCTGTGAATTGTTTTCTTTTCTTTTTTTCGGCTGCACTGGTGTCATCACGTTTACGGTTTAAGCATTCTAAGTGAAGTCTTAAAGAAGACCATGGCTCATTCAAATGGTTGGCTGATGTCAGCAGTTTATTCAATTTTGTTTATTGCATCTTCTTTTAACTTAACCGCTCTGAAGCATATTTCATAAGAGCTTGCAATTACTGGCGTATGTAAAAGACTTTGATATAATTGGCATGAAAACCTGTGCCGTAAGTTCCGCTTACTCCAAACTGGAAATAAAGCGGAAAATGTGAGCTAGATCGTGAACGAGGACAAAACAAAGTACCTGCTCTCATCAAGCAAAAAGTCGGCTCATTTAGGCCTTGGCAACCACACCACTTTTGGCAGCCATAATTTCGAAATAGCAAAAGGCTTCATTTATTTGGGAACCAGCATTAACACAAAGAACAATATCAGCCTTGAAAAGAAAAGTCGTCTCTTGCCAACAAAAGCCATGACTTGTATAGAAAAATTATCATATCGTATCGACACTGGCAACATCTGCTCAGACGGCTCTAGGAATGTCCGACGGCGAGAAAATTTCGCACTTTTTATTGTAAATCGATTCAATAAAAAAAATTTAATTTTTTTAGATTTCATGAAACACCAAGGTAATCAACAGAAAAAGATTATGCTGACGTTTATATACTAGTCAAAAAGACCAAAATAGCGGCCCCCAGCGGGTCAGGGGGCTTAGAATATACCCGCGGCAGGTATGCCTGTCGTAAGAGGCGACTAAAATACGACATTTATTCAAGGGGTTGTGTAGCGCAACCTATTCAAGGTGTTGCTAGCGCAAAATATAGCTTCTCCAACCCAATTGTCAACCTCACCTACCCATGGCGAATCCTGTTACTTTAACAGCCGAGGCTCTGGTGACCCCAAGTTCCTTAGGGATATAGGGATGGGAGGGCGGTATGGCTTTGAAGGTTTCATGTGGTCATACAAAATCATTCCCGAGATGGTCGGACTTGAGCCTTAATGGTGCTTGTTACCGGAACGTACCGGATCTGCATCCGGCAAAGGACCATCAACATCGGTAACACTCCCCAATGCCTTATTTGCGTTTGCCCAAAAAAATTTAATTTTGGATGTACCGTTTACAATAAAACGTGCGATTTAATGATGAACTATGAAGCGACTTAAAACACCGGCTACTTTGGCTAGGTCATGTTATACGAATGAAAGAGTTCCGGCTACAAAAGTTTTATTATAGGAGCCCGCTTATGAAAGCAGAGCAAGAGGGCGGCCACCACTCAGCTGGAAGGACCAGGTGGAAAACGTTTGAATTTCGACCACCGGCAATACTAGTTGATATTATTAACTTTGATTGCAAGATATAAATAGGAGTAACAAATTTATTTGCATAAAAATGCTTATAAATAAGTATTAATTTCAAAATATACATACATATGTGCTTTTGTGGTAAAATATGCGAAAACATGTTAAGTATATAAAGCATAAACTTCATATAATATTTGAAATGTACCTAGACATACATATTTGATTAATTTTATGGTTACGAGTCATATCATATAAACATAAGTATGCTTTTGCATACTTTTGGTTGCCTTGATTATAAAGGTTTGTCGTTCACAAGAGCAAGCTACGCTGACATCGGTTTCGTTATTCCTTTAACTGCTTACCCGGTTTTTTACTGGGTATTTAGCATATATGTACATATGTAAAATGATTTTTTCAATAGCTGCAATTATGCTCTTTGTGATCACTGTTTAATGTGCCAGACGGTTGCTAAGACAAAACATCCTGATAACCGCAAAAACACCCTTTGTTAATGTGTTACTTTGATTAATTGTGATGGTTCGGAGTTGGTTGTGAATTTTTATCGAACAAAAAGTATTCTATACACTTTCTTAATTTAAATTAAATTATATAGGGTGAATATATGCACATGCCTAAATTGGCGCGATAAGTGTCTCCATCGAATATATTGCCTATACATTAGGCTGTGTATAAAATTTTGTATTTATTTTTGATTTTAAATAATCGGACAAGTTTTTAGACTCGATCATGACACAATAAAATAGACAGGTGAAGGCAGTAGAAAGGGAGAAGATTCGAAACACAGTGAAAGAGATACAGAAATTGAGTGGGTCGATTAAGTTAAACCTGCTAGAAGCAGAGTGGGGAGAAAATTAGAGGAAGGAGAGGGTGAGCCCGATATGAATGGGGAAGGTAGATGGATGGATAGAGAACGTCGAAACAAGGCCTGTAGTGTTTTATAATAAGGCTGAAAGTATTTCATGTTGTTCTTGACTTTTTTAGGGCTAGCCAGTAAAATTACGATCTTATACCTAAGTAAAATAACTTCTAAGCTTTGTAATTCTAATGAAGTGAAAAAAGCCCTTGGAATAAACGCCAAAAAATTTAAGTAATGTACAAGAAGAAAATAACGACGACGTTGACAAAAGAATATACAGACCGCAGATGGGAGTACATATGCACTTAGACTTTATATGGATTGCTAAGTGCATAACTTTATCTACACTTATGGAATTGTTGCGCAAAGAATAAGTACTGCCAAATTTCAGTATGCATTACACTCAGTTGCAACTGAAATGTGTCTCTCCATTTTATCTCTACACTATTCTCCACTTCTATGACCGAATAGTGTGTGTTCACTATTCATCGCAACCGCTATAGGGTATACACTGTCTCCGCTATTAAGGTCAACCCTTAGTTATTTAACCAAAGCTGCGAGTCTTCAATAATTGCCGCCAGATGGGTCTCCTAAACATTATCTAAGTGATGATAAGCGCTTTTTTTACCCAAATGTTGATGTATATATGTGACCCGGCCTATGAAAAGGTACCAGAGACTACTAAGAAACTGAAGAAATGCATTGTTTATCTTTAACAGCTGTTTCTAGCAATTTCTGTTTTATGTCATAAGCCACCTTTTCATAGGCCGGGTCTATGTGGTAAATAAAAATAAAACAAAAAAATGTTAAGCACTTCCTTTATATAAAAATCAGCTTAAAATGGCTCCTTATATAAAGACACATTCTTGCTAAACTTTGATTTTTAAATTTTGACATAGAAATGGCAAAAATATTTATGAGAAGTAATGTGGAGCGCACATTACTTGGATTGGAAAGTTGGTAGGAAAGGAGATATTATTAGTCAATCAATTGCGCTTCACCTTTATATTTTTACTTCTCACACATTTTTTTTGCAATTTCTATGTCAAAATTTAAAAATAAAAGTTTAGCAAGAATATGTCTTTATATACGGAGACTTTTTTCGCTGATTTTTGTCCATTTATATAAACGAAGTGCTTAAATTTGTTTTATTTTATTTTTATTTTCTCCTTTTCTTACATTTTCTTGGTGTCTTAACCTATCTGTTAAGTTTTACGCGTGTAACTCAATGAGAACTTACAAAAAAAACAATCCCAAAATTCCTTCCGTTGATTTTTCTAAATATCTTAGTCCGTGCGCCCCCTAGCGAAACTTTTTGTATTGTGTCATCGGCTGTCATCGACCTCTGAATTAAGCTCTAAACTTTTAGCCTCCAGCTCATCGAGAATTTACTTAAAACCTGGTTTCAAAATCCAAATTATTATCTAATTTTTTCGATCCGCACGCCACCTAACGGAATTTTTTTCTCCTTTTGCTCCTTTGTCACGGTGTCTTAACATGTCTCTGAGGTTTCATGTTTGTAGCTCAATGAGAAGTTACTTTAAAATCGATCTCAAAACACCAAATTTCCAAATTCTTATCGAAATAGTTCGATCCGTGCGCCACCTAACGCAATTTTTTCTCCTTTTCTTAAATTTTCTCGCCGTCTTATCCTACCTGTGAAGTTTTACAGTTGCGGCTCAATGAGAACTTACATAAAAATCAATCCCAAAATTCCCTCCGTTTCGTCCGATTTTTCTAAATATCTCATCCCGTGCGCCCCTAGCGAATCTTTGTATCGTGTCATCGGCTGTCATCGACCCCTGAATTAAGTTTGAAATTTCAAGTCTTTAGCTCATCGAGAAGTTACTTAAAAGCTGGCTTGAAACTTTTCAAATTCTTATATAATTATTTCGATCCGTACCCCACCTAACGGATTTTTTTTCTTTTGTTGCATTCTTACGGTGTTCTAACCTATGTGTAAAGTTTCACGTTTGTAGCTCAATAAAAAGTTACTTAAAGATCGATTTGCAAGCTGACAAACATTCAACCGAGCTAATATAAAGGAAGTAAAAAACGGCCTACTTATGTTCAAATAGAATAATTCATCCAACTAAATAACAGTGAAATTCCGTAAGTGCGACAAAACGGCTATTTTCAATTTCGTGATCGGTAGATTTTTTGAAGGTGTTAACATCAAAAGAAGCTAAAGTGATTTTTCCCAATGAAGCAGAAATAAGTACCCCAAATTTTAAAACGGTGAAGGAAAGAAAAATTTGGCTTTTTTGGTGGTTGCAATAACAAGAAGATGTATTAAAAAGAAAATTTTACTTCTACATCCATTTAATAAGGGCGCGTCTCTCGAAGCTCCGTAGACGTCCCAATCAGATTCAGCGAGATAAAAAAAGGCAAAGTTGCACACGATCGCTCAAGCAGGAAAGGCGTCAAAACGGGCGTGAGACTGCAAAGTGTTGAGGGTCATGTTTTCCGACTATTATTATTAGACTTACTTACTTAATTGGCGCTTCACCGTTTAAATGAATATGGCCGTTCAACGGCACGCTAGTCGCTTCTTCGCTGGGTTAACTGGCGCCAATTGGTCACACCAAAGGAATTTAAATAGGTTTCACCTGGTCCTTCCAGCAGAGTGGGGACCGCCCTCTTCCTCTGCTTCCATAGGCGGATTCCGATAAAAAATACTTTTTTAGCCGGACGTCTAGCGTTTACCAAGAGGCCGTATTATATCGTAGATCTTTGATTTCGACAAGGTTTTTCAATTTGGTCGTCGAGCAAACTTTGGGTAGCACTATCGACACATTTAGTCTATGTTAGGTCCTAAGGAACCGGCCAGTTCAACCTAACATAAGATAAAAAGGTAAGACCTTACGTAAATTTTAGGTCGATATAGGTAACACCCGAAAGGAGGTGCTGAGGAGTTTTTATTTCTTTGAATGCAGTATTAATTGAAAAATTTCATATTTATACATTGTATGACGGTTTTATTGAGTTTCGGGGCATTATTTCTTGCAGTATTTTTGCATATAATAATAATACTTTCAAATTTTATATTGCACACCATGGAAGCAACTCAAATTTTAAAATTTTACATGAATTGCCCTTGCCTGATACACAAATACAAGCCAATGGACAATTGGATTTATAAAATTCAATTCAATATTTGCCTTCAAGCAGACGAATTTAGAAGGGAATACGCAGAAATATGCGTGCATGTATGTATGAAACTTTTACCGGGCACCTCCATATACTTAAATGTCCATTAAATTGTATAGTACTTCCTTTTGTGCAAAGGTCAATGCTCGGATAGCAAGCTCGTAATGACACGCATCGCTCACATTCCTACTTCGTTCACACATCTTTGCATGGATATACATTTGATCGAAATGATTATATATGAGGCCTGAAATTCATATGGAATTCGGTAGCTTAAATGCTAGGTTGCGTGTGGGGCCTATCGCCTAAACTCTAACATTGGTTATTTACAGCAATTGTCAAGCCCATACTTTACTATGGGCCAAATAACTTGAGGGGTATGCTCAACCCACCTGCATATCTAATGGCTAAGGCTGTATGGCCACAGCAGTAAATATAAATGCAAAATAAATGTAAGGCGCGATAACCTCCGAAGAGATTTTAGGCCGAGCTTCTCTTCCAATTTGCGTCGTGCTCCTCTTGATTTTCCCTACAAATTGGCCGGTGGGGACCTATTTGTTTTATGCCGACTCCGAACGGCATCTGCGAGGCAGATGAGTTTTCACTGAGAGCTTTTCATGGCAGAAATACACTCGGAGCGCTTGCCAAAGACTGCCGAGAGGCGACCCCGCTTAGAAAAATTGTCTTCTAATTGAAAAACCTTATTTCTAAAATTTTGATGTTGCTTTGCACGGTGTGTGAACCCAGGGCATACGGTGTGGTAGGCGGGGCACGCTACCATCACACCACGGTGGCCGCCATAGCAGTAAAGCGTCATCAAATACAGGGCGAACGGACTACATGGTCTCACGCCTGGGCTTCGAAAGAGTTCTTGAGCCCACAATAGTGCCAGAGCAAAGAGTTGGCGCAAGGGTTCGGAAATGGCAGAACATACTATACCGATGGTTTCTAGTTAACGGAAGGGGTCGGGTCCGCTGTTTACTGTGTCGATCAAGAAATAAGTAGATACTACAGGCTGCCAGATCACAGCAGGGTCTTTCAGGCGGAAATTGTAGCCGTGAAGGAAGCAGCAGAAATTCTGGTGGAAGTGGGCTTAAGCTGCAGTCGCGTCAATATACATACATATTGATAGTCAGGCGGCGATCAAGGCAATAATCCCAAATAGTACTTCGTCAAGAAGTGTCCTGGAATGTAAAGAAGCATTGCAGAGATTACCCTCAGGCCGAACCATACATCTATACTGCGTTCCCGGTCATAAAGGGATAGAAGGTAACGAAAAAACCGATGAGTTGGCAAAGAAGGGTGCTGCACTCGATGAATAGATGGTAGACGTCCCAACCCGTTTGTGAGAAATCAAATGGAGACAGTAGTTGCATATGATCCATCAAGGCGTGGACAGTAAATTTCTAGGATCATGTGCAAACCTTACGACGTTAGACTCACAAAGTTGTTCATACCTCTAAGGAGACAACAACACTTAAAACTTACGATGGGAATACTATCTAGACACTACCCCCTGACGTCACATGGTTATAAGTTAGGCTTCGTCAGTAACAGCGGATGTAGGAAGTAGAGATATACGCCGCCGATAAACGCCTATGCCGCCGCCGATTTTGGTCGTTTTTCGCACTGTAGTATCGCGTGGAATTCACCCCATTTCAAACACGCCTAACATTACAAACGCTCGTTCATTGGCCCAGTTAACTACCATAAGTTCATTCGCTTTCACTAAGTCACCTAATGCATTAATTCGTCATACCAAACTGGTCAAGCGGGAATCATATTGACAATATGTAGGTCAATAATTTGCTGACAAGCATTCCTTACTATTGAGTCATGCACCTTTAGTATGTAAATATTAATGTAAGTATGTATATATGCATATGTTAAGAACTTATGTATAAATAGTAATGAATTTCGTCAATAAAGAACAATTGCCGCAAATGCTATCCAACGCTACTCATCAGCGTTCGGCTCTTAAATCATTTTTGTTCAACTTTATTCTACAGCACGCCGCCGAATGCAAAAATATCGGCGCGGCGGCGGCGGCGGCGGCGTCCGGCGCGTTACTATATTTTCTACTCGTTTAAGACTGTTTAGGCCATTTATTGTTCATGTCGAAAATTGGTCGGAGTGGTATCAACGGGTGCGCATAACAGTTATAGGAAACTAATTGCGAAATTTAACTCTTACTAACTGTTCAAAAGTTATTTAAAAAAAAAACAGGCGCTTTCGATGTCAGCTTAAGACGAACTTTGCAAGGCAGAGAGAGACCTGCTTTGAGTACTAATAAAATTAGTGCACTTAGTCATGAGCCAAAAAATTGTGTCTAAAGAGCGGTACGCAGATCACAAGAAAGTAAAAATTCCATATAAAAACGCTCAAGAAAATTCCTTGTGGTAAATTTTCTTGAGGTAGTACAGTTTACAAGAAATTTAGTACGCCACTTTACTACTATTTTTCCATAAAATTTGCATACGGCAACACCGGTTTCCGCAAGAAATATGTCAAGTGCCATATATTTCTTGAAGAAAAAAGTAAACAACCTGGAAAAATTAGGTAAGCATATGGTTTTTTAATTTTTCTGCAATAAATAATTATTATTTTATTTCAGAAAGCTGCAGCACCAAAACGCAAAAAGCGCATAGTGAATTTCACGGTGGAGGAGAAACGGGCACTTATAAGAGAAGTGACATTCTTTACATTTCCTTTGTTTATGTGCTCTTCTTCTTGCTTGTTTCACTATTCACCGTGGATTTTTAAAAGTCCAAAATTACTTCCATATTATTATTTTTAACGCAAGAAAAAAAGCTAAATTTTTCTTGAACAATTACTTGCGATCTGCGTACCGCTCTTAAATGTGTACTTAGTCAAGTACAGAAAAATACTATGAGTGACTAGCACATAAAATAGAAAATGCATACGAGTGCCCCGCAACACATATGTCCCATACATATATGACATTGTTGAGTATAAACTGAAATCATAGTCGCTTTAACTCAGCAGCATGTTGGTTTCGTGTGTAATACACTGTATACTTCGTTTACTATCGGTTTTTCTTTAGCGCTGTATTCAGTTTAGTTTCGTGTACGTCGTTGTGTTGCTAGCGTCAGAAGACTGATATGACTATATTCATTTTATTGCACTATTAGTCTTAATGATTCCAATTAGTGTTTTCGTATAACACAGTTGACTTTCTTGCTCAATAAGACAATTGAGTACTGAACTGCTTCGTGGCTTATGAGCGGTTATTCATTTTACGAAGCATGACTATGTAAATGTGTTTTAGTGGATATAAGTGCTTGATATTCTTTGTTAGTGTACGCACTAATACTCATTTTTTGGTTAGTCCACTAATACCCTTAAATGATGAATAATTGCAGCTCACTGCTTTGCATCACTCAATTCACCAAGTTATTAAAACAAAACACTAAAAGAAAAGTTATATAATAAATTTATAAGCTCACTTTGCATATTTTTTTCAAAAAATTAATAATGAACAATGAATTCAAATAAAATAACCCAAGGCGAACATGTTTTCAAATTGTCGTCAAGTTGTTAAAAAAAGCAAAATACCCAAAAAAGGTGCCGATTTTTAAAAAAAATGTATATTGTTATTGGCTGAAAGAATAAGCGAAATCAGTGATGTAAAATAATTTAGTAGGTTCTAGGGGTATAAACACTCCTTTGAAATGATTCTTACCTCATACTTAAGTTGGGGATATATGTACGCAGGAGAAGGGTTTGAAAAATCACTTGAGCTTACATTCAAACATCTGTTGTTTATTTGCGAAACTATACAATAGCGTCTGAAATGTAAAATTTTATTTTCACACTTCATCTTTCAATACCCAAGTCGCCCGGTTTGACATTTCCTAAAGTTCGCGCCCCTATCCAAAACTAGTTCCTTGGAGTGAATCATATTGATTATAGCCTATCAACCAAGTTTAAATATCACCTACACTTCGGTTCCTGTTACATACGTGAATACGTAGGCACATATATTTACCAGGTGAGGCTTTGTCCTTCGCTTAAATTGGTTAAGCAAAAGCTTTCTCAAGACAGTGGAACTAATGGCCATGTGTGCTACTACCCTAACGTAGTGGACAGTCGAACTTGTCTGAAAACTGAAGCTACGCGGTCATCCATAATGAGCTCTTATATCATAAGGCCGGAAAACAGTAGTTAACATCTTTCAATTTAAAACAGTCAACTTTCATTCTAAATTTGATTTAACGAAGACTATTGAAATCAATGTTGTGAACACAAACGTCTGCAATCTTTTGTTTACATTTTAAAAATTTTATCCAGGGTCCTTGTAAAATTTTAATTATGTATATGCGCCGAGGATTGTACGATTTTGTGTGAGGGCCAGGAGGCGTGGTAGAGACTGGTGGTCGGGATTGCTACTGTTCGCACGTCGGAAATTGTAGCTCTTAAAAACAGCCGAGAAAACTGGAGGCGCCCTGTGCCACGACAGTCATGAGTATTAATAGACCATTAATAGCAACCGTAAGTCGCCTTTGTGCGTGACCGCCAAGGAACCACAAATGATTTAAAGAAATTGTGTTCGCTACGATTATTAGGAGTTAACCCAGGTGAAACTATGCTTTGCACGAGATATACAGACAAAAGTGTGACTATTTTATGTATCTCTCTTTTCAGCAGACGCAGCAGTACCAATTCCAAAGACCGGGGTTAGGTTCGAAGCCTCTCTGGAGTAAGCAAACGAGGGACAATTCCTCCGCAAGGAGCTACACCTGAAAAATTTTGTACGGGCTGCGAGATCTTGAGGCAAAAACCCCAGATCTTACCGAAATGGCCAACACGTTGATTTCCTTAAATACATACATACAAAACCTTTCCTAAATATTATTTTTTTAAATAGAAAAATCAAGCTTTTTAAAGTAAGAACACCGGCGTAAACCTCTAGTAGGAAGTGTGAGCTACAGGAAGAGGCCGGTTGAGCACGTTCTGTGTTCGTGTCCTGCGCTCGCAAGGTCAAGGCTTTATTCTACAACATAAGTCCTGATGCATAATTAGTGTTTTCCCGTTTGGTTGTACAACAAACTCTGGCAAAAACGATGCCGATATTCAGCCTACGTGAGGTATTTATTGACCGGTCCGTTTAACCTAACCTAAGCAGTAGCTTCATTACATGTCATCATCCGGTGGCAAAATCCTGAGTAGTGTTGGGAACTATCGAATGAATTCAACTATCGATAGTTAGTCACTGAATGATTTTAACTATCGAATGAATTTTTGCATTCATTCATTCATTCATTTGATCTGCTCTTTAGCTGGCCAGAGGCCAGTACCGATGTTTTTTGTAGTAAATTTACAATACAAAAGAATAATTTCTGGACTGATATGGTTACCCCCGTGGTAACTAAAGAACAAATATATATTAGACAAAATGTTGAATGTGACTAAAATAGTGTAAATTTTGCTTCAAGTAAATAATGAAAATGTTCAATTTAAATGCCTTTGTTACATGTTATGCAAAGTGCAAGCATGATATGCAAATGATTTTGGTTCGCAACCCACTGAGTTTTTTGGTCTTTGAGCAAGTCATGCAGTTTCTTTCTTACTTCATTGTACTTGTAAGGAATATAACGGCTACAAGTATTTTGTAATCATCTTTAAAAGATATTCATCTATGTTATTTTTTGCTTGCTCTGACAGCTCAGAACGTGTACTGGTAACAAATAATTTTGTTTGAACAGTCCTTCTCAAACATCCACTATTTGAAATGTCTTCGACGGGTACTGTTAAGGAACTACTCGCTGTACTTACTACAGTAGTTGACGAAAGAGAAGTAGAACTACGTTCTCTTCAGAAATTACAGGCGCTATTTCTCCTGAAGTTACATTCTTTTGTTCTGCGGAAGATGAATGTTTGATGTGTTCCCAGAAAGTTTAAACTTTTTTTGCATATATGGCATTTAACTTTATTGCCACATCTCTTCAATCCCGCCCGCATTATAAATATCTCTACACAAATTAAATTGTTAAAAGCATTTCCTCAGATAAAAATTTTAAATAATTGCCACGCTTAAAACGTTTGTCGATTAGGTTGAAGTATGCTAAGCGTTAAAATTTATTTTAATACCTTTTTAATTGAGAACACTCATATATGCACAGTAAAAATGTAAGTAGAACGAACGATTCTAAGAAATAGTAATGAGCGAAACACTCATACCAAAAACTAGTAACTCGAAAAAATAGTAATGAAAGAGTCATTCATGCCTAAAACGAGTAATTCGAAAAAATAGTAATGAACGAATTTCAAATGACTATCGAATGAATGAAAATTAGTGAACTATCGAATAACTCGATAGTTTTCATTCGATAGTTCCCAACACTAATTCTGAACAAGATAAATAATTTTGCATGTAAATGCAACAACAACGATTTGAGCCATATAAATCCAGATAGAAGTCTGGTTCAATTTGTAAGCCAGATAATTTGTTAATTACTTCTTTTTAGTTTGGCAACGCTGCCTTTAATAAACCTACTTTTTCAAAAATAGATGTCGCTGTTTAGCCTTTCGCCATATGAGTTAAATGAAAGACAGCGGCGGCATCTGCCTATCACATTTCACGTGTGCGAAAATTTCACGACATCTGCTTCTTAAGTTTCTCAATGATCCAGAGCATTCCCGTGAGAATTGAGCTTGAGCCGGAGCTGTAAAACTCACTGGAAGACGGCAACAGCATATATTACACCTTACATTTCTTCTGATTTTATCGCACAACGAAACATTTTTTTTCAGTATATCCATACTAAACAATCAGTGTTTACTTATTACTGGACAACCAAGTCATTTTTACTGTTAATTTTATCAACATTCGTGATTACATAAACAACATTCATAAACAATAAAAAACAAGTAAAGGTGTCTAAAGCCGAGTTTTTTTCACACGCGTATACGTTTACGTTTGCGCGTAAAAAAACGCTTATCCTCGTTTAGATAATGCTTACGAGACCCATCTAGCGGCACTGGTTAAATAAATAGCTACAGCACAGGGAGACTACCGAAAAGCGGAGACACAACCCTCTGATGGCCATAGGGTATAAAATATAGCTGAATCGGTTGCGGTGAATTGTGGACACACATATAATACATAGAATTAGTGTAGAGGGTGAAACATAGACACATATTTCAGTTACATCTGAGTATAATGCGTATAGAAATTTAGTAGGACAAAGGAACTTCAGAGGTGTATTTAAAGTTTGTCGCTTAGCAGTCCATATAAAGTTTAAGCGTAAACGTATATAGAAGTAAAAAAAAACACAGCTTACGTTCGGGTGTAACCGAATATTATATACTCAACGTGAGCTTCAATTGTACATTTCATTTCAGATAAGTTACTTTTCTACATAACACGTGGCACTGCACGTTTAAAAAAATTTCTCCCCATTTCCTCTTACAGTAAAACTTGATAAGTGAAATATCATTGATTCAAAACTATTTGTTGCTAAGTTATAGCTTATTATTCTAGTCTGCGACCCTTTTAAACTTGTTTTATATCTAAGTTGCCGTGGTCTTTAACCGATTCCGTCCATTTTTACTAGAAATATCTTCTGCTGTAAGGAAAATATGTGTACACAATTTCATTACGATATGTAAATTTTTCTTCGAGTTATGGCTCCCGAAACATAGAAAATTGCTTAGTCATAAAAGGGCCGGTACCACACCCATTTTCAAAAATTTTAGTATTTTCCAATTTAATGTTATAATTCAATTTAGAAAGTAAAATTCTATTGACACAAAGCTCTTTTTCGCTAAGATATAGCTTATTATTTTCGCCTACGACCCTTTTAAAAATCTTTTATATATAAGTGGGCGTGATCTTTAACCGATCTCGTCCATTTTTCCTAGAAATATTTCCTGCCAAAGGGGAAAATTTTTGTACTAAATTTTATTACGATCCGTTAATTTTTCTTAGAGTTATGGCTCCCGAAACATAGAAAATTGCCTATTCATAAAGGGGCGGTGCCACGCCCATTTTTTTAAATTTGATGTTTTTCCTCTTTATTGTTATAAATCCACTTGGGAAATGAAATACCATTGATATAAAGCTCTTGTTTGCAAAGATATATCTTATTTTACTCGTCCACGACCCCTTTTAAAATCTTTTATATAAAAGTGGGCGTAGTCCTTAACCGATTTCGTTATTTTTTCTCAAATCATTCCTTATAGTAAAGGCAACCTCTCTGCCGAATTTTGTTACGATAGGTTTAACTATTTTTGATTTATGATTAATAACATTTGTAAAATTGATTTTATCATAAGTGGGCGGTGCCGCCATAAGTGTATTATTTACTAAATATTCAGGTTTTTTGTATTTTCCAAAATTTTATATATATAAAACGTGGGAGTGGTTATCATCCGATTTCGCTAATTTTCAATACCAATCTATTCTGGGTTTAGATAAGCTAGTATACCAAATTTCGTGAAGATATCTCAATATTTACTCAAGTTATCGTTCTAACGGACGGACGGATGGACGGAAATGGCTCAATCAAATTTTTTTTCGATACTGATAATTTTGATATATGGAAGTCTATATCTATCTCAATTCTTTTATACCTGTACAACCAACCGTTATCCAATCAAAGTTAATATACTCTGTGTGCAAAGCACGCTGAGTATAAAAAATGCAGGAAGCGGTTATCCGGCGGGCTCATTGCTATGATTGTGAGCTCAGATACTGGGTATTTTGTATATTTTGTATATTTCTAGATTTGGAAAAATTAAGCGACTGGGTTTATTCGCTCGGATATTTTGGACTGAGATTTCTGGATTTTATTTTTTTCGGGAAGAATATATCTGCTCCGAAGATAAAAACGGTTGGTTTAAATATTAAAAAACAAAACGTTCCAGAAGATTATCGAGTCCTTGCTACAAGTGTTTGTATTAAAATCCGGCCGAACTTTTGGCTTTGGGTTTACCTAAACCTAAAAACCGCCCAAGTATTGGCCGAAGCCGAACATTTTTGGATGATTTTGTTTGTTACTTGAACATCGATTGCAAGTTATTTATTGTGAATGCTTTACTTCAAAGGACGTTAGGATTTTCCCTTTGACTACTTAAGGTATCCTGCGGCAGCCATCATTTTGTTTTTTATATGCAAATAAACTCTAAAAATATTATTTTGGGTAAGCCCAATTTGTTTTGATGGTGAACTTAGGCTGGGTGCGAGTTAGTTTCAATTTTAGGTACCTAAACTAATATTTTATTGGCACTTTCCAGCACTGCTACAATTTAGGTAAACAGCTGTCAAAACTGTATGGGTATATTTGACAATATAAATTGTTTTTTATGCTAGAAAAATAATACAAAAAATTGCATTTTGAAACTTTCATTCTATTCCCAATGTATGAAAATGCATCAGCTCCAGTTTGGAGGGCTATTTTCGCCTAGCGTCGTGCATCACATCTTCATGGTTATCTACCACTATCAAAGGACGAGTATGATGTGGCTAACACTAGGCATGCTACTAATCATATTGTGACGAATATTAGCATCACTAAGGGATACTATCACCTCTAAGCCGATGTTAAGCAATCACTTGTATGTACACAAACAAATCAATCGTTATGTATACACATATGTACATAAAGGCTATACTCACAAAAGTATGCAATCATCGGTGAGAGTATTACTCACATCAGTGCACGGACCATGGTAAAATTACCAGGTAGAAGCATTAGCGAAAATGCAACCCTCCCTTGTATTTTGTTGTTGCCGATTGTACATAAACTGTCAATCGTTCTTTCAGTTTCTTCTCTCAAAAGTGATGGAAGAAGAAAAATGTCACATGTAATTTTCGTCAACAAAGCCAAAACAAAAAAAGAAAAAAGTTGGTTTGCTGATGAAGCTGGAGGAAAAAGGCATTTTTAATGGAAAATAAAGGTAATTAGCTGATTTTTAAATGATATATATTTAATTTATTGTTATTATTTATTTACATATAGCAGGTGAATCACTTATTCAAAGTTTCCAGCGCATCAACTCTTGGTAATTCTATACGACAGCATAACACTGATAATATGCGTCCATAAATATCGAGAGAGGTGTTAAAAGACGCGCATTGACCTCGACAACAATAATCAGAAGGCGGAGGTAAATTATTTTGTGTTGGGCAAGAGATATTTGCAAAAGAAGTTGCAAGTTTTCAATTGAAAATTTTCATGTGCGCGTTGTAATGTTGATGATATTTGGTACCCACAAAAAAAATTGTCGAAATAAGTGTTTTGCGCAGATATAGTTTTGGTCTCCAAACCGGTGTTGGACCCACCCAGATTAATTTTTTATAAGCGCGGCCGAAGGCCGCCAGCGCAAAAATACTATCGGTCCCACCCCGGTCTCGAAGCACTCCGGGATAATTTTTCCGTTTTTTTGGAATATCTTTTGAACGAGCTAAAATTTTTATTTTTTGAATTGTTTAGTTAATTTGAAAGTAATTTATTGTTAAATTTGTATAGATTTGGTATTAGTTGTTTTACCACCATTGAAGAGGTTGATTATATTACCGATACCTGCATCAAACATGTCGAACGTCTACGTGAAATGTCTCCATTATGGGAGATGGTGCTAGAACCAATTGATTTGAAAAATATCCAATGGTTGCAACATTAA
Source organism: Eurosta solidaginis (assembly GCF_040869045.1). Classification (NCBI taxonomy): domain Eukaryota; kingdom Metazoa; phylum Arthropoda; class Insecta; order Diptera; family Tephritidae; genus Eurosta; species Eurosta solidaginis. The sequence continues at coordinate 79,907,459 of NC_090320.1, read as the reverse complement.
TTTTGTTTATGATATATAAATAAGGGACCGTTTTGTATTGTATGTATATTTTAGTGTATGTATTTATATTCCAAAGAAGTTTAATGTAAAGTGAGATACAACTTTTTAGGAATTATATTGTTCCCACTTTATCTGCCTAAGGTCGTTATTTTGTAGTATTAAAATTATATTGGGAAATGCTATTGCTAAATGTTTTTTGTAGTGGACCTTATTTTCAATACATGTATGTATGAATGCTAACGTTACTGTCTCCAAGAGATGTTGAAAATTTGGAATGAGATTGTATATAAAATGCTGAGTTAATCGTATGTTCATGAATAGTACTGATTTATTTTAAAATTTCATGTATTTTGTAAAGTAAAAATTAAGTAATTTAGTAACCTAATAAATATCGAAGATACATATATACATAATAACGTTTAACGTTGGAAACTCGTCGTGTCGGTATTCTAGGTGCAGATTTCTTTGAAGGATATGTACTCCATGTCTTTAGATGTAATCTTTTTTAATTAAAAAAAGCACGGGTGTGTTGAAAATTTCAAATGAGTCGCTATACCACAGAACTTTCGGGTTCAGCGCCATTGCATGGTTGTTTTGATCAAATTTTTCTTTTGGTTCCTCTGTTCGGAACCGATTTTGCTTTCGGTTTAATTTTTGGATACTAGTTCGGTTGTAGTAATGACTTCAATTACGGTTCCGGGTTTTCCTTCTGGCTCTAGCCAGGAGGCTTTTGTAGCGATTTCGGCTTTAGGTTGGATCTGGTATCAACTCCAGTTGGTGGTTTTCAACTCCACTATCGGTTATACTCCAGTTTTTTTCTTGTCATCATATGGATGATATAAATAATCCAAAAGTAAATCTATAGCATGTAAAACATAATTGTCTAGCAATATTTTGTCTTCGCAAACTGTTTGTGTCCCTGATAAGGGCCGATTTTCGTAGGTATAATTGTTTAGCATTTTTTTTTTCTTTGTTGACTAGTATATATACTTGTATAGCATACTTTCGCTCTTTGTAAACTAATGGTGGCCCTGAAACTAGGGGAGGTTACTGCGTCTGGGTTTCACGGCTTATTCGTGGTACATCATGCATATCCGTTTGTGTGCTGCAGCTGTTCCGTGCGAAGTATTGACCCTTGCTCCGACGGTGTCACTTAAAAAAAGCGAACATGTAGAAGGGACTTTATTATTTATCCTTCGTCCTTCCTTCACGTTGTAACGGCGAAAGTATTGTCCGATATTTTAGTAGATAACTGTAGGAATGACCGTTGGGGACGATGAGACAACTTCCGTTTTTTACAAACTCTTGATTAGCACTGCTAAGTCATACATAAAATTATATTATATTTTTTATCTTACAACATTCGGGAAACAATATTTACATCAAAGACGGTAAATATAGGGATGGAGTGGAGTTGGGCATCAATTGAGCTCCCACAATAAGGTCACAGGCCTGAAAATGGAGCGAAAAAATTAAGCCATTTTAGGGAAGCTAACGCCACAAGCTTTTTCCCATTTTTTCCTCTTCCTTGATCTTGCGGGGTAATTCTTTACTTTAGCTCACAGCTGCAAAAACTCGTGCAAAAATATCGGGAGAGGTGTCAAAAAAATGTGTTTTGGACTCAGGACGACGAATCCGAAAGCGAAAATTAAAAATTTTATTTCTGTCAAAAAATATTCCCAAAAAACTGAAAAATGGCACCGCAGCGCTCCGAAACCGGGGGTGGGATCCATAGTATTTTTGCGCAGGTAATAGTCTAGTTGAGGGGTCGACTGCTAATACGCTACCAATATCGAGAGAGGTGTCAAACGACACGTCTTGACATCAGTATTAATAATCCGAAGGCGGAAATTAAAAATTTTAATTCGTTCAAAAGATATTAACGAAAAACCGAAAAAAGACCCGCGGGTACCTCCGAAACCGGGGGTGGGATCCATGGTAATTTTGCGCAGAACGTCTTTCTGCGTTGGCGGCCTTCGGCCGCGCTTATAAAACATTACCATGGGAGACCAAATCTATATCCGCGCAAAACACTTTTACCCACAGTTTTTTTTGTGCGTACTCAACACCATCAAAATTACAACAGCCACATGAAAATTTTCAACTTTGTAAATATATCTGGAAAGAAATTAAATTTTCAATTTCCGTTTTCGGATTCGTGGTCCTGGGTCCAAAGCGCGTCTTTTGACACCACTCCCGATATTTTTGGACGAGTTTTAGTAGTTGTGAGCTAAAGTAAAAAATTACCTAATAAATTTTCACATCAAAAGTAAATAAACAAAAAAATGTAAACATAAACAAAGTTTGACATTTTATGACCACCTTCGAATGAAAAAACACGTAAAATGCAACTCTGATGCTTTTACCTGGTTATTGTACCATGGCACGGACTTTTAAAAAAAGAATGTTGGTAGACGAAAAATTAAAATAGTGGTAGAAGTTGGTCAAGAAATTCAAGAAAACCATAGCTGCACTTTATATTTGTACAAAATAATTCATATTTTATTTTAAAACAAATAAAGCACATTTCACGGAAACAACACTTTAAAAAACAAGTAAACAAAACAAACAAATTAATGTAAATTTGTATATATATAGCTTATGCCTATACGATACTTGCTTTTTTTCTGTAATTTGAGCTTGAAATACTGAGGAAACTTTACCGATACGTCTCATTAAAACAACAATTTTCCAATGTACCAGTATTTTTCTGCCCCATCGGCATGTTATCGTTGACTTAAAACTTTTTTATTTTCGTTCAAAATTATTCATTAATAACTGATGAAAATAGCGCAGGAAAATATTTGCGAGTAGATGACTAATACTTTATTTGATAAAAAAATTTATTTCTTGTATTGAATTTGTGCACAAATTTTCCAAAGTAAAAACCAAATTTTCGACAAAAAAAAATTGTCAGAAAAAACAAAAGAAAAATCTAGTGCCATAAGGGTGTTATTAAATACAAGGAACAAAATCACAAATTAAAATTTTTTATAAAATCTTATTAATTCAATTGGAGGCTGAAGTAAAGTCCGTCCGACACAATACTCTTTTACTTATTAATATTTGATTGGAAATGCTTGAAATTTTTAATCCATTACGCTTTGCGGTTTTTATGTCGTTCAATATAGAGAACGACCTTTCTGCGGCTGCATAACTTTGAGGTAATATTGCTAAGGAGCACATTTATTCACTCAAATTTTCAAACAAATTTTCTTCTAGAACACTCTTTTCATTTCCCAATTTTATCCATCCTTTAAGAATATCGTCGGAAAAAAATTTTTCTATTTTTTCCTTATCATATAACATCAACGATCGCCATTCGTTGTTAAGAATTTCCCTGGAAGTCTTGTGAAATGGAAAAGCTTTAAGTAAGGGAACAATCGTTGTCATTTGACTAGATTGAATATTTTTTGCATCAAAATATTCCAAAAGGCGTAATTTTTCTTCTTCGAAATTGCATCGTTTCATAATTTCCTTACAAAGGCAAATGTTGGTAGATTTTTTGGCTTTGGTGGTAGAAGTGTTAGAAAATGAAAATGTGCTAAAAAGTTGGTAGATCTACCAATAAAGTGGTAAAGTCCGTGCACTGACTCACATATACACACGCATATGGCTATGCGAGAGACTATAAACTACAAATTCACATGCATATATTTGAGATACTCACAAAAGAATGCAATCCTCGGTGGAAGTATTACTCACATACACACGCGCATATGGCTATGCGAGTGGCTATAAACGAGCTTCTGTAGTTTATAGCTGGTAAATTTTTAGCTGGTAACCAAGTAGAAGATTCTAGAAGAAGAAACGTCTAGACATTTGGGCAGAGATTACAAAAGCAGCAGAATCTCAGTATTCCGGTATCAGTTTGATTTAAGCACGCTATTGGTTGCGAAGTATAAGTGTTATTGTGAAGTACTCTACATTTTGCATTATTGAATATTGGAGTTATTTATTCAACAATTTAGCGATACGAACGTTAGTAGAAGGTTGCAAATAAGCGGAATTTCACTAACTTCGTTACAATATATATAATTTCTAATTGCTGTTTTTATGTACGGGTCCCTTTTTCGCTCTTATTTGGAATCCAAATCTATAAACAAAGTTTTGGTTGTAAAGATGGAGATACGGGCTATTAGCGAGCTTTGGGCAATTTTGGTCGTTATGCTTTTATTTAGCTATATTTTATTAAAATAGTTTGTTAAAAATAAACGATTGTGAGCACACAAAGAAATCTGTTTGTACTATGGCACTATTGTAAATATTTGCACTGCATTGCCGACCTTTGCTACCATACGCCAGCTGTAAGTTTTAATTGATTCATAGAACAGCTGATTTCTGTTGATATTTGATAAGATACTTTCCTCGTATTCCAATGGTACATGAACCAGATACGAATAGAGATTTAACATGCACATGCAACAACAAAGTAAATCCGTATCTGGTTTATGTACCATTTGAACACGAGGTTTTATACTGGTTGCGCAAGATCTCGTGCGCATCTAGCTCGGCTCGCATCGGCTCGTAATACAATATTGACCAATTAGTAACCACGCGTGACAATTTCGCTCATAATTTGATCGACATCCGCTGCCATCATTGTGATACAATTAGATATCTTCGCAAAAGCACAACTATAGGTACCATAGTCAAAAATCGATCGCCATACCAATCAAAGTACTATAACCATCTCGTCCTTAGTTATGTGCGAACAAATGCATGTGCGTATTTCAAATGCATTTAAAATTGAAAAACGAAATTTATGAAAATCAAAAATTGTATTTATTTATTTATTTTTTTTAACTTTACTTTCTCTGCCCAAGTTATATGTGCAGCAGCTTTGCATGCAGCGCTGCTAGTTTTCCAGCTGCTTGATTGTTTTGTTAACACATGCGCAGTTGTATTTACATGGCAGCGCTGTGCAGCGACTTTTGTCAAATTTTCAACAGTATTTTTCCAACTTTCTAAATATTGAGTTTGGTATCCGAAAATAAGTAAATTTTGAAATCCAAAAAATGTTTTGAATATGAATTTTTGATTTTAAATAATTAAAAAAAATTTAAATGACGCAAAAATACTTGTTTATTTGGCACTTTGTTTTCTATTTGTTCGTAGCTGTTTGGGTGTGAAAATACAATCCAACCTAATGTGGGTCGTTAAATTTATTGTGAATTGAAAAGAAACTACGTTCCGTTTGCTATCGCATGTTATAATCCCGTTTTGTTTATACGTTTGACATATCACGTAATTTTCTTTCGTATGGTTGCCGATCCGTGATCGTATGTTACGATTCAAGCCCAGTATGCTTAAACTCTAGCTGCGCAGCAATTCTGCACTTATGTTATGGGCTTTAGGTTGAAAAGTATGGTCAAAAAAATTCTAAATTTGTTGAGGTTACCGATTTAGGTGAACTCCTACCCAGCCTTAATACTGAAATTTCCTATCAAATTGCATTTATTACTGCTTGTTTGACTTTTATTCGTCAGCTTGCCAATTATACGGGTTTGTAATGTTGCCAGTGCTTTTCTTCTTTCTCGTACCTTCGGCATTTCTTGACGTAACCCAGCCAGCATTTTTTGAAAATTTTGATCAAAAATACTTAAATATCATACCCCAAAATGATTAAAAACGATCAAATTTAAAAGCATTTTCTGTTCGAAAATTAACGTATCGTCGGGAGAAAAATGTACCATAAATGTGATTATTCTTGAATAATCATTTATGATTCCTATTTCGAAACGCTTTTTAAACATATTTGATATCATTGTAAAATTGAGCTTTAATAATTTTAGAGTAATATTTGACTGCTTTTCACAGTCATTTTCTGATCATATTCGTGAATATATTTCAATGGTTTTGGTTGAGATTTTTGAATGCGATTATGATGCATTTATTCATCATATATCATTCAAAATAGGACACTACATAATAATCTTATTTCATCAGGGGAAGAAAGCATGCGAAAGGGAGCAATTCGAACCACAGCTAACTCGCAAACAAACTTGACCGATATACACCTGCGACTACAACATCCAACATCATAAAATTCAGACGATAATAATTTTAAAATACGGATATGATGCGGGATGTTGAAGCCGTATCCAGTTATGTCAAGATAGTTTCACTTACCTGGGGCTCAAATAGATCACAACCTTATTGTCCAATCATTATGTATTTTCTGGGAAGCTGAAGGGGAGAAATGGTTGGGGAAATCTTCGTTCACAAGCAGCATTACATTATTTTTGTCTTGAAAATATCTTTTGCATAAATAATAAAATTTTTATATATTTTTTCTTAGCTTCATGATTGAAAAAAAAAAATGTGTATGTGAAAAAAATAAAATTTTTAATGAAAAGTGAAATTTCAACAAGTATAAAATTCATTATTCAATGAACAAATATATTCATAAAAGATTCAGACAGCTGAATGAAAAATGATCATACATTTTTGATCACCTAAAGTAAACACATCTGATTCAAATATGATTCCAAAATGTGATTGAAAAACTATATTCAGTTTTTGATCATCAAAGGTAAGCATATTTGATTATTCTTTTTGTTAGTTTTTATGAAATATTAAAATTTAGTTATTAAAGGACTTCAAAAATGATTCCAAAAAGTGATCGAAAAATGCTTTTTAGTTTTTCATCATCAAAAGTATTCATATTTGATTATTTCTTTTGTTCAATTGTATGATAACTCATTATTTAGTCAGAAAGATTATTCAAATTTCATTGATATGTAGGGAAATTCAAAATTGAATCACCTAAATGCTGAGTGGGTAAGTTTTCAATGCATAATTAAGTAAAGGTCACCGTGGTGTGATGGTAGCGTGCTCCGCCTATCACACCGTATGCCCTGGGTTCAACTCCCGGGCAAAGCAACATCAAAATTTTAGAAATAAGATTTTTCAATTAGAAGAAAATTTTTCTAAGCGGGGTCGCCCCTCGGCAGTGTTTGGCAAGCACTCCGGGTGTATTTCTGCCATGAAAAGCCGTCAGTGAAAACTCATCTGCTTTGCAGATGCCGTTCGGAGTCGGCATAAAACATGTAGGTCCCGTCCGGCCAATTTGTAGGGAAAATCAAGAGGAGCACGACGCAAATTGGAAGAGAAGCTCGGCCTTAGATCTCTTCGGAGGTTATCGCGCCTTACATTTATTTTTTTTTTTTTAAGTAATGTACAAATTTAAGTTTGTTTTCACAACAAGTAATGTAGGAATTGTGAAACGTGAATTGATTTGGTCGTTTTTGGTACAGAAAAGCTACATATCCCCCGCGTTCCAATGGACAGTGATCCAGATCCCGTTAAAAATTTAACATGCAAATGAGCAACAATGTGATCCAATTTGTTGTTTCTATCACGATATGGATCACTGTCGATTGGAACGGGAGGATCGTTAGCTTAATTGACAAAGGCCTATACCAACAGACTTTTCGAAAGTGCGACGATTGCAGATTTTGGTATAATACAATAAAATACAATTTCGGTAAAAATTTGAAGGTAAATAAAAAATTTTATTTTTTTGCCTCTCCTCTTGTTTACTTATAAGATTACCTTAATTTCCGTACTTAACTCCTAATCGATAATTAAATTACTATATTTCCCGTATAAATTTTTCCTTTGAATAATCGGTAATTATGAACAAATATTAGAAATAGCGATTTTTTTATATACAAAGAACAACCGCTATGTTGTCACTAATAGGAAGCGCGAAATGAACGAGAAAGGTAAAAACTTGACGGCCGCAAGGATGTGATGTATGTATGTATGTATATACATACATATGTATGTACATACGTCATTTTCAGCGGCAGGTGGTATTATTAAGCACAAAAAATTTAATCGGTCAGTTGCACGTTCTTTGCTGTTGCTTGGATTTGAGTACCTCCAGGTGCCCTCCAGCGAAGGACCACAAAGGAGAATGTTAAAAATAATCAAGAATTCTACCTTCACGTTTGACACCAACTTGTTGTCCATATTGTGACTTTTTGATTTTAGTTGTTACCGTAATTTCTGTTCTTCATTTTTCATACAAATTAAAAAAGGGTGGAACAATTGAGTGTTTATAAAAAACTAGTATCCGTCGGATGAAAAGGTTTTGATACTTCCATAAGTATGACTTATGGAAAACTTTCTTAAAACTCAGTCTCTTTCTTTAAAGGATATCAAGATAACGGTTTAGCGACTTTGTTCCGGTTTCGAAGTAAGCACAATTTATGCCATGTAATGAAAAATAGTCCCTTAGACCACGTTTACACATGCACTAATCTACAATAAATCCTCAATAGATAATCTACGAGTATGGGACGTATGTAATCTCAGCCTAGGAAGGTTTTGGGGAGTGTTATCGATGTTGATGGTGCTATGCCGAATTCATATATGGTAACAAGCACCATTAAGGTGCTCGCCGACCATCTTTGTAACGATTTAGTATGAGCACATGAAACCTTCTAGGCCATCCCCTAGATCCATGAGGAATGGGCAAGGCGAAATAAACTTCAATTGTCAAGTCTGAAATTTCTTAATATTTATAAACGCAACATCTTGGTTGATTGTGGCGGTGTTACTGGAATGCATACGTTTGTGTTATACCCATCTATGTATATGAAAAATTTCATTGTGCCGCGGACTTAAGGTATCGTGTCCACCGTTTTGCTGAATGTATAAATTATATGTCAGTGAGAAGATATTTATCAAAGCCACGAAAACAAAACAGTCACTACCTCATAGAAAACATCGAGCAATAAGCTATGAGAAGCAGACTTGTTTTAATTTATCCTCTTTGGTTCCACCTTCTTCGTTATTACCAATACATTTCGCAAAATCTAACTAAACACGTTTTTCCCGAAACGCTTCCCATTTTCTTCATAGAAGTAGATAACCACTCAGCATTTAGGTGATTCAATTTTGAATTTCCCTACATATCAATACAATTTGATTACTCTTTCTGGCTAAATAATGAGTTATCATACAATTGAACAAAAGAAATAATCAAATATGAATACTTTTGATGATGAGAAACTAAAAAGCATTTTTCGATCACTTTTTGTAATCATTTTTGAAGTCCTTTAATGACTAAATTTTAATATTTCATAAAAACCAACAAAAAGAATAATCAAATATGCTTACCTTTGATGATCAAAAACTGAATATAGTTTTTCAATCACATTTTGGAATCATATTTGAATCAAATGTGTTTACTTTAGGTGATCAAAAATTTATAATCATTTTTCATTCAGCTTTCTGAATCTTTTATGAATATATTGGTTGACTGAATAATGAACTTTATACTTGTTGAAATTTTACTTTTCATTAAAAATTTTATTTTTTTCACATACACATATTTTTTCAATCGTGAAGCTAAGAAAAAATATATAAAAATTTTATTATTTATGCAAAAGATATTCTTCAAGACAAAAATAATGTAATGCTCCTCGTGAACGAAGATTTCCCCAACCATTTCTCCCCTTCAGCTTCCCAGAAAATACATAATGATTGGCCAATACATAGGTTGTGAGCTATTTGAACCCCAGGTAAGTGAAACTATCTTGACATATCTGGATACGGCTTCAACATCCCGTATCGTATCCGTATTTTAAGATGCAGAGGATAATGGTAATGTTGGATGTTGTAGTCGCAGGTGTATATCGGTAAAGTTTGTTTGCGAGTTAGCTGTGGTTTGAATAGCTCACTTTCGCATGCTTTCTTCCCCTGATGAAATAAGATTATTATGTAGTATCATATCAAAAATGATTAAAAAATCTCAACCAAAACGATTGAAATATATTATAATATGATCAGAAAATGACTGTGAAAAGCAGTCAAATATTACTCTAAAACTATTAAAGCTCAATTTTACAATGATATCAAATATGAATAAAAAGCGTTTCGAAATAGGAATCATAAATGATTATTCAATAATAATCACATTTATGGTACATTTTTCTCCCGACGATACAGTTATTTTCGAACAGAAAATGCTTTTTCATTTGAACGTTTTTAATCATCTTGGGGTATGATATTTAAATATTTTTTGATCAAAACTTTCAAAAAATGCTGGCTGGGTATAGAAAAGATAACAAAGTAGTCTTACACTATAAGGAATCGGTTTTATAAATCGATTAAAAATACTCAAAAATTTGTTTATTATATACATATTCAGCAAATAATACATAATTAGAATAATTGTCCGGTTATAATCGACTTGTGCAATATCTATTAGTCATTTATAGGGTTGTACGTAGTTTGCAACCCATGGAGTGGATGAGCTTTTATAGTACAACAAATATAACAATTGCTGAGGATGAAACATTTTTGTTTTGTCCTGAATAATAGGCACAGATACAAATTCACACTTTGCATATAAAAAAAAAAAAAATCATAGCCATCCCATATGTCCCCACATATATTTAAATTAAATTCATATTATAGTGCCTGAATTTCGCATGAAAGTGCAAAGAAAAAGCACTTCCATATGAAGCCAAGGCACTTTGGTATGATATTCAAATTTACACTAACAAATATTGTAGCCCTGGAAAAGATTTTAATTCAAAATTTATTTATTAAGAGGACCATCAAAATTCTTTGAATATTTAAAATTATTATTATTATTTTTTTTTTTTTCAATTTAAAAAAGTTTCAGAGTAGATATAATTTTGTACATGTATGTACTGTGATTTGAACTTCAATATAAAAATATTTGAACAGGGGCTGGATTCACTAACTATGAGTTTTAAAGTTGTTATATGTTTTTTTATAGTGTAAACTGGAAAATGTTTAAACTTTAAAATTCTGATTCTGCAAAGCAAAACTGTGAATAAGAAAACGCTGATTACAACTTGGTGAGTTTTCTTGACTGAGTTTTCTTGACACACTGGTAGTGGAAGGAAGATAAATTTAAACAAGTCTGCTGCTCATAGCTAATTGCTCGATGTTTCCTATGAGGTAGTCGTTGTTTTTGTTTTGGCGTCAACTCGATACTTTGGCAACAACAAAGCAACCAATTCATGTCGAATGTTTTCTGAAAAAAGTTTCGGCTAACTGCATCATATGTATGTGTTTATGCGTTGTAGTATATTTGCATAGTTGTGATTTTGGAAAGAGAACTAATTAATTAATTTGATGCAATCATTAAATTAATCACAAATAAAATAAAAAAAAAATTAATAAATATAAAATTAATCACAAATACGCCAAATGTATAAATTCGTTTTTATAAATGCATCTAAAAAACCCTTGACTACCTTGAGTAAAATATCAAGGAATTTGCCAAAGTATCGAGTGACTAGGTATATTAAAATTTCATTGTGCCGCGGCCTTTAGCCTCCGCTTTATCCATAATTTCAGTCATTTATGGGCGAGTCACAATCAACTTTTTAATAAAATGCGTTCAACGCAATCTTGTGCGAACCACTGCTATATACATTCTCACTATACAAGAAAAATATTTGCTAACATATTTTGTCTCCTATTCAAAATGCAGTGGGAAGAATAATCTCGCTTGCGAAGTGTGAAAGCACTCATAGCCAAAATCCTTTTTTATGCTTTGATCGCAACGAAAGTCGGAAGATGGCTACTTTTTATTGTTAGATGACGCTAGTATCTCTCGATGTCAGATAGCGCTAGTGTTGCTCGATATGCCGTTCTCCATAAAAATACGTGGAACCTACTCATCATGCAAAAAACTGCGTTGAACGCACCTATGTATATGTAAAAGTTGACTGGCCCGGTCATTATGTCTTGCTTTGGTTTCCAGTTGGTACTTATACATGTAGGTATGTATGTATCTACATACATTCAAATATATATTTGAAGGATTAATCCGGTGTCTTTAAAGGTTAGTGCGCAGATGCAAGTACGTTTATACATAAGTAAAAGACAAAAACCCCAGATGCAGCTGCAAAAGATGGGCACCGAAAGTAGCAAAAAATTTCCGTATACTTTTAAGTTCAACGACAGATTGTGTCCCGCAAAAAAGAAAGGCGAAAAGCGAAGTATGCTGTATAATTTTATATAAAATGAAATGAACGGTAGTAGAAAAGATCTTTGTTTTTTCTCTCCCTCATTCACCAAAAAATGTTGTTAGCGACTATAAGAAATTATCTTCCGGCTTAGAAGAAAGGGATGTATACTCAAAATGAGCGTTCTTACAAGGCACTGGCTTATGTCATCACATGCTCATAAAATGTAGGAAGTGCGGGTTGAGCTCAGTCTCTGTTCGTGTCCTGCGCTCGATCTATTAAGACTCGAGGTTTTTATGACATCCCGGACAGAACATACGGCTCACTTTTGCCAAGGACCTGGGTCTGTCAAAACGAAAAGTTCTCTCATGGCGAATTTGTCCTTGTCAATTCTGTGAAATAAGTCACAGCTTAACCCAACCTACAATCGCAAAGCGTGACCTTCATTGCTTTATTTTCATTGATTTAAAATCTACTTTTAAATAAGCACCTACTAATTGTTTTAACGAGTCAAGTTAGCAAAAGAAGTAATACAGTTTTTAGTTACTTTATTCATAAATATTTCAGACTGAATTTTATAAGAATCAAATCACAATAAAAGCGGTGCTAGATAAAACGTAAGTGCGAGCACAAACAACTCGGCGACAGGCGGAAGGTTTTAAGTCCGGGAGACACTCATGTAACAACGAAAACGGCGACCTTGTAACCAATGTCCAAATAGTACTTAGATTATGTTTGGAACACTTCTCTGCTCTCTTAACTGGAGACAGCGATATACCGCCCAGGGATGATGAGCCTGATCTCGCAATCGATGATGATGGAATAAGCGTACACAGCCCGATTATAAGGAAGTGGAATAACAATAACCAGATTAAAAGACAACAAGGCAGCGGGCTCTGATGGATTGCCAGGGGAGCTATATAAAGACGATGGCGAAGAGTTGGTAGGGTACATGTATCAACTTCTTCGCAAAATATGGTCGAACGAATACATGCGTGACGATTAGAATCCAATTGAAGGGATATCCTGCAGACTGCGCCAACTATCGCGAAATCAGCCTTCTTAATATCTCATATAAGGTTCTACCAAGTTTGCTGTGCGAAATATCTAAGCCCACCGCGAATCGGCTGATTGGGCCTTATCAGTGCGGCTTCAGACCTGTTAAATCTATCATCGGCCAGATTTTCACTTTGCACCCAATCTTGTGAAAAACCCGCAAAAAACGAATTGACACGCATGACTTCTTAGTCGATTTTAAAGCCGCCTCAAACAGCACGAAAAGAAGTTGTCTATATACAAACATTTAGTGCGTAAAAAACGACCACCACCATAATACGCATTTACGGGCGTTTGTCAGGTCGAAACTGGGAGCGGTTACATTTGGTAAATTTTTAATAATAAGCAAAAGATTCATATACCAATATTTGCATAACAAACAAATATTCACAAAACTACTCACAAAGCTGCAAAAGTTCACCGCAAATTAATTCTGTATACTTAAAAGAAGTGAATAACAAGACCTTACTATTAAAACCTTGTTAGCAAATCTTGACTGTAAGTGAAGCGGGAAAAATCGAAGTGGGTTTTCTTCAAGTCAAGCTGTTCTCCGAAATCTTACAAGTGGAAATGAGAGAAAACATCACAAATATTGGGAGAGCATGCTCCTTTTGCGGAGGTGCCCGACCTACTCACAAAATTAATCAATCTGCCGAATTGATCCTAACCAGGGTTAGAGTGAAGTGTGTTAATTTTGAAACTTATCAACTAATTCTTACTGGGAAACAGCTTGAAGTTGACTGCTACACACATCTAAACGTCTGAAAAAATGCCAATTTCATGCGTTCGAACGCGTTTTCGGAATTAACTTCGAATTTTCTGCGTTTACGCGTGAGACCTTTTTCTAAGAACTCATTCAAATCGATGATTTTACAAAAATAAAGCTATCGATGGCGCCTTAAATTTGTTTTCAAAGTTGGAGTCGCCACCGATGTTAAATACACCTTCCTATTTGGTTATTTCTTATAGATATATGTATCTTATAATCTAATCTAATTCTAATATATATTATAAATGGGATGTTTGGGTGTCCAGACGTTTGTCTTTGTGCCTCAATTACGCAAGAACGGCTGGACGGATTTGGAACACACATATAGCCAATAGTCTAGAAGGATCTATATATATTTTCTCAAATTGGGGAGGTCCCCGCCCCCTAGGAACAGTTATAATTAAATTATTATATTTTTTCGTCTTTGTGACTGAATCACGCCAGAACTGCTACACGGATTTTGATGAAATTTGGGACACAGACAATAAATAGTCTACTAGCGAAATTTTTTTCGAACATGGAAAGGGGGATGGGGGTCCCACGACCCCTTCGAAAAACTACTTTTTAATAATTTTTACATATTATAACTTTACCTTTATCGACCTTCACCAATATTACAAACTCAATACGTCAAATAAGTCGAGGGCTTACAAAATGAGCAGTGACACCCTCCGCCCCCCCCCCCCCTCCCTCCATCTCTCCTCCTCTGGTGTAAAATCTATAAATTGTTATAACTCAATATAAATGTTCTCCTAAATGTATAATTTTTGGTATCTGGCTCATACAGATCGAGATCTAAACAATTTGGAAAACCGATCGGTGGTGCTCTCCGTCTCCTTCCGCTATCCGCCCTCCTTCAATTGTTTTTATTAGCACGCTTTTATTAGCTTTACCTGTATGTTTCTTTGTAACTTTTCATTCGCCCAACGCGCCTGCTGCCTTTTTAACATGGTTTTATAATTAGCTTCACCTTATTTGTAATCCCGTTAGGGTCATATCGAGACCCTTCCGGTATCATTTCTGGATGGTTTTCGGGATCCGTCCGGGGTCATTTCAGGACTTTTTCGGGACTATTTCGGGATCATTTTGGGACCCTTCCGTGATAATTTCTGTATAGTTTTCTGGATACGTTCTGGATCCCGTCGGGGTTATTTTCGGGACTATTCCGGGACCATTTCGGGACTATTCCGGGATCATTTCGGGACTATTTTGCGATCATTAGGGGACCCTTCCGGCATCATTTCTAGATGGGATTCGGGATCCGTTCGGCATCCCGTCGGGGTATTTTCGGGATCATTTGCGTACCTTTGAGAGATAAATTCTTGATGGTTTCCGGGATCATTACGGGACTTTTTCGGGGTAATTTTTGGTCCCTTGCGGCATCATTTCTGGATGGTTTTCGGGATCCGTCCGGCATCCCGTCGCGGCCATTTCGGGACTATTTAGGGATCATTTGGGGTATCTTCCGCCATCATTTCTGGATGGTTTTCGCGATCCGCCCGGGATCCCGTCGGGGTCATTTCGGAACTTTTTCTTGACTAATACGGGATACCGAAAGGGCCCCACGGCATTATTTCAGGATGGTTTTCGGGATCCATCCGGAATCCCGTCAGGGTCATTTCGGCACTATTAGGGGATCATTTGAGGACCTCTCCGGCATCATTTCTGGATAGTTTACGGGATCCGTCCGGGATCCCGACTGGGTCATTTCGGGACTATTTCGGGATCATTTGGGGTACCTACCGGCATCATTTCTGAATGGTTTTCGGGATCCGTCCCGGGTCCCGTCAGGGCCATTTCGGGATTATTTGGGGATCATTTGAGGACCTCTCCGGCATCATTTCTGGACAGCTTTCGGGATCCGTCCGGGATCCCGTCGGGGTCTTTTGAGGACCTTTTCGGGATCATTTGGGGTCCCTTCCGGCATAATTTCTGGATGGTTTTCGGGATTCTACTGAGATCCCGTCGGGGTCATTTCGGGACTTTTTCTCGACTAATACGGGATCATTAGGGGACCCTTTCGGTATAATTCTGGATGGTTTTCGGGATCCGTTCGGGATCCCGTCAGGGTCATTTCGGGACTATTAGGGGATTATTTGGTGTACTTTCCGGCATCATTCTTGATGGATTCTGGATAGTTTTCAGGATCCGTCCGGGATCCCGACGGGGTCATGTCGGGACCCTTTCGGCATCATTTCTAGATGGTTTTTGGGATCTGTACGGGAACCCATCGGGGTAATTTCGGAACTTTTTCGGGAATATTTCGGGATCATTTGGAAATCCTTTAGGGGTCATTTCATGACTTTTTCTGTATTATTTCGGGATCATTTGGGGACCTTTCCGGCATCATTTCTTGATGGTTTGCCGGGTCCATCAGGGTCATTTCGGGACCATTTTGGGATCATTTGGGAACCCTTCCGAGATCATTTCTGGATCCGTCCCTGATGCCGTAAGAGATATTTTTGTTACTTTTTCGGGATGGTTTTGGGACCCTTCCGGGATCATTTCTGTATGGTTTTCGCGATCCGTCGTGGATCCCCTCAGGGTCATTTCGGAACTTTTCCGGGACTATTTCGGGATCATTTTGGTACCCTTCGGGATCATTTCTGTGTGGTTCTCTGGATAAATCTAGAATTGTGTTGTCATTTCGGGTTTTTTGGGACTATTCCGGGTACTTTTGGAGACCCTTACGGGGCATTTCCGGACGGTTTTCGGGATCCGTCCGCCATATCGTCGGGGTCATTTCGTGGCTTTTTCTGGATAATTTCGGGATCATTTGGGGATCCTATCAGGTTATCAGCACATTTAGATCTTTTTTTTACTCAATTACAAAAATAAAATGCATTACACCGAAAAATTTTTTTAAACAGATAACTTGATAAGCAGGCTAACGTGAATATCCCATATAATTCATTTTCTTCTTGCGGACGGGGCCGCGGGTAAAGGCTAGTAAGAAATAATGTAAACCTATAACCGAGACACAATGAAGCTTTTCATATAGATGCGTTCTACACAATTTTATGCATTCCAGTAACATCGGCACAACCACGCAAGATGTTGCCTTTGTAAATATGAAGAAACTTCAGACTTGGCAATTGGGTGTTGGCTACTTTTTCATGTCAGATGGCGCTAGTGTCGCTCGATTTGCGTTCTCCATAAAAATACGTGCAATCTACTCAAAATGCATAAGATTGAGTTAAACACATCTATAAGAAAAACTGCTTATGCGACGGTGTTCCTAACTTTGAGTGGCCCATCAACCTTAAGCATAAGGCTGCCGGCCAAATGGCGAGTTAAAGCGTCCGTTTGATGGCATATGTATGTATGTACTCAATGTTGGGTACCTATAATATTCATATACATATGTACATATATGTATGTTGTACAGACTTGCTACTACAAGCAGCGTTGACAGATTGACGACGCCATCGTCATTTTGACGATTTTCAACTAGAATGACGCTTGGACGATTTTTGTAATGAAAAATGACGATTTAAGCCTGCCTTCTATGTAAGATTTATTTTAAATGTTCAAACATCAAGAAATTACATATATTTAAAATTTAGATACAAGCTTTACTGAACATTGTATACCTTATACTAAAAATATGCTAACTTTTGCTGCAGACTAGAGATATACGACGCCGATAAACGCCGCCGCCGATTTTGGTCGTTTTTCGCACGCCGCCGCCGCGGCGCGTCGGCGCGGCGTCCGGCGCGTTACTATATTTTCTACTCGTTTAACACTGTTTAGGCCATTTATTGTTCATGTCGAAAATTAATCTGATATGGTCGAAAGTGGTATAAACGGATGCGCATCACTGCCAGTTATAAGATACTAATTGCGAAACTTAACTCTTTATAACTATTCAAAAGTTATTTAAAATAACAGGCGCTTTCGATGTCAGCTTAACACGGACTTTGCATCACCCAATTCAGCCAGTTATTAAAACAAAACACTACAAGGAAAGTTATATAATAAATTTATATGCTAACTTTACATTTTTGAAAAAATTAATAATGAAGAATTAATTCAAATAAAATGACCCAAGGCGAACATGTTTTTAAATTGTCCACAAGAATAAGCGAAATAAGTGACACAAAATCCTTTAGCAGGTTCTAGGGGCATAAACACTCCTTTGAAATTATTCTTACCTCATACTTAAGTTGAGGATATATGTACTTATGAGAAGGATTTGAAAAATCATTAGTCTTGCATTCAAACATCTGTTATTTATTTGCGAAACTATACAATAGCGTCTGAAATGTTAATTTTGATTTTCACACTTCATCCTTCAACACCCAAGTCTCCCGGTTTGACATTTCCTAAAGTTGGAGGCCCTATCCAAAACTAGTCCCTTGGAGTGAATCGCATTGATTATAGCCTATCAACCAAGTTTAAATATCACCTACACGTTACGGTTCCTTTTACAAATATCAATACGTAGGCACATATATCTACCAGGTGAGGCTTTGTCCTTCGCAAGTACACTCAAAGTGGTGAAGCAAAAGCTTTCCCAAGACAGTGGAACTAATGACCGTGTGTGATACTACCCTAACGTAGTGGACAGTCGAACTTGTCTGAAAACTGAAGCTACGCGGTCATCCATAATGAGCTCCTATATCGTAAGGCCGGAAAACAGTAGTTAACAACTTTCAACTTAAAATCCGTCGACTTTTATTCTAAATTTGATATAACGAAGACTATTGAAGTCAATGTTGTGAACACAAACGTCTGCAATCTTTGGTCTACATTTTAAAAATTTTATCCAGGGTCCTTGTAATACGATTATACGATTTTCACCCATTCCGCAATGACATACACTTAGACGAGGGCGGCATCCTTGGCCGAATAGTCACTCCCTAACGTTTCAAGGTCCTTCTTTGGTGTAGCTCGGAAGCATAGCTCGACAAAAGCATCCGTTGGAAAGTCTTCGGAGCTACGCCTAGAGCTTCTAGGAAAGTGACGTCGACGAAGGTATGAGTTCGAAGCCGCAGTGCTATAGCTTCTGTGCTGGCATATGGTGTGAGGCTCAGGAGGCGTGGTAGCGACTGGTGGTAGGGATCCCTACTGTTCGCACATCGGGAATTATAGCTCTTAAAAACAGCCGAAAAAACTGGAGGCACCCTGTGCCACGAGAGTCATGAGTATTAATAGACCATTAGTAGCAACCCTAAGTCGCCTTTATGCGTGACCGCCAAGGAGCGACAAATGATTTAAAGAAATTGTGTTCGCAACGATTATTAGGAGTTAACCCTAGGTGAAACTACTACGCTTTGCACGAGATATACAGGCAAAAGTGTGACTATTTTATGTATCTCTATTTCTTTTCAGCAGACGCAGCAGTACCAATTCCATAGACCGGGGTTAGGTTCAAAGCCCCTCTAGAGCAAGCGAACGAGGGACAATCCCTTCGCAAGGAGCTACTCCTGAAAATTTTTGAACGGTCTTTTGATGCAAAAACCCCGCATCTTTCCGAAATGGCCAACACGTTGATGTCCTTAAATACATATAAACAAAACCCTTCCTAAATATTATTTATCTAAATAGAAAAATCAAGATTTTAAAGTAAGAACACCGGCGTACGCCGGCGCGCCGCCTACGCCGCCGCCGCCGGTATATAATAGAGCTTACCCGCCGATAAAGTGATCGGCGTAAACCTCTACTGCAGACGGAGCCAATAACATGACCGGTTCGAAACATTCGGTCGCCCGAATTTTTGAAAAAGAAATTCCTAACTTAATTATTTTTAAATGTATATGTCATTATTTGGCGCTTTGCTCTTCGTATGCCTGCTTAAAGCTGGAGACATTGGTGCTTTATCGGTAACCGTATCGGTAACCTTATAACAGCTGATTCGACCAACCTTATGAGAATCAATGCATTCGATTACTGGTGCCGCTAAAGTCGTAACCGTATCGTAGCCAACCAATTTGTTTTTGGTTTACCGTCGTAACAATAAACAGCTGATTACGTTAGGGATACGACTACAACGATACGACGTACGGCACCAATGACTCCCGCTTAAAGCTACCCAGCAGTGTAGAAACATTGGTACCCAATGTATATAATCACGTTTCCAATAATTCTCAGAGAATTACGTACTCAATTGAAAAATATAATTGCGCTATTGGAATTGCAGCCAAAAAAGATGCTACATCAATTTCAAACTCGCTGGCTATCCTTAGAGGCAGTAGTATACAGAGTACTAGAACTTTATGAGCCATTAAAAATATTTTTTAACTTCGCTATTAATGTTGACAAAATAGACAGTGCAAAAATGTTGCGAACCGAGCAACTTCCACCAGCTGTCTAAAGGTACGCCATCTTTCCTTTTTTTACTTCTTCTGGGATATAATAAAGACTTTCTTCCGTTTTTGCACTTGAAGATCTCGCACGCGTTTTTATTTCAACAAAAAGCCATTCTTGATAACTTGGATGATATAAATGAAATGTATCTCTCCTTCCTGAAGTATATCCTTCAAAACATTAATAAAGTTGATAAAATTTTCCCGAGTGAGTGGCTTCAAGTACATAATATGTATTCAGAAATAAAAAGACTTTATTTCAGTATATTGTATAATTTTGTACAGCCGCAATGTATTACATTAAACAACATAGAAATTATAGATTATAAAAACATTTCAAATATATTGCCTCTAACATTTCCGAGCAAGAAGAGCCAAATATAAACAAGATTGTATTTTTTTTATATTGAACTGTGTGATCAAATTAGAAAGCGTTTTGATTTTAACAATGTCGTTCTACAAAACTTAATTTTCATGGATTCCAAAGAAGTTGCTGGAAAAAAATGTATTCTTTGCATATGGTCTTGCAACATTTTTCGCACACAATCGATCAGAAAATTGTGCAGGATATTGATAGCGAGTATAGGGAATTATAGTTTTTAGAATTTAAGACACATTTTGAAGACATTTCTAAGGTCCCTCCAGAAGTTTTATGGAAAACTATTTCTACAATTAAAAGAGCTGACTCTACATAGGCTTTTTCTAATTTATGTGCATTAGTTGCAGATCTAATGTGCTTGCCACACTCTTCAGCGAATGTAGAGCGAATTTTTTCTAAAATAAATTTAAACAAAACAAAAACTCGAAACCGTCTGGAAATTGGAACATTAAAAGGAATATTGCTAACCCAAGATTATTTAAAATTTAATAACTTTTCCTGTCATAATATTGAACCGCAAATAAATATGCTAAAAAAAATGAACGCGAAAATGTATAACTAAGAAACTAAAATGATATAGGAGTTTATGCGAGGTTCAATTCGAGCTCAAAGAAAACAAAAGCAAAATAATTGTTAAAATGACTGAAAGCAAGTACCTTTTGTAGATTAGGTTAGGTAATATAAAATTTATCTTTTAAGACGTTTTTGTTATTTATAAAATAACACGAATTGAATTAAAAATGAGTTTATATGTTGTATGTGGCAACAAAAAATAACAATCAAAGACAATTTTCAGAAAAGCGCTTTGAAAGTTAATATTGTTGAATGAAATCCGGCGATCTCATTTTGATTTCCGGCGAATACAATCGTACGTCCCCTGGTAATAACCAAACTTCGTCCTAACTAAACTTTGGTTGTTATTGGTTGTTGCCATAGATATGACGATTTTTGACGATTTTTTGGGCGGAGTATGACGACTTGGAAAAAAAATATATGGCAACGCTGACTAAAAGCTGCAGGCCTCATGATCTAAGCCTTTGGTTCAAGTGATGTGCAATTTTTTGGTGGGGTAAATATGTACACATATGCACAGCCATATGAGTGTGTATATGATGATAGATTTTTTAAGCAAACAAAAACAGATGTTGAACAGACAATTTCATGATACCATCGTTTATTTTTTACCCTTAACATAAGTATGTATGTATGAAGATCCTCCAAAATATATTGAATTTTAACACAAAACAGGAAAACGAAAAGATTTCGTAAAATCGCCGATATTACAAAATTCCAAACACGTGTTCAACAGTGAAATTTAAATGACTATTGCTCTCTCGATAGTTTCCACACATTAAGTTATGTATGCGAGTGTATTGAGAGTGTCCTACTATATGATATGTGTACATATACATGTGCATACATACATACATATTTATTCTTATTGTTGGTATATAAAAAGATAAGTAGTGCTTGCTTTTCCACAGATGTATCCTTGAAATAAGTGGTGCGCACCGATCGTCTTAATGATCTTCATATATTTGATATCTATACATACACATGTACCTTACTCGTAGGTATTCAAGCTAAGACTGTACAAATTGTATAATCTATGTGCATATATGTGTACATCAAATGTGAATGTGCATAAATATACATACGTATAAACATACATAAGCACTAGAGTTTTACGCCGCCGCCGATTTTCGTCACTTTCTTTGCGCCGCCGCATCATTGACGACAGTTAGGGGATTGGTTCTACCTTAATACATATACATATGTACATATGTACATATTTTTATATCAAAAAGTTATTTATAAAAAAAAAAAAAATAAAAAAATTTAAATTCCCATATCTTGAAAATTGCGACAACTAAAACGTTTTTTTTTTTTTTAAATGCTTTTAAAATCTGTTCCTATATAGTATTACGAGATTCCCTGTTCTTTTATATTTAACGGCCCCAAAATAAAATTTACATTTAATAGAACTGGGCCAAGCTTCAGGAAAAGTTTGTCTAAAAATCTCAGTTAAAAAAGTTAAAAATTTAAGTCTGAAATTTGGCAATACAACTTCTATGACTTACATACATACGTATATAATCCATCGACGCCGGTATACCAGCAAACCTACGTCACCACCGCGGGTATCATAATAAGTACATACATATGTACATACATACATGCATTCTTTTTAGAAAATAGTTAATAGTGTTTTTCATATGTACATACATACATATATATTTCCCTTCCAATTCTCCTTTTTATCGTGTATAACTAGCGCTCGAGGGTGGAAATCCTGGACGACTGGTTTGCCTTAAATCTCTAGGGCAGATGTTTTCTTTTACATACATAGATGTTCTATTCTCTATTATTGTATACTAGTATTTGTATACTTATGTTAAGTTGAAAAATGTGCTGGAATTTTAAATAATGAAGTAGGATGTGAATCATACACATACGCGCTGTACAACAAACGCTCTCAATAGGACATGGATTGTGCGTAAACAGAAAATGTATAGCAGGTAGATTTCCAATAAACGTACATTAGGGTGGGCTTTAAACATCAAATAAAGGATTTTTTTCAATCTCTCTACTTGAAAGGGTATTACCACGGTCAAGGTTGTAACATTGCGCCAAAGTTCAGTTCTATCTATGGGGCCTCAAATTGTTTAAGTTATTTTCTTATTGAATTTGGTTAATAGCCCTATATATTTTTGAGGTTAAGGCCCAAGGAATAAGACACCATATACTTGTATGGTATTATATATTTAAATATATAAAATTAAATGTTTTAAACTAATTGAAGTGTGATCTTTCTATATGTATATGTAAAAAAATTAAGAGCACATTCTAAATAATCCCTCGGAATTTTGTTCTCGCGGATTTTTTTATTCCCCCGGAAAAATTCCTTCAATTCTTTTCTCCCAGGGATAACAATAATTGGGGAATAGGAATTTCGAATTTTCGAAGGCAGCTGTTTTGCCAATTGAAATTTCGTTGCGCATTTCTTATTTTGTTTAATTAATTATTTTTGCCAATTTCTTTGAAATTAAGAAATAAAATATAAACAATGCACAGTATTGTATTTCATGTGGTATTCACTGAAACGGGTAATGAATTGGTGCCACAGCAACATCAACAGAGGAGCATAAGAAGAAGAAGACGGCGGGATAACACAAATCAGCTGGAGTTGCATTCTTCCATTTAGCAAAGTAATTTTCTGGCGGCCAAGCCGAGTTGAATGCGTCTTTCGTCATATGCCGAAATCTATTTAAGCCTTATTAAACAATCCTTGCGCAATTTCTGGATTCTGCATCAAATATACCAAGAGCTCTTCCGTTGCTTATGATATACTTTTCGACTTAAAATAAAGAATATTGTGGTAGAATGTACATATTTTAGCACAAATTTGTACAAGTAAGTGTTCTTTCTTAAAAGAACCAATTTACTTTAACTATTTTGATGCATTCCCCCTAATTTAACAAGTGAAAAAAACTCCTAAAAAATGGCAGAGAAATCTCCCTCTCACCCACATTCATAATACCTACCTACTTTTCTCCCATAACCGGTTTCTGCTTTTTTGAACAATGTTCAGAATAGGAGGAAAGGGAGAAGTGAAAAAAACTCACACGGAATTTTTGTTTAGAATTGGGCTGTAAAACTTTGATTCCTTATACACGAGACTGTTGTTTGTTACAAAACCTATCTAGGAGCAGTATATCATCGTCGCCTTTGAAAAACCACCTTTCAATCAACTGCAAAACCAATGAACAGGAGAGGAGAAAAACTTATTTTACACTTTGTTTCCTCATGGATTTGTTTTTTTAATGACAAGTTAGCGGGATTTTTTTTTTTTTATAAATATGTTAGAACATTTAGATTGTATATACTTGAAAATGGTCGTGTTTTTCCCATTTAGACGTCTTATATAAATGGAAGTGTTTAAATGCAATTTTGGAGTTCAAATTAAATTTAACGATTATTTAACAAATTTGATTTTCAAATATGACAGTTATAATTTTTTTTTGGATGTAGCTGGATGCACTGCGTTCAGGGCTAAAAGCCGCCGTATATATATGTATGCGTTTAACACAAGCTTATGCATTCCAATAAAATCGCCACAATAAACCAAGATGTTGCTATAGTGTTAAAGTAAATATAGTGTTAACTACTTTGTACTCTTTACTTTAATTTTTAAAATAATTTTTAATTGAATTTTCATGTTAACTTAAAATTTTTGAATAACTTCAAAAAAAGAAAATTCTAATTAGTATTAAAATATCTAAACTCAAAAATAAACAAAAATAAATTTTTAAAAATAAAATAAATATTTGGTTTATTACCAAAGTTGCGTTTGTAAATATGAAGGAACTTCAGACTTGGCAATTGTAGTTTATTACGCCTTGCCCATTCACATACAAAATTTCGAGAAGCACTGTTGTTAACATTCTCCCTATACAACAAAAATACTTGCTAGCATATTTTGTGTCGTATTTGATTGTTATATTGCAGTTTTCAATTGCGAAAAATGTTAGAAATTTTACCAACCAGTGGGAAAAATAATTTCACTTGCAAAGTGTGGCAACACCCTTAGCCAAAGCAAATGTCAAATTCTTCTTCTTATGATTTGCTTGGAACAAAATTGGGGAGTTGTCTACTTTTCAATATCAGTTGGCGCCAGTGTCGCTCCTTCTACCGTTCTCCATAAAAATACGTGCAATCTACTCATAATGCATAAGCATGTGTTAAACTCATCCATATGAAAAACTGCTTATGTGTCGGACCTATAAGAGATCTCAAGTTTGCCACATGGTGGGTTTGCAATTTGTCGATAGATTGTTTTGCAAATGCATCGCCGATCTCCAACTTTTCGCGCAGTACGTTTTTGACATTAAACCAGAAATAACAAAAAAAAAAAAAAATATATATATATATATGGAATGTGTGTGTTTGGTTGTATGTATGGATGTCACCCTGCCGTTATCTTGTTATTTTCGTTTATCTGCTCATTCCTATGTACATTTCATGTGCTCGTTCACAATGGTGCCCTTTTTTTAGTCGATTGTCCCACGACGAATCTCAACCGCTCAACTAATTTACTTTGTGTTGTTGCGTTCTATGCAGTCCTACTTAGTCTCAGTAGTTGGACGCAATGCCCCATTTCCAGTTGTGGGTGGTTTTTTTTGAAAGGGCTAGGATTATAAGAAGTCCAAGGCGAAACATAAAAGCTCGCCTAAATTTATAAATGCTTTTCATAGCCGTTAAACTTACATATCTAACTTAACTTAACTTGACAGTCAGTGCGTTAGAACAATTTCTTTCGTTAGAATCAGGTACCGGACTAATAAGGATCTAAAAAAGTTTGTGGTAAAAAATTTACATGTGGAGGTAACCAAAGAAGAAAGGTTCCTCCATAAAAATATAAAAAGAGTTTCTGTTTTGGGTGTTTTTTAGGTTTGCAGATGTTTTTCATTATGGCTAAGGGGACCTTTAGAAGTTCGGCAAATTAGCACGACCGTTGTACGACCGGATGTACGTTTTGTTGCCGTTGCTTCGGTTTGACGCTTTGAAAACGCTAGGAGAAAGCAAAGGACACCTTGCCGCTTTCTTCACTTTGAAGAAGCCGCATCTGTATATGGAGTGTTAGCTTATCTACCATGACTATATATGTATTAAAAATAATTTATATTACGATTTATCATTATTATTGCCGTTTGCTATGTTCTCCTTTTATTTAAAATAAATAAAATAGTAGTTACAAAACTTTCTTATACAAGTCTGGATCATGCAAATAAAGTATGAATATGAATAAATCGTATTGTATAAAAGCCTGAAAAATGGCGATGTTCAGGTTTCTTGCAACCACGAAATCGCTGTTATATGAAATAGAATTCAAGTACATTTTTTGTTAAACGATTTAAATACGTACACGTACATATAAATGCATAAATGTACAAATGAGTGTAGATAATTAAAGTTACATATCCTGAGTCTGGCTGAGGTGAACCTGAAAATATGCCTCTTTGCGGTTCTTGAAGTGAGAAATGATTACAATCGCTCACAGACCACAAAATCCTGGTTCTTAATTAAGACCAGGAAACTAAATGGTCAGCCAATTATTGGTGTAAATATGTAAATAATTAAGCGAAGGCCACACTGAGCTGCACACTGAATTTGAACCTTTACTCTCTAAAACTCCATTCAGTGTATTTCTGTGCTTAAATTATGTTAAAAGTTGTGTTAAAGTTTTTGGTGTGGTGGAAGTGACCTACTAGAATTTTGTTACGCTCCGCTGCTTTCTACCGAAGTTTGCGCCTGCAACATCTTTACTCTTCGATCAATCTTTGACAGTACTATATACCATTAAGACATAGCACAAACAAACATTAGTAGTATATACATATGTACATAAGAATGTCTCGCTATCCAGCCAAACAAAATGTGGTTTTCCATTGAGATTTTTACCAAAGTACAACGGTGTTGAACAACTATTGCACCATTGCATGACTTCATTAAAGATTCGAAGAGTACGACTAAGAATCCATATTTGAGAATCCAATTAAATCTTCCCAAAATACAGTTGACACTTTCTAAAACCCATCTTGAAATTGTGTAGTTTCAATAAGTTAATAAATTTGTTTTTTATAAAGATGTAAATTCTTTATATCTCGCTGACTGAACAGCTCTATTTAAATATTTGGTAAAGTGATTATAAAGATGAATAAATGAATTTGAAGTCAGGCGGTGTCTAATAAGTACAAAAAATAAGGAGTATTATAAGAAAAACGCCATACAAATAATCTTCGTTATAAAGTTAAGGCCATAAGCCTTTTGACCATACGAAATAAGGCCTTATATAAGGACCAGATTTGTTGGTGGTATGCTCATTATTTTTTCTGGTATAGGTATAAGAGCAGTATTCTTGCCTACTGTACCGAAGTAACATCGAACATGAAAACGCAATGCTCGCAAGTACGTTACACCGAACTATTGTACTCATTACTCAAACTCCTTAATTTTCCGTAGTATACTTCAAAAAGTATCGACCTAAGAAGTGCTAGGCCCATTATTCTTGGATTGAGGAGCGTTCGTTTTAATTAGCATACCCGGCCCTGAGCCCACATTTAAAAAGTGACCATCACCACGCTTTCAACCCGTTTCCCATTCTGTTTTATTCAAGCGTCTCTTTCTCCTTTCTTTTCCTGTCTTTTTTCTATTGCCTCTTTCTCCCCTTCTTCCCCCTCCCACTCTTCCACTCTCAGACCTACTTTCGCACTTACCTCAACTTCCTTTCTCAGTTTGACCCCCTCTCCCTATCGCATTCCTGTGTCCAGTTTCAAATATGAGATACCTGCTTTAAATAATTGCGGAGGTAGAGTAAATATAAAATCTTTCTAATAGGGGGCGTGTCACCGCCCAATTTTCCAAAATCGTATATAAAGTTTATTATATATATTTTGTACATGTATACAAATATTATCAAACTATATGAGCCAAAACGACTGGCATTGTCAAAATCTAATTTATATTGCCTGGGGAGGAGGGGGGGGGTGGCCCCGCCCACTTTACCAAAATCGTATAAAGTCTCAAAAATACCGAGTGATCTATGAACCTGATGCGAAATTTTTGTCAAGATTGGTTGAAAACTTTGGGTGACTGTAAATCATACATTATAAGACTTTGAGCATGAAATTTTATGTTAGATGTTTATACATACATACATATGTATGAACACACCTGCGTTTCATATTTTCTTCGTGAGGTCGTTTTACATTACAAAGCTTAATATATTCCCAGCTTCCGCAACGCAATTGTCAATCACGCCCGCCCGAGGGGAATCCTCCCACAAATGTGAATGTAGCATACACACATTTAGCAAGCGAGATTATAGCGACCCCAAATTCCTCATGAAACTAAGGGGTGGGAGATGGCCTAAAAGGTGCAATGTGGTCTTATTAAATCGTTCTCGAGATGGTTGGGCTACTAGCCTAATTGTGCTTCTTACCGGGCCGTGCCGGGTCTATGTGCATTCCGCGAAGAACCTTCGGAGAGTATCTGTATCACAACAACAAAATTTTAAAGGAGAAACAAAATCCATCATACATTTTTTAATGAGGCACTGCTTGTACGGTTGTTTACGATCCTTATGACTACTATGTAATTGCACTTTCGTGGTTGGAAAACTTTAACTTTTGATTTGGTCTGGTTTATATGTACGTGTATGTGTATATACATTGATATGTGTGAACATATTCTCACACATGCTCCACTTACCCATAGAGTAAGGCTGCCCCAGCAATGCCGCCACCACATTGAGCAGTTATGTACATAGCAGCCCGAACTGGGGATATTGCGCGTATGATGCATGCTGCCAACGTCACAGCAGGATTTACATGAGCACCTGGGAATAAGAATTGAAATATGTTATTAAAATAAAAAAATATTTACAAAGTCGGTACGTTTGACAAACTGAAGTGCCTGTCCTATAAGAAAAACAAGTAAAGGTGTCCAAGTTCGGGTGTAACCGAACATTATATACTCAGCGTGAGCTTCAATTGCACATTTCATTTCAGATAAATTACTTTTCTACATAACACGTGGCACTGCCCGTTTAAAAAAATGTCTCCCCATTTCCTCTTACAGTAAACCTTGATAAGTGAAATATCATTGATTCAAAACTATTTGTTGCTAAGTTATAGCTTATTATTCTAGTCTACGACCCTTTTAAAATTGTTTTATATCCAAGTTGCCGTGGTCTTTAACCGATCCCGTTCATTTTTACTAGACATATTTTCTGCTGTAAGGAATATATGTGTACACAATTTCATTACGATATGTTAATTTTTTTTCGAGGCTCCCGAAACATAGAAAATTGCTTAGCCATAAAAGGGGCGGGCCCTCCCATTTTTTAAAATTTGAAGTTTTTCCTATTTATTGTTATAAATGCACTTGGGAAATGAAATGCCATTGACATAAAGCATTTTGTTTTTGCAAAAATATAGCTTATTTTATTCGTCCACGACCCTTTTAAAAATCTTTTATATAAAAGTGGGTACTCTGTGTGCAAAGCACGCTGAGTATAATAAAGGCATACTGCAAAAGTTGTACATATGAGGAGCTGTATTACTGAGCATTTGCGCTGACTCAAGAATAAGTCGCGGGGGAATTAGATGAAAATAAATGTTGAATCCACACCTATGACGACATGTTAAATAAACTTACGTTTTAGCTATAATAACATTTACGAAAACAAAGTACACCGTAAACATAATTTTCAAGCAGACAAATTGATAATGAACGTGAATAGCACCAATTCTCTAACACTTACCAGATATGTGCATAAAACATTGAGTAAGTGTTGCCATTGCCAATCCAGAGGCCAAGGCGGTCGCCAGCAACACCGATGAAACACTAGCACCTACGCCAGCGCCCGCTGCCGCTCCACAAACAATGAACACGTAGAAAAAGGATGCAAGGCATTCGCTGATTATTGATCTGCAAAAGGTGTGAAAATAAGTGATTATAAATCAAAGAAATTTGCTGGAAATACAAAAATATTCAGATCAAATTAGGGTGGCTCTCAAGTTTTAAATTTATTCAGTTTTAAATGGCTTCGCAAGATTTTATTTTTAAAATTACTATGTTTTATTATGATGGAAAACTAAAAAGAGTTAAACATACTTCGCTTTTTCAACCCTACCACATCTATATATGGGGTATTCCATCCCATTTCGACCAATTTTCAACCCGACCCCTTTAGAATTGGCTGACAGTTTTTCTTCTTTTTCTAGCTCACGAAAGACGTTTTTCAGAATTTTTTCAAATTTTTTCATCCAACTCAAAAAAAGTTATGAATTAAAAAAAAAAAAAAACGGTGTTTTTTCAAAATGCTATAACTTTTTCAAAAATTTACCGTTTGGGATCTTTTTTTTTTTAAATTTGTTTTTAAATGTACTTTTCGGAAAAAATACAAAAAAATTTTTTAAGTTTTTTTTTCAATTAAATAAAAAACAAAAAAAAATAATCGGCACACTCCGGGATTAGTGGGGATGATTGCAGAATTGATTGAAGTTTTTTATGAGAAAAAAAAAAATGGCGAAATTCGAAAAATCTCGAAAAACTGAAAAATTACAAAAAAAAAACTTTAAAAATTTTTTTGTATTTTTTCCGAAAAGTACATTTAAAAACAAATTAAAAAAAAAAGATCCCAAGCGGTCAATTTTTGAAAAAGTTATAGCATTTTGAAAACAAAAACGGTGTTTTTTTAAAAATTCATAACTTTTTTTGAGTTGGATGAAAAAATTCTGAAAAACGTCTTTCGTAAGCTAGAAAAAGAAGAAAAACTTTCAGCCAATTCTAAAGGGGTCGGGTTCAAAATTGGTCGAAATGGGATGGAATACCCTATATATAAAAAGGAGTGTACATTTTGATTGTCACTCCATAACTCGAGAACGGCTCGACAGATTGCCATGAAATTTTTAGGAAAGATACAGGAAGGAGAGATGATGGTTAGTTGATTTTGAAATCCCAAATCGGTTTAGCCATATATATATAAAAATCAAACTCTGTGTGTGTGTGTGTTCGCTATGGAAACGTATTTCCCAATCATCACCAAATTTTGGTTATGGGTTCCTTCGATCAACGGCAAGGTTTTAGGCTAAAAATAATTTCGATATATAAAAGGGGCGTGGCACCTCCCATACAAATGGAATCTTTGGTACTGCATACCTTTGAAGGTATACATGCCAGAACATTGAAATTCAGTAAGGAGTTATATGAGGTCAATCCCTAATACCACCAATAAAATGCGGAATTTGGAGAAAGGGGGCGTGGCACCTCCCATACAAATGGAATCTTTAGTAATGCATAACTTTGAAGGTATACATGCCAGAACATTGAAATTCAGTAAGGAGCTATATGAGGTCAATCCCTAACACCACCAAGAAAAGGCGGAATTGGGGAAAAGGGGGCGTGGAACCTCCCATTCAAATGGAATCTTTGGTACTGCATAACTTTGAAGGTATACATGCCAGAACATTGAAATTCAGTAAGGAGTTATATGAGGTCAATCCCTAACACCACCAAGAAAATGCGGAATTGGGAAAAAGGGGGCGTGGAACCTCCCATTCGAATGGAATCTTTGGTACTGCATAACTTTGAAGGTATACATGCCAGAACATTGAAATTCAGTAAGGAGTTATTTGAGGTCAATCCTTAACACCACCAAGAAAATATGGAATTGGGAAAAAGGGGGCGTGGTACCTCCCATACAAATGGATTATATTATACTGCATATATCTGGATGTCGTAATGGTAGGATAATTAAAATTGGTAAGGAGCTATGTGACGTTAAGTCCTAAAACCTCCAGTAAAATGTGGAATGGGGAAAAACTATGGCTGCCGTACAAACTTAAGTTATTTTAACACAAAAAAAAAAAAAGTTATTTTAACACCTAAAGTTTGACTGCATTGTTAAGTTTAGCTGTTATGCCTTTTGGACGTTTAGTAATCTGCCGCTGTTAAAAAAATTTTTTAGCTTCAGTCTATCTACATCATCTATAAAAATCAAATTCTTTGTGTGTGTTCCCTATGAAAACGTGTTTGCTATACTTCGATCATCACCAAATTTTGGCTCGAGGTTCCTTCGATCAAGACGAAAGTTTTTCATATTTCAGAATTAAGAATTTTAAATTTATATGTTTTTGTTTTTTGGCTATGCGAAAGAACTATC
Source organism: Eurosta solidaginis (assembly GCF_040869045.1). NCBI lineage: Eukaryota > Metazoa > Arthropoda > Insecta > Diptera > Tephritidae > Eurosta > Eurosta solidaginis. The sequence continues at coordinate 79,875,256 of NC_090320.1, read as the reverse complement.
TTAGCTCCCAAAAATGATCATGTTAACAAAATCAAAGATCGTTTTCAAAATCAATTTCCTGGTGAAGTGACGAAATATAAATCGATCGACACAGTTACAGATGAAGATAAAATTGTGAATTATACAAATGAATTTCTATACTCCTTAGAACCAAAAGGAATGCCTGCGCATATATCAACTTTGAAAATTGGCTCACCAGTCATGCTTCTTCGGAATGTAATCAAAGCAACAATCATCAGCGGTAAAAGCAATACAATAATATAAAATAAGATACAATAAGATACAAGAATAAAATGTTTTAACAGAAAATTTCATCAAATATGCGTACAAAATTCAATTCAATTTACAGAACAATAAATTAAATTATCAACAAACAAAACAGAAAAAATAACGCAACATCCACTAGATCTCGGGCGTTACAACGTGCGCCTGGCAAAGCTAGTTTTTTATATTTTTAAATTACAAATTATATTCTCTCCGAGCAGAGATTCGAAGTTGAGGCATTAAAATTCTAATTCTATAGGCCTACCACTAGGCTATGACTGCATTGTCGTTATTGTTATTTTAAATCGTTTTATTTGCTCGATGCCTTATGTTCCTAACAAGAAGAAACAACACAAAAGCCTCGTGCACAGAGTAACACATAAAACGAGGTTGGTTTAGCTCTTCTGCATCGAGCAAGTAAAATGGAATAGAATAACAATAAAAACAGTGGGAAAATGAATTAATCAGCATACAAACAGATGGTTGAATTCTCAACTTGAGGAGAATATAATTTATATTTATATTTAAAAATTCCGAGATATCTGAAGAGATATTTGGCAGGGTCGAAATAGCTGTAATAGCCAGTATTTTTAGCTCTTTTAAGTTTTTCTATCATAAAAAGCATAATAATTTTTTAAACAAATTTTGCGAAGACGTCTAAAACTCATTAAATTTTACTTAAACTCTCCAGCTTTCAAGAAATATATCTGTGGTTGCAAGCTACAATAACCTAAAACGGCGTAGGAAATACTTGGAATGCATTGAATTTCATAACAAATATGTACTACAATTTACAACAAAACATTTGCACAAAAATATAAGGTTTTATTACTAAGAAACAGGCAGTAAACCTGGTGACCTCTAAATTTCATAAGTCGACTTCGGTTGGTATCGATTGTGACCACAGATATAGTCCTCAAGTTTATATCCAACATTATTCTCTAATTATTATCTAACCGTTGGGAACTTTTGTGAAATTTAAAGTTCTTGAGTTGGTCTCTAACATCGTTCCCAAAATTTTCTCCAATCTTCGATAAATCTATAGTTGTCAAACCAATATTCAGCACACTTCTCCAGTTGATATTTTACATTAGATATGAAGTTAAGGTGAAGTTGAAAATAAAAATTTTCCCCAAGAAATTGTTTAGGTGTTGGTAGCATTAATGAAACTTTTTTATAAATTAAATATAGTCTTAATCATATATATTATTTCTAATTGCTGTTTTCATATACGGGTCCCTTTTTCGCTCTTATTTGGAATCCAAATCTATAAATAAAGTTTTGGTTGTAAAGATGGAGATTAGGGCTATTAGCGAGCTTTGGACAATTTTGGTCGTCGTGCTTTTGTTTAGCTATATTTTATTAAAATAATTTGTTAAAAAAAAAACGATTGTGAGCACACAGAGAAACCTATTTGTACTATGGGACTATTGTGAATATTTGCACTGCATTACCGGCAGTTGCTCCCATACGCCGGATGGCGGCGCAAGCTGTAAGTTCTAATTGATTGATAGAACAGCTGATTTCTGTTGATATTTGATAAGAGACTTTTATACTTATATTTATTTTGTACATGTGCTTGGGACTGAAATCCTCCTAAACGACTGCACTAATTTTGATTTTGTGTTTAGGGGATTTGAGGATTTACAATTAGGTACGGGGTTTCTTGAAATTTGATAAGGGAGTACTCCCTTGACCACCTCATTATATGAGAAACATTTCTTTTCGGAAAGTGGACCGCGCATCTACCCACATATTCTATGCTAAATCGTATTTATGAGATGATTTACTTGTGATTTGGTAAATGGATACCTTTTTGCCTAGCTTAATATTTGAGAAGATTTTACTTCCGGAAACGGGACCAGTGGCCGACCCATTCGAAAAAGTTCTGTTTATGGTGCCATTTTTCTCGAAATTTGGTACGTTTTCGACAAGTTTAATATTTGGGACCTTTTCTCTCGGCAAAAAGACCAGGCGTCAACAGGGGTACTTCCGTGACAAGCTTGTTATTTGAGAAACACATCGTTCCGAAAAGTGGACCAGGATCCTATTCAAATAAACATAATTTATGGTGGTCAAGGTCGGATAAACCAATTTTAAAAATTATAGCTGCATTGGGAGTGGGAAGGGGTTTGGGTGTGGATGGGAGATAAATGGAATAAGGAATGGAGAAAAATAGTAGCTAAGGTAAGTGCACCCATTCCCGTGCTAGCCCCCAACTCCGTGCTATTTTTGGTAAAAAAGTTTGAAGCAGAAAAATAAGGAAATGAAACAATATAAAAAAAATTAAAGAATATTATCAAAACTGTTAAAATTTTAAAATTCCTACTTGTCAGTCTCCAAGATACATTTTTTAAATAAGATTTGCATTCAATTATCAGTTGACTATACAATTTTGTTCAGAAGGCATGCGTCAGTGTATATAGTTAGTGGAATTGCTAAGAGTGTTGTGACAAATTCTTAAGAGTTTTACCTTTAATTGGTAAAGTATTAATATATAATTTGCTTAAGAAATTAAAATTTTTAAGTTTTTTCGATATGAATTCATGTATTAAAGTCCGTGTACAATAAAAAAGTTATTAAGAATTTTTATTTTAAAAAAGCACGTAATTAGGAGCATAATTAACACAACAACAACAACAGGAGCATCATTTTTTTGAGGTGCACCTATTCAGAGGCTTAGAACGGAATTAGGAGCATTTAGATCTTATGGTTTTGTTAATTTTTTGTTATAAGATGAATATTTTTAAAAGATTTGCAAATTATAATAAATAACTAATTTCATATACATTATCATGGCCTATTTCCGTGCAACTATTTTTTCAAAACTACGGGAGTTTACAAAGCCGAAAGCTATGGTCGCACAGCTAATATTTGGGAAAATTATACAAAAAGTTAATAAAGAAAATATTAAAAATTTTGTCTAAATATACATATTTTGTGCATATATACGGATTATAATCATATAAAATATTGTCTCAGTATAATAATTTAGAAAAAATTTCTTTTTGGTACCTGCTGAAGAGAAAACGCATAGCCCGGAATTAGGCTCATTAATTTTGTGTATGTTCCTAATTACGTTATACTATAGGCAGTAATTAGGAAATATTAATGGGTCGTTCTTTCGTTCATTTTTTCAGCACCGCATATTTTTAGTGATATAATAATAGAACAGGACGCAACTAGTATCATAATATGCCGAAGTATTCACCTACTTGTTTGCAGTTAGCTATTGAGGCTGTGGAAAAGGGCCATATGACCTGCTACAGAGCATCAAAAATATATGGAATTCCCAGACAGACGTTACTGGACAAAATCAAGAAGAAGTATACGAAAAAACCAACTTCAGGCCCTCTTCCAGTTCTGTCGACAAAATAAGAAAATATTATCGTTAAATGGATTCATCATTTGCGGAGTTAGGCTTTCCTATAACTAAAGATCAGCTTACAAACTCCGTGGGAAATTTGGTTAAGGAACTCAAATGGCCAAACACTTTTACAAATGTTATTCCAGGAAGAAAATGGTTTAAAGGTTTTTTTTAAAAAGAAACCCGTCCTTGAGCCAACGAATGTCCCAATTCTTAACAGCTTCCCGAGCTTCAGTAACGGAATCTTCCATAAGGAATTGGTTCGAGAGAGTCGAGACTTATAAGAAAGACAATAATTGTCTAGATGTACTGGCAGATCCATCAAGGATCTTTAACTGTGATGAATCAGCATTTTTCCTGTGCCTAAAAGGTCAAGCCGTGTTAACTAAACGCGGTGCTAAGCACGTTTACTTCAGATCAGGTAATGATGAAAAAGAATGACTAACGTTGTCTGTAGGAGTATCCGCAGATAGGAAAATTATGCCGTCGTTTGCCCTTTTCCCCTATAAATGCTTCCCACCAAATATTATGGCAAAATATCCTAAAAGATGGGCTATTGGCAAATCTGACTCAGGCTGAACGACCGGAGAAACCTTTTTTGAATATGTCGCAAATGTATTTTATAATTTTCTGTTGGAAATAAAGGTAACACTTCCTGTCGTTTTATTTTTGGATGGGCACCTCTCAGCGAATTTTGCAAGAAACATGGAATTATCCTAATTGCACTTCTTCCAAATTCAACGCACTTGTTACAGCCCATGGACGTTGGAATTTTTCACTGTTTGTAAAGGGTTTGGAAAAAGGAAGTGCAAGATTGGAGAATTACAAATAATGGACAGCGAATGAAACGTGAAAATTTCGGTCCAGCTATAGATAAATGTATAGCATCTTCGATTACTACTGATGTGATACAGAGTGCTTTCAGAGCTTGTGGTTTGTATCCATTCAATGCAGATGCATTTGCTTACCATAAAATTTAAAAAACGGGCATGCAAAATCCCATCATTGCTGAGAATGTTGAAGATGTCATTAACAGTGTGAAGAACAGCAACCACATCAATGTGACCTGATGAAATTATTTGAAGAGCGATTAGAAGATGAGAAAATAAAGTTATTTAACGAGTGCGATGGAATATGGACTGGTGATATTAAAGACGAAAATTTGTACTACTTTTGGAAAAATTTGAAGAAGGAACTGAGTCCCGAAGGCAATGGGATTGCGCCTTTAAGCGAGTTTACTAGTCTATTGGAGGGAGAGTGTGGCTCAATCGATATAGTTGACATGAGCATTGACTTCCTTGATTTATGTGGGAAAGTAATTGACTTAGATTCTACTCAAAACGTCCCTATGAGATGTTCAACTCCAACTTGCAACGTAATGGATACTCAATCTTATGTGCACAAAGAAATAAACGCTTCTAATTTAGCCGTTGAAAATGGTGCTAATGATGCTTTAAAGGACAATCAAAATTACAATAACAGGTTGATTGATAACCACGTGCCACTTAATAACGATTTGCCTGTGGATAGCTTAACCTTCACAAAGGAGGAATTTCCAACACCCTTCAAAAACGCTCTTTTCTGGCCTGAACCTTCTTCAGCCGATCAGAAGAAGAAACAAGTGGAGAAAAAGCTCACTCCAACTGTGGTAATAGCTTCAGACTATATGGAATATCAACGACGCTTGGTTGAGGAAAAACAGTAAAAATTCAGGAAATGGCTTTAAAGAGAGAAACAAAAGAACAGAAATCAAAGGAAAAACTTCGGAAAACAGCCCTGAAAAAAGAAACAAAGGAAAAGGAGCCTCGTGAAAAAGTAAATCTGGAAAAATCTTTACTTCCTGAAAAATACTATAATGAAGGAGACTTTGTTTTTATCCAGTATGAAGGAGAAAAGTTTCCCCGGAAAAGTTTTAAAAGTTATCAGTGGAGATCCTTTAAAATTTAAAATAAAAAATATGTCCATGAGGGGATATAATTGGCGTTGGCCAGAAAAAGACGATATTCTTGACTATGAATCAGACGAAATATTAAAAAAAATTAATCGGCCTCAGTCAATAAATAAAAGAGGAATATTTTCAATAAACGACTTAAATTAATTCACATAACTAACTTTAAAAAAATTCTTCTTTGTTTAATAAGCTATTTGCATGTATAATGTTCAGTTTTATCATATAATTTGTATTCAATATTTAATTTTTTTATATAGATAATTATAGTAAAATGATTTGAATACTTAAAGTAAGTTTTAATTACTTTTGCTTTCATGAATTTTTACGGCACACAACTTCTAAAAATGTTAAAATTATTTAAAATATGTTAATTTACTACGTACATATATGAAAAATTAAGTACGTAATCTAAATAATATATTGTTAGCAATGATTTTACTTTTTAAATTACCTTTTCTCTAGTCAACACCAGAAACTAATGGATTTTTCTGTTTTTTTTTTTATTGCTGTATCGATAAAATTTGTTTTTATGTTTTGAATAAATAAATAAAATACATGCGAATGTACTTTGTCCCCAAATGGCTTGTCTTTTTCTAAAAATATTTAAAATATAACCGCAAACCCATTTTTTTTAAATTTATAACGGAAATAGGAACGCTTTGCACGCAGTTAGGAACCGGACCAAATTTTCGCACGGATTTGGGAACAAAATACATTTGTCGAAATATGCGTATAAAGCGTAAAGTTGAAAAAAAATTTTTTTTAATACACATCGTAAAATCCGTAACAGAATCGTTTTCAACTGGTTTTTGATGGGGCAAGATATCACTTTAAACGTGGGCATATCTTAATAGTACGTAAATAGGTACACTTGCCTTAAGTAGAAGGCAGAGAATGAAGAGGGAAAGTGAGAGTCGCTTTATAAATATAGGCAGACAAATCCACGGGCAAAACAAAGTCTGCCGGTTCCTCTAATTTACATATGTATGTCCTTATATATTTTATTTCATTATCATGACTAAGCAGAAGTACTGAAATCTTGCATTTCAGTCCAATTATGGAGTAATACCTGAGCACAAGTAGATAATATCTTTCTCTAAAATTGCGGAACAACTTTTTTCCCCGTATGCAAAATGCCTTTTTTGCAGCAATCCAAAGTACCTTATCTGATAGCCTTCCATTTTCCGGCGTGTTATTTTTTAATGTTTTCCACGAATTGACTGCCTCATGTTTTATGTCGCCTAAGAACGGAATCTGTAAAGCAGTTGAATTATCACTGAGAAGCTTTTCATGGCAGAAAGTCACTCATCGTACCAGTATTGCTATATGGTGGAGAAACATGAATGCACATGAGGTGGGACAGCTATATGAGTGTTCGAGAGAAAAATTCTTGAAAAACAAAGATGAAAGACTATGCTCCGGCGCATAAGGCATTCTTGTCGCCACCTGCCTATAGAAGTAGGACAAGAAGGAGGGCGGTACGAGGTTAGAATGATCTGTAGAAGCCAGCTTGCGCAGCGTCTGGATAGCTTTGTTGGACAGTTCTTCTCCGTTTTAAAACTGAAACCTTTTCATTCTCTATTATAAAAAACTCATATCGATTACACAGGCCGATAATGCTTAGACGCAGAAATTAACCAAATTTTTTTTAAATGCCTTCGTTGGCCTTGGGCTTGGCGTGTGTTGAGTCTGAATCCGAATTGCTGCTCGAGACATTTGTACCTAAATTGCTCGTTTTTCTGCTTTATTCACTACGGCAATTTTTTATTTGTTTTATTCGCAAGCCGTCGTATGTAATGTATGTGCTATGATTTTAAACCTGTCATGAGTGTTGTTTTTGTTTCTCATATAAAATATTGGTAAAAAAAAATACAAATCAGAAACTATGTATATATATCAGGCGTGCTAAGTTATTGTCAAAAAAACTATTTATTAAAATTTTCGCAACAAGATGAAAAAACAACGAAAAAGGGCTAAGTAGCAAAAAAGTATTAGCGGTTGCATAGATTTACAAAATACAACATACAACTCATTCCTCGTGTTCCAATGAAATGTCATCCAGATACGGATAGAGATTTTACATGCAAATGCAACAACAATGTGACCCATATGGATCAATTTGTTGTTGCATTTGCATGGAAATTTCTATCCGTATCTGGATCACGCCTCATTGGAACGTAACAATTCTAGTGTTCACAAGGGTAGTGTTGGTCCTCAAACTGTAGTATGTTTGCGATATTTTCTACAATCCAAATTTCTTTACAAATTCTAACTCTGCTTTTAGGCACGTTAGTGATTGAAGGAGGGTTCAGAAAACCATGCATGTGCGAAACAAACTAATACCAAACTAATAAAACGAAAAATTTAGGATGAAAGGAATTATATCGACTACTCCATCTGCTACTTAGCTCAAAACCCAATATAAGAAAGTTTGGCTGAAAGTGTGCTACACATATTGCTGTTGCTTGCAGCTACCAAGGACGTAAAGTACAAAAACGTACATATGTATGGATGCATATGGTTTTCTTTTAACTTTCAAATGCAACGCCTACGTACTAAGCCACAAATTAAAGATTTGCATGTTGCTATGACTCAGAAGACTTTGTCCTAGACGAAAAATCGTCGAACGCTCTTTTTACGGACATTCTTGTAACTTCTCCATATTATGTTTCGGCCCTTACATTACATACATATGTACATGCTTACACGGTTAAAAATTTTGGCCTAAAGTTAAAATTTTTTCGTACTACATATGTACACATATGGCCGAACCAAACTTGGTTTAAAATTCAAACCTTGCGAATTCCTATGAAAATGAGAGCATGAAGTAAGTTTTGAATTTTCAGCGCAATGCTTTCAAATCCAAACTATAATAATTTCTAAATAAAAAAAAAAAACTTAAATCAGAACCCTATTATATTTAAATCTAGTCCATACTAAGGAACTTTCCAGCACTGCAACAATTTAGGAAAAAGCTGTCAAAACTGTGCGAGTTGATTTGAAAACCTAAATTGTTTATTTCTGATAGGAAAATAATAACAATACGGGAAATTTGGTAATTTTGACGCGTTTTCATGCTTAAAAAGAACAGAGGTCAATTAGGGTCCGCGGTAAGTACCTATCCCAAGATAGTAGTACAAAAAAATTCAATGGGTCCGTTTTATAAGGCTTTTTTCCGGAGCACAATGACCTTTTCCACAATCTCGAATTCAATACTGTGATTTTGGTGGGCCTCCAATAATTTCTTTAGGCCAATTAATGCACTTGGTTGCCAAACATGTTCAGATTGTGGTCCATAGTTGAGAAGGATCCAATTCTTGTGACACCAACATCAGCTTGAATAAATTTGAGCTAACCATCACGTACAATCGATCGGACCTTAATCGCAGCATGGATCATCGCTATATGATCTATGATTTACTTAAATTGAATGGACAAGAGCATATACAATATTGCATTTACAATATTGAAAAATTTATATTTTTGTTTTTGAAATTTCACATTTGAATTTAGATTGAAAAGTATGCTCATAAAAATTCTAAATTTTTATTTTGCACTGCCTTACCGACAGTTTCCAGTGATTTAGGTTTTTCCCTATTTAGGGTGAAATTTAGGTCAACTCGCACACAGTCTAAGACTAAAATGAAAGTTCCCATTTCGTGTCGAAATAATTAAAACCAAGTATACCTATAAAGCTGCCGCCATGGTGTGATGGTAGTATGCTCCGTCTACCACACCGAAGATCCTGGGTTCACGCCCCGAGCATAGCAACATCAAAATTTTAGAAACAAGTTTTTTCAATTAGAAGGCAGTGTTTGGCAAGCAGTCCGAGTGTACTTCTGTTCGGAGTCGGCATAAATCAAGTAGGTCCCGCCCCGCCAATGAGTGGGAAAAATTAAAAGGAGCACGACGGAAATTGGAAGAGAAGCTCGGCCTAAAATCTCTTCGGAGGTTATCGCGACTTACATTTATTTTTATTTATTTACTTTTTTTTTTATTTAAAACGATGCTATAAAAAATTTAATTTTCTTCGTCTTGACAAAATTGTTTGTTTCTTTTAATTAGTTTTTGAAAATAAAAAAAAAAAAAATTTTTATAGCTTTTTTCTAGCCAACTTAAAAAAATATATCCAACATTCTCTGCTTAGATTGGAATTGATATAAGTCAACACTTTTTTTTGTTAAAACAGTTTGGTTTGATTTTTAAACCAAGCTCGATTTTTCCTGATTTATTCAAAAACGTTGTAGTATTTTGAAGAGTTAAAAATTTGACAAGAAAAAGAGATAAAAAAATTGATCAAACCGATGGATATAAAATTTAGTTTCAAATTTTCAACCGTGTACATAACTGCATATATGTACTTATCTTTAGATAAATTAAAAAAAATATGCAGCTGTTTTGGAGCAGCGTCGTAATGACAAACTTGTTTTTATCGCTTTGTTTGGTATTATCGATATGATTGCCTCAAAAGAAGTCTTCGCAAAGTCAAATCCCCTGATATGAAAAAAAGCAACCACAATGAAACAAAAATATTTTTTCCCATCGGTTATTTCTACTGAATATCAATTTTTTACACTGCAAAATTAAATGCAACAGCTGCAAATGGTATTGACATTGCACAGCGATAAGCAAGTGAAGTTTCGGTAAACGCTCAGGTAGATAGACACGGCAAATGACCATAACTACATATGCATACATAAGCAACTACGCTCCAACATAAATAATTAGCGAAATGAGTTCGGACAGGGCATCTAGTCTTGAGTTCAAGAAATCTAGGGATCACGCATACTTTTCTTTGTTTCGAAGTAAGATATCGTTTATCTAAAGATTTATACTGTAGGCACTTATTTGTTAAAAAAAATAATCATAAACTATATGTGTATAATACCGCAACAAATGATGATAAGTTCTTTAAATTGAAGCTTTCTGCATCTTATCAATGCTTACCAGGTGTGGCTTTCTGTAATTCAATATCGAGTAACACGTGAATAAAATTTTCATTTTTGCTTTCCAAAATGCAAAATGTTGACGAGGTGTATCGAGCTTTCGATAGAAAATTGGCCGCGGAATTGCCTGTGCGTACCTAGATTAAAATTGCTCTTCGAACTATTAAACGAACCGTTTTTATTAAGAAGTTTAAAAAACGCTGTTCAAAATATAAACTATATTTATATCTCTAAACTTTCTAGGCACTTTTGGAAATATGAAAAGTAAAATGCTCATATCAAGATACGGAATCTTAGGTGCCCCGCATTAAATCAGAAGAAAAAAAGCACATCATCAAACGTATTTTGTCAGAAAAAAATAGTCAGAACCATTTCTTAGAAAGACAAAATTTAGAGGTCAAAATTCAGAAAGTAGTCAGACCATTGTAAACCTTACCAAGTAGCGCAACTACTAAAAATTAGCACACACACAAACATCACTAATGGCCATATTACGAAAATTTTTAAGGAAATGAAAGCTATACTTTTAAATAGACATAAACTGTGATGATTTTGGAAAATATAGTATTTAGGACACCTTATTTGTAGGAATTGAAAGAAAATGTTTGCTTATATTAAATGATTTGGCTATTTTTTTTTCTACATTTATCTTTGATATTAATACAAATATTGAAGATATATTGATACAATGCAACTCTGCTCTTCCAGCTGTTCTTCATTCCACTCCTTTCGACTGCTTTCTTTTACTGCTTTCCACTCTATTCGCAACATAACCTCAATTTAAGCTACCAAACTTTATAGTAAACAATGAGTCAGGCGGCAAAAGAAACATTAAATTTTTCTTTTTTTGTTTATTTAGAGTGTATTATGTATAAAGAAAAAGTCATACAATTTAGAATTTTAAATTGTGTGCAATGGCGGGAATGTAATTAATTAAATCGTTTTCGCGTTTATCTTTTTCAAATGAATATACAATATTAAACGAAACGCCGGTCAAAATCTTTTATTTTCTCATTTTTTCTTTCCGCAAACTTAAATGTTTTTTGTCGTCTAATTACTTTCTAAATCTTGTCGTCTGAATTTCGACTTCTGAAATTTGACTTGTGAATTTTGATTTCTGAGTTTTGACTTCTGAATTTTGGCTTTCTGAAAAAGGGTTATGTGTTTCTGCATTTTTATTATCTGAATTAATGGGGGAACCGGAAACTAAAATGATCTCGTTGGGCGTTCGATATCGAATTGAAATATCGAACCGACGCGTGTTGACGTTGAATAACCACCCCAGCTTTATGGAATGCTAAGCTGGAAACAAGGGACATACATATGTTTAATCAATTATTTGAATGTGCAAACCAATCACAACTTGATTATTTAATTAATCTGAAATTGACCACTTTCAATCAAATTGATTAATTTCTCTTAATCGGTTGATCAAAACATAATTCAATTGATTAATCAGAAAATTATTTCATATCTACATAAATTGCGGGCAAGCACCAATCACCCGACACACACATTTATAAAAAGCTCAGCATAACTAACAATTTTCTATAGAAACTAGTTCAAAATTTAGTGATATATTTGCAAGGTGTTTCGTAAATTTTCGTGCAAAATTTGAAACTGTTATTCCCGGGTTTTCAGTGCGAGTTTGAAATACAGTTAAAGTTGACTAGAGTTTAACTCTGCCACTTCGGTCGCTTAAGCTGAGATGAGGGGCAAAATTTTATGTTATCGATCGAAGTGGCAATGTTAAACTCTAGTCAACTTTAACTGTAGTTTAAACTCGCACTCAAAAACCGGGCATTAAAGTGGAGTTTTTAAGTAAATAATAATAGAAATGCCCAAGAAATACTTGCAGACGTCAATTTCATTAAGGAAATGAATAATTAAGAAGTAAGGAAGTGTGAACCCGAACGAAACCGAACATTATATACCCAGCTGTGTGCCCACACATACAAATTAAGTAAATGTCGCAAACACTAAATGATGTGAAAGTTTATGCATGCATAAACAAATATGGTATTTCCTCGAAGAAATACATATTTTCAAATCACATCTCGGAAACGTAAAAATTAAAGACAAAAATAGACAAGCAAAACCCAGGTACACACCACAAAGCCTACAGATACTACAAAGGAAAGACAAAACAGTGAACATAAAGGACGATACTGTTGACGTTGCAGCTACTTACACCCTCTGCCTTCAAAACGGTTTCAAGATATTGCATGCGCCAAAAATAGCGGAGACAAAGTCCCCGTTCATACACAGATACAAATTTGCGGCATAAAATTTATTTGCATCCGATTGGTGGACGAGAGCACTTATCAGCTCGAAAACCACTAATCTAAATGGATGCTTCGTTATTCTACTTTGATGCGCGGTATCCATACCGCCATCAATGAAAAATTCCATACGAAAAAACGCTCAAGAGAAATTTCGTTTGTCAAGTAGTATTCAACAAGTAAACGCATTTACTTTCTGCTTCTTTTTTCTGAAGACTTTTTAGCGGTAGCCCTGCGCCTCATTATTTATTCAACAAAGATCCTGTTAGAACACTGCCGGCTAAATACCAAGGGTAACAGTGACTGTATATATGACTTTAGAGATAAGATTTGCAATTATATTTGAGCACAACTATTCTTTTTCTCTTTTTTAGTGTGCTATCTTTAACTTAAGTGCATTTTCAGATCGACTTAGTAAATGTTGAAAATTTGCTTTCTTCTAATGCATTGATGAATGCAACTTTCGTGTCGTGCTGGCAGGCGCTGCTTCATAGATGAAAGAGAGATTAAGGAAATGTCAAAATTACTTCGCCATTTTCACACAGGAAATATATACGACAGTTTTCTTGAGCGATTTCTTATGATGTGGATACCACCTTAATATGTAATAAATTTCCTCAGAACACTCACCCATATTTCGTAGATTTTTGATTTTCTGAGGCAAAAAAAAAAAATTTGAAGAAAACCAACCTTTTGCATCAATGATAAGCTGAGCTTAATGCCATCGAATCATTAAAAATAAAATATAATACTTTTTTTTCATTCAAATGCGTATGAACGCACGTTTCGAGACTCTGGAAGTACCTATATGTAGCTTTTTTCGTATACATATATCTTTTTTCATTTCATTTAAAAAAGCGCAAAGTTGAATCACTGTAAAAGTTACCAAGTACTCAATAGTATGGAGTATACTCGGCACCTTTTACTGAGTACGAGTACTAACATCGATACCTTGAGTATTTTAAATGAGTACCGGTATCGATACATTTTCTAAAAGTTCTATCGCTAGCCACAACTAATTAAAAATTCACAGAAGCCATATATGTAATACTCCTATATTGCTACAAAAGGCTAGGTACATTCCCAAACATCAGAGTGCCGATATATTGCTGTTTAAACGTTTTTGTTTTTGTATTCAGTAAGCGAATGTACCTAAATTTAAATTTTTTCTTGTCACACTTATGCTGCTGCAATCACAAAAATTTTATGGGCTGTCTTGTTTTGATTTCGAATTCAAAACACATTGCGAGCATTTTCCATTAGCAATATAGGAGTATTACATATATGACAGAAGCAAATATATACGACACGAGTTAAACTGCGAAATTTTCAATATGTATAAAAATTATTAATTGAACTTTCTGTAAAACTGTTACTACGCACCTCCAAAATTCCAAAGTTCTTATCTCCCCTTGCATATTACGTTTGGGTTGCTGTGTACTCGAGAGTCGGTTATTAATGGCATAACCATATGAATCTTTACGTATCGCCTCCAAACGCTCAAAAAGCGCCATAATGTGATAGTCGATGTTGTGCTCCAACGGTATTGTGTGTAAGCTTTCGTCAGTCATTATGTATGTTGTATTTTTGTGTTTAAAAATCGTTTAAAATATATATGTAAGTATGTATGTACATACGTATGTAGCTACATATATGTATGTGTAGTAATTGGATGAATTCAATTATTTATTTATTATTATATATCAAAATCTCAATTTGTATTAATGTCGGTTCACAATATCTGCGCACATTGCTAATATTTACGTACACACACAAATGCGCATGATATAATTTTTATGCAGTTGTACGTTCGTTCATTAATTTATCAAAGAACTGTCTGCGTCGATAGCAAATTGAACTTTGAGTGTGCACTACTTTCACTTATTAAGAGTGGTTTATTTTGTCATGCCAGCCAAATTAATATTTTACTTTTAATAATATTTCAGTATTAATAATACACTTTTATTTATTTTCTTTTAATATCAAAAATTCAACAATAACTTAAGTCGGCATTCTATGTGTTTTTAAATATAAATTACCGAGAGCAGGACCTGCACTAAACCGCTGTCGCGCCACAACAAACATCATTTAGTTTAGTTCGACATGAGCAGCCGGTGCATCGAAAGTCAAGTAGAAAACAAAGTCACCATTCCATTAACAAAACTAACCACCACCACCACCAACGTAAATAGAAAGGAGCGTTTGTTTGGTAAAGCAAGCAAGAGAAACGCTATGAGATTGAAACTACCCACGCAGCACAACAAGTGAAATTCAACAATGCCTCGTTTCCGTTTCATTGCATAGTCCGTTATAAAGGGCGGAAGTTGCTAAAGCGCCAAATACACGACACCAACATTTCCGCGAACATTCCCGTTGTCATGTTTCTGCGACCTTTTCTGTCGTGTATGGTGGTGTTTGCCAGTTCGCGCAAATGTTCGCCAAAAATTAAAATATTTTAATTTTTGGCGAACATTTGCGCGAACTGTTCGTGCGTGTATGGCGAAATAGCTCATAATCGTAGTAATTTCTGAGCGGAACAGACGTGCGCGGAAAAGTAAAATGGACAATAAACAATTTCTGAGTGAATTTATTGAAATGTATAAATCTTGTCCATCATTGTGGCAAGTAAAAAGCAAAGATTATTGTAATAGAATTAAAAAGAATAATGATTATGTGACTTTAATCGAAAAATTAAAAGAAGTAGATCCTGATGCCACAAAGGATACAGTTATAAAAAAAATAAGTAGTTTGCGGGCGCAATACAATAAAATGTTGCCTTGCTCATACGAACGTAATTTTTAAAATCATTTTGTGACGTGAATTCCAGTTCTTTAATAAGCTCACTTTGTCCAAGAACTGCTCGTTTTTTAAACCATTCTTTGCACCAAATTCTATTTTTGCGATCTTCTTTTTTTTTTTTGACGCTTAATTGCCACAGCGAGCAATATTGCTGCCGCACAATTGTTGTCCGTATTCATCGCTGTCTGAAAGAGAACTAATGTTCGGCCAAAAGTTCGTATGGTGTATGGCCAAAGCTGCGAACAAGATTGCGGAATGTTCGCGGAAATGTTCGTGTCGTGTATTTGGCGCTTAAGCAGCAGCCATAGGGATATGAATTATGTATAGCAAAATTTGATATTTTTAAAGAAAATTCTATAATTTCTATACCCAGCGTGTGCTTGTAAACAAGGATAATATAACTTTGATTGGATAACGGTAGAATGTATTGGCATAACATAATCGAAATAGATATATGTAGATCTCCTTATATTAAAATTATCAGGATCGAAAAAGATTTTGATTGAGCCCTGTCCATCCGTCTGTTAACATGATAAATTGAGCACAAATTTGGATATCTGCAAAGTTTGGTGTACTGAGTTTTCTGGACCCAGAATTGACAACAGGCGAAATTGAGGCATTTCGTGCGTCACCTAACGGATTTTTTTCTTCTTTTCTTAAATTTTCTCGGCGTCTTATCTATCTGTGAAGTTTTACAGTTGTAGCGCAATGAAAATTTACATAAAAATCCACCTTTGATTTGATCTCAAGGTTCCCTCGTTCCGTACGATTTTCAACCCCCAATCGAAACTTTTTATATTGTGTTTTCACTGCCATCGGCCTCTAAATTACGTTTGAAATTTAAAACTCTAGCTCACCGAGAAGTTACTTAAAAACCAATTTCGAAATTCGTATCTAAATATTTATTATCTAATTATTTCGATCCGTGCGCCACATTACGGAATTTTTTCTCCTTATATTCCTTTGTCACGGCGTCTTAACCTATTTGTGAAGTTTCATGTTTGTAGCTCAATGAAAAGTTACTTAAAAATCGATCTCAAAACTCCAAATTGCCAAATTCTTATCTAAATATTTCGATCCGTGCGCCATCTAACGGAATTTTTTTCTCCTTTTGTTCCAGTGTGTCTTAAGGCTCCATTACTGATACTTAGCATAGACTTGACTTGACTTGAGAACTGTCACTTACAGTTCTGTTAAATGAACATTGCATGTTACTGATTACTCAAAACTTAGAAACACTTAACTTGACTTAGAAGTCTGTTGAATTTTGATTTTCTATGTAAATTCTAAGTGACGTTATATTTTGAGATGCCATTTGTTTGTTTCCATTTCATTTTGACATTTTGTCATACAAATTGACATTTATTGATTATAATGCCAGATTGTATGCGCTAAGTGGAGTATAATCGTGGCTAAGTTGCCAAGTTTACGCCCTTAGCTCCAGGTTGAAATTTGGAAGTACAAGAGAATAAGGGCATAAAAGAGGGGCGCTTTGTAAAATAGTACATAGCTTCATACTTTTTCAAAACGTGGTATAAGTGCAATTTTATGATGTAAATAATTAACTTACTTATACTTAAGTAACTTTTTTAATTTGTGCAGCAAATCAATTTCTTTTGGAAGCATTCATTTCTTTCTAGTCTGAAATTAATACAAAAACGTCCACCAAAAAGTTATATCCGGTCTTAATTATACAACCTAGTTGTGTATATATTGTTGTTGACTATCGAGGGTTGCTATGCTTAATGCCTCAAAGCTATATGAAATATGTTCTTAAATAATTAAATATTTTCGAGAAAAAATTAAACAACACAACAGCAGGCCGGACAAGGCTATCAACGCAGGTCCTGGTTTGGAGTATTAATCCAGTAAACTTGTAAGAAGATCGATCTTTGACCCACACCCCGAGAAATTCGACACTGAAAGCCCTTTAATAGGATCTTCACATGGTGCGGTTGACTAGTAATCTGTGTGTTGACTCGTTATTAATATCAAAACGATTTTGAACACATTGAAACTGACTAATAGCTTAGATACATAGAGTGTAGGGCCTATTAGACTCGCCGATATTCTGGTGGTAGATTTCTCGTTATCGATTGCGTTAAAACTTTAAATAAACGCAGGAAAACAGAGGAAAACGACTTACGTTAAAGAGACCTTTCGTCAACGTGTGGGGGAAACTCTTGAGGTTGATACATGAAGGTGCATGGAGCAGTTATATTACTTCGGTCGCCCTATGAAACTGGAAAATTGTGGGCAGGGGGTCCGAAGCCAGAAAGAGCATCGGTCACCAGCGAAGTTGTCAAACTAGCTTATAACAGCCACAAGCCTGTTTGGGTCACCTTTTCCCTATGATGCACATCTTCGAGCATAACCCAGACAATTGCACCAGCCAAAAAATGGCACTAGGTTGGGAACGGGAGCACAGGGTCAATCATCCACCTGGGTAGTTGGTTGAGGTTAAGCGGGTCTTCATACAACGGTGTAAAGGAACAATGCGCCCCGCAGAGCGAGTTGCGCACTGGCGTTGAAGCTGGGTATAAGTATAAAACTAAGTTCAACTGAAAACTGAAAAACAAAAGCATCGGTTAGTTTTTTTGTCACTACCGTGGCCATGGTGAAATCACCAGGTGAAGTAAATAAAAAGAGATAGAAGATGTACGCTATCTGAAACGGTAGGGATGTATTTTCAACGGTCAGAAGAGGGTAAAATGTTTACCGGTTTTGGAAAAGTAGGAGTAGAAAAATAAATGCCTTGCTACGAAAGCCATTACATACCGTTTTTTCAGCATATCAGTGCAACCTAATGCCAATACAAAAGGGATACACAGGATCAGTGCGAGCTTATATTACTTTAGGCATCGAATAAAATTAAAAACTTAAACTGCGATGAGTAGTAAAATTCAATAATGCGTCTAAAGTAAACTGACTTCAACTTCAACTGCAGTTGAAGCTTTTATCGAAAACCCGGACATAAGTGGGAGAGGTGTTATCCATTATATAGTTGAACTGTAGGAACTTTGCGCACTTAAATGGATTTCGGGTTTGATTAAAAGTCTTACAGTCACACTTGGAAGTTATCGTAATACTTTTAAATGTGTTTCTGTCTCTAAAAATCCATTGTTCTTTCCATCTGCTCTGTTGATTTGACATTGAGAGTGGGAAGTAAAACATATGACCTTCTAATATATCATACAAACTTGATCAGAAGATATCTCATAAGCTCTTGACAGTTAATTCATGATGTATTACTAATGTTCCCAAGTTATTATTTACTACAATATGTCAGGGGATATAATAGGAGACGGCCTAGAACCAGAAGGTGCTAATCCGATTGAGCCGGATTCATATATTCTAAATTACAATCCATAATTATAACATTCCTCTTATCTTAGTGGTCTAATTTTTAGGCCAAAACAACGATAGTGAGTAACAATTTTTTGTAACTGTATTTAGAAATCCATTGTTTTAACGAAGTGTTTACATAAATAAGGTGTAATACGACAGTTTTGGTGTTCTTGCACATTTCTCGAAAGTTTTCAGCACGCTGCTTGTTTTAACAAAAACCTGTTTCAATTTTTTTTGGAACAAATTAAACATACTTATATAATGGAAACATCAATAATATGAACGCAATAGTTAAGCACGACCTTACTTATAGAAAGAAGCCCACACCAAAGATACCCAAATATGAATCTCTGTAATTAAATCCGGTAAAGGTCCATCGATGTAGGTGAATACTAGTTTATGTGAAAAAAAGTACTAAAACTACCATATTTTACTCCTGAAAAATGCAAAAAAACAACACTTTTCGGGGACAACATTGGTGAAAAATTCTCAGATAGCCGAATGACAGAACAAAGAAGAATTTAGAGCGAGACAAACTCATTGCCATCCCGAGATGCCATTGTCGAATCAAAGAAATTTAGATATTGCGACGTTGCTGACAAATAATATAGTTCGCGTCTGAAGACGAATGCGGTCTGGCATGCACGCATATATGAGCGCTGCCCACGCCTATTATGCTTGGTGACCAGAAAGTCAGGGTTGGCAAAGAAAGTGTAATTGGCCTCTTATCAGCCTCCACGAAGAGGCTTTACGTAATGATTATGGCTGATTGAATTTGCTGCGCTACGAAATATGTTGTCATCCAGTACCATGTTTAAACCAAGGCGAATCCATACCAGGTGTTGGCAAAGCGAATTCAACCAATTCGCCGTGCAGAAGAATGTCAAGTCAAAAGAAAATTTTCATAGATTTCGATTAACTGACATTTTGTTGTACAAGGCTTTGTATGGAAAATTATCAAGAAGATAACACCACCTCTACTGAATTCGCCTTGGTTTAAACATTAAAATATCAATATATCCGTAGTTCGACCCAACAAAAGCTATAAAGGAAGCTGTAAAAAGATGATTATACCAATTATTATAGGTATTTTCAAAATTTTAAAACATCTTACTATAATTTAACATGACAAATGTGTAAATTTTAATAATTTCTTTAAATAAACAAAATTATTACATGAGAGTTTTCAAAAGTTTGAATATGAGAAAAGTCAACAAAAAACAGAATTGGAGGAAAAAAGTGATGCCGTTGTATATTTTTATAGAAAAATCGATATGTATATTTTATCATACGCTTTTTCCTCTGAATAAAAAAGTAGTTTTATAAACCGCAACATTTTTATTTCTAAGGGCGTTCAAGATGGCGGCGTTAGAGCGAGAAACTGCTTACATCCGCCATCTTCTATAATTCCATCATGCACAAAACTGGCAATCGTATACACACAAATTTCAAATGTAAGAAAATTGTTAAAATAGATGAACAAAAAAATATAATAAATTTCAAACTCTTATTATTAACAAAGGGCGAATTCAAAGAAGCTTAATCCAAGCCAAAAGGAAATATTGGCGGAATTAATGGCGAGGCACCCGCCTCGCCATCGGATTGCTTCAAATTTAACTTCTCCAGAAAGTAACTAAAATCTTTCTAAGTTAAGAGAAATCTCTTCAAGAAACTGCAGAAATAATACATAAATTATATGCTTACGCTTTGTTCGATAAGTCCAAAAGGTTACTACACTCTCTTTACCGCCTTCGGACTATCTTTTCATCGCCTTCGCTATTACTGGAGCTCAAACAAAACAATAAAATTTGGTCCATCGCAATTATTTACTTTTTTTTATATTTTTGGTAACCAATTTGACAGTTCAAAATCTATTGTGATCTGAAAATACAATCCAACCTAATGTGGATCATACAATTTATTGTGAATTGAAAAGAAATTACGATCCGTTTGCTATCGTATATTATAATCCCATTTTATTTATACGTTTGACGTATCACGTAATTTTCTTTTCAATTGGCGGTCCGTGATCGTATGTTAAGATTCGATCCCAGAAAATATCGTGATTACATAAACTTCTCTGGGGGATATATAAACTTTCTGATGTTTATTGGAACGATTTTCATCATTAATTTTAAATCGGCACCATGTTATAAACTGTCCAAATATTAAAAAAAAAATATTGAAGGATACTCTGCAACCAAGGAACTAATACGCAATAACCAACACAATAGAACTAATAGAGAAACTTAGCTACTATCATATGTTGGTAGAGCTTTTATAATATATAACTTCACTAATGAATTGCGTCAATTTTTTGTACTACTCATGACAGTTATAAAACTTATTATAATTTGCATATATACTAAGATGTTGTGGTTTTTTTTTCATAACAGTGAAAAGACTGAATCTTTTAAGTGTCCCTACCTACATATCTATTAGAACCAGAAATTCACGACTGTCCCACCCGTGACGATGGAACATCCCAGCTATTGATCTATCGATCAGTCGCTTTTGCTTGTACATAGGTAAGAAGTGAATTGGTAGTATGAAATCTACTAACGTGGTGATCATGCAAAAAATCATGTTACAAAAAATTAAAAACAAAGAAACGAAAGGCCGGTATTAAAAGTTCGTTGATGCAATAAAACGGCGGTGTGGGAAAATCAGAACCAAAACGTTTAATGAATGTGAGTGCTGATTATGTCTATGCAATTATGTAATACAAATGGCTATGAAACAGAAATTTAGAATCAAATACAACACCAAGATCAATAAATTCACTTAAGTTAGATAGCTGAATCCCATATATTTTTGTATGATGCAGGCAAACGATAGCGAGACTTTTAGAGTAACACATTTGAGCACATTTTTATATTTTGATTTATTTTAATTCGCTTATAGTAATCCGAGACCCTCATCTACGTCACATTGAAGATTTGACTTTTCATTACCATTGACCACACATTGATACATAGGAATCAAACCATTTTAAAATAACGGAATGAAATTCCATGGCTCTAAGCTTCGATATTAAAATTTTGTGACCAACTTTTTCAAAAGCTTTTGAAAACGCCTGTATACGCAATATCAACGTTAAGTCGATTCTAACACGCCGTTGTGATTATTTATTTATTTACTGTAGACATGGAGAATGGCTATTGGAATATCGATACAAATTAATATTTCTCTATTGCTTATTATATTAATTTGGCGCATGTTAAGTTTCACAAGATTCGTGAATGTCAAAGAGGAAAGGTATAAAGCTGCGGCGGCCGCCGTGGTGTGATGGTAGCGTGCTCCACCGCTATCCACACCGAAGATCCTGGGTTCACGCCCCGGGCAAAGCAAGAAACAAGTTTTTTTCAATTAGAAGAAATTTTTTCTAAGCGGGGTCGCCCCTCAGAAGTGTTTGGTAAGACTTCCGAGTGTATTTCTGCCATGAAAAGCTTTCAGTGAAAACTCATCTACCTTGCAGATGCCGTTCGGAAAAAATCAAGAGGAGCACGACGCAAATTGGAAGAGAAGCTCGGCTTAAAACCTCTTCGGAGGTTATCGCGCCTTACATTTATTTTTTTTAAGTATTTTGCCTAATTAAACCTAATAAGCTATTAAAGCTATTAAGCAGCAAATTTTTTGGATATTAGGAGCATGTTAAGAAGAAAATAAGTTGCATTCTCTTGAAGGTCACATTTATATGCAATTAAGAAATCATGAAATACTTTACAAATTTTTCGGTCATATAGTGAAAATGTTTCTTCGAATTGAGGAGTTGCGTGCAAAATTACCCCAGCCTGCATTTTTTGAAAATTTTGATCAAAAAATATTTAAATATCATACCCCAAGATGATTAAAAAATTAACGTATCGTCGTGAGAAAAATGTACCATAAATGTGATTATTCTTGAATAATCATTTATGATTCCTATTTCGAAAAGCTTTTATTCAATTTGATATCATTGTAAAATTGAGCTTTAATAGTTTTAGAGTAATATTTGACTGATTTTCACAGTCATTTTGTGATCATATTTGTGAATATATTTCAATCGTTTTGGTAGAGATTTTTGAATCATTTTTGAATGCCATTATAATGCATTTATTCTTCATATCTCATTCAAAATAGGATACTACATAATAATCTTATTTCATCAGGGGAAGAAAGCATGCGAAAGTGAGCTATTCGAACCACAGCTAACTCGCAAATAAACTTGACCGATATACACCTGCGACTACAACATCCAACATTAGCATTATCGTCTGCGTCTTAAAACACGGATACGATACGGGATGTTGAAGCCGTATCCAGAGGTATGTCAAGATAGTTTCACTTACCTGGGGTTCAAATAGCTCACAACCTTTGTATTGTCCAATCATTATGTATTTTCTGGGAAGCCGAAGATGGAGAAATGGTTGGGGAAAACTTCGGTCACATTTACACTATTTACTATTTATCTTTTGTAAAAATAATAAAATTTTTATATACTTTTTCTTATCTTCATGATTGAAAAAATATGTGTATGTAAAAAAAAAAAAATTTTTAATGAAAAGTAAAATATAAACAAGTATAAAATTCATTATTCAGTAAACAAATATATTCATAAACGATTCAGAAAGCTGACTGGAAAATGATTATAATTTTTTGATCACCTAAAGTAAACACATTTGATTCAAATATGATTCCAAAATGTGATTGAAAAACTATATTCAGTTTTTGATCATCAAAGGTAAGCATATTTGATTATTCATTTTGTTGGTTTTTATGAAATATTAAAATTTAGTCATTAAAGGACTTCAAAAATGATTTCAAAAAGTGATCGAAAAATGCTTTTTAGTTTTTCAGCATCAAAAGTATTCAAATTTGATTATTTCTTTTGTTCAATTGTATGATAACTCATTATTTAGTCAGAAAGAGTAATCAAATTGTATTGATATGTAGGTATGTGGGTGATTGAATAAATATGTGTATGTACAAGATTTTAATGAAAAGTAAAATTTCAAGAAGTATAAAATTCTTTAATCAGTCAGCAAATCTAATATATAAAATTCTTCTGTCACGGTCTTAGAGGCTGAACTCCTCCGAAACGGCTGAACCGATTCTCATGAAATTTTGTGAGCATATTGGGTAGGTCTGAGAATCGGCCAACGTGTACCTTTTTTTTCGCTACGTGTCTAGGGTCTTGAGATCAAAACGTGGACCCGGCTACCCCTAGAATGTGTTTATACAATATGGATATCAAATGAAAGCTGCTGATGAGTGCTATAGTACAGGATAATTTGCATACCCCTGGGTGACTAGGGTCTCGAGATATAGGCCAAAACGTGGAACCGGATACCCCTAGAATGTGTTTATACAATATGCATGTCAAATGAAAGCTGTTGATGAGTGCTATAGTACAGGATAATTTTCATACAACTGGGAGGCTAGAGTCTCGAGATATAGCCTAAAACGTGGCCCCGGGTACCCCTAGAATGTGTCTATACAATATGGATATCAAATGAAAGCTGTTGATGAGTGCTATAGTACAGGATAATTTTCTTACAACTGGGAGGCTAGGGTCTCGAGATATAGCCCAAAACGTGGACCCGGGTACCCCTAGAACGTGTATATATAATATGGATATCAAATGAGAGCTGTTGATGAGTGCTATAGTACAGGATAATTTTCATATAACTGGGAGGCTAGGGTCTCGAAATATAGCCCAAAACTTGGACCCGGGTACCCCTAGAATGTGTTTATACAATATAGATATCAAATGAAAGCTGTGGATGAGCGCTATAGTACAGGATAATTTCCATACCCCTGGGTGGCTTGGGTCTCGAGATATAGGCCAAAGCATGGACCCTGGTACCCCTAGAATGTGTTTATACAATATGGATAACAAATGAAAGCTGTTGATGAGTGATTTAGTAGAGGATAATTTTCATACCCCTTGGTGACTAGGGTCTAGAGATATAGGCCAAACGTGGGCTCCTGAACGCCTAGACAATGTTTTTACATTGAGGGTATCAAATTGAAGCTGTTGATGAGTGCTTTAGTACAGGGTAGTTTTTTATACCTATTGGTGACTAGGGTATCGAGATATAGGCCAAAACGTGGATCAGGGTAACACTAGGATGTGTTTTTACATTATGGGTATCAAATTGAAGCTGTTGATGTGTGCTTTAGTATAGAGGAAGTTTTTTGCCGCTGGGTGACTAAGGTCTCGAGATGTAGGCCAAAACGTGGACCCGGATACACCTATAATGTGTTTTTACATTATGGGCATCAAATTGAAGCTGTTGAAGTATGCTTTAGTGCAGAGTAAGTTTTACACCGCTGGGTGACTACAGTCTCGAGATATAGGCCAAAACATGGACCCGGATACACCTAGAATGTGTTTTTATATTATGGGTATCAAATTGAAGCTGTTGATGTGTGCTATAATACAGAGTAAGTTTTACTCCGCTGAGTGACTAGGGTCTCGAGATATAGGCCAAAACATGGACCCGGATACCCCTAGAATGTGTGTGTATTATGGATATCAAATGAAAGCTGTTGCTGAGAGCTCTAAAGTTCATTGTGATATTCGATTTAGTCGCATCAACCTGGCAAAACTGATAAATATGCATGCGAAGCCCAAATAAAGACAAGAATTAATAATACCCATATACCTATTTATATACGTCCTATTCGATTTGCCTGAAATTTCGTATATAAATTTGCCTATGTTACTATTTACGATGCTTATTTCGGGAAGTATACCAGAGACGGACTGGAACTGGAATTAGGACTAGGACTGGGACTGAGGCTGAGACTCGGAATGGGACTGGAACAAAATACATAGCACCCTCTGGGACGGGCAATAAGAGATAAAGAAGAAGGAGATAAACTTGAGAGAAGAGAAAAGAGAGAAGGAGACTGAGAAAGAGATAGAATGAGACGAAGATGGAGATGAAGCGAAAAAGACGGAGGGAGGAGTGAATAAAAAGATTAGGAAAAAGTGTAGAGGGGTAGGGCAGAGTTAGACGGAAAAAGCTTATTAAAATGTATGCAGATAGACCAAATTTAGGGAAGAACAACGTCTGCCGGGTCTGCTAGTATATTCATAAAAGATTCAGAAAGCTGAATGAAAAATGATTATAAATTTTTGATCACCTAAAGTAAACACATTGGATTCAAACATGATTCCAAAATGGGACTGAAAAACTATATTCAGTTTTTTTTCATCAAAAGGTAAGCATATTTGATTATTTCTTTTGTTGATTTTTATGAAATATTAAAATTTAATCATCAAAGGACTTCAAAAATGATTCCAAAGGTGATGGAAAAATGATTTTCGGTTTTCGATCATCAAGAGTATTCATATTTGATTATTTCTTTTGTTCAATTGTATGATAACACATTATGTAGTCAGAAAGAGTAATCAAATTGTATTGATATGTAGGGGAATTCAAAATTTAATCACCTAAATGCTGAGTGGGACGTTTTGAGATTTTCGTGTTTTAAACTTTTGAGGTGATATAGCATTTTTGTTGTTGTAGTATATGAAACATTTTTTTTAAATATAGTATAAATAGAATAATAATATAGAAAGATTATTCCAATATTTGTTGACCAAATCCATTTTTCACAATTTTCGCGAAAAATGGCGAAACAAATTGGGGATAGGTGGTGCCTTTTTATACTCAGTTGAGCAGAGCTCACAGAGTATATTAAGTTTCATTGGATAACGGTTGGTTGTACATATATAAAGGACTCGAGATAGATATAGACTTCCATATATCAAAATAATCAGGATCGAAAAAAAATTTGATTGAGCCATGTCCGTCCGTCCGTTCTTCCGTCCGTCCGTCCGTCCGCCCGTCCGTCCGTCCGTCCGTTAACACGATAACTTGAGTAAATTTTGAGGTATCTTGATAAAATTTGGTATGTAGGTTCCTAATCACTTATCTCAGATCGCTATTTAAAATGAAAGATATCGGACTATAACCACGCCCACTTTTTCGATATCGAAAATTTCGAAAAACCGAAAAAGTGCGATAATTCATTACAAAAGACAGATAAACTTATGACGCAGAATAGAAAATTAGTAAAATTTTGGACAATGGGCGTGGCACCGCCCACTTTTAAAAGAAGGTAATTTAAAAATTTTGCAAGCTGTAATTTGGCAGTCGTTGAAGATATCATGATGAAATTTGGCAGGAACGTTACTCCTATTACTATATGTACGCTTAATAAAAATTAGCAAAATCGGAGAAGGACCACGCCCACTTTTAAAAAAAAATTTTTTTTAAAGTAAAATTTTAACAAAAAATTTAATATCTTTACAGTATATAAGTAAATAATGTCAACATTCAACCCCAGTAATGATATGGTGCAACAAAATACAAAAATAAAAGAAAATTTCAAAATGGGCGTGGCTCCGCCCTTTTTCATTTAATTTGTCTATGATACTTTTAACGCCATAAGTCGAACAAAAATTAACCAATCCTTTTGAAATTTGGTAGGGGCATAGATTTTATGACGTTAACTGTTTTCTGTGAAAATGGGCGAAATCGATTGATGCCACGCCCAGTTTTTATACACAGACGTCCGTCTGTCCTTCCGCATGGCCGTTAACACGATAACTTGAGCAAAAATCGACATATCTTTAATGAACTTAGGTCACGTGCTTACTTGAACTCACTTTATCTTGGTATGAAAAATGAACGAAATCCGACTATGACCACGCCCACTTTTTCGATATCGAAAATTATGAAAAATGAAAAAAATGCCATAATTCTATACCAAATACGAAAAAAGGGATGAAACATGGTAAGGTAATTGGATTGTTTTATTGACGCGAAATATAACTTTAGAAAAAACTTTATAAAATGGTTGTGACACCCACCATATTAAGTAGAAGAAAATGAAAAAGTTCTGCAGGGTGAAATAAAAAACCCTTAAAATCTTGGCAGGTATTACATATATAAATAAATTAGCGGTATCCAACAGATGATGTTCTGGGTCACCCTGGTCCACATTTTGGTCGATATCTGGAAAACGCCTTCACATATACAACTAAGGGCCACTCCCTTTTAAAACTCTCATTAATACCTTTAATTTGATACCCATATCGTACAAACTCATTCTAGAGTCACCCTGGTCCACCTTTATGGCGATATCTCGAAAAGGCGAATACCTATAGAACGAAGGCCCACTCCCTTTTAAAAATACTCATTAACTCCTTTCGTTTGATAACCATATTGCACAAACGAATTCTAGAGTCACCCCTGGCCCACCTTTATGGCGATATCTCGAAACGGCGTCCACCTATGGAACTAAGGATTACTTCCTTTTAAAAAACTCATTAACACCATTCTTTTGATACCCATATTGTACAAACAAATTCTAGGGTCACCCCTGGTCCACCTTTATGGCGATATCTCGAAACGGCGTCCACCTATGGAACTGAGGATTACTCCCTTTTAAAATACTCATTAACACCTTTCATTTGATACCCATATCGTACAAACGCATTCTAGAGTCACCCCTGGTGCACCTTTATGGCGATATTTCGAAACGGCGTCCACCTATGGAACTAAGGATTACTCCCTTTTAAAACTCTCATTAACACCATTTGTTTGATGACCATATTGTATAAACGCATTCTAGAGTCACCCCTGGTCCACCTTTATGGCGATATCTCGAAAAGGCGACCACCTATACAACAACGACCACTCCCTTTTAAAACCCTCATTAATACCTTTAATTTGATACCCATATCGTACAAACACATTCTAGAGTCACCCCTGGTCCACCTTTATGGCGATATCTCGAAACGGCGTCCACCTATGGAACTGAGGATTACTCCCTTTTAAAATACTCATTAACACCTTTCATTTGATACCCATATCGTACAAACGCATTCTAGAGTCACCCCTGGTTCACCTTTATGGCGATATCTCGAAAAGGCGACCACCTATACAACAACCACCACTCCCT
Source organism: Eurosta solidaginis (assembly GCF_040869045.1). Taxonomy (NCBI): domain Eukaryota; kingdom Metazoa; phylum Arthropoda; class Insecta; order Diptera; family Tephritidae; genus Eurosta; species Eurosta solidaginis. The sequence goes on along the minus strand of NC_090320.1, from coordinate 79,846,336 downwards.
TTTAAACCCCTCATTAATACCTTTAACTTGATACCCATATCGTACAAACACATTCTATAGTCACCCCTGGTCCACCTTTATGGCGATATTTCGAAACGGCGTCCACCTATGGAACTGAGGATTACTCCCTTTTAAAATACTCATTAACACCTTTCATTTGATACCCATATCGTACAAACGCATTCTAGAGTCACCCCTGGTCCACCTTTATGGCGATATCTCGAAAAGGCGACCACCTACACAACAACCACCACTCCCTTTTAAAACCCTCATTAATACCTTTAATTTGATACCCATATCGTACAAACACATTCTAGAGTCACCCCTTGTCCACCTTTATGGCGATATTTGGAAACGGCGTCCACCTATAGAACTAAGGCCCACTCACCTTTAAAATACTCATTAACACCTTTCATTTGATACCCATATCGTACAAACGCATTCTAGAGTCACCCTGTACCACCTTTATGGCGATATCTCGAAAAGGCGACCACCTATACAACAACCACCACTCCCTTTTAAAACCCTCATTAATACCTTTAATTTGATACCCATATCGTACAAACACATTCTAGAGTCACCCCTGGTTCACCTTTATGGCGATATTTCGAAACGGCGTCCACCTATGGAACTAAGGATTACTCCCTTTTAAAATACTCATTAACACCATTCGTTTGATACCCATATTGTACAAACAAATTCTAGGGTCACCCCTGGTCCACCTTTATGGCGATAGCTCGAAACGGCGTCCACCTATGGAACTGAGGATTACTCCCTTTTAAAATATTCATTAACACCTTTCATTTAATACCCATATCGTACAAACGCATTCTAGAGTCACCCCTGGTCCACCTTTATGGCGATATCTCGAAAAGGCGACCACCTATAAAACAACCACCACTCCCTTTTAAAACCCTCATTAATACCTTTAATTTGATACCCATATCGTACAAACACATTCTAGAGTCACCCCTGGTCCACCTTTATGGCGATATTTCGAAACGGCGTCCACCTATAGAACTAAGGCCCACTCCCCTTTAAAATACTCATTAACACCATTCGTTGGCGGCCACCGTGGTGTGATGGTAGCGTGCTCCGCCTTTCACACCGTATGCCCTGGGTTCAACTCCCGGGCAAAGCAACATCAAAATTTTAGAAATAAGATTTTTCAATTAGAAGAAAATTTTTCTAAGCGGGGTCGCCCCTCGGCAGTGTCTGGCAAGCGCTCCGATTGTATTTCTGCCATGAAAAGCTCTCAGTGAAAACTCATCTGCCTTGCAGATGCCGTTCGGAGTCGGCATAAAACATGTAGGTCCCGTCCGGCCAATTTGTAGGGAAAAATCAAGAGGAGCACGACGCAAATTGGAAGGGAAGCTCGGCCTTAGATCTCTTCGGAGGTTATCGCGCCTTACATTTATTTTTTTTTTTTAACACCATTCGTTTGATGCCCATATTGTACAAACAAATTCTAGGGTCACCCCTGATCCACCTTTGTGGCGATATCTCGAAACGGCGTCCACCTATGGAACTAAGGATTACTCCCTTTTAAAATACCCATATCGTACAAACACATTCTAGAGTCAACCCTGATCCACCTTTATGGCGATATCCCTAACTGGCGTCCACCTATAGAACTATGACCCACTCCCTCATAAAATACTCTTTAATGCCTTTCATTTGATACACATGTCATACAAACACATTCCAGGGTTTCCCTCGGTTCATTTTCCTACATGGTTATTTTCCCTTATGTTGTCACCATAGCTCTCAACTGAGTATGTAATGTTCGGTTACACCCGAACTTAACCTTCCTTACTTGTTCATATTGCATTTGTATGTAATTTTTGTATGTCCCACTTCTCATGTTATAAATATGAAATTTCAGCGAAATCTGGAAATGTTAACATAGCTTAAATGGGGGTGTGAGTAACTTAAATTTTTTTTTAAGAACGAAGCGAAGAACTGACGCGGCTTTACGTCTTGTGTTGTCACGAAATGAGTTTCAGAGAAATAAAAAAATATTCGGTGTGAGTATAAAACCAGACCTCTTCTTTCTAATGAGATGTCTTGCGCAAACAGGAATCTTCGACCATTGATCCCTTTTTGCACGCAACTCCTTAATTCCTACATATACATATTTTTTCCGCTTTTGAACTACTGTGCAGTGTGGCGAAAAATAACTACTAATTCAAAGATTTCTGAAAGTTTAAAACAATTTTGAAATTCTATATATAATGATGTAACAAAAACACTGTTTAAACAAAAAGGTTGCAAAATAAGTTTATTTTTTAAAACAATAATTTAAACCAGAGATCGTTTCAAAGACGTAGTTTGGTATAATTCCGGAATAACTTTACGCCCGTTTCGGGATCGATCGATGACTGTTCAAGAATCATTCTGGGTTTAATTTGTAACTATTTTCGGATATTTTCGAAACTTTTCCGGGATCACTTTATTCCAGTACCGTTTCGAGATTGTTTTCAGGATCGCATCGGGACAGAATTCGTACAGAACTTTTAATCAAAGGTTTCCAGTCCAGAAATTATTAAAACTAGTGCTTAAAGCATCTCTCAATGGAATACTTAACGGTAGTAACAAGGGGAAAAAAATATATACATTTTTGTGACAGAATTTTTAACTCCAGAACTGCATGTGTAAAAACCTCCACTCTGCCAGGCTCCCATGATTTCCTTAATTAAACCACAATTTAACTCGCATATGTGGCAGAATACTTCACTAACTAAAGATATGGAAACAAGTTTAAGGGTTATATGGGTTGGCTTTGAGAAACTAACTGTAATATGCGGACAACTTTAAATTAAATGATGCAGCAAATTTCCTGTTCAACCCTTCCAAAAAAAAAAAAAAACACTTACCTAGCTTACAAGTGTTTTTTTTTAACACCAAACGTTTTATAACCTTAGAAGTTTTAACACTAGCCGAGTTTATTTCGTACCTACGTACGTATGGGCATTTCCACAGCAGAGGGAAAGTACTAAAAAATGTTTCCCTAGGTTTTGATTTATATTATGTATATACAACTCTAGGAAATGTGCCATACTGGCAAAAATAAAAGCATAGCTAGTATAAATAAAAAAAAAAGAAAGAAATACTGGTCGCGATTTACCTCCGTGCTTTTTTTAAGTTTATCAACTAATTGGCGGGGCGGACTTACATATTTTATGCCGACTCCAAACGGCACTTGCAAGGCAGAATAATTTTCACTGAGAAGCTTTTCATGGCAGAAATACACTCTTGCCAAACCACTGCCGATAGTTGACTCCGCTTAAAAAAAAAAAAAACATTTTTCTAATTGAAATAATTGTTTTTTAAATTTTTGATATTGCTTTGCCCAAGGGGAATCCATACCAGGTGGTGGCAAAGCCAATTCAAACAATTCGCGGTGCAGAAGAATGTCAAGGCAAAAGAAAATTTTTATTGATTCCAATTAACTGACATATTGTGGTTCAAGGCGTTGTATGGAAAATAATCAAGCTACTTGGATGACAACACCTGGTACTGAATTCCCCTTGGCTTTGCCCGAATTTTTCGTCAACGGCCTACCTACTCGTAGTAGTGCTGTTATTATTGAGAAAATATAAATTTAATCTCGGTACGTAACGTGACAGACCGAAACGCTCCTAAAAGTCAAGATATTTATTAAAATTATACAAAATATATCTATATTCTTTGTTTGACGGTCCGATCCTTTGGCATCAATGATTGATTTTTTCGCTCTAGTTAATAAACCTCATTTTTATGACCGAAATTTCTGTGCAATGTGGGTGACCAGTTGTACTAAAATGCATTAAAATAAGGATATATATCTTTGGCTTCACAGCATAGCCGAAAAACTCAGCGTTTTCCCGGCATAAAAAAGTTTTAATATTTTAACTTTGGCAACCCAAACAAAGATATTAGCTGTGTTTTTTTACATCTACATATACGCTTAAACTTTATATGAACTGCTAAGTGTTAAACTTTATCTAGGTACGCTTCTGAAATTGCTTCGCAGAAAAATAGTACTCCTAAATTTCAATACGCATTATACTCAGATGCAATTGAAATGTATGTCTATGTTTTACCTCTACAAATGGTGTGTGTCCACTATTCACCGCAACCGATTCAGAGGTTTGTGTCTCCGCTTTTCGGTACAACATGTGCTGTAGCTAGTTCCCGCTAGATGGATCTCATATGCATTACTTACATAAACGTATACGTGTGTAAAAAAAACACGGCTAATGGTAGGTCACTTAGACGACCTTGCCCCATCGTTGACGTTCGCAGCTAGCAATTGATACTGAGATAGTCAAGAGTACTTGAAAGATAAGATATCACGCTTATGGTTTGCAAACATTTTAAAAACACTTCAAAAACTTCAAGGCTGGTTTTATCGTAAACAGCTGTAAGTGACTTTCGGTTATGCCGGGAAGGCACACATATAAATATATATATTTGACAAATTTGATAGTTGCATGGTGTTAAAAGCGCGTAACTTATGCCGAAAACTAAAAACCACTTTATTGTCAATATTTTGTCTAACCGGGTTGTTTTATGTTCAAATACCCACTTAAATAGATAGAGACCGATGTATTTTACCGTGTAAAGTTTTGTTTCCGATGTTACGAGAGTTACCATGGATATGTCCGTATGTATATGTATTCAGTAATTTTTGCATATTAGGGTAGTTTTTTAAGAATTGTATTTAAAAAAGTGGCTTCCTTCGTTGTAAAACGAAAAAACAACAACAATTTGTGCTTTTTTTCTTGTAGAGTACCTCCGAGAAAATACAATAGCAGTGGCTCGACCCTTTAAATATATTCGGAAACTCAGTAAATGTCATCGAAATCCTCTAACGGAAGTCCAAGGAATCTAAATGTTTCAACAGGGTTTGACCTTTATTTCAGGAACCATTGTTTTTTTTATTTTCACGCACCCAAAACGGTTATTTTGAAATAAAGCCGAAAATAAGAATATCACCGGTGCCGGTTAGTCAGCAAAGCAGCGCCGAATGTTCGGTCTTTTTTCGTTTTCTTTTGACCTCGAGCTAGATTCAGTGGGTGTGAGCTTTGAGATGCAAATTTTTTTTATATATATTGTAACGAATATTAGCAGCACTAAGGGATACTATCATCTCTAAGCCGATGCTAAGCAGGGAATTGATGCACATCAATAATTCAAGCATTATGTCTACACATATGTACGTACACGCAGCGGAGAAGAGACGCACAAACACATGCATATATCTTATCTGAGATGCTCACAAGAGAGGTCAATAATTTGTGCAAGTATTAAGCTTGAAACATAATGCCCTGACGACGCGAATAAACGCGACGAACATCGCCTTGTCAAAAATAGAATCCCCATAATTACATGAAGGTGAACACAATGAACGCCAAGAGCGAAATTTACGCAACGTCATTTTGCGACGATAGATTTATTTCTATCGTCGCCGCCGGGCGATGACGACAAACATCCCAAGGGTTGCTGCTGTTAAATTTTTTAAGTATAAAAAAAGAAAACATAATATCCAAAAACAATTTTTTTTCTTTACATATAATTATTAATTTTTAATTTAATTTCTTAACATTTTTGTTTTGTTTTGTAAATTTTTTAACATTTTGGGCGTGTTTTGGCAGTCAAGTGCCAAAGCAGAGAATTAAAAATTTTAATTGTTTTCATCTTTATTTCTAAATTATGGCTACTCTGAATAAACAGCGTCAATTTCGCCCGGCATTGTGTTTTAAGTAGACGAAATGGTTGGGCGTAATTTGTCATCGCCCGACGCGGGGTATATCGTCGTCGCTCGGCATTGTGTTTCAAGCAATACTCACGCGCATATGAGAAGCTATAAACGTAGTTGTGGCTGGTGATTTTGTAGCTGATAACTAACTAGTAAGTTCTGGAATGGAAAAGCCTAGAAGCATGCAACGAGGAAATCAGACAGTGTAAAAGGCGACAACAGTAGAGGCGCTAGAATCAGTTTAATTTAAGCATTCCATCTGTCGAGCAGTAGCAGTGTTATTTTTGAAAGTACTTTAATAAAGGCCATTTTGCATTATTGAATAGTGGTGTTATTTATTCAACAGTTTAGTGATTCGATCTTAACAGAAGATTGTAAATAAGGGGATTTGCAGTAAATTCGTTACAATTGGTGTCAGAAGAGGAATTGTTGAATAAATTCCGAAGATTGGGAATACAACTTGGGCATGGCAAAGTTGAGTGAATTGACGATCCAGCAACTGAAGGAGGAGTTGGAAGTCCGTGTATTGGCTACTTTTGGCGATAAATCCCAGCTACAAAAACGACTAAGTGTAGCTATGGTATTTGAAGGAATCAATGCTGAGGAGTATGTCTTTCATTATGATAGCGACAAAACAACAACAAAAATGGAAGAAAAAAGGAAACACCGCAGACAGTGACGAGCACAATATCTGTACAAACATCGACAATGGCATCTCAGCTGGAGTCACAGGAGGAACGCATTTCAGAAATGGCGTCGCAAATGTCATCTCAATTGGAAGAACAGAATACATATGTGTTATCTCAACTGGAAGCGCAAGGGGCACGTATATCTGGTATGTCGACAAAAATTTCGGAACAGGAGCAGGATGCGAAAATTTTACATCTCGAGGACAAAATTGATGCCGAGATAGAAGCGTTGAAAGGTCTTATGCAACAGTTACAACTAAATCGCCCAACTGTTCCAGCGAGCAATCCGAAGGTAAAAACTCCATCTTTTGACAGCTCTGTTCCTTTCGAGGTATTCAAGCCTGAATTTGAGAAGACGTCAGCAGTGAACAACTAGAATGCTGAAGATAAAGTTGCTGCACTGTTCGTGGCATTGAAAGGGCCTGCAGCTGAAATCTTACAGACAATTCCAAAATACGAACGGAACAACTATGAAACATTGATGAGCGCTCTATAGAGACGTTACGGAAGCGAGCATAGGAAACAGATACATCAAATTGAGTTGCAAAATCGTTACCAAAAGGCGAATGAGACTTTGCAGGAGTTTGCGTCGGATGTTGAAAGATTGGCTCATCTCGCAAATGCAAACGCACCCGTGGAATACACCGAGAGGGTTAAAATTCAGAGTTTTAAAAATGTAATACGGGATGCCGAAACGAAACGAGCTACATATGCGAACCCAAAGCCAACATTTGCTGAAACGGTATCCCATGCACTGACTCAGGAAACAGCGTCACTTTTGAGTAAGCCCACATACAAAGCTCATCGCGTGGAAGTGGAAAGGCCAGATTGGGTGGACACAATTTTGGAAGCACTGAAGAGATTACAACAAAAAATGCCGGAATTATGAAGTGTTTTAAGTGCGGTAACCCAAGTCACATTGCAGCACCGGTCGTGGTAGTTCAAACTTGGCTGGTCATAAACGCAAAGCTAAAGGAGATAAGCAAGAGCGAGTCAAATGTAAAGATCGAGAGCTTGCCCCAGCTATTGAATGTCGTGTGATACCTATCTCGCAAACTGGAAGGAAATCGAGCAGTCTTACCGTCAAAAGGACGGTGGATGGCAAGGAGCGTGTACTGACTGTAGATACGGGTGCATCTCATTCTTTAATCCGATCCGATTTGGTCAACAGGAGAGTAAAGCCATTACCTGGAACAAGATTGCGTACGATTACTGGCGAGTATAACCAAGTCCAGGGAGAAGTGGTATGTGAAGTCTTAATTGGGGAGGTCATGGTTTTACACAAATTCGTTGTGGCAGAGATCGTTGATGAAGTCATATTGGGAGTGGATTTCTTAGTCGACTATGACATCAGGATCGATATACAGAGAAGGATTATGCAGTATAAGAACAAGGATGTGCCACTTAACTTCAGTTTTGAGCAAGGGTTCAGCAGTAAGCGAGTGCCGGTGAAAGAGATTCGACAAAAACCACAAAAGTCAAAGGCAGCAGATCGGGCAAGGGTTGATGGAACGAATGTGTCAAACAAATCAAAACCGAAGGTACCTGCGAGAAAAACACTGGCATTGATAAACGCTAATGGACGCACTGAAACGACTGAAAGAATTTTCCAGAAAGAATGCAAGGGTGGTTTCAAGTCATCGCACACTAATGTTGTGAAATGTCAACACAATACTGATTATGCAAAGCCAATTCGTCAAGATCAAGCCCTACGAAGAAGTTCATTGGCCAAACAACAGAGTGTGAGGGAACGGTCCATGATAATGAGTAGTAGGATGAAACACAGGTACGACAAGAACAATAATTCGGAAGGTTCCTTGGAGGGAGATTTGGTTCTGATATACAACCGTTACCGGCGAAAAGGTGTTCCATCCAAATTTCGGTGCAATTGGAAGGGCCCGTACAAAGTTGTGAAGAAGATCAGTGATACCATGTACCGCATACAAATCATTGGGAAACCACGAAATAGAAGAGTGGTACATTTGGAGATGCTAGCAGTGTTTAGATCGAGAGATTTGTCTGATCGGGATGATCAGACTTAGGTGGAGGGCAGTGTAACGAATATTAGAACCACTAAGGGATACTATCATCTCTAAGCCGATGCTAAGCAGTGACTTGATGCACATCAATAATTCAATCATTACGTCTACACATATGTACGTACACGCAGCGGAGAAGAGACGCACAAACACATGCATATATCTTATGTGAGGTGCTCAGAAGAGAGGGCAATAATTTGTGCAAGTATTACTCACGCGCATATGAGAAGCTATAAACGTAGTTGTGGCTGGTGATTTTGTAGCTGATAACTAACTAGTAAGTTCTGGAATGGAAAAGCCTAGAAGTATACAACGAGGAAATCAGACAGAATGAAAGGCGACAACAGTAGAGGCGAGAGAATCAGTTTGATTTAAGCATTCCATCTGTCGAGCAGTAGCAGTGCTATTTTTGAAAGTACTTTAATAAAGGCCATTTTGCATTATTGAATAGTGGTGTTATTTATTCAACAGTTTAGTGATTCGAACGTTAACAGAAGATTGCAAATAAGGGAACTTGCAGTAAATTCGTTACAATGTTTTTATTTCACATTTACTGTATCTAGCTCATGGATGCTTAGATGTGTTCGATGCGTGTTGAAATAAATATCAAACATTCAAAGAAGAAAGCTCCAATTTTAAAAATTTGATTGTTTACATTTTAAAAGTGAGCATAGATAGCTTCACCTCTTCAATTTCTTATTTTATTTTCCTTCACTTTATCTTCCAGTTTGCTTGTCATTATTGTCCCTTTCTTGTTTCTTTTAATTCCCTTCCACTCTCAAAACCATTTCCAGTCCCACTCCCACTGCCATTCCCACTCCAACTTCAACTACCACTCTCACTTCTACTCCCACTCCCAATCCCATTCCTACTCCCACCAAACTTCGCATTCCTACTCCCACTTCCAGTCCTAGCTCCACTCCCACTACAACTCACATTGTCTCTCCCCCTCTCACCACAATTTCCTCTTATATAGAATCTCTAAGCCAAATATCAAATACCTGTTTCACCTGACCGACGGATTTCAATAGGCGGACTCATGTAACCGTATAAATGCCTTATAAAGTGTGTAAACGTATAAATTTATCTAGTGCGTAAACGGGCTGTCATATTTTGTACGAAAAATCCTTTACACAATTTGTATAAATTTACGCGCACATTTCATTGTGTAAACGCGGTAAACTCAAAGGAGTGCAACCTTGCATTTGACATTACAGCAGGCATTTTCATCAGAAATCTCCAATATCAGCAAGTAAAGGCGTTTAGTTTTGATTTTTCACTTGATCTTGGCATTTTTTAATTTGTACAACAATCAAAAAAATTTTGTTTGGCAATAATACAGCTAATAAACAATCAAGTTTATCAAGAATATTACTAGGTGCGTTCATATAACAGTGTGTGTAAATGGATATAATTTTACACCTTATAAGTTTATATGCTTTCATGAGTCCCCCTAATATTTTTGTTTGTATAAACCACTAAGAAACTATGTAAATATATGCAGCTAACACAATTTTTAAAAACGCACTCATTTTTATATGTATGATATCCATACATAGGTAGATAATTGACCCTTTCCTCTGCCCGATAGTCTTCCTTCCTGCGATGTTACTACTGGCACAGTATAGAGGGGCATTTCTCATATTGCATCTTCTGTAAGAAAAAATTTTTCATCTTCCCTCCTCTAACTCCTCTTACTGTTTGATCCCTGCGTATCTTCCCTCTTTCACATTCCAGATTTTTCTCTCTTCTGCTTCCACTTTCTTTCTCCCTCAACCCCCCTCTATTTTCCTCATCTCCTTCTTTTCACTTGCTTCCTCACCTTCCCATTTTAGCCTCTTTTTCTTTATTTTATCTCCATTTCTTACTCAGACTATTTTTCTTCTCCCTCATTTACCTTCTCTTTCTTCCACTCTCTAATTCCAACTATTATCTCTTATCTATCTTTTTTGAAAGACTGCATAAACAATACATTTCAAGCAAATCGCACCATAAACAAGTTTTTTGTTTCTAATAGGTCGCCCACTAGTCCACTTCCCGGAAAGAAAAGTTTCTCAAATTATAAGATAGCCAAAAACGTTTCCATGTTCTAAATTTTACATACAAAATTTTATTAAAATCGGTGCAGTCGTTTGGGAGTTAACAAGATAACTTGCCGTTCTGCAAGTGGGCCTAAGTGTGTTACATTTTTACAATGTGCGCTTGTATATTTGAACTACCCTAGTACGCATTTCAAAGCAAAAAAATTGCATATTATATTAACCCTTTCGTACACTATTAAGCCGTTAATAATGCACCATCATTAAAAGTGACTCTATGTATATGACGTGGTAGAAGTTATCTAAAACATAGAGATAGTTGTGTGCAGATATATGTATGTATGCATATTAAGCCTTATCCGTAACCTATATGGAGAAAAAAGTTTAGTGTGTCACTTTTATTTGAATATTTATGTCTGATTTTTGAATTTCTTATGTCACCCCAAAGGTAGTGGACAAGGACTATATTAGGTTCCTGAAACATTTTGGCCGTGAAGACAGCCTTAATATATAGATTAATATGCTACAAATCCAAAGAGCTCAAAAATTGATAAAGATCTTGCTAAAGAAATTTTGGACTTTTTGCTTAGATAAAAAAGTTATGACATAGTAATGGTAGACAGAGGCTCACATTCATAGTTTTTCTTATATATATATATATATATATATTTTGGTAATCCTTGTTTGAAAATAGCTTTATCTTTGAAAAATTATAATTCACTGGACTGATTGAAAATCAGTTGAGAAACAAAATTCGAATGAAGGGCTCTATGAACTTGCAGTTCTAAAAATAAGAATAATTCTCAACGGCTTTTACCCTTCAAAGCCCGCCCAACCGTCACGAGGGGCACATCCGCATGACGCACGAATTTTTTATTTTTGTTTTCCGAGTCGTTGAAAGGAAGGGATTTGTTAAGCGTCGAGATCTTAAACCGCTTAGTTACAAAGAGTTTTTAAACTCATCAGCAAAGTAAAACACTAATAAGGTTGCGTGAAATGCTACTGACGTATAAATGGTTTGTAAATAGTGAATAGTTTGTAAAGAAAAATCATAAGGTTGCTAATTATTGAGAGAAGAAAGAATAGATTACTTAAGGATAGAAAGCGTTTCCGACCTATCAATTGCGCGGCAGTGAGAGTTGTAATCTTGACACTGATTCCAAAGGGGCTCATTTAAAATAAATAAATGTAAGGCGCGATAACCTCCGAAGAGAGTTTAGGCCGAGCTTCTCTTCCAATTTGCGTCGTGCTCCTTTTAGTTTTTCCTACAAGTGAACGGGACGTACTTGTTTAATGCCGACTCCGAACTGCATCTGCAAGGCATATGAGTATTCACTGAGAAGCTTTTTATGACAGAAATACACTCGAAGTGCTTGCCAAACACAGCCAAGGCGCCAGCCCGCTTAGAAAAATGTTCTTCTAATTGAAAAAACTTGTTTCTAAAATTTTGATGTTGCTTTGCCCGGGGCGTGCACCCAGGATTGTCGGTGTGGTAGGGGGGCCGTTCTACCATCAAACCACGGCGGCCGCCCATTTACTTAGTTCAACCAATTTGGAACTACAACTACAATGTTTCAAGACAAGGTGATTAAAATGTCAAGTTGGCCGAGAAGGAACATTAAAATTAACTTCGCTTAGTAAAAACGGACCAGAGACCGTTCACTAATTTTGTCATTAAAATGACTCCAAGCATCTCTCTACAACTGGTAAGGCAAGGAAGATTAGTAAGTTTCAGCCGATTGGTGTAAAGCGACAAATTATACAAGGAACTCCCTTTAAAATCTCTTAAGACAAAAAGTTCAAAAAGGGTTTTGAATAGATTCTAACCTATCTGCATGAATATGAAGATTGAGGCTAACCTTGGTATCCATCGCAACCCCTGAGTCAACAAACTCATATACTTGCTCCAGGTTATGATTGTTAATCGAATAGGAATCTGAAAGAATAGTTCTACGTGAAAAACACATGTATTTACATTTCTTTAAATTTAGTGGCATGTAGCTTAAGTCGCACCAAATAACAAGGGTGTTTAGATCTGATTGTAACAAAATTTCTCTCATCGGCCGACACGCAAGATTTAAAAAACTTATCAGCATACATCGAAATATTTGAGGATGCATTTGTTGTAAAGAATAATATTATTATTCGAATAAACATTTAGAAATTCTACATAAGCTTTTGGGTGCATAAATGTCTTACATAAGTATGTATGTATGTACCTATGTATGTAAACGTACAATTTTATTTACTCAGATACTTTGCGCCATAATAAGGGGAAATTTCATATATAAAATGTAAACCGAGAAACTGATTTCGCCAAAAATCGTTTTCAAGGCATAAATATTCACATAAAACAGACACACTCTAAACCTTTTTTTCGTGATGCAAGTGTATATATGTCTGTACATGTTTCTGGTGTGACCGTATGCAAATGCCATTGATATGCTCGCTTACGTAAATATGTAGGAACGTACGTAGTATAAAGTGATAAATGTTCAAATTGATATCCGTACGTCAAGTTCACAACTGACGACTTTTTGACCTGATAAATTAAAATTGAACTACAAAATCAAATACATTTCGTTTGAAAGTGCAATGACGTTTGCTGTCGTCGTGAGGATAGTCAATGTAAGAGGAAACTGATAGTTGTTCCAAGGAAAAGGATTCCTGGCGTTCTCAGTGAACTACATAACGGCCCAAGTGGAGGTCAATTTGGGGTCACAAAGACGCTCGAGAAAATTAAGCTGATATTATATTGGGTTGGTGGCCGTCAGTCGGTCACGGGTATACCAGAGGTATATCAAATTCCAAATCAGGAGGCGGAAACCGTAGCAGAGGTGTTAACAAACGAGTGGGTTGCAAGGTATGGTATACCAATGGAGTTACATTCTGACCAAGGCAGTAACTTTCAATCAGCTGTGTTCCAAGAAATGTGAAAGACATTGGACATTCGAAAAACTCGGACAACTGCATTGCATCTTCAGTCCGATGGTATGGTGGAACGATTCAATAGAACCTCGGAGGAGCACTTAAGGAAAGTAGTGGACAAGTGGGATACACACGTATCCTTATCCTTGATAGCTTACCGATCGGCAGTGCATGAGACAACGGGCTAAACTCCCGCAAAGGTAATTTTTACCAATGCCCTTCGACTGCCAGCTGACTTGAAGTTTGAGATAAATGCCAATGCGGAAAGAAATGCCAGGAAATCCACTGGAGTCTTGTAGAAAGTGAGACAAATACACTATCTTGTAAGACAACGAACCAGGATTATGAGTGACAAGATGAAAGCCAGATACGATAAAGCAATTAATTCGGAAGGTTTTCTGGAAGGAGATTTGGTACTGGTATACAATCTACAACGAAAGAAAGGTTTCTTCAGGAAATTTCAGTGTAACTGGGAAGGCCTGTACAAAGTGGTAAAACGGATCAACGATGTAGTTTACCGCATACAAACCATTGGCAAACCACGAAACAAAATGAAGTGGTTCATTTGGAAAGGTTGGCAGCGTTTTGATCGGAATTTTTGTCTGACCGGGACGATCAGGCTCCTTCAATGTTGGTCGCCTTGCCGTGGAGAAGGGGCTTAAGTATCATGTTGGAATCTCCTCTGCGGAGGGGTCCCAACACGAGACGAACTAAGAGGAAACCCCCATATGTCCTACAGCGTCGAGGGCGTGTTCAGAAGAACGCATCACTGGTCGCTGCAGGAGATGTGAGAATTGCGCACCAACAACACCCAAGCCAAGGTGTTAAGGTACCCGTGCCGATGGCTGTGTGGTCAGCGGGTGTATATTGAAAGACTGATCGCGAACGGTCCCCTCCGATGCCCGGGCAAGGTCGGTTGTATAAGTGCCTTACCCCCGGTATGCTGGCTCTGCCGGGGGCTGACTAACCATTCCATGCAAACTCGTGGGAACTGTATGCCCAAAGCAAATAAAAATAATAAAAAGGAGGGGAGAAAGGGAGCGTTCTGGGTACGCTCTCTGAAGACGATCTTCTGGCGACGCGAACAAACTCCTGGGGGAGGTCAACCTGGCGGAGCTGGGTGAGGATGGGTCGTCAATCCTCGGAAGGCGAGCAGGCGAGTCTTAAACCAATGATCAGGGTGGCTCAAATTAACCTGCAGCACTCAAAAGTCGCCTCGGATAACCTGCTGGTCCTCCTCAGGGAGGAGGACATTGATGTCTGCCTAGTGCAGGAACCATGGGTCTTGCGGTCACAGGTTATGGGCTTATATACCCGAAACTATTAACTTTTTTACACACATGGAGATGGTAAACCGAGGGCTTGTATCCTCGATAGGAATACTATTAATGCTTTCTTTTTACATAATTTCAGCAGTTACGACGTTGCTGTGGTCAAGGTCGAGTCAAGAAGCGGCCGAAGCATGACGGTCGCCTCGGCTTATATGGCCCACGATCGGCCGAGGACGTAGCGCAAATGGTAGCACAAACAGCCAAGAAGGAGACGGTCGTGATGGGTTGCGACGCCAACGCAAAGCACGCGGTTTGGGGGAGCAGCGAGATAAACGAACGGGGTGGGTCTCTGTTTGAATTTATATTAGCTAACAACCTTTAGGTATGTAACAAGGGCAGCTCTCCCACCTTTAGTTTTCCGAGTACGGCAAACTACCCGGGGTGGGAGGAAGTCCTTGATATAACGCTAACATCTGACTCCCGGGAGCTTACGATTAGAAACTGGGAGGTGTCGAAAAAACTTTCCCTGTCGGATCACCGGTTGATCCTTTTCAACATAGACTGGGAAAAAGAAATAAGTCAGCCGCACAGAAACCCTAAACGGACGTCCTGGAGCCTATTTGACAAGACAGTCAGTGATAGGCTCCATAGAAGTAGGACGCCTATTCAATCTACAGACAGTCTTGACGACCGAGTCCGGTCTCTGGAGAAAAGTTTTCAGGTGTTCTTTAAAATCGGCTGTCCAATTTCGAGGAGCAAAAAGACCTTCCCACCGTGGCGAGACAAAAATCTCAGCGACCTGAGGTCAAAGCTGAAGAGGGTCTTCAACGACTGTCACTTCAGGAACGATTTCCAGGAGTACAGGACGGCTCTGAGGGAGTGGAAGAAAGCCATATGGACAGCAAAATCAAGCTCCTGGCGAGAACACTGCGAGTCGATTGAGTCCTCGAAGGACTCAGCCAGGCTGGGAAAGATTCTTGCCAAGAGTCATTCAAACAAGACATTTGTCAAGCGCACTTTCACCTCTGCTTTGGTTGATCACCATAAATGAAATTCTAGGAAAACTTAACGCGGGGGGGTTAGGATCGTGGCGTATGCCGACGACGTGTCGATCTTGGTCTCTGGTTCTTTCCCCTCCGTAATGAGCGAAATCATAGAAAGGGCCTTGGCTAAACTCAGCAGGTGGGCACAGGAATGTGGCCTTAGGTTAAATCCGGACAAGAGGGATCTGCTGCTCTTCACGAGAAAGTACAAGCCACCTGCCTTCAGACTACCATTCTTAAACGGCCAGCAACTAAACCTATCATCGAGTACCAAGTATCTGGGTTTACAATTGACTGGAAGTTGATTTGGAAAGTGTGTATCGAAGAGCGGGTATGGAAGGCCTGCATCGCCTTCTATGCCTGCAAATCAATGTTTGGTAAGAAATGGGGACTCAAGCCAAGCATGGTACTTTGGATGTACGAGGCGGTGGTGCGACCGGTGCTTGCCTATGGTTCCATAGTCCAAGATGGAATCGGGAGTCTTTTCTGAGCCCCTAGATTTGTCTGCATCATTCAGACTCCCATCGAACTGCAGCGTGTTTCAAGCAGAAATCTTCGCGATTTGGCAAGCCTGCAAATCACTGGAGGGCTTGAATGTAGCTGGTAAAGTTTGAATCTTGTCGGTAGCCCAGCAGCGATAAAAGCGCTTTCCTCACCACACATTAACTCAAAATTAGCGTGGGCTTGTAAGCGACTCATATCCCAGTTATCCACCAATCTAGAACTACGCGTTATCTGGGTCCCGGGTCATAGGGGGATAGAGGGTTTGGTGGTTAACCTAATATTTAAATATTTATTTTTTAGAAATATTTTATTTACTTATGAGCTTAAATATTTTCAAACTAATAAGAATTTTCTTTTTTTGAAGTAATTAAAAAATTTTAAGTTAACACGAAAACTCAATTAAAAATTATTTTAACAAGTAAGGAAGGTTAAGTTCGGGTGTAACCGAACATTACATACTCAGTTGAGAGCTATGGTGGCAACATAAGGGAAAATTACCATGTGGGAAAATGAACCGAGGGTAACCCTGGAATGTGTTTGTATGACACGTGTATCAAATGAAAGGTATTAAAGAGTATTTTATGAGGGAGTAGGCCATAGTTCTATAGGTGGACGCCATTTAGGGATATCGCCATAAAGGTGGATCAGGGTTGACTCTAGAATTTGTTTGTACGATATGGGTATCAAATGAAAGGTGTTAATGAGTATTTTAAAAGGGAGTGATTCTTAGTTCCATAGGTGGACGCCGTTTCGAGATATCGCCATAAAGGTGGACCAGGGGTGACCCTAGAATTTGTTTGTACGATATGGGTATCGAATGAAAGGGGTTAATGAGCATTTTAAAAGGGAGTGGGCCTTAGTTCTATAGGTGGACGCCTTTTCGAGAAATCGCCATAAAGTTTGACCAGGGGTGACTCTAGAATGCGTTTATACAATATGGGTATCAAACGAAAGGTGTTAATGAGTATATCAAAAAGGGCGTGGGGCTTAGTTCTATAGGTGGACGCCTTTTCGAGATATCGCCATAAAAATGGACCAGGGGTTACTCTAGAATGTGTTTGTACGATATGGGTATCAAACGAAAGGTGTTAATGAGTATTTTAAAAGGGCGTGGGGCTTAATTCTATAAGTGAACGCCTTTTCGAGATATCGCCATAAAGGTGGACCAGGGGTGACTCTAGACTTTTTTTGTACGAAATGGGTATCAAATGAAAGGTGTTAATTCGTCTTTTTAAAAGGGAGTGGGTCTTAGTTCTATAGGTGGTCGCCTTTTCGAGATATCGCCATAAAGGTGGACCAGGGGTGACTCTAGAATATGTTTGTACGATAAGGGTATCAAATGAAAGGTGTTAATGAGTATTTTAAAAGGGCGTGGGGCTTAGTTCTATAGGTGGACGTCTTTTCAAGATATCGCCATAAAAATGGACCAGGGGTTACTCTAGAATGTGTTTGTACGATATGGGTATCAAATGAAAGGTGTTAATGAGTATTTTAAAAGGGCGTGGGGCTTAGTTCTATAGGTGGACGCCTTTTCGAGATATCGCCATAAAGGTGGACCAGGGGTGACTCTAGAATGTGTTTGTACGATATGGGTATCACATTAAAGGTATTAATGAGGGTTTTAAAAGAGAGTGGTGGTAGTTGTATAGGTGGTCGCCTTTTCGAGATATCGGCATAAAGGTGGACCAGGTGTGACTCTAGATTGCGTTTGTACAATATGGGTATCAAAGGAAAGGTGTTAATGATTATTTTAAAAGAGAGTGGGCCTTAGTTATATAGGTGGACTCCTTTTCGGGATATCGCCATAAAGGTGGATCAGGGGTGACTCTAGAATATGTTTGTACGATATGGGTATCAAATTAAAGGTATAATGAGGGTTTTAAAAGTGAGTGGTGGTAGTTGTATAGGTGGCCGCCTTTTCGAGATATCGTCATAAAGGTGGACCAAGTGTGACTCTAGATTGCGTTTATACAATATGGGTATCAAAGGAAAGGTGTTAATGAGTATTTGAAAAGAGAGTGGGCCTTAGTTCTATAGGTGGACTCCTTTTCGGGATATCGCCATAAAGGTGGACCAGGGGTAACTCTAGAATTTGTTTGTACGATATGGGTATCAAATGAAAGGTGTTAATGCGTATTTTAAAAGGGAGTGGTCCTTAGTTCCATAGGTGGACGCCGTTTCGAGATATCGCCATAAAGGTGGACCAGGGGTGACCGTAGAATTTCTTTGTACGATATGGGTATCAAATGAAAGGAGTTAATGAGCATTTTAAAAGGGAGTGAGCCTTGATTCTACAGGTGGACGCCTTTTCGAGATATCGAGGGCGAGGGCCTTAGTTCTACAGGTGGACGCCTTTTCGAGATTTCGCCATAAAGGTGGACCAGGGGTGACTCTAGAATGCGTTTGTGCAATATGGGTATCAAACGAAAGGTGTTAATGAGTATTTCAAAAGGGCGTGGGGCTTAGTTCTATAGTTGGACGCCTTTTCGAGATATCGCCATAAAGGTGGACCAGGGGTGACTCTAGACTTTTTTTGTACGAAATGGGTATCAAATGAAAGGTGTTAATGAGTATTTTTAAAAGGGAGTGTGTCTTAATTCTATAGGTGGTCGCCTTTTCGAGATATCGCCATAAAGGTGGACCAGGGGTGACTCTAGAATATGTTTGTACGATATGGGTATCAAATGAAAGGTGTTAATGAGTAGTTTAAAAGGGCGTGGGGCTTAGTTCTATAGGTGGACGTCTTTTCGAGATATCGCCATAAAGGTGGACCAGGGGTGACTCTAGAACGTGTTTGTACGATATGGGTATCAAATTAAAGGTATTAATGAGGCTTTTAAAAGGGAATGGTGGTAGTTGTATATGTGAAGGCCTTTACCAGATATCGACCAAAATGTGGACCAGAGTGACCCAGAACATCATCTGTTGGATACCGCTAATTTATTTATATATATAATACCACGAACAGTATTCCTGCCAAGATTTCAAGGGTTTTTTATTTCGCCCTGCAAAACTTTTTCATTTTATTCTACTTAATATGGTAGGTGTCACACCATTTTACAAAGTTTTTTTCTAAAGTTATATTTTTCGTCAATAAACCAATCCAATTACCATGTTTCATCCCTTTTTTCGTATTTGGTATAGAATTATGGCATTTTTTTCATTTTTCGTAATTTTCGATATCGAAAAAGTGGGCGTGGTCATAGTCGGATTTCGGCCATTTTGTATACCAATACAAAGTGAGTTCAGATAAGTACGTGAACTGAGTTTAGTAAAGATATAGATTTTTGCTCAAGTTATCGTGTTAACGGCCGAGCGGAAGAACAGACGGTCGACTGTGTAAAGAAACTGGGCGTGGCTTCAATGGATTTCGCCCTTTTTCACAGAAATAAGTTATCGTCCCAGAATCTAAATAAACAAATAAATAAATGTAAGGCGCGATAACCTCCGAAGAGATCTAAGGCCGAGCTTCTCTTCCAATTTGCGTCGTACTCCTCTTGATTCTCCCTACAAATTGGCCGGACGGGACCTACATGTTTTATACCGACTCCGAACGGCATCTGCAAGGCAGATGAGTTTTCACTGAGAGCTTTTCATGGCAGAAATACACTCGGAGCGCTTGCCAGTCACTGCCGAGGGGCGACCCCGCTTAGAAAAATTTTCTTCTAATTGAAAAACCTTATTTCTAAAATTTTGATGTTGCTCTAAGCCCCTACCAAATTTCACAAGGATTGGTAAATGTTTGTTCGACTTATGGTATTAAAAGTATCCTAGACAAATTAAATGAAAACGGGCGGAGCCACGCCCATTTTGAAATTTTCTTTTATTTTTGCATTTTGTTGCACCATATCATTACTGGAGTTGAAGGTTGACATAATTTACTTATATACTGTAAAGATATTAGTGGGCACTCATGTAACCGTATAAATTCCTTATAAAGTGTGTAAACGTATAAATTTATCTAGTGCGTAATCGAGCTGTCAAATTTTGTATGACAAATCTTTTACACAATTTGTATAAATATACGCGCACATTTCATTGTGTAAACGCGGTAAACTCAAAAGAAATCCACCTTGCAGACATTACAGCAGGCATTTTCATCAGAGATCTCCAACATCAGCAAGTAAAGGCGTTTTAGTTTTGCTTTTTCACTTAATTTTTTCATTTTTTAATTTGTATAACAATCAAAAAAATTTTGTTTGGCAATAATACAGCTGATAAACAATCAAGTTTATCAAGAGTATTACTAGGTGCGTTCATATAACAGCGTGTGTAAATGGATATAATTTTACACCTTATAAGTTTATATGCTTTCATGAGTCCCCTATTAAATTTTTTGTAAAAATTTGACTTAAAAAAAAATTTTTTTTTTAAGTGGGCGTGGTCGTTCTCCGATTTTGCTCATTTTTATTAAGCATACATATAGTAATAGGAGTAACGTTCCTGCCAAATTTCATCATGATATCTTCAACAACTGCCAAATTACAGCTTGCAAAATTTTAAATTACCTTCTTTTAAAAGTGGGCGGTGCCACGCCCATTGTCTAAAATTTTACCAATTTTCTATTCTGCGTCATAAGTTCAACTCACCTACCAAGTTTCATCGCTCTATCCGCCTTTGGTAATGAATTATCGCACTTTTTTGGTTTTTCGAAATTTTCGATATCGAAAAAGGGGCGTGGTTATTGTCCGATATCGTTCATTTTAAATAGCGATCTGAGATGAGTGCTCAGGAAGCTACATACCAAATTTCATCAAGATTTAATCAAAATTTACTCAAGTTATAGTGTTAACGGACGGACGGGCGGACATGGCTCAATCAAATTTTTTTTCGATCCTGATGATTTTGATATATGGAAGTCTATATCTATCTCGATTCCTTTATACCTGTACAACCAACCGTTCATCAAATCCAATCCAATCAAAGTTAATATACTCAGTGAGCTCTGCTCAACTGAGAATAAAAGCAAGTAAGAACGGGACTGTCTTCGGCTGTGCCGAAGACTTCATACCTTTCATGAATGGGGCTGAACAAAAATCTTATCCCGTTCGTAATCTCCGAATAATCGGATGTATAAGATAAGAAATATATAGTGAACAGATCTACATACCTAAACGATTTTTAAGATAAATATAAAATAAACAAGTAAGGAAGGCTAAGTTCGGGTGTAACCGAACATTACATACTCAGTTGAGAGCTGTGGAGACAAAGTAAGGGAAAATCGCCATGTTGTAAAAAGAACCTAGGGTAACCCTGGAATGTGTTTGTATGACATGTGTATCAAATGGAAGGTACTAAAGAGTATTTTAAGAGGAAGTGGACCATAGTTCTATAGATGGACGCCATTTAGGGATATCGCAATAAAGGTGGACCAGGCCTGACTATAGAATTTGTTTGTACGATATGGGTATCAAATGAAATGTGTTAATGATAATTTTAAAAGGGAGTGGGCCTAAGTTCTATAGGTGGACGCCTTTTCGAGATATCGCCATAAAGGTGGACCAGGGGTGTCTCTAAAATTTATTTTGTACGATATGGGTATCAAATGAAAGGTATTAATGAGTATTTTAAAAGGGCGTGGGCCTAAGTTCTATAGATGGACGCCGTTTCGAGATATCGCCATAAAGGTGGACCAGGGGTGACTCTAGAATTTATTTTGTATGATATGGGTATCAAATGAAAGGTATTAATGAGTATTTTAAAAGGGCGTGGGCCTAAGTTCTACAGATGGACGCCGTTTCGAGATATCGCCATAAAGGTGGACCAGGGGTGACTCTAGAATTTATTTTGTACGATATGGGTATCAAATGAAAGGTATTAATGAGTATTTTAAAAGGGCGTGGGCCTAAGTTCTATAGATGAACGCCATTTAGGGATAATGCCATAAAGGTGGACCAGGCCTGACTATAGAATTTGTTTGTACGATATGGATATCAAATGAAATGTGTTAATGATAATTTTAAAAGGGAGTGGGCCTAAGTTCTATAGGTGGACGCCTTTTCGAGATATCGCCATAAAGGTGGACCAGGGGTGACTCTAGAATTTATTTTGTACGATATGGGTATCAAATGAAAGGTATTAATGAGTATTTTAAAAGGGCGTGGGCCTAAGTTCTATAGATGGACGCCCTTTCGAGATATCGCCATAAAGATGGATCAGGGTTGACTCTAGAATTTGTTTGTACGATATGAGTATCAAATGAAAGGTGTTAATGTGTATTTTAAGAGGGCGTGGGCCTTAGTTCTATATATGGACGCCTTTTCGAGATATAGCCATAAAGGTGGACCAGGGGTGACTCTAGAATTTGTTTGTACTATATGGGTATCAAATGAAAGGGAGTGGGCCTTAGTTCTATAGGTGGACGCCTTTTCGGAATATCGTTATAAAAGTGGACCAGGGTTGACTTTAGAATGCGTTTGTACAATATGGGTATCAAACGAAAGGTGTTAATAAGTGTTTTAAAACGGAGTGGGCCTTAGTTCTATACGTGGACGCCTTTTCGGAATATCGTTATAAAAGTGGACCAGGGGTGACTCTAGAATGTGTTTGTACAATATGGGTATCAAATGAAAGGTGTTAATGTGTATTTTAAAAGGGCGTGGGCCTTAGTTTTATAGGTGGACGCCTTTTCGAGATATCGCCATAAAGGTGGACCAGGGGTGACTCTAGAATTTGTTTGTACGATACGGGTATCAAATGAAAGGTGTTAATGAGTATTTTAAAAGGGTGTGCGCCTTAGTTCTATAGGTGGACGCCTTTTCGAAATATCGCCATAAAGGTGGACCAGGGGTGACTCTAGAATTTGTTTGTACGATATGGGAATCAAATGAAAGGTGTTAATGAGTAGTTTAAAAAGGAGTGGGCCTTAGTTCTATATGTGGACGCCTTTTCGAGATATCGCCATAAACGTGGACCAGGGGTGACTCTAGAATTTGTTTGTACGATATGGGTATCAAATGAAAGGTGCCAATGAGTATTTTAAAAGGGCGTGGGCCTTAGTTCTTAAGGTGGACGCCTTTTCGAAATATCGCCATAAAGGTGGACCAAGGGCAACTCTAGAATTTGTGTGTACGATATGGGTATCAAATGAAAGGTGTTAATGAGTATTTTAAAAAGGAGTGGGCCTTAGTTCTATATGTGGACGCCTTTTCGAGATATCGCCATAAACGTGGACCAGGGGTGGCTCTAGAATGTGTTTGTACGATATGGGTATCAAATTAAAGGTATTAATGAGGGTTTTAAAAGGGAGTGGCCCTTAGTTGTATATGTGAAGGCGTTTTCGAGATAGCGACCAAAATGTGGACCAGGGTGATCCAGAACATCATCTGTCGGGTACCGCTAATTTATTTATATATGTAATACCACGAACAGTATTCCTTCCAAGATTCCAAGGGCTTTTGATTTCGCCCTGCAGAACTTTTTCATTTTCTTTTACTTAATATGGTAGGTGTCACACCTATTTTACCAAGTTTTTTACTAAAGTTATATTTTGCGTCAATAGACCAATACAATTACCATGTTTCATCCCTTTTTTCGTATTTGGTATATAATTATGGCATTTTTTTCATTTTTCGTAATTTTCGATATCGAAAAAGTGGGCGTGGTCATAGTCGGATTTCGTTCATTTTTCATACCAAGATAAAGTGAGTTCAAGTAAGCACGTCAACTGAGTTTAGTAAAGATATATCGATTTTTGCTCAAGTTATCGTGTTAACGGCCGAGCGGAAGGACAGACGGTCGACTGTGTATAAAAACTGGGCGTGGCTTCAACCGATTTCGCCCTTTTTCACAGAAAACAGTTATCGTTCTAGAATTAAGCCTCTACCAAATTTCACAAGGATTGGTAAATTTTTGTTCGACTTATGGCATTAAAAGTATCCTAGACAAATTAAATGAAAAAGGGCGGAGCCACGCCCATTTTGAAATTTTACCTCAAAATTTACTCAAGTTATCGTGTTAACGGACAGACGGACGGACGGACGGACGGACGGACATGGCTCAATCGAATTTTTTTTCGATACTGATGATTTTGATATATGGAAGTCTATATCTATCTCGATTCCTTTATACCTGTACAACCAACCGTTATACAATCAAAGTTAATATACTCTGTGAGCTCTGCTCAACTGAGTATAAAAATTAAAGTAAAGAGTACAAAGTAGTTAACATTATATTTACTCCCCCTCCAAGAAAATTTAAAACAAACAAATTATTAATTAATATTAAATGTAACCTTTTTTTGTTTTTTGTTGTTTAATGTATTTGTATTTAAATTAGTGTTAATAAGTATGTTTGCTGTTTTAAGTAAATCAATTGGAATATTTTTAATAGTATTTTTGTATTGAATTGTAAATATTTTATGTTTCTTAGAGATAACTTTAAAAGGTCCTTCATAAGGTGATTCTAAATTAGATTTACGAAGAATTTTAACAAAAACATACTCACAATTTTCAATTTTTTAGAAACGAAAAAGTTTTCTTTGTTATGATGAAAAACTTTAGAACGAACGAGCGAAAAATATTCTCTTATTTTTTGAAGAGCGTCATTAGAAAAATCATGTTCTTTATTACTATTTAAAATAACTAATTCACCAGGTATTCTAAGTGTTTAGCCATAAACAAGTTCAGCAGATGAACATTTTAAATCTTCTTTAATAAAAGTGTGTAAACCAAGAAGAATGAATGGTAAAATGTCTGACCAATGAACTGAGTCGTTTGATGCTATAATTGCTGCTTTTAAAGTTCGATGAAATCTCTTTATCATGCCATTTGCTTGGGGATGGTAAGGAGATGTATGAATTTTATGAGAACCTAAAAGTTTAGTTAATTCCGTAAAAAATTTTGATTTGAATTGTGAACCTTGATCTACTGTAATATTTAATGGTATATCAAATCGAGGTATATAATTTTGAATAAAAGTTTTTACTATAGTATTTGTTGAAATATCTTTAAGTGGATAAGCTTCAGGCCAACGTGAAAATCTATCAATAATTGTTAAAATATAATAATTTTCATTTGAAACTGGAAGAGGTCCAACAATATCCATATGAATATGTTCAAAATGACCTGATGGTATTTAAATTTTTTGAACAGGAGATTTAGTATGTCTTGAAATTTTGGACTTTTGACATTTGATGCAAGATGAAGTCCAATCGTTAATTTATTTACGCATGGTAGACCAATAATATTTATTTTGAATTAATTTTCTAGTTGTTCTTATACTTGGATGAGATAATTAGTGAATTTTGTCAAATATAATTCTTCTCATAGAATGTGGAACATAAGGTCGAAAAGGTTGTAGAGAAACATCACACCATATGTTTAAATTAATAACTGGAATATGAATTTATTTTAAATTATTTTTAGAATTTTGATCAGAAATGGTTTTTTGTAAAAATGTATCAGTTTGTTGTTCTTTATATAAAGTTTCTAAATTTATATCTTGAGTTGAAATTGCATTTATTTCTGGAATACGGGAAAGTGTGTCGGCAACTATGTTGTCTTTTCCACGTATATATTCAATATCATTTGTAAATTGAGCAATATATTCAAGATGACGTAGTTGACGAGGAGATCTATCTACTTTAGAATTTAGAACATAAATTAAAGGTTTATGATCAGTATAAATTGTAAAAGTTCTACCTTCAATAAAATGTTTAATAGAATTATAAATTGCCAAAAGTTCACGATCAAATGTTGAATATTTAGTTTCTGTTGTAGTTAATTTTCTTGAAAAATAAGCTAAAGGTTCTAGTATATTATTGCTAGTTTGTTGAAGAACTGCTCCAATAGCAACATTTGATGCATCTACTGCTAATGATAAAGTACCATGTTTGTCGAAATGTGTAAGTAAAGTATTTTTAGTAAAAAGTTTTTTAACATTTTCGAAAGCTGTTGTGGTTTCATTTGTCCAATTTAATTGTTTAAGTATTAGAAGGAAATACGAAGAAAATACTAACAATAGAAGGGCTTCGTATCCAACAACAAATACAATATGCAATGAACTTTAAAGAAGATGTTGATGGAATAAATTGCGCTTACAAATCTATGATACAAAACAAATGATGAACAGCTGGGATAGAGTGTAGATTTTTTTTTTTTTTTTTTTTGTTTTACGAGGAGGAAGCATCGAAAGCCTCATAGTCAGTGTGGGACTTTAACCGCACTAAACCTCCTACCGTCTGAGTACCATTTACCCCCCGGTACTACCGTCAAGTATTCCGTCGGGAGGTAGGTTGAGCACTAAGCTCTACGTCTGTCGGGGTCACGTTGCTGTACTTAGATAGTGCCGCGGTATGGTTAACGCTGGGACTGACACGCCCTGCTTACTACCTGAATGTGCTTGACGCATACCACTTCTACGAATATTTGCAAGCCTACCTTAACCACTGTGCATATAGTGCTTGTGGCATGCTTGTGCGTTCGACTACTTGTATTGTAGGGTTTTGTTTTTTACATATGTATATATGTGTGTGGGATAGAGTGTAGATGTTTGGTTTTATATGTTAAGTGTTTAAATGTTTGTATAAATGTAAATAAATGGCACCCATTAAAAAATTGTGTAACTATATATTAAGGTATGTAAGTGAAAAATTGTAAGTGTTTTAAATATTAAATAATTGTGTTTTCTTGTTTTAAATAAAGATAATTACTCCCTGAAGAGGACACAATATCGTGTCGAAACGCGTCGGAGTTAGAAAAGAAAAATTAAGTTTTTTGCTTTAAACTCAACGGCCAATGCAGCTCTGAATAAGTACAAAACAAAGAATTTTCCTTGGCGTAAATCAAAAAAAAAAAAAATTTACAATAATTGTTTAAATTTGTTTTTAATTGCATGTGTTAACATTTCATGCAGAGGACTAAGTTCTGTTGCTAACATTTTAATATATCTGTGATAGTAATTTATCATACCTAAAAATTTTTGTAATTTATTTATAGAAATTGGTTTTTCAAAATTTGTTATGATTTCAATTCGATCTAAAGATGGTTTAATAACTTCGCCTGAAATTTCGTAACTTAAGAAATTTAATTTATTTACACCGAGAGTACATTTTGAAGGTTTGGTATTTAAATTATATTCTTCAAGTCTTTTGAAAACTGATTTTAAATGATTTATAAGTTGATCTTCATTATCACTGGCAATAAGAATGTCATCAATGTATGTACTTAAATACAAAATCGAAATCAGAAAATATTTCATTAATAAAGCGTTGGAAAGTTTGAGCACTGTTTGGTAAACCGAAGGGCATTCTTACGAATTTAAACATTCCAAAAGGTGTAGTTATTGCAGTTTTATGAATGTCTTCTTCTGCCATTGGCATTTGGTGTTAAGCACGCACAAGATCAATTTTGGACAAAAAATGTTTGTTTTTTAAATCAATTGTTAAATCGTGGATATGTGGTAAAGGATACCGATCTGGTGTAGTAATAAAATTAAGTCTTCGATAGTCTCCGCAAGGTCTCCAATCATTTGGTTCTTTTTTTAGGAACGAGATGAAGTGGAGATGCAATAGGAGAATTTGAGGGTCTGCATTTACCCGTTTTAGCTAAAAATTCAAATTCAGTTTTAGCAATTTTAAGTTTGATTGGATCAAGACGTCTGGGTTTCGAAAATGGTAAAATACCTTTTGTTTCTATCCTGTGAACCGTATGGTGTTTAACTTTTTTAGTATAATCTGGTTCGCAGGTAATAGATGGAAATTCATTAAGTAATTTTGAAAACTTATTTTCGACAATGGGAATTTTGAGTGAGAAAATATCAGAAAATCCAGAAGATCCAGCATTTTTAATTTTTGTAGTAGAATCCATTATTTCTTTGTTTTTAATATTGACAATAATTCCGAATTTTTCTAAAAAGTTTGCTCCCAAAATTGGTGTATCAATATTCGCAATAATGAATGGAAATTCAAAATCTCTTCTTAAACCTAAATCAATCTTAAGTAGTTTTGTATCGAAAGTTTCAATTGAAGAACCGTTTGCTGCAGTCAAAGTAAGATCCGAAATTCTTTTATACATTTTAAATTTAGAAAAAGTAATAACTGATACAACTGCGCCGGTATCAATAAGAAAATTAAGTTTCTTGAATTTATCAAATATGAATAGGCGACGAGTAGGTTTAATAATAGTTCCATTATCCGTCACCGTCATAAAATAAAAAAAAAATAAATGTAAGGCGCAATAACCTCCGAAGAGATCTAAGGCCGAGCTTCTCTTCCAATTTGCGTCGTGCTCCTCTTGATTTTCCCTACAAATTGGCCGGACGGGACCTACATGTTTTATGCCGACTCCGAACGGCATCTGCAAGGTAGATGAGTTTTCACTGAGAGCTTTTTCATGGCAGAAATACACCCGGAGCGCTTGCCAAACACTGCCGAGGGGCGACCCCGCTTAGAAAAATTTTCTTATAATTGAAAAACATTATTTCTAAAATTTTGATATTGCTTTGCCCGAGAGTTGAACCCAGGGCATACGGTGTGATAGGCGGAGCACGCTACCATCACACCACGGTGGCCGCGGCCGTCACCGTCATAATGGATTTTTATACCTTTCATGAAAATGAAATGGTATATTAATTTCGTCACGAAACCGAAAATTGTAAGTCCTTAAAGGAAAATAGATAGACCCACTATTAAGTATACCGAAATAATCAGGTTGAAGAGCTGAGTTGATTTAGCCATGTCCGTCTGTCCGTCTGTCTGTTTGTATGCAAACTAGTCCCTCAATTTTTGAGATATCTTGATAAAATTTGGTGAGCGGGTGTATTTCGGTGTCCGATTAGACATTTGTCGGAACCGAGCGGATCGGACCACTATAGCATATATCCTCCATACGACCGATTTTTCAGAAAAAGAGGATTTTTGTAATATCTTACCCAATTTAACAGATTGAAGCTTCAAACTTCACCATATACTTTCGTATATTGCACATATTGTTGCCTGAAAAAATTGATGAGATCGGTCGTATATATAGTATATATCCCCCACAACCGCTTGTTCAGATAAGGAACTTTTCGTAATTAGTGCCCTATTTTAAGAGCTAGAGGCTTCAAATTTCAACGAATGCTTACGTATATAGCATATATTTTTGTCTGAAAAAATCATAAAGATCGGTGGTATATATAGTATACATATGGTGGTATATATAGTATATATATGTAGTATATATTTATATATTTTCGAAAATTTTAGCCCCATTTTAACAGCTATAAGCTTCAAATTTCACCGAATACTTACGTACATAGCATATATTGTTGTCTGAAAAAATCATAGAGATCGGTTGTATATATAGTATATATCTCATACAACCGATTGTTCAGATAAGAAACTTTTCGCAATTTCTACCCCATTTTAACAGCTATAAGCTTCAAATTTCACCGAATATTTACGTATATAGCATATATTGTTGTCTGAAAAAATCATAGAGATCCGTTGTATATATAGTATATATCTCATACAACCGATTTTTCAGATAAGAAACTTCGCAATTTCTATCCCATTTTAACAGCTATAAGTTTCAAATTTCACCGATTGCTTACGTATATAGCATATATTGTTGTCTAAAAAAATCATAGAGATCGGTTGTATATATAGTATATATCTCATACAACCGATTGTTCAGATAAGAAACTTTTCGCAATTTCTAACCCATTTTAACAGCTATAAGCTTCAAATTTCACCGATTGCTTACGTATATAGCTTATATTGTTGTCTCAAAAAATCATAGAGATCGGTTGTATATATAGTATATATCTCAAACAACCGATTGTTCAGATAAGAAACTTTTCGCAATTTCTACCCCATTTTAACAGCTATAAGCTTCAAATTTCACCGATTGCTTACGTATATAGTATGTATTGTTGTGTCAAAAAATCATAGAGATCGGTGATATATATAATATATATATGATGGTATATATAGTATATATAGTATATATATATATTATATATATATTTTTTTTGCGATTTCGGCCCCATTTTAACAGCTAGAAGCTTCAAATTTCACCAAATTCTTACGTGTATAGCATATATTGATGTCTGAAAAAATCAGTGAGATCGGTGGTATACATAGTATATATCTCATACAACCGATTGTTCAGATAAAAAACTTTGCGCAATTTCTGCCCCGTTTTAACAGCTAGAAGCTTCAAATTTCACAAAATGCTTACGTATATAGCATATATTGTTGTCTGAAAAAATCATAGAGGTCGGTGGTATATATATTATATACTTCATATAAACTGTCATTTTTGCCCCTTTCTTTACGGCTAGAAGCTTCAAAATTCATCAAATTTCATCAAATAGTTACGTTTACGTCATATATTTTTGAAATACGTGATTCGTAGTCATAGTTTTTACATGCAGACCACAAAAAACGTGAAGCTTTGCATCCTCACACAAAGAACCTACCTATTTTTATACTCAGTTGAGCAGAGCTCACAGAGTATATTAACTTTGATTGGATAACGGTTGGTTGTACAGGTATAAAGGAATCGAGATAGATATACAGGCCTGTTCTGAATTCCGACTCGGAATGAAAAGTAAAACGACATTGATTTCGACTCGGTTTCTATTTGGTGTTCTCAATTCCGATTGTAAAAAATCGATTCGAAGTCGATTTCGAATCGTTTTCATTCCGATTCGGTAACCAGTTTAATCAGCTGTTTTTGTTTATGTGTTTTGGTTTAAGTATCATAAAATTTTATTTTAATTAAAAAATGCCTGCAGATATGGTTTTTGGATGCGCAGACGCAAGAAGACGTGCTATTGTGCGTGCGAATCGTAAAAATGCGCTGGATCGGAATTCAGAACAGGTCGACTTCATTTCGATCAGCATCGATTTGTTTGCCTAATAGATTTCTTGATAGAAGTTTTTAAAGAAAGATTTATTATGCCAATTTAACTCAAATTTAAACAAAAAATACACACAACTCTTCCAAATAAAATGAAGAATTAAAAAAAAATTATTTGAAAGACAAATATCGCAACATTTGTGTATAATCTGCCAATTAATTTTCATTCCGACTACTCAGAGGCAATACTTTTCAAACCGATAATTTTTGGTCGGAATCGAAATTGAGAACACCAATCCATTTCGATTCCGAAAAAATTGATCGGAATCGGAATCCAGAACAGGCCTGATAGACTTCCATATATCAAAATCATCAGTATCGAAAAAAAATTCGATTGAGCCATGTCCGTCCGTCCGTCCGTCTGTCCGTTAACACGATAACTTGAGTAAATTTTGAGGTATCTTGATGAAATTTGGTATGTAGGTTCCTGGGCACTCATCTCAGATCGCTATTTAAAATGAACGATATCGGACAATAACAACGCCCACTTTTTCGATATCGAAAATTTCGAAAAATCGAAAAAGTGCGATAATTCCTTACCAAATACGGATAAAGCGATGAAACTTGGTAGGTGAGTTGAACTTATGACGCAGAATAGAAAACTAGTAAAATTTTGGACAATGGGCGTGGCACGGTTGGTTGTACAGGTATAAAGGAATCGAGATAGATATAGACTTCCATATATCAAAATCATCAGTATCGAAAAAAAATTCGATTGAGCCATGTCCGTCTGTCCGTCCGTCCGTCCGTCTGTCCTTTAACACGATAACTTGAGTAAATTTTGAGGTATCTTGATGAAATTTGGTATGTAGGTTCCTGGGCACTCATCTCAGATCGCTATTTAAAATGAACGATATCGGACAATAACCACGCCCACTTTTTCGATATCGAAAATTTCGAGTTGAACTTACGACGAAGAATAGAAAGCTAGTAAAATTTTGGACAATGGGCGTGGGATCGCCCACTTTTAAAAGAAGGTAATTTAGAAGTTTTGCAAGCTGTAATTTGGCAGGCGTTGAAGATATCATGATGAAATTTGGCAGGAACGTTACACTTATTACTATATGCCTGCTTAATAAAAATTAGCAAAATCGGAGAACGACCACGCCCACTTTTTAAAATTTTTTTTTTTTAAATTCAAATTTTAAAAGAAAAGTTAATATCTTTACAGTATATAAGTAAATTAAGTCAACATTCAACTCCAGTAATGATATGGTGCAACAAAATACAAAAATAAAAGAAAATTTCAAAATGGGCGTGGCTCCGCCCTTTTTCATTTAATTTGTCTAGGATACTTTTAATGCCATAAGTCGAACAAAAATTTACCAATCCTTGTGAAATTTGGTAGAGGCGTGATTCTAGGACGATAACTGTTTTCTGTGAAAAAGGGCGAAATCGGTTAAAGCCACGCCCAGTTTTTATACACAGTCGACCGTCTGTCCTTCCGCTCGGCCGTTTACACGATAACTTGAGCAAAAATCGATATATCTTTACTAAACTCAGTTGACGTACTTATCTGAACTCACTTTGTATTGGTGTAAAAAATGGCCGAAATCCGACTATGACCACGCCCACTTTTTCGATATCGAAAATTACGAAAAATGAAAAAAATGCCATAATTATATACTAAATACGAAAAAAGGGATGAAACATGGTAATTGTATTGGTCTATTGACGCAAAATATAACTTTAGAAAAAAACTTGGTAAAATGGGTGTGACACCTACCATATTAAGTAGAAGAAAATGAAAAAGTTTTGCAGGGCGAAATCAAAAGCCCTTGGAATCTTGGAAGGAATACTGTTCGTGGTATTACATATATAAATAAATTAGCGGTACGCGACAGATGATGTTCTGGATCACCCTGGTCCACATTTTGGTCGATATCTCGAAAACGCCTTCACATATACAACTAAGGGCCCCTCCCTTTTAAAACCCTCATTAATACCTTTAATTTGATACCCATATCGTACAAAAACATTCTAGAGTCACCCCTGGTCCACGTTTATGGCGATATCTCGAAAAGGCGTCCACATATAGAACTAAGGTCCACGCCCTCTTAAAATACTCATTAACACCTTTCATTTGATACTCATATCGTACAAACAAATTCTAGAGTCACCCCTGATCCATCTTTATGGCGATATCTCGAAACGGCGTCCATCTATAGAACTTAGGCCCACGCCCTTTTAAAATACTCATTAATACCTTTCATTTGATACCCATATCGTACAAAATAAATTCTAGGGTCACCCCTGGTCCACCTTTATGGCGATATCTCGAAAAGGAGTCCACCTATAGAACTTAGGCCCACTCCCTTTTAAAATTATCATTAACACATTTCATTTGATACCCATATCGTACAAACAAATTCTAGAGTCAGGCCTGGTCCACCTTTATGGCGATATCCCTAAATGGCGTCCATCTATAGAACTATGGTTCACTTCCTCTTAAAATACTCTTTAATACCTTCCATTTGATACACATGTCATACAAACACATTCCAGGGTTACCCTAGGTTCTTTTTACAATATGGTGATTTTCCCTTAATTTGTCTCCACAGCTCTCAACTGAGTATGTAATGTTCGGTTACACCCGAACTTAGCCTTCCTTACTTGTTTATTTTATATTTATATTAAAAATTGCCTAGGTATGTACATCTGTTTACTATATATTTCATATCTTATTAAGCCGATTATTTGGATATTACGAATGGGATAAAATTATTGTTCAGCCCCATTCATGAAAGGTATGAAGTCTTCGGCACAGCCGAAGACAGTCCCGTCCTTACTTGTTTTAGTTTAAATTTTGTTCGGAATTTGAATTATGATTTTGATTAAAACTTGCATGGGGGTATACATCTAAGAGCGTTATTCTTAAATTTTTTGTGATACCAACAAATATATGTTTGTGAATTAAAATGACGATTGTTTGAAAAATTTCTGGATCTTGAAAAATTTCGAGATTTAGATCTATTTCTATCTTTAGATCTTGAACGGATTTGTAATTGATTAATATCATTAGAAATTTTATTTAAATTTTGATAAATAGCCGTAGATAATTCAGTTAAATTTTTAACGCATTGTTCTAAAATATTATTATTTATAATCGAAACTATAGGAGATTTGGAAGAATGAGGTTTGTTGATTAAATAAAAAAGTTTGTCTGCTAAAATAATTACTTCATCTGTATTTTGATTGTTACTAGAACTTAAATGGATTTGTATTTCTTGTGGCAATTTACGAATCCATAATTTGAAAAGTAATTCTTGACTTGGCGGCCACCGTGGTGTGATGGTAGCGTATCACACCGTATGCCCTGGGTTCAACTCCCGGGCAAAGCAACATCAAAATTTTAGAAATAAGATTTTTCAATTAGAAGAAAATTTTTCTAAGCGGGGTCGCCCCTCGGCAGTGTCTGGCAAGCGCTCCGATTGTATTTCTGCCATGAAAAGCTCTCAGTGAAAACTCATCTGCCTTGCAGATGCCGTTCGGAGTCGGCATAAAACATGTATGTCCCGTCCGGCCAATTTGTAGGGAAAAATCAAGAGGAGCACGACGCAAATTGGAAGAGAAGCTCGGCCTTAGATCTCTTCGGAGGTTATCGCGCCTTACATTTATTATTTTTTTTTTTTTATTCTTGACTTGCAATGGAGTCAGTACCTATAAATGATTTCATAAATCTGAATAATTCAGATGGTGAACGATCACCAAGTTCAGTTTTTGAAAATAATTGTTCTAATCGTTTTTCTTCGCTAAGAGAAATTCTTTCACATAAAATTTTTTTGATTGTATCATATTTATTGAAAAGAGGAGGAGGGTTAATAACGTCAAAAATTTTAGAAATAGTATCTCGTTGAAGGATAACTAGAACATTTTGAAATTTTAAATTATCATCAGTGATATTATTAATTTCAAATTGTCCTTCAACAAGTAAAAACCAGGCATTGGGATATTGTTGCCAAAATTGTGGTAATTTAATTGATTTAGTAGAAGAAATATTTGTAAAGTTATCTTGTGTTGAAGTATCTTGTTATATTAGAGATGTTGTTTTGTGTTGTATTAATGTTAGAATTTTGAGTTGTATTGTGAGTCATTGTGTTATTTGTATAGTTTTTGTTTTGATTTTCCGAATTTGTAAAATTACGGGTTCGTATTGGCGAACGTAGAACCATATGAAAAAAAAAAATTAAATGAATAATTTGAAAATTAGAAAATATTAAAAAAAATTTTTGGAAAGGGAGTTAACAATTTAAATACAATATTTAATTTTATATAGAAAATAAGTAAATTTAAATAATTTATATTAAAATTTTTAAGATATAAAAATAATCTTAAAATAAATTTGAACTTTAAATTTAATATTAAAATAAAATTTAAAATATAATAATGCTCTTATTTGTGTAGAGGACGTTAAAGATCATGAATGGTTCCAATAAACGGTACACTATATGACGATGTTGATTGTTGAATGTTAAAATACTTGGATATACGAATGAAATGTAGGGAGAGATTAGTGGTACTATTTTGTAGATGAAACTTCCTGAGTAGTGCTGGATCAATTTTCCACAGCTGTGGTTGTATTTGCAACAGTGGCAGTATTGTTTTGATCTGGCATTTATTTTTAAAAAATGAGTTTTAGCGTATTTACACTTCTCGTTTTTAGCGTTTTTATATTGCGTAACTTAAAAATATGTTGCAATGTGTTGCGAAAAATCACTCAAGAATTTTATTTTTTTTTAATTATTTGACAATTTTTTGTTGCGTTTTTAACTGTTTTATTATTTCTCTCAAAGTTTTAACAATTAATTAAGTTATTTTTGTTTAGTTCCAGCGGCTGCTGCTTTAAAGATTTTTTTTTATTCTTTCTTCTATATCACATAACGGCACTCATCCTGTTCGATATTTGTGTTAATTGTTTATTTCTTCTCACTAGTGTTAAAAGATGTACCGCACAAATTTTGAGGGTAGATAGATGATTTGCTGAAACCGGTAGATAGTTTGTAATTAGTTCAGGCAACTAAAACAAATTTTCTTTGATAGCACGTCACTTAGTTGCACTTTTATTTGCGGTATTTTATTGATCAATAGCTTTGCGATACGTAAAGCGTCACATTCAATAATTGTATCACATATAGACTTATATAAAAATTTAGGTCCGTTGGTAGATCCGCCAATATATTTGGTGGTTAACCAAATATTTAAATATTTATTTTCTAGAAATATTTTATTTACTTTTGAGTTTAAATATTTTCAAACTAATAAGAATTTTCTTTTTTTGAAGTAATTCAAAAATGTTAAGTTAACACGAAAACTCAATTAAAAATTATTTTAAAAATTAAGGTAAAGAGTACAAAGTAGTTAACACTATAGAGGGTAACGAGAAGGCCGACGAACTAGCACGCATGGGCTCATCGGAGATGAACGAGGAAATAACCAGTGTCGAAGTAGGCATACCCTTAGCAGTAGCCAAGGGGAATATACAAAGCTTCTACTTGAAGAAAGCACAAACAAAGTGGAATAACATCACCACCTGTGCAATATCAAAAGCCATTTGGCCAAACTATGATGAAAAGGGGACGAGAAGTCTTCTGAACAAATCCAGGGAAAACACACGCAAACTGATAGCAGTCTGCACGGTTCATTGGGCAGTAGGTACGCATAGCACCGTTAAAAACAAAAAAAGAGCAATAAAAGGAAAAGAAATTCAAGTACGACGATAACAATGATAAGGTAACGATAACGGTTATGGATACGGTAATAGTTGAAAATTGTAGTTGTGGCTGTGAATATGGTGTTAATATCTCTGTTCGTCTTCATCATTAGAATAACGAAATAAAGTATATATTTTAAATATAACTATGCAAATGTGTTCTTATTCAACCTGATGTTGCGCTGTATAGGATGAAGTGATGTGATACCATTCTGACTTTGTGATAGGATGTTAAACGATTAAATGGATGTGAAACGTCCGATTAGCATCCCAACAACTCTTAAAAACTAAACCATATTTATAGCTCCCAATCGAGGATGTGTAGTTCTTTGTGATCTGAACTGACCATTTTGAAAAAAAAAAAGATGGGCATTCCGTATAACGACTACTGCAGAAGCTGCAAAGATCCAAATGACAGGGACAGAGTAGAACACTTTATGTGTAAATGCCCTGCTAAGGATCCTTGGAAACCCATTTCTGGAAGACCTCAGAGGGTTATCTGTGATAGCAATCCCGAATATTCTTAATTTTATCAACAGCTCTGGCTGATTATAATACATTGCCCGTAACATTCCGTAGGTTTTTAGACGAGTTACATGGCATCAAAACGGCTTTAAATAGCTACTTGGGCGACTAGAATCGCAGCCATTTCACCTACCTACCTACGATCAGACTTAGGTGGAGGGCAGTGTGGCGAACATTAGCAGTTTTATACATCACTATGCTGCTACTTAATAAATGAACAACAACAATAAAGCAAGCAGTCACACTTATGTACATGAACACATCAAACAAGCAGCCACACATACACATAACCAGCAGCTTGAAGCAAAGATATTATTTCACATACACATCACGTTATCATCAGCTAACAGCAGAAGTTGTTACTCACACATACACACGCATGTAGCTAAATAACCAAATATGAGATACAACTGTTCCAGAAGGCATGATCGTGAAATGTCTAGACATTAGGAGAAATAGGTGAACGAGGCTAACGGGGATTATAAAAGCAGCGCGGTTCAAGCGATAATCAATCAGTTTGATTTTAACACGCTTTTAGCGGAGTACGCGAGTATTGTAATTTTGAAGTACTACTGCTACAGTAGCGTTGTAAATAAAGGAAATATTGTTATACTGAATATTTGAGTTATTTATTCGACAGTTCAAATATTCGAACGTTAACAGAACCTGCAAAATAATCAGGAATTTCCGAAAATTCATATTCCAATAAAATGAAAATTCATTACAATATTTAAAAAAATAAAAAACACGCTTCAACAGCAAACTGAACTGAGAAACAGAAACTAATTTATATATTTTTCTTAACTGGCATAGAAAGTGTACACCGTTTTCATATTTAAATTAGAAACTTTGTGTAGGGTTCTTATTATTATACTCAGTTGAGCAGAGCTCACAGAGTATATTAAGTTTGATTGGATAACGGTTGGTTGTACATATATAAAGGAATCGAGATAGATATAGACTTCCATATATCAAAATAATCAGGATCGAAAAAAACTTTGATTGAGCCATGTCCGTCCGTCCGTCCGTCCGTCCGTCCGCCCGTTAGCACGATAACTTGAGTAAATTTTGAGGTATCTTGATGAAATTTGGTATGTAGGTTCCTAATCACTTATTTCAGATCGCTATTTAAAATGAACGATATCGGGCTATAACCACGCCCACTTTTTCGATATCGAAAATTTCGAAAAACCGAAAAAGTGCGATAATTCATTACAAAAGACAGATAAAGCAACAAAACTTGGTAGATGAGTGGAACTTATGACGCAAAATAGAAAATTAGTAAAACTTTGGACAATGGGCGTGGCACCGCCCACTTTTAAAAGAAGGTAATTTAAAAATTTTGCAAGCTGTAATTTGGCAGTCGTTGAAGATATCATGATGAAATTTGGCAGGAACGTTACTCCTATACGCTTAATAAAAATTTGCAAAATCGGAGAACGACCACGCCCACTTTTAAAAAAAAATGTTTTTAAAGTAAAATTTTAACAAAACATTCAATATCTTTACAGTATATAAGTAAATAATGTCAACATTCAACCCCAGTAATGATATGGTGCAACAAAATACAAAAATAAAAGAAAATTTCAAAATGGGCGTGGCTCCGCCCTTTTTCATTTAATTTGTCTAGGATACATTTAACGCCATAAGTCGAACAAAAATTAACCAATCCTTTTGAAATTTGGTAGGGGCATAGATTTTATGACGTTAACTGTTTTCTGTGAAAATTGGCGAAATCGATTGATGCCACGCCCAGTTTTTATACACAGACGTCCGTCTGTCCATCCGCATGGCCGTTAATACGATAACTTGAGCAAAAATCGACATATCTTTAATGAACTTAGTTCACGTGCTTACTTGAACTCACTTTATCTTGGTATGAAAAATGAACGAAATCCGACTATGACCACGCCCACTTTTTCGATATCGAAAATTATGAAAAATGAAAAAAGTGCCATAATTCTATACCAAATACGAAAAAAGGGATGAAACATGGTAAGGTAATTGGATTGTTTTATTGACGCGAAATATAACTTAAGAAAAAACTTTATAAAATGGTTGTGACACCCACCATATTAAGTAGAAGAAAATGAAAAAGTTCTGCAGGGTGAAATAAAAAACCCTTAAAATCTTGGCAGGTATTACATATATAAATAAATTAGCGGTATCCAACAGATGATGTTCTGGGTCACCCTGGCCCACATTTTGGTCGATATCTGGAAAACGCCTTCACATATACAACTAAGGGCCACTCCCTTTTAAAACTCTCATTAATACCTTTAATTTGATACCCATATCGTACAAACTCATTCTAGAGTCACCCTGGTCCACCTTTATGGCGATATCTCGAAACGGCGTCCACCTATAGAACTAAGCCCCACGCCCTTTTAAAATACTCATTAACACCTTTCATTTGATACCCATATCGTACAA
This sequence comes from Eurosta solidaginis, assembly GCF_040869045.1. NCBI lineage: Eukaryota > Metazoa > Arthropoda > Insecta > Diptera > Tephritidae > Eurosta > Eurosta solidaginis. Next base: position 79,806,566 of record NC_090320.1, on the reverse strand, counting down.
ACATATTATAAAGTCACTCCTGGTCCACCTTTATGGCGATATCTCGAAAAGGCGAACACCTACAGAACGAAGGCCCTCTCCCTTTTAAAAATACTCATTAACTCCTTTCGTTTGATAACCATATTGCACAAACGAATTCTAGAGTCACCCCTGGCCCCCTTTATGGCGATATCTCGAAACGGCGTCCACCTATGGAACTAAGGATTACTCCCTTTTAAAAAACTCATTAACACCTTTCTTTTGATACCCATATTGTACAAACAAATTCTAGGGTCACCCCTGGTCCACCTTTATGGCGATATCTCAAAACGGCGTCCACCTATGGAACTGAGGATTACTCCCTTTTAAAATACTCACTAACACCTTTCATTTGATACCCATATCGTACAAACGCATTCTAGAGTCACCCCTGGTTCACCTTTATGGCGATATCTCGAAAAGGCGACCACCTATACAACAACCACCACTCCCTTTTAAAACCCTCATTAATACCTTTAATTTGATACCCATATCGTACAAACACATTCTAGAGTCACACCTGGTCCACCTTTATGGCGATATTTCGAAACGGCGTCCACCTATGGAACTAAGGATTACTACCTTTTAAAACACTCATTAACACCATTCGTTTGATGCCCATATTGTACAAACGCATTCTAGAGTCACCCCTGGTCCACCTTTATGGCGATATCTCGAAAAGGCGACCACCTATACAACAACCACCACTCCCTTTTAAAACCCTCATTAATACCTTTAATTTGATACCCATATCGTACAAACACATTCTAGAGTCACCCCTGGTCCACCTTTATGGCGATATTTCGAAACGGCGTCCACCTATGGAACTGAGGATTACTCCCTTTTAAAATACTCATTAACACCTTTCATTTTATACCCATATCGTACAAACGCATTCTAGAGTCACCCCTGGTCCACCTTTATGGTGATATCTCGAAAAGGCGACCACCTATACAACAACCACCACTCCCTTTTAAAACCCTCATTAATACCTTTAATTTGATACCCATATCGTACAAACACATTCTAGAGTCACCCCTGGTCCACCTTTATGGCGATATCTCGAAACGGCGTCCACCTATGGAACTGAGGATTACTCCCTTTTAAAATACTCATTAACACCTTTCATTTGATACCCATATCGTACAAACGCATTCTAGAGTCACCCCTGGTTCACCTTTATGGCGATATCTCGAAAAGGCGACCACCTATACAACAACCACCACTCCCTTTTAAAACCCTCATTAATACCTTTAATTTGATACCCATATCGTACAAACACATTCTAGAGTCACCCCTGGTCCACCTTTATGGCGATATTTTGAAACGGCGTCCACCTATGGAACTGAGGATTACTCGCTTTTAAAATACTCATTAACACCTTTCATTTGATACCCATATCGTACAAACGCATTCTAGAGTCACCCCTGGTTCACCTTTATGGCGATATCTCGAAAAGGCGACCACCTATACAACAACCACCACTCCCTTTTAAAACCCTCATTAATACCTTTAATTTGATACCCATATCGTACAAACACATTCTAGAGTCACACCTGGTCCACCTTTATGGCGATATTTCGAAACGGCGTCCACCTATAGAACTAAGGCCCACTCCCCTTTAAAATACTCATTAACACCTTTCATTTGATACCCATATCGTACAAGCGCATTCTAGAGTCACCCTGGTCCACCTTTATGGCGATATCTCGAAAAGGCGACCACCTATACAACAACCACCACTCCCTTTTAAAACCCTCATTAATACTTTTAATTTGATACCCATATCGTACAAACACATTCTAGAGTGACCCCTGGTTCACCTTTATGGCGATATTTCGAAACGGCGTCCACCTATGGAACTAAGGATTACTCTCTTTTAAAATACTCATTAACACCATTCGTTTGATACCCATATTGTACAAACAAATTCTAGGGTCACCCCTGGTCCACCTTTATGGCGATATCTCGAAACGGCATCCACCTATGGAACTGAGGTTTACTCCCTTTTAAAATACTCATTAACGCCTTTCATTTGATACCCATATCGTACAAACGCATTCTAGAGTCACCCCTGGTCCACCTTTATGGCGATATCTCGAAAAGGCGACCACCTATACAACAACCACCACTCCCTTTTAAAACCATCATTAATACCTTTAATTTGATACCCATATCGTACAAACACATTCTAGAGTCACCCCTGGTCCACCTTTATGGCGATATTTCGAAACGGCGTCCACCTATAGAACTAATGCCCACTCCCCTTTAAAATACTCATTAACACCATTCGTTTGATGTCCATATTGTACAAACAAATTCTAGGGTCAACCCTGATCCACCTTTGTGGCGATATCTCGAAACGGCGTCCACCTATGGAACTAAGGATTACTCCCTTTTAAAATACCCATATCGTACAAACGCATTCTAGAGTCAACCCTGATCCACCTTTATGGCGATATCCCTAGCTGGCGTCCACCTATAGAACTATGACCCACTCCCTCATAAAATACTCTTTAATGCCTTTCATTTGATACACATGTCATACAAACACATTCCAGGGTTTCCCTCGGTTCATTTTCCTACATGGTTATTTTCCCTTATGTTGTCACCATAGCTCTCAACTGAGTATGTAATGTTCGGTTACACCCGAACTTAACCTTTCTTACTTGTTTTTATTTAACTTTGTATTTTAGTTACTTTGAGCTTTGTAATTTAAAAATGTTTTAATTTTCAATATTGATTCTTCAATTATCAAAAATTTTCATTGTTTGAAGTTGGTAAAATAAAAGAATTAAAAAGATAAAAATAAAATATAATCCAAAATAATTTTTAAGAAAAAGAATTTTTAATTATAACCCACCTAACTCAGCTTCGGCTAGTGAGTTGCAGACTTGCTCTTTTAAATGTTTCTCAAAAAATTCTTATCTCCCTCTCTTTCTCACAGAGTTTTCAATATACAAGAAATCAAAGAGCAAGAACTACAAATTTCATTCCACACCAATTCGGATCATTCCAAGTGGGCTGTGGGCTGTTTCGCAAGCAAGTGGAGGATTGTCTGTCCTATCTGTTTGTTGCATACATATTTTTTTAATGTTTTTTTTTTTTGAGGGTGACAGAGTTCATAATGCGAGCAATCAACCTAAACAGCCAACAAAAATGTAATGTGTAATGTCAGAGTACGTTCTCGCACATATTTTACGGAGACCGACAGCCCTAAGAAGTTGGAGCGCCTACCTCTTATAGCATTCAGCAAAAAAGTTCACACATGCCAAAACAAGAATGCTGTTAAATTCCTCTGCCACGCACCAGAATTCTGTTAAATTCCTCTGCCATGCACCAGAATTCTGTTAAATTCTGCCATGCACCAGAATTCTGTTAAATTCCTCTGCCACGCACCAGAATTCTGTTAAATTCCTCTGCCATGCACCAGAATTCTGTTAAATTCTTCTGCCACGCACCAGAATTCTGTTCAATTCCTCTGCCAAACACAAGAATTCTGTTATTCCTCTGGAAAATTGCAAATCTGTTAAATTCCTCTGCCACGCACCAGAATTCTGTTAAATTCCTCTGCCATGCACCAGAATTCTGTTAAATTCTTCTGCCACGCACCAGAATTCTGTTCAATTCCTCTGCCAAACACAAGAATTCTGTTATTCCTCTGGAAAATTGCAAATCTGCCTTATCACCTAAATTGTGCCTATACACCTAAAATTGTGCTACAACAAATTAATGCAATTAATTAGTGCGCCTAAAATCAGGCAAAAGAACATTTTTTAAAAGCAAATATTGAATAGTGTTGTGCAAAATATAAACAGCATTAAAAAAAAAACATATTTAACAACATCTACAATAACAATATAAATCAATATTATCAACAACTACAAAAACTGCATTCGTACTGTTGTTGTGGAAGCCCTCAAGTCGGTGTTTATTGTCTTGAAATTTGTCAGCAGTATCAATTTGTCGTCCTTGTGGTTGAAGTTAATAATTATTTGAATAGTGTTCTATTGAGTTATCAATGTGGAATAGCATCGATCAACTTTTGCTGTTGGCTGTTATTTAAAAACTGTGTTTTTACAAGAATACTTAATTTATTATTAAACTGCAATTAGTGCATTCATTTATTCGTGATGCGTCTGCGCTATTTATTTGATTAAAAGAGTTAGCAGATAATACAGTTTAATCGAGACAAGGAGCAGCTGTATCAGTTTTTCATGACTGCATTCAAGCTTAATGGTCAAAATTGTTCTGGTTATGTATTTTCATTTATGCCATTGAGCTCATTGTGCTCAATTGGAATCATTTTATATCCATCTACCAATTGCAATAAAAGTCATCAACAAAAGTAAAAAAGCTGTAGTAAACGCAGTACAATGCAAAGCAAAATAAAGCAAAAAAAAAACAAACAATTAAAAACAAAAAATAACCAACTGTGAATAGCTTTTCATACAATAAGTCGCTAACATCGAACGCGCGTTCAAGTCAACGATTATTAAGTGCTACGTGCTAAATCAAACTCGCAGATTAAAAATTTAAGTACAACGTCAGCAGTAAGAACCAGTGAATATAATAAAGGTGTACAACAACATCACACTCACCAGGAATCTGACGCAGCATATAGATCATCTTATTTATATCCACATTTGTCAAATGCAAATGCTTCAAAGTAGTAAAACAAGCATCGCTCAATCCCTCAGAGACTCAATCTCAACAAAGCCATTGCATAAACACAGCTGTTATTTTGAGTTCCCTGATTAAGCATCAAAAGCCATTGCATTAACAGCAACAAACTGAATATTCACAGCAAGTATTTTGGTGAACAGTTATATTATTTTATATGTAATAATATATATATAAATAATATATAGATGTTTATTTATTTATTTATTTAATATTTAAAGTCGATGACAAACTATGGTCGACTGCATAATATAAAAGATATATAAATATACAACTCAAAAGATAAACTTTAAGATATATCGATATTTCAACAATGTTATATTACAAACAAAGATATATTAATGAACATTACACTTTAATTTCAGAATATAGTAATAATAAGAAATATGAGCAGAAATAATATCTTTTACCGAAATCTTATACTGGCGGAATACATCAGATTCCGCTCAGCATGATTTCGGAATGCAGTGGATTCCAATCTTCCTGTTGGAATGCAACAAGATTCCAATCAGCATGTCATGGGAATCCGGCAGTGCTAAGAGTAGTGAATGAGGATACGCCATCACAAGGCATAAAAAAGTAACATGACCTGTGTTGTTGGAATGCACCGGATTCCAATCAGCTCGATGCCTGACCCATAAGATTATACTGCCGGAATGCATACGATTCCGGTCAGTGACTCATGCAAAAGCATGGTTTTTACGTTGTTGGAATGCACCAGATTCCAATCAACACAGTACTGTCTTGTTCCTTCTCAATGATACATGTTAATAAATGTTCCTCCATCCTTAAACGAGATATTCCTGTTTTTTATGGAAGAAATAAAATGCCGGCAAATTAAATTAAATTAGCTTGTATCTCTTAAATTAGATAGGCAAGTATTGTAGTGCGCGCACCAGATAAGAAGAGGATTATTTTTAGCAAAGTTTCGTCGACAAAGGGGTAAATAGAAAGGTACGTAGTATCTGGATACTCTAGGGGGAACCGCAAAAAACAAGCGGCTGAGAAGGTCCGCAGAATCAATTTCTCCAATAATGAGCTTATGGATGAACAATACCCCCAGTAAAATTCTCCGATTTTCCAGAGTGGGTAAGTTAATAAGAAGAAGTCTACTTCTGTATGGAGGAAGTTGGAGACTTGAGTCCCAATTAAGGCCGCGCAATGCAAATATCAAAAATTGCTTTTGAACTGACTCAAGACGCTTTATATTCTTTTGAAAAACAGGGTACCAGACGCATGAGCAATACTGTAATCTTGGACGAACCAGCGATGTGTAAAGAACCTTAGTGAGGTACGGATCATCGAACTCTTTAGCCCATCTTTTAACAAATCCAAGTAAACCCCACGCTTTGTTGGCAATAGATGAAATATGCATGTTAAAATTCAATTTCGGATCAAAAAGGACACCTAGATCATTTGCAATAGATATACGCTCCAAAGGCGTACCATCTATTACATAAGGTTTCAATGCTGGCTTCACTCGGTGAAATGTCATATGCTTACATTTAGAGCAATTTAAAGCTGGTAAATTTGTTGTGCACCAACATTGAAACGAGTCCAAGTCGGCCTGAAGAAGATCCAAGGAACTCAAATCGGTAGGACAGTAAGTGTAGCAAAGTTTTACATCATCCGCATACATTATAGTATGGGAATATAATATTGTGACGACTATGAGTGACACTAAGTGATACTCACATCCCTAGTCTGATGCCAAGTAAATAAAGTCACAACAACAATAAAGCAGACAGTCACTTGTATCTACATAAACGAATCAATCATTATGTCTACACATATGTAGGTACACGCAGCTGAGAAGCAAGGCACAACCATATGCAGACATCTTATTTGAGATGCTCCTAAATGTAGGCAATTATAATTGTGGAAGTGTCGCTAAAGAAGCTATAAAATCGTGCCATTTTAGTTATAGCTGAGAAGTTTGAGAGCTCATGGACAATGCTAGTATAAAAGGCCGCAGATGTAGAGGCGCTGGAATTCAGTTTAATTTGAGTTGTCAAGCAGTTACGACTAAGACGATATCTAGCGAGCAATATCAGTATTATTTTGAAAGTCAGTTTCATTTAAGCTATCATTTTGGTTATTAAGCTATTCATTGCACAGTTTGAGTGTTATTGTGAAGTATTTTAATAAAGGCCATTTTTCCATTATTCAATATTGGAGTTATTTATTCAACAATTTAGCGATACGAACCTGGCAAAAGGGCAAATAAGAGGATTTGCAGCAAATTCGTTACAATTGGTGTCAGAAGAGGAATTGTTGAATAAATTCCAGAGGACAACAAGGACATGGCAAAGTTCAGTGAATTGAAGATCCAGCAACTAAAGAAGGAGTTGGAGAGCCGTGGATTGAATACAAGCGGCGTTAAACTTGAACTTCAGGCACGACTACGAGAGACAATGGAAGCAGAAGGAGTTTACGTGGAAGAGACACGCATAACAGTACAACTAGAAGCACAAGAGGCGCGTATATCATCAAAACTCGAAGCGCCCATGGACGAAAAAAAATGCAGTTTGAAGAAAAATTCGAGGCAGAGGTGGATGCGTTGAGAGGTCGTATACAGGAATTGCAACTTAATCGGCCGGCTGCTTCAGCGTGTAATACGAAGGTAAAAACTCCATCTTTTGACGGTTCGTTTCCTTTCCAGGTCTTCAAGCTACAGTTTGAGAAGACCGCAGCAGTGAACAACTGGAATGCGGAAGATAAAGTTGCTACACTGTTCGTGGCATTGAAGGGGACAGCAGCGGAAATCCTACAGACGATTCCCGAAGGAGAGCTGAACAATTATGAAGCATTGATGGCTGCTGTAGAACGACGTTATGGAAGCGAGCATAGAAAACAGATATTCCAAATTGAGTTGCAAAACCGCTACCAAAAAGCAAATGAGACATTGCAGGAGTTTGCTTCAGATATTGAAAGATTGGCTCATCTTGAAAATGCGGACGCACCCGTAGAATACACTGAAAGGGTAAAAATCCAGAGTTTCATAAATGGCATACGGGACGTGGAAACGAAGCGAGCTACATACGCAAACCCAAAGCTGACATTTGCTGAAACGGTATCCCATGCACTGACTCAAGAAACAGCATTGCTTCTGTGTAAGCGTGTTTTCAAAGCACGTCGTGTGGAAGTAGAAAGGCCAGAGTGGGTAGACGCAATATTGGAGGCACTGAAAGGATCGCAAAAGCGGAGTGAAAAAGTTATCAAATGTTTCAAATGCGGGAAGTCCGGTCACATTGCCCGTCATTGCGATCTTGATCCTAGTAGTTCCAACAATGTGGGTGGCCGTAAACGCAAAGCTGGAGGAGATGAGCAAGAGCGAGTAAGAGGTAGAGATCGAGATCTAGATCCAGCTATTGAATGCCCTGTGATATCTGTGTTGCAAATTGGTAGAAAATCGAGCAGTCTTACCGTCAGAGGAAATGTGGATGGCAAAGAACATGTACTGACTGTAGATACGGGCGCATCTCATTCCTTGATCCGATCTGACTTGGTCAACAGGAGAGTAAAACCGTTACCTTGAGCAAGGTTGCGTACGGTCACAGGCGAGTATAACCAAGTCCAGGAAGAAGTGATATGTGAAGTCCTAATTGGGAAGGTCATGGTTTTACACAAATTCGTTGTGGCGGATATCATTGATGAAGCCATATTGGGAGTGGACTTCTTGGTTGACCATGACATCAGGATCGATATGCGGAGAAAAATTATGTGCTATAAGAACCAGGATGTGCCACTTAACTTCAGTTTGGAAAAAGGTTTCAGCAGTAATCGAGTACTGGTGGAGAAAGGGCGACAAAGGCCACGAAAGTCAAAGGTAAAGGTTGATGGATCGAATGGGCCAACTAAAGCGAAATTAAAAGTACCTACGAGAAAAAGACCGGCATTGACAAAACCTAATGGACGCACAACACCGAAGCAAGGAATTTCCCAGAAAAAATGCGAGGGTAGTTTCAAGCCAGAGCGCACTACTGTTGTGAAACGTGGGAACGATGCTGAGTATGCGAAACCAATCCGTCAAGCGCAAGCTCTACGAAGTAGTTCATTGGCTCAGCAGCAGAGTGCGAGGGAACGATCCGAGATAATGAGTAGTAAGATGAAACACAGGTACGACAAGGAAAATAATTCAGAAGGTTTCCGAGAGGGAGATTTGGTACTGCTATACAACCACCACCGACAGAAAGGTGTTCCATCCAAATTTCGGTGCAGTTGGGAAGGCCCGTACAAAGTTGTGAAGAAGATCAGTGACACCATCTACCGCATACAAACCATTGAGAAACCTCGATGTAGAAGAGTGGTTCAATTGGAGATGCTAGCAGCGTTTAGATCGGGAGATTTGTCTGATCGGGACGATCAGACTTAGGTGGAGGGCAGTGTAACGACTATGAGTGACACTAAGTGATACTCACATCCCTAGTCTGATGCTAAGAAAATAAAGTCACAACAACAATAAAGCAGACAGTCACTTGTATCTACATAAACGAATCAATCATTATGTCTACACATATGTAGGTACACGCAGCTGAGAAGCAAGGCACAACCATATGCAGACATCTTATTTGAGATGCGCCTAAATGTAGGCAATTATAATTGTGAAAGTGTCGCTCACACATACAAGCATGGGGTATGAGAGAAGCTATAAAATCGTGCCATTTTAGTTATAGCTGAGAAGTTTGAGAGCTCATGGACAATGCTAGTAGATTCTAGAAGATGCGAACGAGGAAACCAGAGAGTAGAAAAGGCCGCAGATGTAGAGGCGCTGGAATTCAGTTTGATTTGAGTTGTCAAGCAGTTACGACTAAGACGATATCTAGCGAGCAATAGCAGTATTATTTTGAAAGTCAGTTTCATTTAAGCTATCAGTTTGGTTATTAAGCTATTCGTTGCACAGTTTGAGTGTTATTGTGAAGTATTTTAATAAAGGCCATTTTTCCATTATTCAATATTGGAGTTATTTATTCAACAATTTAGCGATACGAACCTAGCAAAAGGGCAAATAAGAGGATTTGCAGCAAATCCATTACAATATTTTCTGTGGTAAGTCATTAATGAAAAGGGCAAAGAGCAAAGGGCCTAGATGACTTCCCTGGGGTACGCCGGAGGAAACTCCGAACGATTCCGAGAGATTGCACTTGAACAAGACTTTTTGAGTCCGGCTAGAAAGATAGCTTTTCAGCCACATTAATAGGTGAAACGAAAAGCCCAGTAAATCAAGCTTATGAATAAGTAACTCATGGTTGACGGTATCAAATGCTTTGCTGAAGTCCGTATAGATGACATCCGTTTGCTTGTTCGCTAAAAATCCTTCCATAACTATAGAGGTGAATACAAGCAAATTTGTAGTGGTTGACCTTTGACGAATGAAACCGTGTTGGCATGGAGATAAAAGACTAGAACACTGATATTGGAGTTGACTGGTAACAATCTGTTCAAAGACTTTAGGAATGACTGAAAGTTTAGCAATACCCTTGTAGTTTTCAACTTTTGACCTACTACCTTTTTTATGCAGGGGTATAATAAAAGACTGTTTCCAAAGTGCCGGGAATGACGCAGATCCCAGAGATAGCTCAAATAATTTTAAAATAGGCTCATACATGTTTTCGGCGCAGTACCTAAGCACGCAACTAAGAACACCGTCCGGTCCCGGAGAAAAGGTGGGCTTCAAATATTGAAAACTCTGAAGAACAATATTACCATCAACAGCAGGATTCCTAATGGAATTCGAGCTATCTAAACGGATAGGGATATTGACCGGAATGAAAACCACTGGATGAATACGTGGACTTAAAAAACTCAGAAAATAGTTCAGCAGCGTCTTCATCAGTGCAAGCTTTTTTAAATCCAAAGGTTAGTGAGGAAGGATACCCAGAAGTTTTCCGCTTTGAATTTACGAAACTGTAAAACTTTTTTGGACGGGGTAGGCTGATATCAAGGGAAATCTCTAGCGTAGGGTGAAGAGGGTCTTCTGGAAGGGATAAGGGTGGGATTTGCGTAAGGGCAGTACCCACCGAGCCATCCACAAATACTAAATCCAGCATTTTATTTCCACTATTTGGAACATTGTTAATCTGTAAAAAGATGAGTCTAACAAGCAATTGAGAAACTCATGTTGAGCAGTGGGAGTTTGAAGCACTTATATTAAACCAACTAATTGTTGGCAAGTTAAAGTCACCAACAACAACAAGTCGATCGTTATCTCCCAACTGCGAATGCAAATCGCAGATGGCCAAGCTATGACTAGCATAAACATCCATATCCGAACGAGGTGGTATATACAAACAACAAACAATTACGCTATAGCTACCGAATTAAAGCCTAACTTCTATGAATTCGATATGAGAGATATTGTCTAGCGAAATCAACTCAGATGATAGGTTAGATTCAACAGCAATAAGGACACCTCCCGCTCTAGAGATGCGATCACGCCGATAAACAGCATATTTATTTGGAAAAAACCTCAGAATTGTAATTATCAGGCTTTAGCCAGGTCTCCGTAAAAGCTACAACTTGTGCAGAAAAGTTGAAAGAATTAAGGAAGAATGTAACAAGTTTTGATCGAACGATCATTTTGGTAATTAATGAGAAGACGGGCAGATCAGTAATTACCTTTGTGTTGTTATTACTGTGTTCGTCATACCCTTTTTTGGCTGTAATAAAACAGGTTCAGCCCTCGCCTTTCTTGTGAACAAGTGAACCACAGAATGCTTAGGCCAAAAAGAGGAATCAAGTATCTTATCGATATATTCATCTGAAAGGGATATTTTAAATGAGGAGATGTCTCTCTCATATTTAAAGTTAAATTTATACACATTGTTGTTACTAGTGTATGCAACACCAAGTTTAGAGCAAACGTAATGAGCAATATCATTTTCGGTAGGCGAGGCGTGTAATCGGGACACAAATACAGCCCTACGAGGTGGCACGGCAGTCACCTGCAAAGGAGTAGCGGATAGCACGCCAGAGAGCTGGGAAGGTGCGGCCGTTATAGGACAGTTGACAGAAAACGCATTGCTTGACCTAGCATTGATTATCGAGCCCGTCAATGAAGTACTATTTTTTTCAGGTACACTTGTATCGCTAGCAACAACCCCAGTATCGGTAACTTTTATTGTTGGAGCTAATGCTAGGATGAATTGGGAAGTCCAGCGAAATCAACATTGGTGACGTAGAACAGACAGCCGCAAATGTACCGCTTTTATAGAAAAATAGGCAAAAGAAACTATAAGTATAGGATAAATTGAACAGCTGTTCAAAAAATATGGGCGAGAGTTATTTTGGAGCACTGGATGCAAATCGCAAGACAGCGTATAGCTAGCAACGAACACAACAGAAAGCAAAAAGGGCACACAATGACTTGCTAATAGCAGCTACCAACAAAAAGGTATGCAGTTATCACAAATTTTTGTGAAAATCTATGAACACACAGACTGAATGTTTAAATTGCACAAAAGGCCACTATGTATATTGCACTGTGTAAAGATTTAATACGAAATTAAACTTATAAACTGTTTTCTATTATATTAATGAATATTTATAAAGAATAACAAAGTAAAAAGAATAACAATTCGAAGAGCGATCAAAAACACGTCCGCGCACATTGTAAACTTTACCAAGTAGCGCAACTAACAGCTGATAGCTCAAAATTTGCACACACACACAAACATCACTAATGGCCATATTACGGAAATATGGATTGTGTAAATTGAAGTTACATTTTTAAACAGACATAAAATGTTAGAATTTTGTAATGTATAGCATCTACGACACCTTAATAGCAGTAATTGAAAGAAAATGTTTGCTTATACTCAAGTATTTAATTATTTTTTCTAAATTTATCTTTAATATTGATGCAATGATTGATCCAATGCAACTCTGCTCTTCTTACTGTTCTTCATTCCACTCCATTCGAATGTCTCTTTCACTGAATTCGAGTGCCTTCCACTCTATTCGCAACATAACCTCAAAATAAGCTGCAAAACTATAACAATGTCCGCGCACGGCAAGGTTACCAGATCTATATATATTGTAACGAATTTGCTGCAAATCTTCTTATTTGCCCTTTTGCTAGGTTCGTATCGCTAAACTGTTGAATAAATAACTCCAATATTGGATAATGGAAAAAGATGGCCTTTATTAAAATACTTCACAATAACACTCAAACTGTGCAACGAATAGCTTAATAACCAAACTGATAGCTTAAATGAAACTGACTTTCAAAATAATACTGCTATTGCTCGCTAGATATCGTCTTAGTCGTAATTGCTTGACAACTCAAATCAAACTGAATTACTTCTTACTCGCCTGCACCGCTTTTATAGTTTACGCTGCATACTTCTAGGCTCTTCGATTTCCAGAAGTTACTAGTTGTTTCGGCTACAAAATCGCCAGCCACAACTACGTGCACAAATTATTGCTCTCTCTTGTGACAACTCAGATAAGATATATGCATGTGTTTGTAGTTTAGTCTCCCGCACACACATAAGCGTATAAGTAAATTCATCGGTGTGTGACATCTCATCTCTCGCTGCCTTGTATGTAAATGTTGCTCGTCGGAATGTGTACATATGTGTAGACGCAATTATCGATTCGCTTATGCAGACACATAATGATTGAATTATTGATGTGCATTCAAGTCACTGCTTAGATCGGCTTAGAGCTGGCAGCACTCCCTAGTCCCGCTAATATTCGTAACACTGCCCTCCACCTAAGTCTGATCGTCCCGATCAGACAAATCTCTCGATCTAAACGCTGCTAGCATCGCCAAATGTACCACTCTTCTACTCCGTGGTTTCTCAATGCTTTGTATGCGGTAGATGGTATCACTGAGCTTCTTCACAATCTTGTATGGGCCTTCCCAACTGCACCGAAATTTGGATGGAACACCTTTCCGCCGGTGAGGGTTGTATAACAGTACCAAATCTCCCGCCAAGAAACTTTTCGAATTATTGTTCTCATGGTACCTGTGTTTCATCGTACCACTCAATACCCTGGTTCGTTCCTTTACACTCTGTTGTTTGGCCGATGAACTACTTCGTAGAGCTTGCGCTGGACGGATTTGCTTTGCATAATCAGTATCGTTCCCACGTTTCCCCACAGTAGTGCGCTCTGGATTGAAACTACCCTCGCATTCCTTCTCGAAAATTCGTTGCTTCATTTTCCTGCGTCTTTTAGGTTTTGTCAATGCCAGTGTTTCTCTCGCAGATACTTTTGATTTTGATTTATTTGGCCCATTCGATCTATCAACCTTTGCCTTCGACTTTCGTGGTCTTTGTCGAGTCTTTTCCACCAGTACCCGATTACTGCTGAACCCTTTTTCCAAACTACAGTTAAGTGGTATGTCCTGGTTCTTATAGCGCATAATTTTTCTCCGCATATCGATCCTGATGTCATGGTCAACCAAGAAGTCCACTCCCAATATGACTTCATCAACGATCTCCGCCACAACGAATTTGTGTAGAACCATGACTTTTCCAATTAATACCTCACATACCACTTCGCTTTGGACTTGTTTATACTCGCCTGTGACCGTACGCAACCTTGCTCCAGGTAATGACTTTACTCTCCTGTAGACCAAATCAGATCGAATCAAGGAATGAGATGCCCCAGTATCTACAGTCAGTACACGCTCTTTACCATCCACATTCCCTCTGATGGTAAGACTGCTTGATTTCCTTCCAATCTGCGACACAGATATCACAGGACATTCAATAGCCGGGGCAAGTTTTCGTTCTTTACATTCGACACGCTCTTGCTCATTTCCGCCAGCTTTGCGTTTACGGCCACCCACATTGTTGGAACTATTAGGACCAAGATCGCAATGACGTGCAATGTGACCTGGGTTGCCGCACTTGAAACATTTAATAACTCCGGCATTCTTCTGTTGAGATCCCTTCAGTGCCTCCAATATTGCGTCTACCCACTCTGGCCTTTCTACTTCCACACGGCGTGCTTTGAAAACTGACTTACTCAATAATGACGCCGTTTCCTGGGTCAATGCATGGGATACCGTTTCTGAAAATGTTTGCTTTGGGTTCGCGTATGTGGCTCGCTTCGTTTCGACGTCCCTTATGCCATTTATAAAGCTCTGAATCTTCACTCTTTCCGTGTATTCCACGGGTGCATCCGCATTTGCAAGATGAGCCAATCTTTCAATGTCCGAAGCAAACTCTTGCAAAGTCTCGTTAGCTTTTTGGTAGCGGTTTTGCAACTCAATTTGGAATATCTGTTTTCTATGCTCGCTTCCGTATCGCCGTTCTACAGCAGCCATCAATGCGTCATAACTGTTCCGTTCGTACTCTGGAATAGTCTGTAAGATTTCGGCAGCTGGTCCTTTCAATGCTACGAAGAGTGCGGCAACTTTATCTTCCACATTCCAGTTGTTCACTGCTGCGGTCTTCTCAAACTGTAGCTTAAAGACCTGGAAAGGAACAGAACCGTCAAAGGATGGTGTTTTTACCTTTGAATTACTAGTTGAGACTGCTGGGCGATTCAGTTGCAACTGCTCGATACGTCCTTTCAAAGCATCCACCTCGGCCTCGATTTTTTCTTCAAACTGTAAAATTTTTGTATCTTGCGCCTCCAACTTCGAGGAAATACGTCCTTCTTGCTCTTCCAGTTGAGCAGAGATTTGCGATGATATCTGTGCTGAAATTTGAGCCGACATTTCGGATATCCGTGCCTCTTGTGCTTTAATCTTCGCTGTTATACGGTTCTCCTGCGATTCCAGCTGAGATACCATATACGTTTTCTGTTCTTCTAGTTGTGATGACATATTTGTGGATATTTGTGATGACATTTCTGTTATACGTGCCTCTTGCGCTTCCAGTTGGGATGCCAATTGCGACGACATTGATGCTACTGTCGATGTTTGTGCAGATATTGCAGCCAATATCATGTTCAAGTCTGTGCTCGTAACTGTCTGCGATGTTTCGTTTTTCTCTTCAATTTTTGTTGTTGTTTCGTCCCCATCAGGATAAAAGACAAACTCGTCCACATCAATTCCTTGCGACTCCATTACCTCTCGTAGCCGTGCTTGAAGTTCGATCTTATTGCCGGTTGTATTTAATCCACGGTTCTCCAACTCCTTTTTCAGTTGCTGGATCTTCAATTCACCGAACTTTGCCATGTCCTTGTTGTCCTCTGGAATTTATTCAACAATCCGACTTCTGACACCAATTGTAACGAATTTGCTGCAAATCTTCTTATTTGCCCTTTTGCTAGGTTCGTATCGCTAAACTGTTGAATAAATAACTCCAATATTGGATAATGGAAAAAGATGGCCTTTATTAAAATACTTCACAATAACACTCAAACTGTGCAACGAATAGCTTAATAACCAAACTGATAGCTTAAATGAAACTGACTTTCAAAATAATACTGCTATTGCTCGCTAGATATCGTCTTAGTCGTAACTGCTTGACAACTCAAATCAAACTGAATTACTTCTTACTCGCCTGCACCGCTTTTATAGTTTACGCTGCATACTTCTAGGCTCTTTGATTTCCAGAAGTTACTAGTTGTTTCGGCTACAAAATCGCCAGCCACAACTACGTGCACAAATTATTGCTCTCTCTTGTGACAACTCAGATAAGATATATGCATGTGTTTGTAGTTTAGTCTCCCGCACACACATAAGCGTATAAGTAAATTCATCGGTGTGTGACATCTCATCTCTCGCTGCCTTGTATGTAAATGTTGCTCGTCGGAATGTGTACATATGTGTAGACGCAATTATCGATTCGCTTATGCAGACACATAATGATTGAATTATTGATGTGCATTCACGTCACTGCTTAGATCGGCTTAGAGCTGGCAGCACTCCCTAGTCCTGCTAATATTCGTAACAATATTATTATTATTATTGTAAACTCTCTCTTTATATAATTACTAGTTTATTTTACTGTTTTGATAGTGAACTCTCTTTTCATTTAATTCAATATGTTTCGTTCACCACAACATAATACTCAAACATCTACATTTACTAACAATTTAAATGACTCTCTGATAGATTTACCAAATGACACTTATCAACAACAAATTAAAAATCCATATGCAAATGTTACTCAAAATGAAATTTTGTAAGTTTCAGTAAAACTTCCACAATTTTGGACTAATTGTCCGGAAGCATGGTTTATTCATGCCGAAACACAATTTAGTACTAAAACATTACACAAGAAAACACTAAATACGAACACATCATTACAGCACTTCCGCAGGAAGTGATAATAACTATTTTGGATTTTATCCAAAATCCTCCTATTAATAACAAATTTGCTGAACTTAAAAAAGTGTTGATAGAGAGACACTCACTTAGCGAAAATTCGAAACTTGATAGAATTTTAAACGATTATGAGATGGGTGATCGGAAGCCCTCAGAATTTTATCGTTCATTAATTATATTAGCCGGGTCAAACCTTAGTGAAACTATTTTAAAGAAAATTTGGATGCGTAAACTTCCTAAAAATTTGAGTATGATTTTGGCTAGTCCGAGTTCTAATAATATTACCGAATTAACAAATTATTTTCGGTTAATAATTTTTCGAATACAAGAGCACAAAATTCTGTTGTTGAAAACTTGGTTAAAACGACCTCTTTGATTTGTGAGAATTTCCAGAAACTCTCTTTAGAGTTATCTGAAGTCAAAAGCCAAATTTATAGAAATCAACCTAGATCGCGGTCCAGCTCGAGAAACAAATTTAAGAATACATTTAGGCATAGATCGAATTCACGAAATAATCAAAATTGGTTGTGTAGATTCTACTACAAATTTGGAAGTAATTCCAGGAAGTGTGAACAACTTTGTTCATATAACAAAAACAAAGATTCAACGAACAACGGAAATTTAGAATTTTTGACGCGTCGCTTATTTATTTTTGATAGAGAAAACAAACAAAATTTTTTTAATTGGTAGTGGAGCAGAAATTTCGGTATTATCCGCGTCTAAATTTCCTCATACGAAACGTTCAGACATAATTCTCACTGCAGCTAATGGCTCAACAATTGCCACTTACGGGAAAAGGCTTTTAAATGTAACTTTAGGTTTAAGACGTGAATTTCCCTTTACATTTGTGATTGCGGATATAGCCAAGCCAATAATTGGCGCTGATTTTCTTTGTAAATATGGTCTTTTTATAGACATTAAACATAAACGTTTAGTAGATCCATTAACCAATCTCTCAGTTAATACAGTATCCTACTTTTGTAATATTCCTTTACCTAAATTATTTGTGGTTGACAATAAATTTACAAAATAATTAAAAGAGTTTCCGTCACTTATTTCAGAGCCAGATTATACTAAACCTGTTAAACATACAACAGTACATCGACTTGTAACAGAAGGTAGTCTTCCATTTTCTAAGCCCAGGCGCTTAGATCCGGTAAAATACAAAGTCGCGAAAACGGAGTTTGATTTCTTAGTCAAAACAGGCATTTGTCGGTCTTCAAATTCTTCGGTAGCATCACCACTTCACCTTGTACCTAAAAAAGAGTTGAATGGTTGGCGACCATGTGGTGATTTTAGAAGATTGAATATTGTAACTGTACCCGATCGTTATCCCTTACCTCACATTCAGGATTTTAATATGAACCTTCATAATAAAAATATATTTTCAAAATTAGATTTAGTTAGGGCATTTCACCAAATTCCTATGGCTGAAGAAGATATTTATAAAACTGCTTTACAACTCCTTTCGGTATGTTTGAATTCATGAGAATGCCTTTCGGACTTAGAAATTCTGCACAAACCTTTCAAAGATTCATAAATGAGGTAGTAGGTGACTTAGATTTTGTATATGCTTACATCGACGACTTACTTATTGCAAGTAAATACGAAGAACAACATTTAAAAGATTTACGTATCCCTTTTCAATGCCTTACAGAGTACGGTTTAAACATTAAACCAAGTAAATGTACTTTTGGTGTAACAAATATAGATTTTTTAGGACATAACATTTCTGCAACAGGTATTCGACCTTCCAATGAAAAGGTATCAGCTATTCGCAATTTCGAACGTCCAAAATCAGTTAAGCAGGCACAGAAATTTATTGGTATGGTAAATTATTATCATAGATACATTCCAAAACTAACAGAATTTACAAACAAAATTTATGGTCTAATTAATAAAGTAAGAAACGTGACAAAACTTTGGTATGGGAGAGAGAGAATTCGAATGAAGCTTTTGAATACATTAAAGATAAATTTGCATCTACGATATTGTTAAATCATTTTACAAAGATGCTAAATTATCTTTAACAGTAGATGTATTCAACACAGCGATTGGGGGCGTTATACAACAAAATTACAATAGTAAAATTGAACCCATTGCATTCTTTTCTAATAAACTTTCTCCAACTGAAATTAAATATAGTGCTTTTGATAGGGAGTTATTGGCGATTTACTTGAATATAAAACATTTTAGATATCTTTTGGAAGGACAACAATTTACAGTTTATACGGACCATAAACCTTTGACTACTGCTTTAAATTCAAAAACAGAACAAAGTCCTAGACATACGAGACACTTGGAATTTATAGCACAATTTACTGATGACATACAATACATTAAAGGAGAATCCAATGTTGTAGCAGATACGCTATCTAGAGCTTTTGAGGTTAATGCAATATATAATACAGAACTGAATTTTAAAATTTTACAAACTGAATAACTAAAAGATGATGACTTAAATCAACTTGTATCTGATTCTCAATATCTAAATTTTAAACTAATTAGTATTCCCATTTTAAATTTTAATTATTGGTGTGAAATTTCAGGAGAAACTCCTAGGCCATTTGTACCGAGTAATTTGCGAAAGACAGTATTTGATATTTTACATGGAATAGCACATCCGGGTACAAGAGCTACACGACGGCTCATAGTTAAAAAATATTATTGGCCTAATATGAATAAGGATATTATTATTTGGTCAAAAGAGTGTCTTAGTTGTCAAAAGTCTAAAGTTTATCGTCATACAAAATCCCCTGTTGTCAAAATTCAAATTCCCAAGAATAGGTTTGAACACATCCATTTAGATATAGTTGGACCATTACCTATTTCAAAAGGACATCGCTATATTTTAACGATTATTGAAAGATTTACCCGTTGGCCTGAGGCATATGCATTAAAAGATATTTCAGCAACTACAATTGCAAATAAGTTTTTTAGAGAATATATTTCTCGGTTTGGAGTTCCGTTAAAGATAACAACTGATAAATGTAGCCAATTTACATCGAAATTGTTTTCAGAGTTAACTAAATTACTTGGTAGTCACCAAATTACAACATCCGCATATTACCCTCAAGGAAATGGTATGGTTGAAAGGTTTCATAGACAATTAAAGACTACTATAATAGCTAGAGAGGACACAAATAATTGGTAGGACGAGTTACCTGTCATATTACTTGGTTTGCGATCTATTTACAAAGAAGATGATATTTCGGCTACACCGGCGGAAATGGTTTTTTGTCAGAATTTACGTTTGCCAGGGGAACTTGTTGTGCCATCAGCTAAAAATTTCTCATGAACTGAAATTTTAAGTAATTTACGTGAACATTTTCGAAATGTTAGATCAAATTTAAGTTATCATAAAGATTCTGATACTGGAATTTACGTTCCAAAAGATCTTCAAACTTGTAAATTTGCATTTGTTCGAGTCATTAATAAACATTCATTACAACAACCATATGAAGGACCTTACAAAATTGTGGAAAAAGACCGAAAATGTTTTAAACTTGAAATAGATAATACTATTAAAACTATTCCTATTGATAGATTAAAACCTGCAATACTTGAAACAACAGACACAAACAACACCAAGAATTTACATAAAAAGAAAGTTACGTTCAATTTATTTATTGTTAAATGAAGGGGGAGTAATGTAGTGTTCTTATTATTTTTATTTAACTTTGTATTTTAGTTACTTTGAACTTTGTAATTTTAAAATGTTTTAAATTTCAATTTTGATTTTTCAATTATCAAAAATTTTCATTGTTTGAAGTTGGTAAAAAAAAGAATTAAAAAGATAAAAATAAAATATATTCCAAAATACGTTTTAAGAAAAATAATTTTTAATTATAACCTACACCTTCAACTCCAAATAAGAAGTTTCATTTGAAAATCGGAATAATCCCTTCCAAATTTGAAAATCAGACCAGCCATTTCTAATCTATCTCGACTTTTAGAATATCTTATTATTATTATAAATGTGAAAGTTTGGATGTCCAGACGTTTGTCTTTGTTACTCAATCACGACAGAATGGCCAAACGGATTGAATTTTGCACGCAGATAGCCAATAATCTGAAAGGATCTCCTGGCTATTTGTTTTTGGGAAAAGAGGGTCCTAAATTTTGGTATCTGGGTTATAAAGATAGAGCTATAAGCAATTTTGGAAAATATTCCAGTGGCGCCAACCACTTTGGAGCAGTATCTTTAAATTGCCAAAAATATTCAAGCATTTGTCCCAGACCAATAATATTTCGTATCTTGAACATATACATAGATAGAGTTCTAAGGAACATTAAAAAGTTAGCAGTAGCGTCATCTTCTTCCCCCACCTCCTTCACCTTTTTAATGGTTTTTAAAAATCATGTAAACTGTACTTTACCTCGTCCTAGACCAATAATATTTTTTATATGAAAACGAGGTCAAGTAAATTTTTTAAAAGCGAGCAGATCACATCCACAACCCGTTCTTAGCCGATTTAGTTAGTTTCTCTTCTCCACGCCCATTTTAAAAAAGTTTTCCAAATTTTTATCAAAAGTCTCAACATCAGTTCCACCATCAATTTTCAACATTATGTATTATTTACTTAATAATCCAGTTTTTGTGTTTTCCAAAATGTTATATATGTAAAAAGTGGGTGTGGTTATCATCCAATTTCACTCATTTTTGATTGAGATGTGAGATAAGTGCCAAGGTACCCATATACCAAATTTCAATAAGATATCTCAATATTTACTCAAGTTATCGTTTCTCTCGATTCGTTTATGCCCTTACGATCAACCGTTATGTCACCAAACTTAATATACTCTGTGCGAAAAGCGCGATTGTTTACGGTAAATCTTCATAGGGTGCTCCGCAATTTGACCCCAATGTTACGGCCTTTAAACACGACCTTAATGTATTTGTTATATCTTTATCTGTAGGATTGAAAA
The DNA here is from genome assembly GCF_040869045.1 of Eurosta solidaginis. NCBI lineage: Eukaryota > Metazoa > Arthropoda > Insecta > Diptera > Tephritidae > Eurosta > Eurosta solidaginis. Next base: position 79,784,704 of record NC_090320.1, on the reverse strand, counting down.
AATCGGTAATTTGATTTTTTAAGGACCCCCTTATAATCAAAAATACATGAATTTGTAACCTTTTACATTACTGTATTATCTGTAATAAAAAATGTTGGGCACATTCTAAAACACTAACATAACACTAAAAAGGGAGCATGATTGTATTAATGTTTTGTTTTTTTTTTCGGATTTTACATGTCCTGGAGCTTTTGTTTTCCAAAAAATGTCGAAACAACGTTGGGAAATCAAATTAAAAGTAAACTTATTCCCTCTTTCCAACAATCGTTCAATATTTGCCAATATATATTGTTAACTCTTTCGGTAAGTTGGAGTCGCCTAAGAGGGTGTTAGCATGACCCTTTCCCAAAATTTTGAAATCTTAACTCTTCTTTACGAGATGATATCCGTAAATATTTAGGGTTTTTACTTCATAAGGTATCGCGTCATACGTGTCTAAAATTCAAATTTTTATATTATTATGTAGAAAGTAGTGAATCTGAACCGAATCACGTTGTTTTTTTGCAGATCAAGTTCTCTTTGTATAGGGAAGAGGCATACTAAATTGCACCATTACAACTTTAAACGTCCTCAAGATATCGCAAGCGAAATCCGCCGAACGAATTCTTTAATGAACCGGAAATGCCACGCCCACTTCCAAAAATTGTATAGTAGATTGAAGAAACTCTATTAAAATAACCTAAGTGCCGAATTTGAATATAATAGCTTCACTGGGCACTGAAATTCAAAGAATTTTATTTATGGAAAATGTATGAGGTATAAAAAGTGGTTTTCAAAAGGCAGAAACCTTTCTCGTAGCGCGCGAAAGATCGTTACAATACTCACATCCAAATAGAAGTTACTGCAAAAAACATAAGAAAGTGAGCCTTCGGACATTTAGGCGAACGGGACCATAAATAGCCCTAGAACATCCAGAGGCGACACCCAAAAAACCCCGGAAGAATCCTGGGACGACCCCAAGAAGATTCCGGGTTAGTCCTCGAAATTACCCCCCTGATCCCGTGAAGATTCCGAGAGAGTCCCGAAAATAATCGGAAATGATCCCCAAATGACCCAGGGAGGATCCCCAAGGAGTCCCCGAAATCATACCGAAATTGCCACGAATGCCCTCGGAGGGCCCCAAAATATTCCACAAAAATCATCTCAATATTATCCTAGGAAGCTTGAGAACTACCTACACGCGAACTGTTTACGCATATGGGCAAATTTGCAGAGCGTTTATTTTTATTATTTTGGAATAACTGAATCAAAATTTAAATTTTGTTGTTATTCCATATTTTTTAAATAATGAATAATAACGTAATTTGATAGTCAAAATTGCCAAAAATAAGAATGACCGGCTAACATCAATCAGAATATTTTAAATAACGATAACATATTATTCAAGATATGCTTGAAGAAAAAATTACTTTTTATTCATCACTCAGAAATTTTAAAATGATGAATAATGTTTTATTTTGATTTGTTTTATTTTAAAATGACTCAACCTTCAGGAAACCATTGTTAGAAATACAAAAGAGAAAATAGAAATTCCATAGACAAGAATCACAAAATCTGTTGACCTGTAGCATCTACTGCCTTTTCCCATGTATTTGGCGATGAAAAAATTATTATTGTTCACAAAAACATTCAGGTAAAATTTAAAATGTTAACAAAAATTCGGCGAAAGGTTCCAAGCCCGGGCCAAATTTCTCCGAGAACGAAAAGGGCGACCTGGTAACCAATGTTCTGAAAGTACTCAGATTTTAGAGGAAAGTCAAATTATTTACTTACATACTTAATTGGCGATTAACCGTTTAAACGGTTATGGCCAACCAAGTTTAAATCGTTTCCCACCTGGTGCTTCCAGCGGAGTGGGGGTCGCCCTCTTTCTCTGCTTCTACAGGCGGGCTCCGATAAAAAACTTTCTTAGCCGGAGCGTCATCTTTCATTCGCATAACACGACGTAGCCATCGTAACCGCTGGGGTTTAATTCGCTGGACTATGTTGATGTCCGCGTATAGCTCGTACAGCTCATCATTAAATCTTCTTCGGTACTCGCAAGCGCCAACGCGAAGAGGTCCATAAATCTTTCTAAGAACTTTTCTCCCGAACACACCCCGAGCCGCTTCATCTGATGTTGTCATCTTGGTCCATGCTTCTGCACCATATAGCAGGACAGGTACGATAAGTGACTTGTAGAGCATGATTTTCATTTGCCGAGAGAGGAATTTACTTTTCCTACCTAGTCCAAAGTAGCATTTATTGGCAAGAGTGATTCTTCGCTAGATTTCAGAGCTAATGTGGTTGTTAGTGTTATTGCTGGTTCCCAAAAAGGTAAGTCATCTACGTCATTTTAAACGGAGGCAGCGTTGAAGCACCCAGCGCTCTTCACAATAATTGCTACTGGAGCATTCCACGGTTGGAACGGGACAAATCGCACGTATTTTTTTTTACACCTTATCTAAAGAAAAACTAAATTTTTCTGACAAATTATTTAGCGCATTAATATTGCTGGGTACATGTTTAAATAAAAATATAAACCTGCTGTTGAAATATTTGTACATTCGCAAATAAGCATGCGTTTGTACGAGACAGCAAAAAATCACCAGATTTTTTGGGCACAGTCAGTCAGGTGAAACTTCAGCGAAACCATCATTATGCGAGAAAAAAACAAAAACTACATTTGGTAGTATGCACTTGTCAAGGTTTCCTAACTAATAAAAACATTAAAATAAGTTTATTCGAAAAAATAATTTTGTATAAACATGCATTTTTTGTACGGGAGACGAAGTTCAGTTTTTAAATTTCGACTTTTTCTTATACTTTATAACCAGTGGCATAGTGAGAGGGGGGGGGGGCGGAAAGGGTCGCATCATGCCCCGGGCGCTACTTACAGGGGCGCCAAATGGTCCGCAAAGCTGAACTTCCTGGATAATTTGTATTTTTATTATAACTGATTTCTGGAAAAAATTTTCTATACTAAAAAATAACCGGAACACTTGCAGGACAGGTTGTGGAATAATTAAAAGCATATATCTTTTTTCTCAGGTTCAACGTCACGATGGGAATTATTAAAATAAACGCTTTAACAAAAACTGTCAAACGTGAATCTGAAACACGATGGAGCGCCAAAATACAAGCGGTTAGCGTTATCGTTGATGGGCTAGAAAACGTGGTAGAACAGTTAGAACAATTAGCAGAGGACACTAACACCACAAGTGACACCAGAAGCGAAGCTACATTTCCGTTGCAAAATATACTAAATTTTAGTTCCATAACATTAGTTCATTTCTGGTATGAAATCTTAAGGAGGATTGATCGTGTGGAGCTCAGATTACATGATCCGGAGATGAATTTTAGAGAAGCATATCTTATTTTTATTCATTGGCGACTGAACTATCCGAAATTCGAGACACTCTGTGAAGAATAAAATAAATAAATGTAAGGCGCGATAACCTCCGAAGAGATCTAAGGCCGAGCTTCTCTTCCAATTTGCGTCGTGCTCCTCTTGATTTTCCCTACAAATTGGCCGGAGGGGACCTACATGTTTTATGCCGACTCCGAACGGCATCTGCAAGGCAGATGAGTTTTCACTGAGAGCTTTTCATGGCAGAAATACACCCAGAGCGCTTGCCAAACACTGCCGAGGGGCGACCCCGCTTAGAAAAATTTTCTTCTAATTGAAAAACCTTATTTCTAAAATTTTGATGTTGCTTTGCCCGGGAGTTGAACCCAGGGCATACGGTGTGATAGGCGGAGCACGCTACCATCACACCACGGTGGCCGCCAACTCTGTGAAGAAGCAAAAGAAAAAACGGAGTCTCTTTGTGAAAAATGGGATATTGATATAGTAAAACGTGTAAGAAGGCGCCGCAAAATACACGGAGAATCTGCTAGAGATGTTGGTCTTTCCGCAGAATGTGACATTTTTCGTGTTATGAAAAGTGTTGTCGATCTTCTCGAACAAGAAATACGTTCAAGATTTAAACGACTAAATGACTTTAATTCTAAATTTGGATTTCTCTTAGACGTTGGAATTTTGTTAAACAATGATAACAACGACTTAGAAAGAAATTGTAGGAACTTGGGGGAATTTTATAATCGAAATATGTGACTTCAAAATATTACTTCGCAGTAGAAAAGAAAGTGAACCTTAAACTCCGTTACAATTACTTACTTTTATAATCTCGTATGGAGAAGATGTTTTTCCAAACTTGCAAGTGGCACTTCAAACACTCTTGACTATATCAGTATCAATTGCTAGCTGCTACCACACGAAAGGTCCTGGGCTCAATCCCCGGGCAAAGCAACTTTAAAAATTTAGAAACAATTTTTTTTTCACTCCTTGGCGGCAGTGTTGTCATTTTAGCTTTTTTCAAGCTAGATTTAGCTTTTTTTCTCCGTTTAGCTTGAAAAGTTGCGATTTAGCTTTAAGGTTTTTTCAGCTTTTTTTAGAGATTTTTTGGCTCTTTTTAGCTTGTTTTTTAATTTTAGAAAATCTAGTTTAATGTAGATCCAATTTGAAGAACACTGAATGAATTCGGGCTAGATTTTAAAAAATTTAGTGGCTAAGGAACAGATAATGCTAGCATTATGGTAGGTAAAAATCGAGGCTTATTAACTCTATTAAAGCAGCATCAACCTGATATCGTTTTCGTTCCGTGTGTTTGCCACTCGATTCGATTGGCTGTTTCATCTGCTTCTGAGCGAAATTGAGTTTGCTGCACTACATGACAGACTCGACCCGTTGCAAATTTCATTCACACGAATAGGATAAACTCCATATTTTTCTGTACTTATATCAACAGGCATAGGCATATGATTTATTTGAAAGATACCGTTATTTGTAAGGCTCATAGCCAATAGAAAATAAGAAGATGAAATTATTGTAAGCCGTAAGGTAGAATATAACAAATTTATTACAAGGCTTATAGAGCAAAGAAAATAAGATTTACTTACATACATTAGGCCTTATTAAAAGATACTACTGCTTTCTGTTTTAGGAGCTTTTATATAAGGCCCACCCAAAATCAGGCTTATATAACGTGTTAAAATAAGATAATACAATAAATAAAAATGGATTATATGGCTTATATAAGAGGATGAAAAAGGATTAGTATAACCAAATTATAAGGGGCACATACTAAATTGCTTCGACTTAAAACAAGACAACATCTGGCTGGATTATCTAACTGTGAAAAACTGAAAAATGTGCACTGATTAAGAACTCAGCCCCAGAAAATGTCATGAAAATATATATACATTTTTTTTTAATTCACTACTATAGGCAGTTTTTTATCATGCATCTCTTTTAAGTTAAAACGCAGATATCATCTGTAAGTTATTTTTTTATGAAATTGGAGTAAAATTTAATTTTAATTTTTTATTCTGATGTCTTTTATGAAACAAATTAACAAAGAGCATGGATAGTTGTGTTAAACTTTTAGATTTTTCTCTTAGCCTTAAAAAATTCTATTTAGCTTTTTTAGCTTTTTATTTTTGTCGATCTAGCTTTTTTCTGACAAAGTTCAGGCAACACTGCTCGGCAGTGATTTTACAGACACTCCGAGTGTGTTTCTGCCATTAAAAGTTTCTATGTGAAAATTGGCGTAATGTAGGTTCCGCCCCGCCAATTCGTAGGAAAAATTAAAATGAGCTCGATGTAAATTGGAAGAAAAGCTTGGCCTTAATTCCCTTCTGGAAATTTACTGCAGTTTACCTATTTTCATATACATATTCCAGTTACAGGCTTGGTCTATTTTTAGAAATAAACATTAAGCATTTTTCAGCTAATACGAAGGAATAAAAAATGGTTAATAAGGAACTTTCGAGAATTATTTGACTTTTCAATATTTTATTTCTTAAGAGCCGTCACTCGATACTTTGGCAAATTACTCGATGTTTTCTCAAGGTAGTCGCTGGTTTTTTTTTTTTTTTGTCAGATATATTTATAAAAATCTATATACATATTTTTGTGGCGTATTTGTGTTTATTTTAATGATTGCATTAAACTAAATAATTAATTGGCCTTCCAAAAATCACAATTGAAGCTCATGCAGCTAGCTTCCTTTTATTTGTTGTTTTCGTTTTTGATAGTGCATTATGAGTATTATTATTTGTTTTTATTGCAGTTGCTATGTTGTTTTTGTTGCTGTCGCTCGTGCTTAAGGTTTTTCATTTGTAGTTGATGTTTTTCAATAAAATTTTCCGGTACATTTATTTCCTTTATAACACGGAACATTTCTAATAAAAGTGGGCAAAATGAGTTAATATACCCTCCCACTTTAGACAATAGTTACTAAATAAGCTGTACGAAAGAAGATCGACGCTGGGTATACAACGCCAGGTTACACTAGAACTTAAACACCCTTACTTGTTGTACTGCTGTTTGTACAAGTGCTTCCATATGCCCAATTTGCTCACCACAACTCTAATATCGCCACTTATCACGCCAAAAAAGAACAATTGAAATTTAATTCTAGTTAACCCATCGTCACTGTATATTTTTTAGATTTGCGGTGGATGATTTCATCTTTTTGGACAAACTACGAACGCACCCCTTCTCATATTTTCGCAAACAACCAAATAGTGAAGCACGATTAATCAAATTAACATACTGACCTAAAGTGTTTTTGATTGTGGTTAGGATGAAAGAGGTTTACGATTAATCCGCGGTGCTCTTCAAACTTAGTAAGGCTCGTGATTATCGCCGAGTTTTGTATTGTAAACAAATGTGTATGTTTTTTATCAAGAGTTTTCCCAAAGCTCCGCAAAGGCAAAATAAAAATGAGGGCGATTGTAAGATAGGATGCACAAAGATTTTTATAACATTGGAAAACTTGTATAAGGATCGAAAGCTATGCATGCGCACTAGTCAATACTCGGCGATAACTGCCCGGCAGCTACACCAAACTAATCAGAAATTATACCAGTTTGCAAATATTTTCTGACTGTTACCAAACTAGCCTGAAAAGAATTACTCTTGTAAAAAATATTGATATATTTAATGATATCTGTACCACTATAAAATATTCCAAAATCTTAATGTATGCTGATGATGTAAAACTTTTCAGGTCTTATGCGTCTATCGAAGAGCGTCCCTTGCTTCAAGCGGATTTAAACTGCCTAGTGACTTGATGCAACGTAAATTCAATGCCGCTGAACCTCAATAAATGCAAATTCATGTACCTCTCTCGAATATCTTTGCCAACGGCCTCTTACGTAATAAATAATTTTTGTCTTCTATGAGTAAACTATTTTGTAGACTTGGGAGTCACGATAGATGCTAAACTTAGTTTCAACCTTCATATTAATGCTACTGTCACTAAGGCTAGAGGTGTTCTTTCATTCGTGAAACGGTGGTCCAAAGAATTTAGTGACCATTACGTAACTAAAGCTCTTTTCATCACTTTAGTTAGACCGATACTAGCTTACCGATCAATAGTCTGGGATCCACAATATCGAGTCAATGCAGATAGACTTGAATCAGTACAAAAGCAATTTCTACTTTTCTCTTTAAGGAATTTTCAGTGGGACTCTGCGTACAATCTTCCACCTTATACTAGTCGGTTGAAGCTTTTCAATCTTCCAACCCTTTCAAGTCGTACAGAAATGCTAGGCGTTATATTTATGGCTAAACTCCTGAATGAATTGATTTCTAGTCCAATTCTTTTGAACGAAGCAAATTTTAACGTCCCATCACGGGTGTCAAGACATTACAAACCTCTTCTTTTGAGGCAGTGTAGAACTAATTTCGAATCAAATTAACTTCTCCGGTGTTTGTGTCATGATTTTAACACTCACTCTAATTTCTCATTCTATTTGATATAACGGATTCACTTTTTACCATAAAGAAAACTGTCCTATCCTATCTTAACTCTTAACAAAAAAAAAAAAAAAAATCAAATAATCTAAAAATGTTCACTTATTTAACAATGTAGTATGTATATGTATAATTTCTAACTGTTATGTATAGTACTCAGCTGATCATTTTTATTCTCTAGCTGAGCAGTTTTAGATCTCGACGCTTAACAAACCTGCGTCTATCAACAACTCGGCCTCGCGCCGGTCGGGCGGGCTTTGGAGGGTATTAATCCGTTGGGTATTATTATTATTTTAAGATAATTGATATCGCGTCTAAGGATTGAGCCCCGCATCCCTTTCCTTCATACTAATCCATCGCTTATGTTTCAACATAAATTCTTCACTTCATTTTGCACTACATCATTTCTGGAAAGCGGAAGTTAAATTTAATACTTAAAAAAATATATATATATATTGTAACGAATTTACTGCAATTCCCCTTATTTGCAATCTTCTGCCAACGTTCGTATCGCTAAACTGTTGAATAAATAACTCCAATATTGAATAATTGAAAAATGGCCTTTATTAAAGTACTTCACAATAACACTTATACTTGCAACTAGCTTGCTTAACAACCAAACTGATTGATAGTTCAAATGAAACTCTACTATTGCCCGCCAGATTGCGTGCTTAATCAATAACTGCTTGATAGTTCAAATCAAACTGAATTCCAGCGCCTCTACATTTGCTCTCTTATATACTCTCTGATTTCAACGTTCGCATTTTCTAGGCGCTTCCAGAATCTACTAGTTGCCATTAGCTCTCAAACTTCTCAGCTGTAACTACAATTGCACGATTTTATAGCTTTTCTCATTGCATACTTTCAGGAGTATCTCAGATATATGCATGTGTTTGTGCATTGACTCTCCGCTGCTCGTATACGTACATGGTACATATGTGTAGACGCAATTATTGTTTCGTTTATGTAGATACATAATGATTGAATTATTGATGTGAATTCGCGTCACTGCTTAGCATCGGCTTAGAGATAGCAGCACCCCTTAGTTTTGCTAATATTAGTAACATTGCCCTCCACCTAAGTCTGATCGTCCCGATCAGACAAATCTCTCGATCTAAACGCTGCTAGCATCGCCAAATGTACCACTCTTCTATTTCGTGATTTTCCAATTGCTTGTATGCGGTAGGCGATATCACTGATCGTCTTCACAACTCTGTACGGGCCTTCCCAACTACACCGATATTTGGATGGAACACCCTTCCACCGGTAAGGGTTGTATAGCAGTACCAAATCTCCCTCCCGGAAACCTTCCAAATTATTTTCCTTGTCGTACCTGTGTTTCATCTTACTACTCATTATCCTGGATCGTTCCCTCGCACTCTGTTGCTTGGACAATGAACTACTTCGTAGAGCTTGCGCTTGACGGATTGGCTTCGCATAATCAGTATCGTTCCCACGTATCACAACAGTAGTGCGCTCCGGCTTGAAACTACCCTCGCATTCTTTCTCGGAAATTTGTTGCTTCGTTTTCCTGCGTCTTTTAGGTTTTGTCAATGCCAGTGTTTCTCTCGCAGGTACTTTTGGTTTTGCTTTATTTGGCCCATTCGACCTATTAACCCTTGCCTTTGACTTCCGTGGTTTTTGTCGAGTCTTCTCCACCAGTTCTCGATTACTACTGAATCCTTTCCGCAAACTGAAGTTAAGTGGTATATCCTGGTTCTCATTACGCATCACCCTTCTCTGCATATCGATCTTGATGTCATGGTCAACCCAGAAGTCCACTCCCAATATGACTTCTTCAACGATCTCGCCACAACGAATTTGTGTAGAACCGTGACCTTTCCAATCAAGACTTCACATATCACTTCTCCCTGAACTTGGTTATACTCGCCAGTGACCGTACGCAACTTTGCTCCAGGTAATGGTTTTATTCTCCTGTTGACCAAGTCAGATCGGATCAAGGAATGAGATGCGCCCGTATCTACAGTCAGTACACGTTATTTACCATCCACATTCCCTCTGACGGTAAGACTGCTTGATTTCCTTCCAATTTGCGACACAGATAACACAGGACATTCAATAGCCGGGGCAAGTTTTCGTTCTTTACATCGGACACGCTCTTGCTCATTTCCGCCAGCTTCGCGTTTACGGTCACCCACATTGTTGGAACTATTAGGACCAAGATCGCAATGACGTGCAATGTGACCTGGGTTGCCGCACTTGAAACATTTAATAACTCCGGCACTCTTCTGTTGAGATCCCTTCAGTGCTTCCAAAATTGTGTCTACCCACTCTGGCCTTTCTACTTCTACATGGCGTGCTTTGAAAACTGGCTTACACAGAAGCGACGCTGTTTCCTGAATCAGAGCTTGTGACACCATTTCTGCGAATGTTGGCTTTGGGTTTGCGTATGTAACTCGCTTTTTTTCGGCGCCCCGTATGCCATTTATAAAGCTCTGAATCTTTACCCTTTCACTGTATTCCACGGGTGCGTCCGCATTCGCTAAATGTGTTAGCCTTTCAATATCCGACGCAAACTCTTGCAATGTTTCACCAGGCCTCTGGAAGCGGTTCAGCAACTCCATTTGGTATATCTGTCTCCTATGCTCAGTTCCGTATCGTCTCTCTAGAGCGCCCATCAATGCTTCATAACAGTTGCGTTCGCCCTCTGGAATGGTTTGTAAAATCTCAGCTGCAGGCCCTTTCAACACCATGAACAGTGCAGCAACTTTATCTTCAGCATTCCAGTTGTTCACTGTTGCGGTCTTCTCAAATTGTAGCTTAAAGACCTGGAAAGGAACAGAACCGTCAAAAGATGGAGTTTTTACCTTCGTATTACTCGCTGAAGCAGCCGGCCGATTAAGTTGCAATTCCTGTATACGACCTCTCAAAGCATCCACCTCTGCCTCGAATTTTTCTTCAAACTGCGTTATTTTCTCGTCCATACGCGCTTCGAGTTTTGGTGATATACGCGCCTCTTGCTCTTTCAGTTGTGTTTCCACCTTTGATGTAATCTGTGTCGACATTTCTGAAATACGTGTCTCATGTTATTCCAGGTGGGATGCCATATATGTCTTCTGCTCTTCCAGTTGAGAACACATTTGCGATGACATTTCTGAAATACGTGCCTCCTGTGCTTCCATCTTGGATTTTATGTGTGTCTCTTGCGATTCCAGTTGGGATGCCATATTTGCGGATATTTGTGATAACATTTCTGTTATGCGTGTTTCCTGGGTTTCCATTTTTGCCGATATCTGTGATAACAAAGCCAATATGGCATTATTCTCGCTGCTTGCGAATGGACTCGGACTTCCGTTCTTCTCTTCAATTTTTGTTGTTGTCTCGTCGCCATCAGAATAAAAGACATACTCGTCCCCATCAATTCCTTGAGACTCCATTACCTCTCGTAGCCGTGCTTGAAGTTCGATCTTATTGCCGGTTGTATTCAATCCACGGCTCTCCAACTCCTTCTCCAGTTGCTGGATCCTCAACTCATCCAATTTTGCCATGTCCCAGTTGTCCTCTGGAATTTATTCAAAAATTCCTCTTCTGACACCAATTGTAACGAATTTACTGCAATTCCCCTTATTTGCAATCTCCTGCCAACGTTCGTATCGCTAAACTGTTGAATAAATAACTCCAATATTGAATAATGGAAAAATGGCCTTTATTAAAGTACTTCACAATAACACTTATACTTTGCAACTAGCTTGCTTAACAACCAATCTGATTGATAGTTCAAATGAAACTCTACTATTGCCCGCCAGATCGCGTGTAAAAGTAACACAGTTCGTTATTTGCGTGGAAGATTGAGGGTCCGCTGTTTGGTGATGATTTGAAAGAACAGTATTGAGTAAGTATGCTAATAATTAGTTCCCAAATATCCCGGCATTATTTGGAAGTAGTCCCAGGATTTCCGAAATTTATAACATCTTACGATATATGAATAAGAAATGCGTAACCACAAAAGTCATATTGCTTCCTAGATTAAAACGGCGTTAAACTCAAAAAATCACATGTTCAGGAAAGGCACAAATGTTATAAACATTCTCATATGCGCCACAATGCAATTTCTAGTTTTCACTAAACCATTTATCGATGAGTGGTGGAACTAATACATATTTAAAGAGTACATAAATCGGTAGGTATTGAATTGGGATCCCGGGCGTATGCAGAACTTCAAAATTACAGAATTTTGACTTGCATAAGTCCCAATTAATCTAGGCCCGCGACATAAAAAACAATCGAAACTTTATATGGAAATGTTAAGCACTGTCAGTAGAAAAAAAATATTAAAAATTATCGAAAATTTTCCGTAGTTTGGAGTTTGCACATTTATATACTATACTAGCTGACTCGGCAAGCCTTGTTTTGCCAAAAACAGTATTTCTATCTAATATTTTTTTAGTTCAAAACAACAACAATCTTACCATTAGAGTGTGGGGTTGTACTTATAATAGAAAGCGTTGTAGACAGTGAAAGTATACTTTATTTATGGTAGTAAATTATTCGTTGTTAAAGTAACAAATATAATTTAAATTACAACTCTTAGTAACTATTAAAACATTGTTACTAATATGATTAAAGCCCTTATATATATTATATTTTTACTTATATATGAGTAACTCTTATTTTTATGTTACGTATAGATACGCACTGTTAGCGTCACTGTATTTGATCTACCCGATATGACACCCCTTTCATTTGATACCCATATCGTGAAAACCCATCCACTGGTAGCCCGATTCAATATTAAGGTCTATATCCCGGAAACGGATTGAGATGTCATCCACCAAATAAAGTTCAATTAACTTACCGGACAGGTAAACTATTCTTCAATTTAAAGTCAACTTTAACGATTTTCGTTTTCTCATGTGCCCTGCAACACATTAAAAGTATACTACTTTTATTTGCTGCATACTTTTAAGCTTAATATGATATGCTTTAATTTAAACTTAAGTAAAGAATATATTGTTGCGGCTGAACCTGATAAGTCGCCGCTACTTTTTCTGCTATGAAACACGCAAAGTGTGGTGGTTCGAATCTCACTGGCACCTGTTTTTTATAACGTTTTTTTTATTTACTTTTAAACCTAAAAATAAATTTTAAGGGCATATGAGCTGCTGATAAAAACGAAAATTCACTTATAATCAGGATAAAGATGAGAAAACAGCCCTTAAGTTAACATCAACAGCTTCCATTTGATACCCATATTTTACAAAACCACCCAAGAGTTACCCAGGTCCATGTTTTGGTCTATATATCGAGACCCTAGTCACCCAGCGGTATAAAAAATACTGTGTACTAAAGCACTCATCAACAGCTTTCATTTCATACCCATATTGTATAAACACTGTCTAGGGGTACACGGGCCCACGTTTTGGCCTATACCTCGAGACCCAGGGAAATTACTCTCTACTAATGCACTAGTTAATCAACAGCTTTCATTTGTTATTCAATTGTATAAACAAATTTTAGGGGTACACGGGCCCACATTTTGGCCTAAATCTCGAGACCCTAGTCACCCAGGGGTATGAAAAATATCCCGTATTAAAGTACTCATAAACAGCTTCTATTTGATACCCATATTGTACAAACATACCAGGATTACCCAGGTCCACGCTTTGATCTCAATACCCTAGCCACCTAGTGAAACGGTAGACGTTGGCAGATTCTCAGACCTACCCAAAATGCTCACAAAATTTCATGAGAATTGGTTTAGCTGTTTCGGAGGAGTTATACCTCTAACACCGTGACACAAGAATTTTATATATTAGATATAAAATGCCTTTTTTCAAGGACAAAGTTTATAATAATTCCACGAATTAATGAATTTGTAAAAAATATATTAAAAATCGTATTGTGTATAACTTATTTTGCACTTTTACACTGACGTCATGTAAACACAATGGTCCGCGGCTCATCCATCCCACCCCTTAATCCGGCTCTGGCTTTAATGCAAATGTCAGAGCTGGGCGATAACATTTGCTGTTAAAAGAAGATTATGATTAGGTACAGTAATTGTAATTTAGACATCCCTGCGAAAAAAGCGATTAGCTTAGTATGAATCGGCGATGAGTCGCAAAGCAATATGCCCATTTTGATCTTTGAATTGGTTGGAGTGGTCCATTTTGCTTGAGAGAGAGGACATTTGTACCTATTTATGCCTGAACGGGTAGTGTCGGCCGACTCGTCCTTATACGCATACGGTACTAACAGACATATATGATATATCCTTATGTAGGATATATCCTTTTTCTACACTCCTTTATCCTTACGGGGACCATTCAAAATGTCCTCTTTGTGTCGCTACGGGTACTCCTCGTACCCCTACGGACACTGTCCAACAAGTCCTCTTTCTAACCGGACGCGAGTTCTTACCGGTTTTGTTTTTAACTCGAATCCAATATTTTTAATTTTTTTCTTATTGGTACTGTAGGAAACTATAGAATAGAATATACATATGTATATCCTAGGATTATATGTTCGGTAAAGGGCTCCGAATTTTTCTTTAATAATGCGTTTTAATTCCATTTTAAATTTTTTTTATTTTACCCATTTCGTTGCCGTTTACTTATTGTTTCTTAAAATTGGCTACATAAAAGGGACTAGAGGAGATCAATTATGCCCCAATGTAGACAAAACAAGTAAGGAAGGCTAAGTTCGGGTGTAACCGAACATTACATACTCAGTTGAGAGCTATGGAGACAAAATAAGGGAAAATCACTATGTAGGAAAATGAACCTAGGATAACCCTGGAATGTGTTTGTATGACATGTGTATCAAATGGAAGGTATTAAAGAGTATTTTAAGAGGGAGTGGGGCATAGTTCTATAGGTGAATGCCGTTTAAGGATATCGCCATAAAGGTGGACCAGGGCTGACTCTAGAATTTGTTTGTACGATATGGGTATCAAATGAAACGTGTTAATGGGTATTTTAAAAGGGAGTGGGCCTTAGTTCTATAGGTGGGCGCCTTTTCGAGATATCGCCGTAAAGGTGGACCAGGGGTGACTCTAGAATTTGTTTGTACGATATGGGTATCAAATGAAAGGTGTTAATGAGTATTTTAAAAGGTAGTGGGCCTTAGTTCTATAGGTGGACGCCTTTTCGAGATATCTCCATAAAGGTGGACCAGGGGTGACTCTAGAATTTGTTTGTACGATATGAGTATCAAATGAAAGGTGTTAATGAGTATTTTAAAAGGGCGTGGGCCTTAGTTCTATAGGTGTGCGCCTTTTCGAGATATCGCCGTAAAGGTGGACCAGGGGTGACGCTAGAATTTGTTTGTACGATATGGGTATCAAACGAAAGGTGTTAATGAGTTTTTTAAAAGGGCGTGGGCCTTAGTTCTATAGGTGGACGCCTTTTCGAGATACCGCCGTAAACGTGGACCAGAGGTGACGCTAGAATATGTTTGTACGATATGGCTATCAAATGAAAGGTGTTAATGAGTATTTTAAAAGATAGTGGGCCTTAGTTCTATAGGTGGACGCCTTTTCAAGATATCGCCATAAAGGTGGATCAGGGGTGACTCTAGAATTTGTTTGTACGATATGGGTATCAAATGAAAGGTGTTAATGAGTATTTTAAAAGGGTGTGGGCCTTAGTTCTATAGGTGGGCGCCTTTTCGAGATATCGCCGTAGGGGTGGACCAGGGGTGACGCTAGAATTGGTTTGTACGATATGGGTATCAAATGAAAGGTGTTAATGAGTTTTTTAAAAGGGCGTTGGCCTTAGTTCTATAGGTGAACGCCTTTTCGAGATATCGCCATAAAGGTGGACCAGGGGTGACTCTAGAAGTTGTTTGTACGATATGGGTATCAAATGAAAGGTGTTAATGAGTATTTTAAAAGGTAGTGGGCCTTAGTTCTATAGGTGGACGCCTTTTAGAGATATCGCCATAAAGGTGGACCAGGGGTGACTCTAGAATTTGTTTGTACGATATGGGTATCAAATGAAAGGTGTTAATGAGTATTTTAAAAGGGCGTGGTCCTTAGTTCTATAGGTGGGCGCCTTTTCGAGATATCGCCGTAAAGGTGGACCAGGGGTGACGCTAGAATTTGTTTGTACGATATAGGTAACAAATGAAAGGTGCTAATGAGTTTTTTAAAAGGGTGTGGGCCTTAGTTCTATAGGTGGACACCTTTTCGAGATATCGCTATAAAGGTGGACCAGGGGTGACTCCAGAATTTGTTTGTACGATATGCGTATCAAATGAAAGGTGTTAATGAGTATTTTAAAAAGTAGTGGGCCTTAGTTCTATAGGTGGACGCCTTTTCGAGATATCGCCGTAAAGGTGGACCAGAGGTGACGCTAGAATTTGTTTGTACGATATGCGTATCAAATGAAAGGTGTTAATGAGTTTTTTAAAAGGGCGTGGGCCTTAGTTCTATAGGTGGACACCTTTTCGAGATATCGCTATAAAGGTGGACCAGGGGTTACTCTAGAATTTGTTTGTACGATATGGGTATCAAATGAAAGGTGTTAATGAGTATTTTAAAAGGGCGTGGGCCCTAGTTCTATAGGTGGACGCCTTTTCGAGATATCGCCGTAAAGGTGGACCAGAGGTGACGCTAGAATTTGTTTGTACGATATGCGTATCAAATGAAAGTTGTTAATGAGTTTTTTAAAAGGGCGTGGGCCTTAGTTCTATAGGTGGACACCTTTTCGAGATATCGCTATAAAGGTGGACCAGGGGTGACTCCAGAATTTGTTTGTACAATATGCGTATCAATTGAAAGTTGTTAATGGGTATTTTAAAAGGGAGTGGGCCTTAGTTCTATAGGCGGACGCCTTTTCGAGATATCGCCATTAAGGTGGACCAGGGGTGACTCTAGGATGCGTTTGTACAATATGGGTATCAAACGAAAGCTGCTAATGAGTACTTTAAAAGGGATTGGGTCTTAGTTCTATGGGTGGACGCCTTTTCGAGATATCGCCATAAAGGTGGACCAGGGGTGACTCTAGAATTTGTTTGTACAATAAGGGCATCAAATGAAAGGTGTTAATGAGTATTTTAAAAGGGAGTGGGCCTTTGTTCTATAGGTGGACGCCTTTTCAAGATATCGCCATAAAGGTGGACCAGGGGTGACTCTATAATGTGTTTGTACGATATGGGTATCAAATTAAAGGTATTAATGAGGGTTTTAAAAGGGAGTGGTGGTAGTTGTATATGTGAAGGCGTTTTCGAGATATCGACCAAAATGTGGACAAGGGTAACCCAGACCATCATCTCTCGGGTACCGCTAATTTATTTATATATGTAATACCACGAACAGTATTCCTGCCAAGATTCCAGGGGCTTTTGATTTCGCCCTGCAGAACTTTTTCATTTTCTTCTACTAAATATGGTAAGTGTCACACCCATTTTACAAAGTTTTTTTTTTAAGTTATATTTTGCGTCTATAAACCAATACAATTACCATGTTTCATCCCTTTTTTCGTATTTGGTGTAGAATTATGGCATTTTTTTCATTTTTCGAAATTTTCGATATCGAAAAAGTGGGCGTGGTCATAGTCGGATTTCAGCCATTTTTTATACCAATACAAAATGAGTTCAGATAATTACGTGAACTGAGTTTAGTAAAGATATATCGATTTTTGCTCAAGTTATCGTGTTAACGGCCGAGCGGAAGGACAGACGGTTGACTGTGTATAAAAACTGGGAGTGGCTTCAACCGATTTCGCCCTTTTTCACAGAAAACAGTTATCGTTCTAAAATCTAAGCCCCTACCAAATTTCACAAGGATTGGTAAATTTTTTCGACTTATGGCATTAAAAGTATCCTAGACAAATTAAATGAAAAAGGGTCACGCCCATTTTGAAATTTTCTTTTATTTTTGTATTTTGTTGCACCATATCATTACTGGAGTTGAATGTTGAGATATAATTTACTTATATACTGTAAAGATATTAACTTTTCTTTTAAAATTTGACTTTAAAAAAAATGTTTTTAAAGTGGGCGTGGGCGTTCTCCGATTTTGCTGATTTTTTTTGGCATACATATAGTAATAGGAGTAACGTTCCTGCCAAATTTCATCATGATATCTTCAACGACTGCCAAATTACAGCTTGCAAAACTTCGAAATGAAAAGTGGACGGTGCTACGCCCATTGTCCAAAATTTTACTAATTTTCTATTCTGCGTCATAAGTTTAATTCACCTACCAAGTCTCATCGCTTTATCCGACTTTGGTAATGAATTATCGCACTTTTTCGATTTTTCGAAATTTTCGATATCGCAAAAGTGGGCGTGGTTATAGTCCGATATCGTTCATTTTAAATATCGATCTGAGATGAGTGCCCAGGAACCTACATACCTAATTTCATCAAGATACCTCAAAATTTACTCAAGTTATCGTGTTACCGGACGGACGGACATGGCTCAATCAAATTTTTTTTCGATACTGATGATTTTGATATATGGAAGTCTATATCTATCTCGATTCCTTTATACCTGTACAACCAACCGTTATCCAATCAAAGTTAATATACTCTGTGAGCTCTGCTCAACTGAGTATAAAAATATAGATCCCACACCACCCTCTTTAGGGATTAATAGCACGATTTGCAGAGTTTTATATAACGATTGCAGTAATCATGACCATTCCAATTATACTACAACTGCGTATAACTGTAATTGTAATTGCCTGTATACAATTGACTTAATACAGCAATCGTAATTAAAATAAAGCTCGGATTAAAGCAATTGTAATCGTAATGCTTTTTCTCCTTGAATACAAAAATTTCAAAATTTAAATTCATTATCTTTGCTTAAAGGTAAACTGTCTGCTAGCTGCTCTATTTACATATAAAAACAAGTAAGGAAGTCTAAGTTCGGGTGAAACCGAACATTACATACCCAGCTGTACACTTTAAATGCTGTTGTTGTTTTGTGTGCTTAATAGTGTTACAAGGCTGCGCAATAATACATATACATATGGTTCTATTCTGAACTAATTTCCGTATAAAAGAAGCAAAAAGGATACAGAGGCTAACACCAATGACCTTGAGCGGGTAATAATGCAGTTTTCCTTCAGATATGGGGATTTCCCTACTGTTTATTTTAAAATAAACAGTACAATAAACATAATAAACACACAAGTACCATTATACTAAAAAGCGTTATTACAAAAAAGGGCAGGGTTATTAACGACATTTTCCAACTTTTACTTACCTACATAGCTTATTACCTACATCTACGCACTTTTACAAAATCTTTTATATAAAAGAAGGTGGATTAACCGGTTTAGTACATTTTTACTGAAAATATTTCCTGTTAAACACCAAATTTTTCGTCAACTTATGGCTCCAGAAACGTTGGGAAATGCATTGTAAGAAAGGGCAAGTGCTACGCCCATTTTTCAAGATTTGAATTTTTTCGATTTCTTGTTATAATGGCACCATTGGTACAAAACTATTTTTCGCTAAGATTTAGCTTATTGTTTTTAGCTACCACCCTTTTTAAAGTCATTTGTATAAAAGTGGGCGTGGTCCTTTACCAATCTTATCTATTTTTACTAGAAATATTTTCTGCTATAATGAAATTATGTGTACCCAATTTTGTTACGATATGTAAATTTTTCTTCGAGTTATGGCTCCCGAAACATTGAAAATTGCTTAGACAAAAAAGGGGCGGTCCACACCCATTTTCAAAAATTTTTGGGTTTTCCAATTTAAGGTTATAATTCAATTTAAAATGTAAAATTCTATTGATACAAAGCTCTTTTTCGCTAAACAATAGCTTATTATTTTCGTCTACGGCCCTTTTAAAAATCTTTTCTATAAAAGTGGGCGTCGTCTTTAACCGATGTCGTCCATTTTTTCTAGAAATACATATTTCTTGCTATAGGGAAAATTTGTGTACCCAATTTTATTACGATCCATTAATTTTTCTTCGAGTTATGGCTCCCGAAACATAGCAAATTGCTTAGACAAAAAAGGGGCGGCGCAACGACCATTTTTTTAAATTTGAAGTTTTTCCTATTTATTGTTATAAAAATACACTTGGTAAATGAAATACCATTGATATAAACTCTTTTTTGCAAAGATATAGCTTATTTTATTCGTCCACTACCCTTTTAAAAATCTTTTATATAAAAGTGGGCGTGGTCCTTAACCGATTTCGTTAATTTTTCTTCAAATCATTCCTTATAGTAAAGGCAACAAGTACAAGTTCACATGGATATAATTAAGTCTAATAGAAAAATTTTTAACATCTTATTTACATCTAGAAACAGGGCTGCAAACTATTTCGAAACAAACCGATTCATTAACCGAACCATCCGTTGTTGAACCAAACGTCCAACACAACCGTATTTATTTTAAAATTCAAAAACCAAACCAAAACCCAGCAAAAAAGTGGCTCGGTTCGGTTCAAAATAAAATTTTCCCAAAATGAAGAATTATATATGCGAACTTCCACAGAAAAGTCCACCTTAATCGAAAAACTAAACTATGAATAAAAAAAAGAAATTGCTTGAACTATTAAAGAAAAATATTTAAAGGTTATAAAATTAATATTTTCAAAATTTACTTACTTGCGATGGTGAGTTATCGGTACACAAACTTCGTGTTCAATCGATGATTAGGTTTTTTATTTACAAGATCATTTTCTTTTTGCTGTTTAAATTTCTAAGAGTAACTCTGCAATTCAACTCTAATAGCTCGAATTTGGCAATAACAACAAATAGGCGTAAAATCAATGTAAAAGAGCTGTGACGCTTCAATTAACGGTAAATTTTGGATTTACTTTTAAACAATATTCTATAATAACGTCACGCCATACAGAGGCTATTTAGTCTTATTATATCTGCGATGGCGATTGTAGATGCAAATAGTTTTGTGTTTTAATAAAAGTTGACAAAGTTTACAAATTAAATTAAAAATCGCGCCATTTAAGCAAGTAATTACTTTCATATTACTTACATTACTTGTACATTTTAGCTACCGTCAAGTTACTATTTTCACTTGCGTTGCTTGGCTGGTTGGCGAAGTAAAATCGTATGCTATAATCAGTGACAAACTCACTCACAATAAATTCGAAAAACAAAACTTGTACACATAATCAAAAAAGAACATGGGCAATTACAAAATATTTATATTTTGCGGATGGCAGTAGCTCTCAATTTAAAAATAAGTTTATTGCGCGAAGCCTGCCGGATTTTGTTTTTGAATTTGGTTGCAAAGTTGTAGAGTGGAACTATTTTGCAACTTCTCATGGGAAAGGTTCGGTCGATGGGGTAGGGCCACCGATAAAACGAAAAGTTTGGCAGGTGACAAAAACGAAAAATATAATTTTGGATACTGCAGTTTCTTTTTACCAATGTGCTCGAAATCATATCTTTGGAGTTAACTTAACTTACATTCCCACACAGCAAATAGAAGAGTTTTCTGTTTTGCTAATAGAAAAGTGGAATGAGTTGCCGAAAATTTCTGGAATACATAAAATTCATCATTTATCAAGCAGCGAAGACAGGCAAATAAAAGCAGCCGAGACTGCGTTTTCACATAAAAGTGTTGTATAATAATAAAATAAACTTTTAAAACGTTATTATTACTTATTTAAAATATTTTTAAATAAAAAAAAAATACATATTTTAAAATAAAATTCATGTTTTATTTTTAAATGTCAAATGTTATGTGCATATTTATTTGGTTTATCTTTTCAAAACAACAAAATCACAGCACTAACCCCAATTGAATATCTCCATACATTCCTTCAATTTGGAATTTCTACAAAAAATTTTATAATTGGAAAATTGGTATATCAACAAAGAAAATTTTAATGGATTTAATTTCAGTAACATAACGCAGGTAACGTCACGCCAGATACTTTGTCTGGTAAAAAAAAAACCGAAAAGATTTTTTTAATATAAGAAATTGGAGTATTAACCTTAAATATTTAAACATCATGACAAGAAGTTTCACGCGAATAGTCGTACCCAATTCGAAGAATTATGCCTTTTCAAAATTCAAGCCAAACAGGACTTCCGTTTTTTGTAACGTCACGCCAGCCCATTTATGACCTTATATAATTTAGTATTTTTAATAAATTTCCTTAACTTTTTTACTAAAATAAAATCCCTTTTATTACAATGCAACCATTTAAAAAAAAATTTCCGAAATTTTAAGTAAAGCATTTTTTTTTTTAACATTTAGCAATACAAATGTCACGTCACGCCAGTTTGGAAATACCCATATTTAGGTATAATATTTTGTTAATCTTAATTTTTCAATAGAACTCGCTAATATTATTCGATATAAAAATGTGAATGCCCGCTTTTAAGTACGTCCCGTCCCGCCAATTTGTACGGAAAATAAAAACGAGTACGACGAAAATTTGAAGAGAAGCTCGGCCTTAATCTCCTCGGAGGTAAATCTCGACAATTAATTATAAAAAAAAAAAAAAAAAACTCTAAGCTTTCGCGATTTTTTGGGAATTACGCATATAAAGTGCTTTTGTCATATGGTAACACATTTTTTTTTAATATTAAAAAAAATGGTTACTCTTACTTAGATAATGTTTAGGAGACCCATCTAGCGGCAGTGGTTAAATAACTAGCTACAGAACGGGTGGTACAGAAAAGCGGAGATGCGCACCTCTGTTGGCCATAGTGTATAACCTATAACTGAATCGGTTGCGGTGAATAGTGGACAATTTTAGAGGTAAAACATAGACACACATTCAGCTTCATCTGAGTATAACGCGTATTGAAATTTAAGAGTACTAATTTTCAAAGCAGCCATTTCAGAAGTGTAGATGAAGTTTAACGCTTAGCAGTCTATATAAAGTTTAAGTGTATATGGGGTATCCCATTTCGACCAATTTTGGACCCCACTCCATTAGAATTGGCTGAAAGTTTCTCTTCTTTTTCTAGCTTACGAAAGACGTTTTTCAGAATTTTTTCAAATTTTTTCATCCAACTCAAAAAAAGTTATGAATTTTTAAAAAACACCGTTTTTGTTTTCAAAATGCTATAGCATTTTCAAAAATTGACCATTTGGGATCTTTTTTTTCGGAAAAAATACAAAAAAAATTTTAGTTTTTTTTTAATTTTTCAGTTTTTCGAGATTTTTCGAATTTCGCCATTTTTTTTTTTTTCTCATAAAAAACTTCAATCAATTCTGTAATCATCCCCACTAATCCCGGAGTGGGCCGATTTTTTTTATATTTTTTTTATTTAATTGAAAAAAAAAATTTCAAAAATAAAAATTTTTTTTTATCAATTTTATTTATATAACAAAAAAATGTAAGAAAATGATTTTTAAGCATTATTTTCTTTATATATTATGGTAATCTACGATTAAATTAACCAGGATTAATGACTGACACAGTTTTAATCGTAGATTACCATAATATATAAAGAAAAGAATACTTAAAAATCATTTTCTTACATTTTTTTGTTATATAAATAAAATTGATAAAAAAAAATTTTATTTTTGAAAATTTTTTTTTCAATTAAATAAAAAATAAACCAAAATGGCGAAATTCGAAAAATCTCGAAAAACTGAAAAATTTAAAAAAAAACTTTAAAATTGTTTTTGTATTTTTTCCGAAAAGTACAAAAACAATTTTAAAGTTTTTTTTTAAATTTTTCAGTTTTTCGAGATTTTTCGAATTTCGCCATTTTGGTTTATTTTTTATTTAATTGAAAAAAAAATTTTCAAAAATAAAATTTTTTTTTATCAATTTTATTTATATAACAAAAAAATGTAAGAAAATGATTTTTAAGTATTCTTTTCTTTATATATTATGGTAATCTACGATTAAAACTGTGTCAGTCATTAATCCTGGTTAATTTAATCGTAGATTACCATAATATATAAAGAAAATAATGCTTAAAAATCATTTTCTTACATTTTTTTGTTATATAAATAAAATTGATAAAAAAAAATTTTTATTTTTGAAATTTTTTTTTTCAATTAAATAAAAAAAATATAAAAAAAATCGGCCCACTCCGGGATTAGTGGGGATGATTACAGAATTGATTGAAGTTTTTTATGAGAAAAAAAAAAAATGGCGAAATTCGAAAAATCTCGAAAAACTGAAAAATTAAAAAAAAACTAAAATTTTTTTTGTATTTTTTCCGAAAAAAAAGATCCCAAATGGTCAATTTTTGAAAATGCTATAGCATTTTGAAAACAAAAACGGTGTTTTTTAAAAATTCATAACTTTTTTTGAGTTGGATGAAAAAATTTGAAAAAATTCTGAAAAACGTCTTTCGTAAGCTAGAAAAAGAAGAGAAACTTTCAGCCAATTCTAATGGAGTGGGGTCCAAAATTGGTCGAAATGGGATACCCCATATACACTTAAACTTTATATAGACTGCTAAGCGTTAAACTTCATCTACACTTCTGAAATGGCTGCTTTGAAAATTAGTACTCTTAAATTTCAATACGCGTTATACTCAGATGAAGCTGAATGTGTGTCTATGTTTTACCTCTAAAATTGTCCACTATTCACCGCAACCGATTCAGTTATAGGTTATACACTATGGCCAACAGAGGTGCGCATCTCCGCTTTTCTGTACCACCCGTTCTGTAGCTAGTTATTTAACCACTGCCGCTAGATGGGTCTCCTAAACATTATCTAAGTAAGAGTAACCATTTTTTTTAATATTAAAAAAAAATGTGTTACCATATGACAAAAGCACTTTATATGCGTAATTCCCAAAAAATCGCGAAAGCTTAGAGTTTTTTTTTTTTTTTTTTATAATTAATTGTCGAGATTTACCTCCGAGGAGATTAAGGCCGAGCTTCTCTTCAAATTTTCGTCGTACTCGTTTTTATTTTCCGTACAAATTGGCGGGACGGGACGTACTTAAAAGCGGGCATTCACATTTTTATATCGAATAATATTAGCGAGTTCTATTGAAAAATTAAGATTAACAAAGTATTATACCTAAATATGGGTATTTCCAAACTGGCGTGACGTGACATTTGTATTGCTAAATGTTAAAAAAAAAAATGCTTTACTTAAAATTTCGGAAATTTTTTTTTAAATGGTTGCATTGTAATAAAAGGGATTTTATTTTAGTAAAAAAGTTAAGGAAATTTATTAAAAATACTAAATTATATAAGGTCATAAATGGGCTGGCGTGACGTTACAAAAAACGGAAGTCCTGTTTGGCTTGAATTTTGAAAAGGCATAATTCTTCGAATTGGGTACGACTATTCGCGTGAAACTTCTTGTCATGATGTTTAAATATTTAAGGTTAATACTCCAATTTCTTATATTAAAAAAATCTTTTCGGTTTTTTTTTTACCAGACAAAGTATCTGGCGTGACGTTACCTGCGTTATGTTACTGAAATTAAATCCATTAAAATTTTCTTTGTTGATATACCAATTTTCCAATTATAAAATTTTTTGTAGAAATTCCAAATTGAAGGAATGTATGGAGATATTCAATTGGGGTTAGTGCTGTGATTTTGTTGTTTTGAAAAGATAAACCAAATAAAAATGCACATAACATTTGACATTTAAAAATAAAACATGAATTTTATTTTAAAATATGTATTTTTTTTTATTTAAAAATATTTTAAATAAGTAATAATAACGTTTTAAAAGTTTATTTTATTATTATACAACACTTTTATGTGAAAACGCAGTCTCGGCTGCTTTTATTTGCCTGTCTTCGCTGCTTGATAAATGATGAATTTTATGTATTCCAGAAATTTTCGGCAACTCATTCCACTTTTCTATTAGCAAAACAGAAAACTCTTCTATTTGCTGTGTGGGAATGTAAGTTAAGTTAACTCCAAAGATATGATTTCGAGCACATTGGTAAAAAGAAACTGCAGTATCCAAAATTATATTTTTCGTTTTTGTCACCTGCCAAACTTTTCGTTTTATCGGTGGCCCTACCCCATCGACCGAACCTTTCCCATGAGAAGTTGCAAAATAGTTCCACTCTACAACTTTGCAACCAAATTCAAAAACAAAATCCGGCAGGCTTCGCGCAATAAACTTATTTTTAAATTGAGAGCTACTGCCATCCGCAAAATATAAATATTTTGTAATTGCCCATGTTCTTTTTTGATTATGTGTACAAGTTTTGTTTTTCGAATTTATTGTGAGTGAGTTTGTCACTGATTATAGCATACGATTTTACTTCGCCAACCAGCCAAGCAACGCAAGTGAAAATAGTAACTTGACGGTAGCTAAAATGTGCAAGTAATGTAAGTAATATGAAAGTAATTACTTGCTTAAATGGCGCGATTTTTAATTTAATTTGTAAACTTTGTCAACTTTTATTAAAACACAAAACTATTTGCATCTACAATCGCCATCGCAGATATAATAAGACTAAATAGCCTCTGTATGGCGTGACGTTATTATAGAATATTGTTTAAAAGTAAATCCAAAATTTACCGTTAATTGAAGCGTCACAGCTCTTTTACATTGATTTTACGCCTATTTGTTGTTATTGCCAAATTCGAGCTATTAGAGTTGAATTGCAGAGTTACTCTTAGAAATTTAAACAGCAAAAAGAAAATGATCTTGTAAATAAAAAACCTAATCATCGATTGAACACGAAGTTTGTGTACCGATAACTCACCATCGCAAGTATTAAATAAAAAATAAACCAAAATGGCGAAATTCGAAAAATCTCGAAAAACTGAAAAATTTTAAAAAAAACTTTAAAATTGTTTTTGTATTTTTTCCGAAAAGTACATTTAAAAACAAATTTAAAAAAAAAAAGATCCCAAACGGTCAATTTTTGAAAAAGTTATAGCATTTTGAAAACAAAAACGGTGTTTTTTTTTAAATTCATAACTTTTTTTGAACTGGATGAAAAAATTTGAAAAAATTCTGAAAAACGTCTTTCGTAAGCTAGAAAAAGAAGAAAAACTTTCAGCCAATTCTAAAGGGGCTCGAAATAGGATGGAATATCCCATATGTATATAGATGTACAAAAAACACAGCTATTAATTTGTTAAAACGTAAAATTATATGTACTTTTTCATCTTAAATAAGATTGAACTGGCCGGCAAATAAGGACCTCTCATACTTACTAGAAGTTAAACAAACTTGACCAAACTAAAGCTAAAGAAACTACACGCATTCTACGACCTATACTAGTTGCTGTTTCTAGATCTAATACCTTAAGTTTTAGTCTGAAGAGCGCAGGACACGAGCACACTGCTAGCAATTAAAGCAATTTAAAAGCAACTGATGACAGAAAGCAGTATCCAGTCAGAATACGCATCATGAGCCTACAGTCCCCTGTTTTAAGTGACAAGAGTAAATTTGTTGTTCTAAGATACTGAGTCCTGCCTTCCACACAGCCCGTGCCCGATTCAACGCCCCTCCCGCTTGGTCGATATTGTTCAACTCTTTTCTCCTCCTATCGAACCAATTCTGATTGGGACATATGTACATACATATACGTCACAAGCCTCGAGGCACGCACCCTTTTAGCGAGCCCATCCGCTTTTTTTTATATCTATCTATTCCCATTTACGCGGCTGCTGTTTACGCTACTTTCCTCCAGTGTTTCTACTACTTTTGGTTACGGGTATTATTTACACCTGAAAGATACTACAAGATGTACACACCCTACCATATCTATTGGTTTGGCATTTGTTAACACTATGCTTTTTGCCATCAGGCCTACAGGTGGGATATGCAATCTTCCTATAATTTAATATGCAGCCGATCCATCTTGCTACTGCTTAACGTACTTCCATGAAATTAAGACCATCCATGATAGCCCGTTTAAGATATTGCCAATATCGGTTTACATATGAAAAGAAATTATATCCCAAGATACCTTAGTAACAGCGATCATCTAAATGCAACATTTGCCATTAAATATCACATTGGTAATTTACCACTTAGTATAAAAGCGTTGAACCAAACTGGTTCGCAAGTTCAGAGGTACCCAGGAACCGGTCCAAGTTTTGTCAAAATAGACAACTGAACCGAACTGCTTCGATTTTTGAGGCGGTCGGCAGCCTTGCTAGAAAGTAAGTCGCCGAATCTGTTCGTTGTAATTGGACCTACTTCGATTCTGTCTTGCTTACTCTCAATTCATCCCGGGTCGCCAACGTTGTACCTACCTTTCTGCATATGTATACTAAAAAAACCAAGCGTATCATTAATTTTTAGTAACTACAGAATAACAAGGACACACAGATATAAAGATAAGATAGTTTTATAAACATATGTACAGATGAGATTTATGTGTGTACATCACATACATATATATATGTTCCTTCCTATATTCAATTTGCATGTCCTTTTAGTGGTCTCGATTAATTGTAATTTATGTACAATTTTGCTGTTGGGGTTAGAAAAAGGCAGATCGTTTTATGGTTGAATTTAGTGCAATATGACAGAAATATCTAAGAAAAAAAGGTCATATGAAACAATTATTAAAATCTGGTGGCACGAGAAGTGTTGTTGCATGTAAATGCTTACATCTCGACCCACCAGAACGCGGTGCACCACCGCCCTATTAAGTTCATGCAAACCTACAAGTGTTTGATCTTTTTTATTGAAATCAAAATTTAACATTTGGGAAAACCACTGCGGTATTTATGTTTGCATGGACATGGAATATGTGCATATGTGTGAAATGAGGGATGTATATATGTATATATGTGTATAACGAGACTCAATTGTTATGAGTCTGCATTATAAAGGGATGATCAATTTTAGCGAAACTTATCCAATTTTATTTATTTCTATATATTTTTTATGTATTCGAAGTTGTAAGTTGTAAAGTTTTTTTCCAAACAACCAGGGCTGTTAAATATTTTAGATATAAACACTAGCGTAAGCCCGCTCATACTGCTCCTTAACGAACGATATTGTTACGAATATTAGCAAAACTGAGGAGTGCTGCCATCTCCAGGCCGATGCTAAGCAGTGACGTGAATTCACATCAATAATTCAATCATTATGTATCTACATAAACGAATCAATAATTGCGTCTACCCATATGTACACATTCCGACGAGCAACATTTACATACAAGGCAGCGAGAGATGAGATGTCACACACCGATGAATTTACTTATACGCTTATGTGTGTGCGGGAGACTGTAAACTACAAACACATGCATATATCTTATCTCAGTGGTCACAAGAGAGGGCAATAATTTGTGCACGTAGTTGTGGCTGGCGATTTTGTAGCCGAAACAACTAGTAACTTCTGGAAATCGAAGAGCCTAGAAGTATGCAGCGTAAACTATAAAAGCGGTGCAGGCGAGTAAGAAGGAATTCAGTTTGATTTGAATTGTCAAGCAGTTACGAGTAAGACGATATCTAGCGAGCAATAGCACTATTTTTTTGAAAGTCAGTTTCCTTTAAGCTATCAGTTTGGTTATTAAGCTATTCGTTGCACAGTTTGAGTGTTATTGTGAAGTATTTTAATAAAGGCCATTTTTCCATTTTCAATATTGGAGTTATTTATTCAACAGTTTAGCGATACGATCCTAGCAAAAGAGCAAATAAGAGGATTTGCAGGAAATTCGTTACAATTGGTGTCAGAAGAGGAATTGTTGAATAAATTCCGAAGATTGGGAATACAACTTGGACATGGCAAATTTCAGTGAATTGAAGATCCAGCAACTGAAAAAGGAGTTGGAGAACCGTGGATTAAATACAACCGGCAATAAGATCGAACTTCAAGCACGGCTACGAGAGGTAATGGAGTCGCAAGGAATTGATGTGGACGAGTATGCCTTTTATCCTGATGGGGACGAGACAACAACAAAAATTGAAGAGAAAAATGAAACATCGCAGACAGTTACGAGCACAGACTTGAACATGATATTGGCTGCAATAGCTGCTCAAACATCGACAGTATCATCAATGTCGTCACATATATCATCCCAACTAGAAGCACAAGAAACGCGTATGGTAGAAATGTCGACACAGATTACATCGAAGATTGAAGCACAAGAAACGCGTATGGTAGAAATGTCGACACAGATTACATCAAAGATGGAGACACAACTGAAAGAACAAGAGGCACGCATAACAGTACAACTCGAAGCGCAAGAGACGCGTATATCATCAAAACTCGAAGCACGTATGGACGAGAAAATAACGCAGTTTGAGGAAAAAATCGAAGCCGAGGTGGATGCTTTGAGAGGTCGTATACAAGAGTTGCAATTAAACCGCCCAGCTGTTTCAGCAAGCAATCCAAAGGTAAAAACACCATCCTTTGACGGTTCTGTTCCTTTCCAGGTCTTTAAGCTACAATTTGAGAAGACGTCGGCAGCTAACAACTGGAATGCTGAAGATAAAGTTGCAGCTCTGTTCGTGGCACTGAAAGGGCCTGCCGCGGAAATCTTACAGACTATTCCAGAGTACGAACGGAACAGTTATGACGCATTGATGGCTGCTGTAGAACGGCGTTATGGAAGCGAGCATAGAAAACAGATATTCCAAATTGAGTTGCAAAACCGCTACCAAAAAGCAAATGAGACATTGCAGGAGTTTGCTTCAGATGTTGAAAGGTTGGCTCATCTTGCAAATGCGGACGCACCCGTGGAATACACCGAGAGGGTAAAAATCCAGAGTTTTATAAATGGCATACGAGATGTGGAAACGAAGCGGGCTACATATGCGAATCCCAAACTAACATTTGCTGAAACGGTATCGCATGCTCTGATACAGGAAACAGCGTCGCTTCTGTCTAAGCCAGTTTTCAAAGCACGCCGTGTGGAAGTAGAAAGGCCAGAGTGGGTAGAAACAATTTTGGAAGCACTGAAGGGATCTCAACAGAAGAATGTCGGAGATATTAAATGTTTCAAGTGCGGCAACCCAGGTCACATTGCACGTCATTGCGATCTTGGTCCTAATAGTTCCAACAATGTGGGTGGCCATAAACGCAAAGCTGGAGGAGATGAGCAAGAGCGAGTAAGAGGTAGAGAGCTAGATCCAGCTATTGAATGCCCTGTGATATCTGTGTCGCAAATTGGAAGGAAATCAAGCAGTCTTACCGTCAGAGGGAATGTGGATGGCAAAGAACGAGTACTGACTGTAGATACGGGCGCATCTCATTCCTTGATCCGATCTGACTTGGTCAACAGGAGAGTAAAACCGTTACCTGGAGCAAAGTTGCGTACGGTCACTGGCGAGTATAACCAAGTTCAGGGAGAAGTGATATGTGAAGTATTGATTGGGAAGGTCATGGTTCTACACAAATTTGTTGTGGCGGAGATTGTTGATGAAGTTATATTGGGAGTGGATTTCTTGGTTGACCATGACATCAAGATCGATATGCAGAGAAGGGTGATGTGTTATGAGAACCAAGATGTGCCACTTAACTTTAGTTTGGAAAAAGGGTTCAGCAGTAATCGGGTACTGGTGGAGAAGACTCGACGAAGGCCACGAAATTCAAAGGTAAAGGTTGATGGAACAAATGGGCCAAACAAATCAAAACCGAAGGTACCTGTGAGAGAAACACTGGCATTGAAAAGCCCTAACGGACGTACTGAAACGAAGAAATAATGCAAGGGTGGTTTCAAGCCAAGGCACACTACTGTTGTGAAGCGTCGGAACGATACTGATTATGCAAAGGAAATCCGTCCAGCACAAGCTCTGCGAAGTAGTTCTTCATTGGTAAAGCAACAGAGTGCGAGGGAACGATCCAGGATAATGAGTAGTAAGATGAAACACAGGTACGACAAGGAAAATAATTGGAAAGGTTTCTTGGCGGGAGATTTGGTACTGTTATACGACCCTCACCGGCGGAAAGGTGTTCCATCCAAATTTCGGTGCAGTTGGGAAGGCCCGTACAAGGTTGTGAAGAAGATCAGTGATATCATCTACCGCATACAAAGCATTGAGAAACCACGGAGTAGAAGAGTGGTACATATGGCGATGCTAGCGGCGTTTAGATTGGGAGATTTGTCTGATCGGGACGATCAGACTTAGGTGGAGGGCAGTGTTACGAATATTAGCAAAACTGAGGAGTGCTGCCATCTCCAGGCCGATGCTAAGCAGTGACGTGAATTCACATCAATAATTCAATCATTATGTATCTACATAAACGAATCAATAATTGCGTCTACACATATGTACACATTCCGACGAGCAACATTTACATACAAGGCAGCGAGAGATGAGATGTCACACACCGATGAATTTACTTATACGCTTATGTGTGTGCGGGAGACTGTAAACTACAAACACATGCATATATCTTATCTCAGTGGTCACAAGAGAGGGCAATAATTTGTGCACGTAGTTGTGGCTGGCGATTTTGTAGCCGAAACAACTAGTAACTTCTGGAAATCGAAGAGCCTAGAAGTATGCAGCGTAAACTATAAAAGCGGTGCAGGCGAGTAAGAAGGAATTCAGTTTGATTTGAATTGTCAAGCAGTTACGAGTAAGACGATATCTAGCGAGCAATAGCACTATTTTTTTGAAAGTCAGTTTCCTTTAAGCTATCAGTTTGGTTAGTAAGCTATTCGTTGCACAGTTTGAGTGTTATTGTGAAGTATTTTAATAAAGGCCATTTTTCCATTTTCAATATTGGAGTTATTTATTCAACAGTTTAGCGATACGATCCTAGCAAAAGGGCAAATAAGAGGATTTGCAGGAAATTCGTTACAATATGTTTCGTATTTCATATATATTTATTAAGTCAAATGGTAACAACCTTACTGAATAGATTACAGGTTAACTTAGTACTAGTTTAACAATTTTAAAATGGGGTTTACTGAGATAAGTAATAAGACTCAATGCGTGCTTTAAACGGAGACCTTGGCATGGCAAAGTCCAGATCAAGGCTTCTGGATAGGCGATTAAATTCTACAATACCTCTTAGAAGAGGTGCGATACTGAAGTAATTCGAACGCAGCACTTCAACGCGGAATGTACTGTGGAACCGGAGAGCTCTGTTGGGGACATTGAAAGCCAACTGCCCAAGTAGTTCTGAACAGTCAATGGCACCGGATATTATGTCAAAAATAAACATTACGTTTTGAACAAAACGCCTAACTTCAAGTGGCAAGCCATTGATAAGCATGCACCTAGCATTGTAGGATGGCAGGGTATTATCAAAGTGTAGAGGTTGAAGAGCAAATCGTATGAACTTGCGCTGAATTCTTTCAATTCTTAAAGAGTGTGAAGAGTATATCGCATTCCAGATGACGCATACTCTAGCTTTGATCGCACTTAGGCATTGTATAGGATTTTCCTGGTATATAGGTCCTTGAAATACTTAGCATATCGTCGCAAGAAAGCCAAGTCAGTATAAACTTTTGGCATGAGATAGTTTACATGATTACAAAAAGTAAAAGTGGAGTCAAAAATTACGCCAAGATTGCGAAACTCATTAACTGACGCAAAAGTTACATTTGAAATCGAATACACGAATACATTGATAGACTATGTATACGTTGATTAGATTATTTTGAATGGCCCAATTGTAAATAGCTTTAACATATTCTTGCAGACGCAATGCATCAGAGGTACAGGAGAGCAGAAAGAGTTTTAAGTTGTCGGTATAAAGCAAATAATTCGAAAATAATTTGAATTTTTATGCATGAGCCAACTCATTAATAAACATTAAGAACAAAATAGGACCAAGGATGCTACCTTGTGGTACACCCGAGGTAGCCGAGAATTTCAACAAAAGAGATTCTATTTTCCAAATAGGACTTCAACCACGACAGAAAGCTTGAGTGAAAGCCAATGTTTTCAAGTTTCCACAGAAATAATTTGTGCGAAACTGTGTCAAAAGCCTTAGAAAAATCCGTATATATGGTGTCAACTTGACATCCATCCTTAAACGCAGAGACACAAAACTGAGAGAAAACAGCCAGATTTGTGACAGTCGAACGTCCCGCAATAAAGCCTTGCTGACATGGATCGACTATTTCATTGATAGCGAATGATAAATTGTTTTTAACTACCTTTTCAAAAAGTTTTGAATATGTTGACAGGTTGGAAATTGGCCTGTAATTCTTTACTTCATTTTTATTACCAGACTTGAAGGCAGGAGTGATAGACGCCAGCTTCCACCGATCAACAAAAACTCCAGACGATAGCGAAATATTGAAAATGTGGCACAATGGCACAATAACAACAACTAAACTTCTTAAATAAAAAAAGAGGACAATCCATCTATATTATTTTTGATTGAGGACTTTAAGGTGGATATACCCAAGATAATATCGGTTCCAGATACGGACAAAGACACAAAATCTAAAGGTTTGGGGCTATCAGTAAGATGCGTGTTATCAAAGTTATCCGCCTCAACAACAAAAGTAGATTTAAAAAAGTCAGCAAAAAGATTTTCCGAATCGACCAAACTATTGTCCTCCAGCTAGTCCTTTACCCGATTGTGACAGAGTTGCCTGGCTAGGTTGTCGCTTCCTCAAATTAGCTCACCACCAAAGGGATGTTCAGTGACTACAAAGGTATACTTGGCCGTAAGCGATCGTAAGTAGTGAACTGGTTGTACCGAATGTAAAAGAATCACCCTGGCTATTTTCCTGGTGCATGGCGATCAGAAGCTTTCTTCACTTACTTTGACTTCTACACACGGCTTCATCTTCCAATTGATATCTATAAAAACCAACCAAAATTTAACGTTTTGCTTGGTTGACACTTTCACCAAAGCACAAATATATATTTATGTACTTATGTTTATGTAAACTCCCTTCATAAAAATTAGCGAAAATGCAAATTTGATTGCCGAATAAAATTAATTGCATTCACTTTCTCCCTCAAAACATTTGCATGCATTGATTGGCATTTTTATTGTAGGCCTCGAACGCTTAGTTTTTTACGGTTTGTTTTTGGCAATTCAAAAAAAAAAATTAAATATGCAAATAATTCCTACATAAAAGGGGCGTCATGGCACTTCAATTAATACCAAAAAAAATTAAAGACTCACTGTGCGTATATGTATGCATGTACATTAGGGCGGGTCAAATTGTATGGAAAAAAACTTCAGGTGCACATCCAGCTTCTGAATCTATGGGTCATACTGAGTAATATAGTCCATGGGACCATAGGTCTGAAATGAATTTCGAGCCTCCCTACTCAAGTGAGAAAATTCTGATATAAAATTTTCTAACAAAATTAGGGAGGCTCGAAATTCATTTCAGACCTATGGTCCCATGGGCAATATTACTCAGTATGGCCCATAAATTCAGAAACTGTATGTGACTTTTCAACAATAAATTTGCCCCACCCTAATGTATTGTTGAAGAGGCACATTCAGTTTCTGAATTTATGGGTCATACTGAGTAATATTGCCCATGGCACCATAGGTCTGAAATGAATTTCCAGCCTCCCTAATTTTGTTAGAAAATTGTATATCAAAATTGTCTCACTTGATTAGGGAGGCTCGAAACCCACCCTAATGTCCCTACTTCAAAGCAAATTTGCAGCTAGCCTGCCATCAGCATGGCTTCAGAAAACTCCATAGCACCTCCACCTCGCTAAATGCCATCAGCACCCAGATAAATTGCGGTTTAACCCAAAACCTCCCCCATAGAACAGTATTCGTTGCGCTAGACCTATCAAAAGCTTTTGATACGGTCAACCATGGCACATTACTGCACGAACTGGAAGGGTCTACCCTTCCCCCATGCCTTAAAAGGTGGACCGCAAATTATCTGGGTGCTCGGCAGGCATCGGTGCAATTTAGAAATGAAAAATAAAAACCAAGAAGAATTAAACAGGGGGTGCCACAGGGTGGTGTTCGATCCCCACTTTTGTTTAATTTCTACATATCTAAGCTACCTTCGCCACCAGAAGGAGTTACTATCGTGTCCTACGCCGATGACTGCACAATAATGGCCACAGGCCCAGGCCCAAAGATCGATGAGCTTTGCAACAGAATAAACGGCTACCTCCCTGATCTCTCCAGTTTTTTCGCATCGCGAAACCTGGCATTATCACCTACTAAATCCTCCGCGACCTTACTTACAACATGGACGTCCCAAATGTCGACCATTTTGAACATCCACTTCGATGGCACTACGCTACCGACTGTCCTACACCCCAAAATCTTGGGTGTGACGTTTGATCAGGATCTACATTTTGGTGAGCACGCAGCCGCAATTGTACCGAAAATCCAGAGCCGTAATAAAATCCTCAAATCCCTTGCTGGCAGTACTTGGGGAAGAGACAAAGAAACGCTCATTACCACATACAAAGCAATTGGCCAGCCGGGATAAGCTACAGACCTGCCAAAATACTGCTCTCAGAACCGCCACGGGCTGTCTTCTTATGTCCCTAGAACACCATCTAAATAATGAGGCGAGAATACTCCCCATCGGGGAGAGAAATAAAATGCTAACCAAACAGTTCCTGTTGAATACGCAGAAACCTGGGCATCACAACATACATCTGATTGATGAGCCAACACCGCCTAGGGACTTAAGGAGTCATCTCCGTAAGCATTTTGAGGAAATACTGCACCTGAGAACTGAGTATGAAGCAGGTCCTTGGCGAACACCACAAACAGGCGTCAGACCTTTATGCCGGGAATTGCCCGGTGAATCCAGTACTCAAAAACATGCCACCATCTCTTTAATTGTAATGTGGAACCAACGCCTCTAAAACCCCTTTCATTATGGTCTACCCCTGTTGAAACAGCAAGTTTTCTTGGACTCCCGTTAGAGGATATTGATGACAATTTGTGATCGGTCGCAGCTTTTAGGTGGGGCGAAGCATTGCTACA
Source organism: Eurosta solidaginis (assembly GCF_040869045.1). NCBI lineage: Eukaryota > Metazoa > Arthropoda > Insecta > Diptera > Tephritidae > Eurosta > Eurosta solidaginis. Next base: position 79,748,235 of record NC_090320.1, on the reverse strand, counting down.
ACAACAAAAACCCACCCTAATGTGCATGCATACATATGTAACTACATAGTATACTATAAGTTTATACAAATTTGATCGATATGCCGTATCAATTGGAAAATTGTCATTTGTTCACATTAGCTACCATTGTTAGTGCAGCACTCAAACGTCTTATGATATGCCCTCATAGAGATGACATATGCATACGCACATACATTTGTCCATACGTATGTATGTAGGTATTATATACGTAAAACTTTAATGTCATTATTATGTAGTTTTTGTGTAGTAAATATTATACTTTTTACACAGAAAATATATTTTTATGATAGATGACTGTTTCAAGCACCCTAATTTGTTTTGTTGATAACTGATGTGATTTCGGGGTATGAGTGCTATTATGAGTTAAGTAGATTATCGTTGCATATAACACGTTTTTTATGAGCTCTGGTATCATAGATGTGATGAAATCTTCATGAAATAATAGAGGGTTGGCAGTTCAGACATTTAAAAAAGTCTCGCAAGTTCGCCTGGGCTGGATTAAATTCTTCCTTTGAGGAAAGTCAAGCATTTTTTTTTAAGCCCTTTATTTAAAAAAAAATAAACACTGTCCTCTACTGCTACTGACTCAACGTACTTCATTTTTATATAAAACTTATAGAAATGCTGTATTTTGAATTTTGGCAGTCCTTACAGGTCGCGTCCGGACACATTTTTTTTTTTTTGCTTACACTTTACTCCTGCTATTCTCATTCCGTCCGAAAAAAGTGCACAGACTGGGAGTAAAATGTGCAGGTACTAGACACGAACAATGATTTCACATCAAACAAAACTTCATCCAATCGTAACTTGCTAACAAACAGCTCTTCATACGTATGCAATGAGGACTTCAACCAAAAGTTATTAGGTACCCTGCAAAAAATGCGATTAGTCTAGGACGAATCAGGGATGAGTCACACGGGAGTATGCGACCAATACCAGTATAAGTCTTTGTATGAGTTAAACGGTTCCCTTTTGTTTGAGCATGTCCTATGAAGAGACTAATTGTTCCCATTTATACCTGAATGGGTTCGATAGGATCAATCTGCTTTGTACCTATATGCGAATATATGAGCCCTAGGCCCTTTTCGCATCAATAAGGACTCAAATAGGGACCAAGCCCATTTTTAACCCCAATAGAATAGTGGACGCTTTCTTGTGTATGTCAAAAGACGCGTATTGGCCTCGACAACAATAATACGAAGGCGGAAAAGAAAAATTTTATCTGGTGCAGTGCTAAAATATTTTACCCGATCCAATCAGAAGATGCGTGTTATGATCACTAATGGTTATGTTAATTTGAAAATGAAAGCATCTCCGAAATAAGATGCAATAATAGATGGCAAATAAGGTAAGGAGAGATTTGAAGCTGAGCCCATGATTTGAACGCTGAAGCGCCGTAAAGCAAGTGTTAATGATCCGCCGCAAAATGTTAATGCAGCAGAGATAGTGAAGGAACATTATAAAACTACAAAAGTTGATGAGGATTCCTTTTTGACTTTTACAATTTCTCCGATAGCCGTTGGCATAGCTACTGAGCCTTCTGCTTTGGTGTGCTCCTGTTTGATGGCTTCATAAACGTCTGCGGTTTTTTGTGTTTGTACGCTCGCCTTATTGCTCGCTTTGGTATTGCCAGCCGAAGGCCAAATTATGAATTTTCAACAAAATGCGTTCGGCAAAACTTTATCGCTAAAAGCAATTAATATTTTTTCTTTTCGTCGGGTTTGACAAGATCTTTACCAGACCGTAGTTGACCATAGTTCACCAACGCCGCTAAAAAAGTTTTATCAATAAATTGGCACAGATCACCTGAGCGGGCACAGTCGGAGAGGGCCTTTTTTATACCCTATGGCCAAGTTGAGTGAATTTAAGGTCCAGCAACAAAGAAAGGAGTTGGAAGCCGGTGGATTTAATACTATTGGTAATAAATCCGAGCTAAAATAACGACCAAGGGAAGCTATGAACTTGGAAGGAATCGACGTTGATGAACACACTTTTCATCCTGAAGGGGAATAGACAACAAAAAAAATGGAGGAGAAACACCGCATACAGTGACGAACGCGGACTTGAACAGGATATTGACACGCATAACAGCTAAAATGGAAGCACAGGAGGCACGCATTTTAGAAATGTCGTCGCAAATTTCATCGCAATTGGAATCTCAGGGGACACGCATAACTCCAAGATTGAAGCACAAGAAACACAAATTCCATCAAGCTGGATGAACAAAAGACATATATGGCATCTCAAGTGAAAGAACAAGAGACACGCATAACATTAAAACTAGAAGCACAAGAGGCGCGTATATCATCAAAACTCGAAGCGCGCATGGACGAAAAATAATGCAGTTTGAAGAAAAAATTGAGGCCGAGGTGGATGCTTAGAGAGGTCGTATACAGGAGCTGCAACTAAATCGTCCAGCTATTCCAGCGCACAATCAGAAGGTAAAAACTCTATGGTTTAACGGCTGTTCTTTTCCAGGTATTCAAGCTTAAATTTGGAAAGACGTCAACAGTGAACAACTCGAATGCTGAAGATAAAGTTGCTGCACTGTTCGTGGCATTGCAAGGACCTGCAGCTTAAATCTTACAAACTATTCCAGAATACGAACTTAACAGTTAAGAAGCGTTGATGGGCTCTTCGAAAAACGTTACCGAAGCGAACATAGGAAACAGATATACCAATTTGAGTTGCACAACCGCTATCAAAAAGCGAATGAGACTTTGCAGGAGTTTGGGTCGGATTTCGAAAGGCTGGCCCATTTAGCGAATGCGGACGCACCCGTGGAGTACACCGAGAGGGTAAAAACCCATAGCGTTATAAATAGCATAAGGGAGGTGGAAACGAAGCGAGATACATACGCAAATCCAAAGTCAACATTTCTTGAAACGGTATCCTATGCACTGACTCATGAAACTGCCTCACTTTTGAGTAAACCAGCATAAAAGCGGACCGTGTGGAAGTAGAAAGATCAGAGTGGGTAGACACAATTTTGGAAGCATTGAAGGGAGCGCAGCAGAGGAATAATGATGCAGTCAAATGCTCTAAGTGTGGAAAGCCAGGACATATTGCACGTTATTGCAGCACCAACCCTAATATTCTAAAAATGTGGCTGGTCGTAAACGCAGAAGTGAAGGAGATGAGCAAATCTCCAAGTCCACTCAATCGTTAAACTAAAGCCGCAAGGGGCGACAGCTGGCTCCCGCATTAAATGCCCCATAATCTCTATCTCTCAAGTTGGAAGAAGGTGGAGCAATCTTACTGTCGGATGGCATGTGGATGGAAAGGAGCGTTTACTGATTGTAGATACGGGCGCATCTTATTCCTTAATCCGATCTGATTTGGTCAACAGGAGAGTAAAGCTATTACATGGAGTAAGATTGCGTACGGTCACTGGAGAGTACAACCAAGTACAGTGAGAAGTGACATGTGAGGTTGTAATCGGGAAGGTCTCGGTTCTACACAAATTCGTTGTGGCATAGATTGTTGATTAAGTGATATTGAGAGTGCTCTTTTTAGTTGACCATCCATGGCATCAAGATTGACATGCAAAGAAGGATTATGCGCTATAAGAACAAGGATGTGCCACTTAACTTTGGTTCTGAGAAGGAGTTCAGCAGTGAGCGAGTGCTGCTGGAGGAAATTCGACAAAGACCACAAAAGTCAAAGGCAGGAGACAGGGCAAAGATTGGTGGAATGAATGGAACACACAAATCAAAACCGAATGTACCTGCGAACGAAGAAAAGGATTTCTCACAAAGAATGCAAGGGTGGTTTAAGCCAGGGCGCACTACTGTTGTGAAACTCCAAAACGATACTGATTATGTAAAGCGAATCCGTCAAGCTCAAGTAGTTCATTGGAACGAACCAGGATAATGAGTAGTAAGATGAAACACAGGTACGACAAGAACAACAATTCGGAAGGTTTCCTGGAGGCAGATTTGGTAGTGTTATACAACCCTCACCAGCGGAAAGGTGTTCCATCAAAGAGAGAGGCCAGCAGCGGTTGGCTCGAGAGATTCGATGGCAGTGTGGCGAAAATTAGCAATTTTATACATCACTATGCTGCTACTAAATAAATGTACAACAACAATAAAGCAAGCAGCCACGCTTATGTACATGTACACATTAAAGTAAGCAGTCACACTTATGTACATAAACACATCAAATCAAGCAGCCGCACATACACATAACCAGCAGCATGAAGCAAAGAGATTATTTCACATATACATCACGTTATCACCAGCTAAAAGCAGAAGTTGTTACTCACACATACACGCATATAGCTAAATAACGAAGTATGAGATACAACTTTTCCAGAAGGCATGTGCGTGAAAAGTCTAGACCTTAGGGGAAATATGCGAACGAGGCAACAGCGAGTATAAAAGCAGCGCAAGCTGGGGAATAATAATTAGTTTGATCTTAACACGCTTTTAGCACGCGAGTAATTAATTTGTGAAGTACTAATCCCAAAGTAGTCTAAATAAAGCACGCTTGGTTATACTGAATATTTGAGTAGTTTATTCGACAGTTCAGCGATTCGAACATTAAAATCCGTGAGGCTGATAAATGTATGCAGCACACTTTAAAAGAGGGCAGGTTGGGATCAGGACCAGATTTGTAAGATTTTTCAAGGTCTTTAGATATAATAACACATCTTCTGAAGATATGTACGGATTACTCACAGAGTAAAAAGCGTGTAGTATGTATGGATATTCGGTAGATATATTACAGGCTTGTTGTTGTTGTTGTAGCGATAAGGATGCTCCCCGAAGGCCTTGCGGAGTGTTATCGATGTTGATTGTCCTTTGCCGGATGCAGATCCGGCACGTTCCCGTACCAAGCCCGACCATCTCGGGAACGATTTTTTATGACCACATGCGACCTTCTTGGCCATACCGCTCTCCCACCCACTAGATCCATGAGGAGTTCGGGGCGCCAGAGCCTCGGTTGTTAATGAAACAGGACTCGCCACGGATAGGTGAGGTTGACAATTGGGTTTGGAGAAGCTTTATATGTGGGAATATCGAAATGGACAACTAGACGGACTTATACGATAGTATGAACGGACTATAGTATGATCGGACAATAGTACAAACAAATACACCTCTGTATATTTGAGGAACAACGAAAATGACACACAAAGACAGACGAGAGATACAAGTGACTGAAGAGAATTACAGTTTACGTGCTACCGCAGGGCACAACGGACGTCTATTTACACTTAATTAAAATCAATAAAATGTGTTATAAACTATTGTACTAAATACCATTTGAACTTATTTTAATGGAACAGTGATCTTAGTTTCAACAAAGTGTAAGTACTTGGCTCCGAACCCTACATATATTGGGCTGGCAATCTGAAAGGGTAGCGCTAACAACCCCTTGGTATTTTAGTCGACTCTTACGACAGGCATACCTATCGCGGGTATAGTCTGATCCCCTAACCCGCTGGGTTTTTTTTTGAGTAACTGGATTGGAAAAAATCTGCAAATAAGTTACATAAAAAGGCGTCAAAATTGTATGTATGTAATAGTTTAATTACTATAAAGTGAACAGTAACAATTCATTCATTTCATTTCATTTATTGATAGGTTACATTAGTACAATGAGATCTATGATCTCTTATAGTACAACAGTATATGGAACAGCAAAAATACAGATAATTCTTAAATCTAGGCAAGATCATAACAAACAAATACAGATATAGAAAAATAAAGCATGAAGTCAATAATCACAGACAAATTATTATTTAGATAGCGAAACTTGTGAACAAATCAACTAGAGAGTATTAATGTATTTTACCGGTAATAAGCATATAAAACTTCGCTAAAGTTGCTTTTAGTAATACCACTGTGAATGGACATTGGTATCTAGTTCCAAGTACGAATGGCATTGACAAAGAATAGCCGCGAGGAGGTAAGGTAGTTATAGCTTGGTACAATCAGATCATGCGTCCGGGAGGACCTGGGAAAAATTAGCTTATCATAAAGCTATCTAGGTTCCTTACATATAATAAGTCTGCAGAGGAAAATACAATTTCTGGCCTTCGGATAGTCAGCTATATCGCACCCTAGTAATCGTGTTCTCCAATTCGAAATATGGTCAAATTTGTCTAACCCGAACACATAGCGCGTAACGTGGTTGAAAGCTACATCGATCTTATGGGCAGAATGTGAGCTCTGTTACTGTATACCAGTTCGGGATAGCATATAGCCGGCAAAATTAGCTGTATTGCAAGCTTTCTACTAACATGGGGAGGAGTAAATGCCGCTGACTTTCGAAGGCTCCTTAATATATAGTATATTTTGCAGACAATAGAGTTTACATGATGATCGCATGTCAAGCTACTGTTGATGATAAAGCCAAGATTGGTCACTCTTCGCATCAGTTTTAGAACATTACCACCAATATATAAAGGAGGAATATTTGAAAAAGCTATAACTTTCTTATATATCGGGAGGATGTAAGACTTATCACTATTAAGGCACAAATAATTTCTCGTGGCCCAAGCCGAAATGGATGCTAATTCATTACAAAAATGCACCTAACTACTTACATATATACATTGAATTGAAATAATAAAAAACTATTATTACGAAAACTAAATACTTATTAAAAAATTGTATTGAAAAATTTAACTGTTTCACATTTAAAAAATTATATATTTTCTAAAGTGTGACAAGAAAAAAAATTAAATTTAGGTACATTCGATTATTGAATACAAAAACAAAAACATTTAAACAATAATATAACGGCACTCTGATCATTGTAAAGGTCTACAATTAGGATATGTAGCAGCACGCACACACACAGCCACGCTACCTGATAAAATGCTTGTTCTTGTTCGTTTTTTTTTGTGGATGCTATTTGGCACTGTTGTACTTCTAATGCGGCAGTTACCCACCGACGTATGCCGTACGTACGGACGTTTGTCGTACGAAGCACGTTTGACCGAATTCTCAAGCCCGTAGGAATCAATGTGTGCGTCTGTGTACATGTACATAACATATTTGTGTGTGTATTGTTTACAACAAAGCACTGTTGCCATTGGCCAGTTTGCATGCATGCTTATGGAAACATCAACTTTTTCCAATTTAATTTTTGATATTGTAAAAGGCCGGAATAAATATTAAATAAGTATAAATAGATTACATATTTATAATCAGCACTTTTACATAATTATTTCGAATTATTTTCACAATTTTTCAAACTTTAATTAGGCGTTTTTGCATAAAATTGCAAACGGTCAAAAATTAGCGCACAAAAGTTTACTAGGCAACTCTGTCTAGTGAGAGAGCGATCAGCTGACACGTCCTTACGGAAAAAATCAAAATTGTTTTGATTTCTACGTTCCGGGCTACGTACGTACGGGCGTTGCACGTCGGTGAGTTTTCGTTTACATTGCACACTCATAAGATAGGTCGTGTCAGCTGACACGTTTTTGGTACGTACGTTCGTGAGTAATGCGGCAGTTACCCACCGACGTGTGCCGTACGTAAGGACGTTTGTCGTACGAAGCACGTTTGACCGAACTCTCAAGCCCGTAGGAATCAATGTGTGCGTCTGTGTACATGTACATACCATATTTGTGTGTGTATTGTTTACAGATAAGCACTGTTGCCATTGACCATTTTGCATGTATGCTTATGGAAACATCAACTTTTTCCAATTTAATTTTTGATATTGTAAAAGGCCGGAATACATATTAAATAAGTATAAATAGATTACATATTTATAATCAGCACTTTTACATAATTATTTCGAATTATTTTCACAATTTTTCAAACTTTAATTAGGTGTTTTTGCATAAAATTGCAAACGGTCAAAAATTAGCGCACAAAAGTTTACTAGGCAACTCTGTCTAGTGAGAGAGCGATCAGCTGGCACGTTCTTACGGAAAAAATCAAAATTGTTTTGATTTCTACGTTCCGGGCTACGTAGGTACGGGCGTTGCACGTTGGTGAGTTTTCGTTTACATTGCACACTCATAAGATAGGTCGTGTCAGCTGACACGTTTTAGGTACGTACGTTCGTGAGTAATGCGGCAGTTACCCACCGACGTGTGCCGTACGTACGGACGTTTGTCGTACGAAGCACGTTTGACCGAACTCTCAAGCCCGTAGGAATCAATGTGTGCGTCCGTGTACATGTACATAACATATTTGTGTGTGTATTGTTTACAAGAAAGCACTGTTGCCATTGGCCAGTTTGCATGCATGCTTATGGAAACATCAACTTTTTCCAATTTAATTTTTGATGTTGTAAAAGGCTGGAATTAATATTAAATAAATATAAATAGATTACATATTTATAATCAGCACTTTTACATAATTATTTCGAATTATTTTCACAATTTTTCAAACTTTAATTAGGTGTTTTTGCATAAAATTGCAAACGGTCAAAAATTAGCGCACAAAAGTTTACTAGGCAACTCTGTCTAGTAAGAGAGCGATCAGCTGGCACGTTCTTACGGAAAAAATCCAAATTGTTTTGATTTCTCCGTTCCGGGCTACGTACGTACGGGCGTTGCACGTCGGTGAGTTTTCGTTTACATTGTACACTCATAAGATAGGTCGTGTCAGCTGACACGTTTTTGGTACGTACGTTCGTGAGTAACTGCCGCATAACTGCCGCATAAAGCCGTGGTTACTCACGAACGTACGTAGAAAAAACGTGTCAGCTGACACGACCTATCTTATGAGTGTGCAATGTAAACGAAAACTCACCGACGTGCAACGCCCGTACGTACGTAGCCCGGAACGTAGAAATCAAAACAAGTTTGATTTTTTCCGTAAGAACGTGTCAGCTGATCGCTCTCTCACTAGACAGAGTTGCCTAGTAAACTTTTGTGCGCTAATTTTTGACCGTTTGCAATTTTATGCAAAAACGCCTAATTAAAGTTTGAAAAATTGTGAAAATAATTCGAAATAATTATGTAAAAGTGCTGATTATAAATATGTAATCTATTTATATTTATTTAATATTAATTCCAGCCTTTTACAACATCAAAAATTAAATTGGAAAAAGTTGATGTTTCCATAAGCATGCATGCAAACTGGCCAATGGCAACAGTGCTTTGTTGTAAACAATACACACACAAATATGTTATGTACATGTACACGGACGCACACATTGATTCCTACGGGCTTGAGAGTTCGGTCAAACGTGCTTCGTACGACAAACGTCCTTACGTACGGCACACGTCGGTGGGTAACTGCCGCATAAGATGTATGAAACGCCGATGTCTGGTTCAGTCTGCAATGAGCAATTGGCGTGTCAACACGAGTGTTGGTATAGCTAGTTGTGCAGCGAAAAATATATGCAAGTATTTACGTAAATACATTTTATTAATATGAATTAATTTAACTAATTTAATACGAAAAAATGCAACAGGATCCAATAGAGAAACTGTAAATTTTATTTGAAAATAATACTAAAAATTCGGTGGATTTTCATCAAAATTCTTAATTTTTAAGTGTATATGGAAAATATATAGTTTTGTTGCCCATTTATTTCTAGTACAATCAGGTGTCAGTCTTAAATTTGTAAATATTAATAGTAATAGTAAAAAACGTATGTATTTATTAGGAAAATTATCGGGATCTATTTGTATATGCAAGTGGAATTTAAAGTAGTAAGTAAAAGATAATAAAAAGCATTTTAAGGACTACCTTTATAAAAATTGATCAAAAAGCAGGTCTTTTTGAAATTCCTATCAAGCAGCATCCTGTATCTGTAGATTTGATCCGGGCATTGAATTTGCCCAAAGGCGTTGTTCAACACAATATATTCGCTTGCCATTGTGCGCATCAATAACTTATTATTTATTGCGTGCTTAGCCGTTGCAGTTTAACAAGAGAATGATCAGTGAATTAATTGATTCGTGCGATCAAAGCGCTCTCACTAATACATCCACACAACATTTTTGCCGACACTTGGACTGAACCATTCACTAAACAAAGAGCGCATGCTATCTGTGTGAGTTGCTCACCATCTTAAGATGTATGAAACGCCGATGTCTGTTCTAAGGTCAAAGAAGTGTAGTAGCTGCTAATAAAACTGCGTAAAATTTTTATCGTAAAATTACAAAGAAATATCCTTATTTACTTTCAAACCAGCACTTTATTGCATCTCTCTTTAAAATCCATATGTTTTGGAAAATTTTGATTAACAAATTGTGATACTTTATTACCGGGTACGATTGCTAACACATGACCAAAACCGCGGGGGAGGTATTAATAGACGCGTTTTTGCCTCGCTTCCAATAATTTGAATACTTTTTCGCCTTTGGATTATTGATAACAGGACAAAACGCGTCTTTTCATTTCTCTTTCCACATTTTTGGACGGGTTATTGCAGTCGACCTCGGTTTCAAATGGAGGACTTTTGAACGGGTAGAAAAACTTAGCACCCGTGTTTGTATTCTTAATACTGGAATAACTACGCGTCCTCAGATACCCCAATTCGAGTCTTTTGTATAATTTTCTGTAGGACCCATATAGGTGCACTACATTTTCATACTAAATTCGTCCAAAAAAAATTTACCATCACAGCAACTCATATCTGATATTCCGCTCCTTTTTTTGTTTCCCTGCGTCGCTTTCCATCATTGTGAATGATAACTAAGTGTGATATCTTATCTGTCAAATGTCTGACAGGATGTTCAATATGGCTACTTTTTAGCGTTTTGACAGGGTTGTTATGGTCCGCTTGGGATAATCACCTTTGGAACGCACCTAGTGGCTAGTGATGGCAAATACATATGGCATGTTGATCGAAATGAACACTAGAGGTCGCCACGGCTGCGAAAATGATAATCTCTAGCAAGAAAAGAGCAAGAGAAAAAAAATTTGGCACGCTGACGAAGAGGTCAGACGAACATTACAGATTTTGCGGTTGGAAAGAAAGAATTGAAGGAGCATAGGAGTGTTTGCGGGTTCGTATGCGAGGGGCCACTTGACATATTGGCAACAACGACAATTCGAGCAAGGCGTATTAGCCAAATCGTTTGATGCCCGAAAAAGTGTTTAAATTCTGCGAAAAGTATGGGTTGCGTTCGTACCAGCAGCAACGACAACAATAACCACATCACCCCTAAAATAACAACGAGAGGTAGCACCGCACCCATATTTCAGGCAGCAAAGTGTTAAAGAAGTTGGGAATACAGCAGCCAGCACCTCGTCGTCGTTCACCTCACAATTTGTCCACAAATGCGCATGTTAGCCGACAACAATTCTATGCAATTGATAATCAATTGGTAACCCATAAGCAACGTTGTAACGCCCGCCAATATTTGGCAGACACGCCAGCTCAAATTCGTTTCCGCCAGTCGTCTTTATAACAACAAACGCGCTACTACCAGCTATAGCGCCAACGAAACAGCCACCACAAGTACGGCTAGACAGAACGAACCCACCACTAGCGTGCCACCGCGCGCACACTACCATACTCGACGGCGCCATCTTCGAGCGCAACAACCGCCAGCGTGCTATCATCCTTGACGGAGTCATCCAACAGCGCCAACAACCACCAACCACTGGCAAAGACAACAACAGCAGGGCCCCATCCATAGGCCTGCTGCAACGAACCCATATAGGCCTGCTGTAGCATCGACCGTGGCAACAGCAACCAGCAGACCAGCCGTGACACCAAGGCCAGCACGAAATCGATGAGTTCGTTCCGGATACGGAAAATATCTCTTAAAGTAGGTGTTTTTGAAACAGATTTTCCGTAGATGCTTCTAGAATTTTACTTATTTTTTTTTATCTTAATAAGATTCATTTCCTTACTCAATGTTGTATTGTAGTTACAATTACTCAAATGCACTTCCCCATAAACGAAAATTACACAAATCAATAAATGTTTGAGTTTGCGCTGTTACATTTTTTTAAAAGCTTTTAAATACTATATAATTATTGTTTGAGAAAATTTTGTAAGAACCTCCTATTAAGGTTATGGTCTCAAGGGGTATATTCACGATACATACATACGTACGTACATATAAAGTGTTCAATAAAAAGGTGTAATAATTGAATTTTTATAAAATGCGCCTTTCCCAAATTTTTGTCTAAATAGTATATACCTATATACGTACATAAAATACCTATGAATTTAACTTGTAATTACTTGCTATGTATGTATAAGTTATTTAATGAACATCTGCAAAATGATAATAGTTACAAACGATAACGCAAGCATTAATTTGGTAAAACTTAAATGGAAAAAATTAGAATTAGAATCTAAGATTTAAAATAGATTTTAATTGGGAAAATAATTAGACTGGTTTAAATAGAAACAGAAAAGGAATGTTTAAAGTTAGAAACCAGAACGTTAACTTAATTAGAGATAAGAGGAAAATTTGAAGTTGGAACAACTAAAATTTAAAATAGATATAAATTTAATTAAATACATAGAAAATGAAAATTTTGAGTGATGAAACTAAAGCTCAAAATAGACTTGAAATGGGGAGATAGTTAAACCTAATTAATTTCAGCTAAACAGGAAAAGGGAGTAGAGCTTAGAAAACTAAAGTAAGATGAATTATAAATAAGGCGAGCAAAAAAATTACTTAATTTTTTTTTTTGGGAAATAACAAAAAAAAGGTTAATAAAAATAATAAAAATAAAATAAACTTAAACTAAAATAAAATGAAATAAACGAAATTGCAAAAAAAAAATACATAAATATACCAAAAATAAAGTAAACTATAATAAAATAAGATGTAATGAAATAATAGAGTTCAGAAAATAATAGATTTAAAAATAGAATAAAATTTAAAATTAATCCAAATCAACTGTAATAAAATAAAATTAAATTATAATAAATAAATACGAGAAATAAACAGAGTAAATAATATAATAATATACGTGGCTACAAAAAAAAAAATTTGTTTGAAGAAAAAAAAAATAAATTTTACTTAAAATTAATAACAAAAGAAAAACCCCAGCAGAGCCTCAATTATAGAAATTTGTATTCAAACTTTATAGTTCTAAAATATGTTTTGTGAATGGAAAAAAATTCTACCAAATTCTTACTTTGTATGTAGTATATTTACTATACAAAAACACCTTTATTTACATATTTTTCTCACACAAAGTGTTTATACCGATTATCAAAAACATAAATATAAGTAAAATTTGAAATATTATGAGCAAAAGTAAGAGAAAAAAAACCCCCCCAACAGAACAAGCTTAGCCAAACTTAAGTATTCATATTCCCATTTTCCCCACATACATCCACGCATTAAATACTCAAAGTTAAGATGCAATGTTCATGTGAGTCATCATGTTATATTACAAGAATTAACAATCTTTACTGTTTAGGTAAAACCAGGATTTCGATTTCGGCCCAATAAAGTGTGAACTGTTGAATAATTTTTTTGTTCTCTCACCTTGTACACTTCATACACTTACATACATTTTCATGGTGAAAATAGCTATTCGTATTTCAACATTTTTTTTCCTCGTTCTGAATTTGTCTTTGAACGATGCTATAAGCAGCCTTGTTTTGGCTTTGGAGCCTATGCTGTAGCCCCCTGGTTAAGAAACCTGCACTATCTTATTTTTTAAGTTGCATACATATGTTAATAAAAATGAATTGTCAATAAATTTAGTATTCTAAAATGGGAATGCTGGCAGTCTTTCTGATTTAGAAGGCACTAGGTAAACCAGGTAAGGGGCCAACGAAATTTAGGTGCGTCGGTGGCCATGGTTTTAGAGGGTGGGACAAGCACCGGGCGTCGCAACAACACCCGCGGCGCCCCTATATGTATTCGGCCTTTGTTTTTTGTTTCTTCCATTTTCACCTTTTTGTTTTAATTTAATTTTCAGCCGTTTTTTTTTTTTTGATTTTGATTTCAAAGTTAGTAACCGGTCATGTCCGGTTCGGTAATTTTTGTTGCGTTTAGTTTTTTTTGCGTTTGGTTTTTTTTGAATCTTTGAATTTTGAATTGAATTTAACGGTCTGTCCGTGGCATCCGGTTCGACCGGATGTCGTTTCTTTTGAATTTCCAGCGTTTTGAATTAGTTCTGCGCTGTGTGACCATTTAATAGGCATGATAGGAACTTTTTTCTGTTTATGGCGCAGGAACAGTAAGGTTGGCAAGGACCCGCCCCAGCCGACAATGACTAGCCACTGTGCACCACAACATCATGCCGACCGCCTTCCTTACTGCTTCCACTGAAAATGCGATTCCATAACAGGGTGTTCAATATGGCGGCGCCTATCTTCAGCGGGTGATAGAAAGAGATACAGAATGAGACAGCGATAGTCAAATACAAATCAGGTGATCCAATCACTCTTGAATTTTGACGTCTATGCAGAAGATATCACACTTAGTTATCATTCACAATGCTTTCCATGACAGCAACCCCGGTAATTTCGACACTTCGTTCAGTGTCAAACGCATGTTCCACGCAGGTTCCACTGAGTTCCACAATAGTTTGACACTGACCGAAGTGACAAACGGCAGTGTGATAGAAAGAGAAACGAATTGTTTCCTTCTCATACATATCATACTTGTAAACCTGCACTATGATGACTCTGATGTTTGGGAATGTACCTAGCCTTTTGTAGCAATATATATTATGTTTGAACTGAAAAAATTTTAATTCAATGAGTAAGAACTAAAATCTTTTCATTAATTTGGGGGACAGTTTTTCTCCAACTTTTTCAACCAAGAATACTTGATTGAATATTTCCCACAATATTAACGTGTACCAGCTCAGGGAACATCAATCAATTACTAGAGGTTTCTTCTCTTTTGAAAGCCAAAACTTTGGCACTCCCGAATTAAAATATCACCAATCCTTTTCGACAAAAAAGGCAGTAGAAAAGTACCTTAGGTAGTAATTTCTTAAATTCCAGTCGATTTTCGGTGTTTTGAATTTATCTTGCCTTTTTATGATACATGATCTCGGGAAAAAGGAAAAATTTCAGATTTCCTTAAAACTTCAAATTTAGAGTTTAACTTAGGCAGAAAAGTTCAATGTACAGCTGGGTCAGTTTCTACTGACCGGTCAATAAAGACCTCTCATAGACCGAATATGTTCATAGTGTTACCGGAATTTGTTTGACGAGCAAACGGTAGAACTCCAATCAGGTGAGAGACTGATGTTATGAAATAACTCCGTGCCACTGGCAAATAATGCTTCTAAGACATCACATTCAGGAAACTACGAGAAACTTATGTAGATGATGTCCCTTCTGGGGGGCATGATAAACAGTCCACACTTAACTCTATGGTTCAAACTATCGAAGCCCTAAAATCGGCAGACTGTCCAAAAAAAAAAAATTACTGCAAACAGGACAGAGATTTCTCGAATCAGTCCCAAACTCTCTGATATCTTAGATGCTCATACGACTCAATTCCGATTCTTTGTCAAGTAAAAAATGGCAAATACTCTCCGCCGTGGCGAGACTTTTTGACCCGCCATGATGGCATTGCCAATAATGATCTTAGCCAAAATCCTTCTCCAACATCTCTGGTTAGAAGGGACAGACTGGGATGAAGAAGTCAAACCGGAATCATTTCACAAGTGAAACATCTTCCCGGAAAGTATCCCAGCCATAATCAGTATAAGCATCACTCGATGGGTACAATTCTCCCCTGATAAATGCATTCAGAAGGCATCTCTTCATGCCAACTCCGAACGGCATTTGCGAGGCAGATGAGTTTTTACTGAGAGCTTTTCATGGCAGAAATATACTAGGAGTGCTTGCCAAACACTGCCGTGGGGCGACCGCGCTTAGAAAAATTTTCTTCTAATTGAAAAACCTTTTTCTAAAATTTGTTGCTTTGCCCGGGGTGTGAACCCAGGGCATTCGGTGTGGTAGGCGGAGCACACTACCATCACACCACGGTGGCCGCCGCGGATCCGTGTTACTGTCGAAATAAATAGCTCAAACTCAATCTCCACTGAAGTTGCCACCCCACGAACTGACACTCTGGTCGGATTCTTCCATCGTGTTGGCCTGGATAGAAAAATCCCCACATACGGAAAACCTATGTGGCAAATCGAATCACACATATTCTTCAAAACGTCAGCAACGCCACTTGGCGCCACGTACCCAGTATTGACAAAACCGCAGACTTAGGAACCTGAAATTGCAAGCTGCAAGATTTAGTTGACTGCTCGTTATGGTGGAATGAACCCCAATGACTCTCTAAGCGGAACACATCCTGGCCAAAATACACGCCTTCCAATACAACCCCTCCGGAGAAAAAGCACATCAAGGCCTTTCATGACATCAATCACGGAAAAATACTTGAACGGTTTTCATCATACCCGCGTGCCCTGAGAATAGTAGCGTATATGTACCGTTTCATCCGTCACACTCAAAAACACACAGTTCCCGATTCGATTGTCCTCGCTCACAGACAATTGTACGACCAAAGAGGATAAATACAATAAGAGCCGTCACTCGTTATTTTGTGGCGAGTATCTCGCTGGAAATTGAAAAAGTTGATGCCGAATGTTTTTTGAGAGGGACATTTTTAATTGTCTTGCATTTATCCATGCCGTGTAGGCCCCTTGTGCAACTGTGATTTTTGGAAAGAGAATTAAATAAATTAATTAAATACAGTCGAAAAACAAACACTAATACCCCACGAAAATGTATAGAATACATTTACAAACATCTCGCCCAAAAAAAAAGTAGCGACTACCTCTCAGTATGCATCGAGTAAATGCCAAAAAATAACGAGTGACGGCTTTATTGTATTTATCCTCTTTGGTACGATGTTAAAATTACCTTGCTAGACGGCTATCCGTCATTTGAGGCATCAATTGACAGATATGGCTGATGGAAATTTACATCAGGGCGTAAAGCAAAGTTTTTATCAAGTTGTTAGAAGCGGCATGACAAACCTGATTAAACAATTTGTATAAGTGTATGGCTTTCCGTCTTCTTTTTGCACACGAGAATGGGCATATCGCTATCGTTTTCATTGCCTACGACCTACCCTGCAAAAATTGTTGGATTACGTATTCCATTTTCTTCATGTTGGAGTACTCTAACAATACTCCTTTGCAATGCGTTTGCGGACCACCATCAGCCGATCATTGCTCGTTTTTTAACGACCGTGATCACGACACGATGACTATCGAACATAGTTGCCAAAAGTTAAATATTGCATATAAATAACTGATAATAAAATTCTACTATGGCAACTCAGATAAAATGCAACCGCGCACTGCTTTTATGTATACATACTATAGTAAAGAGAAATATTAGTTTCTTTATTCACGCAAATGCTAAATAACATACGAATATTCGTAGTATAAAATATAAAAGTTATATTGCCCCTCTTCGTTTACTTTCATTTTAAATTAAATTCACTCCGATAATTCTTTCCGACACAATTCCTCTTTAGTACTTTGGCATATGATCCTCTGTGGGTGCTCCATGGAGTACTACAGTGAAAGTACTTTGGAAAGTACTCTCACGTATGTACTCTATGGAATACTCACAAACAAAGCGAGAGTGGGATCACTTACTCCTCTCCTAGGACATCGCAATGTTAATTGGAGCACTTTTTTTGTATGAATACAGATTAGTTTTGGAACACTCCTATACTCCTAAAGGAGTATTCCTTATATTATTTATAGAGTACTCGCGTTTTTTGAAGGGTATTCCATCATCGCTGATGTTGATATACATAATGTATATATAAACAAAATCAGCAAACACAGCTGATGTAGAAACCAATCAGACCTGTATAAATAAAACCAGCAGATAGCGCTGATGTAGAATTTCGTCAAACCTGAATACATAAAATCCGACCTGATGTAAAAACCTTTCAGATTTCAAATTTATCATTTATTTTCATACAAAATTTTATCATATAATTACATTACTTGGACTAATAAATATAAACAAAAATACAAAAACTAAAAAATTTATAAATTATATTATAAATAAAATGTATAAGGATATAAATACATATATGTAAACATATAAATAAGCTGTATTTATATATGAAGTTATGTATGTGTATATGCTTATACATTTTATTTATTTTTTAATTTAAACATTTTTGGTTTTTGTATTTATGTCAATGTTTATTAGCGCTAAGGAGTGAAGACGAAATTATGCAAAGCAAACATTGTGTTTTACTCTATGGCCGCAAGCTCATCAAATATACCACAACAAATAAATAAGGCTATTAGCAACAATTTAAGATTAATACCAATAATATAAAGCTCGTTAAGCTGTATGACAAATGATGTAAAAGTATGAATGTGAGAGTGGGGATGTGGGAGTAGATGTGCGAATATGAGGTGTTGAAGTGGAGTTAGGTGTTGGACCGGGAGTGGGAGTACAGTTTGGAGTGGTAGTCAGTGTGCGTGTGGGTGGAGCGAGTGTGTTGGTAGGAGATGACTGATTCACATCTTCTATAAGTATGCTACATTTACATTTTACTCCAAATTTGCTGACTGCTGTGCCATAATTCCTTGGTTCGTTGCCAATATGTTTTGCTTAATGGGAATAAAAATTAATTAGAAAATGCAATGATAAATTAAATATCAATACATACATTCGTCAAAATAACCTGCGTTAGGTCCAGCAGCTGGTCCATTTTTTTGGAGATTTCTGTCTCTCCGACATTGCTGGTTTTGCTGATTTTCACTACTGAAGGTTGGGCGTGGGCATGAGCAGTCGCAGTGAAACCCCCGCTGGTTGCGAAGCTCATCTTAAGGGGTTTGGCTGAAAATGATAATCATAATATTTTACTTAGTTTTATTTAAAAAAATAATTATAGGTACCGTTGTTTTGTCACATGTTGCTATTAAAAGTGGTATTGAAAAGAGGCACTTTTGATTTACGAATTAAATAGAGATAGTAATAAATTAAGTTTAACACAGTGAAAGTTATTATAGACCCGGTGGAATGTGTGGTTTAATTACAGAAGTCGTGAAAAAGGTGGTGAAGTAGGGGAATTAATAAAAATTTATTATAATTATGGGGAACTTTATAACCAATTGCCCAAAATCTTATTAAATCCCTCAAATTAACATCCTTACTGGAGTCCATGCACCTTCGTTCACCCCCGCACTATTTCCACTGGGCTGATACGCAGAAATATTTTGATTTAATTGGCAAATGTTTTGATTTGCACCTCCATTTTGAGCCATAGGAACAATATTTTCACTATTGTCCTCATAAACCACACATTTCACATTTTGTGCGTCTAGCATTCTTTGAAATTTATTTACACTAGCTTCAAAGAGCCTTTTTTCACCGATGAGGTAGTTTTTTAAATGCCTCTTATTCATTTAATCACTTTTTTTAACACGTACCGCTGTAATAAATAATTAAATCGGTAAATTTTAATAAATTATTTTCCGCAAACAAAATTTCACGACTAGATTTGTCAAATGACGCGTCTGTTCGTTCTTCTTCTTCTTTCGGTAAAAAAATGTCAAAAGAAAGAGGAACAAAAGAAAAATTTATGCGAGTGTGTTAGTGATGTCAAACATTGTTTACTATATAGTTTCGCAGCTTAAATTGAGGTTATGTTGGGAATAGAGTGGAAGGCACTCGAATTCAGCGAAAGAAGTGTTATGATCTTCATCGACTGAGTGTGCGATAGGCACATTCACGGACAAAAGAGCAGCAGTGCTTGTGGCAAGATGCAATGACCACGGCGTGTACACTGGCGTTTAGGCCCGGAACTTCAGCTTCGTGGATTCTTTAACGTGATCACGGCACAGCACTACTCTCCCCAGTCAATGGTCAAATTGTTTTGCACACTGGGATACTCTACCATAAGAAAAATAAAAAAACAACAAACGCACTCGCATGACACACCGTATACTCACCTTTATGATGGCAGCTCATTATTGCAACGATTCGCACAAGCAACCCACATGCATATAATGCAAAATATGTTGGCAAATGAATTTTCAGAGAAATGTGGTGCTCGTTTTCTTGAGAAGAAAATCTGCGGAAGAAACCGATACCGCTCTGTTAGAATATTTACTTTAACTTTTGACACCATACAATTTAATTTTAGACAGGGGGGTAAATTCTTTAAATAAAACATTAAGACTTACCATAGATATCATGTACGTATTTCTGCTCAAGGTGGACTGGACTGCTCTTTCTAACAAGTGGCGACAGACGAGTTGTTGAAATTAGGAGTTTTATTTGATCGCGCGAACTTGGCGAATTAATCCATTATTTTTGTTTGAATCAAACACAAAATAGTCAAATTTTATATGGAATCAGACTTAGTTGATTTTATTATATGTCACACTACTTTAATGTTTTAAATATTTAAAATTTTAGAGGTCTAAAAGTTCACTCCAATTTTCTATATGTTTGAAAAAAAAAACAAGGAACCACGACCACGATGTTTACTGCTCCGAAACTCTATAGGAAAAGATCGAGAGCTTATGACGGAAATAGCTCTTGACCTACCTTGATCAGATGAGTCGATAAATGAGTTCAATATCACCTGTTTTTGACAGATGCTTTGTGAAGCAATTTTTGGTAACTAGAAACAGTGGTGCCTACGGGATACAAAAAAAAGTAAATGCAGCAAGGAATGGAACTAAGAAAATAAAAAAAGGAGGCTTACTGCCTTGTACTACGGTACACATCCCCCCACCTAGAGAGTTGGTACGGTGTGACCTAAGTGCTATGTTGGATGTCTTTTCTGTGATAAACTTCTTTTCTGCCTGTGTCGAAGTCTTCCAACTCGTACATGCAGTTGCCTTTTATGGAAACCACCCTACATTTAACGAACTTTGGAGCTAGTTTACCGGAAAATTTCTTTGAGGCATCGCTCAAGACAAAGTTACAACGAAAAACAAAATCACCAATTTCAAAGCGTTTGACAGTGCTACGAAGATTGTAACGCTTTGACGAGTTTTCAAAAGCTTTAGAGATGTTTTCGGTAATATTTCGTCTTATTAGTTTCAGAGTGTCGTTTCTGTCAAGTATGGTATCATCCAATGTTTTGAGCTTCCTTGGGAGTTCATAGTCACCAGCATGAGAAATCATTTGCTGTCCAAACAATGCAAAGTACGGAGATGCTCCGATCGTTTGATGATACGAGCTCCTGAGGGCTTCAGCGATTTCGGAGATATTCCTGTCCCAGTGTGACTGAGCCTTCTTCAGGTAAGCTCTGATACCAGCGATTATTGAACGGTTGACACGGTCGCTTGCATTGGCTTGCGGACTGTATGAAGCGGTATAAACATGTCTAATTCCAGGGGCCGACAACAACGTGTTAAATTGCGACAGTGGCGTAGCTAGGTCACCAAGGGCCCTTGTGCAAAAAAAAAACTAGGGCCCCAATCTTTGAGTTGTGTCAATATATGCCAAAATATGAATACTTAGTTAAATTAATTGGGTTTTTGTATTAACGTTTTTCTTTATTGCACATAAAATGTGAAAAATTACTTATTTAGTATATTCTAAATTTATTAGTAGTATATTTATAAAAGTTTCCGAGCTTTATTTTTTGCAAATGTGTCAATGACTTCGGTTAGATCCAAGTTTTATGCGACTTGGTTTTCGATTGCTATTAGTGATAAATGCCGGAGTCGAGCTTGGCCCATGGTATTCCTTAAATAGTTTTTTATTGTTTTTAATTAGCTAAATGATCTTTCAGCTTCCGCGGAAGTAACAGGAATTGTATGGAATAGCAACATTGCAGTAAATACTTCTGTTATGTCACATTCTAGTACTCCATATTTTCTCATTATTTCATTACAAAATTTGTGAACAGTCCCTGTTTTTGCCTCAGTTAATCCAGGTAAAAGTATGTAATAAATATTAAGAAATTGAAGGGTAAAGTTAGGGCCTATCATATCAGAATATTTACTTTGAAATTGGTTACACTTTTGTATTAAAGCTGTTTCATCAACATCGAGTAAGAATGTTGGTCTGAGAAAATCGAAAATTTGACTGACTGCACTCATACCAGCAAAACGTGCATTTAACTGACTTATTATTGTGTCCATTACATTATTGAAAACAATAATTTTGTTTCTTAATTTCACTTTGCCTTTTTTCTTTAAAATAAGGATGTATACCATATTTTGTTGCAGTTTCAATGGCTTTGCATTTGAATGATTCAAAGTCATTTCTATAAGTTTTCATCTTTAAATTTATTTCTGCTAAAGCTCTGCTTGCCATGTCCAAATCGATGTCGGATTTTTGTAAAATTTTAGATGCATAATTTATGTTATTTAAAATACAGTGCATGAATTCTGCTTGATCACGCTCATATTTTTTGCAACTTTTGTGAATTATTTCTGATAACGCTTTGATTATATCGAAGAAACGAAGTTTTACTGCAGATACCGTATTTGCCCGACTGGACCATCTAGTCGGTTTTAGTTTTTTTAAAATGGTGTCCGATTCGCCAGTAAATTTCGACAGCAGATCCCAGCGTTTGATGCTAAGTCCGAAAAAAATATACAATTCTTGCAATGTTGCGAAATAGTTTTTCAATTCCGGACAATTACTAACGGTATCATTTACCACCAAATTTAAATTGTCAGTGGAGCAATGACTGTAGTCCGCGTTAGGCTGAATATCTCTAATCTGTTTTTGTACACCATTGTACACACCGCTCATGACACTGGCTCCATCATAGCCTTGCCCCACAAATTTTTTTAAATCTAATTTTTTTTCGGTAAAAAATGTAGTCACCTGTCTTACTAAATCTGTTGCGCCATATTTGCTGACTGCGTTATCCTCTCTGATAAATGCCCCCAGTCACGAAAGCCGTTACACAAAACATTATTCCTTTGCGAAGCAAATAACCAGCAGGGTTGGCAAAATACAGCGTCCAGTATTTTAGAATAACACAACCAAAATCGGTGAACTGGTCCATATTTAGAAGTTGAAAAAAAGTAGGATTTTGAAAAGCATCTGTTGTCCTGGTGGGCGTCTTTTGGAAAAGGTCCCGAAGGCTGTAAAAGCCCACGATCAAAAATTTGACGTTTCTCCTTATTGCTTAGCAATAAAATATTCGCAAAATTGCCTAAGTCGTATGGCGATTGATTGTCCAAATTTTCGAAAACTGATGATTTCGCTGGTTTTTCCGCTGTTAACTGTGCTAGGAAGGCATCATCGTTGATGTGCTCAGAGGCATCGTGTGTAATGGCGGTATTTTGAACTGCCAGATCTGTCTCAGTAGGATTCTCAGCCTGCACTACAGTAGACACATTCACTTCGTCGGAAATATTTGTGATAAAACTACAAAAGGCGAACTAAAAAATTTGTCAATTTTTGGTAGCTTTTGTTTAGCATTTTCTCTCTCTTGACGTTGTTTGCGCTTAAAAGCACCACTAGGTTTCTTTTTATCCATAACTTTATTGATTTCTTTTTGCAAACTTATTATGTCACGGAGAACAAGAAACACAATTGATATAAAACTTCACTTCGGTAAATATTTTATTTCGATAATTAGGGAAAAGAGATTCACGACGGCAACGACGGGCGACGACCTGTCAAATTATTTTTACACACGTTCTAATGGGGATGCATTTTTAGGGAACGACACGACAAAGCGGCAATCAATCATGAATGCCGCTGTCGCCAGATTAGATCTATTTCTATTTTTTTATAGTTATTGATGTTTATTTTGCATGTCACTGTAATACACTACAATGTCCATATGCACTATAAAAATATGGCAAAATGTTGATGTTTTCGTTAAACAATTTCACATCGACAAAGAATCTGCTGAAAATTAGTATAGTGTTACGAATATTAGCAAAACTAAGGAGTGCTGCCATCTCTAAGCCGATGCTAAGCAGTGACGTGAATTCACATCCATAGATCAATCCTTATGTATGTACATAAACGAAACAATAATTGCGTCCACACATATGTACCATGTACGTATACGAGCAGCGGAGAGTCAATGCACAAACACATGCATATATCTGAGATACTCCTATAAGTATGCAATGAAGTTCAGTGAATTGAAGATCCAGCAACTGAAAAAGGAGTTGGAGAGCCGTAGATTGAATACAAGCGGCGTTAAACTCGAACTTCAGGCACGGCTACAAGAGGCAATGGAAGTAGAAGGAATTGACGTGGAAAAGTATGACTTTCATCTTGAAGGCGAGGAAACAACAACAACAACAACAAAATGGAAGAGACAGTTACGCAGACAGTTACGAGCACAGACTTGAACATGATTTTGGCTGCAATAGCTGCTCAAACATGGACAGTGGCTTCTCAACTGGAATCGCAAAAGACAGATATAACATCTCAACTGGCATCACAACTGGAAGAACAGAAAACGTATATGTCATCACAGATGGAATCCCAAGAGACACGAATAACATCGAAGATGGAAGAACAGAAGACGTATATGATATCGCGTATGGACGAGAAAATAACGCAGTTTGAAGAAAAATTCGAGGCAGAGGTGGATGCGTTGAGAGGTCGTATACAGGAATTGCAACTTAATCGGCCGGCTGCTTCAGCGAGTAATACGAAGGTAAAAACTCCATCTTTTGACGGTTTTGTTCCTTTCCAGGTCTTCAAGCTACAGTTTGAGAAGACCCCAGCAGTGAACAACGGGAATGCGGAAGATAAAGTTGCTGCACTGTTCGTGGCATTGAAGGGGCCAGCAGCGGAAATCCTACAGACGATTCCCGAAGGAGAGCGGAACAATTATGAAGTATTGATGGCTGCTGTAGAACGACGTTATGGAAGCGAGCATAGAAATTAGATATTCCAAATTGAGTTACAAAACCGCTACCAAAAAGTAAATGAGACATTGCAGGAGTTTGCTTCAGATATTGAAAGATTGGCTCATCTTGCAAATGCGGACGCACCCGTGGAATACACTGAAAGGGTAAAAATCCAGAGTTTCATAAATGGCATACGAGATGTGGAAACGAAGCGGGCTACATATGCGAATCCAAAACTAACATTTGCTGAACGCATGCACTGACTCAGGAAACAGCCTCACTTTTTAGTAAG
This sequence comes from Eurosta solidaginis, assembly GCF_040869045.1. Lineage (NCBI taxonomy): Eukaryota > Metazoa > Arthropoda > Insecta > Diptera > Tephritidae > Eurosta > Eurosta solidaginis. The sequence goes on along the minus strand of NC_090320.1, from coordinate 79,723,254 downwards.
CCAGCGTACAAAGCTCATCGTGTTGAGGTAGAAAGGCCAAAGTGGGTAGACGCAATATTGGAGGCGCTGAAAGGATCGCAAAAGCGGAGTGAAAAAGTTATCAAATGTTTCAAATGCGGGAAGTCCGGTCACATTGCCCGTCATTGCGATCTTGATCCTAGTAGTTCCAGCAATGTGGGTGGCCGTAAACGCAAAGCTGGAGGAGGTGAGCAAGAGCGAGTAAGAGGTAGAGATCGAGAGCTAGATCCAGCTATTGAATGCCCTGTGATATCAGTGTTGCAAATTGGTAGAAAATCGAGCAGTCTTACCGCCAGAGGGAATGTGGATGGCAAAGAACATGTACTGACTGTAGACACGGGCGCATCTCATTCCTTTATTCGATCTGATTTGGTCTACAGGAGAGTAAAGTCATTACCTGGAGCAAGGTTGCGTACGGTCACAGGCGAGTATAACCAAGACCAGGGAGAAGTGATATGTGAAGTTCGATTGGGAAGGTCATGGTTTTACACAAATTCGTTGTGGCGGAGATCGTTGATGAAGTCATATTGGGAGTGGACTTCTTGGTTGACCATGACATCAGGATCGATATGCGGAGAAAAATTATGCGCTATAAGAACCAGGACATACCACTTAACTTTAGTTTGGAAAAAGGGTTCAGCATTAATCGGGTACTGGTGGAAAAGACTCGACAAAGGCCACCAAAGTCAAAAGAAAAGGTTGATGGATCGAATGTGCCAAATAAACCGAAATTAAAAGTACCTGCGAGAAAAAGACCGACATCGACAAACCCTAATGGACGCACTAAAATGACTGTAAGAATTTTTCAGAAAGAATGCAAGGGTGGTTTCAAGCCAGCGCGCACTACTGTTGTGAAACGTCCAGACGATAATGATGGTGCAAAGTCAATCCATCAAGTGCAAGCTCTGCGAAGAAGTTCATTGGCCAAACAACAGAGTGCGAGGGAACGATCAAGAATAATGAGTAGTAAAATGAAACCCAGGTACAATGAGAACAAAAATTCGGAAGGTTTCTTGGAGGGAGATTTGGTACTGTTAAACAACCCTCACCGGCGGAAAGGTGTTCCAGCCAAATTTCGGTGCAGTTGGGAAGGCCCGTACAAGGTTGTGAAGAAGATCAGTGATACCATCTACCGCATACAAAGCATTGGGAAACCACGGAGTAGAAGATTGGTACATTTGGAGATGCTAGCGGCGTTTAGATCGGGAGATTTGTCTAATCGGGACGATCAGACTTAGGTGGAGGGCAGTGTTACGAATATTAGCAAAACTAAGGAGTGCTGCCATCTCTAATCCGATGCTAAGCAGTGACGTGAATTCACATCCATAGATCAATCATTATGTATGTACATAAACGAAACAATAATTGCGTCTACACATATGTACCATGTACGTATACGAGCAGCGGAGAGTCAATGCACAAACACATGCATATATCGGAGATACTCCTATAAGTATGCAATGAGAAAAACTATAAAATTGTGCAATTGTAGTTACAGCTGAGAAGTTTGAGAGCTGCTGGACTAGTAGATTCTGGAAGCGCCTAGAAGATGCGAAGGTTGAAATCAAATAGTATAAAAAGCGGCAATTGTAGAGTCTCTGGAGTTCAGTTTGATTTGAGTTGTCAATCAGTTTCGATTAAGACGATATCTAGCGAGCAATAGCAGTATTATTTTGAAAGTCAGTTTCATTTAAGCTATCAGTTTGGTTATTAAGCCAGCTAATTGCAAAGTATAAGTGTTATTTTGAAGTACTTTAATAAAGGCCATTTTTCCATTATTCAATATTGGAATTATTTATTCAACAGTTTAGTGATACGAACTTAGCAAAAAGGCAAAGAGGAGGATTTGCAAGCAAATTCGTTACAATAGTTTATTGATGAGGGGCGAGGGCCCTCTGACCTCCAGGGCTCCTGTGCACTGCACCGGTTCGCACTAAGGTAGCTACGCCACTGAATTGCGAGGATCTGAACTGTTTTCCATTCTCACTCATTACAATTTCGGGAGTTCCGAAAATATTAAAAACATTGTCACGCAAGTAGTCACAGTATAGAGGAAGTATTGAACTTTTTGACAGTTTTTAACTGGGGAAACTTTGTTAAGTGATCCAAGACTATAAATATGCCTATGTTTCCCTGCTTGGATCTTGGGTAAGGTCCAAAAGGATAGGGTAGGTTAGGTGGTAGCTGCCCTGATAAGGATAGCTCACTTGGACAACACGAAGGTCCGTTGTGATACCACATACACCAAAAATAACGGTGACTTAGATCTAGCTACTTAGAGAATCGTTGGGTAGCAACGATAAAGCTCCGAATGATACCGATCTCAACTTTGGATATATCCTCGGGAGATCCAAGTGAGTCGCGACCGAAGTACTTTCGCCTAGTTCTCGCAAAAGCTGGACAATCAAGCATAAAGTGATTTGGTGATTCCACCTCATCATCCTCCATACAGCTGCAGCAGGATGGAGTTTCCAGTATATTGAGACGTACCGCATGGATACCCATGGGACAGTGCCCTGTCAAAACCCCAATGACCATTGATAGGTGAGCCTTAGTGAACCCAATTATTTCAGCAGACCTCCTGCCATCCACTTTTGGCCAGAAAGATCTTGCTACCCTGCAAGACGTGGTATCCGCCCAACGTTTGCTGAGCTGATTCGAGGCCCAGCTATAGAGGAGCAATCCACAGGTGGCCAGCGGGATCCCGAAATCCCTACAGCCATCTTCATCCGGTTCAGTTGTACCGATGCGGGCTAAGAGATCCGCTTGACAGTTACCCGGGATATCACTATGGCCCGGGACCCAGATAATCTTAATTTTAAAATAATTCGATGCAATCGCAAGCGAGGTCAGGCACTCCCAGACCACCCTCAATCGCACTGTAGTTGAGCTCAAGGCCTTGATAGCCGCTTGGCTATCAGAGTAGATTTTAAATTCCCTAACCGTGGTAGCACTGGATAGCATTCCAACCACCGCATCCTTAATCGCAGCAATTTCCGCTTGGAATACACTGCAGTGATCAGCCAACTTAAACTTGCGGCTTAAATTTAGCTCTTGACAAAAGACCTCCCCACCAACCTTTCCATCCAGCTTTGACCCATCCGTGAACAAGTTAACCGGTCCCATGCCCCAGCTAATTCCTCTTCCCTAATCCTCTCTCTCTGGAATAACTGGGGTGAAGGTTGTATAGGGAGCAGTTATCGGCATACAGTAGTCCGTTCTGTCCGGGATGAAGTCGAAACTGGTAAGAAGGCTAGAGTGTCCGCGGTCAGAAAGTCTATATCCCATATCACGAAGCCTGACCAACGAGCCCGAGCTAATGATAGGCACCGCAGGCAGTAGCTCTCCCAGCTTCCTACAATACAAGTCCCAGTTAGTACTTTTAGGGTTCCTAAAAGATATTTTACCGGGACGTTCTTCGTTCACTGAGAACTGAATATGTCGATGATCAGAGAAGGAGTGCTCGTTGAGAACCCTCCATCCAGATAGCCGACCTTCCAGTTCTCTACTAACCAGGGTGAGGTCCAGGACCTCCTCCCTTACCGCAGTAATAAAAGTCGGGTCATTCCCCCTATTACATATACAAAGTCCCTCATCTACAATAAAAGTAAATAAAGACTCACCTCTAGTGTTGGTATCCGAGCTTCCCCAAATGCTATGATGGGCATTAGCATCGGCACCGATGATCACACCAACACCTCTCCGCCTTGCTTCAGCGGTGATTTCACCCAGTATCGCAGGTGGTGGTCCCTCGACGTCCCCGTGGGGCATGTACGCTGAGACCACCCACATTTCATTGCTTCCTCGCTCGAGGCAGACCGTGGTTACGTCAGCATTGCTGAAATTAGAGAGAATAAAAGCTTTAATCTCTTTTCTAACAAGCACACAGGATCTAGGCCTACTTGCCTCCCCATGCACCAAGGTGTTGAATTTTCCAGTCCTTAATCCAGAAATCTTACTGCCGTTACTACTCAGCCACGGCTCCTGGACAAGGACTATATCCACTCCGCCTTTTTCAAGGCAGAGCAACAAATTTGCGGAAGCCGCCTTAGAGTGCTGAAGATTGATTTGACGGGTTTCCATCAAAAGCGCTCTTCTTCCGCACCCCATCCTTGGCGCATTCGTATTAGTCTTGTCCATTCTAAAACAGTCCCCCCTCAAGGCCGCTATCCGGAGCCGATTGTGTAGTCGCCCTTTAACGGTCTCGTGGTTATCTATGCTACGCAGGGAGGCCACGCGAGGGTTGACGCATTACCTTATGAGTAATGCGTTCAGAGCCAGACCGGACGCGAAGCGGGAAAATCTTCAACCGCACCTACACCACCAACTTAACGGCGACGGAGCCGGAACGTACCTTGAGGCCCGCCACGGTTTTAACGGGACGTGGGCAGGTGCAGCATTAGGCTACCAGCCATTTCGATAGGGTTTCACCCCGACCTACTAAAGTGGCAGAATACCGCACCAAAGTCAGCAAGTCAAAATGTAATGTCAAATCAAAGTCCTAAAACAGTCCAGTTCGTCACCGTTGTGTACCGATCTTGACTCTTAAAGAGTCCTCCCTCCCCTGAGCTCGGCACAACGACTCAGGGGGTGCGGGTTTTATCGAGTTGTCCTCTCTAGATCCGCCATTATCAGTAGAAGCAGGGGCACCTCGTGCAGGACGTGATAACTAATCACGCGTGACATTCGTCACTATGGCCGGTCTAAGACTGATATTAGTCCCAGATCCAGAGCCTGAAACCACTTATGATATCCAAGTCAAGTATCTTAGCCCCCATATCCCCAAGGTCCAAGAAAGTCAACATATAGTTTCTGGAACGGTCTTTGTACTGTATACTGTGCGGACATTGGTGGTCTTAGCGTTACATTGGGCGATTTGCTTTGCTTACAGATTTCACATCGGCTGACGTAATTCTTGACGTCAACTGTCATATTGGGCCAATACAAATTGTTGCGTAATCGCTCCAAAGTTTTCTCTATCCCACCATTTATTTGGAGGACAGTGCGCGTTTTCTATGGTGCCCGGAACTAGAGAGGTGGGGATACAAAGCTTCCAATTAAATGATTCCCTTTCCGGGTTGCCATCGGGGTATTCGGTTCTCTTATAAACCCGGTTTTCGATTACCTGAATATAAGGCAAGCGGCTCTCATTTTGACGGACGTGACTTACCAGCTTTTGATAATCATCGGACAAAAAATCGGACGACTGTAAATCAACTAACGGACGGCCCTCAATGTAGGTTATAAATAAATTAAATTTATGTTTTATTTTGATCTTTTTAATTTTTTGTTTTACAAATTTCTTTTCATAATGAAAATTTATGATAATTCAAAAATCAACATTGAATCTTAAAATATTGATAATACATTTAAAAATTACAAAGTTCAAAGTAACTAAAATACAAAGTTAAATAAAAATAATAAGAACCCTACATTACCCCCTCTTTCAATAAAATTTATCATTAAACAAATTGAATGTAACTCTCTTTTTATGTAAATTCTTGGTGTTGTTTGTGTTTGTTGTTTCAATTATTCAGGTTTTAATCTATCAATAGGAATAGTTTTAATATTATTATCTATTTCAAGTTTAAACCATTTTTGGTCTTTTTCCACAATTTTGTAAGGTCCTTCATATGGTTGTTGTAATGAATGTTTACTAATGACTCGAACAAATGCAAATTTACAAGTTTGAAGATCTTTTGGAACATAAATTCCAATATCAGCATCTTTATGATGACTTAAATTTGATCTAATATTTCGAAAATGTTCACGTAAATTACTTAAAACTTCAGTTGATGAGAAATTTTTAGTTGATGGCACAACAAGTTCCCCTGGCAAACGTAAATTCTGACCGAAAACCATTTCCGCTGGTGTGGCCGAAATATCTTCTTTGTTAATAGATCGTCAACCAAGTAATATGACAGGTAACTCGTCATACCAATTATTTGTGTCCTCTTTAGCTATTATAGTAGTCTTTAATTGTCTATGAAACCTTTCAACCATCCATTTCCTTGAGGGTGATATGCGGATGTTGTTATTTGGTGACTACCAAGTAATTTAGTTAACTCTGAAAACAATTTCCATGTAAATTGGCTACCTTGATCAGTTGTTATCTTTAACGGAACTCCAAACCGAGAAATATATTCTCTAAAAAACTTATTTGCAATTGTAGTTGCTGAAAGATCTTTTAATGCATATGCCTCAGTCCAACGGGTAAACCTTTCAATAATCGTTAAAATATAGCGATTTTCTTTTGAAATAGGTAATGGTCCAACTATATCTAAATCGATGTGTTCAAATCTATTCTTGGGAATTTGAATTTTGACAACAGGGGATTTTGTATGACGATAAACTTTAGACTTTTGACAATTAAGACACTCTATTCATATTAGGCCAATAATATTTTTTAACTATGAGCCGTCGTGTAGCTCTTGTACCAGGATGTGCTATTCCATGTAAAATATCAAATACTGTCTTTCGCAAATTACTCGGTACAAATGGTCTAGGAGTTTCTCCTGAAATTTCACACCAAATATTAAAATTTAAAATGGGAATACTAATTAGTTTTAAATTTAGATATTGAGAATCAGATACAAGTTGATTTAAGTCATCATCTTTTTGTTGTTCAGTTTGTAAAATTTTAAAATTCAGTTCTGTATTATATATTGCATTAACCTCAAAAGCTCTAGATAGCGTATCTGCTACAACATTGGATTCTCCTTTAATGTATTGTATGTCATCAGTAAATTGTGCTATAAATTCCAAGTGTCTCGTTTGTCTAGGACTTCGTTCTGTTTTTGAATTTAAAGCAGTAGTCAAAGGTTTATGGTCCGTATAAACTGTAAATTCTCGTCCTTCCAAAAGATATCTATAATGTTTTATATTTAAGTAAATCGCCAATAACTCCCTATCAAAAGCAATATATTTAGTTTCAGTTGGAGAAAGTTTTTTAGAAAAGAATACAATGGGTTCAATTTTATTATTGTAATTTTGTTGTATAACGCCCCCAATTGCTGTGTTAGATGCATCTACTGTTAAAGATAATTTAGCATCTTTGCTAAAATGATTTAACAGTATCGTAGATGCAAATTTATCTTTAATGCATTCAAAAGCTTCATTCGAATTCTCGTCCCATACCAAAGTTTTGTCACGTTTCTTACTTACTTTGTTAATTAGATCATAAATTTTGTTTGTAAATTCTGCTAGTTTTGGAATGTATCTATGATAATAATTTACCATACCAATAAATTTCTGTGCCTGCTTAACTGATTTTGGACGTTCGAAATTGCGAATAGCTGATACCTTTTCATCAGAAGGTCGAATACCTGTTCCAGAAATGTTATGTCCTAAAAAATCTATATTTGTCACACCAAAAGTACATTTACTTGGTTTAATGTTTAAACCGTACTCTGTAAGGCGTTGAAAAAGGATACATAAATCTTTTAAATGTTGTTCTTCGTCTTTACTTGCAATAAGTAAGTCGTCGATGTAAGCATATACAAAATCTAAGTCACCTGCTACCTCATTTATGAATCTTTGAAAGGTTTGCGCAGAATTTCTAAGTCCGAAAGGCATTCTCATGAATTCAAACATACCGAAAGGAGTTGTAATAGCAGTTTTATAAATATCTTCTTCAGCCATAGGAATTTGGTGATATGCCCTAACTAAATCTAATTTTGAAAATATATTTTTATTATGAAGGTTCATATTAAAATCTTGAATGTGAGGTAAGGGATAACGATCGGGAACAGTTACAATATTCAATCTTCTAAAATCACCACATGGACGCCAATCATTCAACTCTTTTATAGGTACAAGGTGAAGTGGTGATGCTACTGAAGAATATGAAGGCCGACAAATGCCTGTTTTAACTAAGAAATCAAACTCCGTTTTCGCGACTTTGTATTTAACCGGATCTAAGCGCCTGGGCTTAGAAAATGGAAGACTACCTTCTGTTACAAGTTGATGTACTGTTGTATGTTTAACAGGTTTACTATAATCTGGCTCTAAAATAATTGACGGAAACTCTTTTAATAATTTTGTAAATTTATTGTCAACCACAAATAATTTAGGTAATGGAATATCACAAAAGTAGGATACTGTATTAACTGAGAGATTGGTTAATGGATCTACTAAACGTTTATGTTTAATGTCTATAAGAAGACCATATTTACAAAGAAAATCAGCGCCAATTATTGGCTTGGATATATCCGCAATCAAAAATGTAAAGGGAAATTCACGTCTTAAACCTAAATTTACGTTTAAAAGCCTTTTCCTGTAAGTGGCAATTGTTGAGCCATTAGCTGCAGTGAGAATTATGTCTGAACGTTTCGTATGAGGAAATTTAAACGCGGGTAATACCGAAATTTCTGCTCCACTATCAATTAAAAAATTTTGTTTGTTTTCTCTATCAAAAATAAATAAGCGACGCGTCGAAAATTCTAAATTTCCGTTGTTCGTCGCTGCAACAACGGAAGAATTTAGTTTGTTGAATCTTTGTTTTTGTTATAAGAACAAGGTTGTTCACAACTTCTGGCATTATTTCCAATTTTGTAGTGAAATCTACACAACCAATTTGGATTATTACGCGAGTTAGAACGATGCCTAAAAGAATTTCTAAAATTATTCCTAGAATTAGAAAGCGACCTAGATTTATTCCTATACACTTCTGTTTTAATTTCTGCTAACTCCAAAGAAAGTTTCCGAAAACTTTCACACATTAAAGAAGTGGTTTTAAGTAGATTTTCAATAACTGAATTTTGAGCTTTTGTATCTGATATTGTATTTACTGAGAAAACTTCTTTTTTTCATAACTTCAAAAATGTTATCCGCTAATTTTACTAATTCATTAATATTATTAGAACTTGAGCTAGCCAAAATTGAATTTAAATTTTTGGGAAGTTTTCTCAACCAAATTCTCTTTAAAAAATTTTCACTAAAATTTGAACCGGCTAACAAAATTAATGACCGATAAAATTCAGAGGGCTTGCGATCACCATTTCAGAATCATTTAAGATTTTATCAAGCTTTGAATTTTCACTAAGAGAATGTCGTTCTATTAAAACTTTTTTGAGTTCACTAAACTTGTTAGTGAGGGGAGGGTTTTGGATAAAATCTAAAATTGTTACTATTACGTCTTGTGGAAGTGCTGTTATAATATGTTCGTATTTGGTATTCTCTTGAGTTATATTTTTGGTGCTAAATTGTGTTTCAGCGTGTATAAACCACGCTTCTGGACAACTAGTCCAAAATTGTGGAAGTTTGACTGATGTTACTGATTTCGCTTTGATTGTAATTATCATACTGATTTGTAATATTTTGTTGTAAAGTGTCATTTGGTGTATTTATAAATGAATCATTTAGATTATTAAAAAGTGTAGATGTTTGTGTATTATGTTGTGGTGAACGAAACATTATTGAATTAAATGTAAAGAGAGTTCACTAACAAAAGAGTAAAATTAACTAGTAATTCTATGAAAAGATAGTTTACAATAATAATAATAAAAATATATCTATATTTTAGTATACATACATAAAAGGTGATATTTTTATTCAAATACTTGCGAATATTTAGTTTATTGCCGTAACTGATACTTATGCAATGGCTTTTGGTTGTCCTATACTATTGAATAATGCATTGGCATTTGATTCTTCTGTGGAGGAGCGTAAGAAGATTAAGCAGCTGATGATGATTTTTGTGCTTCAACTTGTTGCTCGTTGCTAGCGCTTATATTTAATTAGTCGTCTGGATCTTGATCAATATCGGTGTTAATATTATTGGACCGGTGGTGATCTTGATCGTAATGGCGTTTAGGAATACTACGTGTGGCACCTATTACGTTCGACGAAGCGACTTTTATTTGTAGCACTAGTGGAGTTTTATATTGATTTTTGATATACAATTACTGTTGCAGTTAGCTTGATTTAATGTTGTTCGCATGTGTTTCATAAATTTTAGAAGAAAGAATATATCAAACTTCAGAACTACGGTTAAAATACACCAAAAGTTAGATATTTTATGCGCTTATTATTTCTTTGCTTCCAGTCTTCAGATAGGTTCGTGAATGTTCTTTTAAATTTTCGCAACTCAATGTTGAATATTTCAATTGTACTTCACTTTTAGGTTAAAACACTAAACAAGTATGACGAGAAACTAGCTCAAATTCTGCAACTTCATTTGATGAAAAACGATTGTAAAATTTTACGCGATCACGCGCTATTAACGTTCGTGAGCTATTTAAAAGTCTGGCTGATCGCCAATGTAGTTATTGAAACCATGTTTTTATTTTATAGCAAAACATTAAATTATATTTTTATTTTGATCTTTTTAACTTTCTGTTTTACAAATTTCGTTTCATAATGAAAATTTATGATAATTCAAAAATCAACATTGAAACTTAAAATATTGATAATACATTTAAAAATTACAAAGTTCAAAGTAACTAAAATACAAAGTTAAATAAAAATAATACGAACCCTACACTCAATCTCACGGACTTCAGCTACTTCCTCAAAATTCTGTCGTCGCAGACAATCAGGTACCACATTGAGTGAACCTCTCCTATGTCCAATTTTAAACTTAAATCCTTGTAATTTTAAAGACCAACGTGCTAGTCGGCTGGATAAATCGCTTTGTCGCATAAGCCACTGCAAGCTAGCGTGATCAGTAACTATAGTGAACTCTTGTCCCTCGACATAAGCTCTAAATTTCTTTAAACTTAGCAGAGCTGCTAAACACTCGAGCTCCGTCACACTATAATTACCTTGCGCTTTGTTCAGCTTTTGCGAAAAATAGGAACCTCAACATCGTCGGCATTCTTTTGGACCAACACCGCACCAACTCCTAATTTGCTTGCATCACATTGTATGATGAAAGGTTTTGTGTAGTCTGGACTAGCCAGTATTGGTGCATTACAAAGTTTTTCTTTCAGTGTTTCGAAAGCTAGTTGGGCGTCGTCGTTCCATTCAAAACTTTTAGACTTCTTTAATACATTAGTAAGAGGGGTTGTCACTGCAGCGAAATTGTCAACGAATCGGCGATACCAGCCCGCCATTCCCAAAAACCGCCTAACTTGCTTGACGTTTGTTGGAACCGGATATTGCGTAACAGCCGAAATATTTTCGGGGTCGGTACGTATAGTTCCGTTGCCCACGATATACCCAAGATATTTCACTTCCTTTATGCAAAATTTACTTTTGTTGATTGTAGCGGCAGCCTGTGGGTTAATGCGATGGTAAGGATGTTCAAACATTTACGTATGTATCTGTGTGCATATACCAGCATAGCTACGTTTACATGCGTTAGTAACTGGTAGCTGGTAGGAAGCAAACACTTGGATAGATGTTCGAACATGTATCTGTTAGTATGCGTGAAGTTAGTTCGTGAAAGTTTATATCCGTCGTTTCCCGCCAAAATAAGATTGTATGTATTGGTGTCTTTCGTTCTTGAGTGAAAGTGGTGAGAAAGAAAGGCTTTTGATTTATGGGGTACGACCGCCAAACGATTGCAGAGAATGTCTCAAAAGAAAAGTTGACTTAAGTGAGTGCGGAAGCAAGTTTTAATTATACATATTTTTTTGTTGCGAAAAAAAAAAACGTTCGCAATTTTTTTTTTCATAAAACCGTGCTAACGGGTAATTTAGCGGAATCCCAAGGAGGAACCGGGATTCCATACCCTGCTTGACAACAGCCCCAGGTGAGTCCAGTGAAACCCCTTTCCCCAGTCCATGGTGCATGTGGACTAATAGTGAAAATAAATTAAAAAAATGTTAAAAGTGCAAATTAACTTAGATAAAATTACATACATACAATCAATAAAATTTAGTGAAATAAAAGAAATTATATACAAAGATAAAATTAAGTAAAAAAGTTAAATAAAATAATGAAAGTTAAAAGTAAAATTAAATTAAAAGAAATTAGCTAAAATTATAAAATAAAATAAGATATAAAACTAATTAAAATAAAATAACATACATAGATACATAAAGAGATACATTTGAGTAAAATCTAATACCTAGATAACCTTAAATATATAGATAAAAAACAAAAATCAAATAAATAAATAAAATGACATAACTACATGACATTCAATAAATATAGTCCACATGCACTCTAATGTATCTTTCTCGTCCGCCATGAGCCTAGTCCCTAATATTCTTCCCTCTGCACATCCAGATTGCTGCGCAAAAATTTGAAGTTGCCGCCATCACGAGCCACAAATGCTAAAATAAGGCGAGGTAGTATTAAAATTAAAGGAACTTTCCACACCAGCCACCAACACAGTTTAAACACACAAAAGCGGAGTAGTATTTCATATAGAGGAAGGGGAAGCATACAGACGGTGCCAGGCTATACGTCAAGGGAGTAAAGGGGCATCTGAGCGCTCCTGTCCTGGCACCGCAATAATTAAACTTGAGCATAGCCTGGAGGAACACTAATTGGAGGAGAAAAGCAAGCCCGACGAGAGAGGCCAAGAAGGGAGCAGAGTTATCCGTGTGCCGCTGCCGGAATCTATATTGCTTTTTTTTATATTGCATTTGAATTTTGTTGAACATAGTTGGGATTGTTTTAGTTAGTTTTAATCACGATTTCATTACGTGAGTTTGATTAGTTTGAATTTTAAATTTAGCCTGTTAAGGTAATTTAACTGGATTCTCTAAATCTTTTCAATTTCCTTGTGAGTTTTTTTACTTTTATGAATTTATTTTGTTCTTGAAACCTGTGTAATTGTTAATATTTCTCGTGTTGCGTTCCGTTTCCTTACTCCTTCCGTCTTTGCTATCTTTTCAACAGCCCACCTGTTACTTATTTACCTATTATTCCTTACCTTACTTTCTTGCATATCGTCCACATTCAACTTTTGCTTGGTCTTTTTGCTCGTTTCCATACCTAATTTCTTTTATTTTGCTTTCTGGCTCATGACTTTTTTTTGCAACGCTTTTTTAGTGCCTTGCATTTAAAGATTGCCATTAGTTTGTTCCTAACTTTCTAACATCTTTTGCCTTCTGGCTTTGTTCTCATTTTTTTCACGTTTTGCGGTTTTCTTTTTCTTTTTTGGCAACTAGTGCATTTCTCGCTGCTATTTTTTTTTATATTTTTCTTCGTTTGTTGCTTCCCTCTTTCATTTGCGCTTTTATTTGTTTTACATGAAACTATTAAAATTACCCATGGTATTAGTTGAGTTCCCAATCATTTTTTTAATTTTTGTTATTAAACTTCATGATCATTCATTTTTTTATATAATTTTTATCTTTTTTTATATTATTGATTTTTGCGTCGCGCTAACCACTCGTAAAATCTTTGATCCGGGCCGCAACGGCATGCCCGAATAACTTTGTAATTTTTCATTATCACCTCTTCCACCGATCGACTTTCCAATACAGCATTTTTCCCTTGGGCATATGTATGTTTATGTATATAGGTTACGCCTTCTCAACTTTGCAGCAACGCTCTCTCTTCGACGCAGGCGCCTCCGTCGCGGGATTGATCGGTAAGTGCTAGACGTTTAAGCTATTGGTATTACGTAAGTAGCCATACTTATAAACATACACATATATCTGCATAAAAGAAAAAAGGGCAAACTTGTTGGAAGCCAGGAGAGGGTGATAATCGATCGGGCTACAGTGGCAGCCCGATAATCAGGTACACGACGACATTTAGCAATTTTCAGTTAAACCTTTCATTCGTTTTTCTTTTTTTGTTTCGTTTAATACTAAAGTTTTTTTTACGTAAAATAAATTTCGAGTAAAATTTGATCAACTTTTTTATTCTATTCCCATTACTGTCGATTTCCCTCTCGATTTAAAGTTTTTGCGTTAAACCTTTTTTGTTGTTGTCAATAAATTTTTTTCGCCGTATCCTCTATATATCTGTCTATGTATGAACTCAACGTAGGGTTCGATACATTACCATTAGTTAAGTATCTTTTAGTTTTAGTCTTAAGGAAAAATCAATATAATTGAAGTTTCTTTGAATTTTTCTTTTACGCTAGGATAAGTAATTAATAAAGCGTCTCTTATAACGTTTTTTTTTTTGCTGAAATTCAAACTCGCATATTTATTAGGTTTATGGGTTGAGTATATCTCATAATGATCGGCTAGAGAACGTTCAATTAGTGTGGGTGTTACACGAGTGCAATATAGGGGATGTGGATGTGAGGCGACTGTGGCAGACTAGACGGGCTAGGGACATGGGACATTACCGTACAGACAAATGTCAGGCTAAGGGGGCGTTGCTAAAATTTCGGGGTCAGTGCAACGCCCAAGGCTGCGTCAAGGTTTTACGCAGAAGGGGAGGGATGACTCCACCTGACACGGACAGACCTTTTCTTCCAGCTTTCCTTTTCTTTTCGTAGATTTCAGGCATGAACCTTTTTTTTGTTTGTATAACTGTAGGTAAGGCGAGTGAGCAAAAACTCACCCCGCCCGACGAGCTAGCAGGGGCTTGCCAGCATGCCAAATGCCACCTCCGCCTTACCCCAACAGTCAGTTATGCAACAATGGCGCCCAACGTATAGCCCAGTTTTTTTTTATTATTATTTTTCTAAAATTTCTGTCTATTCACAATTTTGTTTACTTACTTTTTATGTACTAATTTTAACATAATTAGCCCAGTTTAGTTTTTGGTTTTGGTTTCCAATTACCCATTTTTCATACTGGTTTCAGTTTTCGACTTTTTTTGCAATTTCCTTTTCTTTACGCCTTTCATAACTTTTAATTCTCTATTCCATTTAGATTTTTTGTAATTCCTCCTCTATTTTGTTTCCTTCATACTCTTCTTTATTTCTATGACCGGACAGGCGACCGTTGTAGTGGCAGCATCGCTTGGACAAGTCCGATACGATTTGTGCCACTACAACAAATACAAGGGGCGATACTTAGCTTACCGTAGGAGTTCCTTATGAGAGTTGCAACGCTTGAGTAAGTGGGATTCTACGGTAATGCTAGTATGATAGGAGGTAGACGTTACAGTGCGCCTGCGCCACAGACAATCCAACAGAGTATGGCAGCCAAACTTAAGGCTTGATGTGCCATACTCGACTGACATGACCTGTAGGGGAGACGTAGCTGACTTGGACTTAGACAAATTACGGACGGACAGCTCACATCCATTATGACCTTGCTGAGGTGCAACACCAGCACACACCATGCATTTTAATATATATTCATTCTTTATTGAAATCGAATAGAAACTTTGTACAAGTTACAACTACAAAAAAAAAAAAATATATATAAGCAAAGAAAATCGAATTGAAGTAAAATCATATGTACATATATACGTAGTATTACTTACTTTTAATTACACGTTACGTTTGCCTAAAACCCAAGCGTATACATATACATATGTCTACTCATTTTTAAATTTTTTCTTAAACAATCACCGTTTGAATGTTTAGATTTTTTTTCTGAATTTCTTTTATTTATTACCTAGCCCTGAGCGGTTGATTTATTATTTTCTTAGTTCTTGATGAGAATTTTTAACTTTTTTATTTTTTGAAATACCAATTTAAATTTTTGGATATTTCTTGTCGTTCTTTTTATTATATACATACATATATTTACCTCATACTTACCCATACATGCATATATATTTACATACTGTTTTTAACGTTATCCTTTCATCTTGTTGATATTAGCATTTTTTTTTTTTGAATATTTAGATTTTTTAAATCATCTTTTGAATTCTGGAATCTTTTTTTTTTTTGGATTTTAAGTTAATCATTTATTTTCATTTTTTTTTTTTTTACTTTATTCCCTTCGTTCGTTTTGGGACAAATTTTTTTCCCTTGAGTTTACGTTCCGAACTAATTTGGAAGTTTTGAAGTCGGAGTTGAATTCTTATTTGTTTATTTTATTTTATTTTTGAGTTTTATACCTTCTTTTGGAGTTTTGAAATTTTCTTACCTACATACGGAGTTCGGTCTTTACATACTCCGTCGTGTTGTTTTTTTATATACTGCCTTAGATTCGCAATATCTTGGGTGTTGAATTTTAGGCTAACCCTCAGTGGGCTTATTTTTTTAGGTTTGATATTTCTTTTTGTCATAACGTTTTTCTTTGTATTCACGTTTTCGGTTTACCTGCCTAATTTTTGAAGTTTTTCATTTTTTGCAATAACTTGCAGTTTAAATAAATATCTATTACGTTTGTTCTTCTCCGCTTCGGTTGTTGTTCTGGTTGGGTTGACCTCAACCCTTCCTCATTTGTTCTGAGGATACATAAAGCTAAGGTAAATCTGTTTGACGACTTAATCCCCATAGGTCAAAAAAAGTTTTCCTTTCCTGTGCGAGTGTTGTCGTGGAGGAGGAAGACGCACCGGAACGAGTTGCTGGTGGATTGGGGTTATTCAACAAGAACCAGAGGATCACAAGGAGTGTGAGCAGAGCGCTGCAGAACCAGGTGGTTGGATCGATCTTTGCGCAGATCGACACGGGCGTACCCCATTCCGTAGATTTTTTGCCAACAGACTTTTTCAACAGGTGCACTTCGCGGGTTTTTAGGTCGACTAGTCGGGAGGAGGTGATTCGTCCGGTTACGATTACGAGATCAGACAGTTTCTATTTCAGTGAGGGGGAAGAGAGTTCGAGTTTTTCCAGGAAAATAGACCAACTGTTTGAGATGACGGATACGGAGGAGCCAGGTGCTGTTGGGGGGGCAGTCCCTAGGAGGATTGAGCCACCAGCGAACGCGGGTGCTGGGACAGC
Organism: Eurosta solidaginis; assembly: GCF_040869045.1. Taxonomy (NCBI): domain Eukaryota; kingdom Metazoa; phylum Arthropoda; class Insecta; order Diptera; family Tephritidae; genus Eurosta; species Eurosta solidaginis. The sequence goes on along the minus strand of NC_090320.1, from coordinate 79,706,534 downwards.
GGAACCCCGGAGAAGCTGACCTAGTTCCACAGCCGCCAACATCGAACAGTTAAGCCAGATGATGGCGATGATGGCACAGCAAAGCCAGGTGATGGCACAATATATGAACTAGGTCCGTTATATCCGGGATAACGTGTCAAACCTCAGCAACCGCGTCGCTGCTATGGAGAACTCGGCACAACCGTTAGGGCACCGGACTGAGCGCGCGTCTACACCTGAGCCTAGGGATGCGAGAAATGACACAGCCAACCAGCGTGTCAATCCAGGTGCAGCAAGGGGGGTTTCAGGTAGCGATAGGAACACCCAGGACCCACCGAGATGGAAGAAGTTGGACATGTGCATGTGAAGTTTGACGGGACGACTAAGGGAATTACGGTGGAGAGCTTCATTTTTAGGATTGAAAAGTTGAGGCAACAACACAACATATCCCACTTTCAGCTCTTCACCGATTTCCATTGCCTCGTAACGGGCTCTGCCTTGAAGTGGTACTGGCAAGTTCTTGAAGATCACGCCGATGAACCCGAGTTCGGGTATTTTGAGCTCAAAGCAGAACTGCTAGCCCACTTCAAGACTGCAGAGTCCGATTACGAGATTATAAGAGAAATTATGAAACGCAAACAACAGCCACAAGGAGGGTTCGACGACTTCTACGGTGAGGTCCATAACCTGACATTCCGCCTGCGGAAAAAGATCCAGGAGAAAGAGCTAGTGGGGATCATTAGCGGCAACCTGAAACCCTACCTTGCGAACTTAACCTCCGCATCGAAGATTGACACGTTGGCGGAGCTGAAGGCTGAGTGTAGGATGGCAGAGCGGCTCATAAAGGAGAACCGAACCCGTCCCAAACCGGTCAACGAATTAGAATATCCCGAAGTGACACCTGGGGATGAGGGGATCAATAGGCAACCCGTGGAGGCGATCACGAATCCGGCCAAACCGAGAGGGCCAAACCAACAACCATAACATCCAGTACCGGGAGCTACGAACCAACACAAACCTTTGAGCAACTCCAAACCCACCACCAATTCGTTTTGTGCGTCCCCCTTTCACCTCCTGTTATGTTTGTCGTGTGGAATGCCTGTTAATTTTTTTGTCAAGAATCCGTCCGAATTGAAGAGAGATAATCGTTGTAAATCGTCCTTTCATGATATGGTATGTTTTGCGTGTGGGGGTGATATGTCTTTTTGTGTTTACAAAGCGGGTAAGGGAAACTCCCAACTGGCGGAGATTGCCGGGAGCTCTCGCCAGGGAACACACTACCCGGAGACCAACCCCGCTTCAGAATTTTAAAAAGGGCGAAAGACAGTGCGTGTAGTGTCAAGTTAGGTGTAGGGAAAGCCGAGCCAAAAACTCTACATCAAAGGAAGCTGGAATACGAAGCAGCTAGACAACGGATTTTGTGCGAAGAATTTCTCGCTAAGAAAAGAAGTAGAAATTTTAAAAAGATAATGAAGATTCGAGAAAAGAAAAAGAACATGAGACGAATTATCAATAAAATAGTAGCGACAATTGTCACCATGAAAGGCGACAACCGTTTCTTTGCGCAGACAAAGATCGGGGATAGGGATGTCGTAGCCTTGCTGGATTCAGGTGCTGGCGCGAGTTGTCTAGGTAAAAATTATGAGAAGCTGATAGAAGGCAGGGAGGATAGCATCATCCCACTGGCCAATCAAAACATACGCACAGCGAACGGTGGCGAAACGCCAGTGGTTGGTGCTATCACTCTGTCTGTCTTCTGGGATGGAATATATAAGGACCTAGAGTTTCTCATCGTGCCAGGCCTCCAACAAGAGGTGTATTTAGGGGTAGACTTTTGGCAGGCTTTCGATCTGAATGTTGTTAGTCGTGGGGTTCTATCGCATCCAACTCACACTGGCGTTGCAGAACTTGTACCCGCCGAGGGCGACTTATCATTTGAAGCGGTACAGCAGGTTCTGACAAGATAGCAAAGTGTTGCGTTGGAGAAGGTCAAGGCGCAGTTTCCCTCATTTGCGGTCCTGGGGTTAGGGAAAACGAATGTGGAGGAACACGTGATAGAAGTCACAAATGAAAACCTACCAGTCAAGCAAAGGCATTACCCTATATCACCAGCGATCCAAAAGCTAGTTTTTGAAGAGCTCGATAGGATGCTTGGTTTAGGCGTGATAGAGGAGAGCAGTAGAAGCTGGAGCTCCCCTGTGTCGCTGGTGATAAAGGGAGAAAAGAAGCGTCTGTGCCTCGACGCACGAAAGATTAATGAACGCACCATCAAAGATGCATATCCACTGCCAAATATCGACGGGATCATTAGCCGACTGCAGAACACTAGGTTCATTTCGGCAATTGATTTGAAAGATGCCTTTTGGCAGATCCCGCTCGAGAAGAAATCTAGGTAAAAGACAGCATTTACAGTGCCAGGGCGTCCCCTATACCAATACAGAGTCATGCCGTTTGGACTGTGTAACGCAGCGCAAAGAATGTGTAGACTTATGGACAAGGTTATACCCGCTTCTTTACGTGATTCCATGTTTGTGTATTTAGATGATTTATTGGTATGTCCCGTAGATTTTTCGTCTCATTTATATTTGTTGGAAAAGGTCGCTAGATGTTTACGTGAGGCTAACCTTACCATTAACGTGGAAAAGAAAGTGGGCGATGGATGCATCTGTACCGATGCGAACAAAGTTGCTGCTGTGAGGGATTTTCCCGAGCCGAAAACACCAAAGCAGCTCCGACGGTTCCTAGGGATGTCAGGCTGGTATCGTCGTTTTATTCAAGACTACGCAACCATTGCAGCTCCGCTGCACGACTGTCTCACTAAAGACAAAATAAAAAGGTTTACGATGACTGATGAGGCTAGAGATTCGTTTGAGCGACTAAAACAAAGCCTAATTTCGGCTCCCGTACTGGTACACTCCGACTTTGACAGACGATTTTATATCCAGTGCGATGCTTCGACAGACGGTGTGGACGGGGTACTCTTCCATTTGTACGACGAGAACAACGAACGACCGATAGCTTACGTTTCCGCCAGACTAAATAAAGCACAGCGAAACTACAGCATAACCGAGCTGGAGTGCTACGCGGCAGTGATAAGCGTGAAGAGATTTAGGCCGTACGTCGAAGGGTTGCCGTTCACAACCATCACCGATCACGCGAGTCTCAAATGGTTGATGAACCAGAAATATCTTTCTGGGAGACTCGCGCGATGGAGTTTGAAATTGCAGGCATACGATTTTGAAATAGAGCATAGGAAAGGAGCACTTAACGTCGTCCCAGATACACTGTCGCGAGCACACATGGACGATATTAAGCTATCTGACAGACTAATGGACATCGACTTGGACTCACCATACTTTAAAACGGAAGAGTATGATGAACTTAAGAAAACTGTGACAGAGAATCAAGATAGACTACCAGAGTTGTGCGTATCAGACGGGTATGTCTATAGACGGACTCAGTTTAACCGGGGGGACGATCTTCAGCAGGACCAAGCCTGGAAACTCTGGGTGCCGTCGGAATTGCGTTCAGGATTGGTGGAAGCCTCTCACAGCTCACCTTCTGCGGGGCACGGAGACATCCATAAAACGTTAGCCCGAATACGCGAAAAATACTACTGGCCTGGTATGGTAACAGAGGTTCAAAATTATGTTAGGGAATGCGAAGTCTCTAAGCGAAATAAAACCCAAAACTATTTTCACAAACCACTCATGTGAAAGCAACACGTAACTGAGAGACCTTTCCAACGATTGTTTATAGACTTTATGGGCCCTTACCCACGTACGTGTGATGGTAATGTGTATGTGTTTGTTTGTCTTGACCATTTTTCCAAGTTTGTCTTTTTGAAACCTATGCGTAAAGCCACGTCTGTAGATGTTATTAAATTTTTAGAAAAAGATGTTTTTCACATCTTTGGTGTCTCGGAATATGTCCATTCAGATGATGGCAAGCAATTCGTATCAGAATTGTTTGCAAAATTTTTAGAAAAGTATGGCACGAGACATATCCGGACTGCATTCTACTCTCCACAAGGGAATGCAGCGGAGAGGGTGAATCGCTCAGTGCTACAGATAGTAAGATCCTTCATTAAAGGGAATCAAAAGAGTTGGGATAGGTGCATCAGCGATGCGGCCTTTGCCCTTCGTAGCGCAAAGCACACATCAATAAACTGCTCGCCATATTATGCCATGTTTGGCTTGCCGATGATGCCACATGGGGCGTCCTATGAAGTATGCCGCGAATTAGGCGCCGTGAAAGATACTGATTTACAGATAGATGCGCGAGCAGATAGATTGCAAGGAATTAGGGACTCGATAATGAAGGATCTGAAGTTAGCACATGAGCGAAGCCAAAAGGTTTACAACACCAGATCCAAAGATGTGAAATTCCAAATCGGACAAGTGGTATATCGCCGAAATTTCAAACAGAGTTCACAAATAAACAACTATAATGCTAAGCTTGGCCCAAAGCAAGTTAAGTGTGTCGTGCTGAAAGCGATCGGCAACTCCATGTACGAACTCGGCGATACCAGTGGCAAGAAAGTCGGCGTATACCACGCTAAGGATATGTTTATTGCTTAATTATATGTTGATTGTTAGTTTTGGTGACCTGTGTTTAATGTAGATGTGTGCAACGTTTTCTGGATTTAGTTTTAGCTTGACCATTAGAGTAATTATTTAAGCAATTATTTATTTCTTTGACCATGTTTATAGTTGACCTTATTTATTCATTTATTTATTGTTTTTTATTATTTATTTATTTATATTTTCATTTTTTTATTATTATTTTATAGATTCTGTGATATTTTATTACTAACATACTAAAAACTGTGATATAGATTTAGGGAGATAGATATCTGTGAGATAGGCTTAGATACTCCACTGATATAACTTTAGATTTAACCCGCATGCCATTCTACTCATTAATATAGTAGATATCTGTGATATTAGGTTAGTAGTAGAAAAAGTTTCTTATTCCGCGTGCTGCCCTTATAGGAGTTAACATAAACCCTAAATAATCGGAAGAATAGGCAATAGCCCGGTCGTGGGTCGAGGCCACACGTTAGGCGTTTGAAGGTAGCTTTAGGACAGACTGCGCATTGAATTTTTTTACGCCCACGCTCCATGTTGCATGCAACATCGGCTGTTGCGAGCCTGTAGCGGCAGCCTGTGGGTTAATGCGGATGGTAAGGATGTTCAAACATATACGTATGTATCTGTATGCATATACCAGCATAGCCACGTTTACATGCGTTAGTAACTGTAGGAAGCAAACACTTGGATAGATGTTCGAACATGTATCTGTTAGTATGCGTGAAGTTAGTTCGTGAAAGTTTATATCCGTCGTTTCCCGCCAAAATAGGATTGTATGTATTGGTGTCTTTCGTTCTTGAGTGCAAGTGGTGAGAAAGAAAGGCTTTTGATTTATGGGGTACGACCGCCAAACGATTGCAGAGAATGTCTGAAAAGAAAAGTTGACTTAAGTGAGTGCGGAAGCAAGTTTTAATTATATATATTTTTTGTTGCGAAAAAAAAAAAACGTTCGCAATTTTTTTTTTTCATAAAACCGTGCTAACGGGTAATTTAGCGGAATCCCAAGGAGGAACCGGGATTCCATACCCTGCTTGACAACAGCCCCAGGTGAGTCCAGTGAAACCCCTTTCCCCAGTCCATGGTGCATGTGGACTAATAGTGAAAATAAATTAAAAAAATGTTAAAAGTGCAAATTAACTTAGATAAAATAACATACATACAATCAATAAAATTTAGTGAAATAAATGAAATTATATACAAAGATAAAATTAAGTAAAAAAATTTAATAAAACAATGAAAGTTAAAAGTAAAATTAAATTAAAATAAATTAGCTAAAATTATAAAATAAAATAAGATATAAAATTAATTAAAATAAAATAACATACATAGATACATAAAGTGATACATTTCAGTAAAATCTAATACCTAGATAACCTTAAATATATAGATAAAAAACAAAAATCAAATAAATAAATAAAATGACATAACTACAGGACATTCAATAAATATAGTAAGTCCACATGCACCCTAATGTATCTTTCTCGTCCGCCATGACCCTAGTCCCTAATATTCTTCCCTCTGCACATCCAGATTGCTGCGCAAAAATTTGAAGTTGCTGCCATCACGAGCCACAAACGCTAAAATAAGGCGAGGTAGTATTAAAATTAAAGGAACTTTCCACACCAGCCACCAACACAGTCTAAACACACAAACGCGGGGTAGTATTTAATATAGAGGAAGGGGAAGCATACAGACGGTGCCAGGCTATACATCAAGGGAGTAAAGGGGCATCTGAGCGCTCCTGTCCTGGCACCGCAATCATTAAACTTGAGCATAGCCTGGAGGAACACTAATTGGAGGAGAAAAGCAAGCCCGAGGAGAGAGGCCAAGAAGGGAGCAGAGTTATCCGTGTGCCGCTGCCGGAATCTATATTGTTTTTTTTTTTATATTGCATTTGAATTTTGTTGAACTTAGTTGAGATTGTTTTAGTTAGTTTTAATCACGATTTCATTACGTGAGTTTGATTAGTTTGAATTTTAAATTTAGCCTGTTAAGGTAATTTAACTGGATTCTAAATCTTTTCAATTTCCTTGTGAGTTTTTTTACTTTTATGAATTTATTTTGTTCTTGAAACCTGTGTAATTGTTAATATTTCTCGTGTTGCGTTCCGTTTCCTTACTCCTGCCGTCTTTGCTATCTTTTCAACAGTCCACCTGTTACTTATTTACCTATTATTCCTTACCTTACTTTCTTGCCTATCGTCCACATTCAACCTTTGCTTGGTCTTTTTGTTCGTTTCCATACCTAATTTCTTTTATTTTGCTTTCTGGCTCATGACTTTTTTACTTTTTTCACCTTTTTCTTTTCACCTTTTTTTTTGCAACGCTTTTTTAGTGCCTTGCATTTAAAGATTGCCATTAGTTTGTTCCTAACTTTCTAACATCTTTTGCCTTCTGGCTTTGTTGTCGTTTTTTATCACGTTTTGCGGTTTTCTTTTTCTTTTTTGGCAACTAGTGAATTTTTCGCTGCTATTTTTTTTTATATTTTTCTTCGTTTGTTGCTTCCCTCTTTCATTTGCGCTTTTATTTGTTTTACATAAATCTATTAAAATTACCCATGGTATTAGTTGAGTTTCCAATCATTTTTAAAATTTTTGTTATTAAACTTCATGATCATTCTTTTTTTATATAATTTTTATCTTTTTTTATATTATTGATTTTTGCGCCGCGCTAACCACTCGTAAAATCTTTGATCCGGGCCGCAACGGCATGCCCGAATAACTTTGTAATCTTTCATTATCACCTCTTCCACCGATCGACTTTCCAATATAGCATTTTTCCCTTGGGCATATGTATGTTTATGTATGTAGGTTACGCCTTCTCAACTTTGCAGCCACGCTCTCTCTTCGACGCAGGCGCCTCCGTCGCGGGTAAGTGCTAGACGTTTAAGCTATTGGTATTACGTAGGTAGACATACTTATAAATATACACATATATCTGTATAAAAGAAAAAAGGGCAAACTTGTTGGAAGCCAGGAGAGGGTGATAATCGATCGGGCTACAGTGGCAGCCCGATAATCAGGTACACGACGACATTTAGCAATTTTCAGTTAAACCTTTCATTCGTTTTTCTTTTTTTGTTTCGTTTAATACTAAAGTTTTTTTTACGTAAAATAAATTTCGAGTAAAATTTGATCAACTTTTTTATTCTATTCCCATTACTGTCGATTTCCCTCTCGATTTAAAGTTTTTGCGTTAAACCTTTTTTGTTGTTGTCAATAAATTAAAAGCTCTCTATAAGCTTCCTAAGTTTTTTTTTCGCCGTATCCTCTATATATCTGTCTATGTATGAACTCAACGTAGGGTTCGATACATTACCATTAGATAAGTATCTTTTAGTTTTAGTCTTAAGGAAAAATCAATATAATTGAAGTTTCTTTGAATTTTTCTTTTACGCTAGGATAAGTAATTAATAAAGCGTCTGTTATAACGTTTTTTTTTTTTGCTGAAATTCAAACTCGCATATTTATTAGGTTTATGGGTTGAGTATATCTCATAATGATCGGCTAGAGAACGTTCAATTGGTGTGGGTGTTACACGAGTGCAATATAGGGGACGTGGATGTGAGGCGACTGTGGCAGACTAGACGGACTAGGGACATGGGACATTACCGTACAGACAAATGTCAGGCTAAGGGGGCGTTGCTAAATTTTCGGAGTCAGTGCAACGCCCAAGGCTGCGTCAAGATTTTACGCAGAAGGGGAGGGATGACTCCACCTGAAACGGACAGACCTTTTCTTCCAGCTTTCCTTTTCTTTTCGTAGATTTCAGGCATGAACCTTTTTTTTTTGTTTGTATAACTGTAGGTAAGGCGAGTGAGCAAAAACCCACCCCGCCCGACGAGCTAGCAGGGGCTTGCCAGCATGCCAAATGCCACCTCCGCCTTACCCCAACAGTCAGTTATGCAACAATACGTTTATGGTCAACTCCGCTTTCCTTAAATGTAGAGCAACTTCAGCAAGGACCGACATATGTGTGTCAAAATCTTCTGACACAATAAATCGTCTAAATAGACAAAGACTTGGTTTCCTAAATTGGGTGGAATTACGCGATCCATCAAGCGACAAAGTGCTTTTGGGGCGTTACAAAGACGGAAAGGCATGACACGGTATCGGTAAAGCGGGCGACTAGGGACTGTAAAACAGGTGCAATCTCGGGATTGTTCGGCTAGGGGAATTTGCCTTAAGTCTAGTGAACTTATAAATTTTGCCTTGGGTATTCTGCTAAGAATCCCATCAATATGAGGAAGGGGATAAGCGTCCTTCACGGTAACACTATTTACTTTCCTTGAATCAAGACACAGACGGACTTTACCTGGCTTTTTCACTAACACAACCGGACTGGACCATGGACTATTAGGAGCTTCCTCGACTACACCTAACTTAAGCATTTCATCAATTTCGGCATGTACGAGTTTCTCGACAGCTGGTGAAATTGGAAAGTAACGCTGCTTTATCGGACGGACATTGGGTTCGAGCTGAATCTCGTACTCCAATAAAGAAGTTTTTCCTAAGCCTTCTTTCTCGAAGCTAGGAAACCTGTTTTTAATTAAACCTAAATGACGCTGTTGCTCAACGTTTAACGAAAGCGAGTTTTCGTCAAAGTTACAAGATTCACTGAGTGAAATTTCTGAGATTATATTCGGTGCGATTTGGAACTTATGCCAAAAGTCAATTCCTAAAATTATATCCTGGGACATACTGGGAACAACAAAGAACGTTATCGTTTCGGTTTTGCCTTTATATTGGACACTAAGATCTATTGTACCGAAAACTACTTGAATTTTGCCATCAGCTGTGCAAATGGGAATTTTATGCTTTCGCAATGGCTGTTTGGAAAGCTCCTTTGCAAGCAAACCTCCTAAGCAAGACACATGCGCTCCGCTGTCTAATAAGCCTAGGTGGTCGCTTTCCAAAAGCCTAACCTTCGCATATGGCCTTAAATCATTTTCTTTCTGCTGCAACGAACAGATGACTTTCTTTAAATTTCTTTTGTTTGCTCTTACTTTTGTCCAAAAGTCTCCCATTCGAATAGTAAAACGCTTTGGACTTTCGGAAGTAACATCATCGGTACTAAATATTCTATTTCTAGCTTCCCTATATCTTTTCAACCGTTCTTCGAATGGAATAATTTCTTTTCTTAGCGGAGTTGTAAAAATCTTAGAGTCACCACTGCGTGTACTTGACGCGAGGCTGGTTTGATGTTGTGTATGTATGTTTGTTTTATTGCTGTCTAGCGTTTGCTGTCGTTGCGAGGGATCTGTCGAGATTCCTCGCTCGCTTTGCAGTTTCCCGGACTACACTTTGGGCATTTTGGACGATACGTGTTTGGTGCGCCACAGCCGTAGCAAAACACCGTACGCTCCTCAAGGCATTCGTAATATCTATGCCCCTCTTTATTGCAATTCCAGCAACCAGGTTTTAATTTGGTTGCTGGCTGAGAAACAGCTTCTACTTGAGCAAATTTGCTTTGCGCTATTGCTTCCTCATCTAGGTCTAAGTCAAGGTAGACTTCATTCACTTCCTTCTTGGTAATGGTCGAGAGCTGTTTGTTGGAGAAAAGGGTGTGGTCTTAGCAATTTCGTTAGCAAGACTCTCACCTTTTAAACAGAGTCGGCGCAACTCTGCTACAGAATTAATTGGTACCAAAAGAAGTTGTTGCCGAAGACGCAAATTACGTTTTAAAATTTCAAGTAACTCGACCTCTGAAGGTGGGGTTTCAAGAGGTTCCACGATTTTCAATATGGCGTTACGGAATTCATCAAAACATTCATTTTGACCCTGCTTTCGAGCACGAATCGATTCTTTAATTTCGAAGTCACTCTTATGTTGTTGAAAATTTGTTCTTAACGCTTGGCAAAGAGCTGGCCAGGTGACACGTTCGACAGATCTACGGTATCGCCAGTACCAGTCTTTGGCTTCATTAATAAAAAGGCTTTGTATGTGTTCACACAAAAGGTTAAAATTGCCGTTAAGCGTATCGATAACTAACAATTCTATTCTTGATAAGAAACTATCTACAGATAAACGAGACGTACTGTTAAACTTTACGTCCCAACATGAAATTAATTGGGCTATTCTACCCATGTACGGCACGGTCGACATATCACTTAGCCGCATTTGGTCAATCTGGTTATGAAAATTGGTATTGGTATTATTTGGCAATGGAGGTACTTCTCTAGGCCACACTGGAGTAGACCTATTTGGTGGGTGTTGAGTTGTGGACAAATTAGTTGGTTGGCTTATGTCATTGCCTACAGAGGGTATGTAGGGTTAATATTTAACCGTTCTAAAAAACTGGATGAACTATTTGCTATCCGCTGTTCTACCATTTGGGCTACTCGATTTCCCAAACCCTCAAAAACCGTTGCTGACCTCGCAGACACAATTGCTGAAACCATGTTTCTGATGCGAGTTTCATCGTCATTTGCTGGTGGTACGTCACCTCCATGCGCTCCTTCAGCTGGCAAGCTACTACCATTTGCCAGAAAATTACTTAATAATATTAGCCAACCGCAAATGTTGGCAATCATATTAAATATTAAAGTATTATGAAGAGAACTCAGTTAAGAAAAAAAATTCTATAATAAATGGTTGCTTCGAACGATGTTATACAACATTTGTTAATATTGCGTCATACAGCTCTCTCAAACAGGTCCACTTCACTCACATGTGTTTGATCGTAAAATGCTTGAGAGTCTGCTGTGTAACAAAAACAACAAAAATATTATATTTTGCGTTTAGCTACACTTTGGTAAGTAATGCATTTTGACCAACTTTTCGAAGTTGGCTAACTTAAGCTATAGTGGATTGTAAAAATAAAGGGCCTAAATCTCCTTAAGGCTTTCTTTAAGTCTAGCTGCTAGTATAACAATACTAGTTATTTCATTAACTTTTATAAAATTAATTTCAGTTTCTCTGCAACATTTTATGTATCCAAATTGTATGTTTCTAAACCTAAACTAACGCAGAAAAACTCGTTTCTTCGAGTTTGAGCTGGACTTCTTAAACAAATTTCCATTATTTATATGTTATATGTATGTATACTAAAAATCTAATTTTTAAATTTAGTTGAATAATTCACATTTCCTTATATGATTTGGGGTTTTGAAGACTCCAGCGGTGATGAAACGTATGTTAAGACAAGATTTTATGTCCGGCCTAGATGAAAATCATGGGCATTTAGATTTTCAGGAACTGGTGATGACTTGAAGCTTATCACCGTGGAAGCGGAATGCGGTTGAAGTAAAAGGGAGGGTTGCTTGCGATTCGAACTAGCAACCCACATGCATATAATGCAAAATATGTTGGCAAATGAATTTTCAGAGAAATGTGTTGCTCGTTTTCTTGAGATGAAAATCTGCGGAAGAAACCGATACCACTATTTTAGAATTTTTACTTTAACTTTTGACACCTCACAATTTAATGTTAGACAGGGGGGTAAAAGGGTTTAATTCTTTAAATAAAACATTAAGATTTACCATAGATATAATGTACGTATTTCTGCTCAAGGTGGACTGGACTGCTCTTGCTAACAAGTGGCGACAGGAGAGTTGTTGAAATTAGGAGTTTTATTTGATCGCGCGAACTTGGCGAATTAATCCATATGGAATCAGACTTAGTTAGATGTCTAAAAGTTCACTCCAATTTTCTATATGTTTGAAAAAAAAAAAACAAGGAACCACGACCACGATGTTTACTGCTCCGAAACTCCATAGGAAAAGATCGAGAGCTTATGACGGAAATAGCTCTTGACCTACCTTGCTCAGATGAGTCGATAAATGAGTTCAATATCACCTGTTTTTGACAGATGCTTTATGAAGCAATTTTTGGTAACTAGAAACAGTGGTGCCTAGCTAAACGGGATACGAAAAAAAGTAAATGCAGCAGGGAATGGAACTAAAATAATAATAAAAAAGGCTTGCTGCCTTGTACTACGGTACAGAAGGCACTCGAAAGGAGTGGAATGAAGACAATAGGAAGAGCAGAGTTGCGTTGGATTAATATACCTTCAATCATTGTATCAATATTCAAGATAAATTTAGAAAAAATAATTAAATACTTGAGTATAAGCAAACATTTTCTTTCAATTACTACAATTAAGGTGTCCTAGATGCTATATATTCCAAAATTATAACATTTTATGTCTGTTTAGAAATTTAACTTGAATTTCCCTAAAGATTTCCGTAATATGGTCATTATTGATGTTTGTGTGTGCTAATTTTCAGCGATCAGCTTTTAGTTGCGCTACTTGTTAAAGTTTAAATGATGCCAAAAGTACTGTTGATGTGTTGGAGTTTCCGTAAGCTCTGTCTAGCTCTTTCCCAGCAGAACCTAAATCTCCTTGCTGATTCTAAATCCCATGATAAATGATGGCATCCTGCCACTTTACGGTCGTTTGGCTAATGCTGTTATGAGTTATAACGAACGCTAAACGACAATAATCCCAGATGACTCCAAGTTCTGCTCCCTGTTGTTAGATTTTCTTCATAAGATTTTGCTACATGCTGAGAAACAACTCATGATTCGCATGATACAGCAGGACTACTATATTCCCCGACTCAAACAGAAAGTGACAAATCATGGCCGCTCTGCCCCCCGAACGAGTAACTTAACTTACTCCTCACCATTTCACGTAACAGGCGTGGACTTCGCTGGCCCATTTATGGTAAAGACGTCCCTCTTACGACGATCTTCTCACACCAAAGCATGTGTTTGCGTATTCGTATGTTTCTCTACCAAAGCGGTCCATCCCGAATTATTCTCAAACTTGACGACTGAGGCCTTCAGAGCACCCTTCACTCGCTGCGTAGGATGAAGTTGATTACCCCACAAATTGCAATTTGTTTATCAAAGAAGCGGCTGTGTACACTGCTGAAACACAAGCGGTACAGAACCCCACCTTGCAATTCATACCGCCGTACGCCCGTCACAGGGCAGCATATGGGAAACCGCAGTCAAAAGCTTCAAGACCCATTTCACCAAAGTAGCAGGAGATCAAAGGTTTACATTTGAGGAATCCAACCGATTTATTAGTCCTCCGTCCTGGGCACTTCCTTCTAGGAGCCCCTTTTCTCTGGCTACGAAATGGCAAATATTGAAGGTTCTGCATCACCAGTTTAGTTCTCGGTGGAATAATGAATACCTTAAAGAATTACATAAAAGATATAAATGGAAACATCGCCGTCTCAGTGAGAGATATGGTCGTTATCAAAGATTGCCTACTTTCCCCAAATGACTGGCGCTTGGGGCCAAACTCCATCCGAGACCCGACCAACATGTGCGTTTAGTAGATGTTCGCCCCCAAGCGGGTACAGTCACCCGCAATATAACTTTGTAAATAAACTTTGTGTTCTATCCCCTGTAGGTTAAGTTTGCGACCAACTTACCCCTCACGCAACCCACGCTCTCCACGTATAAGTCCACTGCAAACTCATATTTTTCCAATTTGTTCTATGTTTTTTTCTCCCTTTTTCTCTTTTACATTTGTTTCCCCAGATCATTGAGTACAATAAATGCCGCCTCTGCTGTCGCTACCACAGCTTTCGTTTCTGTCCGACATTTTTGGTATTGGTCCCGGCAGAACGCTTCGAGACAGCCCGCGCTCACAACTGTCTGGTCACGTCACACCGGACGAACGCTTACACCGTGCCGAATTTGCGAAAGAGCTCAGTACACCTTACTTCACCGCCCAACTACTATCACAACAGTACGCACAGGATCCCAACGAGTATCAACTCCGGCACGCACAGGAAACCGACTCTCAAGTCCGGCACGTACAAGGTGCAATGGTACCCGTATGCCAACTGGACGGGTAAACGAGTCCGCTTGGAACGTCTCAATCCAGCTTTGTGGCAGTTTTATAACAAAGCCGAGGGAACCTTAGAAGAACTCAAATAGCTGCTTTATCTGTCAGCTCGCAGGCCAGCCGCCATGCTGTCTTCAGCAAGCACAAACCTCATCGACTTCGATGATGAATATTGCCACATATATATATATATATATATATATATATATATATATATATATATATATATATATATATATATATATATATATATATAAACATATTAATTTGAAGTACTTACCTCTATAATACTTACCAGTTTGATATACCTACCTTTTTGAAATACTTACATTGTATAAAATCTTTACCTTCACCCGGTATCAATTTATTAACTTAACGTTTGCATTACATATGCAATTCATACATATGTACATACCTACATACATATATACTTGCCGCTCTCCTTAAATAATAACTACCGTTAGGATTTTGCCAGCTTGGTGGGCTGTTGTTGTTGTTGTTGTAGCAGTGCTTCGCCCCACCTAATAGGTCCGACCGATCACAAATTGTCATCAATATCCTCTAACGGGAGTCCAAGGAAACTTGCTGTTTCAACAGGGGTGGACCATAATGAAAAGGGTGTTAGAGGCGTTGGTTCCACATTACAATTAAAGAGATGATTGGTGTCATGTGGGGACACATCGCAAGCGGCGCATACATTTTGTATGTCGGGGTTGATTCTGGATAGGTAAGAGTTTAGCCTGGGAAGTGTGCGTTCCTCTTCCGCAAGTTTTGGGTCTGTTCTTTGAGTACTGGATTCACCGGGCAATTCCTGGCATAAAGGTCCGACACCTGTTTGTGGAGTTCACTGAGGACCTGCTTGTGTTTTTTTGCTTCATACGGCTGAGTTCTCAGGTGCCGTATTTCCTTATAATGCTTACGGAGATGTTGGCTCATCAATCAGATGTCTGTTGGGATGCCCAGGTTTCTGGGTATTCAACAGGAACTGCTTGGTTAGCATCTCATTTCTCTCTCTGATGGGGAGTATTCTCGCCTCATTATGTAGATGGTGTTCTGGGTACATAAGAAGACAGCTCGTGGCAGTTCTGAGAGCAGTATTTTGGCAGACCTGTAGCTTCTTCCAGTGAGTAGTTTTTAAGCTTGGCGACCATATAGGGGACGCGTAGCATGCAATCGGCTGGCCAATTACTTTATATGTGGTAATGAGCGTTTCTTTGTCTTTTCCCCAAGTACTGCCAGCAAGGGATTTGAGGATTTTATTACGGCTCTGGATTTTCGGTACAATTGCGGCTGCGTGCTCACCAAAATGTAGATCCTGATCAAACGTCACACCCAAGATTTTGGGGTGTAGGACAGGCGGTAGCGTAGTGCCATCGACGTGAATGTTCAAAATGGTCGACATTTGGGACGTCCATGTTGTAAATAAGATCGCGGAGGATTTAGTCGCTGATAACGCCAGGTTTCGCGATGCGTAAAAAATGGAGAGATCAGGGAGGTAGCCGTTTATTCTGTTGCAAAGCTCAACAATCTGTGAGCCTGTGGCCATTATTGTGCAGTCATCGGCGTAGGAAACGATAGTAACTCCTTCTGGTTGCGAAGGTAGCTTAGATATAAAGTGGATAGGACACCACCCTGTGACACCCCATGTTTAATTCTTCTTGGTTTTGATGTTTCGTTTCTAAGTTGCACCGATGCCTGCCGACCACCCAGTAATTTGCGGTCCACCTTTTAGGACATGGGGGAAGGGTAGACCCTTCCTTCCAGGTCTTGCAGTAACGTGCCATGGTTGACAGTATCAAAAGCTTTTGATAGGTCTAGCGCAACGAGTACGGTTCGATGGTGGGGGTTTTGATTTAAACCGCAGTTTATCTGGGTGCTAATGGCATTTAGCGCGGTGGTGGTGCTATGAAGTTTTCTGAAGCCATGCTGATGACAGGCTAGCTGCAAATTTGCTTTGAAGTAGGGGAGCAATATGGCTTCAGGCGTCTTGGCTACTGGCGATAGGAGAGATATCGGGCGATATGACTCTCCTATGTTAGCTGGTTTCCCAGGCTTTAGTAGCGGGACCACCTTGGCCATTTTCCATTTTTCGGGAATGACAAGGTGGAAAGAGACAGGTTGAAGATATGTGCTAAGTATTTGAAACCCTCTTTCCATAGGCTTTTAAGCATCGGCGTGGCTATGCCGTCTGGGCCCCCTACTTTGGATGGTTTAGCATGACCGATGCCATCCTCAACCTCTTTGGCGGTAGTGGTAATGGGTGACGCGCTGAATTTATGTTTATGTGCGTGTCTGTTGGCCCTCCGTCCATCTTTGTCGACCGTAGAATGCATTATATATTGTCGGCAGAAAGCGCTCGCACTTTTTTCGCATCCGATAGCACTTTATCGCCAAAGGCGATGGAAATTTTGTCATAGTGCCTAGACGGATTCGATAGCGACTTTACGGTGGACCAAAGTTTACCTACACCGCCAGAGAGGTTACAACCGCTCAGGTGCTCCTCCCATTTCGCCCGCTTGTGTTCATCCACAAGCAATCTGATGCATTGGTTTATATCCCTTATTTGGGGGTCGCCGAGATCGAGATGTCTTATAAGGTCACGTTCTCTCTTTAATTTGCGGCCTCCGCCCGAAAGTAGGACCGAATTTCGGGAATTCTACCGGCGGGAATGAAGCGAGCCGAGGCGGATTCAATGACCTTGCGGAAAGCACGCTCCCCTTGGCGGGCATCAGTCGGGATAGGAAGGCCAGCAAAGCGGTTGTCTGTAAAGGATTTGTATTCATCCCACTTTCCTTATTTAAAGTTTATGAAAGTGCATTTTTCTGTGACGATGAAGTCGGCGGTACGCTCGAGCGAAATAAGTATAGGCAGGTGGTCGGATGCCAATGTTACCATCTGCTGCCAGTTGACGCAGTTTACGAGTTCTGCGCTCACGATTGATATATCCGGCGAACTGTGACAGCTTTCTACCATACGTGTGGGGCGTCTCCCTTTATTGTGCAGAACGTCGTTTCTTCTATTTGAACCGCCAACATCTCACCCCTACTGTCCGCCCGCAAATTTGAATGCCATAGATCGTGATGGGCATTGAAACCGCCTAAGATAATGCGATTGTTGCCAGTAAGGCGCTGATATTAGGGCGGTATCCACTGGGGCAGCAGGTGGCAGGAGGGATGTAGATGCATCGCCTGACCGGACAGATGAGCCTTGACGTTCTAAGACACTGACCCTGCGGCCGATGTCAGGATCCAATGTATGATATTGCACAGATTGATGTATGATAAACGCGAGGCCGCCTCCATTTCCGCTCTCGCGATCTATTCTGTGGTCATTATACCCAGAGCAGGTCTGCAGAGCAGATCTCGCTGTGAGTTTAATCTCTTGATTCGCAGCAATGGGGATGTTGTGCCGCTTCATGAAATCGACTATCTCCGTGATCTTCGCAGTTAATCCATTGCAGTTTAACTGCAGAATTCTGAAGTGCATGGGGGAGACGTCGCACAGTGGCGACTTTTGAGTTTTTTCTTATCATAACTTCATATCATAATCATAACTCTTGAACCAATGAAGATATTTAAAAAACTTGAAATGCAAATGAAAGCTAATTATTTAAAGTTTTATTGTGTGCAAGCTCAGAATGTCACAGATAGATGATATGACTGGATCAGAAGAGATAGCTAACATGTTGAAAAGGTCTTCGTTTTGTCTAACTCGTGATACTGTGCAGGTGTTCATACATCTATATCTTTTGTAGTCCTTGTTTTTAGATTCTTGAGCTTCTTCAGACAATTCTCCTAATGGTAAGCACTGGTACTCTATTAAATCTTTTCCATGTGCTAAAATTTTATGTACCGTTGGTGTAAGTTTCTTCTCAGGATACTTTTGATGCAGCAACTCTGTAGTTTTATATACATATTCTCCAAATTTGGGTCCATTAACTGGTTCATGGCAGTTTAAAATATTTAAAATTACCCCCAATCTTTTCACAATATCTCTATCAACTCCTGTTATACGAGCAGTCACTTCATCGTTTTCAAAAAATCTTCTTGAGGAGTTACCATCATTTGTATTTCCGTATCCATACTTTGGACAGTCAACTCTAAGGCCAATCTCTTTATAGAATGCATCCTGAATTATTTTTTTTCTCCTGTTTTGTTTCTCCTTACATGTTGTATTTATTTATTTATTTATTTATCAGTCTACAAATTAAACAATTATACAGACCAAATATACCGACACTTAATTCACAGATGTAATAAACGATATAAACAACATAAGCAGTCATCAATTTTAAAGTAATATTTAAACAGTACTTAATTAAACGCTTGACAATTTCAATTAAAAACTTAGAAGTAAGCAAAAGTTAAAATGTTGTAAATGTGTTAAAATGTACTCATGAAGGAGCTAGTAAATAATAATTTATGAAATTGACAATAAAGCAAATTAATAGTAGATAAAATATATACAGAAAAGAATTTATACAGAGTAAATTTGATTGCATACACATAAAAATAATGATCACAAGGCAATTTTGTCAACAAGTTTCAAGTAACTGGTACTTCATATTTGAAACAGAGGGTTGAACAGTATATCACGGTTTAGCGTTCTTTGCTTCATTTCGAATTACAAATTTAATGTAGTTAAAAGGTATTTTTTAATACCAAGAAAGTCGCAGACGTCCAAATTTTTACAGTGTTTATTAAAATCACGACATAAACAGTGAAGTGGTTCGTGCATTTCATAATTCGACCTACATGTAGCTACAAAAATTGATTGAAAATGTCTAGAGGGCCTAATAGGAACGTTAAACTTAATTTCACCAAGCAAAAATAGACTATTTATTGACCCTCTTATTAATTTAACAATAAATAAGACACCAAGCATCTCCCTGCGGCTCTGCAATGTGGGCAGCTGTATTAGTTTTAATCGGCTGCAATAGGGGTAAAGATTTTTAGAAGGTTCCCATGGTAAGTGTTTTAAAGCGAAAAGCAAAAATTGTTTCTGGACCGATTCCAGCTTGTCAGAATGAACCTGATAACGCGGATTCCAAATTATTGAAGCATATTGCAAAGTAGGTCTGACCAATGATTTAAAAAGAGTTTTTGTAACGTATGGGTCATTAAATTCTTTAGACCAACGTTTAACAAAAGCCAAGGTACCTTTAGCCCTATTCACGCAAGATTCAATATGAAGTTTAAAATCGAGTTTTGGGTCCATTGTAACGCCTAAATCAATAAAATTAGTGACTTGCTCGATTACATAGTCGCCAATAACAGAATCATGGGATTGGAAGGACTTCCTTGTAAAACACATGAACTTACATTTAGTAAGGTTTAGTGACATGGCTTTTACATTACAACAGTCACCAAGACTATTCAGATCAGCCTGAAGACATGCCCTATCCACGGGTGAGCGGATAGGCATTACAAGTTTGACGTCATCAGCGTACATCAACGGCTTGCAGCTCTTCAAAACACTAGGAAGGTCATTAATGAACAACAGTAACAAAACCGGACCAAGATGGCTGCCTTGAGGAACACCAGGAGTTACGTTTATGAACCGAGACCAACAATTATTAAATATAACTGTTTGTTTTCTTTCCTTCACATAAGAAACCCAAGATAGAAGCAAAGGAGGAAATCCTAACCGATCAAGTTTTAATAAAAGTATAGAATGAGAAACTTTATCAAATGCCTTACTAAAATCAGTATAAATAACATCAACTTCACAATTAGTCTTAAAACTGTTGGATACAAAGGTTGTAAACTCGAGCAAGTTGGACACCGTTGATTTACCCTTGCAAAAGCCATGTTGTGAAAAGTCAATTAATGAAGATACTCTAAAAGCAATCTGTTTTGTGATAATCAATTCAAATAACTTAGGAATAGTGTTGAGTTTAGCTATTCCTCTATAATTTATAACACACGTTCTGCTTTCATTTTTATGCAGTGGTATAATGAATGATTCTTTCCACTTCTTGGGGAACACCCCTTGCTTCAGGGACGCATTAAACAAACAGGCTAGAGGTCGATATAAGTATCGAGCACAAGATTTCAGCACTACCGACGGAATTTGATCCGGACCACTAGAGTAAGAAATTTTTAGATTTTCCAGATGAGTTAAAACATCATCAGTACATATATATGGGACTGCCTGGGAATCCCAGAGGAGACAATCTGAAAGGATAAGTCGATGGCGGGTAACCATAGGTATTTGCATAATTAGATTTGAAGAAATCCGATCATTTAGCTTCATTGTAGAAGGAAACCCTTTTATCTTCCTTTTTGAATTAACAAAGCTGTAAAACGACTTAGGATTGACAAAAATTTGGCTTTTGATCCTACTGATATACTTCTTATAACAAATTCTGTTCAATGTGTTATATTTGTGACGCAAAATTGAGTAGGCGGCATAGTCAGTCATTGATCCAGAAAGTTTATAACGTTTGAATGAACGCGTCTTCTGATTTTTCAGGCGTTTCAATTCTTTAGTGCTCCAAGCCGATGATGATATAGCAGTGGTTTTGGACGTAGGTATGCATTTTTTAAATATTCCGTATAATACACTATTAAAATGGGATATACTCTCATCAATATCCCCATCGTACTCAGGCCAATTTATTCTCGATACTTCGAGTACTACTTTAGACCAATTGGCTTTTCTAAACAGAAATCGGTGAGGGGTCTTTCGCACTACGTTGGAGGAACGTCCAGATAAATTATGAGATTCCATAAACATCGCGAGAGCAGGATGATACACGTCTTCAGGCAGGGCAAGGGGATCGCATCGATTTACAAAACAATTTGAATCGTCTGAGAAAATTAAATCCAAGCATTTACCGAATTTATTCTGAATGTTGTTAACTTGAAAAAGTCCAGCATCTGCAAACTCGTTTAGGAAATCATAGTGGATAGCGCGAGAAGAAGTAGGGACTAGCTTCCCGTCGATAAGACTCCATGACACACATGGCAAATTAAAATCGCCAAGTACAGTGACAGAATGACAGGTCCTGGCAGTACTGCACACAGATTTCACTTTTGAGGAATGATTCAAATATAAGGAAATGTCAGATTGTGGGGGAATGTAGTTGGCTATAAAATATTTGTATGTTGAGGAAAAGAAGCTCAGCATCCTCAAAGTCAGGAAAATGTAGTTCCTCCGCGGAAAACCTAGTGTGAACGGCAAGTAACACACCTCCACCAGCTCTGGCCAGTATGTCTTTTCTAAACACTTGAAACGAATTCGATAAAGCTTCAGCATTAAAAACTGTTGGTTTTACCCAAGTCTCAGTAAAAAAGAGTACATCATAAGAACTCTCATGGCTCAGTTGAAAAATTTCCGTTAGTTTGGTATTCAACCCCCTAACGTTCTGATAAAATATACCAAGTGAGATATTATTTACGTTTGATAAGACATAATTTAAGTTTATACCACTTATGGAGTGTTGCCTGGCAAGTTTCTTGATGCATTTAAAGTAGCGCGGTCACGGTTCGACTTTCTAGTAAACAAATGCACCACAGTGTTTCGACCAGAAAGTAGAATCGAGTACCCTATCAAAAAATTTGTCAGGAACTAAGATTCTGAAAGAAGAGATCTCTCTCCCAGACTAAAAACTAAATTTATAAACATTAATATTGCTGTTAAGTTCAACACCCAGCTTGGAGCATACGTAGTTAGATATATATATGCTTCCGTCAGCGATGCGTGGAGCCGTGATACAAAAATGGACCTACGGGGAGGAACAGCAGTCACCTCCCTAGGAGCACCAGGTTCTAAAGCAACCGATTCAGAAACAAGGGCTGTGATTAGGGCTGCGAGTGCGGTTGTTGTTACAGCAGTCGAATCATTGCCAGAATTGGGTTGAATAGCAGGAACATTAACAGCATCAGAATCATCAGCATTAACAGAATTAGTGCTGTTCCCAACAGCATTCGCTTTGTTTTTCGAAGCTGGAATCTTGTTCTTACTAGACATTGCAATGTTAGCAGCAGCACTGGGGTTAACAGTTGTATTGGGAATATCATCAGTATTAACAGGTGCTGTCAATCGTTTAGCATAAGAAATTTGTGTATTGAAATCACGCGAGATGGTGGCTGAGTGTACACAAAAAGGCTCACTATTGTTATCAGCAGAAATTGGACTTGTATAAACAGGTGATCGGGCGAGCAAATGGCAATGTATACATGGCTGCATTAGTGTAGGTGAAATCGATAGAGTATGAGGTTTGAGCGCGCAACTAATATTACCACTACTCAACGAGTTCGGATTACTGATAGAGCTGACAACATTTTTTATTTTATTTATGCCATCAGCCATCTCCTCCAATATTGTCGTCGAAAACTTCTCCTTGTTGTGGTAGTGTATAAGCCAGCTTCAAAACAAATTCCATACATCTTATCCTAGCATGCAAAGGAGATATTCTATACTCATAATTTAGTTCGTCAGTTATTGAATCATCAAGATTTTCCAAGTCCTTTTGGCTCTTCTTACAAATTGGACATTTTATTGTAGATGTCGTATTTTTTATTAAGTTCAAAACTTTTCCATCGACCATTGTTAGAAGAAAATCATGCTTTATTGTAATGACATTCCCCTCTTCAATTTCAATTATTGTTGGTTCTAATTTGGCAATTTGATTTTTTATATCACTCACTGTAGCTTTTATGAGTTCCGAAGACTCCTTCTCGTATTTAAATAATATCGGGCGGCACAATATAATTGATGACGGATGTGGATTTTTCCAATATTCTGAAGCTTCATCTTTTAGTCGTAATGGAACAATAGGAGCCATAAACATATTACTATCTGTAATTGTTTCATCGTCTACATTTATTCTTTGTTTATATGCGCTTTGTCCTGATGATCCATCACAACCCCACTTAGTTATCATTGCTAGCTCCTTTGGCAGGGATTTCAACTTTTCTTTAGTAAAACTTTGAAGGAGTCGTGTAGACGTATGATCCATTAGGTTTTGTAGCTCAGTTTCAGCTGATACTTTGGTTATTTTGGGACTTAGAGGAACTGCTTCTTTCTTGGCTTGAGTAATTTTTTTGTATCCAGGTAAAATATCGGCATTACGTTGCAATAATGACTTACGCAATATAATATATTTTTTCTTCGTTAAACCGAGATCTATAAATAGCGCCAAAGCTTTTTCGGGAGTGTATTTCCCAGGTAGCGCATTTGGTGGTGTGAGAATGCTCTTTTTGATGCTCATCAGTCGCACTGGACTTGCTACCGCAACTGCTTCTGTTATATGAGACCACGTTTTCTTCGTCTTTTTTATATTTAATAGCCAGTGCTTCTGAAGGATGAGTCGTGGCCATAGCTTTTGTGGTATCAGACAGCTTCCTTTTCCTTGTGTAAGTAGAACACTCTTCTATAGGTTTTGTTGGTCTCCCTCTAGTTCGTCCAAAAAAGTTTTGTCAGCTAGCCATTTTTCATGCTTACTTAGAAATTTTTAATTCTTACGATAGACGTCCTTCCATTTTCTTTCTATCATAATGTATTGTAAACCAATTTTTTCTTCCAGGCCTTCCTTTTCTTTAATGCTTGTTTCACTCGCTAATTCTCTCATAATAGCCTCAACGAAGTCCTGTCTTGACTTTGTAGATTTAAACACCGCAAATAATTTCGAGTTTTCTAGATACATATTAGAATTGGCTTCGAGTGTATCTGAGTAAATATTAAACTGTGAACTATATTTAAAAATACTATTCACTTAATTTAAGTAAACAGAATACTTAGTTCCTTAATCTCCAAAAGACGAATGATAATGTGCATTGTACGGTGGATAGCTTTATATACCTACTCAAATTATTAAAATGAATTTCAGGTGTACAATTCGTAACTAAAAAAATGTATGTTCTTAACGAGTTCCAATAACAAAAACGACCTTACGGCCGTACTGAATTATATATACCTGCTCAGGCGCGTATTTATGCCCAAGGTTGTTTAACTTTATTTGATGTAAAAAGTGAAGTTTCAGCCGGACGCAGGTAGACTTTATGAATTTAACTGAATATTTCACAAATAACTACTGTTAATTTGACGGAGCACGTATTTTAAATTTTTTTTACATCAAAAATTTAAAAAGGGCCTAAAAATAGGCATTTCGAAAAACAGGTATATCCGCCAACTCTTAACAAAAAAAAAAACAATTTTTTTTTTTTAATTGCTATACAAGAAAACGACAACCGGCCGCCTTATTTACTCACAAAACCATTTTAAATGCAACGAAAAAGCAGAAAAATTTCAAACTTTTCCCAATGTTGAAAATTGGTCAACTTTGAGCGGCTCTACCTGGTAAACTATCATTTTCTGTGAAAAAACAGTCGTATATTCTTGATCCCTGGAAAATTCTCTATTAGAAACATGTATTAGATTTAGCGAACGCTTTCATAATTTTTTTGATTTTTGCCATGCTTTAACGGTAGAGGCGCCACTGTGCGTCGTCACTCTGGGAGTAAGTTACGGGTGACTACGCCTGGGTTGTGGAAGGCGGGAGGGGCGGGGGGCAGGGGGGGGGGGGTGTCAATGCTCCGTGGGGCGCCAGCAGCAGCGGGTACTTGTTGTGGCTTGCTGAGCAGCTGGGCTGTTGGAAGTAGAGATATACGCCACCGCCACCAATATTGGTCCGATATGGTCGAAAGGGGTTTCAAGGAATGCGCATCACTGCCAGCTATAAAAATCCAATTGCGAAATTTAACACTTTCTAGCCGTTCAAAAGTTATTTGAGAAAACAGGCGATTTCAATGCCTGATTTCGCATTACCGAAATCACCAAGTTATTAAAACAAAACACTTAAAGAAAAGTTATATAATAAATTTAAATGCTCACTTCGCATAATTTTTTCAAAAACTAATAGAGAAAAATTAATTTAAATAAAATGTCCCAAAATGTTGCACATATTTTCAAATTGTCCTCAAGTTGCTAAAAAAGCAAGTACACTTGAAAGGACCTTATATGCGATATTAAGAAGGCTGATTCCACGATAGTTGGAGCATTTTGCAGTATCCCCCTTCTTGTGGACTGGGCAAAGAACACTTAGATTCCAATCGTCGGGCATGCACTCGTTCGCCCATAGTTTGCTAAGAAGCTGCTGCATGCGCCTTACCAACTCCTCCCCGCCGTGCTTGAATAGCTCCGCAGGCAATTCATCAGCGCCCATGGCTTTGTTGTTTTTCAATCTGGTTATTGCTATTCTAACTCCGTCATAATCGGGCGGGTGACATATATTCCATCATCATCGACTGCGGGATCGGGTTCGTAATCTCTGCACGGTGAATTGCTGCCTCCATTTAGAAGAGCAGAGAAGTGTTCCCTCCATAATCTAAGCACTCTCTGCGCATCAGTTACAAGGTCGCCGTTTTCGGTCCTACAGGAGTTTGCCCCGGTCTAAAAACATTCCGTCTTTCACCGTATTTTTTGGTAAAATTTTCGGGCGTTATTCCTGGTGGCTAGCAGCTCAAGCTCCTCGCACTCATGCCTTTCTGCTTCTGCCTTTTTCTTCCTGAAAAGGCGTCTCTCTTCCGTTTTCAACTAACGATAGCAATCACACACTCCTCTTGTTGCACTCGCTTTTAGTGTAGCCCCGTAGGCAGCGTCTTTTCTTTCGATTGCAACGCGACATTCTTCATCGTACCAGTTGTTTTTCGTGGCCACGGTAACCAATTTTTTCCTCGGCGGCAGTACGAAGTGTTTTGAAGATATGCTCCCACTGCTCCTGTATTCCTTCAGGCTGAGTTGTGCTCTCAGAGAGCTGGTGTGAGAGTCGAGTTGCGAAATCATTGGCAGTCTGTTGTGATTGAAGCTTTTCGACGTCTAGCTTTCCTTGTGCTTTTTGTACCTGTATCTCTTTATGCATGAACCTCGTGCTGGAGATGACCATGTTTCGAGCACCAGCAAAGTCAATCAGCCTCAGTCCGTTAGGAGAAGTTTCATTGTGTAGGCTAAACTTTCCGACTGTGGGGCCAAAAATACCTTCTTTGCCCACCCTGGCGTTAAAGTCGCCAAGCACGACTTTTATATCATGACGGGGGCAGCGCTCGTATAGGAGCTCTAATTGTTCATAAAAAGTGTCTTTCACCTCATCGTCTTTCTCGTCTGTCGGCGCATTGGCGCAGATGAATGATATTTTAAAAATTTTGCTTTTATTCGGATAGCGGCGAGACGCTCGTCCAGAGCGGACGTTCCAGGTGCATGCCCTCAATTCATTGTCCTTCAAACGTTCGCCATGGTCGTCATCAATAGAGTATATTTATCCGAGGATTGTTGGTATATTTCATTGGAGTATGGTTTTACGTGGCGGGTCCCAAGCCCAGCGAACAACCCGCTCAGCGGGGTTGAAAATATTATTTGCACGTTTATATAGCAAGCCGCTTGCTCCAAGAGAGGCGCCCGCTTCCAGCCGCACCTAGAGGTATACAAACGCTGCCGATGAGATCTCCCCGGCTAGTCCTTAAACCGATTATGTCAGAGTGGCCTAACCAGGTTGTCCCCTTCTCACATTAGCTCACCGCTAAATGGATGTTTAGCGGCTACCCAGAGGATACTTGGCCGCAAGCGACTGGCAGTAGTGAGCTGCTTGAACCGCATGCAAAAGGGTCGCTCTGGCCATTCCCAGGTGAATGGCGGTCAGAAGCTTTCCCCACTTTCGTGGACTTCTACACACGGCTCCACCACATTTAAACACCTACTTTTTCCAATAGCCGGTTTTCCCTTTTTTGAACATTGTTCAGAATAAGAGGATAGGGAGAAGTGAAAAAACTCACAAGGATTTTTTATTTAGAATACGAGGAATGGGAGAAGTGAAAAAACTCGCAAGGTATTTTTATTTAGAATTGGGCTGATAAGGTCCCTATTTGGACTTAGCCTAAGCCTGGAGGCATAACCCTACAAGTAAAATATAGCACGAAGGAGTTATACAAGACAGCAAGTTGTCGTGGAAACTCCATGGGGAGGAAAGAGCGAAGAAAACCTCCGCGGCACTGTATGCATGTGGGAGGATGCAAGGATGGCCGCGAGGCCAGTCACCCAAACTCTCCGTTGGGTACTTGCTTTACTATGGGGTTTTTGTTTGGTAGACAGCTATCAATCAATGATTAGCATAACGGAAACCCTAAAAACTACCCCGACAGCAGCATTGCATGCTATTCTGCATATCCGGCCTGCAGACCTAATGGCCAAAAATATCGTATTAGCCACTGCAACAAGGCTCTGCTTAAGTGCAGTTCCTAAGCCATAGCAGTATAGCGTCATCTAATTTCGGGCAAACAGAATATATGGCCCCGTGACTGAGCTTCGAAAGAGTTCTGGGAGCCACAATTGAGCCGAAGGGCAGGGTGCAGAACATACTATACTCGTGAATACCGATGGCTCGAAAATAACGGAAATAAGAAGATCCTACAGGCTGCCCGATTATTTAGCGTAATCCAGGTAAGGCCTCGTCAGTAACAGCTGATATAGAAACTGCGAGCTGTAAGAAGAAACGGTTAAACACGTGCTGTGCTCGTGTCCTTCACTCGACGTGTCAAGGCTCCAGCTATTAGAGGCGGCAGAGGTGCCAGGTCTCGATGTAGCAATTAAGCTAGGTCCTAGAAAACTTCTAGTATTTGCCAAAATGACGGAGTTATTTTATAACATAAGTCCTAGTACCTGATTAGGATTCTTCCGTTTGGTCGTTAAACAAATTCTGGTAACACTATGTGGGGTCTTATTAATCTAACCAACCTGTTTGGGAAATATCAGCGCAAATGTAATAAATTGCTTTTCGAAAAAAGAACATTAAATGGCAATTGCTTATGCCACAGAGTGTAATTGCTACAAAATTTTTAAAGCGTTAGTATTCGTATAGCACGTCGATATATGATTAAATACTATTTATACCTACATATGTACGTATATGAAGAAATTTCAAAACAAAATTTATTACTTAGAAAAAACTGATATTTATTCACATATATTAACAATCCTACTTTTTGGATTTTTTCACATCTTTTCCAGCTTCATCAGGGTTATCAGCGCTTTCCTTGGCACGCTTGGCGCGAATACCAACCAAACGAGCATCAGTTCGGGCCTAAAATTAAGTTGAAATAAGTTAATGTTCATTCAGAAACATATTATATGTAAGCTCTAAACACAATGCCGAAAGATGAAGACAATCATGCCGCCGAGCGGTGCCATTTCCCAAATTACGCCAGGCTATTTCGCCTCAAAACACAATACCGGCGGTGAAATTGGTTTACGCTTGTTGTTCGGAGTGGCCGTACACAGAGAAAAAAAAAAGATTAAAGTAACTTAAAAAATGATTAAATCTTTACTTTTGTACTTCACTGCTAAACAATTACAATAATGTCAAGAGCGGTATCGAAAGACGCGTTTAGTTCCCAGGAAACATAGTCCGACGGCCAACCATTTAAATAGAAAATTGTATGCGTGACAGAGCCATGGATTTTAAAGATTAGATATAAGAGTTTAGTCTTTTATTTATTTAAATATGTAATAATAATATAATAAAATAATAAAAAAAATCTAAGTCCCCTAGATTGATGAGTGTGATGACTAGTAGCTAGGAACTACCTAATCATTTTCTAGCTTTTAGTATTATTACTTAATGTAAGTATTGTTTTCAATAAAACCGTGTTGATGGTCCTTTGCCAGGTACTACCCCGACCATCTCGGTTACGATTTGGTATGACCACATGAGAAGCTATATATTGCGCTGGTAACCCCTTGAATCAATTTGGTATTTTAGTAGCCTCTTACGACAGGCATACCTGGCGCGGGTATAATCTAATCCCCCTAACCCGCTGGGGGCAAGTCACTTGCCGGCAGCACTTGGGGAAAAGTTAAAGAAACGTTGCTAGTCACGTGCAAAGCAATTCGCCGGCGGCTCATGTACTCCGCGTCACTAGTTTGGTCTTAAAAACACATGCATGCAATCAGAACTGTCACGGGATGTCGCTTTATGACCCCTCAACATCACCTACACAGTGAGGCCAAAGAGCTCAACATTAAAAAGCATAACGAAATGCTAAACAAGCAGTTTTTGCTAAATTGTCACAAACCAGGACACCCTAGCAAACAACTGCTTGATCTAGCCCTGCCTCCATGGGGGTTAAGGGAACATCTCCATAAGCACTATGATGAGATCCGGCACCTGCTAACACAGCCGTTTGTTGCAGACAAGCATAAGGAGGCCTTTCGCAAAATCCACACAACGAAAGTCAAAGGTCAATATTTTTGGGAATGATGTAATTTTTCCTGTAGATCTTGAAAGTCTAAGAATTACTGCATACAAGATTTTCCTCGTACATTTCCAAAATAGTGAGTTACGGACAAAAGCCGAGTTTTCGTACCATTGGACTTTCTTTAGTTAGGACTAGCACACCCGGCAGACGTTGACCTGCCCTAACTTCGGTCTAGCTGCATAGCTTGTAAGGGGGTTATGCCTCTTACTCTCCACGTTTCCTTTATCACTTTATTCCCTCCCCTCTCTGCGACTCTTTTCCCTCTTCGTATTTTCCATCCCTTCTTTTCTCTATAGCCCCCTCTCTCCCAGCTCCATCTATTCTTATCTTACTATCTTTGTCTAACTCTATCTCTTTCTCAGTCTCTTTATGGTTTTTCTTCTCTATTGTTCTTTTATTCACCTCCATCCTTTATTCCCAGTCCCAGAGGGTTTTATGTGTTTTCAAATGCAAATTAAGGGGTGGATCATCCTTACCGTGTTGGGGTATGAATAATAGATAAGATTCGATTCTCAGACATATTCAATATGCTCACAAAATTTTATGAGAATCGGTCGAGCCGTTTCGAAGGAGTTTAACCACAAACACTGTGACACGAGAGTTTTATGTGTACGGTTTTTAGTTTCTTCCTAGATTTTATAAGGTCCTCATTTAAAATAAAATATTCATACGTATTATTATTAATTACAAAATATTAAACATGTCTAGATGGGCTGTGCCCAGTCAGTTTAATTTAATTTCGCTAAGCAAAAAAGATTTTAAAATTTAGAAAATGTTTTCGCTAAGATCTTTTAAATATTTAATAATACATGTTTAGATAAATATTTAATAATACTAATGTTAATACTGATACCGAAAGGCGTCTTTCGATACATCTTCCGATTTTTTTAACGTGTTTTGGCAGTCAAATTAAGAATTTCCTTTTTTATACTTTGGAGGCAAAAAACTGCGGTAAACCTTGGCAATATTAACGTATTTCGTACGTTTTGATTCTGTTAAACTGCATGTGTTGACTCTACTTTCGAAAAGGCGTAATTCGGTGCAGATGTTTCCCGGCGGTTGGGTATAGTGTTTACAGCTAAATGTAGAGTAGCGACCATTTAATTAGGAAAAAAATAAAGTCGGTTTTATATGATACTCATTTTTACAGTTTCGAAAAACCTGTTTCTTGGGGCATTTTGAATTAAGCTAGCATTATGTAAAGACAAATATATTAAAAACAAATATAACTGTTTTATTTTAATTACAATCCATTTTACAATTTAATTGCCATCTACAATTGAGTCCAATTGGAGGTGACCATTAGAGTTAAAGTGGAGTGCTTATTTTTCTCAAGAAAAAAATTATTTGAAAGACAAAACAATTGTAAAAGCACAGGTCGGTATGACGCAATAAAACCAGCCAAGTGAAGTTGAACATCCACGTCAATAGTACTACGCTACCGGCTCTTACACCCCAAAATCTTGGGTGTGACGTTTGATCAGGATCTACATTTTGGCGAGCATGCAGCCGCAATTGTACCGAAAATCCAGAGCCGTAATAAAATCCGCAAATCTCTTGCTGGCAGTACTTGGGGAAAAGACAAAGAAACGCTCATTACCGCAAATACAAAGCAATTGGCCAGCCGTTTGCGTGCTACGCGTCCCCTATATGGTCGCCAAGCCTAAAAACTACCCACTGGAAGAAGCTACAGGCCTGCCAAAATACTGCGCTCAGAACCGCCACGGGCTGTTTTCTTATGTCCATAGAACACCATCTACATAATGAGGCGAGAATACTCCTCATCAGGGAGAGAAATGAGATGCTAACCAAACAGTTCCTGTTGAATACCCAGAAACCTGAGCATCCCAACAAACATCTGATTGATGAGCCAGCACCGCCTAGAGACTTAAGGAGTCATCTCCGTAAGCATTTTGAGGAAATACGGCACTTGAGAAATCAGCCGTATGAAGCAAAAAAACACAAGCAGGTCCGTGGTGAACTCCATAAGCAGGCGTTGGACCTTTATGCCAGGAATTGCACGGTGAATCCAGTACTCAAAGAACAGTACCCAAAACTTGCGGAGGAGGAACGCATACTCCCCAGGGAAACACGAGTTACTCTGGCTCAACTTCGTTCTGGATACTGTAACAGGTTAAACTCTCACATATCCAGAATCAACCCCGACATACAAAATGTATAACCCTCTTGCAATGTGTCCCCACATGACACCAACCATCTCTTTAATTGTAATGTGGAACCAACGCCTCTAACACCCCCACATTATGGTCCACACCTGTTGAAACAGCAAGTTTCCTTGGACTCCCGTTATTGGATATTGATGACAATTTGTGATCGGTCGCACCTATTGGATGGGGCGAAGCACTGCTACAACAACAACAGTAGTACAACTTCAAAAATTTGGCGGTCCTCATAATCCGGTCATGAGTTTTAAAGTAGTAGGGAGGGAAAATTTGTAGTATTATTTTCCTACTCTTTTACTACCTAAGTAATTTAATGTGCGAAAAAAACCACAGCTCGATATTTGTATATCCACATTGGAAACGGGACATGAAAGAAAACAGAAGAGATAACAGATATGAGAAGAAAAAGTTGGAAGGAGTCAGAAAAAAGATGGAGAGAGAGAGATAAGAGTAAAAGTAAATAAGGATAATTGTTTGAGGCACAGTATTTACTACCGAATAACTAGAAAGACTAAGATAGAAAGACTTGGATAGGAGCAAGAGCGAGAGAAGTAAGAGGAAAAGCCGGAAGATTTACGGAAGAATGAAAGGGGATAGGGAAATTGAATGGGCCGAATACAAACTCCCAGATACTCATCCGCAACTTGTTGTAGGCAATGTGATACTCCCAAGATTCAGCCATTCAGTTCGTTGACCAAAACTTTTCCTCTCAGGAAAAGGAAATAAACCCTCGCACAAAAGGAAAAGCAGGCGTTATTTTCCTGCACTTTACTTGATACTTCAGAAGGGCATTAATGTGGTTGTTGTTGTTGTTGTTGTAGCGATTAGGTTACTCCCCGAAGGCTTTGGGGAGTGTTATCGATGTGATGGTCCTTTGCCGGATACAGATCCGATACGCTCCGGTAACACAGCACCGTTAAGGTGCTGGCCCGACCATCTCGGGAACGATTTATATGGCCACATTGAACCTTCAGGCCATCCCTCCCTCCCCACCCCCAAGTTCCATGAGGAGCTTGGGGTCGCCAGAGCCTCGTCTGTTAGTGAAACGGGATTCGCCGCTCGAAGGTGAGGTTGACAATTGGGTTGGAGAAGCTATATGTTGCGCTACACAACCCCTTGAATCCCCATTAATGTGGTATTTTTTTATAGTACTGAAAAAATCAGTGCTAAAGATAAGTCAAGAAGCAGTATTTAAATTTATGCGTTGTTAAATGCGACTCCATTTTGAAATATTGACTTGACCTGTCCGATTTTATTGCATCATGGGTCGACAAATAATTTTTGTACTTTTAGTCCCAAAACGTAAAGAAATAGTTTTGAACTTCAATCGAAGTACATACAACTGGTTAATGATTCATGATTGAATCATGGTGCTCATTAGACTGGGTCGAAAAAAAAGTTGCTAATGTCCGCCCCTAAATTTGAAGATTATGTTGAGAGGGTTTCGGAAAAATTTTTTCAATTTTTTTTTTTTTGATCCTTCGAAATACAGCCAAAAAGGTTTTCTCTTTGTAACTTGGTTATGTGACGTCAGATTCTTAAAATTGATGTCATTATTTTGGCCTTGAGAAGCTTCACAATTCCGCTTAATGTCCTTTTAAGCTATGAAGTCGTTTTCACAGGATTAGGTCAGCTAACAAAACTCTGACTCCTGAACAACTTTGTTAACTGACTAATCATGTGAAAACGATTTCATAGGTAGCTTAAAAGGATACGAAGCTTCCCAAGGCCAAAATAATAACATATCAATTTTAAAAATCAGACGTCAAATAACCAAGTTACAACGAAAAATCCTTTTTGGCTGTATTTCGAAGGATCAAAAAAGATTAAAAAAAAATTTCCGAAATCCTCTCAACATAATCTTCAAATTTAGGGGCGGACATTAGCAACTTTTTTTTGTTTATGGGGACCAACCCAGTCTAG
This sequence comes from Eurosta solidaginis, assembly GCF_040869045.1. Classification (NCBI taxonomy): domain Eukaryota; kingdom Metazoa; phylum Arthropoda; class Insecta; order Diptera; family Tephritidae; genus Eurosta; species Eurosta solidaginis. Next base: position 79,672,800 of record NC_090320.1, on the reverse strand, counting down.
TGTTCATGATAAAAACACATAGATATTTTCTTTTTTCACACAAAAATTTATATTCTACTTTGTTTATTTTTTTATTTCCATTTGTTTTGATATTGATTTTTAAATATTATTTTGCCCAAACTCTTAAAAAAAATATGCCGATCAGAAGAGCGAAAGGTTATACCTTGTTAGCTTTTTTATCATGATGCAATTGAATTATGTAATTGGTGGAAACCCGAACTTTTCAGTCGTTCCCCTAATCTTTATTTCAAACGTCGCATCCTTTGCAAATACTTCAGATTTCCGTTTCCCATTTTGGATTCGTGGCACTGGTTCCAAAGCGCGTCCAGTAACACCTCTCCCGATATTTTTGGATGAATTTTAAGTAAAGAATGACTTTATAAAATAAATAAATGCAAGGCACGGTAACCTCCGGAGATGTTTGGCCGAGCTTCTCTTCCAATTTTCGTCGTGCTTTTATGACGACTCCGAATAGCATCTGCAATGCAGATCAAAATTCACTTCTAATCAAAAACACATTCGGAGTGTTTGCCAAATCCCTGCTGAATGGCGACCCCGCTTAGAAAGCCATTTTCCTAATTGAAAACCCTTTTTTCTAAATTTTCGATTTTACTTTGCGCGGGGCTTGAGCCCAGGATCTTTGGTGTGGCAGGCGGAGCACGCTAACACAACACCATGGGGGCCTTAGTTTAGTATATAACGACGCTCCGTTTTAAAACTAGTACTTAATTTTTGTACTGCATTATTTGTAAAACAAAATTTGATAAGAGCAAGAGAGAGCGGTAGACTTCAAAAAACATCGGGAGAAATATTGGGCATCAAAAAAGAATCAATATCCGAAGGAAAAAATAAATTAAAATTTTTCAACTTTTAATTATCTCTTGACATAATTAAAAACTTTCTTTCTCGCCTCCGAAGGAAAAAATAAATCCGAAAGGAAAAAATAAATTAAAATTTTTCAACTTTTAATTATCTCTTGACAAAATTAAAAACTTTCTTTCTCGCCTCCGAGTTGTTAACGAAGTAATTTTTGGACGCGTATTTCCAGTTGACTGTTGTTCTAGGCTTTTAGCAAAAGATTTGGAAGTGCTAACTTTCGTATGGCACGTCGATTTATTGTTTAAATTTAAAATGTTAAGTGAAATGGCAGTTTCGGATAGCTTAACATGTTATATATACAGCAAAAAAGGTATCTCAATCCTTTCGGTGAGAACGCATTTGAGCACATAAAATGCCAAGTAGGCTCGTATTTCGTTATAAATACCTTGCGCAAGGTGGCGAACGCCTTGAACTTCTGTTCATCCTTAGTGATTTCACGGAATTCAATAACGGGTTGGTCTTTTCTAATAGGCATAACGGGACCTCTGAGTTGGGTAGCCAATTTACATTCCTCCACTGTGGATTCACCCTCGCGGATTTTCTTCTCATTGAAGGGGAACAGAATCAACTTACTTCTGTACTCCTTCAGACGCTGCACATTACGTTGCCGTGATTCAAGTGATTTGTTCTTTCTTCTTTTATCAACGGCAATTCCAATGGTTCTTGCAAATCCATAGGTAAGACCTGCGCCCTTGATTCAAAAGTAGCTAAATATATATGTTAAACAGAATAAATATATAAATACCTTCAATTCTTCCAGGGTAAATCCACGTCCTGCGCGCAATTTAGTATGGTAACGGATGGTTGGACAACGTACTACAGGACGTAGTGCTTGAGCTGGACGTGGAAAGACAGCTTTGGCTTTCTTTATACGGTTTTGACGTCTTCGGTATTTACGAGCTGGTTGGTTGAACCAGGTCTTCACATTGCGCTGCCACCACTTGTGAAAGTGAGCATTTGGAATCATATTATTTCCCTTACCCATCTTTGTAGCTTATTCTGTTTGTAAAGAAACGAAATTAAAGTTCTGTCATTTCTACTGGTTAGCCAGGCGATAACACGTGGCTCTTATAAATCGATACGTTCATGTCCAATATAGGCGATATAGAGCTAACATTTTATTGGAAAAGTATATACAATAATTAAACGCATTCCTAATTTATCGCTAAATTTCGTTTTGAATCACTTAAATTTCAATTACCGAACAAATTTGCGAATTTTATTTTTTACCCACCTTTCCTATCCTACAATTAATTAAAAAGGGGACACACAGCCAACTTCAAGTTGGAATTTTATCGAGGCAAATATCGAAATGGAATTTCGATAAACCTTTTCGCAAGTGGCGTGCAGGGTTGTACTCAATTCATTATGGTCGGCTCCATGGTAGAATAAACAGTTGCATTTTTATCTTTTTAATGCGAGCCTGGCGATAAATTGTCAAAGTTTATTTACATTATTGTTTTTTTTTTCATATTTACATTTTATTTTTTGATTATCAAAATTATTCTCGGAATAATCTACAACGCTGGAATCTCTACAACGCTGCGAAATAACAGACATACGCTATATGAAATTATGACCAAAGTATGAGGAAGAATATACTGTGAAGCTTCTGTGGTGGACAATGAAAATTTTGTCTCCAAGCCCCCAGATTCTAACATTCACTAATGCTAAAAGTTCTTCGCAAAAAAAATCTAAAGCAATGAATAGAATTGCAACGAATTTTGCCAAATTCCGCTTATTTGCTAATATTCGAATCGCTAAACTTTTGAATAAATCACTCCAATATGCTGTATTATAAAACGGTCTTTATTAGACTACTTTGGGAGTTGTACAATTATACTTCACAATTAAACTTCACTTCGCAACTAATAGCTTGTTTAAATGAAACTGATCAGTTATTACTCAGCTTGCGATGCTTTTATACTCTCTATTGCCTGGTCCGCTCATTTCTCCTAAGATCTAGACGTTTCACCTTCTATATCCTGCTTGGTTACCATGTATATTTGTAGTTTATGTTTTTCTTATAGTCATATGCGGGTGTATGTGTGAGTAACTACTTCGGCTGATGATTACATGAGTTTGCGAGTTATCTCTTGGACGCCTGCTATGTATGTGTATAAATGATAATTGATTTATTCATGTACACGAGTGTACCTTGCCTTAATGTTACATGTACATAAGAGTGGCTGCTTCGTATTTTTGTTGTTGCGTGATTATTTACTAACAGCCTAGTGATGTCAAAATTCGTCACACTGCACTCCACCTAAGTCTGATCGTCCCCATGAGACAAATTTTCCGGTCTACATGATGCCACCCTTCCAATGAACCACTTTCATTTCGTTTCGTTGTTTGCCAATGGTTTGTACGCGGTAAACTTTTATCCGTTTTACAACTTTCCATGAGCCTTCCCAATCACACTGCAATTTCGGGGACACATTTTTTTCGTTGTGGGTTGTATAACAGCACCAAATCTCCTTCCCGAAAACCTTCCGAATTAATTGCTTTATCATATCTGGCTTTCATCTTGTCACTCATAATCTTGATTCGTTGTCTTACAAGATCGTGTATTTCCTTCATTTCTTCCTCCAAGACGCCAGTGGATTTCTTGACATTTCTCTCCATATCGGCACTTATCTCAAACTTCAAATCAGCTGGCAGTCGAAGGTAATTGCCAAAAATTACCTTGCCTCATGCATTGCCGATCGGTATGCCATTAAGAATAATGATATTGTGACGAATATTAGTAACACCAAGTGGTACTCACATCACTAATCTGAACCCAAGTAAATAAAACCACAATAACACACTTGTATGTACGTAAACAAATTAATCATTATGTCTACACATGCATATATCGGAGATACTTCCAAAAGTAGGCAATAATCGGTGGAAGTATTACTCACATATACACGGGCATGTGAGAATCTCTAACGTGCATATGTAGTTATAGCTGGTAAACAAGTCGCAAATTCTAAAAATAGAAACGCTTAGAAATATGTCAACGAGGAAACCAAAGAGTATAAAAGCAGCAGCTGAGGCACGGCGAATGAGTTTGATTTAAGCACGCAATCTGTTGAGAAGTACAAGTGTTATTGTGAAGTACTTTAATAAAGGCCATTTTGCATTATTGAATAATGGAGTTATTTATTCAACAGTTTAGTGATTCGAACGTTAGTAGAAGGTTGCAAATAAGCGGAATTTCCCAAAATTCGTTACAATACGTTAGTATCCCACTCTTTATGGAAATTTTCGACTACTTTCCTTAAGTGCTCCTCCAAGTTTCTATTGAATCGTTCCACCATACCATCGGACTGAGGATGTAATGCAGTTGTCCGTGGTTTTCGAATGCCCAATGTTTTACACATTTCTTGGAACATAGCTGACTCAAAATTCCTGCCTTGGTCAGAATGTAACTCCATTGGTACAAAATACCTTGTAACCCAATTGTTTATAAGCACTTCTGCTACTGTTTCCGCTTCTTTGTTTTGGATTGGGTATACCTCTGGCCATTTGCTTAAATAGTCCATAACCACCAGTATATATTTGTTTCCGCAGTTGTTAGTAGGAAATGGACCTGCGACATCCATAGTGATCTTTTCAAATGGTGCACCTGAGTTATATTGCTTCATTTGGCCATGACTTCGGGTTTTGGGCCCTTTCGCTCTGCTGCAAACCTCGCAGTGGGCAATCAATAGAATAGAATCTCTGTTTAATTTTCTGGAGCGTCTTCGTGATTCCCAGATAACCTCCACTTGGACCATTATGCAACTCGTTGAGACCGTCAGGAATCCTTTCCCTGGGGACAACTATCAGTGTCCTCTTACATTGGCCATCCTCACTCTCACATACTCGATTCAAGCAACCGGATATCAATTCTAAACTGTTCCACTGTGCCCAATATGACTTCTTAACTCATGAAGATTCTGTGGTCTTTGCCAATCTTTTACTGCTTCTATCTTTTCATTCGGGGTGCAGATGCCCTCCGTCGTTACTTTATGACCCAAGTAACTAACTTGGTTCTTGAACATTGAACACTTTTTGGGACTAAGTTTCAGACCAGCACCAGCTTTTGTTTGGAAAACCTCCTCCAAGTTCTTTAGATCTTCTTCGAAGTTCTTTCCCAAAACGATGATGTTGTCTAGGTACACTAAGCATGTTTTCCAATGTAGTCCTTTCAGTACCTGAACCATGAGTCTCTCAAAACAACTGTTGCTGATGTTTCACAACTTTGGTGCGGCCTGGTTTGGAACCATCCTGATAGTCTTCCTCTAGCCCCTCCGTCCATGCCGTGATGTTATTTGGAAGATCAGTCTTGCTAGTTGAAACGTGTTCCTGGAGCTGCTCACAGTTAATAACTATATAAGCCTCTTGGCATCTTCCCTATATAGATCCTTTGGTCAGTTTTATTGGTGACTTGAACTCATTGAGTGCGGAAATACGTCCATCTGGTTTTGTCATAGCCAGGGTTTTTCCTACAAGTACGTTCGGTGTTGATTTGTTTGCTGCTTCGACAACCCACAATTTGTTTGTCCCAAAATCTCCATCTACCTTTGCCCAGATTATTGCCTCCGATTTTGGTGGTATTTGCTGATTCTGCACTACCAGCATTAGTTTACTGCGAAATTAAGTGGCACATCCATGTTCTTATATCGCATAGTCTTTCTTTGCATGTCGATCTTGATGCCTTGATTTCATCAACAATATCTGCCACTATAAAACTGTGTATTACCGTGACGTTCCCAATTACGACTTCACATGCTACTTCACCAATTATCTTGTTGTCTTCTCCAGTAGCTGTACGTGATCATGCTCCAAGCAATGGTCTTATCTTCTTGTTGACTAAATCTGATCGAATGATGGAACGAGATGCGCCCGTATCTACATTCAGTAAACGTTCCTTTCCCTCCACTTCTCCTCCGACAGTAAGATTGCTTGATCCCATCCTCGAGACAGAGATTATGGGGCATTCAACTGCGGGAGCCAGCTGTCGCCCTTGCGGCTGACGCGCTTTAGTTTAACGATTGAGTACCCTTGGAGATTTGCTCATCTCCTTCAGCTCTGCGTTTATGACCTCCCACATTGTTGGAACCATTACGGTTGGTGTTGCAATAACGTGCAATGTGCCCTGGCTTTCCACACTTAAAGCATTTGACTGCATCATTATTCTTCTGCTGCGTACCCTTCAATGCTTCCAAAAGTGTGCCTACCCACTCTGGTCTTTCTACTTCCACACGATGAGCTTTGTATGGTTGTTTACTCAATAGTGAGGCAGTTTCCTGAGTCAATGCATGTGATACCGCGCCTGCGAATGTGGTTTTCGGGTTTGCGTATGTCGCTCGCTTCGTTTCAACATCCCGTATTCCATTGATAAAGCTCTGAATTTTAACCCTTTCCGTGTATTCGACGGGTGCATCGGCATTTGCCAAAATCAGCCAACCTTTCAAGATCCGAAGCAAACTCCTGCAAAGTCACATTAGCTTTTTGGTAACGGTTTTTCAATTCTATTTGGTGTATTTGCTTCCTGTGTTCGCTTCCGTATCTCCTTTCTAGAAAGCCCATCAATGTTTCGTAGTTGTTTCGTTCTCCCTCTGGAATTGTCTGTAATATCTCAGCATCAGGTCATTTTAACGCTACGAACAATGCAGCAACTTTATCTTCGGCATTCCAGTTGTTCGCTGCGGACGTCTTCTCAAATTGGAGCTTAAATACCTGGAAAGGAAAAGAACCATCAAGCGTTGGAGATCAGAGAAGATTTTGAAATGATTTGACGGTTCAATTGTAACTCTTGAATACGATCTTTTAAAGCACCTATATCGGCCTCCATTTTATCTTGTCTGCGTTAGTTTCTCTTCCATACGCGTTTCCAGCTGTGCAGATATCTGCGATGATACAGGTGCTGAAATTTGTGCCGACATTTCTGATATATGTGCCCCTTGTGCTTCAGTTTTAGATGTTATTTCTGACGACATCTCTGAGATACGTGTCTCGTGTGATTCCAGTTGGGATGATATTTGCGACGACATTTCTGAAATACGCGTTTCTTGTACTTCAATCTTGGATGCTATACGGTTCTACTCATATTCCATTTGCGTCGTCATTTCTGAAATGCGTGCCTCCTGTGATTCCATCTTGGATGTCAAACGGTTCTCCTGCAATGCCAGTTCGGATGCCATATGTGTCTCCTGTTCTTCCAGCTGCAAAGACACTGTGGACGTTTGTGCAGATATTGCATCCAATATCATACTCAAGTCTGTGTTCGCCCGTGTCTGTGGTGTTTGGGTTTTCTCCTCCATTTTTGTTGTTGTCTCGTCGCTATCAAGATGAAAGACGTACTGTTCAACATTAATTCCTTCCTATTCCATAACGTCTCGTAGCCGTGCTTGAAGTTCGGACTTATTGCCGGTTATATTCAATCCACGGTTCTCCAACTCCTTTTTGAGCTGCTGGATATTCAGATAACTTAACTTGGCCATGTCCTTGCCGTCCTTGAAATCTTCGGAATTTATTCAACAACCTTCAACCTTCTGCTAACGTTCGAATCGCTAAACTGTTGAATAAATCACTCCAATGTTCTGTATTGCAAAATGATCTTTATTAGACTACTTTGGGAATAGTACAATTATACTTCACAATTAAATTTCACTTCGCAACTAATAGCTAGTTTAAATGTTGTTGTTGTTGTTGTAGCGATTAGTTACTCCCCGAAGGCTTTGGGGAGTGTTATCGATGTGATGGTCCTTTGTCGGATACAGATCCGATACGCTCCGGTAACACAGCACCATTAAGGTGCTGGCCCGACCATCTCGGGAACGATTTATATGGCCACATTAAACCTTCAGGCCATCCCTCCCTCCCCATCCTCAAGTTCCATGAGGAGCTTGGGGTCGCCAGAGCCTCGTCTGTTAGTGAAACGGGATTCGCCGCTCGAAGGTGAGGTTGACAATTGGGTTGGAGAAGCTATATATTGCGCTACACAACCCCTTGAATCCCAGCTAGTTTAAATCAAACTGATTAGTTATTACTCAGACTGCGCTGCTTTTATACTCTATGTTGCCTGGTCCGCATATATCTCCTAAGATCTAGACGTTTCACCTTCTAGAACCTTCGTATCTCCTGCTTGGTTACCATGTATATTTGTAGTTTATGCTTTTCTTATAGTCATATGCGGGTGTATGTGTGAATAATTACTTCGGCTGATGATTACATGTATTTGTGAGTTATCTCTTCGGCGCCTTCTATGTATGTGTATAAACGATGATTGATGTATTCATGTGCAAGAGTGTAGCTTGCCTTAATGTTACATGTACATAAGAGTGGCGGCTTCATGTTTTGTTGTTGGGTGATTATTTACTAACAGCCTACTGATGTCAAAATTCGCCACAGTATGTTTTATTTTTTACCATGAAATCACAGCACTGACAGCCTATCTCCTGCACTTTTACATAGAACTTACAGAATGAGGCCACGATAATCAATTAAAAATCAGGTGATCAGTTCTATTTGTAATTTTGACGTCTATGCAGAAGTTATCACACTTGTCTTATCAACCAATGATACGTACTTACTGGCATGGTTAGGTTAGTGGATAAGTTCTTCTTGTTTCTGTTGAACATTAGGGTGATACCGGAATGGATTTGCACCACGGCAGACGTACACATACCTACAAATATTCAGTGGCTTCTATTAATAGGCCCTAAACTCTACGTTTACGCGTAAAAAAACGCTTAACGCTACCGCAACCTTATAAAAAACAACCAAAATTCGTGATGTATGTTTACACACCCACACAAACATAAAACGTTTCGTCTTCGTTTCACAACATTGTAATACTGGGATGACCAAATATATATGTTTGTTTGACAACTGTCAATATTCTTACTCATTTGAAAGTATCGATGAACTATTCGCCGTCTAATATATTGTGACGAATATGAGTGACACCAGGTGATACTCACATCCCTAGTCTGATGCTAAGTAAATGAAGTCACAACAACAATAAAGCAGACAGTCACTTGTATCTACATAAACGAATAAAACATTATGTCTACACATATGTACGTACACGCAGCAGAGAAGAGATGCTCCCAAAAGTATGCAATTGTAATTGTTGAAGTGCCGCTCACAAATAAACGCATATGAGAAGCTATATACATGCATCTGTAGTTATAATTATATGGCGGCAACTAAGTAAATTCTGGAAGCGCCTAGAAGATGCCACGAGGAAATCAAAGAGTATAAAAGCACCAGCGGTAGAGGCGCTATAATCAGTTTCGATTAAGACGATATCTAGCGAGCAATAGCAGTATTATTTTGAAAGTCAGTTTCATTTAAGCTATCAGTTTGGTTATTAAGCCAGCTAATTGCAAAGTATAAGTGTTATTGTGAAGTACTTTAATAAAGGCCATTTTTCCATTATTCAATATTGGAGGTATTTATTCAACAGTTTAGTGATACGAACTTAGCATAAAGGCAAATAAGAGGATTTGCAAACAAATTCGTTACAATTGGTGTCAGAAGAGGAATTGTTGAATAAATTCCGAAGATTGGGAATACATCTTGGACATGGCAAAGTTCAGTGAATTGAAGATCCAGCAACTGAAAAAGGAGTTGGAGAACAGTGGATTAATACAACTGTCAATAAGATCGAACTTCAAGCACGGCTACGAGAGGTAATTGAGTCGCAAGGAATTGATGTGGACGAGTTTGTCTTTTATCCTGATGGGGACGAAACAACGAAAAAAATTGAAGAGAAAAGCGAAACATCGCAGACAGTTACGAGCACAGACTTGAACATGATATTGGCTGCAATAACTGCTCAAACATCGACAGTGGCATCTCAGTTGGAATCGCAGGAGACACGCATAACATCGAAGATTGAAGCACAGGAAACACAAATTTCTACACAGCTCGAAGACCAAAAGACATATATGGCATCCCAACTGGAATCGCAAGAGACACGCATAACATCCAAGATGGAAACTTAGCTGGAATCGTAGGAGAACCGTATAACAGCCAAGATTGAAGCACAGGAGGCACGCATTTCAGAAATTTCATCGCAAATGTCATCTCAACTGGAAGAGCAGAAGACATATATGGCATCCCAGCTGGAATCACATGAGACACGTATTTCAGAAATGTCGACACAGATTACATCAAAGATGGAAACACAACTGAAAGAACAAGAGGCGCGTATATCGTCAAAACTCGAAGCGCGTATGGACGAGAAAATAACGTAGTTTGAAGAAAAATTCGAGGCAGAGGTGGATGCGTTGAGAGGTCGTATACAGGAATTGCAACTTAATCGCCCGGCTGCTTCAGCAAGTAATACGAAGGTAAAAACTCCATCTTTTGACGGTTCTGTTCCTTTCCAGGTCTTCAAGCTACAGTTTGAGAAGACCGCAGCAGTGAACAACTGAAATTCGGAAGATAAAGTTGCTGCACTGTTCGTCCTACAGACGATTCCCGAAGGAGAGCGGAACAATTATGAAGCATTTATGGCTGCTGTAGAACGACATTATGAAGCGAGCATAGAAAACAGATATTCCAAATTTAGTTGCAAAACCGCTATCAAAAAGCAAATGAGACATTGCAGGAGTTTGCTTCAGATATTGAAAGATTGGCTCATCTTGCAAATGCGGACGCACCCGTGGAATACACTGAAAGGGTAAAAATCCAAGTTTCATAAATGGCATACGAGACGTAGAAACGAAGCGAGCGACATATGCAAACCCAAAACCCACTACATTGAAACCCATGTTTGGTGTTTCTTGACCACATCATCGTTTTGGGAAAGAACTTTAAAGAATATCTTAAGAACTTGGAGGAGGTTTTCCAAAGACAGCTGTTTCACTCATTAAAGCGGAAGTAGGTTATTTGGGCCATAAGGTAACGACCGAGGGCATCTGCACAGAGAACGCAGAGAAAGAGGCTGTAAATTTGTTCCAAACTTCGCCAGTGTATCCCACAGCCTGCACGTGCTCACAAGTAACGGAGGGGGATATTGGCTTTGGGAGAGTGCATTAAACATTTCCACAAGTACCCCTACGGGCAGCGACTCCGCGTTTTCCATTGAGCATCAAAAAGGTAGTACCCATGGGAGTGCTGAAGCAATTTCACGAATACCATGTAATTTGGAATGGAAACACTGCTCAAAAGATGAGACTAGAGAAGATATTGTAGATGTCCGGCTAATGAAAATGACGTGTATCGAGGAATGGGACACGGAACAACTAACGAAGTGACAGCTAGAAGATACAGATCTGTCGCATGTTATGCAAGGGCTCGACCGAAACGAACGACCAAAAAGAGCAGAGAGTCCTATTGTTTTCTTGACAGCCAGTGTACACTATTGTTACATTCATACGCACTGTTGCAGAATGGTTGTTTTGTTTTCATGTCGTTTGATAAATATTTTCTCACTGACATACGACTTTTACCGAAGAGGATAAATATAATAAGAGTCACCAGTCTGCTACGAGTGGCGAGTAACTCGCTGGAATTTAAAAAAATTATATCTAATGCTTTCCATGAGGAACATTTTCAATTTTCTCGCATTTATCCATGTCGTGTAGGCCCTTATTACTTATTTACTTAATTGGCGCTTAACCGTCTAAACGGTTATGGCCGTCCAACAAGTCGCTCTGTCAACCGGCGCCATTTGCTAGCACCAAGGGAGTTTAAATCGTTTTCCACCTGGTCCTTCCAACGGAGTGGGGCCGCCCTCTACTTCTGCTTCCATAGGCGGGTTTGGATAGAAACACTTTCTTGTCCGGAGCATCATCTTTCATTCGCATAACATGGCCTCGCTGCGTCTTAATTCGCTGGACTTAATGGATGTCTGCATATAGCTCGTACAGCTAATCATTAAATCTTCTTCGGTACTCGCCATCGCCAACGGGTAGGGGTCCATAAATCTTTCGAAGAACTTTTCTCTCGAACACTCCCAAAGCCGCTTCATCTGCTGTTGTCATGGTCCATGCTTATGCCCCATACAGCAGGACGGGTACGATAAGTGACCTGTAGATTATGATTTTCGTTCGCCGAGAGAGGACTTTATTTTTCAATTGCCTGCCTAGTCCAAAGTAGCATTTATTGGCAATATTTATTCTTCGCTGGATTTCAATGCTGATGTTGTTGCTAAAGTTGATGCTGGTTCCCAAATAAACGAAGTCTTTTACTATTTCGAAATTATGGCTGCCAACAGTAGCGTGGTTGCCATGGTGCGTATGCGCTGACTCTTTGATGGATGACATCAGGTACTTCGTTTTGGTCTCATTCACCATCAAACCCATGTTTACCGCTTCTTTTTCCAGTTTAGAGTAAGCAGAACTTACAGCGCGGGTGTTTAGGCTGATGATATCAATGTCATCAGCATATACCAGTAATCGCACGCTTTTATAGAATTTTGTTCCAGTGCGATTAAGTTCTGCAGCTAATATAATTTTCTCCAGCATCAATTTAAAGAAAGTAGGCACCTTATGCAAATGTGATTTTTGGAAAAAGAATTAATTAATTAATTAAATACAGTCGGAAAAATAAACACAAATACCCCACGAAAAGGTTAACTTTGTGTGCAAATTAGTTTTCAATAATTGTTCAGTTTTCAGTTTTTCTCAGTTCGAAAACCCAGGCCATGGTATAGAGTAGCAGTCAATAACGGAACAGCTCTAGTTCCATCACGCGGGCGAGACAGTCTAGTTAGTGTAGACCGCATTTTACGAATTTATGGAATAGATATATAAATAGCCTTAACGTGTAGACACCATGTTAACAATTTTCCCACTTTTAGATTGTGAGCAACTCTAAATTATCGCATTTATCGCGTCGATTTTTAATATCGTTGATAGAATTTTTCTGTTTTGGTTATTGAACTAATTCTTTATAAGAAAATATTGCAATATTTGCGGAAAGTAAAAAATGAGTGAATCGTTGCAAAAATATGGTCGCGTGACTGCGGTCAAGGCGGAGGTGGAGGACCTCAAATTCGTTAAGCTACACAGCCCTAAAATGAAGAGCGTTTATTGGCAACATTTTGGTTTCCCAACAAATGAAGACGATCGCATCATTACAAAACAAAACGTTGTTTGCACTCTTTGCCACAAAGTTTTGACCAATCATGGAAATACGACGAATTTGCGTGCTCATTTACAGCATCGCCACAAGGATATATTTCAAAAAATTTGTATTGAAAATGGTATAAGAGTACCGCCACGACGACCAGTTGTTAAACAACAAACAGGCGCAAATCGTATGACCGCAAAGCGTGATCCTCTTAAGCAGAAGGTAAAAATAGAAGCACGAGAATCAATTCAAGACACTTCCAATACTGCAAGTTTTACAGCAGAAGAACCATCAATGCTCTATGAAACAATGGTTCCCATGACTTACGATGATGACGATGTTATTGATAATGATCACTTCGTGAAAGTAGAGGTATCGGGAAATACAAGTGGAATGTCAAAAACTAAGAGAAGTGCTAATAATAATAGTTCTGTCGAAGTAATAGGCTTGGAACGTAAATATTATCCCTCGCAAAATAGGTCGGATATGGGTGAGATGGTAAACCAATACCGACTGCAAGATGCTTTGGTGAATATGGTTATAAATGATGTACGTAATGTTGATACGCTTTATGACCAGGGTATGTCTACATTCATACGCACACTTTGTGGAAACGTGACATTGCCAGCGGATAAGAAGGTAAACATTTTATTTATCCCTATATAAATGAAAGTGTGTATTGCTAATGATGCAATAAACCAGACCGGCGAAGTCCTTATTACAAAATGGAGTTGCAATGACAAAACCCGCCCTAGATAGATAGATAGATAGATGTGAGGTTAAGCACTGCGACCTATTGGTCTATTGTGCCCTCAATTCTCTTTACAACACTTCATCCAAGCCGAGTTCTCTGAGAAAATCCAGAATGGTTCCCGGCTTCAGAGAGTGTATGTGACTATTTCCTAGTTTGGATGATCCTAGGATTCTAAGTCTTCGTCTCGCGACTGCCTCACATTCCTTCAGGATGTGTTCTGCAGACTCATCTTCGACATCACAGAAGCGACAGAGGCTACTAGCTGATATGCCCAATTTATGCATGTGGCTCTTTAGCCTACAGTGACCTGTGAGTATACCTGTTACAATCCTAAGGCTACTTTTTGGGAGGTTAATCATAGCCTTATATCGCTTCGAGTTGTACCCTCCTATTAGTGCCTTTGCCTGCCGAAGTCCTGGACTCTCGCGCCAGTGTTGTTCTCTGAGGCACGCCTCATTTTGTATAAAGTCCTCCCTTATTGTATGTGACCCTATTGGCACCATAGGCTCGGGTCCTATTGGCTTTCCGGCCGCTGCCAACTTGGCAAGCTCGTCGGCTCGCTCGTTACCATCCACTCCTCTGTGTCCAGGTACCCATGCCAGACGGATGGTGTTGTTGACTCCTAGATTGTTTAACCTCTCCACGCACTCAAGGACTGTTGATGATTTGATCTCAACCGAAGCTAATGCATTGAGTGCAGCCTGACTGTCGCTGAGTATAACGATTTTCTCGTTGGTATATCCCCGCTGTAAATTTATCTCTGCACACCGGCTTATGGCAACAACTTCGGCCTGGAAGATGCTCGGATATTTTCCGAGTGGTAGGGATATTTTGGTTCGGGGCCCGAAGATCCCCGCTCCTATGCCCTCCGGTGTCTTCGAGCCATCGGTGTACCATATTATAGTGTGTTCCTGGTGAAGCGCTTCAATCCTGGAGGTGTCCCACGTACATTTGTTCCCCAGCTCTATTTTGAAGCGCTTCTCAAACTTAATTATCTTCCTCGTTGATGCTTAGCCCTACCTCAGTACACCATTCTTTCGTTAACCTGTTGTTGTTGTTGTTGTAGCAGTGCTTCGCCCCACCTAACAGACGCGACCGATCACAAACTGTCATCAATATCCTCTAACGGGAGTCCAAGGAAACTTGCTGTTTCAACAGGGGTGGACCATAGGGAAAGGGGTGTTAGAGGCGTTGGTTCCACATTACAATTAAAGAGATGGTTGGTGTCATGTGGGGACACATTGCAAGCGGGGCATACATTTTGTATGTCGGGGTTGATTCTGGATAGGTAAGAGTTTAACCTGTTACAGTATCCAGAACGAAGTTGAGCCAGAGTGACACGCGTTTCCCTGGGGAGTATGCGTTCCTCTTCCGCAAGTTTTGGATACTTTACTTTGAGTACTGGGTTCACCGGGCAATTCCCGGCATAAAGGTCCGACGCCTGTTTGTGGAGTTCACCAAGGACCTGCTTATGTTTTTTCGCTTCATACGGCTGTGTTCTCAGATGCCGTATTTCCTCGAAATGCTTACGGAGATGACTCCTTAAGCCCCTAGGCGGTGCTGGCTCGTCAATCAGATGTCTGTTGGGATGCCCAGGTTTCTGGGTATTCAACAGGAACTGTTTGGTCAGCATCTCGTTTCTTTCCCTGATGGGGAGTATTCTCGCCTCATTATGTAGATGGTGTTCTGGGGACATAAGAAGACAGCCCGTGGCAATTCTGAGAGCAGTATTTTGGCAGGCCTGTAGCTTCTTCCAGTGGGTAATTTTTAGGCTTGGCGACCATATGGGTGACGCGTAGCACGTAATCGGCTGGCTAATTGCTTTGTATGTAGTCATGAGCGTTTCTTTATCTTTTCCCCAGGTACTGCCAGCAAGGGATTTGAGGATTTTGTTACGGCTCTGAATTCTCGGAACAATTGCGGCTGCGTGCTCACCAAAATGTAGATCCTGATCAAACGTCACACCCAAGATTTTGGGGTGTAGGACAGTCGGTAGCGTAGAGCCATCGACGTGGATGTTCAAAATGGTCGACATTTGGGACGTCCATGTTGTAAATAAGGTCGCGGAAGATTTAGTCGGTGATAATGCCAGGTTTCGCGAGGCGAAAAAACTGGAGAGATCAGGGAGGTAGCCGTTTATTTTATTGCATAGCTCATCGATCTGTGGGCCTGGGCCTGTGGCCATTACTGTGCAGTCATCGGCGTAGGAAACGATTGTGACTCCTTCCGGTGGTGAAGGTAGCTTAGATATGTAGAAATTAAACAAAAGTGGGGATAGGACACCACCCTGTGGCACCCCTTGTTTAATTCTCCTTGGCTTTGATGTTTCGTTTCTAAATAGCACCGATGCCTGCCGACCACCCAGATAATTTGCGGTCCACCTTTTAAGACATGGGGGAAGGGTAGACCCTTCCAGGTCTTGCAGTAACGAGCCATGGTTGACCGTATCAAAAGCTTTTGATAGGTCTAGCGCTACGAGTACTGTTCTATGGTGGGGGTTTTGATTTAAGCCGCAATTTATCTGGGTGCTGATGGCATTTAGCGCGGAGGTAGTGCTATGGAGTTTTCTGAAGCCATGGCTTCGAGCGTCTTTGCTACTGGCGATAGGAGAGATATCGGACGATACGACTCTCCTATGTTAGCTGGTTTACCAGGCTTTAGTAGCGGGACCACCTTGGCCATTCTCCATTTCTCGGGTATGACAAAGGTGGAAAGAGACAGGTTGAAGACCTGCGCTAAATATTTGAAACCCTCTTTCCCTAGGCTTTTAAGCATCGGCATGGCTATGCCGTCTGGGCCCACTGCTTTGGATGGTTTAGCGCGACCAATGGCGTCCTCAACCTCTTTAGCGGTGATGGTGATTGGTGACGCGCTGAATTTGTGTTTATGTGCGTGTCTGTTGGCCCTCCGTCTAACTTTGTCGACCGTAGAATGCATTATATATTGTCGGCAGAAAGCGCTCGCGCATTTTTTCGCATCCGACAGCACTTTGTCGCCAAAGGCGATGGAAACTTTGTCTTTGTGCTTAGTCGGATTCGATAGGGACTTTACGGTGGACCAAAGTTTACCCACACCGGTAGAGAGGTTACAACCTCTTAGGTGCTCCTCCCATTTCGCCCGCTTGTGTTCATCCACAAGCAATCCGATGCGTTGGTTTATATCCCTTATTTGGGGGTCGCCTGGATCAAGCTGCCTTATAAGGTCACGTTCTCTCGCTAAGTTTGCGGCCTCCGCCGGGAAGTGGGGCCGGATTTCGGGAATTCTCCCGGCGGGAATGAAACGTGCCGAGGCGGATTCAATGACCTTGCGGAAGGCACGCTCCCCTTGGCGGGCATCAGTCGGGATAGGGAGGGCAGCAAAGAGGTTGTCTGTAAAGGATTTATATTCTTCCCACTTTCCTTTTTTAAAGTTTATGAAAGTGCGTTTTTCGGTGACGATGAAGTCGGCGGTACGCTCGAGCGAAACAAGTATAGGCAGGTGGTCGGATGCCAATGATACCATCGGCTGCCAGTTGACGCAGTTTACGAGTTCTGCGCTCACGATTGAGATATCTGGCGAACTGTGACAGCTTCCTACCATACGTGTGGGGGCGTCTCCGTTTATTTTGCAGAACGTCGTTTCTTCTATTTGATCCGCCAACATCTCGCCCCTACTGTCCGCCCGCAAATTTGAATGCCATTGATGGGCATTGAAGTCGCCTAAAATAATGCGATTGTTTCCAGTGAGTAAGGCTCTGATATTAGGGCGGTATCCACCGGGGCAACAGGTGGCAGGGGGGATGTAGATGTTGATGATTTCTAGGTTTGCATCGCCTGACCGGACAGATAGGCCTTGACGTTCTAAGACGTTGTCCCTGCGGTCGATGCCAGGATCAAATATGTGATATTGCACAGAGTGGTGTATTATAAACGCGAGGCCGCCTCCATTTCCGCTCTCGCGATCTTTTCTGTGGACATTATACCCAGAGCAGGTCTGCAATGCAGATCGTGCTGTGAGTTTAGTCTCTTGAATCGCAGCAATGCGGATGTTGTGCCGCTTCATGAAATTGACTATCTCCGTAATCTTCCCAGTTAGTCTATTACAGTTTAACTGCAGAATTCTGAAGTGCATGAGGGGAGACGTCGCCACTCTGGGGGTAAGTGACGGGTGACTACGCCTGGGTTGAGGAAGGCCAGGACGCAATTGCTGTTGTGGTCCTGGGACTGGGCGTCCTTGGGCAAGCATTGGGGTACCCGGATGATTTGAGTTTGCGACCTGGCAACATGGCGCGATGAAAC
Organism: Eurosta solidaginis; assembly: GCF_040869045.1. NCBI lineage: Eukaryota > Metazoa > Arthropoda > Insecta > Diptera > Tephritidae > Eurosta > Eurosta solidaginis. Next base: position 79,654,827 of record NC_090320.1, on the reverse strand, counting down.
CCGTCGAGGGGTTGCCGTCGCGGAGACCAGAACATCTAGGAAAGTGGCACCACCCAAGGCAGGAGCTGCATTGGGCGGATGTCGCAAACATATATATTCTGTGCTGGCAAACGGTGCAAACGGAGGTAGGGACTAAGAGTCTGGTTCCCTGACCTACACGATTGCTGCCGGAAAAGAGGGGGGGAGAAGACGGGGGCAGGGGCTGTTGCTCAGCATTGCTTCCGACTCTACTACGAAGATTGTAGTTATGAGTGGTAGCAGCTGTTTGAGTTGTTGGCGCCGTAAGGCGCGAGCAGCAGCGGGTACTTGTTGTGGCTTGCTGAGCAGCGGAGCTGCTGGAAGGTAATGGGGGGGGGGGGGGGCGCTTAGACGTAGACTACGAGGCGCCCTTGGGCGTGAACAGCAAGGAGCCACAAAAGATTTATAAAAGTTACGTGGACGTCGGGTTTTGGGATCAAGCCCAGAACAACCTGTCCGATGCAACCATCCCTTACACGAGACACACTGAACAGAGTATGACCGTCCTAAAAAGATTCTTTTCCGGCAGATGCAGCAAAACCATTTCTCAGGACCGGGGTCAGGAGACGGACCCGGATTGGATTCGATACCTTCCCGGAGCAAGAGAATATGGAGCAGTCCTGCTGCAAGGAGCTGCTGGGAGGATGACAATTTGTGGGAGGGACGAAACAAATTAAATGGGGTTACACTGAAATGACAGTCCTTGGTCGGGAAAAATCCCGAGTCGCTCTGGTACATAGAACCGACTGCCTTGGGAAGCGCTTTCGTTAACCTCAATGCCCTTTGCATTATGTCGCAAAGGGTGCTCTCAAATTTGCCCCTTACAATGATAACAATATCATCCGCGTACCCCTGACATCGGATTTCGTTGTCTGAGAGCCTCTGTAGAAGTTCATCTACTACCAGGCTCCACAGCAGGGGTGACAGGACGCCCCCTTGTGGACATCCTGTCGTTTTTTAATCTCTACTGTACCGTCCCCACTTGAGGTTTCGGCAATCCTCGTGCGCAATAAGGCGTTTATCCGCATACGGATTGGACGCTGTATCTCTCTTCTCTCGAGTACCCGATTCACACTTTCGTGTGTCGTGTTGTCGAAAGCCCCCTCTATGTCCAAAAATGCGCATAGAGTTATCTCCCCGCACTCGAGCGCACTTTGGATTTCTGTGGACAGCTGATACAGTGCAGTTTCTGTCGACCTGCCTGTTCTGTATGCATGCTGATCTTTATGTAGTGGCACTCTAACGAGAGCCTTTGATCTAATCTCATGGTCTACAATCTTCTCCATTGCTTTGAGAGCAAAGGATGTCAGGCTTATAGGCCTAAAGGACTTAGGACTGGAGTAGTCCTTTTTAGCCACCTTAGGTATAAAGACCACTTTTGCTCTTCTCCACACCGTCGGGATGTATGCCAGTGCGAGGCTATCCCTCATAATCCTGACCAGGTGTGGGATCAATTCCTCGCCCTGCTGCAGAAAGGCTGGATATATACCATCCACTCCCGGAGACTTGTAGCTCTGGAAAGACTTTACTGCCCACTTAACTGTGCCATCGTTGAAGAGTTCTTTAGCGAGGTTCCAATCTGTGGGTGTTGGTCTCCCTTCTCGAGCCTCCTCCGTTGAGGTATCCGAGGATGCGTCCGGGAAATGAGCTGCAAGCAGGGCACGTGCTCTTTCTTCCTGAGTCCTTGAGTAGGTTCCATCAGGGAGCTTAATTAATAGTCGTGTCTCCCTTTGGTCCTTGGCTAGGGCTTTGTGGAGCCTTGCCGCCTCTGGAACCTCCGAAATACCCTCACAAAATTTCCTGAAGCTCTTTCTTTTAGCTTTTCTAATCTCTTTGTTATATGCTGTTAGATTCGCTGTGTATTGCTCCCAGTTTCCCGTGCGCCTCGCTTGGTTAAAGAGTTTGCGCACGGTTTTCCTCATTTCCGAGAGTTTCCTCGACCACCAGGGGGTTCTATTTCCTGGGCCTTTGGATTCTCTACAGCTAGAGTTAAACGCTTCAATAATGACACGGTTGAAGTTATTAACTCTTGTCTCCAATTCCATATAACTTGTTCCTCTGTTCCTACTATCTATGATAGGAAGATTTCCCTGTATTATGTTCCTGAACATGTCCCAGTTTGTGTTCCTGGGGTTTCGCCTCGGTGGTCCTTCTATGGGTATAGCCCCGATGACGAACTGGATAATAAGATGGTCCGACATTGAGGGTTCAGAGGAAACCCCCCATCCAGAGACCAGCTCATCAGCCAGATCGTTACCCAGGGTTATGTCCAGGACTTCTTCTCTAGACCTAGTGATGAAGGTTGGTGAATTCCCAACGTTGTATATGCTTAGGTCATTACTAATAATAAATTCAAGAACGGACTCACCCCTCGAATTGGTGTCTGTACTGTTCCATACCTCGTGGTGCGCATTCGCGTCGCATCCCATGATCAACGGTATTTTTGCCCATCTGCAGTATTCCGTCAGTTTCTTCACACCCTCTGGAGGGACCTCGTAGTTGTCTCCCGCAAAGTAGGCCGCTGCGAAGACGATGTCTGTTGACTCTCCTTGTATTACCATCGTCGCCTGAACTGCTACGAGGTCTTGACTCATAAACTCTGTAATGCAAAAATAGTTAATGGAGTTGTTAAGCACTACACACGCTCTTGGTCTTTCTTGAGAAAGATCCCAAATTACCTTATTATTTCTCTCTTTTAAGCCTCTCACCTGACCTTTGTACACCCAAGGTTCTTGGATGAGTGCTATGCCCAGATCTTCCGAGGCAAACCTGCGTGCTATTACTGCCGAAGCAGCTTTAGCATGATGCAGGTTGATCTGGGCAACCTTTGTGTATGGGCCGGTCAGTGCTGAAGCCTTACCGGCTCGTCCTCATCGGACAGCCGCGGGTTTTCCTCTCTTCTGTCCTCCAAACCTAGGTCTTCTAAGTTTAGACCTTCCAGGAGCTCCTCTGTTGATGGAGCTTGCGTATGCTCTTTACCGGTGATTAACCCGGTTGTTGACCCTGTGGCTGACGAGACACTGGTTGGGCACTGGTTGGATGTTGCTGCCCTGGATGTTGTTGCTACCTCCTCGCTTTGCTCCCCAGTGCTCTGGACTTGTCCTGGAACGTGGGGTTGTTCCACACTGGCTGGGGCTTTTTGCTTCCAAGGTCTGACCGGGACGAAGCTGAACCCTTAGTTCACCTTGAAGCTAGCTTCCTTTATTTTAATGAACGATGCCTCGTCAATTGCCATGTTTACCCGCAAGCCCCCCTCCTCAGCACTGCTGCTGATTATACGCCACATCCCAACATTTAAGAAGGTGTTCTGTGCCTTCAGCAGTTTAAGTGCGAATTCTTTGTCGCTACTTCTGGGGAGATACATAGTGACGGTGTGCGTCGGCGGTATATCATCTCCTTTCCTCGTAATAAGGGCAGGGCCCTCCCACCTATGCAGAGTTGGTGTGACTCTGGTCAACCATTCGGCTGTTTCCTCATCCTTGCAGTCTACAAGGAGTAATCCTGGCCTAAAGTACACGCCGCAGAAAGCCAGAGATTGCTTTCCCCATCCCTTCGATACCTCGATCATTATCGTGTCTTGCAGCCGCGTCAGCTCTTCCTGGCTCAAGACCTCCGCCGGGTATTGCTTTGGAAGCACCGCCATCCGTATGCCCTTTAAGGCATCCGAGTAGCCCTGCATTTTTGGCCTCCCCTGCGCAGTTGATGTACCAGGTGCTGGCAGCGGCGCATTCGCTCTTCTTGAGGTAGACGGTGTGGGGTAAGCTCTCTGTCCCCTGGTCTGCGTTGCGTCCTCCCGTCGTGCCTGACCTCTTCTTCGGTTGTCAGCGGGAGCGCTTTGCTTCTCATTACGGCTTTTTTGTTGGTTCCCGCGGTTATGTGACCCGCGGTGATGCGATGCGTGCTCGCCTCTTGCCGTTTCCCTCTCACCCCGCCTTGATTTCCAGGCGGATGGGTTCTTCTTGCTCGGCCTCATGTGTTGCAGTGCCTTCTCGCGTGCACTGTCCGGGGTCCTTCCCTGCTTCAGGTATCGAAGGTACCACTTCTTTCCTGCGCCACTTAGCCCGATTCTTCTTGGGTCGTCGAAGCCACCTGGCTCCCCCAGTTCGGGCCAGCTCGCACCATGGCGATGCTCTGTGCCAGAGTCCTCGAACGACGATGACCTTGCTCTGGCATTCGCACTTTCCTTTGGCGATCGTCTTCCGCGATCTAAACTCGACCTCTTCCTTCCTCCGTCACGTTCGGCTTTGTCGTCCCTTGACTTGGACCGTCTTCCTTCCCCTGGGTACTGGCGATCATGCGCTTCACCCAGGTGTCTCTTAGCTGCTGACTCTCTGCTGCTATGGCAATGTCTCTCCCTTGAGGGTGAGCGTTTGCGGTTTCGACTTTCCCGCTTCTCTTGCGTCTCCTCTCGGGGTCTCCTTTGCTGGGTTTCGCAAAGGCTGTTGCTGGCTGCAATTTTTACCTCTGCCCGGCTTGGCCCACTGGTGGTGATTAACCCACCATGCTGTGGTTTGACGCTGCTCTCCACTTTCGTGGTGCTCTGCCCACTGTGCTGCTGATTTCTGCTGGCTGTGTTAGTCTTCACGGTGGTGATTAACCCACTGTGATGTTTGCCTTCGCTACTCGTCTTGGTGGTGCTCTGCCCACTCTGGTGCTGGTTCTTGCCTGCCGTGTCTTTTTTGACCTTCTTGACCGTCTCGCTTCCGGACGTTTGGTCATCGTCGTCCCTGGCATGCTCCTCAAAAAGGGCAAGTTCTTCTGCAGTCAGGTTTAGGTGGCTTAGGGAGTAGGTTCTCTCGCCATGCTTTTCCCTTCGGCGTTTGTTGTTACCGCCACTCTTTGCTGTCAACTTGCTATCCATCCCTTCAATTTGTTTTTGTTGATTTTTGTTGTTGTTGTTGGTTTTATTTGTGTTTGTATTCATCATCTTGTTCGTACGATCACATGCCTGCCGTGGCAAGCGTAGTGATCTATTCGGTATAAAAGGGGAACTCGGTTCGTCCACCGCGGCAGAGCCCCTTGACGCGGTAAGGCCATAGTTACTCCCCAAGGTGGCCCGGTGTCAGGGAGGCGCCGTTATAATACAGCCGGTGTTGTAAACCTCCTGGCTGCAAACCAGTCCAATGGGCACGGTGTCGCATAACACCCTGGATTAGGAGGTGACAGTTCCTAGTTACCGCTCGCATGCGCGACGAATCAGTCGGATGTGAGTAGCGAGGCTGCTCCCATCCGGCCGACTCGCGACAACTTGTGATCGGCGTAAGCCCCTGCACCACTACAAGGTGCCTGTCCTCGCAGGGGGAAAAAAAAAACCCGCCCTAAGTGAAGCTTCTTGACATGTCTGCAGCATTGATTTTTTCAGTATCATACTACATCAACATGCAGAAAAAATGATTGTGGTCTGTATTTCCTGTTGTGAGGGAGTTTATTTCCTTTCCCTGAAAATAAATGGAAAAGTTTTAGTTTGTCATGAAGTTCCGGATGTTTCTCTGGGGAGTGTAATACCAAAACTTGAGTTTAACGGTATACAGTCCAAAAACCTAACAATTATCTTTATAAATCAAGGTCATTCATCAAGGTGTTGTTGTTGTTGTTGCTGTAGCAATAAGGTTGCTCCCTGAAGGCTTTGGGGAGTATTATCTATGTGATGGTCTTTTGCCGGATACAGATCGGGTCACTCCGGTGACACAGTACCATTGGGGTGCTAGCACGACCATCTCCGGAACGATTTATATGGCCGCAGCCACAAACCCATGTTGGCACGGCTCTCTTTTATAATTTTCTCAAAAGCTTCGAGCAAACTGTTAGTTTGGCGATAGGCCTATAATTAGAGACGTCATTTTTATTGCCAGCTTTAAAGATTGGACAAATGGAACTTTTTTTCCACCTATCGATAAAAGTTCCGGAAGACAGGGATAAATTGAATATATGCCGAAGAGGTATGCACAAAGATAAACTAGAGAACTTCAGGACAAAGGCACAGAGGCCGTCACTGTCACATTTTAACGAGGGTTTAAGGGAGGACATAGCATTGCTGACGTCATCGCCGGAGATCACGAGAAAGCCAAAATCTAGACGATCATAGAGCCCGGATCGCGAATAAGAGTCATTCAGATCTACAGTAGTATCATCAAAGTTTGATTTAAAGAAATCAACAAACAGCTCAACTGTTTCTGGTAGGGACTGGGAGCGTACACCATTAAAGCTCATGCAGATCGGTATATTCGTCGAACCACGTTTGGATCGGATAAAGTTCCAAAAGGCTTTGGGATTTTCTTTAAGCTCATTTTCGAGCCTACCCATATAGCGATTGTAAAGGAATTTGTCAAGGACATTAAATTGTCGCACACTGGTAGTGAACTGTTCTCTGAGAAGGATATTATCTGAATCTGCCTTGAATAAGTTATTGAGTTTTGTTACGCTTATTTTTCAACCTCTTAAGAGTTTTATTATACCATGGTAATTTATGAAGCCTGGGCCGCTCCCCAAGGCAGTCGGTTCTATGTACCGGAGCGACTCGGGATTTTTCCCGACCAAGGACTGTCATTTCAGTGTGACCCCACTTAATGTGTTTCGTCCCTCCCACAAATTGTCATCCTCCCAGCAGCTCCTTGCAGCAGGACTGCTACATATTCTCGTACTCCGGGAAGGTATCGAACCCAATCCGGGTCCGTCTCCTCATCCCGGTCCTGAGAAATGGTTTTGCTGCATTTGCCAGAAAAGAATCTTTTTAGGACGGTCATACTCTGTTCAGTGTGTCTCGTGCAAGGGATGGTTGCATCGGACAGGTTGTTCTGGGCTTGATCCCAAAACCCGACGTCCACGTAACTTTTATAAATCTTTTGTGGCTCCTTGCTGCTCACGCCCAAGGGCGTCCCGTAGTCTACGCCTAAGCGTATCCCCACTACCTTCCAGCAGCTTCGCTGCTCAGCAAGCCACAACAAGTACCCGCTGCTGCTCGCGCCCCACGGCGCCAACAACTCAAACAGCTGATACCACTCATAACTACTACCTTCGTAGTAGAGCTGGTAGCAATGCTGAGCATCAGCCCCTGCCCCCGTCTTCTTCTCCTCCCCTCTTTTCTGGCAGCAATCGTGCAGGTCAGGGAAACATACTCTTAGTCCCTGCCTCCGTTTGCACCGTCTGCCAGCTGAGAATATATAGGTTTGCGACATCCGCTCAATGCAGCTCCTGCCTTGGGTGGTGCCACTTTCCTAGATGTTCTGGTCTCCGCGACGGCAACCCCTCGACGGGTTTCATCGCGCCATGTTGCCAGGTCGCAAACCCAAATCATCCGGGTACCCCAATGCTTGCCCAAGGGCGCCCAGTCCCACGGCCACAACAGCAATTGCGTCCTGGCCTTCCACAACCTAGGCGTAGTCACCCCTCACTTACCCCTAGAGTGGCGGCGTCACCCCTCATGCACTTCAGAATCCTGCAGTTCAACTGTAATGGACTAACTGGGAAGATTACGGAGATAGTCGATTTCATGAAGCGGCACAACATCCGCATTGCTGCGATTCAAGAGACTAAACGCACAGCAAGATCTGCATTGCAGACCTGCTCTGGTTATAATGTCCACAGGAAAGACCGCGAGAGCGGAAATGGAGGCGGCCTCGCGTTTATTATACACCACTCTGTGCAATATCATATATTTGATCCTGGCATCGACCGCAGTGACAATGTCTTAGAACGTCAAGGCCTATCTGTCCGGTCAGGCGATGCAAATCTAGAAATCATCAACATCTACATCCCTCCTGTCACCTGTTGCCCCAGTGGATACCGCCCTAATATCGAGGCCTTACTCACTGGCAACAATCGCATTATCTTAGGCGATTTCAATGCCCATCACGACCTATGGCATTCAAACTTGCGGGCGGACAGTAGGGGTGAGATGTTGGCGGATCAAATAGACGAAACGACGTTCTGCACAATTAACGGAGACGCCCCCACACGTATGGTAGGAAGCTGTCATAGCTCGCCAGATATCTCAATCGTGAGCGCAGAACTCGTAAACTGCGTCAACTGGCAGCCGATGGTAACATTGGCATCCGACCACCTGCCCATACTTATTTCGTTCGAGCGTACCGCCGACTTCTTCGTCACCGAAAAACGCACTTTCATAAACTTCAAAAAAGGAAAGTGGGAAGAATATAAATCTGCAACAGACAGCAGCTTTGCTGCCCTCCCTATCCCGACTGATGCCCGCCAAGGGGAGCGTGCCTTCCGTAAGGTCATTGAATCCGCCTCGGCACATTTCATTCCCGCCGGGAGAATTCCAGAAATCCGGCCCCACTTCCCGGCGGAGGCCGCGAGCTTAGCGAGGGAACGCGACCTTATAAGATAGCTTGATCCAGGCGACCCCCAAATAAGGGATATAAACCAACGCATCAGATTGCTTGTGGACGAACACAAGCGGGCACCTAAGAGGTTGTAACCTCTCTACCGGTGTAGGTAAACTTTGGTCCACCGTAAAGTCCCTATCGAATCCGACTAAGCACAAAGACAAAGTTTCCATCGCCTTTGGCGATAAGGTGCTGTCGGATGCGAAAAAATGCGCGAGCGCTTTCTGCCGACAATATATAATGCATCCTACGGTCGACAAAGATAGACGGAGAGCCAATAGACGTGCACATAAACACAAACTCAGCGCGTCACCAATTGACGCCATTGGTCGCGCTAAACCATCCAAAGCAGTGGGCCCAGACGGCATAGCCATGCCGATGCTTAAAAACCTAGGGAAAGAGGGTTTCAAATATTTAGCGCATGTCTTCAACCTGTCTCTTTCCACCTTTGTCATACCCGAGAAATGGAAAATGGCCAAGGTGGTCCCGCTACTAAAGCCTGGGAAACCAGCTAACGTAGGTGAGTCATATCGTCCGATATCTCTCCTATCGCCAGTGGCAAAGACGCTTGAAGCCATTTTGCTCCCTCATTTCCAAGCACATTTGCAGCTAGCCCCTCATCAGCATGGCTTCAGAAAACTCCATAGCACTACCTCCGCGCTAAATGTCATTAGCACCCAGATAAATTGCGGTTTGAATCAATATCCCCACCATAGAACAGTACTCGTAGCGTTAGACCTATCAAAAGCTTTTGATACGGTCAACCATGGCTCGTTACTGGAAGACCTGGAAGGGTCTACCCTTCCCCCATGTCTTAAAAGGTGGACCGCAAATTATCTGGGTGGTCGGCAGGCATCGGTGCAATTCAGAAACGAAACATCAAAACAAAGGAGAATTAAACAAGGGGTGCCACAGGGTGGTGTCCTATCCCCGCTTTTGTTTAATTTCTACATATCTAAGCTACCTTCACCACCGGAAGGAGTCACAATCGTTTCCTACGCCGATGACTGCACAATAATGGCCACAGGCCCAGGCCCAAAGATCGATGAGCTATGCAATAAAATAAACGGCTATCTCCCTGATCTCTCCAGTTTTTTCGCCTCGCGAAACCTGTCATTGTCACCGGCTAAATCTTCCGCGACCTTATTTACAACATGGACGCCCCAAATGTCGACCATATTGAACAGCCACGTCGATGGCACTACGCTACCGACTGTCCTACACCCCAAAATCTTGGGTGTGACGTTTGATCAGGATCTACATTTTGGTGCGCACGCAACCGCAATTGTTCCAAGAATTCAGAGCCGTAATAAAATCCTCAAATCCCTTGCTGGCAGTACCTGAGGAAAAGATAAAGAAACGCTCTTGACCACATACAAAGCAATTAGCCAGCCGATTACGTGCTACGCGTCACCCATATGGTCGCCAAGCCTAAAAACCACCCACTGGAAGAAACTACAGGCCTGCCAAAATACTGCTCTCAGAATCGCCACGGGCTGTCTTCTTATGTCCCCAGAACACCATCTGCATAATGAGGCGAGAATAGTCCCCATCAGGGAGAGAAATGAGATGCTGACCAAACAGTTTCTGTTGAATACCCAGAAACCTGGGCATCCCAACAGACATCTGATTGACGAACCAGCACCGCCTAGGGACCTAAGGAGTCATCTCCGTAAGCATTTTGAGGAAATACGGCACCTGAGAACCCAGCCGTATGAAGCGGAAAAACACAAGCAGGTCCTTGGTGAGCTCCATAGACAGGCGTCGGACCTTTATGTCGGGAATTGCCCGGTGAATCCAGTACTTGAAGAAAAATATCCAGAACTCGCAGAAGAGGAACGCATACTCCCCAGGGAAACGCGTGTCACTCTTGCTCAACTTCGTTCTGGATACTGTAACAGGTTAAACTCTTACCTATCCAGAATCAACCCCGACATACAAAATGTATGCCCTGCTTGCAATGTGTCCCCACATGACACCAACCATCTCTTTAATTGTAATGTGGAACCAACGCCTCTAACACCCCTTTCCTTATGGTCCACCCCTGTTGAAACGGCAAGTTTCCTTGGACTCCCGTTAGAGGATATTGATGACAATTTGTGATCGGTCGCGGCTATTAGGTGGGGCGAGCATTGCTACAACAACAACAACATGAAGCCTGGGCCAAAACGAGGCACTATACTTTGAAATGTTTCAGTCAAATTCGATAAGAAAATATCATAACAAACACTGACGTCATTATTTATTTATTTATTTATTTATTTGTTAGTCTACAAATTTTACAATCAATCAGACTAAATATGAATTAATGAATGAACATAAATGCGGATTACAGTGTAAAATTAACAAGCATACATAGTGAGCAAAATTATATTATAAAATATGTATATACATATATTATTGAATCAGTTGTCGGGATGGACTGTGATGCCGAGCAACGGAATTGATTATCAGTGCTGTCGGAATGGACGTGATTTCGAGCAGCTGATGTATATTTAACACACAATAGAAGGGCTGCGATGTGTGGGAGGTTGGAAAGGACGTGATTCCAAGCCACACGCCCAAAGTAACTATTGATTATTAGTGCTGTCGGAATGGACGTGATTTCCAGCAGCTGATGCATATTTAACACACAATGAGTAGGGCTGCGATGTGTGGGAAGTTGGAAAGGACGTGATTCCAAGCCACCCGCCCAAAGTAACTGGAGCAGGTAACCGATTTAGTTTAACATGTGATTTTGAAACAGTTATGAGTTCAAGGCAGTGAGTATATATTTTTTTATACTGTAAAGTGTGTCGCAAGTATCAATACTATTGCAGTGATTATTGAAATCTTGACACAGACAACGAAGAGGTTCATGCATTTGAAAATTCGATCTACATTTATTTAAATATAGCGGTTGAAAATACCGAGAGGGCCTAAAAGGGACATTAAACATGATCTCGGCAAGCAGAAATGGACTGTTTATCATCCCCCTTAATAGTTTTACCATAAATAAAACGCCAAGCATCTCCCTACGGCTCTATAGTGAAGGCAGCTGTAAAAGTTTTAACCGGCTGCAATAGGGCGGTAGGTTCCTTGATGGATCCCAGGGCAAATGATTTAAAGCAAAGAGCAAAAATTGCTTGTGGACCGATTCCAATTTGTCGCTATGAACCTGATAACGCGGGTTCCAGATAATGGAAGCATATTCCAATATAGGTCTTATTAACGATAAAAAAAGAGTTTTAGTGACATAGGGGTCATTGAATTCCTTTGACCACCTTTTTACGAAAGCCAAAGTGCCTCTAGCCCTATTCACACACGATTCGATATGTAATTTGAAGTCCAGTTTAGGGTCCATTATAACGCCAAGATCAGTAAAGTTTGTGACTTGCTTATTGATATAATCGCCTATCATGTACTGATAGGTTTTAAAAGATTTCCTCGTAAAACACATAAACTTGCACTTCGGTAAATTTAGTGACATGACGTTCACGTCACACCACTCAACCAGGTTATTCAGATCCAATTGAAGAAGTGCCCTATCTTCAGGTGAGCGAATGGGCATAACCAGTTTGACATCGTCAGCGTACATCAGCGGTATGCAGCGCTTCAAAACATTTGGGAGGTCATTAATGAAGAGCAGAAACAACACTGGACCAAGGTGACTGCCCTGTGGAACTCCAGAAGATACATTGATGAATTCAGACAAACAATTGTTAAACACAACGGTTTGCTTTCTACCTACCAAGTACGAAGAGACCCAAGAGAGAAGCCGTGATAGAAAACCCAATCGATCGAGTTTTAGTAGGAGTAAGGAATGGGAAACTTTGTCAAATGCCTTACTGAAATCAGTGTAAATGACATCAACTTCGCAGTTCGTCCTTAAGTTATTGGATACGAGGGTTGTGAACTCCAGCAAGTTAGACACAATGGACTTACCCCTGCAAAAGCCATGTTGAGACAGGTCCACTGCCGAAGATACTGCAAAAGCCAGTTGATTTGTGACAACTGATTCAAATAGTTTTGGAATAGCACAAAGTTTGGCTATTCCTCTATAGTTTGTGACACAAGATCTACTCCCACTTTTATAAAGTGGTATTATAAACGACTCCTTCCACTTCTTAGGGAATATCCCTTGCCTCAAAGAGGCATTAAATAAGCAGGTAAGGGGTTGACAAGGAAATTGAGCGCAAATTCTGAGCACAACAGATGGTATTTCATCAGGTCCACTGGAGTAGGAAATTTTCAGACTTTCCAGATGCCTTAGTACCTCATCTGTATGAATATATGGGATACCTACTGAGTTAAGCGAAGGTAACATGTATTGATAATCCACCGGAGGGGAGTCAGGGATAGTCGAGTAATTAGATTTAAAAAAGTCAGCAAACATATTTGCAATCTCGGAATCAATACTGGAAATCCGATCGTTATACTTCATTACAGAAGGAAACCCTATAATTTTTCTTTTGGAGTTGACGAAGGAATAAAATGTTTTTGGATTGGAAGAGATCCGATGCTTAATCTTCATCAGATAATTCTTATAGCATCTTATCTGTAGCCTGTTGTACTTAAGGCGCAAGATGGAGTATGCAGCATAGTCACTATTAGAGCCAGATAATTTGAAACGCTTGAAGAAGCGTGTTTTTTTGTTTTTTAGATAATTAAGTTCTCTAGAGCTCCAAGCAGTAGCTGGAGATGCTGAGGAGGTTTTGGAAAAAGGCACACATTTGAGGAATATCGCATGTAAAACGTTGGTGAAATGGACGGAGCTCGCTTCAATATCTCCGTCGTACTCAGGCCACTTTATTTTAGAGACTTCGTCGATTAGTAAAGACCAATTGGCCTTTCTAAACAGAAACCGGCGGGAAGACGCATTCGGATCGGTAGTATACCGCACGGGTAAGCTAAGACAATCCAGGTAAATTAAAAGTGCTGGATGGTAAACATCCTCAGGCAATACCACTGGATCACATCGAGTAACAGAACAATTCGATGTGTCGTCTGAAAAAATCAAATCAAGATATTTGCCAAATTTATTATGAATTCTGTTAAGTTGATAAAGACCAATGTCTGCAAGGTCATTTAGAAACTCGTAGAATACAACACTACAAGCAGTGGGAACTAGCATTCCGTCAATAAAATTCCAAGACACAAAGGGCAGATTAAAGTCGCCAGCCACTAAGACAGAATCAACAGACCTTGACATAGCAAATATAAATTTCAATAGGGAAGAATGTTTTAAGTATATAGAAATATCTGACTGGGGCGGAATATAAGACGCAACAAAATATTTATAAGTAGATAAAAGTTTAACTCGCACGCAGAGGATTTCAACATCAGAAGAATCATCGAAGTACACTTCCTCAGCAGAGAACCTGGTGTGTACGGCGATTAACACGCCTCCACCAACTCTGTTTCGTCGGTCATTCCTAAAGATCTCATAAGAATCACCTAATATCTCAGAGTTAAACACAGTTGGTTTCAACCATGTCTCAGTAAAAACCAAAACGTCATAACAGAGTTCATGACTACGGAGAAAAAGATCAACTAGTTTAGTATTTAGACCCCTAACATTCTGATAATAGACGTTGAGGCCATTATGAAAGGTGTCAGACAAATCTATGACTCCGCGGGAATTTCTACATCTTTTCGAAAAAAACGGAAGGGCTTAATGTAAACATTACTGGGCCAAAGAGAAGCATTGAAAAGTTTGCTATAGTCACTTTCAATCACTCGAACTTTAAAAGCGACTCTCACTAAAGTGTTAATGTCGACATCTCTCTTTACTAACTTAAAACAAGCGACATTAGAAGCAGCAATGCCAAAGTGATCAGAGATGTATTTAGCAATACTCTCCTCAGTGACCGATGGCTTAAATGAGGACAAATGAATCCATCTATACCGCACAAATACATCCAACTCAGCATTGTCATTGCTACCACTAACAACACGCGATTTTTGCGTAATTTCTTTTGATGCACTCTTTCGTTGTCTGTCAGAAACATCAACAGATGGCACATCTGCATTAACTGCGCCAGCTGCAGCATCTGCATACGATACAGTGTCAGCAGAGCGCGACACTGCACTAGTATTTGTCACATTGTTGACAACCATTTGAGCATCAGACTTATTGGAATTATCAGAAGGCACATTTGAATTATTTTTATAATTGTTAGCTTTAGTTGATTTAGATGTGGATGCAGTAGATTTATTTTTAGATGTAGAATTGGAACTAATTGATGTTGATGTATTTCCAGATGTAGATGTAGTTTTAGACGAAAGAGAGACTTTAGAAGATGAGGCGTTTTTAGATATAATTGTAGATGTAGATGCAGGCGAAGTAGAAGTTGTCTTTGTAGTAGCACTAGTAGAGAGAATATTCGATGTTTGCGGCTGAGTAATAATAGCAGCAGGTATAGATGTAAGAGTAGTAGTAGGTGCAGGTGATAAAGCATTAACTCTCAGATCATCGATAGGGGAATTAGAGAACTCCGTGCCAAGCGGGGTAGCGGGAAAATCCATTAGATTGCTTTGTATTAAGTTGTTATTGGATGCCATGGGGAGAGCAGAAATAAATAGCGCACTATTTCTGACATTCGGACAACCATATGACTCAGCAACATTTAAATTGTTGTTGGATGACTTGAAAGAGTCCATTATATGATTTTTTAAATCATCGAATTTTTTAGACACAGCATTAGAAATTATATCGAAACCTTGTTTTTGAGCCACAAGAATAGCGTTCAAAATATTAGATAGCTTGTCCGGCATGTTCACACACTTTTCACACAAGTAAAGCAAATGAGGGTTAGCCTTGATTAGCTTTACTTCATAGTCCGATATACCCTCACTACAGGCTCTGTGGAAAATCCTCTTGCAGAACCCATTACACGGCACTAGACTATTGTCACCAGTTCTAGAAAATTGTTTATTACACTTTCCACAAAATTCATCCATTTTGGCAATTTAAATTAAAGGAAAATATAAGAATACGTGAAAATATGAGAGCGATTAAAAACACGACCGTACGCAGCGAGAGAATGTTAGAGGGAAATATGTTTTCCCAGTTAATTTCAAATAATACATTGTTCAGCTCGCCGAAATCAGTAGATCGAAAGTTGAAAGAGGAATTATCTAAAGCAGGTGATGTAGGGATAGCATCAAAGTTATGTAGATGAATAGCTATTGGTATATGATGCCTATCAGATAGACATACAGGAAAAGTACTCTCAGAGAGTTGATATATTAAATTCTCGTCGACGAATATAAGATCAAGTAACCTCGAGAGAGTATTAAATAAATTATTGATTTGAATCAAATTACAACTTAAGGTATTATCTATGAGGCTAATTTCATTAGAACGCGTGACATTGGTAGGTGTCAAAATTCCATTATATTGAAAATCTGACCAGACAATATCTGGTAGATTGAAGTCTCCAAGTATACAGAAGTTGGCATCAGTATGAGTTTCGCATAAATTAACGATGTTCTCCACATGACCATTATATAAGCAATCACCACTATTGGGCGGTATATACGAGCAACAAATGAAAGTAGAGCCAGACGAACTGGAAACACAGACACACAGCTGATCGAGCAGCGTATCCTGATTATGTAGTTGAAACTTTAATGAATGCAGGCTTCTGTTAACTGCAATTAGGACACCACCACCTTTCTTTTGACCGGTGTTCGCGAAGTCTCTGTCTTTACGGAAAGTTAGGAATTACTTAGGGTCAAAGTACTATTCATCAAAGAAGTCTTCGTTGAGCCACGTTTCAACGATGACGTATACGTCGTAGTCCAAACGAGACGTAGCTAAAAGAAAGTCTTTAGATTTGGTGCGCATGCCGCCAACATTTTGAAAGTAGACTCTCAAAGATGCACCCGAGACGAAGTTTGGGATGTCATAAGTGTTGCAATACATATCACTAGGTAACCCTACGACACTATTTGGTTTCCTACGTTTTTTGGAAAAAAACGAAAAGGCTTTACAGTGACTTTAGAGGGCCACAAAGCAGCGTCGAATAGCTTGTTATTGTGTTTGGAGAAGCTGTACATTGCGCTGGCAGCCTGAAGGGTTGCGCTACACAGCCCCTTGAATCTGGTATTTTAGTCGCCTCTTACGACAGGCATACCTACCGCGGGTATATTCTAACCCCCTAACCCGATGGGGGAATTCATCAATTTGCTGATTCATCAAGGTAGGCTTATGGAGCAGAAAGAAGTGACAGACGTTTTACAACAACGTTGCTTCAAAAAGATAAGCTCTGCTTTTTATTTACCTTGGCTTATCAGAACTTTATTTTGAACTTTTATCTCCATGCCAACACGGTTTTATTCGTCAAAGGTCAACCACTACAAATTTGCTTGTATTCACCTCTATAATTATGGAAGGATTTTTAGCGAACAAGCAAACGGATGTCAGCAAAGCATTTGATACCGTCAACCATGAGTTGCTTATTCATAAGCTTGATTCACTGGGCTTTCCGTTTCACCTATTAATGTGGCAGAAAAGCTATCTTTCAAACCGGACCCAAAAAGTCCTGTTCAAGTGCAACCTGTCGGAATCGTTCTTATTGGAGAAATTGTTTCTGCGGACCTCCTAGAGTATCCAGACACTACGTTCCTTTCTTTTTACGCCTTTGTCGGCGAAACTTTGCTAAAAATAATCCTCTTATCTGGTGCGCGCACTACAATGACTTGTATAGCTGTATCAGTCTTGAATGTACTTTTGCCACTATACCTAATGCAATACTTGCCTATCTAATTTAAGAGATACAAGCTAATTTAATTTGCCGGCATTTTATTCCTTCCATAAAAAACAGGAACTATCTCGCTTAAGGATGGAGGAACATTTATCAACATGTATCATTAAGAAGGAACAAGACAGTACTGTGTTGATTGGAATCTGGTGCATTCCAACAACGTAAAAAACGTTCTTTTTCATGAGTCACTGAACGGAATCGTAAGCATTCCGGCAGTATAATCTTATGGGTCAGGCATCGAGCTGATTGGAATCTGGTGCATTGCCTCAACAGGTCAAGTTACTTTTTTATGCCTCGTGATGGCGTATCCTCATTACACTACTGTTAGCACTGCCGGATTCTCATGACATGCTGATTGGAATCTTGTTGCATTCCAACAGGGAGATTGGAATCCACTGCATTCCGAAATCATGCTGAGCGGAATCTGATGCATTCCGGCCAGTATAAGATTTCGGCATAAGATCTTATTTCTGCTCATATTTCTTATTATTATTATATTCTGAAATTAAATAGTAATGTTCATTAATATTTCTTTGTTTGTAATATAACATTGTTGAAATCTAGATATATCTTAAATTTTATCTTTTGAGTTGTATATTTATATATCTTTTATATTATGCAGTCGACCATAGTTTATCGTCGACTTTAAATAATAAATAAATAAATAAATAAAATAAATAAACTCTGACTAACCCTGGAAACGTTTAGACAAACATGAAATACTCCCAGCCGTATGATCAATCTGCACAGACATTGTGCTGACTTTCTCTATCCACCTTCTGCTTCTCTGGCCTGTTTCATTCATATTTTTTTCCCTTTGCATTTTCTAGTTTACATTAATTGGCTCGTTCGATTTCCCTATCCCTTTTATTCTTCCGTAGATCTTGCTCTTATCTAATTTTACTCTCACTATTACTTTTAATCTTATCCTTGTTTTTAATCTTCCGGTCCACCACTTTTTACTACTTTGTCTCAAACCGTTATCTTATTCTTACTTTTTTTTTTCTCACTCCTTCCTCTTGATCTCTTTACTTTTCCCACTTATCTATTTTTTCTTCGCATTTCCTCTGATTTCTCTTATTGTTTCTTTCATGTTCCCGCTTTTAATGTACAAGCTTTTGAACAGATAATTACATATCACCTTCAATATCTGTGTAGCTCTTTAATATCACTTTGCCATCGTGGCTTTGTGGGTCGAAGATCAACAACTACCAACTTGCTTGAATTTACGTGGTTTTTTAGGATGCAAACAAACATGTCATTTACACTGACTTTGGTAAATCGTTTGAATCTGTTAATCCCGAGCTCTTAGTTCACAAACCTGATCTACTGGGCTTTCCAAAGCCTTTGTTAAATTGGATTTCAAGTTATCTTGAGAATAGGACAACGAGTTTTCTTCAAAAACAATATTTTAAGGTCGATTGATGTAACTTCTGGCGTGCCCCAGGGTAGCCATTTGGGTCCATTACCCTGTACATCAATTACTTACCACAGGTTATCTTGCATTCTAGAGCTTTTATGTACGCATATGATGTAAAACTTTGCTACAAATATCTGCTTTCAAACTTGTTCTGTTTTGATCAGCTTCAGGCCGATCTTGACGCATTTCAAAGCTGGTGTACTGCATATTTACTTTTTTTTTTAAATTGCTCCAAATATAAGCAAATGACTTTCCACCGGGTGAAGTCGGTCGTGACATCTTATATTCTTAACGGCAACCCTTTGGAGCGGATATATGTGTTAACTGATCTAGGTGTTATTTTTCATCCGAAATTAAGTTTTACCATACATATTTCAGCCACTATAAACAAAGCAACTGGTGTACTAGGATTTATCAAACGTTGGGCTAAAGAGTATGATGACATTTATTTCACCAATATTCTTTATACCTCGCTGGTACGTCCTATTCTCAAGTACTGTTCATGTGTTTGGTCTCCAATCTATCAAATCCATATAGATCGGATTGAGTCGGTCCAGAGGCAGTTTTGAATTTTTGCATTACGCTGTCTCAACTGTGAATCAAGTACTCATCTTCCACCATTCAGGAATAGTCTTTTGCCATCTCTAAAGAATTGTAGAGTAGTACTCGGCGTTATGTTCATTCACATGCTCATCATCGGCGTGATTGACTCCCCTGACCTAATCAGTCAACTAAATTTTGCTGTTCCTGCTAGGTCCTCCAGACATTTTGTGCCTTTTCATTTACCTCTATGCCGGCAAAATTTTGCCACAAATAGTCCCTTGCGTCATTGGTGCTCACGTTACAATTATTTGTATAACTGCATTGGCTTTGAATGTTCGTTTGTCGCTTTACATGCTGTTCCTGCTAGGTCCTTCAGACATTTTGTGACTTTTCATTTACCTCTATGCCGGAAAAATTTTGCCACAAATAGCCCCTTGCGTCATTGGTGCTCGCGTTACAATGATTTGTATAACTGCATTGGCTTTGAATGTTCGTTTGCCGCTTTACATATTGCCATACTCCTAGGTTTAGTCTGATATTTTAATTTTATTTTTTATGCAATGCGATGCCAGATTTTTATAACATACTAAACTTTTTAATTTTAAGGATGGCTCTGTATTTACATATATATCTGTTCTATTTGCAATAATTAGTCGACCGTTTTGTGTTTGCGTCGACTTTAAATAAATCAATAAAAAATAAAAAAAATTTGAATCAACCTAGGAAAAGGGGGTTTGTGACCCCTAAAATCAGAGTACGTCGAGTTTATGTGTACTATCGCCAGGAGTATATTTTCACCGTCAAACAACGCAGTTGGTAAAATTTCATATAATTTTATTGCTGAGCTTATTTTAGCTCACAAAACAAGAGTCCGCAAAAACATCTGAGGTTGACTTCGAATTAAAACATAGTTCAGGCACCCCATGTGTGGCCACTAGTTATCAACCAGTTGCTTAGGCGGTTCGACGGAGCAGTAAAACTAACGGAATATGCAGATGACGTTTCAGTCATCATTAGTGACAATGCCTAACCTAACCTAACAACAATTTGCTCTCTAATAGATCAGGCACTTCAGAATGTACATGCCTGGTCATCTGAAGTTAGTTAACCGCCAACGCGGAAAAACCCGATCTAAGCTTGTAGGGGTAACCCTACAAGGAAAATGTAGCAAAAAATATCTAAGAATCATCCTAGATAGTAAGTCCTCGTGGAAACTCCGTGTGGAAGAGATAGCGAAGAAAACCTCCGCGGCACAGTATGCATACAAGACGATGCTAAGATGCACGTGTGGTCACCCAAACTCTCTCCTTGAGTATGTACCGCAGTTGTCAAAGCCATATTTTACTATGGTATCCTTGTTTGGTGGAGAGCCATACAAAAAGTAGTATACCAAAAAACTATAGGAGGGTATGTGACCGACTGAAATATCAGACTCAAGGGGCTGTGTAGCGCAACCGTTCAGGTTGCCAGCGCCATGTATAGCTTCTCCAAACCCAATTGTCAACCTCACCTATCCGCGGCGAATCCTGTTTCACTAACAGACGAGGCTCTGGCGAGGGTGAGAGGGTTGGCCTGAAGGTTTAATGTGGCCACATAAATCGGTGCCGAGATGGTTGGGCTAGCACCTTAATGGTGCTGTGGTATCGGAGCGTACTGGATTTGTATCCGGCAAAGGACCATCACACCGATAACACTCCCCAAAGCCTTCGGGGAGCAACCTTATCGCTACAACAACAACAACAAGGCCTCGAGGCAGCTTGAGTGCAGGCCATGTCGCCATAGTAGTGTAGCGTCATCTTATATCGGGCAAACGGAATGGTCCCGTTCCAAGTTAACGGAAGGGGACGGGTCTCCTGTTTACTATATCGATCTGGAAATAGGTAGATTTTACCGGATGCCAGATTACGGCAGCGCCTTAGAGGCGGAAATTATAGCCGTGGAGAAAGCAGCAGAAATGCTGGAGGTAGCGTGCTTAAGCTGCAGTCTCGTCAATATATATATTGATAGTTAGGCGGCGATTAAGCAATGAGACCAGCACTTCATCAAGAAGTGTCCTGGAATGCAAAGAAGCATTGGAAAACATCGCTCCAGGCCGGATCATACATCTCTACTGGGTTCCCGGTCATAAAGGGATAGAAGATAACGAAAAGGCTGATGAGTTGGCGAAGGAGGATGCGGCTTTCGCTGAATCGACGGTAAACGTCCTAATCCGTTTGGGAGAATTCAAAAGGAGACAGGAGTTGCATATGACCCATCCACCAGGAAAGGCGTGCACAGAAACCAGGTCTTATTGAAATGTTGTTGGTATACCTCTGGGCTTGTTACGTTTTTCCGATATTTTGCTAGGTTCGAGCAGATGAAGCTTTCCAGGGATTGCCAGGGTGCAGGGCTTTTGACACCCACATTTTTTATGTTTAAGTGGATTCCCAGTTCTTTTGCTTCTGATATACATCTCGCTATTGTGGACGGATGTCGTGAAGGTCGTTTCTTCATTGTTTGCGTTTTTGCTACTCTGCGAATCAGATGATTATTGCTTTGAATGACCTTTGGTATTAATTTCATTGTTGTGAAAGCGATGCGCTCTTGTATTGAAGGCAAGCCTGCCTCCGAAAGCATACACACAATTGGTGATGTAGGGAAGGCGCGGATGCTCCTTCTTACTGCCACATGGTATGGTGGAAGTATCATTTTTATGTTTGCTTTTGCACATTGCCCGTATATTGGTGAACCGTAATCCATCTTCGAAAAAATGGGGGCTTTTGTGATTTTGACGAGTGTAGACGGATGTATCCAATTTCGATGCTAGATATTTTATAACATTGAGTCGTTTGCTTAGCTCTACTCTAAGATATTTACAGTGATCTCTAAATATAAATCTTTTGTCGAAAACTATTCCTAATATTTTTGCCTTGTCAAGGTTTTCAATATTGACACAATTAAAGTTTAACATTAATGGCGGTCAGTTATGCTTCTTACACAAGTGTAGAGTCTTACATCTAATCTAATCTAATCTAATCTAATATCTAATCTATTCTAATCTAATATATATTATAAATGGGAAAGTTTGGATGTTAAGATGTTTGGATGTTTAGATGTTTGGATGTTTGGATGTTTGGATGTTTGGATGTTTGTCCAGACGTTTGTCTTTGTGACTCAATAACGCAAGAACGGCTGGACCGATTCGGATGAAATTTTGCACACATATAGCCAATAGTCTAGAAGGATCTACTAGCTATATATTTTTCAAAAGGGGCGTGGTCCCCGCCCCGTAGGAACAGTTATAATTTAATTATTATATTTTTTCGTCTTTGCGACTGAATCACGCCAGAATGGCTACACGGGTTTTAATGAAATTTGGGACACAGACAGTAGTCTACTAGCGAAATTTTTTTCGAACATGGAAAGAGGGGTGGGGGTCCCACGACCCTTCGAGAAATTATTTATCATAATTTTTACACATTATAACTTTACGTATACTGGCCTTCACCAATATCACAGACTCAAGGGGTCAAATAAGTCGAGGGCTTACAAAGTAAGCAGTGACACCCTCCGCCCGCCCCCCTTTATCTCCCCCTCTGGTGTAAAATCCATAAATTGTTATAACTCAATCTAAATTTTCTCCTAAATCAATAGTTTTTGGTATCTGGTACATACAGAACGAGATCTAGACAATTTTGGAGGAACGATCAGTGGTCCTCTCCTCTACTCCCGCCATCCGCCCTCCATCAATTGTTTTTATTAGCACGCTTTTATTAGCTTTACCTGTATGTTTCTATCTAACTTTTTATTCGCTCCAATGCGCCTGCTGCCTTATTAACATGGTTTTATAATTAGCTTCACCTTATTTGTAATCCCGTAAGGGTCATATCGAGACCCTTCCGGGATCATTTCTGGACGGTTTTCGGGATCGGTCCGGGATTACGCCGGGGTAATTTCGGGACTTTTTCGGGACTATTTCGGGATCATTTTGGGACCCTTCCGGGATCATTTCTGTATAGTTTACGGGATCCGTCCGGGATCCCGTCGGGGTTATTTTGGAACATTTTCGGGACTATTTCGCGATCATTTGGGGACCCTTCCGGCATAATTTCTGGATGGTTTTCGGGATCCGTGCGGGATCTCGTCGGGGTCATATGGGGACTTTTTCGGGATCATTTGAGGGCTCTTCCGGCATCATTTCTGGATGGTTTTCGGGATCTGTCCGGGATATCGTCGGGGTCATTTGGGGACTTTTTCGGGATCATTTGGGGGCTCTTCCGGCATCATTTCTGGATGGTTTTCGGGATCCGTCCGGGATCTCGTCGGGGTCATTTGGGGACTTTTTCGGGATCATTTTGGGGCTCATCCGGCATCATTTCTGGATGGTTTTCGGGATCCGTCCGGGATCCCGTCGGGGTCATTTCGGGACTTTTTCGCGACTAATACGGGATCATTTGGGAACCCTTTCGGCATTATTTCTGGATGGTTTTCGGGATCCGTCCGGGATCCCGTCGGGGTCATTTCGGGACTTTTTCGCGACTAATACGGGATCATTTGGGAACCCTTTCGGCATTATTTCTGGATGGTTTTCGGGATCCGTCCGGGATCCCGTCGGGGTCATTTCGGGACTTTTTCGCGACTAATACGGGATCATTTGGGAACCCTTTCGGCATCATTTCTGGATGGTTTACGGGATCCGTCCGGGATCCCAATAGGGTAATTTCGGGACTATTAGGGGATCATTTGGGAACCTTTCCGGCATCATTTCTGGATAATTTTCGGGATCCGTCCGGGATGCCGACGAGGTCATTTCGGGACTATTTCGGGATCATTTGGGATACCTACCGGCATCATTTCTGGATGGTTTTTGGGATTCGTCCGGGATCCCGTCGTGGTCCTTTCGGGTCTTTTTTTCGACTAATACGGGATCATTTGCGGACCCTTTCGGCATCATTTCTGGATAGTTGTCGGGATCCCGTCACGGTCATTTCGGGACTATTAGGGGATCATTTGAGGACCTTTCCGGCATCATTTCTGTATTGTTTTCGGAATCCTTTCGGGATCCCGTCAGGGTCATTTTGGGACTTTTTTGGGGCTAATACGGGATCATTTGGGGATCCTCTAGGGGTCGTTTCTTGACTTTTTCTGTTTTATTTCGGGATCATTTGGGGACCCTTCCGGCATAATTTCTTGATGGTTTGCCGGATCCATCAGGGTCATTTCGGGACCATTTTGGGATCATTTTGGGACCCTTCCGAGATCATTTCTGGATCCGTCTGGGATGCCGTAGGAGCCATTTCGGGATTTTTTGTTACTTTTCCGGGATAGTTTTTGGACCCTTCCGGGATCATTTCTGGATCTGTGCGGGATCCCATCTGGGTCATTTCCGGACTATTTCGGGATCATTTTGGGATCCTTCCGGAATCATTTCTGTATGGTTTTCGCGATCCGTCGTTGATTCCCTCGGAGCCATATCGGAACCTTTTCTGGAGTATGTCGGGGTCATTTGGGGACTTTTTCGGGATCATTTGGGGCTCTTCCGGCATCATTTCTGGATGGTTTTCGGGATCCGTGCGGGATCTCGTCGGGGTCATTTGGGGACTTTTTCGGGATCATTTGGGGGCTCTTCCGGCATCATTTCTGGATGGTTTTCGGGATCCGTCCGGGATATCGTCGGGGTCATTTGGGGACTTTTTCGGGATCATTTGGGGGCTCTTCCGGCATCATTTCTGGATGGTTTTCGGGATCCGTCCGGGATCCCATCAGGGTAATTTCGTTTTGTGGACCTTTCCGGCATCATTTCTGGATAATTTTCGGTATCCGTCCGGGATGCCGACGAGGTCATTTCGGGATTATTTCGGGATCATTTAGGATACCTACCGGCATCATTTCTGGATGGTTTTTGGGATTCGTCCGGGATCCCGTCGGGGTCATTTCGGGACTTTTTCTCGACTAATACGGGATCATTTGCGGACCCTTTCGGCATAATTTCTGGATAGTTGTCGGGATCCGTTCGGGATCCCGTCACGGTCATTTCGGAACTATTAGGGGATCATTTGAGGACCTTTCCGGCATCATTTCTGGATAGTTTTTGGAATCCCTTCGGGATCCCGTCAGGGTCATTTCGGGGCTTTTTCGGGATCATTTAAGGATGGCTTTCAGGATTCGTCCGGGAACCCGTCAGGGTAATTTCTGGACTATTCCGAGACTATTTCGGGATCATTTTGGGACCTTCCCAAGATCATTTCTGGATGGATTTCGGGATTTGTCCGGGATGCCCTCAGGGTCATTTTGGGACTATTAGGTGAGCATTTGAGGACCGTTCCGGCATCACTTCTGGATGGTTTTCGGTATCCGTTCAGATTCCCGTCGGAATAATTGCGGGACTTTTTCGGGATCATTGGGGTCCCTTCCAAAATCATTTCTGGATGGTTTTTGGGATTCGTCCGGCATCCCGTCGGGGTCATTTCGGGACTTTTTCTCGACTAATACGGGATCATTTGCGGGCCCTTTCGGTATCATTTCTGGATAGTTGTCGGGATCCGTTCGGGATCCCGTCAGGGTCTTTTCGGAACTATAGGGAGATCATTTGAGGACCTTTCCGGCATCATTTCTGGTTAGTTTTCGGGATCCTTTCCGGGTCCCATCAGGGTCATTTCGGGACTTTTTCGGCATCATTTAAAATTGGTTTTCAGGATTCGTCCGGTATCCGTCAGGGTAATTTCTGGACTTTTCCCAGACTATTTCGGGATAATTTTGGGACCCTCCCAAGATCATTTCTGGATGGATTTCGGGATCTGTCCGGGATGCCGTAAGGTAATTTTGGGACTATTAGGTGATAATTTGAGGACCTTTTCGGCATCACTTCTGGATGGTTTTCGGTATCCGCTCAGGAATTATTGCGGGACTTTTTCGGGATCATTTGGTGTCCCTTCCGGCATCATTTCTGGCTGGTTTTTGGGATTCGTGCGGCATCGCGTCGGGTTCATTTCGGGACTTTTTCTCGACTAATACGGGATCATTTTCGGGCCCTTTCGGCATCATTTCTAGATAGTTGTCGGGATCCGTTCGGGATCCCGTCAGGGTCTTTTCGGAACTATTAGGTGATCATTTGAGGACATTTCCGGCATCATTTCTGGATAGTTTTCGGGATCCTTTCGGGGTCCAGTCAGGGTCATTTCGGGACTTTTTCGGGATCATTTAGAGATGGCTTTCAGGATTCGTCCGGGAACCCGTCAGGGTAATTTCTGAACTTTTCCGAGACTATTTCGGGATAATTTTGGGACCTTCCCAAGATCATTTCTGGATGGATTTTGGGATCAGTCCGGGATGCCGTCAGGGTCATTTTGGTATTAGGTGATCATTTGGGGACCTTTCCGGCATCACTTCTGGATGGTTATCGGTATCCGATCAGGATCCCCTCGGAATCATTGCGGGACTTTTTCGGGATCATTTGGGGTCCCTCCCAAGATCATTTCTGGATGGATTTCGGGATCTGTCCGGGATCCCGTCAGGGTCATTTAGGGGTGCGTTCGAGATCCCGTCAGGGTCATTTCGGGACTTCTTCGGGAATATATCGGGATCATTTCTGGATGGTTTATGGGATCCGTCCATGACCCCTTAAGGGTCATTTCGGGACTATTAGGTGATCATTTGAGGACCTTTCCGGCGTCACTTCTGGATGACTTTTACGGAATCATTTGGGATTCCTTCCGGCATCATTTCTGGATGGTTTTCGGGATTTGTCCGGGATCCCGTCGGGGTTATTTCGGGACCTTTTCGGGGCTAATACGGGATCATTTGGGGATCCTCTAGGGGTCGTTTCGTGACTTTTTCTGTATTATTTCGGGATCATTTTGGGACCCTTTCGGCATAATTTCTTGATGGTTTGCCGGATCCATCAGGGTCATTTCGGGACCATTTTGGGATCATTTGGGGACCCTTCCGAGATCATTTCTGGATCCGTCCGGGATGCCGTAGGAACCATTTCGAGATTTTTTGTTACTTTTCCGGGATAGTTTTTGCACCCTTCCGGGATCATTTCTGGATCTGTGATCCCATCTGGGTCAATTCCGGACTATTTCGGGATCATTTTGAAATCCTTCCGGAATCATTTCTGTATGGTTTTCGCGATCCATCGTGGATCCCCTCGGAGCCATTTCGGAACTTTTTCTGGAGTTAGTCGGGATAATTTAGGGACCCTTCCTGGATATTTTCTGGATGGTTTCTGAGATCCGTCCGGGAGCCCGTCAGGGTAATTTCGAACTTTTTCGGCACTATTTCGGGATCAATTTGGTACCCTTCAGGCATCATTTCTGTGTGGTTATCTGGATAAGTCTAGAATCGTGTCGTTGTCATTTCGGGTTTTTTTTGAGACTACTTCGGGAACTTTTGTAAACACTTCCGGGGCGTTTCTGGATGGTTTTCGGGATCCGTCCGCGATAGCGTCGGGGTCATTTCGTGGCTTTTTCTGGATAATTTCGTTATCGTTTTGGGATCCTATCAGGTTATCAGCTCATAAAGTTCTTTTTTTTACTCAATTACAAAAATAAAATGCATTAGACAGAAAAAAAATTTTAAACAGATAACTTTATAAGCAGGCTAACGTGAATAGCCCACATATTTCATTTTCTCCTTGCGGACGGGGCCGCGGGTAAAGGCTAGTATATATTATAAATGGGAAAGTTTGGATGTTTGGATGTTTAGATGTTTGGATGTTTGGATGTTTGTCCAGACGTTTGTCTTTGTGACTCAATCACGCAAGAACGGCTGGACCGATTTGGATGAAATTTTGCACACATATAGCCAATAGTCTAGAAGGATCTACTAGCTATATATTTTTGAAAAGGGGCGTGGTCGCCGCCCCCTAGGAACAGTTATAATTTAATTATATTTTTTCGTCTTTGCGACTGAATCACGCCAGAATGGCTACACGGATTTTGATGAAATATGGGACACAGGCAGTAGTCTACTAGCGAAATTTTTTTCGCACATGGAAAGAGGGGTGGGGGTCCCACGGCCTCTTCGAGCAATTACTTTTTAATAATTTTTACACATTATAACTTTACGTATACTGGCCTTCACCAATATCACCGACTCAAGGGGTCAAATAAGTCGAGGGCTTACAAAGTAAGCAGTGACACCCTCCGCCCTTCCGCCCCTTCCGCCCTTTATCACCCACTCTGGTGTAAAATCTATAAATTGTTATAACTCAATATAAATTTTCTCCTAAATCAATAGTTTTTGGTATCTGGCACATACAGATCGAGATCTAGACAATTTTGGAGGAACGATCAGTGGTCCTCTCCTTTTACCCCCGCCATCCGCCCTCCTTCAATTGTTTTTATTAGCACGCTTTTATTAACTTTACCTGTACGTTTCTATGTAACTTTTCATTCGCTCCTGCGCCTGCTGCCTTATTAACATGGTTTTATAATTAGCTTCACCTCATATGGAGACCCTTCCGGGATCATTTCTGGATGGTTTTCGGGATCGGTCCGGGATCCCGCCGGGGTAATTTCGGGACTTTTTCGGGACTATTTCGGGATCATTTTGGGACCCTTCCGGGATCATTTCTGTATAGTTTTCGGGATCCGTCTGGGATCACGT
Organism: Eurosta solidaginis; assembly: GCF_040869045.1. NCBI lineage: Eukaryota > Metazoa > Arthropoda > Insecta > Diptera > Tephritidae > Eurosta > Eurosta solidaginis. Next base: position 79,626,163 of record NC_090320.1, on the reverse strand, counting down.
CGGGGTTATTTTGGGACATTTTCGGGACTATTCCGGAATCATTTCGGGATTATTTCGCGATCATTTGGGGACCCTTCCGGCATCATTTCTGGATGGTTTACGGGATCCGTCCGGGATCCCGTCGGGGTACTTTCGGGATCATTTGCGTACCTTCGAGAGATAAATTCTTGATGGTTGCCGGGATCATTACGGGACTTTCTCGGGGTTATTTTGGGTCCCTTTAGGCATCATTTCTGGATGGTCTTCGGGATTCGTCCGGCATCCCGTCGGGGTAATTTGGGGACTTTTTCGGGATCATTTCGGGGCTCTTCCGGCATCATTTCTGGATGGTTTTCGGGATCCGTCCGGGATCTCGTCGGAGTCATTTGGGGACCTTTTCGGGATCATTTGGGGGCTCTTCCGGCATCATTTCTGGATGGTTTTCGGGATCCGTCCGGGATCTCGTCGGAGTCATTTGGGGACTTTTTCGGGATCATTTGGGGACTCTTCCGGCATCATTTCTGGATGGTTTTCGGGATCCGTCCGGGATCCCGTCGGGGTCATTTCGGGACTTTTTGGCGACTAATAGGGGATCATTTGGGAACCCTTTCGGCATCATTTCTGGATGGTTTTCGGGATCCGTCCGGGATCTCATCGGGGTAATTTGGGGACTTTTTCGGGATCATTTGGGGGCTCTTCCGGCATCATTTCTGGATGGTTTTCGGGATCCGTCCGGGATCTCGTCGGAGTCATTTGGGGACTTTTTCGGGATCATTTGGGGGCTCTTCCGGCATCATTTCTGGATGGTTTTCGGGATCCGTCCGGGATCCCGCCGGGGTAATTTCGGGACTTTTTGGCGACTCATACGGGATCATTTGAAAACCCTTTCGGCATCATTTCTGGATAGTTTTCGGGATCCGTCCGGGGTCCCGTCGGGGTCATTTAGGGATTTTTTCGCGACTAATACGGGATCATTTGGGAACCCTTTCGGCATGGTTTCTGGATGGTTTTCGGGATCCGTCCGGGGTCCCCTCGGGGTCATTTAGGGATTTTTTCGCGACTAATACGGGATCATTTGGGAACCCTTTCGGCATGGTTTCCGGGATCCGTCCGGGATCCCATCAGGGTAATATCGGGACTATTAGGGGATCATTTGGGGACCTTTCCGGCATCATTTCTGGATAATTTTCGGGATCCGTCCGGGATGCCGACGAGGTCATTTCGGGATCATTTGGGATACCTACCGGCATCATTTCTGGATGGCTTTTGCGAGTCGTCCGGGATCCCGTCGAGGTCATTTCGGGACTTTTTGTCGACTAATACGGGATCATTTGCGGACCCTTTCGGCATCATTTCCGGATAGTTGTCGGGATCCGTTCGGGATCCCGTCACGGTCATTTCGGGACTATTTCGGGATCATTTTGGGACCTTCCCAAGATCATTTCTGGATGGATTTAGGGATCTGTCCGGGATTCCGTCAGGGTCTTTTCGGAACTATTAGGAGATCATTTGAGGACCTTTCCGACATCATTTCTGGATAGTTTTCGGGATCCTTTCGGGGTCCCGTCAGGTTCATTTCGGGATCATTTAAGGATGGCTTTCAGGATTCATCCGGGAACCCGTCAGGGTAATTTCTGACTTCCGAGAATTTTTCGGGATCATTTGGGGTCCCTCCCAAGATCATTTCTGGGTAGATTTCGGGATCTGTCCGGGATCCCGTCAGGGTCATTTAGGGATGCGTTCGAGATCCCGTCAGGGTCCTTTCAGGACTTCTTCGGGACTATATCGGGATCATTTCTGTATGGTTTACGGGATCCGTCCAGGATCCCTTAAGGGTCATTTCGGGACTATTAGGTGATCATTTGAGGACCTTTCCGGCATCACTTCTGGATGATTTTCGGTATCCATTCGGGATCCCGTCGGAATCATTGCGGGACTTTTTCGGAATCATTTAGATCCCTTCCGGCATCATTTCTGGATGGTTTTCGGGATTTGTCCGGGATCACGTCGGGGTTATTTCGGGACCTTTTCGGGGCTAATACGGGATCATTTGGGGATCCTCTATGGGTCGTTTCGTGACTTTTTCTGTTTTATTTCGGGATCATTTGGGGACCCTTCCGGCATAATTTCATGATGGTTTGCCGGATCCATCAGGGTCATTTCGGGACCATTTTGGGATCATTTGGGGACCCTTCCCAGATCATTTCTGGATCCGTCCGGGATGCCGTAGGAGCCATTTCGGGATTTTTTGTAACTTTTCCGGGATAGTTTTTGGACCCTTCCGGGATCATTTCTGGATCTGTGCGGGATCCCATCTGGGTCAATTCCGCACTATTTCGGGATCATTTTGGGATCCTTCCGGAATCATTTCTGTATGGTTTTCGCGATCCGTCGTGGATACCCTCGGAGCCATTTCGGAACTTTTTTTTTTTTGTTTTGATTTTAGACCAAATTTCGTTAGGATTGGACTGAGGGTTTATAGACTCAGTGAGGGTTTTGAAGCTTTTTCGTTTGGCTTCTTTAAGCTTCTTTTTAAATATGGCGTTAGCCTTCTTATAATTTAGAAGGTTTGTGTCGGAGCGATTCCTTTTATACACCTTCCATAAACCACATTTCTCATCTCTTAGGGAAGATAGATATTCTGACCAATATGGGTCTATTTTTTTATGTAATTTGTAATGGGTTTGCGGTATAGAGTAATGGGCAGCATTGCGAAGAGCTTTTTGTATTCCTCTTGCTTCTTTATTAACATTGTTTGAGATAGGAATATTGGATAAGAAATTGATTATGCCAACTTGAAATTTTTTCCAATTTGCTTTATCTGTAATAAATTTTGGAGCAGGTCGGCTGGTATAAGAAAGATTGGAGGACATTTTTGTTATTAGAGGAAAATGATCGCTACCATTAGGAAATGACGCAATTTGGACAATGGGGGTGGCACCGCCCACTTTAAAGGCGTGGTTCCGCCCATTTTCATTTAATTTGTCTAGAATATTTTTAATGCCAAAAGTCGAACAAAAATTCACGAATTCTAGTGAAATTTGGTAGGGGCATAAACTATGACGATAACTGTTTTCTGTGAAAATGGGCGAAATCGGTTGAAGCCACGCCCAGCTTTTATACACAGTCGACCGTCTTTCCTTCCGCTCGGCCCTTAACACGATAACTTGAGCAAAAATCGATATATCTTTACTAAACTCAGTCCACGTACTTATCTGAACTCGCCCACTTTTTCGATATCGAAAATTACGAAAAATGAAAAAAATGCCATAATTCTATACCAAATACGAAAAAAGGGATGAAACGTGGTAATTGGATTGGTTTCTTTAGGCAAAATTTAACTTTAGAAAAAAACTTTGTAAAATGGGTGTGACACCTACCATATTAAGTAGAAGAAAATGAAGTTCTGCAGGGCGAAATTAAAAGCCCTTGGAATCTTGGCAGGAATACTGTTCGTGGTATTACATATATAAATAAATTAGCGGTACCCGACAGATGATTTTCTGGGTCACCCTGGTCCTCATTTTGGTCGATATCTCGAAAACGCCTTCACATATACAACTACCACCACTCCCTTTTAAAACCCCCATTAACCTTTAATTTGATACCCATATCGTACAAACACACCCCTGGTCCACCTTTATGGCTATATCTCGAAAATACTCATTAACACCTTCCGTTTGATACCCATATCTTACAAACAAATTTTAGAGTCACCCCTGGTCCACCTTTATGGCGATATCTCGAAAAGGCGTCCACCCATAGAACTAAGGCCCACTCCCTTTTAAAATACTCATTAACACCTTTCGTTTGATACACATATTGTACAAACGCATTCTAGAGTCAACCATGGTCCACCTTTATAACGATATCCCGAAAAGGCGTCCACCTTTAGAACTGAGGCCCACTCCCTTTTAAAATACTCATTAACACCTTTCTTTTGATACCCATTCGTACAAACAAATTCTAGAGTCACCCCTGGTCCACCTTTGTGGCGATATCTCGAAAAGGCTTCCACCTATAGAACTAAGGCCCACTCCCTTTTAAAATACTCATTAACACCTTTCGTTTGATACCCATATCTTACAAACAAATTCTAGAGTCACCCCTGATCCACCTTTATGGCGATATCTCGAAAAGGCGTCCACCCATAGACCTAAGGCCCACTCCCTTTTAAAATACTCATTAACACCTTTCGTTTGATACCCATATTGTACAAACGCATTCTAGAGTCACCCCTGGTCCACCTTTATGGAGATATCTCGAAAAGGCGTCCACCTATAGAACTAAGGCCCACTCCCTTTTAAAATACTCATTAACACCTTTCATTTGATACCCATATCGTACAAACAAATTCTAGAGCCACCCCTGGTCCACCTTTATGCCGATATCTCGAAAAGGCGTCCACCTATAGAAATAAGGCCCACTCCCTTTTAAAATACTCATTAACACCTTTCATTTGATACCCATATCGTACAAACAAATTCTATAGTCACCCCTGCTCCACCTTTATGGCGATATCTCGAAAAGGCGTCCACACATAGAACTAAGGCCCACTCCCTTTTAAAATACTCATTAACACTTTTCGTTTGATACCCATATTGTACAAACGCATTCTAGAGTCACCCCTGGTCCACCTTTATGGAGATATCTCGAAAAGGCGTCCACCTATAGATCTAAGCCGCACTCCCTTTTAAAATGCTCTTTAACACCTTTCATTTGATACCCATATCGTACAAACAAATTCTAGAGTCACCCCTGGTCCACCTTTATGCCGATATCTCGAAAAGCCGTCCACCTATAGAACTAAGGCCCACTCCCTTTTAAAATACTCATTAACACCTTTCATTTGATACCCATATCGTACAAACAAATTCTAGAGTCACCCCTGCTCCACCTTTATGGCGATATCTTGAAAAGGCGCCCACCCATAGAACTAAGGCCCACTCCCTTTTAAAATACTCATTAACACCTTTCGTTTGATACCCATATTGTACAAACGCATTCTAGAGTCACCCCTGGTCCACCTTTATGGAGATATCTCGAAAAGGCGTCCACCTATAGAACTAAGGCCCACTCCCTTTTAAACTACTCATTAACACCTTTCATTTGATACCCATATCGTACAAACAAATTCTAGAGTCACCCCTGGACCACCTTTATGGCGATATCTCGAAAAGGCGTCCACATATAGAACTAAGCCCACGCCCTTTTAAAATGCTCTTTAACACCTTTCGTTTGATACCCATATCGTACAAACAAATTCTAGTGTCAGCCCTGGTCCACCTTTATGGCGATATCCCTAAATGGCGTCCACCTATAGAACTATGGCCCAATCTCTCTTAAAATACTCTTTAATACCTTCAATTTGATACACATGTCATACAAACACATTCCAGGGTTACCCTAGGTTCATTTTCCTTCATGGTGATTTTCCCTTATTTTGTCTCCATATCTCTCAACTGAGTATGTAATGTTCGGTTACACCCGAACTTCGGGTACCCCTAGAAGGTGTTTATACAATATGGATATCAAATGAAAGCTGTTGATGAGTGCTATAGTACAGGATAATTTTCATACAACTGGGAGGCCAGGGTCTCGAGATATAGCCCAAAACGTGGACCCGGGTACCCCTAGAATGTGTTTATACAATATGGATATCAAATGAAAGCTGTTGATGAGTGCTATAGTACAGGATAATTTTCATACAACTGGGAGGATAGGGTCTTGAGATATAGCCCAAAACGTGGACCCGGGTACCCCTGTTGTTGTTGGTTTTATAGCAGTGCTTCGCCCCACCTCAGCAAGGGATTTGAGGATTTTATTACGGCTCTGGATTTTCGGAACAATTGCGGCTGCGTCCTCACCAAAATGTAGATCCTGATCAAACGTCATACCCAAGATTTTGGGGTGTAGGACAGTCGGTAGCGTAGTGCCATCGACGTGGATGTTCAAAATGGTCGACATTTGGGACGTCCATGTTGTAAATAAGGTTGCGGAAGATTTAGTCGGTGATAATGCCAGGTATCGCGAGGCGAAAAAACTGGAGAAATCAGGGAGTTAGCCGTTTATTCTGTTGCGTATGAAACGATAGTGACTCCTTCTGGTGGTGAAGGTAGCTTAGATATGTAGAAATTAAACAAAAGTGGGGATATGACACCACCCTGTGGCACCCCCTGTTTACTTCTTCTTGGTTTTGATGTTTCGTTTCTAAATTGCACCGATGCCTGCCGCCCACCCAGATAATTTGCGGTCCACCTTTTAAGACATGGGGGAAGGGTAGACCCTTCCAGGTCTTGCAGTAACGTGCCATGGTTGACCGTATCAAAAGCTTTTGATAGGTCTAGTGCTACGAATACTGTTCTATGGTGGGGGTTTTGATTTAAACCGCAATTTATCTGGGTGCTGATGGCATTTAGCGCGGTGGTGGTGCTATGTAGTTTTCTAAAGCCATGCTGATGAGAGGCTAGCTGCAAATTTGCTTGGAAGTAGGGGAGCAAAATGGCTTCAAGCGTCTTTGCTACTGGCGATAGGAGAGATATCGGACGATACCACTCTCCTATGTTAGCTGGTTTCCCAGGCTTTAGTAGCGGGACCACCTTGGCCATTTTTCGGGTATGACAAAGGTGGAAAGAGACAGGTTCAAGACATGCGCTAAGTATTTGAAACCCTCTTTCCCTAGGCTTTTAAGCATCGGCATGGCTATGCCGTCTGTGCCCACTGCTTTGGATGGTTTAGCGTAACCAATGGCATCTTCAACCTCTCTGGCGGTGATGGTAATTGGTTACGCGCTGAATTTATGTTTATGTGCGTGTCTGTTGGCCCTCCGTCTATCTTTGTGGACCTTAGAATGCATTACATAGTGACGGCAGAAAGCGCTCGCGCAATTTTTCGAATCCGACAGTACTTTATCGCCGAAGGCGATAGAAACTTTGTCATTGTGCTTAGAGGGATTCGATAGGGAGTTTACGGTGGACCAAAGTTTACCCACACCGGCAGAGAGGTTACAACCTCTTAGGTGCTCCTCCCATTTCGCCCGCTTGTGTTCATCCACAAGCAATCTGATGCGTTGGTTTATGTCCCTTATTTGGGGGTCGCCTGGGTCGAGCTGTCTTATAAGGTCATGTTCTCTCGCTAAATTTGCGGCCTCCGCCGGGAAGTGGGCCGAATTTCGGGAAATTCTCCCGGCGGGAATGAAACGTGCCGAGGCGGATTCAATGACCTTGCGGAAAGCACGCTCCCCTTGACGAGCATCGGTCGGGATAGGGAGGGCAGCAAAGAGGTTGTCTGTAAAAGATTTGTATTCCTCCCACTTTCCTTTTTTAACTTTATGAAAGTGCGTTTTTCTGTAACGATGAAGTCGGCGGTACGCTCGAACGAAATAAGTATAGGCAGGTGGTCGGATGCCAATGTTACCATCGGCTTCCAGTTGACGCAGTTTACGAGTTCTGCGCTCACGATTGAGATATCCGGCGAACTGTGACAGCTTCCTACCATACGTGTGGGGGCGTCTCCGTTTATTGTGCAGAACGTCGTTTCTTCTATTTGATCCGCCAACATCTCACCCCTACTGTCCCCCGCAAGTTTGAATGCCATAGATCGTGATGGGCATTAAAGTCGCCTAAGATAATGCGATTGTTGCCAGTGAGTAAGGCGCTAATATTAGGGTGGTATCCACTGGGGCAACAGGTGGCAGGAGGGATGTAGATGTTGATGATTTCTAGATTTGCATCGCCTGACCGGACAGATAGGCCTTGACGTTCTAAGACATTGTCCCTGGGGTCGATGCCAGGATCAAATATATGATATTGCACAGAGTGGTGTATGATAAACGCGAGGCCGCCTCCATTTCCGCTCATGCGATCTTTTCTGTGGACATTATACCCAGAAAAGGTTTGCAGTGCAGATCTTGCTGTGAGTTTAGTCTCTTGAATAGCAGCAATGCGGATGTTGTGCCGCTTCATGAAATCGACTATCTCCGTGATCTTCCCAGTTAATCCATTACAGTTTAACTGCAGAATTCTGAAGTGCATAGGGGGAGACGTCGCCACTCTGGGAGTAAGTGACATGTGACTACGCCTGGGTTGAGGAAGGCCAGGACGCAACTGCTGTTGTGGCCCTGGGACTGGGCGTCCTTGGGCAAGCATTGGGGTACCCGGTAGATTGGGGTTTGCGACCTGGCAACATGGCGCAATAAAACCCGTCGGGGGGTTGCCGTCGCGGAGACCAGAACATCTAGGAAAGTGGCACCGCCCAAGGCAGGAGCTGCATTGGGCGGATGTCGCAGACGGGGGCAGGGGCTGATGCTCAGCATTGCTACCGACTCTACTACGAAGATAGTAGTTATGAGTCGTAGCAGCTGTTTGAGTTGTTGGCGCCGCGGCGCGCGCAGCAGCGGGTACTAGTTGTGGCTTGCTGAGCAGCAGGGCTGCTGGAAGGTAGTGAGGGGGGAGGGGGCGCTAAGGCGTAGACTACGGGACGCTCTTGAACGTGAACAGCAAGGAGCCACAAAATATTTATAAAAGTTACGTGAACGTCGGGTTTTGGGATCAAGCCCAGACCAACCTGTCCGATGCAACCATCCCTTACACGAGACACACTGAACAGAGTATGACCGTCCTTAAAAGATTCTTTTCCGGCAGATGCAGCAAAACCATTTCTCAGGACCGGGGTCAGGAGACGGACCCGGATTGGATTCGATACCTTCCCGGAGCAAGAGAATATGGAGCAGTCCCGCTGCAAGGAGCTGCTGGGAGGATGAAAATTTGTGGGAGGGACGCAACAAATGTAGAATGTGTTTATACAATATGTGTTTATACAATATGGATATCAAATGGTAGCTGTTGATGAGTGCTATAGCACAGGATAATTTTCATATAACTGGGAGGATAGGGTCTCGAGATATAGCCCAAAACGTGGACCCGGGTACCCCTAGAATGTGTTTATACAATATGGATATCAAATGAAAGCTGTTGATGAGTGCTATAGTACAGGATAATTTTCATACAACTGGGAGGTTAGGGTCTCGAGATATAGCCCAAAACGTGGACCCGGATACACCTAGAATGTGTTTTTACATTATGGGTATCAAATTAAAGCTGTTGATGTATGCTTTAGTACAGAGTAAGTTTTGCACCGCTGGGTGACTACGGTCTCGAGATATAGGCCAAAACATGGACCCGGATACCTCTAGAATGTGTGTTTATTATGGATATCAAATTAAAGCTGTTGCTGAGAGCTCTAAAGTTCATTGTGATATTCGATTTAGTCGCATCAACCTGGAAAAACTGATAAATATGCATGCGAAGCCGAAATAAAGACAAGAATTAATAATACCTTTTGCCTGAAATTTCCTATATAAATTTGCCTATATTAGTATTTGCGATGCTTTTTTCCGGGAAGTATACCAGAGACGAAATAGGACTGGGATTAGGACTAGGACTGGGACTGAGGCTGAGACTCGGAATGGGACTGGAACAAAATACATACCACCCTCTGGGACTGGCAATAAGAGATGAAGAAGAACGAGAAAAACTTAGGAGAAAAGAGAGAAGGAGACTGAGAAAGAGATAGAATGAGACGAAGATGGAGATGAAGCGAAAAAGACGGAGGGAGGAGTGAATAAAAAGATTAGGAAAAAGTGTAGAGGGGTAGGGCAGAGTTAGACGGAAAAAGCTTATTAAAATGTATGCAGATAGGCCAAATTTAGGGCAGAACAACGTCTGACGGGTCTGCTAGTATATTATATATATTGTAACGAATTTAGTGCAATTCCTCTTATTTGCAACCTTCTACTAACGTTCGAATCACTAAACTGTTGAATAAATAACTTCACTATTCAATAATGCAAAATGGCCTTTATTCAAGTACTTCACAATAACACTACTACTTCTCGACAGATAGCGTGCTTAAATCAAACTGATTTGTTGTGCATCAACTGTTGCTGCTTTTATACTGTTTGGTTTCCCTGGCATATTTCTAGGCGGTTCTATTTCTAGAATTTACTAGTTAGTTACCAGCTATAAAATTACCAGCTTATTGCCTACTTTTGAGCGCATCTCAGATAAGATATATGCATGTGTTTGTGCGTTTTCTCTCCGCTGCGTGTACTTACATATATGTAGACATAATGATTGACTTGTTGATGTGCACACAAGTCACTGCTTAGTATTGGCTTAGAGAGGATAGTATCCCTTAGCGTTGCTAATATTCATCACACGGCCCTCCACCTAAGTCTGATCGTCCCGATCAGACAAATCTCTCGATCTAAACGCTACCAGCCTTTCCAAATGAACCACTTTCATTTTGGTTCGTGGTTTGCCAATGGTTTGTATGCGGTACACTACATCGTTGATCCATTTTACAACTTTGTATGGGCCTTCCCAATTACACTGCAATTTCGTGGACAAACCTTTTTTTCGTTGTGCGTTGTATAACAGCACCAAATCTCCTTCCTGAAAACCTTCCGAGTTAATTGCTCTATCGTATCTGGCTTTCATCTTGTCACTCGTAATCTTTGTTCGTTGCCTCATCAGATCGTGTATTTCTCTCAGCTCTTCTTCCAAAACACCAGTGGATTTCTTGACATTTCTCTCCACATCGGCATCTATCCCAAACTCCAAATCAGCTGGCAGTCGAAGGTCATTGCCAAAAATTACTTTTGCAGGGGTTTGGCCCGTTGTCTCAGTAAGCCATCAAGAATAATGGTAAGCGGGTATCCCACTCTTTATGGAACCTGTCCACTACTTTCCTGAAGTGCTCCTCCAATGTTCTATTGAATCGTTCCACCATACCATCGGACTGAGGATGCAATGCAGTTGTCCGTGTTTTTCGAATGCCCAATGATTTACACATGTCCTGGAACACTGATTCGAAATTCCTGCCTTGGTCAGAATGTAACTCCATTGGTAAACCATACCTTGCAACCCAATTGTTTATAAACACTTCTGCTACTGTTTTCGCTTCTTGATTTGGGATTGGGTATACCTCTGGCCATTTGCTGAAATAGTCGATAACCACCAGTACATATTTGTTTCCGCAGTTGCTAGTAGGAAATGGACCTGCGACATCCATAGCGATCCTCTCAAATGGCGCGCCTGAGTTATATTGCTTCATTTGACCATGACTTCGGGTTTTGTGCCCTTTCGCTCTGCTGCAAACCTCGCAGTTCGCAATCCACTCAGTGACCGACTGACGGCAACCGACCCAATAGAATCTCTGTTTAATCTTCTCAACCGTCTTCATGATTCCAAGATAACCTTCGCTTGGACCATTATGCAGCTCGCTGAGCACGTCAGGAATCCTCTTTCTGGGAACAACTATCAGTTTATTCTTGCATTGACCATCCTCACTCCCATACTCGATGCAAGCAACCGGATATCAATTCTAAACTGTTCCACTGTGCCCAATATGACTTTGCAATGGGACTCTCTGCTCTCTATTTGATCTTTCGTTTCGTTCGAGCCTAAGCATAAAATTGACAGATCTGTATCTTCTAGCTGACACTTCCTTAGTTGTTCCTTGTCCCAATCATCCGCACACGTTATAGTCATTAACCGGACATCTATAATGTCTTCTTTAGCCTCGGCTTTTGAACAGTGCTTGCATTCCAAACTACATCGCCTTCGTGACATTGCATCGGCATTCCCATTTCCGATGCTCAATGGAAAAGGCATAGCTTTGTAGCCGCTCGATAATTGTCCTTCTGGATTACGGAACTGCAGCCATTTCAAGGCTGCGTGATCTGTCCTGACGCGGAATCGCTGGCCTTAGAGGTATTTGTGAACATTTTTAATGCACTTCACCAATGCCAACAGCTCTCTCCGTGTAACGCAGTAGTTCCTTTCTGGTTTTCCAATTGAACGGCTGTAATATGCAACTACCTTCTCCTGTCCATCAACCAGTTGTGACAATACGCCTCGTATAGCATATCCACTCGCATCTGTATCTAGAATAAATGTTGCTCCTGGAATCGGATATGCCAACATTGGGGTAATGCACAAACGCTCCTTCAATGTTTGGAAAGCCACTTCTTGCTCCTTCTTCCATTCAAAAGCTTTCTTTTTTCTTGTAAGCTCATGGAGGCTATGGGCTACGCTGGAGAAGTTTGGTACAAATCGGCGGTAATATCTGCACAGCCCAAGAAAACTTCTTAATTCATGCAAGTTCTGTGGTCTTGGCCAATCCTTTACTGCCTCTATGTTGTTGTTGTTGTTGTACAGATGCTTTCTGTCTCTGGAAAACTTCCTCCAAGTTTTTAAGATGTTCATCAAAGTTCTTGCCCAATACGATGACGTCGTCCAGGTACACCAAGCATGTTTTACAATGTAGTCCTTTCAATACCTGATCCATGAGTCTTTCAAAAGTAGCTGGTTCATTACATAGTCCAAAGAGCATTACTGTAAATTGCCAAAGACCATCTCCGACGCTGAAGGCTGTTTTCTCTTTGTCTTCCTCCTTCACTTCCACTTGGCAGTAGCCACTTTTCAAGTCCACTGTGGAAAACCATTTCGTACCAGAGAGCGAGTCCAGAGTGTAGTCAATTCTTAGCAATGGGTAGCTATCCTTTTTCGTAACGTCATTCAACTTCCGGTAGTCCACGCAAAACCTCATTTTTTCATCTTTCTTCTTTACAAGTACTACCGGTGAGCTCCATGGATGGTTCGATGACGCCGCTGTCGCTCTTGTATGATTTGACTCACAACTTCCCGCTTCGCCAGTGGAACACTACGAGGAGCTTGACGGATCGGCCTCGCATCTCCAGTGTCAATTTGATGTTTCACAACATTGGTGCGGCCTGGTTTGGAGCCATCTTGGTCAAATATGTTGGCGTACTTTAGGAGCAGTTGCTTTGCCTTCTTCTGATAATCTTGATCTAGCCCTTCCGTCCATGCCGTGATGTCATTTGAAAGATCAGTCTTGCTAGTTGAAACGTGTTCCTGGAGCTGTTCACAGTTAATAACTACTTCAGCCTCTTGGCATCTTCGCAATATAGCTCCTTTTGTCAGTTTGAGTGGTGACTTGAACTCATTGAGTACTCTTACCGGAATACGTCCATCTTGTTTTGTCATAGCCAGGGTTTTTCCTACAAGTATGTTCAGTGTTGATTTGTTTGCTGCTTCGACAACCCACAATTTGTTTGTCCCCCAATTTCCATCAACTTTTGATTTTGGTGGTATTTGCTGACTCTCTTCCACCAGCACTCGTTTACTGCTGTAGCCGAAATTAAGTGGCACATCCATGTTCTTATAGCGCATCGTCTTGATTTGCATATCGATCTTGATGCCTTGGTCGATTAAGAAGTCCACTCCAATTATGATTTCATCAACAATCTCTGCCACTATAAAATTTTGTAGTACCGTGACGTTCCCAATTGCTACTTCACATGCTACTTCTCCAATTACCTGGGTGTCCTCTCCCGTGGCTGTACGTAATATTGCTCCAAGCAATGATCTTATCTTCTCGTTGACTAAATCTGATCGAATGATGGAATGGGATGCACCCGTATATGCAGTCAGTAAACGTTCCTTTCCATCCACGTGTCCTCCGACAGTAAGATTGCTTGACCTTCTTCCAATTTGTGAGATAGGGATTATGGGGCATTCAATTGAGGGAGCGAGCTGTCGCCCCTTGCGGCTGACTCGCTTTAGTTTAACGATTGAGTAGATTTGGAGATTTGCTCATCTCCTTCAGATCTTCGTTTACGGCCACCCACATTGCTGGAACTGTTAGGATTGGTACTGCAATAACGTGCAATGTACCCTGGTTTTCCACATTTAAAGCATTTGACAGCACCATCGTTTTTCTGCTGCGTTCCTTTTAATGCTTCCAAAATTGTGTCTACCCAGTCTGGCCTTTCCACTTCCACGCGATGAGCTTTGTACGCGGGCTTACTCAAAAGTTACGCTGTTTCTTGAGTCAGTGCATGGGATACCGTTTTTGCGAATGTGGGTTTTGGGTTTGCATATGTCGCTCGCTTTGTTTCTACGTCTCGTATGCCATTTATAAAACTCTGGATTTTTACCCTCTCGGTGTACTCCACGGGTGCGTCCGCATTTGCCGAATGAGCCAACCTTTCAACATCCGAAGCAAACTCTTGCAAAGTCTCATTAGTTTTTGGTAACGGTTTTGCAATTCTTTTTGATATATCTGTTTCCTGTGTTCGCTTCCGTACCTTCGTTCTACAGCAGCCATCAATGCGTCATAGCTGTTCCGTTCGTACTCTGGAATAGTATGTAAGATTTCGGCAGCTGATACTTTCGATGCTACGCAGCAACTTTATCTTCAGCATTCTAGTTGTTCACTGTTGCGGTCTTCTCAAATTGTAGCTTAAAGACCTGGAAAGGAACAGAACCGTCAAAGGATGGTGTTTTTACCTTTGGATTACTCGTTGAAACTGCTTGGCGATTTAGTTGCAACTGCTCGATACGTCCTCTCAAAGCATCCACCTCGGCCTCGATTTTTTCCTCAAACTGTAAAATTTTTGTATCCTGGCCCTCCAGATTCGATGATACCCTGTAATATGACCATCGAGGTCATCTTTATTTCCATCGTAGTGGACACAGGTTATCGCCTAAACGCTTTAATGCCACTTGAGTAAGGCACACAATACTATTTAATTAAACTCACGCAAATACACCGATTTCACTTTCTCTTTTTATTTGTACTTATAAAATGTTTAGAATTTAACACATATATATGTATATGAGGTATTCCATCCCATTTCGACCAATTTTGAACCCGACCCCTTTAGAATTAGCTGAAAGTTTTTCTTCTTTTTCTAGCTTACGAAAGACGTTTTTCAGAATTTTTTCAAATTTTTTCATCCAACTCAAAAAAAGTTACGAATTTTTAAAAAAAAACCGTTTTTGTTTTCAAAATGCTATAACTTTTTCAAAAATTGACCATTTGGGATCTTTTTTTTTTAAATTTGTTTTTAAATGTACTTTTCGGAAAAAATACAAAAAAATTCTTAAAGTTTTTTTTTGTAATTTTTCAGTTTTTCGAGATTATTCGAGTTTCGTCATTTTTTTTTTTCTCATAAAAAACTTCAATCAATTCTGCAATCATCCCCACTAATCCCGGAGTGGGCCGATATTTTTTTTTTTTATTTAATTGAAAAAAACAAACTTTAAAAATTTTTTTGTATTTTTCCCGAAAAGTACATTTAAAAACAAATTAAAAAAAAGATCCCAAACGGTAAATTTTTGAAAAAGTTATAGCATTTTGAAAACAAAAACGTTGTCCAACTCAAAATAAGTTATGCAGTTGTAAAAAAAAAAACGGTGTTTTTTTCAAAATGCTATAACTTCTTCAAAAATTTACCGTTTGGGATCTTTTTTTTTTAATTTGTTTTTAAGTGTACTTTTCGGAAAAAATACAAAAACATTTTTAAAGTTTTTTTTCAATTAAATAAAAAAAAAAATATCGGCCCACTCCGGGATTAGTGGGGATGATTGCAGAATTGATTGAAGTTTTTTATGAGAAAAAAAAAAAAATTGCGAAATTCGAAAAATCTCGAAAAACTGAAAAATTACAAAAAAAAAAAAAAAACTTTAAGATCCCAAACGGTCAATTTTTGAAAAATTTATAGCATTTTTAAAACATAAACGGTGTTTTTTTAAAAATTCGTAACTTTTTTTGAGTTGGATGAAAAAATTTGAAAAAATTCTGAAAAACGTCTTTCATAAGCTAGAAAAAGAAGAAAAACTTTCAGCCAATTCTAAAGGGGTCGGGTTTAAAATTGGTCGAAATGGGATGGAATACCCCATATATAAATGCGAGATACTTAAATTCACGACTAGTCGGGTCAAAATGCGCGGAATTAATTGGCTTCTTTTCATTTGACATATAGCCCTTATTGTGAATGTGTTGTTTTGACAGGTAACCCTTATTGTGAATTATGGTTGTGTTTAATAAGCATTGCTTGACTTTATGGTTAAGCAACACTTACCGTAAGGGTTACCTTACATCATCCCCCTTTGGAAAAGAAGAATTGGCCAAATTCTTCTGTCCCAAAAGCGATGTAATTTATCTTAAAAAAATTTAAGACTGTTAAATTATATTTTAATCTACATCTATGTTTAGATCTAAATTAAGAATTAAATTCTAAAGTCTAGTTCTAAAGTAGGACTTAAATTTAATTTTTATAATTAGAAACAAAATTTTTTTTTTTGGTTTTAATTATACTGTATGAATTAAGTTCTTAATTTTTAATGATTGTTTAAATTTATTTGATTTCATTATTTTTTTTTTCAAATTTGGAAGAAAAAACATTTTATTTCTAATTTAACAATAGAGATTAACTTTAAATAATCTTGAATTTAAAAATTTAATTTAATTTAATTAATTTTTCTTATTCTATTTTTATGTACTATTTTTTTCGTTTTCGTTTCGTCATCCATTAACGTGACGTTTACACCGTCAATACCTATTACGGTATAAGGACCAATATAGATACTACTATGCTTGTCGCGGGGTTCTTTTTCAAGAAGTACCTTGTCAAACACCTTGACAGATATTGGTTGTGAACTTTTGTTATATCCGGTTTGATTTTTTAATTTGTGTTCTGTAACGGCTTTATTTGCTAATTCGTGAGTTTTTTGAAAACGAAATTTAACTTCTTTCGAATAGTTTTCTATGTTGTAAATCGGGTCTATTATAAATTTGCTGCTTTGCCAAAGACTAATTCATATGGTGAGAATTTATTATCGAATACTGTGTTTGTTGTTGTGTTATGAAGAAAAGTGAAATATTTCAAGTAAACATCCCAGTCGGAAAAATTGGGATTTAGAAAAGGTCTTAATTTTCATTTAAAACTCTGTGGTTTCGCTCTACTGTGCCAAGAGTTTCATGATTGCACGCTGTGGAAAATTTGTGTTCGATTTTTAATAGTTTTGTTAACTCTGAAAAAATTTAATTTTTGTATTCGGTGCCTAAATCAGTTTTAATTGTTTTCATAATGCCATATATTAGTATGAAATTTTCAAAAATAGCTGATGCAACCGTTTTTGCACTTTTATCAGGTATTTCAACCGTTACTAAGTATTTGCTGAGATCGCATATAATTGTGACAGCGAACTTGTTACCATTATCGGATTGAGGTAGAGGTCCTATAGTGTCAATAACAACAATGTCGAATGGCTTACAGGGTGTTTCGGTTAGGACTAAACTTCTTTTGTTTTTGGCTTTACCTTGTTTAAAAGACATTTTTCACATTTTTTAACAAATTTCGCTATATCGCGCGTCATGCCTTTCCAATAATATTTGGTTCTTAGTTTTGCATAGACTTTTTTACTACCGAAATGTCCTCCTAAAATTGGGTCTGTATGATAAATTGTTATCAATTTTTGTTTTTTGTCTTCATCTGTCACAGTTTCTAAGGGTTCGGTTAGGATGATTTCTAAATGTTTTAAAATTTTATTCCCAGTGGTTTTCAGATCTGATATCGAAAAATATTTATAAAGATTATCATTTTTTTGCAATTCAATTATATTAATATTGTATTATTTCGTTAGCACACGCAACCTTAATTAACTCATTTTTTTTTTATTTGTTTTAAATGCGCATCTATCTCAAAATTTGTAATTTTACCACTGTTATCGTTATTTATTTGGGATTTTATTCTGGGTATTTTCTTTGAAAATTTGTTTGAAAAATTGTCATAAACTTGTAATTTTATGTTTTCCTTTACTTTTTCTTCTTTGACTATTTGTTGTTGCGTTAATTGTTCTTGTTTTGCCGGTGATCTAGTCTGTACCGCTAAAATTGATTTTCCTTTTAATTTCTTCTATTGTGATGCGAGAGAGTGCATCTGCGCCTACGTTCGTTTTACCTTTTATGTATTCAACAGTGAAGTTGTATTCTGATAGTTCAAGTCTAATACGTGAAAGTTTTGAGGAGGGGTCTTTCATATTAAACAAGTAAACTAATGGACGATGATTGGACTTGACGGTAAAATGAGTGCCATAAACGTATGGTCTGAATTTTTTGATTGCAAAAAATATAGCTAAAAGTTCTAACTCTATTATTGATTTTTTTTTGTTCTGAATTATTAAATGATTTGGACGCGAAGCAAATTGGTAAGTCAATGCCATTTTTATTTTGGCTTAAAATGGCACCACAATGAATTTTTGAAACGTCGACTGTAATTATAAATTCCTTTTTAAAGTCACATGACTCATCCCATTTAAATTCCACTCTTTTCCTGCTAAGTTTATTTAAAGGTGCTGCTATTGAAGTAAAATTTGGTATAAACCTTCGATAGTAATTGGCGAATGCCACGAATCGTCTTACTGCATCTTTATCACAAGGTTTCGGATATTTCTTTATTGCAATCATTTTGGAATCATCGGGAAGTAGACCTTTTGATGAGCATTTGTGTCCTAGGGAAGTGACTTCTGAACGCATTAAGTTGCATTTTTCGGGATTTAGACGCAAATTAAATTTTTTGCATGTTTGAAAGACTTGTTCTAAATTTTTACGATGGTGAGCTTCGCTACACCCAATGACTATAAGATCATCGACATATAAAAAGGCTTGGTTGGGAGAAATTCCTGAAAAAGATATTGACATCATTCTTGAGAATGAGTTAGGAGCTACGTTTAAACCGAATGGTAAAACTTTCCATCGAAAAGCACCACGATCAGTGCTGAATGAGGTGATGTCTCTAGAATCTTTATTTAATGGAATTTGATGAAAACTGAATACAAATCCAATGTAGAAAAATATTTGGCTCTGCCTAGATTATCAAGAATATCGTCTATTCGTGCAAGTGGGAGTTTGTCTGCTATCAATTTTTTGTTTACGGCTCTAAAGTCGACACACATGCGGTAGGATTTCTGTCCATTTGGATTTTTCTTTGGTACAAGTATCAATGGGCTATTATAGTTGGAATAACTGCGTTCTATAAGATCATTTTGTAATAAATTATCAACTTATCTATTAATTTCCTCTCTCTGACAATATGGTAAGCGGTAATTTTTTATGTAAACAGGATTTTTATCTGTCAATCGTAGTTTCTGTTCATAAAAGTTGTTAAGCGTCATACGATCGGTTTTTAGTGCAAAAATATCATCATATTTTAGACATAAATCGAGAAGTTTTGGTTTGGCATAATTGGCATTTGTTTTTCTAAAATTGACTTTAATTCCTCTGACCTTTTCGAATCTTTTGAAATATTATTGATTTTATACACGTTATAGTTGGTGATTTCATCCGTAACTATGTTACAATTTCTAATGTATTCTACCTCATCGGTGACGTTTAAAACTTTTATTATCGGATTGTTAGTGTCAACAATACACTTTGCGGTGAACACACCACTACAAATTTCCTGTGCGTCTATAGAAACTGGATATTTAGATTCTTTCAGCTTAAATAAGCGATAAACTTCGCATCTAGGAGGAATTACCAATGTATTATCGGTTGTATTATGTAAAATTGAAATTTTATGAATATTTTTGCCAATGTCAATTGTTATGCTCTCGTTTGCATAGTCTATTATGCAATTATATTTTTTCAAAAAATCTTTGCCTAAAATACCATCTGACGGTATGTTGAATTTGTCATCTACTACATTTAGAGTATGTGGAATTGAAAAATTTGAATAAAAAAGTTCTGTTTCAATGGTACCCAATGTTGAAACTGTATCTGTCGTAACACCCGTTATATTTATGATATTGTTGGTATTTATAGAAATAGTTTGTTTTAAACTTGAAAGTTTTATAATTGACATATCAGCCTGTGTATCTACTAAGAAAGTGCATGTTTTAAAAGAGTCATTGCAATTCAATTCGATAAAATCTGAATAGTTCAGGTTTATACAATAGATTGACTTATTTTGAAAAACGTTATTTAATTCAGATTCTGGTCCCCAGTGTTCGCTCCTGAGGGCCGTTGGCGTTTAAAGTGCGAAAAGTAGTGTTATTTGTTCTATTTGAACGTCGATTGTTGTTGTTACTGTTGTTATTGCTGTTGTTTCTGTTTACGGGTCTGCTATTGTTATGACGAAAATTACCATTACTTCGCGAGCCATAATTGTTGTTATTATGCATATAATTATTGTTGTTTCTGTTAAAATTGTTGTTGTACCTCGAAAAGTTGTTCCTAAAATATTGATTTGACCTGAAGTTACCTCGAAAACTACTATTTTGCCTGTTATAACGCGATCTAAACGCTAATACCTGCCTTTCACTTGCTTGGTTATTTTGTTCTACGATCATTTTCGCAACTACATACTTAGAATCAGTAAACGTAGTTCACGCTAAAATTGATTTTACTAGGTCTGAGCGAGTGTTAAGCCGACAGACGTTGACGGTTTGTTCGACTGCCATCTCGTGCGCTTTTTCCTGAGTCATTCCTTCTATAACTAATGATCGTTCTAAAGCATCGGAAATTTCCTCAACGCGTTTGGCGAATTCCGAGTGATTATTATTAAAAACTTTTAAAGATGCAATTTTTCCTGCAACAACTTTTGAGTTGTCAGGTTTTATTCTACCTTTTAACGCATCTTTTATTTGTTGAATTGTTGTTACTTCATTTGGAATTGCCTCACGTGCTTTTCCTTCTAACTTGGATTTTATAAACGAAATTAAAGTATTTGTTAAATTTTGTTCCATCAAATCTTCTATCAAAATTATTTTATCTATAAAGGATGCAAGTGAAAGCGGATCGCCGCTGTAGTTTTCTCTAATTATGGATGCATTGTTGGTTGTTCTTCGCTAATTGTATCTAAATTATTGTTGTGAAGTGAATTTGAAAATCCAGGGAAATCCTCAAGAAAAGATACGGTACTTTTTTTAATAATACTAGCTTTGTATGCTGAAGTTGTCGGTGCGTCAGAGAATTCTTCCTCAGTGTCAAAATCAGAACTTGATTCGCTTTCTTGTATTAATTCAAAAAGATCTTTGGGTATTTTTATATTGCAGTTAATTCTAGAAAAACATTGCACTGTGATAAACTTTCGATTATTGAACTAGGCTTATCTCGATTTTCAAAATATGAATTTAATTGTTTTATAATTTCGTTATAGCTTTTAATTAAAGCATCTTCATATTCTATTGACTTTTTCGCTGAGATAGATCGGTTATTTAAAACTCGTTTGGTAACTTTAGTGAAATTAGAACGTAAATCTTTGAAATTGGAATCAAAATCTGACATTTGACAACTGACATCTGAAAACTTTATTACATTTATTGAAAATGTTTACCTCCGTAGCAGTAAAACTTGTTTTATAAAAAAATTCGACAAAAAAATGTTAAGATTAACGATGTAGGCACTGTTTATACAAAAATGAATTTGAAACTATTCATTCACTCAGTAATTGTGGTATGCAATTTAAAAAATTTTTTTTTTTTGTAAAATCAGAGAAGATTCAAAATATTCAAAATCGATGAGTTAATTGGTAAATGGTAAAGAAGATTCGCATATTCGAAAGCCACTGTATTCGTGACTTACTTTGAATGAATTGTAAATGCAAGTGAATGTTGAAATATTTAAACCGTACTGTATTCGTTTAATAATGCAAAGAAAAAAAAACTGTTGGAGTATTTGAAAGACACTGTATTTGATGGATAGTTTGCAAACAATCGTAAATGCAAAAGATGTTGAAATATTTGAAATACACTGTATTCGTGTGATACTTCGAAGGAATTGTTAAAATATTTGGATGGCACTGTATTTGTTGAGAAAAATATGTAAATATTTGTAATATCTAAAATGTTTAATTTCCGAAGAAATAATTTGAAAAAGAGAAAAATTAAGTTTTCACCGATAAAAATAAATTTTCACCATTACCATTATGTGACTGTAACCTGTCTATATTGATATTTTAAGTCAATGAGAATTTTTAAAATTGATTAGCTTTGAATAATTATCGCAAAATTTTGGCGAAAAGATTTGATACATATAAGATTGCTGTATAATTTGCGTTTCAAAAAGGTTTAAAAAAATGTATAAATTTGAAAAAATATTTTTCCGATTGTATTTATTACGCATTTTAAATAAAAAATTCAAGTTTCATATTAATGATCGAAAAAGAAAGAAGATAGTAATATATGCGTGATAATATGCATGTGGTGGCCGCATATTTAAAATTATTATTATTATTTTTTTTTTGTACATTCGAATTTTTTCGATATTTAAATGTTTTTATGTTTATATTTCAATATAATTGTTCATGTATGTAAGTTTTTCTATTTGAAGAATTTAAATTTGGTAAACTATTTAATTGAACAGGTTTATGAAAAAGTGTAATATGAAAAATTCAATTTCTTGGATTAATTAGTTTAACATGTTATTGTCTTTAAAATAGAAAAAGTGTGTTGCTACATGCGTAGTATACAAATGTCTATAGGAAAAGTATGTTTATAAGCAAAAGTGTCAAATTGTGTTGCTACATGCATAGGCTACATGTGCATTACGAAAAAAAGTTTTGCTACGTTTATAGTATACATGTATATTAAGAAAGCCAAGATGTCCACTTATTTACAAATTTCAAATTTTATATACGTACATATATATTAAGGTACTGTACCGCCCTTTTTTTTTTGGTGTTGTCTTCCGTAATGCTGCTGTTACCCACTGATGTTTTTTCTGCTTCTTGCCTCTCGTTCTCTCCTTCTAATTTTCTCTGACTTTTGATGAATTTTAGTATGATGAGTGGGATAAGTAAATGGCGTGTCGGTAATGTTTTACCGCTATTAACGGTGCTTATTAAAGGCGTCACTGGTGGTTGTGTTTTTAGTTTCACCGTTATGGCGTAGTACAGCCAGTTCAAAAAATAATTTTTCGTACATATGTATGTATATATGTAACGTCACAATTTTGCCAATAACTTTGCTTTCTTTCTAATATATAAAATATATGTATATTTTGGATTTTGTTCTAAAAGAAATTTTATGCAAAAGTCCACTTTTATTTTTAAATTTGGTTTTTATTTACCATTTAAATTTTGTTTGAAATTGTATTAATTTTTGTAGTTTATAACTTTTTTTTGTAGGTTTTGAAAATTATGATTTTATTTTTGTTGGTTTTGAAATTTTATAATTTTTTTTGTAGTTTTGAGATTTTATAGTTTTTTGAAATTTTGTAAGTTTTGTAGGTTTGAAATTTTTTAAGAAATTTTTTTTTGTAGTATTTTTGTTATTTTGTAATTTTTTGTAGTATTTTATAATTTTGTGTTTTTTTGTAGTCTTTTTTGTAATTTTGCAATTTTTTTTTTGTGTAGTCTTTTTATAATTTTATAATTGTTTGTATTTTTTGAAATTTTGTAATTTTTTTGTAGTTTTTTTTTTTGAAATTTTATAATTTTTGTAGTTATATTTTGTAGTTTGAAATTATAGATTACTTCATGTAATTTTTAAAATTTTGTTGCAATAAACTTTTTGTAATTTATATCATTTTATGTAAATTTTTATTTTTTGTATGTATTTTCGTTTTATCACAACATTCGCATCACAACCACCACGCACTTTTTTAGCAAATTTGTTAGTGTCTTTCAATTTTGTGCTGCAGGGAATTTTTCCTGGTCCCCGGAGCCACCAATTTTCTGCAGGCATGGTCACGGTCGCCATGTAATATGACCATCGAGGTCATCTTTATTTCCATCGTAGTGGACACAGGTTATCGCCTAAACGCTTTAATGTCACTTGAGTAAGGCACACAATACTATTTAATTACATTCACGCAAATACACCGATTTCAATAAAAAGGAATAATGCACTTTACTTTATAGTATAGTCTCTTTTTATTTGTACTTATAAAATGTTTAGAATTTAACACATATATATGGGGTATTCCATCCCATTTCGACCAATTTTGAACCCGACCCCTTTAGAATTGGCTGAAAGTTTTTCTTCTTTTTCTAGCTTACGAAAGACGTTTTCCAGAATTTTTTCAAATTTTTTCATCCAACTCAAAAAAAGTTATGAATTTTTAAAAAAACACCGTTTTTGTTTTCAAAATGCTATAACTTTTTAAAAATTGACCGTTTGGGATCTTTTTTTTTTTAATTTGTTTTTAAATGTACTTTTCGGAAAAAATACAAACAAATTTTTAAATTTTTTTTTTAATTTTTCAGTTTTTCGAGATTATTCGAATTTCGCCATTTTTTTTTTCTCATAAAAATCTTCAATCAATGCTGCAATCATCCTCACTAATCCCGGAGTGGACCGATTTTTTTTATATTTTTTTTTTATTTAATTGAAAAAAAAATTTTCAAAATTAAAAATTTTTTGTTATCAATTTTATTTATATAACAAAAAAATGTAAGAAAATGATTTTTAAGTATTCTTTTCTGATTCTAAGTATTGATTTCTGATTTTTAAGTATTCTTTTCATTAATCCTGGTTATTTTAATCGTAGATTACCATAATATATAAAGAAAAGAATACTTAAAAATCATTTTCATACATTTTTTTTTGTTATATAAATAAAATTGATAAAAAAAAATTTTTATTTTTGAAAATTTTTTATTTCAATTAAATAAAAAAAAATATAAAAAAAGTGGGGATGATTGCAGAATTGATTGAAGTTTTTTATGAGAAAAAAAATGGCGAAATTCGAAAAATCTCGAAAAACTGAAAAATTAAAAAAAAACTTTAAAAATTTCTTTGTATTTTTTCCGAAAAGTACATTTAAAAACAAATTAAAAAAAAAAGATCCCAAACGGTCAATTTTTGAAAAAGTTATAGCATTTTGAAAACAAAAACGGTGTTTTTTTAAAAATTCATAACTTTTTTTGAGTTGGATGAAAAAATTTGAAAAAATTCCGAAAAACGTCTTTCGTAAGCTAGAAAAAGAAGAAAAACTTTCAGCCAATTCTAAAGGGGTCGGGTTCAAAATTGGTCGAAATGGGATGGAATACCCCATATATATAAATGCGAGATACTTAAATTCACGACTTGTCAGGTCAAATGCGCGTAATTAATTGGCTTCTTTTCATTTAACAGATAGCCCTTATTGTGAATGTGTTGTTTTGACAGGTAACCCTTATTGTGAACTATGGTTGTGTTTAATAAGCATTGCTTGACTTTATGGTCAAGCAACACTTACCGTAAGGGTTACCTTACAACCCTTATCTCCTGTGCCTCCAGCTGCGAGGATATGCGGGCCTCCTGTGCTTTCAACTGCTCAGCAAACTGAGATGTCTATGTCTTCTGTTCTTCCAGTTGAGGTGCCATATATGTCTTCTGCTCTTCCAGTTGTGATGACATTTTTGTGGATATTTGTGACGACATTTCTGAAATGCGTGCCTCCTGTGCTTCCATCTTGGATGTTAAACGTGTCTCCTGCGATTCCAGCAGAGATGCCACTGTCGATGTTGAATAAATAACTCCACTATTCAATAATGCAAAATGGCCTTTATTCAAGTACTTCCCAATAACACTACTACTTCTCGACAGATAGCGTGCTTAAATCAAACTGATTTGTCATGCCTCAACTGTTGCTGCTTTTATACTGTTTCGTTTCGTTGGCATATTTCTAGGCGGTTCTATTTCTAGAATTTACTGGTTAGTTACCAGCTATAAAATTACCAGCTATAACTACGTTTATAGCTTCTCATATGCGGGTGTATATGTGAGTGATACTTGCACAAATTATTGCCTATTTTTGAGCGCATCTCAGATAAGATATATGCATGTGTTTGTGCGTTTTCTCTCCGCTGCGTGTACGTACTAGAGATATACGCCGCCAATAAACGCAGCCGCCGCCGCCGATTTTGGTCGTTTTTCGCATGCCGCCACCGAATATCAAAAATATCGGCGCGTTACTATATTTTCTACTCGTTTAAGACTGTTTAGGCCATTTATTGTGCATGTCGAAAATTGGTCGGATATGGTCGAAAGTGGTATCAACGGATGCGCATCACTGCCAGTTATAAGAAACTAATTGCGAAATTTAACTCTTTCTAACTGTTCAAAAGTTATTTAAAAAAACAGGCGTTTTCGATGACAGCTTAACACGGACTTTGCATCACCCAATTCATCAAGTTATTAAAACAAAACACTAAAAGAAAAGTTATATAATAAATTTATATGCTCACTTTGCATATTTTTTTTTTCAAAAAATTAATAAAGAACAATGAATTCAAATAAGGCGTTTCAAATTGTCCTTAAGTTGTTAAAAAAAGCAAAATACCCAAAAAAGGTGCCAATGTTTAAGCTATTGCATAGATTTTATCGCGGGCTTGGCGACTAAATCAAAAAAAAAACCGTAACGGATATTTGTCAAAAAAGGTTCGAAAAGGTTCGAAAAAGGTTCGGTGTTAGCAACAGGCCAAATACATAAAATTGGATCTCTATCATAAAGTTAAAGTGAAAGTTAAAGTTAAAGTTAAAAATAAAGTTAAAGTTAAAGTGAAAGTTAAAGTTAAGGTTAAAGTCAAAGTTAAAGTTAAAGTGAATGTTAAAGTTAAAGTGAAAGTTAAAGTTAAGGTTAAAAATAAAGTTAAAGTTTTTTTTTTAAGTTAAAGTGAATGTTAAAGTTAGAAATAAAGTTAAAGTTAAAAATAAAGTTAAAGTTAAAGTGAATGTTAAAGTTAAAGTGAAAGTTAAAAATAAAGTTAAGTTAAAGTGTAAGTTAAAGTTAAAATTAAAGTTAAAGCTAAAGTGAATGTTAAAGTTAAAGTGAAAGTTAAAGTTAAAGTTAAAAATAAAGTTAAAGTTAAAGTGAATGTTAAAGTTAAAGTGAAAGTTAAAGTTAAAAATAAGGTTCAAGTTAAAGTTGAGGTTAAAGTTAAAACTAAAGTTAAAGTTAAAGTGAAAGTTGAAGTTAAAGTTGAAGTTAAGGTTAAAGTTAAAGTTATATTTAAAGTTAAAGTTAAAGTGAATGTTAAAGTTAAAGTGAAAGGAAAAGTTAAAGTTAAAAATAAAGTTAAAGTGAAAGTTAGAGGTAAAGTTAAGGTTAATGTTAAAGTTAAAGTGAAATTTAAAGTTAAAAATAAAGTTAAAGTTAAAGTTTAAGACAAAATTTGAATTAATATCAAAGGAAACAAAATTTTGCATAAATATTATAATTGCATAAGTTGATAATATGCAATAGCTTTACCGCGGCAGTCCCCGAGTGCCACACGTCCTTTTTTTTTATTAATTTTATATTGCGGTTGGCTGAAAGAATTAAAGAAATCAGTGATGCAAAATCCTTTAGTAGGTTGTAGGAGCATAAACACTCTTTTGAAATGATTATTACCTCATACATAAGTTGAAGATATATTTACGTATGAGAAGGGTTTCAAAAATCACTTGGGCTTACATTCAACCATCTGTTGTCTATTTGCGAAACTATACAATAGCGTCTGAAATGTTAATTTTGATTTTCACACTTCTTCATTCAATACCCTAGTCTTCACGTTACGGCTCCTGTTACATATGTGAATACGTAGGCACATATATTTACCAGGTGCGGCTTTGTCCTTCGCAAGAACACTCAAATTGGTGAGGCAAAAGCTTTCCCAAGACGAACAAATGACCGCGTGTGTTACTACCCTAACGTAGTGGACAGTCGAACTAGTTTGAAAACTGAAGCTACGCGGTCATCCATAATGAGCTCTTATATCATACGGCCAGAACACAGCAGTTAACATCTTTGAACTTAAAATCGGTCGACTTTCATTCTAAAATATCGTTTTGATTTAACGAACACTATTGAAATCAATGTTGTGAACACAAACGTTTGCAAACTTTGGGCTGCATTTTAAAAAATTTATCCAGGGTCCTTGTAAAATTTTAATTATGTAGATGCGCCGAGGATTATACGATTTTGACCCATTACGCAATGACATCCACTTAGACTGCTTATGATTTCGGGAGCGGCATCTTTGGTCGAATAGTCACTCCATAACGTTTCAAGGTGTTTCTCGGCAGCATAGCGCGACAAAAGCATCCGTTGGAAAGTCTTCGGAACTACACCTAGTGCTTCTAGGAAAGTGACGTCGACGAAGGTATGAGTTCGAAGTCGCAGTCCTATAGCTTCTGTGCTGGCATATGGTGTGAGGGTCAAGGAGGCGTGGTAGCGACTGGTGGTCGGGATTGCTACTATTCTTAAAAACAGCCGAAACAACTGGAGGCGCCCTGTGCCTCATGAGTATTAAAAGACCATTAATAGCAACCGTAAGTCGCCTTTGTGCGTGACCGCCAAGAAACCACAAATGATTTAAAGAAATTTGTTCGCGACAATTATTAGGAGTTAACTCTAGGTGAAACTACGCTGTGGACGAGATATACAGACAAAAGTGTGACTATTTTATGTATCTCTATTTCTTTTCAGCAGACGCAGCAGTGCCAATTCCAAATACCGGGGTTAGGTTCGAAGCCTCTCTGGAGTAAGCGAACGAGGGACAATGCCCCCGCAAGGAGCTACTCCCTCTGCGATATCTTGAGGCAAAAATCTCGGATCTCCGAAATGGCCAACACGTTGATTTCCTTAAATACATACAAACAAAACCTTTCCTAAATATTATTTTTTTAAATAGAAAAACCAAGCTTTGTAAAGTAAGAACACCAGCGTACGCCGGCGCGCCGCCCACGTTGCCGCCGCCGGCATATAATAGAGCCTACGCCGCCGCCGCCGATAAAGTGATCGGCGTAAACCTCTAGTATGTACATATGTGTAGACATAATGATTGACTTGCTGATCTGCATACAAGTCACTGCTTAGTATTGGCTTAGAGAGGATAGTATCCCTTAGCGTTGCTAATAATCGTCACCATATAAAAGAATGCGATTTCATAAATTTTCGTTGTAGTTTATACAAAGATATTGAAATCCGTCGGTCAGGTATTCAATATTTGGTATACAGATTCCATATATGAGGAAATTGAGGTGGGAGAAGTATAGAGAATGGGAGTGAGATAGAGAGTTGTAGTGGGTGTGGACTAGGACTGCAAGTGGGAATGCAAATCGGAAGTTTAGTGGGACTAGGAGTGGGTGCGGGAGTAGGAATGGGAGTGGAAGTGGGATTGGGTGTAGGATTGAGAGTGGGAGTGTGAATGGAAGTGAGAGCGATAATGTGAAGGAGACAAATGAAATACGGGATGGGCAAAAATAAGGAAAATTTAAGATATAGTAAAAGAGTTTAAGGGCTGTAAAACAACTCAAATTTAAGACAACTCAACTCCTGTTTGGTATTACGAATTACAACTTATTTCAGTTGAAGTTGAATTGATGTTGCCAACCTATGAAAGTGATGATTTGACAGATAAATAAACAGCTCATGATTTTGTGGCGGAAATCCAAGGATTTGCAAAAGTGATTTTGTTATTAAAAGCAAAACGGATATTATATGAAATCTATTTTATAATGGCGAAAATGTTGGTGGTTGATATGTCATGAATACGAAAAACATTCGCGTGATCATTCCAATCCCTCGGAACTACCAAGCACCAAGTAAGAAAATGTTTAAGTGACAAATGATGAGCTTCAAATGGAGCTATTTTGCAGATTTGAAAGAATGCATTTTGCTCATTATTAAACACAATTAAGGACCATTTCCGCAAACGTGTTCGAGGGAAGGCTTTACCCCTATTTTAAAATTATGCGCCACACTGAGATTCCTTGCTATGGCAGCTATCAAAAATGCTGTGAAATGATTTTGGTGTTGGACTCGTTTTAGATATTATTGAGGAGCATATTTGTGCGAAGTGGATTAAAACCCAAACAGTAAAAATTTGATTTTTCTCTAAAACAGGATTCCCAGGAGTAGTGGTTAGTATCAACGGGACTCACGTTCGCATAATTTCACCTTTTTTGGCTGCATCCGAACTGCGGCCAGCCTCGTCCAACTTCGGAATGTCGCTCCATAAAGTCAAAAAGTTATTCAATGTAATCCTTCGTTTAAACGTTGTTTTTCTATAAATGTGTACAAAATTGTAATTTATTGTTTCATTAAAAAAGGTTTTCAATTTTTTGTTTTTTTTTCTTTCGGTAACGTTTTATGAAACCGTGCACCATCTAACTCTTACCAAAGGTAGTATCAAAAGACGCGTTTCGATCTCCGCTTTTATGATTCGAAAGCGGAAATTAAAAATTTTATTTGTGTCGAAATATATTCACAAAAACCCACAAATGGCCCCGAGATAAACCGGATATACGAATAATCGGTTAGCTAAGCAAGAAATCCGGCTATCCGTATATAGTGTATTTGAAATAAACTATTATTTATATAAATATTTTTATTGAATTAATTTAAATATCAATTTGTTTAACACGATTTTATATTCTCACAAAATTTTCTTATTTTGATAACTTCCAAAATTTTCATTTAAAAAAGGTAACTTAATTATTTTAAAACAATTGAAAAACCACAAGTAAGAAGCAAGTAAAAGTATTAATATAAATAAAATAAACAACTTAATAAAGGCCCAAAATATACTCCCCCTCCAGTGAAACGATCAATAAAATTAAATATTAATTAATGTTAAATGAAATTTTTTTTGTGGAGTGTAGTGTATTTTTGTTTCGTGTATTAGTCATAATTGTATGTGCAGGTTTAAGTAAATCTATGGAAACAGTTTTAATAGTATTACCATGTTGAATTTTGAATGTTTTATTTTGTCTGGAATAACTTAATTTATAACAGAATTTTAACAAAAATTAAAGTAAAACTTGTTGAGAAACGTAAAAGGCTTGATGATCATTGTTTTTTATATGTTTCCAGGTCAAAAACAAGTAAGGAAGTCTAATTTCGGGTGTAACCGAACATTACATACTCAGTTGAGAGCTGTGGAGACAAAATTAGGGAAAATCACCATGTAGGAAAATGAACCTTTAAGAAATGAATACGTATTTCTGGGAATAAAATCATTTTCTTTGATATGATGAGTTATTTTTGATCGAACAATTGAGAAATGTTTTCTAAGTTTAGTAAGAGTTTCATTTGTGTTATCAATTTCATTATTATAATTAGAAACAACTAATTCACCAGGAAGTCTAATTGTTTGTCCATATACAAGTTCAGCGGAAGAGCATTTCAAATCTTCTTTAATAGAAGTTCGTAAACCTAAAAGTATCCAAGGTAAAATCTCTGACCAAGGTGTGGAGTCGTCCGAAGCTGTAATTGCCGTTTTTAAAGTTCTATGAAATCTTTCAACCATTCCATCTGACTGTGGGTGATATGGAGAAGTGTGAATTTTATGAGCTCCTAATAAAACAGTTAATTCAGTGAATAATTTAGATGTAAATTGTGAACCTTGATCTACTGTAATTTTGAGTGGAATACCGAAACGAGGAACATAATTTTGAACAAATGTAGTTGATACTGTTTTTGCTGAAATGTCTTTTAATGGATATGCTTCTGGCCAACGTGTATGTCTGACCAACTAGATCCATATGTATATGTCCAAATCGTGAAGGAATATCAATTTTTTTAATAGGACTTTTCGTATATTTAGAAATTTTACATTTTTGACAATTGATACAACTAATTGCCCAATTATTAATTTCCTTACGCATTTCTGGCCAACAATATTTAGTTTGAATGAGACGCCAAGTTGTTGGAACACTTGGGTGAGATAAACAATGAATTTTGTCAAATATAATTTTTCTCATTGAATTAGGAACATATGGTCTTAAAGGTTTTTGAGTAATGTCACACCAAATATTGAGATTTAGAAGAGGAATATTAATTTCTTTTAAATTATTTTTGGAACTAAGATCTGAAATTAATTTTTTAAGAATTTCATCTTTTTGTTGTTCATCATATAATGTTTGAAAATAAATATCTTTTGTTAAAATTGTATTAATATCTGGAATCCGTGAGAGAGTATCAGCTAATGTATTATTTTTGCCAGAAATGTATTGAATGTCATTGGTGAATTATGCAATGTATTCAAGATGACGAGTTTGACGAGGTGATCTGTCTCTTTTTGAATTTAAAACATGTGTTAAAGGTTTATGATCAGTGTATATAGTAAATGTTCTTCCTTCAAGAAAATGTCTAAAGTGTTTAATAGAGTTGTATATTGCTAGAAGTTCTCTATCAAAAGTAGAGTAATTTATTTCAGTTTGAGTTAATTTTCTTGAAAAATATGCAAGTGGTTCTAAAGAGTTGTTACTTATTTGTTGTAGAACTGCTCCAATTGCAACATTTGATGCATCTACAGCAAGTGATAGTTGACCATTTTTATCAAAGTGAGTGAGTAGTGTTTTTTGTGTAAAAAGTTTCTTAACATTTTCAAAAGCTGAAGTAGTTTTTTCTGTCCAATTTAATTCTTTAAGTTTATTTTTGATAGCAAAATTTAACATTTCATGTAGTGGACTAAGTTCTTTTGCTAACATTTTAATATATCTATGGTAATAATTCACCATACCTAAAAATTTTTGTAATTTATTAATTGAGAGAGGTTTTTCAAAATTAGAAATTATTTCAACTCGTTCAAAAGAAGGCCTGATTCCTTCACTAGAAATTTCATAACTTAGAAAGTCCAATTTTTCAACTCCGAAAATACATTTTGTAGGTTTAATATTTAAATTATATTTCTCAAGTCTTTTAACCCAGATAGTCCCAAGACAAAACCGGGAAGGTAACCAAAATAATTTTTATGTTTTTGGACTTAAATTATGATTAAAAAGACATGTCTAAACTTTTTTTAAAACATTTAATTCATGAAAGTGGATTTTAAGGCCGTACTATATTTAGAACATTGGGAACATATGCGTTGTGAACGACACAATTAATTTTTAGTATGAAATGAAATAAAACACTTTACATGCACTCCAACATCGCATTTTGAGCACCTGGTCGTGGCCCGTTCATGACAAAATCCACAACGAGTTTGCTTATCCTGGTTAACCACGAAATGATTCATGCCATCATAGCGTAAAACTGATCCTTCCAAGCTTCCTCTGGGTCCCTTTTGGTAAGTTTGCTCTTTCCGATTTTGCTGCAGTAATGTCGTTGCAATGACTCCTAAATTTCAGCTGGAGCATGTCTCCAGTTTGTTTTCGATGCAATTGCCATGCATTTTGCACAGCCATGTCAATACAGTGGGTCAATAAACAATGATACCACTTTTTTCCTCTGATTGAAACTCTATATAGGCTGATATTTTGATCGGAATGATCTACTCCACCCATATTGGCATTGTACATATTTATGAGATGCGGTTGCTCCACCCTAATACTTTTTTTTTTTTGCCGTCGTGAGTAACGGTTTACTGTATGAACCGGTTGTACTCCAGCAAAGTTTGATATAAGGCAAACTACATTGTTATCATGCCACTTCACTGCTATTATATTTTCGTCAGAGATTTTTGCGTAGTTGTAGGATCCTCGATCATCCTTTTTCATGATTTTTGAGTTCAACAGAGATGCATCTTTTAGTCTGTTTTCCCTTATTGTTCCGGTTGAGTATAAGTTCCACTCAGTGAGTTTTTCGATCAAAGGAACTGAACTAAAAAAGTTATCGAAAAATAGATGGAACTTCCGATCTGGCCAGTTGTCACTAAAGGCTTGTGCGTACTCCAGCACAACTCTACCTCCAACACCAAAATCCTCATACCTTTTGCTTATGTTTGTTGATGCCCCCTGATATGGTTCAAACCAATTCAAGTAACCTAACCGCTTTCAACTGCTCAGCAAACTGAGATGTCTATGTCTTCTGTTCTTCCAGTTGAGGTGCCATATATGTCTTCTGCTCTTCCAGTTGTGATGACATTTTTGTGGATATTTGTGACGACATTTCTGAAATGCGTGCCTCCTGTGCTTCCATCTTGGATGTTAAACGTGTCTCCTGCGATTCCAGCAGAGATGCCACTGTCGATGTTGAATAAATAACTCCACTATTCAATAATGCAAAATGGCCTTTATTCAAGTACTTCCCAATAACACTACTACTTCTCGACAGATAGCGTGCTTAAATCAAACTGATTTGTCATGCCTCAACTGTTGCTGCTTTTATACTGTTTCGTTTCGTTGGCATATTTCTAGGCGGTTCTATTTCTAGAATTTACTGGTTAGTTACCAGCTATAAAATTACCAGCTATAACTACGTTTATAGCTTCTCATATGCGGGTGTATATGTGAGTGATACTTGCACAAATTATTGCCTATTTTTGAGCGCATCTCAGATAAGATATATGCATGTGTTTGTGCGTTTTCTCTCCGCTGCGTGTACGTACTAGAGATATATGCCGCCAATAAACGCAGCCGCCGCCGCCGCCGATTTTGGTCGTTTTTCGCATGCCGCCACCGAATATCAAAAATATCGGCGCGTTACTATATTTTCTACTCGTTTAAGACTGTTTAGGCCATTTATTGTGCATGTCGAAAATTGGTCGGATATGGTCGAAAGTGGTATCAACGGATGCGCATCACTGCCAGTTATAAGAAACTAATTGCGAAATTTAACTCTTTCTAACTGTTCAAAAGTTATTTAAAAAAACAGGCGTTTTCGATGACAGCTTAACACGGACTTTGCATCACCCAATTCATCAAGTTATTAAAACAAAACACTAAAACAAAAGTTATATAATAAATTTATATGCTCACTTTGCATTTTTTTTTTTTCAAAAAATTAATAAAGCACAATGAATTCAAATAAGGCGTTTCAAATTGTCCTTAAGTTGTTAAAAAAAGCAAAATACCCAAAAAAGGTGCCAATGTTTAAGCTATTGCATAGATTTTATCGCGGGCTTGGCGACTAAATCAAAAAAAAAACCGTAACGGATATTTGTCAAAAAAGGTTCGAAAAGGTTCGAAAAAGGTTCGGTGTTAGCAACAGGCCAAATACATAAAATTGGATCTCTATCATAAAGTTAAAGTGAAAGTTAAAGTTAAAGTTAAAAATAAAGTTAAAGTTAAAGTGAAAGTTAAAGTTAAGGTTAAAGTCAAAGTTAAAGTTAAAGTGAATGTTAAAGTTAAAGTGAAAGTTAAAGTTAAGGTTAAAAATAAAGTTAAAGTTTTTTTTTTTTAAGTTGAAGTGAATGTTAAAGTTAGAAATAAAGTTAAAGTTAAAAATAAAGTTAAAGTTAAAGTGAATGTTAAAGTTAAAGTGAAAGTTAAAAATAAAGTTAAGTTAAAGTGTAAGTTAAAGTTAAAATTAAAGTTAAAGCTAAAGTGAATGTTAAAGTTTTTTTTTTTTTTTTTTTTTTTTTTTTTGTGTTTCGTGGAAGGAGGAAATGCTTTATGCACTGACCGGGATATTTAAGCCTCACTGCGAGACTCTCCGAGTGTAGGACTCCCTTCTTCCATGAAGGCCTACCCACTAAAACCTAACCTCCCACGGCCCGCGCAAATCCCCGTACCTGGGACCGCGTTTAGCATTACTTCGGGTGCGGGTGCGCGCTACGTGAGCTCTATGGCTACTCTCACGCTAATGGGCTAGGCATCCGTCTTCTCGTTTACTGGTAAGTATATGTCTGACATATGTGCTGACCGTATCCCATTTGTCTCTTCGACAGGTCATGTTATTAATGACACTGCCCGGGGATAGGTCGCCAAGTACCTCTTCTACCCTCCTTCGCTGATGGGAGAAGTGCCTGCATTCGAAGAAGGTGTGGCGTACATCGTCTATTTCCCCACAGTACAGGCAGCTCGGGCTATCAACTTTACCCATTCTGTGTAGGTATTTGCGGAAGTAACCATGTCCCGTTAGAAACTGGGTCAGGTAAAAGTCTACCTCTCCGTGCGGTCGCTTCAACCATGGATTCAGTTCAGGGATTAGTTCCCTAGTCCACTTTCCTACGATGCTGTTGTTCCACTGATCTTGCCAACATCGGATCGATTCTTCACGCGCCTGCATGGCAACAGCAGCTCTACTTGCTTGCGATCCGTTGTCATATATTGTTTTTCTTTCCTCAACGAGAAGATATATCGGTATGGTTCCCGCAACGACCAGGACAGCTTCAGCTGATACCGTGCGGTAAGCCGAAGATATTCGCAGCGCCCCTCTGCGTTGGACCGAGGTGAGGGCGACTCGGTTCTTCCGGTATTTCATTGCGTCCGCCCAGATTTCTGCACCATATAAGAGTATAGAATCCGAGGCTGATGCAAGCAACTTCCTTGTGCATGGCTTTGGGCCACCTGTGTTTGCCATTAATCTACTCAACTGCGCTATTATGCGCGCAGCTCTTTCGCAGGCCCCTCGTATGTGATCCGAGAAGTTGAGTTTGCTGTCTAACCTCACTCCCAGATATTTCGTTGAAGCGAGTGTTTCTATTGGCTGGCCCCCAACCATCATGTTCCTGGTAGTGGGAATACGTCTCTTTGTGAGGATGACGATCTCCGTTTTGGCTGTTGCTAACTGGAGACCGTGCTCAGCCATCCACCTATTTACATTACGCATGACCTGGTTTAATTTTAGCTGTGCCAGCTCGCAGCTTGGTGCTGTTATCACAGCTGCCACGTCGTCTGCAAATGCAACGAGGAAGGTGCTTTCTGGCATGTCTAATCGAAGAAGACTGTCGTAAGTTATATTCCAGAGATCGGGACCTAGTACCGAACCCTGGGCTGCTCCACCTGTTATTTTTACCTTTTTTTGACCGTGAGTGCTTTCATATATTAAGTACCTCTCTCTTAGGTAGTCCCTTAAAATTTCTAACAAATATTGCGGTACTTTGAAAGTGCTTTCTAGTGCCTCAAGCATGTCCTCCCACCTAGCTGAGTTAAAAGCGTTTTTGACGTCCAGCGTGACCAGCAACACTATAGGTCTTGCTCTGTGGCACGCTGTCTCGGCTTTCTTGACTGCGTCTACAACTTCTGCTATGGCATCGATTGTGGAGTGCCCCCTCCGGAAACCATGCTGTCTGGGCGACAGTCCTCCGGCGTCCTGTAACGCTCTGGTGAGGCGTTGCTTAAGGAGACTCTCCATCAATTTCCCTGCTGTGTCCAACATACATAGGGGACGGTAGGATGATGGAGAGTTGGGATCTCCTTTCCCTTTTGGAATGAGAACTAGTCGTGCTGTCTTCCATATGGTGGGGAAAATTCTTTCTTCGAGACATTTGTTGTACATGTGCAACATAAGTTCTGGGCAGTCGTTTGCAGCTAGTCTAATGGCCTCCGCGGGTATTCCGTCGGGCCCAGATGCTTTCCTAGGTTTCATAGTTCGCACGGTAGTTTTAAGCTCTTCTTCTTGGAATGGTTCCACGTTGCGATCTTCATGGGTAACGTACCCGCCCTCCCTAGGCAGTTGGGTGGGAAACAGGCCATCCACAATGTTCCTTATTTGGTTCTCATCCATCAGCTGGTTTGGCGGACGGAACTTCTTCATTACTATCTTATATCCCTGCCCCCATGGGTCTCGATCCACTTCCTCGCAAAGCGCTTTCCAGCACTTAAGCTTGCTTTGCTTAATGGCAGCACTAAGAGCTTTCTTCGCTCCTTTGTACGCTTCCGACTTTTCTAGAGCCTCAGGCCTGCCGCGCGCGCGAGTTGCTAGCCTTCGCATCCTGTGGCATATTTTCCGCAGCTCCGCGATTTCGCTATTCCACCAGTATACCTGCTTTTTACCCCTCCACACTCCCCTCCGTGGCATAGAGTGGTTGCAAGCGTGGCGAAGACAGCTCATTGTCTTTTCAACCGTCTCTTCCGTCGGACTGGAGTTGTTGATTATCCGTCGGGCATCCCCCAGTACTGATGCGGAGAACGTGGCAGAGTCGACCTTGGATGCGTCCCATGCTTTTGTTCTGCGTGGCCCGTTCGGAATCTGCCTCTGACCGGGATCGTTTAGGTGGAAAGTGATGTAGTTGTGATCGCTGCCAGTCAGATCCTCTATGACTCTCCATCCATCAGCGGTCAGCAGCAGGCTTTCTGACACTAGTGTTACATCGGGGATCGAGTATCCAAAGCCTGGCCGTCGGTATGTAGGGGTCGTACCAGTGTTAAGCACGTTCAAACCGAGCCTGGCTGCCATCTCAAGGACTAACCTTCCACGGGTGTTAGTCTGCGGCATTCCCCATTCGACGGCTCTTGCGTTAAAGTCTCCCGCCACAACCAGGTTACTAGTTAAGTCCCTCAGGTCGTCTTCAATAAGTTCAAGCTTGTCCCTGAACGTTTGAATGGGATCATTCGGTGACAAGTAGCAGCTTACTATTGTGGTATTATTCGTAGTTAGGCGGACGTAGCCTTGTCCGGCAACACAGTTCACAATATTGGCGTTTGCATCTGTCATCCAGATTGCGGCGGTGCCGGTGTTGTCTATATGCCAATCATTTCGGGCTCTATAGGGTTCGCTGATGATAACGCTGTTAGCTTTATGGTCTAAGACCAACTGTTGTAGTAGCTCATCAGCAAGTCTGCTCCGGTTTAGGTTGCCTTGGATAAAACTAATCACTATTGAATTGAGACTTTGGCCTTTGCAATAGCGAGTGCCGCTCTGAAAATGCTGCATGCTCCAGATCCAGGGACATGATCGAGCTTCTGTGTATTACACAGGTAACATTTTGGAGCTGCGGTACAGGCCGAAGCTTTGTGGCCGCTTTGCCCACACTTCCAGCAGGCGGTACTCCTGTCTGGACCCTTGCATTCTGCCTTCCGGTGTCCGTAGCCGAGACACCTAAAGCAGCGTTGTACTTCTGCTCGCTGTCTGATTCGGCACTGTATCCATCCGATAGGAATTTTACCTTTTTTGAGTAGGGCGTTGCCAATATTCTCGTCCACTTCGACGACCGCCATTTTCTGTTCTCTTTGGTTTGCTGCGAACACAGAGACACGGAGAGGTCTAGTGATTTCTTCTTTTCCGACCTCCCTCCTTATTGCGTCTTGGATTTCTGTTTCAGTTGTGAGACAGTCCATGCCAAGTACTTCCAACTTCATCCGCTTGGAGAGCTGTTGTGCTTCACCGACCTCTCCTACTGCACTACCTATAGCTGCTCTGAAGGCCGTCTGGTCACTGCAGCGCGCCGTTTCAATCAGTACGTTACCAGATTTGGTTTTTCGTACTGACCGTACCACCGTACCTGTGTCATTAGGGCGGAGCTGGCCGCGTATGGCCCCTAGTACCTGGGCATAGCTTTTGCCTTCCACAGGTTTTACCACAAAAGTTGCTGCTTGTCTCCTCTTTCTCGCCCGTTTTTGAGCTTTAGGAGCTTGGACGGGGGTTGCCTGCTTGGCTGGCTGGGCCCGCGGTTTCAGCCTCCGGCGCGCTACATTGGACCAAGACTCACCTTGTGAAAGCGTATTTGTTCTTTCATCTCGTTTCTTTTTGGCTTCCAAGTCCTCCGAGTGGGAATCTGAGCTCGTTCGTGCCCTCTTGCTTTTTCGGCCCGATTCTCTGCTCTCATCTACCTTTTGGGCCCTTAACGATCCCATGCAGCTTAACGCTTCCTCGAGAAGAGCCATACCGGTTTTTATGTCCTTGGACACGGTCTTCTGCTTGAGAGCGGTTTCCTGCATCTCGCGCAGCACTGATACCGCGTACTCCAGCAGTTCGTCTTGGCTCTTCCCTTCGAGGCTTGTGTATGAGAGTGAGCCTCTTGGCGGAGTCGCACGTTTCTCCTTCCCAACAGCGCGCTGTGCAACGACACTGGGTGAGCTGACCGACGCTTTTTCCCTTGCAGTAGCAGGTGTTGACTGGCTGGGGTTATTCTGCAGCTGTGCTTTCGCCGCCTTTGTCTTTTCCGCCGATTCGGTGCCTTGTGTGGGCATTACCGACAAGGTCGCTTTAGCGGGGGTTGTTAAAACCGGCGATCTCAGCACTTTAGTGCTCCTCTTGAACACCGCTTCATCGCCCCTTTCTTTCTCGCTTTCTCTACTTTTATCTTCCTTTGTTGTTTTTATTTTGTTGCTCATTTGTTCTATTGGGTCTCCGCTTCAAGCCGCTATCTCCGCACGATGTGCAGTCGCCGTCTTCAATTCCCGTGGTTATCTTTGCAGAAGCAGGGAGGCCACGCGTGGGTTGACACAGGTCCTTATGGGAGTCTGTGTTCAGAGCCAGAATACAGCGTTAGTCAGGAGTCGTCTCAACTGAGCCTGCACCACCAACTTAATGGCGACGTGCTTCGAACGTACTTGAAGACCTGCCAAGGTTTTAACGAGACGGAGACGATGCCGATATTAACCTACCAGCCGTTTCGGCAAGGTGTCACCCTTGCTTATTAAGGTAGTAGCCTATCGTCATCGCCAGCCCGTAGCAATCAGTTCATAATCATATTTCCAGTTTTGGTCAACAGGATCTTACTGGTCTCGATCCTGTGGATGCTTGATGGGGTATTTTAGGGCGGCATCCTATCGCCCTTCCACCGGAACTTTGGGATGTGTTGCCCTTAGAGCAACACATTCCCATTTTTCCACTGGATTGCTCGTTTTGGTTCGCCCTGAGTACTTAATTCACTCAGTACCTCCCGTCTTGTGGGAAGCGTTCCTCTATCCACCACCTGAGGAGGCGCCCGGTAGGGGACCGGTACCCCCGCGGGGAATGTTAAAGTTAAAGTGAAAGTTAAAGTTAAAGTTAAAAATAAAGTTAAAGTTAAAGTGAATGTTAAAGTTAAAGTGAAAGTTAAAGTTAAAAATAAGGTTAAAGTTAAAGTTGAGGTTAAAGTTAAAACTAAAGTTAAAGTTAAAGTGAAAGTTGAAGTTAAAGTTGAAGTTAAGGTTAAAGTTAAAGTTATATTTAAAGTTAAAGTTAAAGTGAATGTTAAAGTTAAAGTGAAAGGAAAAGTTAAAGTTAAAAATAAAGTTAAAGTGAAAGTTAGAGGTAAAGTTAAGGTTAATGTTAAAGTTAAAGTGAAAGTTAAAGTTAAAAATAAAGTTAAAGTTTAAGACAAAATTTGAATTAATATCAAAGGAAACAAAATTTTGCATAAATATTATAATTGCATAAGTTGATAATATGCAATAGCTTTACCGCGGCAGTCCCCGAGTGCCACACGTCCTTTTTTTTTATTAATTTTATATTGCGGTTGGCTGAAAGAATTAAAGAAATCAGTGATGCAAAATCCTTTAGTAGGTTGTAGGAGCATAAACACTCTTTTGAAATGATTATTACCTCATACATAAGTTGAAGATATATTTACGTATGAGAAGGGTTTCAAAAATCACTTGGGCTTACATTCAAACATCTGTTGTCTATTTGCGAAACTATACAATAGCGTCTGAAATGTTAATTTTGATTTTCACACTTCTTCGTTCAATACCCTAGTCTTCACGTTACGGCTCCTGTTACATATGTGAATACGTAGGCACATATATTTACCAGGTGCGGCTTTGTCCTTCGCAAGAACACTCAAATTGGTGAGGCAAAAGCTTTCCCAAGACGAACAAATGACCGCGTGTGTTACTACCCTAACGTAGTGGACAGTCGAACTAGTTTGAAAACTGAAGCTACGCGGTCATCCATAATGAGCTCTTATATCATACGGCCAGAACACAGCAGTTAACATCTTTGAACTTAAAATCGGTCGACTTTCATTCTAAAATATCGTTTTGATTTAACGAACACTATTGAAATCAATGTTGTGAACACAAACGTTTGCAAACTTTGGGCTGCATTTTAAAAAATTTATCCAGGGTCCTTGTAAAATTTTAATTATGTAGATGCGCCGAGGATTATACGATTTTGACCCATTACGCAATGACATCCACTTAGACTGCTTATGATTTCGGGAGCGGCATCTTTGGTCGAATAGTCACTCCATAACGTTTCAAGGTGTTTCTCGGCAGCATAGCGCGACAAAAGCATCCGTTGGAAAGTCTTCGGAACTACACCTAGTGCTTCTAGGAAAGTGACGTCGACGAAGGTATGAGTTCGAAGTCGCAGTCCTATAGCTTCTGTGCTGGCATATGGTGTGAGGGTCAAGGAGGCGTGGTAGCGACTGGTGGTCGGGATTGCTACTATTCTTAAAAACAGCCGAAACAACTGGAGGCGCCCTGTGCCTCATGAGTATTAAAAGACCATTAATAGCAACCGTAAGTCGCCTTTGTGCGTGACCGCCAAGAAACCACAAATGATTTAAAGAAATTTGTTCGCGACAATTATTAGGAGTTAACTCTAGGTGAAACTACGCTGTGGACGAGATATACAGACAAAAGTGTGACTATTTTATGTATCTCTATTTCTTTTCAGCAGACGCAGCAGTGCCAATTCCAAATACCGGGGTTAGGTTCGAAGCCTCTCTGGAGTAAGCGAACGAGGGACAATGCCCC
This sequence comes from Eurosta solidaginis, assembly GCF_040869045.1. Taxonomy (NCBI): domain Eukaryota; kingdom Metazoa; phylum Arthropoda; class Insecta; order Diptera; family Tephritidae; genus Eurosta; species Eurosta solidaginis. The sequence goes on along the minus strand of NC_090320.1, from coordinate 79,584,107 downwards.
CGCAAGGAGCTACTCCCTCTGCGATATCTTGAGGCAAAAATCTCGGATCTCCGAAATGGCCAACACGTTGATTTCCTTAAATACATACAAACAAAACCTTTCCTAAATATTATTTTTTTAAATAGAAAAACCAAGCTTTGTAAAGTAAGAACACCAGCGTACGCCGGCGCGCCGCCCACGTTGCCGCCGCCGGCATATAATAGAGCCTACGCCGCCGCCGCCGATAAAGTGATCGGCGTAAACCTCTAGTATGTACATATGTGTAGACATAATGATTGACTTGCTGATCTGCATACAAGTCACTGCTTAGTATTGGCTTAGAGAGGATAGTATCCCTTAGCGTTGCTAATAATCGTCACCATATAAAAGAATGTGATTTCATAAATTTTCGTTGTAGTTTATACAAAGATATTGAAATCCGTCGGTCAGGTATTCAATATTTGGTATACAGATTCCATATATGAGGAAATTGAGGTGGGAGAAGTATAGAGAATGGGAGTGAGATAGAGAGTTGTAGTGGGTGTGGACTAGGACTGCAAGTGGGAATGCAAATCGGAAGTTTAGTGGGACTAGGAGTGGGTGCGGGAGTAGGAATGGGAGTGGAAGTGGGATTGGGTGTAGGATTGAGAGTGGGAGTGTGAATGGAAGTGAGAGCGATAATGTGAAGGAGACAAATGAAATACGGGATGGGCAAAAATAAGGAAAATTTAAGATATAGTAAAAGAGTTTAAGGGCTGTAAAACAACTCAAATTTAAGACAACTCAACTCCTGTTTGGTATTACGAATTACAACTTATTTCAGTTGAAGTTGAATTGATGTTGCCAACCTATGAAAGTGATGATTTGACAGATAAATAAACAGCTCATGATTTTGTGGCGGAAATCCAAGGATTTGCAAAAGTGATTTTGTTATTAAAAGCAAAACGGATATTATATGAAATCTATTTTATAATGGCGAAAATGTTGGTGGTTGATATGTCATGAATACGAAAAACATTCGCGTGATCATTCCAATCCCTCGGAACTACCAAGCACCAAGTAAGAAAATGTTTAAGTGACAAATGATGAGCTTCAAATGGAGTTATTTTGCAGATTTGAAAGGAAGCATTTTGCTCATTATTAAACACAATTAAGGACCATTTCCGCAAACGTGTTCGAGGGAAGGCTTTACCCCTATTTTAAAATTATGCGCCACACTGAGATTCCTTGCTATGGCAGCTATCAAAAATGCTGTGAAATGATTTTGGTGTTGGACTCGTTTTAGATATTATTGAGGAGCATATTTGTGCCAAGTGGATTAAAACCCAAACAGTAAAAATTTGATTTTTCTCTAAAACAGGATTCCCAGGAGTAGTGGTTAGTATCAACGGGACTCACGTTCGCATAATTTCACCTTTTTTGGCTGCATCCGAACTGCGGCCAGCCTCGTCCAACTTCGGAATGTCGCTCCATAAAGTCAAAAAGTTATTCAATGTAATCCTTCGTTTAAACGTTGTTTTTCTATAAATGTGTACAAAATTGTAATTTATTGTTTCATTAAAAAAGGTTTTCAATTTTTTGTTTTTTTTTCTTTCGGTAACGTTTTATGAAACCGTGCACCATCTAACTCTTACCAAAGGTAGTATCAAAAGACGCGTTTCGATCTCCGCTTTTATGATTCGAAAGCGGAAATTAAAAATTTTATTTGTGTCGAAATATATTCACAAAAACCCACAAATGGCCCCGAGATAAACCGGATATACGAATAATCGGTTAGCTAAGCAAGAAATCCGGCTATCCGTATATAGTGTATTTGAAATAAACTATTATTTATATAAATATTTTTATTGAATTAATTTAAATATCAATTTGTTTAACACGATTTTATATTCTCACAAAATTTTCTTATTTTGATAACTTCCAAAATTTTCATTTAAAAAAGGTAACTTAATTATTTTAAAACAATTGAAAAACCACAAGTAAGAAGCAAGTAAAAGTATTAATATAAATAAAATAAACAACTTAATAAAGGCCCAAAATATACTCCCCCTCCAGTGAAACGATCAATAAAATTAAATATTAATTAATGTTAAATGAAATTTTTTTTGTGGAGTGTAGTGTATTTTTGTTTCGTGTATTAGTCATAATTGTATGTGCAGGTTTAAGTAAATCTATGGAAACAGTTTTAATAGTATTACCATGTTGAATTTTGAATGTTTTATTTTGTCTGGAATAACTTAATTTATAACAGAATTTTAACAAAAATTAAAGTAAAACTTGTTGAGAAACGTAAAAGGCTTGATGATCATTGTTTTTTATATGTTTCCAGGTCAAAAACAAGTAAGGAAGTCTAATTTCGGGTGTAACCGAACATTACATACTCAGTTGAGAGCTGTGGAGACAAAATTAGGGAAAATCACCATGTAGGAAAATGAACCTTTAAGAAATGAATACGTATTTCTGGGAATAAAATCATTTTCTTTGATATGATGAGTTATTTTTGATCGAACAATTGAGAAATGTTTTCTAAGTTTAGTAAGAGTTTCATTTGTGTTATCAATTTCATTATTATAATTAGAAACAACTAATTCACCAGGAAGTCTAATTGTTTGTCCATATACAAGTTCAGCGGAAGAGCATTTCAAATCTTCTTTAATAGAAGTTCGTAAACCTAAAAGTATCCAAGGTAAAATCTCTGACCAAGGTGTGGAGTCGTCCGAAGCTGTAATTGCCGTTTTTAAAGTTCTATGAAATCTTTCAACCATTCCATCTGACTGTGGGTGATATGGAGAAGTGTGAATTTTATGAGCTCCTAATAAAACAGTTAATTCAGTGAATAATTTAGATGTAAATTGTGAACCTTGATCTACTGTAATTTTGAGTGGAATACCGAAACGAGGAACATAATTTTGAACAAATGTAGTTGATACTGTTTTTGCTGAAATGTCTTTTAATGGATATGCTTCTGGCCAACGTGTATGTCTGACCAACTAGATCCATATGTATATGTTCAAATCGTCGTGAAGGAATATCAATTTTTTTAATAGGACTTTTCGTATATTTAGAAATTTTACATTTTTGACAATTGATACAACTAATTGCCCAATTATTAATTTCCTTACGCATTTCTGGCCAACAATATTTAGATTGAATGAGACGCCTAGTTGTTCGAACACTTGGGTGAGATAAACAATGAATTTTGTCAAATATAATTTTTCTCATTGAATTAGGAACATATGGTCTTAAAGGTTTTTGAGTAATGTCACACCAAATATTGAGATTTAGAAGAGGAATATTAATTTCTTTTAAATTATTTTTGGAACTAAGATCTGAAATTAATTTTTTAAGAATTTCATCTTTTTGTTGTTCATCATATAATGTTTGAAAATTAATATCTTTTGTTAAAATTGTATTAATATCTGGAATCCGTGAGAGAGTATCAGCTAATGTATTATTTTTGCCAGAAATGTATTGAATGTCATTGGTGAATTGTGCAATGTGTTCAAGATGACGAGTTTGACGAGGTGATCTGTTTGTTTTTGAATTTAAAACATGTGTTAAAGGTTTATAATCAGTGTATATAGTAAATGTTCTTCCTTCAAGAAAATGTCTAAAGTGTTTAATAGAGTTGTATATTGCTAGAAGTTCTCTATCAAAAGTAGAGTAATTTATTTCAGTTTGAGTTAATTTTCTTGAAAAATATGCAAGTGGTTCTAAAGAGTTGTTACTTATTTGTTGTAGAACTGCTCCAATTGCAACATTTGATGCATCTACAGCAAGTGATAGTTGACCATTTTTATCAAAGTGAGTGAGTAGTGTTTTTTGTGTAAAAAGTTTCTTAACATTTTCAAAAGCTGAAGTAGTTTTTTCTGTCCAATTTAATTCTTTAAGTTTATTTTTGATAGCAAAATTTAACATTTCATGTAGTGGACTAAGTTCTTTTGCTAACATTTTAATATATCTATGGTAATAATTCACCATACCTAAAAATTTTTGTAATTTATTAATTGAGAGAGGTTTTTCAAAATTAGAAATTATTTCAACTCGTTCAAAAGAAGGCCTGATTCCTTCACTAGAAATTTCATAACTTAGAAAGTCCAATTTTTCAACTCCGAAAATACATTTTGTAGGTTTAATATTTAAATTATATTTCTCAAGTCTTTTAACCCAGATAGTCCCAAGACAAAACCGGGAAGGTAACCAAAATAATTTTTATGTTTTTGGACTTAAATTATGATTAAAAAGACATGTCTAAACTTTTTTTAAAACATTTAATTCATGAAAGTGGATTTTAAGGCCGTACTATATTTAGAACATTGGGAACATATGCGTTGTGAACGACACAATTAATTTTTAGTATGAAATGAAATAAAACACTTTACATGCACTCCAACATCGCATTTTGAGCACCTGGTCGTGGCCCGTTCATGACAAAATCCACAACGAGTTTGCTTATCCTGGTTAACCACGAAATGATTCATGCCATCATAGCGTAAAACTGATCCTTCCAAGCTTCCTCTGGGTCCCTTTTGGTAAGTTTGCTCTTTCCGATTTTGCTGCAGTAATGTCGTTGCAATGACTCCTAAATTTCAGCTGGACCATGTCTCCAGTTTGTTTTCGATGCAATTGCCATGCATTTTGCACAGCCATGTCAATACAGTGGGTCAATAAACAATGATACCACTTTTTTCCTCTGATTGAAACTCTATATAGGCTGATATTTTGATCGGAACGATCTACTCCACCCATATTGGCATTGTACATATTTATGAGATGCGGTTGCTCCACCCTAATATTTTTTTTTTTTTGCCGTCGTGAGTAACGGTTTACTGTATGAACCGGTTGTACTCCAGCAAAGTTTGATATAAGGCAAACTACATTGTTATCATGCCACTTCACTGCTATTATATTTTCGTCAGAGATTTTTGCGTAGTTGTAGGATCCTCGATCATCCTTTTTCATGATTTTTGAGTTCAACAGAGATGCATCTTTTAGTCTGTTTTCCCTTATTGTTCCGGTTGAGTATAAGTTCCACTCAGTGAGTTTTTCGATCAAAGGAACTGAACTAAAAAAGTTATCGAAAAATAGATGGAACTTCCGATCTGGCCAGTTGTCACTAAAGGCTTGTGCGTACTCCAGCACAACTCTACCTCCAACACCAAAATCCTCATACCTTTTGCTTATGTTTGTTGATGCCCCCTGATATGGTTCAAACCAATTCAAGTAACCTAACCGGGTAGCACCTACCCACAACTTATAGCCGTATCGAATCGGTTTTCCATGGATGTACTGTTTACAACCATGACGGCCATAATATGGTACCATGGCCTCATCAATTGAATGCATTTCCTCTAATGGTGCATGCTCTATGAATTTTTTATTTATTACATCGAAAAGAGGCCTTACCTTTGCAAACTTGTCATCAGCATCCAAATGTTGATTGTTGCAGACATGAAAATTGGAAAAAATCATATAGAATCGGTTTCTGGTTATTGCATCTGAGATCAGGTAATTGTGGCAATCTTTTTCGCGTTCCCAGTACATTTTTTTCTTGGAACCTGCACGTATCCGCTCAATATCAAAACTCCTATGAATGCTAAAATTTCGCGCTTTTCAAAGATTGCATAGATGTTTTTTTGTTGGGAATAGTTGTTAGTTTCAGTCAGAATTAGCTCTATTACTTCATCATCAAAAAACTTAAAAAACAGCTCTAGAGGATTTTCCGATTCCATTGAGAATGGAGGTCCCTCGAAATTCGTAACAGAAAATTCTAAGTCCTCCTTTACCCAGTTATATCTCTTTTGTTTTTTTGCCATACGTTTTCGAAGATTCTGCTTTTTTGCTAGCTCGCTCAATGGCAAGTCGTCATCGGAATCATCTGATGAAGTATGCTCGGCATTGCTTCCTTCAAATACAACTTCTGCTGGAGCCCGCAGTTGAGAAGCTGGAAGGTTATCTATCTGCAGATAGTCCTCATCCCCGGAGTCTTCATCTGTCAATTCATCCGCTGCATCAATTGGTGGAAAAATACAAATTTCTTCAACTATATTCCCATTATCATCGTCATCCTCCAAAATAGCAAGTACTTCGTTAAATGAAACACGCCTATGAAATAATGACAAACACAACGCATATAGTCCCAATGTACTAAATATAGTACACCCTAGTTTGTTTAGCCGAAATAGATAACATTTTTTAAAAAAACCTAGGTTTTTCATATTATACTGAATTATTGGATATCTTTCTTCAACCTACCTATAAAATTTTTCATTTTTATCTTATACAATATTTTATATTGCCTTACCTTTCGAACCGTATATGGCAATTTTCCATTTTGCAATTTTGTCAAACTTCGACAAGAAAAAACACGAAATCTTAACTCTTCCGCCAACGTGCGATGTATGTCTAACGGTTGCTACAAGCATAATGAACATTTTGTTACATTGAGCGCTAACGAGAAAGTTCAAATACGAGCATGACGCGACATGATCTAGGTGTACTATATTTAGTACATTGGTACTATCTGGGTTAAAAATTGTTTTTAAATGTTCTATATGTTCTTCCTCATTGTTACTAGCTACTAATATGTCGTCAATATAGACAAAAACAAAATCTAAACCTGAAAATACTTCGTTTATGAAACGTTGAAATGTTTGAGCACTGTTTCGTAATCCAAATGGCATTCGTACGAATTCAAACATTCCGAATGAAGTTGTTATAGCTGTTTTGTGAATATCTTCTTCTGCCATTGGTATTTGGTGATATGCACGAATGAGGTCAATTTTTGAAAATATCTTTTTATTTTTTAAATCTATGTTAAGGTCATGAATATGAGGTAAGGGATACCTATCTGGTATTGTTATAAAATTAAGTCGTCTGTAATCTCCACAAGGTCTCCAGTCATTTGGATCTTTCTTAGGGACCAGATGGAGTGGAGAAGCCATGTGAGAGTTAGAAGGTCTGCATATACCAGTTTTGACTAAAAATTCAAATTCAGTTTTTGCTATTTTTAATTTTATAGGATCTAGGCGACGAAGTTTAGAAAAAGGAGATACTCCTTTTATTGCTATTCGGTGAACTGTTTTGTGTTGTACTTTTTCAGTATAATTAGGTTCACACGTAATAAGAGGAAATTCATTTAAAATATTTGTATATTTATTTTCTGAAATAGGAATCTTAAGGGAAAATATATCGCAAAAACCAGAAGATCCGGAAACTTTTAATTTTGTTTTCAAATCTGTAATTTCTTTATTTTTAATATCTACCAAAATACCAAATTTTTCTAAAAAATTTGCACCGATAATGGGAGTAGAAATATCTGCAAGAATGAAAGGGAATTCAAAATCTCTTCTAAGACCTAAATCAATTTTTAAAAGCTTTGTTCCAAAAGTTTCTATGTTAGATCCATTAGCTGCCGAAAGTTTAAGGTCAGAAAAACGTTTATAAGTTTTAAATTTTGAAGAAGGAATAACTGAAACTATAGCACCTGTATCAATTAAAAAATTTAATTTATTGAATGTATCAAATATGAATAGACGGTGGGACGATTGATTATTAACTCCATTATTACCCACAGTCATAACGGATTTGTTTAGTATAAAGAATTTGATTTATTTTAGATTATTTTAGATTTTTTTATTTACATTGAAATTACAGGGTTTAATACATTTGTAAGCATTATGTTTAAATTTTCGATGATACCAACATATATTATTATCATTATTAAAACTTCTAGATCTAGAAAAATTTCTGAAGTTAGATTGATTTCTTTCTCTAGATCTAGATCGAATTTTTAATTCATTGATATCGGTAGTAATTTGATTTAAATTTTGAAAAATTGTAGTAGCTAAATCAGTTAAATTTTTTACACATTGTGTAAGAACATTGTTTTCAATACTAGCTATTGAAAAAATTTTAGAAGAATGTGGTTTATTAATTAAATCAAAAAGTTTATCTGCAAGTGAAATTATACCAGTAATATTTTGAATATTACTTGAAGTTAAATGTATTTGAATATCTTGTGGTAATTTTCTGATCCATAATTTAAAAAGTAATTCCTGACTAAAAATAGATGATGAACTTGATAGTGATTTCATATATCTAAAAAGTTCAGATGGAGATCGATCTCCCAATTCAGTATTTTAAAATAATTTTTCAAGTCTTTTTTCTTCACTTAGAGAAAATCTTTCACAAAGAATTTTTTTAATTGTATTATATTCATTAATAGAAGGAGGAGGATTGATAACATCAATAATTTTGGATATTGTTTCTTGTTGAAGTGAAATAAGAACATTTTGAAATTTGATATTATCATCAATAATGTTATTTATTTCAAATTGTGCTTCAATAAGTAAAAACCATGTTTCAGGACAATCTGACCAAAATTGAGGTAATTTAAGGGATTTATTTGAATGGAATCTAAAGTTATCTCCTTGTGTAGAATTGTCTGAATGTGTGTCTGGGGTAGTATTAAGGTTTGTATTTTGTGTTTGATTTAAAGACATTGTGTTATTCGTGTTATTATTTAAATTCTTTGAAGATGTAAAGGAACGAGTTTTTATTGGTGAACGTTAACTTTACTTCACGTTTAAGTATTAGTTTTTCTCCTGTTAACTTCCTTTCCAGGGAACAATTTAGATTTTAATGGTTTTACGTTCACCAATAAAAACTCGTTCCTTTACATCTTCAAAGAATTTAAATAATAACACGAATAACACAATGTCTTTAAATCAAACACAAAATACAATCATTAATACTACTCCAGACACACATTCAGACAATTCTACACAAGGAGATAACTTTAGATTCCATTCAAAAAAATATATATATATATATATATAAATTTAATATTATTTAATTTTGATAAAAAATTTTTATTCATATAAAAATATATATTTATATTTGTACTTACATACAATGATATTTATAAATTATTTATATTTAAATTGTTGATTGTTGGTATTGCAATGGCTTTCATTTATAAAAATTTCATTGTAATTTTCGTTCAAAGAACTGCTGTATGAGACGTCGATATTATGTGCAATTAATTAATAAAAACAAAAAGAAGCATACGTTGTAACAGCAATAAAAATATTAAATAAACGAATAAAGGAGTCGTTTATAGGTACGAAGTACCTGAGATTGACGTAATATTACTTGAAGATGAGGCCTTTGAAACTGCTTAATATGTATTAACTCTTATTTGTGCAGTAAATCAGGATAGGTTAGTTTGTTCTTATGTATAGATGAAATAATTTTGGCAACTATTTTTCAATGGACTATAAACTTTATTTAATTTTCATTTGTTTCAATTGTGAGAAAATTGATTTAATATTTATTTAATTAAATTATTTAGGACCGGTGATTTCTGCTTCTCATAACTGAAGTAACGTAAATAGCATATTGTATCAAATGTTGTAAATAACAATATCTTTAATTGTTAGATAAAAAGTTTAAAACGTCTGGTTAGATTTGTTTTGTTGTAACGAATGAGTTTCTTGTACATCGATTTATTTTTACATTTTACACTATTTTTCTTTGTATTTTTATAAATTGTCCTTTGTTCATTATTTGTACATGTTCATTAGTTACGTACTATATTAAAAGGTTCGAAGATCGCCAATTATAGTGTATTTGAAATAAACTATTATTTATATAAATATTTTTATTGTATTAATTTAAATATCAATTTGTTTAACACGATTTTATATTCTCACAAAATTTTCTTATTTTGATAACTTCCAAAATTTTCATTTAAAAAAGGTAACTTAATTATTTTAAAACAATTGAAAAACCACAAGTAAGAAACAAGTAAAAGTATTAATATAAATAAAATAAACAACTTAATAAATACCCCACACCGTATGTCCGGATACTGGAATATAAAAGTTCAATATCTGCATATGAGAATTGAACGAAGCGAACATCGAAAAAGTATTCACAAAATATGTTTGTAGATTATTAAATTAACGTCAATAATTAAAAAGCTACAATTTTACAAACATCAACAATTTCACAAAGCGTCAATTTAAACTAATAATGAGTGCTAAAATGGTCAGCAAGATTTGGAATCATTTCCAAAAAAGTGAAAATAACAACAGTGCCATTTGTTTCTATTATGAAAAAACGCTGCAAAACACAGAATCGACATCAAGTCTATGGAGCCACTATTGGGTTATCCATCTTCAAGAGAAGGGTATAGACGCAGCTTATCTATCTGAATTTGCGCCGGAATATAAGCCGAGTAGCAGTTCATCACAAAGTAATTTTGATCACAATTCGAAATGTTCAGAACCCCCAATGAAGAAAGCTCGAACATCACGCGTAGCTCAAACTGTTCGTAATAAATATATGTCCAAAGAACGTCAAGAGATAATAACACAAGCCTTGGCTAAAATGATTGCTGCTGACTTATTGCCTATTTCATTGGTGGGATGTGATGGATTCAAGAAGTTTGTTAATGTCCTCGAACCAGAGTATGTAATTCCTTGTCGCAAAACAATTTCCATTAGAATTCAAGCCATGCATAACCGTGAAATAGAGAAAGTTAAGAAAAATCTCAGTTCATTTACATTTAGATTCTAATTGGACTCCTCGCTCTTTTAATTTGCTCACCGAAGAAATGACTGAAAGCCACACAGCTGAGAATGTAGAAGACTCGTTTGGACTGGCATGGAAGAATGGGATATCAAAGAAAAAGTCACAACTATTGTACGGGACAACGCGAAAAATATAACAAATGATGTTCGGGGTTTGAGCTCTGACATATCCAGTCATCCATGCAGTGCACATTTCACAAACGAATAATAACCGGATATCCATGCCGTCCGGATTTTATCCGTGTCAACGGATATCCGGATATTCGAATATGCGGATAGTCCCAGCCCTAATAGATAGTGAAGGGGGGAGACGAGGCTTAATTTTTAATTGTAGTCTGCCAGGTACTGTACCCGTAGTAGCTTATACTGTAGTAGCTTATACCCGTGGGTTACACTCCACGTTGCTATAAAAAATATGGAAAATAAATAAAGCACCTTTAAAACACTTCTTGTTTCACATTTATAAGCGATATATGTATATATATTTATTATTTGTGTTAACATTTTTTGATGAATAGTTAAATACTGTAATTAGCTAAAAAATTAAACAATGTAATTATATGATTTTTTTTTTAATTTAATGAAACCAAATTCTGGACTGGTATCCAAAAGGAAAACATCTAAAAAAATACCAAAAAAAAAAAAATATAAAGCAAATAATTTTCATAGGTATTTTGTATGGAACGAACAAAGTGACGTAAGCTACTATGCTTATAACTGAAGAGCGCCTAGACTAAAGTCGATGATTTACACCAATTGTTAATGATTATGACCAAAAGAATGAATCAGAAAAAAATATCATAAATTAGCGAACATACTAAAAGGAAACTTAACGTTGTGGGAGTTCTCATTCCAAGAATTTCAAAGAAATTATTTCAATTTCTTTTGACAATGAATGGCAAGTGTGCAAATAGTATGCAATTCTTGCGGTATGACATTAGAGTTTAATGAATCCAAGTTTCAATACTCCTAGCTTTCATCATTACAATCAATAAATCATAGACTCAATTGTTGAGTGTGGTCTGAATATGGGAAATTAATGTTTTTCACATGGTGAACTATAGTTCTCATGTTCCTATGTCGGAAAAAAATTTACTTTGATAGTTTTAAGAACTAATAAAAGAGTGAAAAATATCGCTTATAACATGCATATTGCTTCATTATGAAAAAAATTACAAAATCGACACGGTCGAAACCCTACACTGAAACTACCTTGAACTTTGGCATATTGTTGTCTCTTATTATATTGGTAGCTTCAAACCAAGTCATTCGGAAACTTGAATTGTACATTTGTATATTGGCTAGAAAATGTCTTGATTCCGCTGTTGAACCAGAAATTAGTGTTGCTAATGGTTCTGGTGGGCATTGCAATTCCTCTAGCCGAACTTTTCTTGGGGCGCAACACATTCCAGGCGTTTCGCTTTAAATTTCATAATGCCAATTACCACAAATTTAAAAATAAATAAATGTAAGGCGCGATAACCTCCGAAGAGATCTAAGGCCGAGCTTCTCTTCCAATTTGCGTCGCGCTCCTCTTGATTTTCCCTACAAATTGGCCGGACGGGACCTACATGTTTTATGCCGACTCCGAAAGGCATCTGCAAGGCAGATGAGTTTTCACTGAGAGCTTTTCATGGCAGAAATACACCCGGAGCGTTTGCCACACACTGCCGAGGGGAGACCCCGCTTAGAAAAATTTTCTTCTAATTTAAAATCCTTATTTCTAAAATTTTGATGTTGCTTTGCCCGGGGTGCGAACCCAGGGCATACGGTGTGGTAGGCGGAGCACGCTACCATCACACCACGGTGGCCGCCAACACAATTTTATGCAAACTATAATCGATATCGTTGTTATATTGAAATACGGCTCCACTCAAAGGAATATTAATGTTGCGTCGACCTGGATGTGACCTGGCATACCGTTCCCTGTCAATGGCATTGTGATGTACCCGTTGTTCGTCTGATCGACGTTCTCTTTCGTTGGATCTATTTTGTGTTCTTCCCGACCGACGTTCAATAGTGCTACTTGCCCTGGAAGGTATTTTGTAATTCACTCCAATTTTCACGAAAACTAACAGCGCAAAACTTAAAAAAAAGATTGGTCGAATAAATGCTCTTTGTTATCACACCACTTTTCACTAAAAGAAACTCGTTTGTAGAAGCAGGAAAACTTTAAAAGAATGACTTAGTGAAATAAATTTTATTTACTATTGCAAAAAGTAAAGCGCAATTAAAAATTTGTAATTTTAAATATTTCTATGTACATATGTATGTAAAAGTACGGAAAATGCGTTTGAGCGTCAAGCGGCGACTGGAAAAAAGTGTTTACTTTTTATAATATGTATAGATGTATAGATTATTATGCCTGGAAGCACTGCGACATTTGTGCAGATCTATTGAGCATGACCTTTCAGCCTAATTTTGTATGTGGAGGCTTTTGATGTATCTAAGTACCTCTTCAGGCTTTTTACTCCATATCACATAGGGATTAAGAGTCACACCACCTAGATGGGAACGTCTTTGCCTTGCCAGAGCGACGAATTCGCAGAAAATGCGAACCGGCGTTTCATCCTATAGCTCACAGAAACAACAAATTTGAGTGTCGGATAGATTTAACTTACTTAGGTGATATCGTAGACCACAGTGTCCCTTATAGTACCTAGTGAAAGTCCTTAGGTCCTCCCTGCTTATATTAATGATTTTAGTTAATATTTTCGTTGCCGGAAGTATAAACCGTTTGGCCTTTCTTTGATGACGTCTGAATTGTTTAGTTTCCCAGTTACTTATAGTTTTCCTGGTGTGTGCGTTTGTGAACGGCTCTGGACCATAGAATGCTGCTATAGCACCCTGCTTTGCTAGGTAATCTGCATGTTCATTACCTTCCCTGATGTCCGAGAACCCATCCTAACAAAACCTTGTTTTTGGCTCCCAGGTCGTTAAGGATTTCAGTGCAGTCATCCACTAGCTTAGATGTAACTGTGTAAGATTGCAAGGCACACAGGGCCGCCTGGCTGTCCGACATAATGTAGATGCTCTTCGAGGTTGAGCCTCTCCGCAGTCTTCTATTGCATGGGGTTCTGCCTGAAATATGGTGGGGTAGCATCCCATTGGTATCGATTTCTTGAAGTTCGGCCCATAGATGCCAGCTCCCGTTCTTCCGTCATCGAATTTCGATCCATCTGTGAACCAGACCTCTGAGTCAGGGTCATTATTGGGATTCCCTGTTTCCCAGTGGGTCCTGTCCACAATGGACACTTCAAAGTTCCGTGAGATTCTGTGCTTAAGGTATAGGTGACTATTGGCCTTACAACAGTATTAAATGCCCAGTATACCATTTTTGGAGATATCCCCCATGTTTTGCTTTGTTTAGGAAAGCATCTAAATGAGCATTCCACGTTAGGGTTCTATCCAGTGTGACCCCTAGGTATTTTGCCTCCATTGAGAATTGTATTTTTGTTTCACCCAGGGATGGTTCTGGGATGGATGCTTGCTTTCCTTCTCCGAGTGAAAGGCACTATGACAGTTTTGTTAGGATTGATAGACAATCCTTTGGTATCGCACCACCTCTCTATGATGCGAGGGCTTGTTACATGTGATCTGACATTGTTTCCTCGTGCATCCCTGCGATGCAAATAACTAGGTCATCTGCATACCCTTGTGTGTCAAATCCCTTGGTTTTCATGAACTGAAGGAGGTCATCTATGACCAGGGACCACAGGAGAGGGGAGAGCATACCTCCTTGTGGGCATCCTCTTATGGCCGTAATGGATTCAGTTGTCCCTCCCAGTTCCAAGTGGATTTTTCTACTCTTTAACATGGATAGCACCCACCGAATTATCATAGGGCTTATGTCCTTGTCAATCATAGCTTGATGTGTTGTTGAGGGCTATATTTTTTCAATCTAAAGCCTTTCCGATTTTTACCGTGAGGCTATGTATAGCCGTCTCCGTGGATTTCCCTGACTGGTAGGCGAACTGCTTCCTTCACAGAGGGAGTTTATTTAGATTGACCTCCCTGATTTTCTCCATACCCTTTAGGAGAAACGAGCTCAGGCTTATTGGTCGATACGACGAGGGCAGTTGCTCGGGCTTCCCTGGCTTTGGTAAAAATACTACCTTAACCTCGGCGCACCTGTTTGGGATATGGCTGAACAGTAGTGATGCCTTATATAAAGTGGATAAAACTGGGGCTATATGATTTATCCCTTGCTGTAACTGACAAGGATAGACCCCATCCGGTCCTGGTGACTTCAATGGGCTGAAATTAGACAGGGCCCATTGCAATCAGTTGACAGTGGTGAGCTTTGGTTCTAGGCTTTTTTCATTGCCGCTGATGGTTGGCAAATCTACCATTATAGGTGGTGATTGATAGCCTACTGTGCAGTCAGGAAAGTGAGTTTCGAGTAAGAGTTTACACGTCTCTTCCGACCTCTGTTTGTAGCTCGCATCTGTTTTTTTTTTTTTGTTTCAAAGTGCCAATTACATTTCTGTGATCTCTAGAAAGGCCTTTTGGAGTCGAACTGCTGCTGGAAGATCGTTAATCTTTGCACAGTGTTCTCTCCAGGTAGCCCTTTTAGATTTCCTAAGTTCTTTATTGCAAAATGTTAGAGCGACTTTGTACGAGTCCCAGTCGCCCGTAGCTCTCGCTTTATTGAACAGCTTCCTAGCCTGGCATCTTAGCTGCCCAAGCAGTTATTTAAATATACGAACACATCTTGAAAATACGAATTTGTTTGCGCAATAATATTTTTAAAATACCTATGAAAAATGTGGGTACCTACACAAAATTACGGCAGTATCTACACTTTTTGTAGGAAATCAAGTGATATTACAACACGTTTCCTAGTCAACAAATACCGTATACGCAGATATGGCTTTTTCAAATGTATTCCCAAAAATCTATATACAAAATTGCAGATACCGCTCCTGATCTGATAAAGATAAAATGGAACATTCAATAGCTGGAGCAAGCTCGCTCTCCTTGCATCTGGCTCGCTATAGCTCATCTTCAGCTTTGTTCTTGAGACCACCCATGCTGTTGGAACCACTAAGGTCGAGACCGCAATGACGTACAATGTGACCTGTCTTCCCGGATTTGAAGCAGTTGATTACTTTGTCATCTGCTGTTGCGATCCTTTTAGTGCTTTCAACATTGTGCCCACCTAGTCTGGCCTTTCTTTTTCCACACGGCTGTTGTTGTTGTTGTAGCGATAAGGTTGCTCCCCGGGGGCTTTGGGGAGTGTTATCGATGTGATGGTCCTTTGCCGGATACAGATCCGGTACGCTTCGGTAACACAGCACCATTAAGGTGCTAGCCCGACCATCTCGGGAACGATTTATGTGGCCACATTAAACCTTCAGGCCATCCCTCCCTCCCCACCCCCAAGTTCCACGAGGAGCTTGGGGTCGCCAGAGTCTCGTCTATTAGTGAAACAGGATTCGCCACGGATAGGTGAGGTTGACAATTGGGTTTGGAGAAGCTATATATTGCGCTGGCAACCTGAAAGGGTTGCGCTACACAGCCCCTTGAATGTGGTATTTTAGTCGCCTCTTACGACATGCATACGTACCGCGGGTATATCCTGACCCCCTAATCCGCTTCCACACGGCTTGCTTTGACTGCTGGCTTAAACAAAAGCGAGGATGTTTCCTGAATCAGTGCATGGGATATAGAGGTTTACGCCGATCACTTTATCGGCGGCGGCGGCGTGGGCGGCGCGCCAGCATACGCCGGTGTTCTTACTTTAAAAACTTAATTTTTCTATTTAAAAAAATTATATTTAGTAAAGGTTTTGTTTGTATGTATTTAAGGAAATCAACGTGTTGACCATTTCGGAAAGATCCGGGGTTTTTGCCTCAGGATCTTGCAGACCGTTCAAAAATTTTCAGGAAAAGCTCCTTGCAGAGGGATTGCTCCTCGTTCGCTTACTCCAGGCAGGTTTCGAACCTAACCCCGGTCTTTGGAATTGGTACTGCTGCCTCGGCTGAAAAGAAATAGAGGTACATAAAATAGTCACACTTTTGTCTCGTGCAAAGCGTAATTTCACCTAGGGTTAACTCCTAATAATCGTCGCGAACACAATTTCTTTAAATCATGTGTGGCTCCTTCGCGGTCACGCACAAAGGCGACTTACTACTAATTGTATATTAATACTCATGGCTGTCGTGGCACAGGGTGCCTCCAGTTTTCTACGCTGTTTTTAAGAGCTATAGTTCCCGATGTGCGAACAGTAGCAATCCCGACCACCAGTCGCTACCACGCCTCCTGACCCTCACATCATATGCCAGTACAGAAGCTATAGGACTGCGGCTTCGAACTCATACCTTCGTCGACGTCGCTTTCCTAGAAGATCTAGGTGTAGCTCCGAAGACTTTCCAACGGATTATTTTGTCGCGCTATGCTGCCGAGCTACACCAGGCAAACACCTTGAAACGTTAGGGTGTGACTATTCGGCCAAGGATGCCGCCCTCGAAATCATAAGCAAACTAAGTGGATGTCCTTGCGTAATGGGTGAAAATCGTACATTCCTCGGCGCATCTACATAATTTTACAAGGACCCTGGATACAATTTTTAAAATGTAGACCAAAGATTGCAGACGTTTGTGTTCACAACATTGATTTCAGTAGTCTTGGTTAAATCAAATTTAGAATGAAAGTCGACGGATTTTAAGTTGAAAGATGTTTACTGCTGTTTTCCGACCTTATAATATAAGAGCTGATTATAGATGACCGCGTAGCTTCAGTTTTCAGACTAGTTCGACTGTCCACTACGTTAGGGTAATATCATACACGGTCATTATTTCGACTGTATAGGGAAAGCTTTTGCTTTACCACTTTGAGTGTTCTTGCGAAGGACAAAGCCTGGTAAATATATGTGCCTACGCATTCACATTTGTAAAAGGAGCCGTAACGTGTAGGTGATATTTAAACTTGGTTGATAGGCTATAATCAATGTGATTCACTTCAAAGAACTAGTTTTGGATAGGGGCGCCAACTTTAGTTACCGGGGAGACTTGGGTGTTGAAGGATGAAGTGTGAAAATCAAAATTAACATTTCAGACGCTGTTGTATAGTTTCGCCAATAAACAACAGATGTTTGAATGTAAGCCCAAGTAATTTGTCAAACCCTTCTCATACGTACAACTTAAGTATGAGGTTAGAATCATTTCAAAGTAGTGTTTATGCCCCTAGAACCTTCTAAAGGATTTTACATCACTGATTTCGCTTATTCTTTCAGCCAATCACAATATAAATTTTTTTTTAAATGGGCACCTGTTTTGGGTATTTTGTTTTTTTTTTTAACAACTTGAGGACAAACATGTTCGCCTTGGGTCATTTTATTTGAATTCATGGTTCATTATTAATTTTTTGAAAAATGCAAAGTGAGCATATAAATTTATTATATAACATTACTTTTAGTGTTCTGTTTTAATAACTTGATGAATTGGGTGATGCAAAGTCCGTGTTAAGCTCACATCGAAAACGCCTGTTTTTATACTCAGAGTGCTTTGCACACAGAGTATATTAACTTTGGATAACGGTTGGTTATACAGGTATAAAGGAATCGAGATAGATATAGACTTCCATATATCAAAATCATCAGTATCGAAAAAACTTTGATTGTACCATGTCTGTCCGTCCGTCCGTCTCTCCGTTAACACGATAACTTGAGTAAATATTGAGATATCTTCACCAAATTTGGTACACGAGCTTATCTGGACCCAGAATAGATTGGTATTAAAAATGAGTGAAATCGAAT
Organism: Eurosta solidaginis; assembly: GCF_040869045.1. Lineage (NCBI taxonomy): Eukaryota > Metazoa > Arthropoda > Insecta > Diptera > Tephritidae > Eurosta > Eurosta solidaginis. The sequence goes on along the minus strand of NC_090320.1, from coordinate 79,565,771 downwards.
GATAACCACGTCCACTTTTTATATATATAACATTTTGGAAAACACAAAAAACCTGATTATTTAGTAAATAATACACCTAGAATGTTGAAATTTGACGTGTGGACTGATATTGGGACTCTTGACAAAAATTTGAAATTTTTTTTAAAATGGGCGTGGCACCGCCCACTTGTGATAAACTCAATTTTACAAATATTATTAATCATAAATCAAAAATCGTTAAATTTATCATAACAAAATTCGGCAGAGAGGTTGCCTTTACTATAAGGACCACGCCCACTTTTATATAAAAGATTTTTAAAATGATCATGGACGAATAAAATAAGCTATATCTTTGCAAAAAAGAGCTTTATGTCAATGGTATTTAATTTCCCAAGGGTATTTATAACAGTAAATAGGAAAAACTTCAAATTTAAAAAAATGGGCGTGGCACCGCCCATTTTATGACTAAGCAATTTTCTACGTTTCGGGAGCCATAACTCGAAGAAAAATTAAATAAAATTTGGTACACAAATTTCCCCTATAGCAGGAAATGTTTCTTTAAAAAATGGACGAGATCGGTTAAAGACCACGCCCACTTTTATATAAAAGATTTTTAAAAGGGTCGTAGACGAAAATAATAAGCTATATCTTAGCGAAAAAAAGCTTTGTATCAATAGAATTTTACTTTCTAAATTGAATTATAACATTAAATTGGAAAACACTAAAATTTATGAAAATGGGTGTGGCACAGCCCCTTTTGTGACTAAGCAATTTTCTATGTTTTGGGGAGCCATAATTCGAAGAAAAATTTACATATCGCAATGAAATTGTGTACAGATATTGTCTTTATAGCAGAAAATATTTCTAGTAAAAAATGGACGGGGTCGGTTAAAGACCACGGCAACTTAGATATAAAACAAGTTTAAAAGGGTCGTAGGATAGAATAATAAGCTACAACTTAGAAAAAAATTGTTTTGAATCAATGATATCTCACTTATCAAGTTTTACTTTAAGAGGAAATGGGGAGACATTTTATTTAACGGGCGGTGCCACGTGTTATGTAGAAAACGCTGAGTATATAATGTTCGGTTACACCCGAACTTAGACACCTTTACTTGTTTTAAATAACATTTGAATAGTTAGAAAGAGTTAAATTTCGCAATTAGCTTCCTATAACTGGCAGTGATGCGCATCCGTTGATACCACTTTCGACCATATCCGACCAATTTTCGATATGAACAATAAATGGCCTAAACAGTCTTAAACGAGTAGAAAATATAGTAACGCGCCGCCGCCGCGCCGATATATTTGACATTCGGCGGCGGCGTACGAAAAACGACCAAAATCGGCGGCGTATATCTCTAATGGGATACCGTTCCAGCGAATATGGGTTTTGGGTTTGCGTATGCAGCTCGTTTTGTTTCGACATCCCGAATTCCATTTGTGAAGGTTTGAATTTTAACTCTCTCAAAGTATTTCACAGGTGCGTCCGTTATGTTCAACATCTCAGTTTTAGTTGAAATGGAGATACATACATTCTCTTCTAGAACGGCAGTATCATATACATACATATATTATTTCTAATTGCCATTTTTATGTACGGGTCTCTTGGTCCCTGGTTGTATAGACGGAGATTCGGTCTATTAGCTAGCTTTGGGCAATTTTGGCCGTAGTGCTTTTGTTTAGCTATATTTTATTAAAATAATTTGTTAAAAATAAACGATTGTGAGCACACAAAGAAATCTATTTGTACTATGGCACTATTGTGAATATTTGCACTGCATTATCGGCAGTTGCTACCATATGCCAGATAGCAGCGCAAGCTGTAAGTTTTAATTGATTGATAAGAACAGCTGATTTCTGTTGATATTTGATAAGAGACTTTTATATTGGTTGTGCAAGATGCGTACGGGTCAGGCTCGTTATATTTTCTAATCTAATCTAATATCTAATATATATTATAAATGGGAAAGTTTGGATGTTAAGATGTTTGGATGTTTGGATGTTTGTCCAGACGTTTGTCTTTGTGACTCAATAACGCAAGAACGGCTGAACCGATTTGGATGAAATTTTGCACACATATAGCCAATAGTCTAGAAGGATCTACTAGCTATATATTTTTCAAAAGGGGCGTGGTCCCCGCCCCCTAGGAACAGTTATAATTTAATTATTATATTTTTTCGTCTTTGCGACTGAATCGCGCCAGAATGGCTACACGGAATTTGATGAAATTTGGGACACAGACAGTAGTCTACTAGCGAAATTTTTTTCGAACATGGAAAGAGGGGTGGGGGTCCCACGACCCCTTCGAGAAATTATTTTTCATAATTTTTGCACATTATAACTTTACGTATACTGGCCTTCACCAATATCACAGACTCAAGGGGTCAAATAAGTCGAGGGCTTACAAAGTAAGCAGTGACACCCTCCGCCCGCCCCCCTTTATCAACCCCTCTGGTGTAAAATCCATAAATTGTTATAACTCAATCTAAATTTTCTCCTAAATCAATAGTTTTTGGTATCTGGTACATACAGAACGAGATCTAGACAATTTTGGAGGAACGATCAGTGGTCCTCTCCTCTACTCCCGCCATCCGCCCTCCATCAATTGTTTTTATTAGCACGCTTTTATTAGCTTTACCTGTATGTTTCTATCTAACTTTTTATTCGCTCCAATGCGCCTGCTGCCTTATTAACATGGTTTTATAATTAGCTTCACCTTATTTGTAATCCCGTAAGGGTCATATCGAGACCCTTCCGGGATCATTTCTGGATGGTTTTCGGGATCGGTCCGGGATTACGCCGGAGTAATTTCGGGACTTTTTCGGGACTATTTCGGGATCATTTTGGGACCCTTCCGGGATCATTTCTGTATAGTTTACGGGATCCGTCCGGGATCCCGTCGGGGTTATTTTGGAACATTTTCGGGACTATTCCGGAATCATTTCGGGACTATTTCGCGATCATTTGGGGACCCTTCCGGCATCATTTCTGGATGGTTTTCGGGATCCGTGCGGGATGTCGTCGGGGTCATATGGGGACTTTTTCGGGATCATTTGGGGTCTCTTCCGGCATCATTTCTGGATGGTTTTCGGGATCCGTCCAGGATATCGTCGGGGTCATGTGGGGACTTTTTCGGGATTATTTGGGGGCTCTTCCGTCATCATTTCTGGATGGTTTTCGGGATCCGTCCGGGATCTCGTCGGGGTCATTTGGAGACTTTTTCGGGATCATTTTGGGGCTCATCCGGCATCATTTCTGGATGGTTTTCGGGATCCGTCCGGGATCCCGTCGGGGTCATTTCGGGACTTTGTCGCGGCTAATACGGGATCATTTGGGAACCCTTTCGGCATCATTTCTGGATGGTTTTCGGGATCCGTCCGGGATCCCATTAGGGTAATTTCGGGACTATTAGGGGATCATTTGGGAACCTTTCCGGCATCATTTCTGGATAATTTTCGGGATCCGTCCGGGATGCCGACGAAGTCATTTCGGGACTATTTCGGGATAATTTGGGATACCTACCGGCATCATTTCTGGATGGTTTTTGGGATTCGTCCGGGATCCCGTCGTAGTCCTTTCGGGACTTTTTTTCGACTAATACGGGGTCATTTGCGGACCCTTTCGGCATCATTTCTGGATAGTTGTCGGGATCCCGTCACGGTCATTTCGGGACTATTAGGGGATCATTTGAGGACCTTTCCGGCATCATTTCTGTATTGTTTTCGGAATCCTTTCGGGATCCCGTCAGGGTCATTTTGGGACTTTTTCGGGGCTAATACGGGATCATTTGGGGATCCTCTAGGGGTCGTTTCGTGACTTTTTCTGTTTTATTTCGGGATCATTTTGGGACCCTTTCGGCATAATTTCTTGATGGTTTGCCGGATCCATCAGGGTCATTTCGGGATCATTTTGGGGTCATTTGGGGACCCTTCCGAGATCATTTCTGGATCCGTCCGGGATGCCGTAGGAGCCATTTCGGGATTTTGTTACTTTTCCGGGATAGTTTTTGGACCCTTCCGGGATCATTTCTGGATCTGTGCGGGATCCCATCTGGGTCATTTCCGGACTATTTCGGGATCATTTTGGGATCCTTCCGGAATCATTTCTGTATGGTTTTCGCGATCCGTCGTTGATTCCCTCGGAGCCATTTCGGAACCTTTTCTGGAGTATGTCGGGGTCATTTGGGGACTTTTTCGGGATCATATGGGGCTCTTCCGGCATCATTTCTGGATGGTTTTCGGGATCCGTGCGGGATCTCGTCGGGGTCATTTGGGGACTTTTTCGGGATCATTTGGGGGCTCTTCCGGCATCATTTCTGGATGGTTTTCGGGATCCGTCCGGGATATCGTCGGGGTCATTTAGGGACTTTTTCGGGATCATTTGGGGGCTCTTCCGGCATCATTTCTGGATGGTTTTCGGGATCCCTCCAGGATCCCATCAGGGTAATTTCGGGACTATTAGGGGATCATTTGTGGACCTTTCCGGCATCATTTCTGGATAATTTTCGGTATCCGTCCGGGATGCCGACGAGGTCATTTCGGGATTATTTCGGGATCATTTGGGATACCTACCGGCATCATTTCTGGATGGTTTTTGGGATTCGTCCGGGATCCCGTCAGGGTCATTTCGGGGCTTTTTCGGGATCATTTAAGGGTGGCTTTCAGGATTCGTCCGGGAACCCGTCAGGGTAATTTCTGGACTTTTCCGAGACTATTTCCGGATCATTTTGGGACCTTCCCAAGATCATTTCTGGATGGATTTCGGGATTTGTCCGGGATGCCCTCAGGGTCATTTTGGGACTATTAAGTGAGCATTTGAGGACCGTTCCGGCATCACTTCTGGATGGTTTTCGGTATCCGTTCAGATTCCCGTCGGAATAATTGCGGGACTTTTTCGGGATCATTGGGGTCCCTTCCGACATCATTTCTGGATGGTTTTTGGGATTCGTCCGGCATCCCGTCGGGGTCATTTCGGGACTTTTTCTCGACTAATACGGGATCATTTGCGGGCCCTTTCGGTATCATTTATGGATAGTTGTCGGGATCCGTTCGGGATCCCGTCAGGGTCTTTTCGGAACTATTGGGAGATCATTTGAGGACCTTTCCGGCATCATTTCTGGTTAGTTTTCGGGATCCTTTCCGGGTCCCATCAGGGTCATTTCGGGACTTTTTCGGCATCATTTAAGATTGGTTTTCAGGATTCGTCCGGGATCCGTCAGGGTAATTTCTGGACTTTTCCCAGACTATTTCGGGATAATTTTGGGACCCTCCCAAGATCATTTCTGGATGGATTTCGGGATCTGTCCGGGATGCCGTCAGGGTCATTTTGGGACTATTAGGTGATCATTTGAGGACCTTTTCGGCATCACTTCTGGATGGTTTTCGGTATCCGCTCAGGATCCCGTCGGAATTATTGCGGGACTTTTTCGGGATCATTTGGTGTCCCTTCCGGCATCATTTCTGGATGGTTTTTGGGATTCGTCCGGCATCCCGTCGGGTTCATTTCGGGACTTTTTCTCGACTAATACGGGATCATTTGCGGGCCCTTTCGGCATCATTTCTAGATAGTTGTCGGGATCCGTTCGGGATCCCGTCAGGGTCTTTTCGGAACTATTAGGTGATCATTTGAGGACATTTCCGGCATCATTTCTGGATAGTTTTCGGGATCCTTTCGGGGTCCAGTCAGGGTCATTTCGGGACTTTTTCGGGATCATTTAGAGATGGCTTTCAGGATTCGTCCGGGAACCCGTCAGGGTAATTTCTGAACTTTTCCGAGACTATTTCGGGATAATTTTGGGACCTTCCCAAGATCATTTCTGGATGGATTTTGGGATCAGTCCGGGATGCCGTCAGGGTCATTTTGGTATTAGGTGATCATTTGAGGACCTTTCCGGCATCGCTTCTGGATGGTTTTCGGTATCCGATCAGGATCCCCTCAGAATCATTGCGGAGCTTTTTCGGGATCATTTGGGGTCCCTCCCAAGATCATTTCTGGATGGATTTCGGGATCTGTCCGGGATCCCGTCAGGGTCATTTCAGGACTTCTTCGGGACTATATCGGGATCATTTCTGGATGGTTTATGGGATCCGTCCATGACCCGTTAAGGGTCATTTCGGGACTATTAGGTGATCATTTGAGGACCTTTCCGGCATCACTTCTGGATGATTTTCGGTATCCGTTCGGGATCCCGTCGGAATCAATGCGGGACTTTTACGGAATCATTTGGGATTCCTTCCGGCATCATTTCTGAATGGTTTTCGGGATTTGTCCGAGATCCTGTCGGGGTTATTTCGGGACCTTTTCGGGGCTAATACGGGATCATTTGGGGATCCTCTAGGGGTCGTTTCGTTACTTTTTCTGTATTATTTCGGGATCATTTTGGGACCCTTTCGGCATAATTTCTTGATGGTTTGCCGGATCCATCAGGGTCATTTCGGGACCATTTTGGGATCATTTGGGGACCCTTCCGAGATCATATCTGGATCCGTCCGGGATGCCGTAGGAGCCATTTCGGGATTTTTTACTACTTTTCCGGGATAGTTTTTGCACCCTTCCGGGATCATTTCTGGATCTGTGCGGGATCCCATCTGGGTCAATTCCGGACAATTTCGGGATCATTTTGGAATCCTTCCGGAATCATTTCTGTATGGTTTTCGCGATCCATCGTGGATCCCCTCGGAGCCATTTCAGAACTTTTTCTGGAGTTAGTCGGGATAATTTACGGACCCTTCCTGGATATTTTCTGGCTGGTTTTTGAGATCCGCCCGGGAGCCCGTCAGGGTCATTTCGGAACCTTTTCGGGATCATTTTGGAACACCTTCAGGGATCATTTCTGTGTGGTTCTCTGGCTACGTCTAGAATCGTGTCGCTCTCATTTCGGTTTTTTTTGGGACTATTCGGGGAACTTTTGGAGACCCTTTCGGGGCATTTCTGGATGGTTTTCGGGATCCGTCCGCGATAGCGTTGGGGTCATTTCGTAGCTTTTTCTGGATAATTTCGGGATCATTTGGGATCCTATCAGGTTATCAGCTCATTTAGTTCTTTTTTTTACTCAATTACAAAAATAAAATGCATTAGACAGAAAACAAAATTTTAAACAGATAATAAGCAGGCTAACGCGAATAGCCCATATATTTAAAATTTTCCTTGCGGACGGGGCCGCGGGTAAAGGCTAGTATATATTATAAATGGCAAAGTTTGGATGTGAAGATGTTTGTCTTTGTGACTCAATCACGCAAAAACGGCTGGACCGATTTGGATGAAATTTTCCACACATATAGCCAATAGTTTAGAAGGATCTACTAGCTATATATTTTTCAAAAGGGGGAGGTCCCCGCCCCCTAGGAACAGTTATAATTTAATTATTATATTTTTTAGTCTTTGCGACTGAATCACGCCAGAACGGCTACACGGATTTTGATGAAATTTGGGACACAGACAGTAGTCTACTAGCGAAATTTTTTTCGAACATGGAAAGAGGGGTGGGGGTCCCACGACCCCTTCGAGCAATTTTTTTTTAATAATTTTTACACATTATAACTTTACATATACTGGCCTTCACCAATATCACAGACTCAAGGGGTCAAATAAGTCGAGGGCTTACAAAGTGAGCAGTGACACCCTCCGTCTCCCTCCCCCCTTATCTACACCTCTGGTGTAAAATCTATAAATTGTTATAACTCAAAATAAATTTTCTCCAAAATCAAGAGTTTTTGGTATCTGGCACATACAGATCGAGATCTAAACAATTTTGGAAAAACGATCAGTGGTCCTCTCCTTCTCCTTCTCCTCCCGCCATCCGCCCTCCTTCAGTTGTTTTTATTAGCACGCTTTTATTAGCTTTACCTGAATGTTTCAATGTAACTCTTCATTCGCTCCAACGCGCCTGCTGCCTTATTAACATGGTTTTATAATTAGCTTCACCTTATTTGTAATCCCGTAAGGGTCATATCGAGACCCCTCCGGGATCCTTTCTGGATGGTTTTCGGGATCGGTCCGGGATCCCGCCGTTGTAATTTCGGGACTTTTTCGGGATCATTTTGGGACCCTTCCGGGATCATTTCTGTATAGTTTTCGGGATCCCGTCGGGGTAATTTCGGAACTTTTTCGGGACTATTCCGGAATCATTTTGGGACTATTTCGCGATCATTTGGGGACCCTTCCGGCATCATTTCTGTATGGTTTTCGGGATCCGTCCGGGATCTCGTCGGGGTAATTGGGGGACTTTTTCGGGATCATTTGCGTACCTTCGAGAGATAAATTCTTGATGGTTTCCGGGATCATTACGGGACTTTTTCGGGGTTATTTTGGGTCTCTTTAGGCATCATTTCTGGATGGTCTTCGGGATTCGTCCGTCATCCCGTCGGGGTCATTTGGGGACTTTTCGCGACTAATACGGGACCATTTGGGGACCCTTTCGGTATCATTTCTGGATGGTTTTCAGGATCCGTCCGGGATCTCGTCGGGTAATTTGGGGACTTTTTGGGGATCCATTTGGGGGCTCTTCCGGCATCATTTCTTGATGGTTTTCGGGATCCGTCCGGGATCTCGTCGGGGTCATTTGGGGACTTTTTCGGGATCATTTGGGGGCTCTTCCGGCATCATTACTGTATGGTTTTCGGGATCCGTCCGGGATCCCGTTGGGGTCATTTCGGGACTTTTTCGCGACTAATACGGGATCATTTGGGAACCCTTCCGGCATCATTTCTGGATGGTTTTCGGGATCCGTCCGGGATCTCGTCAGGGTCATTTGGGGACTTTTTCGGGATCATTTGGGGGCTCTTCCGGCATCATTTCTGGATGGTTTTCGGGATCCGTCCGGGATCTCGTCAGGGTCATTTGGGGACTTTTTCGGGATCATTTGGGGGCTCTTCCGGCATCATTTCTGGATGGTTTTCGGGATCCGTCCGGGATCCCGTCGGGGTCATTTCGGGACTTTTTCGCGACTAATACGAGATCATTTGGGAACCCTTTCGGCATCTTTTCTGGATGGTTTTCGAGATCTGTCCGGGATCCCGTCGGGGTCATTTCGGGATTTTTTCGCCACTAATACGGGATCATTTGGGAACCCTTTCGGCATCATTTCTGGATGGTTTTCGGGATTCGTTCGGGATCCCATCAGGGTAATTTCGGGACTATTAGGGGATCATCTGGGGACCTTTCCGGCATCATTTCTGGATAATTTTCGGGATCCGTCCGGGATGCCGACGAGGTTATTTCGGGACTATTTCGGGATCATTTGGGATACCTACCGGCATCATTTCTGGATGGTTTTTGGGATTCGTCCGGGATCCCGTCGGGGTCATTTCGGGACTTTTTCTCGACTAATACGGGATCATTTGCGGACCCTTTCGGCATCATTTCTGGATAGTTGTCGAGATCCGTTCGGGATCCCGTCACGGTCATTTCGGGACTATTAGGGGTTCATTTGAGTACCTTTCCGGTATCATATCTGGATAGTTTTCGGAATCCTTTCGGGATCCCGTCATGGTCATTTCGGGACTTTTTCCGGATCATTTAAGGATGGCTTTCAGGATTCGTCCGGGAACCCGTCAGGGTAATTTCTGGTATTTTCCGAGACTATTTCGGGATCATTTTGGGACCTTCCCAAGATCAAATCTGGATGGATTTCGGGATCTATCCGGGATGCCGTCAGGGTCATTTTGGGACTATTAGGTGATCATTTGAGGACCTTTCCGGCATCACTTCTGGATGGTTTTCGGTATCCGTTCAGGATCCCGTCGGAATAATTGCGGGACTTTTTCCGGATCATTTGGGGTCCCTTCCGGCATAATTTCTGGATGTTTTTTGGGATTCGTCCGGCATCCCGTCGGGGTCATTTCGGGACTTTTTCTCGACTAATACGGGATCATTTGCGGGCCCTTTCGGCATCATTTCTAGATAGTTGTCGGGATCCGTTCGGTATCCCGTCAGGGTCTTTTCGGAACTATTAGGAGATCATTTGAGGACCTTTCCGGCATCATTTCTGGATAGTTTTCGAGATCCTTTCGGGGTCCCGTCAGGGTCATTTCGGGACTTCTTCGGGTCTATATCTGGATCATTTCTGGATGGTTTACGGGATCCGTCCAGGACCCCTTAAGGGTCATTTCGGGACTATTAGGTGATCATTTGAGGACCTTTCCGGCATCACTTCTGGATGATTTTCGGTATCCGTTCGGTATTCCGTCGGAATCATTGCGGGACTTTTTCGGAATCATTTGGGATCCCTTCCGGCATCATTTCTGGATGGTTTTCGGGATTGTTACTTATCCGGGATAGTTTTTGGACCCTTCCGGGATCATTTCTGGATCTGTGCGGGATCCCATCTGGGTCATTTCCGGACTATTTCGGGATCATTTTTGAATCCTTCCGGAAACATTTCTGTATGGTTTTCGCGATCCGTCGTGGATCCCCTCGGAGCCATTTCGGAACTTTTTCTGGAGTATGTCGAGGTCATTTGGGGACTTTTTCGGGATCATTTGGGGGCTCTTCCGGCATCATTTCTGGATGGTTTTCCGGAACCGTCCGGGATCCCGTCGGGGTCATTTCGGGACTTTCTCGCGACTAATACGGGATCATTTGGGAACCCTTTCGGCATCATTTCTGAATGGGTTTCGGGATCCGTCCGGGATCCCATCAGGGTAATATCGGGACTATTAGGGGACCTTTCCGGCATCATTTTTGGATAATTTTCGGAATCCGTCCGGGATGCCGACGAGGTCATTTCGGGACTATTTCGGGATCATTTGGGATACCTACCGTCATCATTTCTGGATGGTTTTTGGGATTCGTCCGGGATCCCGTCGGGGTCATTTCGGGACTTTTTCTCGACTAATACGGGATCATTTGCGGACCCTTTCGGCATCATTTCTGGATAGTTGTCGGGATCCGTTCGGGATCCCGTCACGGTCATTTCGGGACTATTAGGGGATCATTTGAGGACCTTTCCGGCATCATTTCTGGATAGTTTTCGGAATCCTGTTGGGATCCCGTCAGGGTCATTTCGGGACTTTTTCGGGATCATTTAAGGATGGCTTTCAGGATTCGTCCGGGAACCCGTCAGGGTAATTTCTGGACTTTTCCGAGACTATTTCGGGATCATTTTGGGATCTTCCCAAGATCATTTCTGGATGGATTTCGGGATCTGTCCGGGATGCCGTCAGGGTCATTTTGGGACTAATAGGTGACCATTTGAGGACCTTTCCGGCATCACTTCTGGATGGTTTTCGGTATCCGTTCAGGATCCCGTCGGAATAAATGCGGGACTTTTTCGGGTTCATTTGGGGTCCCTTCCGGCATCATTTCTGAATGGTTTTTGGGATTCGTCCGGCATCCCGTCGGGGTCATTTCGGGATTTTTTCTTGACTAATACGGGATCAGTTGGGGATCCTCTAGAGGTCGTTTCGTAACTTTTTCTGTATTATTTTTGGATCATTTGGGGACCCTTCCGGCATAATTTCTTGATGGTTTGCCGGATCCATCAGGGTCATTTCGGGACCATTTTGGGATCATTTGGAGACCCTTCCGAAATCATTTCTGGATCCGTCCGGGATGCCGTTGGAGCCATTTCATTTTGGAACACCTCCAGGGATCATTTCTGTGTAGTTCTCTGGATACGTCTAGAATCGTGTCGTTGTCATTTCGGGTTTTTTGGGACTATTCCGGGAACTTTTGGAGACCCTTCCGGCATCACTTCTGGATGGTTTTCGGGATCCGTCCGCGATAGCGTGGGGGTCATTTCGTAGCTTTTTCTGGATAATTTCGGGATCATTTGGGATCCTATCAGGTTTCAGCTCATTTAGTTCTTTTTTTACTCAATTATAAAAATAAAATGCATTAGACAGAAAACAAAATTTTAAGCAGATAACTTGATAAGCAGGCTAACGCGAATAGCCCATATATTTAAATTTCTCCTTGCGGATGGGGCCGCGGGTAAAGACTAGTCTAATATCTAATCTAATATATATTATAAATGGGAAAGTTTGGATGTTTGAATGTTTGGATGTTTGTCCAGACGTTTTTCTTTGTGACTCAATCACGCAAGAACGGCTGGACCGATTTGGATGAAATTTTGCACACATATAGCCAATAGTCTAGAAGGATCTACTAGCTATATATTTTTCAAAAGAGGCGTGGTCCCCGCCCCCTAGGAACAGTTATAATTTAATTATTCTATTTTTTCGTCTTTGCGACTGAATCACGCCAGAATGGCTACACGGATTTTGATGAAATTTGGGACACAGAAAGTCTACTAGCGAAATGTTTTTCGAACATGGAAAGAGGGGTGGGGGTCCCACGACCCCTTCGAGCAATTATTTTTTAATAATTTTTACACATTATAACTTTACGTATACTGGCCTTCACCAATATCACAGACTCAAGGGGTCAAATAAGTCGAGGGCTTACAAAGTAAGCAGTGACACCCTCCGCCCGCCCCCCTTTATCTCCCCCTCTGGTGTAGAATCTATAAATTGTTATAACTCAATATAAATTTTCTCCTAAATCAATAGTTTTTGGTATCTGGTACATACAGATCGAGATCTAGACAATTTTGGAGGAACGATCAGTGGTCCTCTCCTCTACTCCCGCCATCCGCCCTCCTTCAATTGTTTTTATTAGCACGCTTTTATTAGCTTTACCTGTATGTTTGTATGTAACTTTTTATTCGCTCCAATGCGCCTGCTGCCTTATTAACATGGTTTTATAATTAGCTTCACCTTATTTGTAATCCCGTAAGGGTCATATCGAGACCCTTCCGGGATCATATCTGGATGGTTTTCGGGATCGGTCCGGGATTACGCCGGGGTAATTTCGGGACTTTTTCGGGATTATTTCTTGATCATTTTGGGACCCTTCCGGGATCATTTCTGTATAGTTTTCGGGATCCGTCCGGGATCCCGTCGGGGTTATTTTGGCACATTTTCGGGACTATTCCGGAATCATTTCGGGACTATTTCGCGATCATTTGGGGACCCTTCCGGCATCATTTCTGGATGGTTTTCGGGATCCGTCCGGGATTCCGTCGGGGTACTTTCGGGATAATTTGCGTACCTTCGAGAGATAAATTCTTGATGGTTTCCGGGATCATTACGGGACTTTTTCGGGGTTATTTTGGGTCCCTTTAGGCATCATTTCTGGATGGTCCTCGGGATTCGTCCGGCATCCCGTCGGGGTCATTTCGGGACTTTTTCGCGACTAATACGGGATCATTCGGCATCATTTCTGGATGGTTTTCGGGATCCGTCCGGGATCTCGTCGGGGTCATTTGGGGACTTTTTCGGGATCATTTGGGGGCTCTTCCGGCATCATTTCTGGATGGTTTTCGGGATCGGTCCGGGATCTCGTCGGGGTCATTTGGGGACTTTTTTGGGATCATTTGGGGGCTCTTCCGGCATCATTTCTGGATGGTTTTCGGGATCCTTCCGGGATCTCGTCGGGGTCATTTGGGGACTTTTTCGGGATCATTTGGGGGCTCTTCCGGCATCATTTCTGGATGGTTTTCGGGATCCGTCCGGGATCTCGTCGGGGTCATTTGGGGACTTTTTCGGGATCATTTGAGGGCTCTTCCGGCATCATTTCTGGATCGTTTTCGGGATCCCGTCGGGGTCATTTCGGGACTTTTTCGCGACTAATACGGGATCATTTGGGAACTCTTTCGGCATCATTTCTGGATGGTTTTCGGGATCCGTACGGGATCCCGTCGGGGTCATTTCGGGACTTTTTCGCGACTAATACGGGATCATTTGTGAACACTTTCGGCATCATTTCTGGATGGTTTTCGGGATCCGTCCGGGATCCCATCAGGGTAATTTCGGGACTATTAGGGGATCATTTGGGACCTTTCCGGCATCATTTCTGGATAATTTTCGGGATCCGTCCGGGATGCCGACGAGGTCATTTCGGGATCATTTGGGATACCTACCGGCATCATTTCTGGATGGTTTTCGGTATCCGTCCGGGATCTTGTCGGGGACATTTCGGGACTTTTTGGGATCATTCGGGGTCCCATCCGGCATCATTTCTGGACGGCTTTCGGGCTCCGTCTGGGATCCCGTCGGGGTTATTTCAGGGCTTTTTGGGATCATTTAGGGTGCCTTCCGGCATCATTTCTGAATGGTTTTGGGGAGCAGTCCGGGATCCCTTCGGGGTCATTTTGGGACTTTTTCGCGACTAATACGGGATCATTTGGGGACCCTTTCGACATAATTTCTGGATGGTTTTCGGGATCCCGTCCGGGTCACTTCAGGACTTTTTTTCGACTAATACGGGATCATTTGGGGACCCTTTCGGCATCATTTCTGGTTGGTTTTTGGGATCCGTTCGGGATCCCGTCGGGGTCATTTCGGGACTTTTTTGGGGCTAATACAGGATCATTTGGGGAGCCTTTCGGCATCTTTTCTGGATGGTTTCCGGGACCCGTACGGGATCCCGTCAGAGTAATTTCGGGACTTTTTCGGGATCATTTAAGGATCGTTTTCAGGATTCGTCCAGGATTCCGTCAGAGGGTAATTTCAGGACTTTTCCGATACAATTTCGTGATCAATTTGGCATCTTTCCAAGATCATTCCTGGATGGATTTTGGGATCTGTCCGGGATTCCGTCAGGGTCATTTAGGGATCCGTTAATACGGGATCATTTGGGGACCCTTCCGGCATCACTTCTGGATGTATTTCGGGATCTGTACAGGAACCCATCAGGGTAATTTCGGGACTATTTCGGAATCATTTAGGGACCCTTTAAGGTCCATTTCATGACTTTTTCTGTATTATTTCGGGATCATTTGGGGACTCTTCCGAGGCCATTTCTGGATCCTTCCGGGATGCCGTAGGAGTCATTTCGAGATTTTTTGTTAATTTTTCGGGATAGTTATGGGACTCTATGGGATCATTTCTGGATCCGTGCGGGATCCCATCGGGGTCATTTCCGGACTGTTTCGGGCTCATTTTGGGACCCTTCCGGAATCATTTTTGTATGGTTTTCGCGATCCGTCGTGGATCCCACCCGGGGTCATTTCGGAACTTTTTCTGGACTATGTCGGGATAATTTGGGAACCCTTCCTGGATATTTTCTGGAAGGTTTTCGAGATCCGTCCGGGAGTCCGTCAGAGTCATTTCGGAAATTTTTCTGGACTATTTCGGGATCATTTTGGAACACCTTCAGGGATCATTTCTGTATTTCTCTGGATACCTCTAGAATCGTGTCGTTGTCATTTCGGGGTTTTTTGGGGACTATTTCGGGATCATTTTGGGGTACCCACCGGCATCATTTCCGGATGGTTTTCGGTATTCGTCCGGGATCCCGTCGGGGTCATTTCAAGACTTTTTCGGGATCATTTGGGGTACCTGGATGTATGGTTTTCGGGATTCGTCCGGGATCCCGTCTGGATCATTTCAGGACTTTTTCGGGATCTTTTGGGGTATCTGCCGGCAACATTTCTAGATGGTTTTCGGGATTCGTACGGGATACCGTCTTGATCATTTGAGCACTTTTTCGGGATAATTTGGGGTATCTTCCGGCAACATTTCTAGATGGTTTTCGGGATTAGTCCGGATCCCGTCTGGATCATTTCAGGACTTTTTCGGGATAATTTGGGGTTTCTTCGGGGAACATTTCTAGATGATTTTCGGGATCTGTCCGGGATACCGTCGGAGTTATTTCGGGGTAATTTCGGGACCCTTCCCGAATAATTTCTTCACGATTTTCGGGATCTGTCTGAGTTTTTTCGTGACTTTTTCCGGGCTATTTCCGGATCATTTGCTAACCCTTCAGAGGTCAATTCTGGATGGTTTTCGGGATCCCGTCAGGGTCATTTCGGGCTTTTTTCGGGACTATTTCGGAATCATTTTGGGACTCCTCCGGGATAATTTCTGGGTGATTTCGGGATCTGTCCGGGATCCCGTCGGAGTTTTTTTGTGACTTTCCGGACTATATCGGGATCATTTGCGGAACCTTCAGAGATCAATTCTGGATGGTTTGGGGACTTTTCCGGGATCATTTAGGGATCCCTCCAGTCATTTTTGGATGGTTTTCGGGATCTCGTCAGGGTCATTTCGGGCCTTTTTCGTGACTATTTCGGAATCATTTTGGGACCCCGCCGGGATAATTTCTGGGTGATTTTCGGGATTTGTTCGGGATCCCGTTGGAGTTTTTTCGGGACTTTTTCCGGACTATTTCGGGATCATTTTCGGACCGTTCGGTAATCAATTCTGGATGGTTTTCGCGATCCGTCAGGGATCCCGTCAGGGTCATTTCGGGACTTTCCGTGACTACTTCGGGATTATTTTGGGACCCTTCCGGCATCATTTCTGGATAGTTTTCGGGATTTGTCCGGGATCCCGTCGGCATCATTTCGTGACTATTTTGGTGTCATTCAGGGACTCTTCCGGGATCACTTTAGGTCTCTTCGAAACCGGTAATTCAGCACACATGGCCGTGGATTTACTGCAAATTATTCTTAATTAAAATTCGGTATGTTTTATCTTTAATATCTAACACAGCTTTTTCGTTCTATTTTTTAAGGAATCCTGTAACGAACTGTTACAACTATAATTACAATTTTTGTAATATTTTAACCAACTAAACACACGAAAAAGCAACACTACTTTCATTTAAAAAATTCTTTTTGGTTTTAGCTAATTGTAGTATCACTCCTTTGTTCTATGAGTAGTAATTCTTTCACCCCTGTCATATCAATTAATTTAACTTAAAAACAAAATGTAATTTTTAATTCGAAAAAAAAGTATTGTACTACTCATGTAAGCGTGCCTATCAGCTCATTTAACTCTTTTTTTAATGTATTAAAAAATAAAATACATTGACAGAAGCAATTTTTAAACAGACAACTTGATAAGCAGGCTAACGTGAATAGCACATATATTTTATTTTCTCCTTGCGGACGGGGCCGCGGGTAAAGGCTAGTATATATTATAAATGGCAAAGTTTGGATGTGAAGATGTTTGTCCAGACGTTTGTCTTTGTGACTCAATCACGCAAGAACGGCTGGACCGATTTGGATGAAATGTTGCACACATATAGCCAATAGTCTAGAAGGATCTACTAGCTATATATTTTTCAAAAGGGGGGAGGGGGACCTCTAGGAACAGTTATAATTTAATTATTATATTTTTTAGTCTTTGCGACTGAATCACGCCAGAACGGATTTTGATGAAATTTGGGACACAGACAGTAGTCTACTAGCGAAATTTTTTTCGAACATGGAAAGAGGGGTGGGGGTCCCACGACCCCTTCGAGCAATTACTTTTTAATAATTATTACACATTATAACTTTACGTATACTGGCCTTCACCAATATCACAGACTCAAGGGGTCAAATAAGTCGAGGGCTTACAAAGTGAGCAGTGACACCCGCCGTCTCCACCTCTGGTGTAAAATCTATAAATTGTTATAACTCAAAATAAATTTTCTCCAAAATCAAGAGTTTTTGGTATCTGGCACATACAGATCGGGATCTAAACAATTTTGGAAAAACGACAGTGGTCCTCTCCTTCTCCTCCCGCCATCCGCCCTCCTTCAGTTGTTTTTATTAGCACGTTTTATTAGCTTTACCTGTATGTTTCAATGTAACTCTTCATTCGCTCCAACGCGCCTGCTGCCTTATAAACATGGTTTTATAATTAGCTTCACCTTATTTGTAATCCCGTAAGGGTCATATCGAGACCCTTCCGGGATCCTTTCTGGATGGTTTTCGGGATCGGTCCGGGATCCCGCTTGTGTAATTTCGGGACTTTTTCGGGACTATTTCGGGATCATTTTGGGACCCTTCCGGGATCATTTCTGTATAGTTTTCGGGATCCCGTCGGGGTAATTTCGGAACTTTTTCGGGACTATTCCGGAATCATTTCGGGACTATTTCGCGATCATTTGGGGACCCTTCCGGCATCATTTCTGTATGGTTTTCGGGATCCGTCCGAGATCTCGTCGGGGTAATTTGGGGACTTTTTCGTGATCATTTGCGTACCGAGAGATAAATTCTTGATGGTTTCCGGGATCATTACGGGACTTTTTCGGGGTGACACCCGCCGTCTCCACCTCTGGTGTAAAATCTATAAATTGTTATAACTCAAAATAAATTTTCTCCAAAATCAAGAGTTTTTGGTATCTGGCACATACAGATCGAGATCTAAACAATTTTGGAAAAACGATCAGTGGTCCTCTCCTTCTCCTCCCGCCATCCGCCCTCCTTCAGTTGTTTTTATTAGCACGCTTTTATTAGCTTTACCTGTATGTTTCAATGTAACTCTTCATTCGCTCCAACGCGCCTGCTGCCTTATAAACATGGTTTTATAATTAGCTTCACCTTATTTGTAATCCCGTAAGGGTCATATCGAGACCCTTCCGGGATCCTTTCTGGATGGTTTTCGGGATCGGTCCGGGATCCCGCTTGTGTAATTTCGGGACTTTTTCGGGACTATTTCGGGATCATTTTGGGACCCTTCCGGGATCATTTCTGTATAGTTTTCGGGATCCCGTCGGGGTAATTTCGGAACTTTTTCGGGACTATTCCGGAATCATTTCGGGACTATTTCGCGATCATTTGGGGGCCCTTCCGGCATCATTTCTGTATGGTTTTCGGGATCCGTCCGGGATCTCGTCGGGGTAATTTGGGGACTTTTTCGTGATCATTTGCGTACCGAGAGATAAATTCTTGATGGTTTCCGGGATCATTACGGGACTTTTTCGGGGTTATTTTGGGTCTCTTTAGGCATCATTTCTGGATGGTCTTCGGGATTCGTCGGGCATCCCATCGGGGTCATTTCGGGACTTTTCGCGACTAATACGGGACCATTTGGGGACCCTTTCGGCATCATTTCTGGATGGTTTTCAGGATCCGTCCGGGATCTCGTCGGCGTAATTTGGGGACTTTTTCGGGATCATTTGGGGGCTCTTCCGGCATCATTTCTGGATGGTTTTCGGGATCCGTCCGGGATCTCGTCGGGGTCATTTGGGGACTTTTTCGGGATCATTTGGGGGCTCTTCCGGCATCATTTCTGGATGGTTTTCGGGATCCCGTTGGGGTCATTTCGGGACTTTTTCGCGACTAATACGGGATCATTTGGGAACCCTTTCGGCATCATTTCTGGATGGTTTTCGGGATCCGTTCGGGATCTCGTCCGGGTCATTTGGGGACTTTTTCGGGATCATTTGGGGGCTCTTCCGGCATCATTTCTGGATGGTTTTCGGGATCCGTCCGGGATCTCGTCAGGAACTTTTTCGGGATCATTTGGGGGCTCTTCCGGCATCATTTCTGGATGGTTTTCGGGATCCGTCCGGGATCCCGTCGGGGTCATTTCGGGACTTTTTCTCGACTAATACGGGATCATTTGCGGACCCTTTCGGCATCATTTCTGGATAGTTGTCGGGATCCGTTCGGGATCCCATCAGGGTAATTTCGGGACTATTAGGGGATCATCTGGGGACCTTTCCGGCATCATTTCTGGATAATTTTCGGGATCCGTCCGGGATGCCGACGAGGTTATTTCGGGACTATTTCGGGATCATTTGGGATACCTACCGGCATCATTTCTGGATGGTTTTTGGGATTCGTCCGGGATCCCGTCGGGGTCATTTCGGGACTTTTTCTCGACTAATACGGGATCATTTGCGGACCCTTTCGGCATCATTTCTGGATAGTTGTCGGGATCCGTTCGGGATCCCGTCACGGTCATTTCGGGACTATTAGGGGATCATTTGAGTACCTTTCCGGTATCATATCTGGATAGTTTTCGGAATCCTTTCGGGATCCCGTCATGGTCATTTCGGGACTTTTTCCGCATCATTTAAGGATGGCTTTCAGGATTCGTCCGGGAACCCGTCAGGGTAATTTCTGGACTTTTCCGAGACTATTTCGTGATCATTTTGGGACCTTTCCAAGATCATTTCTGGATGGATTTCGGGATCTGTCCGGGATGCCGTCAGGGTCATTTTGGGACTATTAGGTGATCATTTGAGGACCTTTCCGGCATCACTTCTGGATGGTTTTCGGTATCCGTTCAGGATCCCTTCGGAATAATTGCGGGACTTTTTCCGGATCATTTGGGGTCCCTTCCGGCATCATTTCTTTATGTTTTTTGGGATTCGTCCGGCATCCCGTCGGGGTCATTTCGGGACTTTTTCTCGACTAATACGGGATCATTTGCGGGCCCTTTCGGCATCATTTCTAGATAGTTGTCGGGATCCATTCGGATCCCGTCAGGGTCTTTTCGGAACTATTAGGTGATCATTTGAGGGCCTTTCCGGCATCACTTCTGGATGGTTTTCGGTATCCGTTCGGTATCCCGTCGGAATCATTGCGGGACTTTTTCGGAATCATTTGGGATCCCTTCCGGCATCATTTCTGGATGGTTTTCGGGATTGTTACTTTTCCGGGATAGTTTTTGGACCCTTCCGGGATCATTTCTGGATCTGTGCGGGATCCCATCTGGGTCAGTTCCGGACTATTTCGGAATCGTTTTGGAATCATTCCGGAAACATTTCTGTATGGTTTTCGCGATCCGTCGTGGATCCCCTCGGAGCCATTTCGGAACTTTTTCTGGAGTATGTCGAGGTCATTTGGGGACTTTTTCGGGATCATTTGGGGGCTCTTCCGGCATCATTTCTGGATGGTTTTCGGGATCCCGTCGGGGTCAATTCGGGACTTTTTCTCGACTAATACGGGATCATTTGGGGACCCTTTCGGCATCATTTCTGGATAGTTTTCGGGATCATTTGGGGTACCTACCGGCATCATTTCTGGATGGTTTTCGGTATCCGTCCGGGATCTCGTCGGGGTCATTTGGGGACCTTTTTGGGATTATTTGGGGGCTCTTCCGGCATCATTTCTGGATGGTTTTCCGGATCCGTCCGGGATCCCGTCGGGGTCATTTAGGGACTTTCTCGCGACTAATACGGGATCATTTGGGAACCCTTTCGGCATCATTTCTGGATGGTTTTCGGGATCCGTCCGGGATCCCATCAGGGTAATTTCGGGACTATTAGGGGACCTTTCCGGCATCATTTCTGGATAATTTTCGGAATCATTTCTGGATGGTTTTTGGGATTCGTCCGGGATCCCGTAGGGGTCATTTCAGGACTTTTTCTCGACTAATACGGGATCATTTGCGGACCCTTTCGGCATCATTTCTGGATAGTTGTCGGGATCCGTTCGGGATCCCGTCACGGTCATTTCGGGACTATTAGGGGATCATTTGAGGACCTTTCCGGCATCATTTCTGGATAGTTTTCGGAATCCTGTCGGGATCCCCTCAGGGTCATTTCGGGACTTTTTCGGGATCATTTAAGGATGGCTTTCAGGATTCGTCCGGGAACCCGTCAGGGTAATTTCTGAACTTTTCCGAGACTATTTCGGGATCATTTTGGGATCTTCCCAAGATCATTTCTGGATGGATTTCGGGATCTGTCCGGGATGCCATCAGGGTCATTTTGGGACTATTAGGTGATCATCTGAGGACCTTTCCGGCATCACTTCTGGATGGTTTTCGGCATCCGTTCAGGATCCCGTCGGAATAATTGCGGGACTTTTTCGGGATCATTTGGGGTCCCTTCCGGCATCATTTCTGAATGGTTTTTGGGATTCGTCCGGCATCCCGTCGGGGTCATTTCGGGACTTTTTCTTGACTAATACGGGATCATTTGGGGATCCTCTAGGGGTCGTTTCGTAACTTTTTCTGTATTATTTTTGGATCATTTGGGGACCCTTCCGGCATAATTTCTTGATGGTTTGCCGGATCCATCAGGGTTATTTCGGGACCATTTTGGGATCATTTGGGGACCCTTCCGAGATCATTTCTGTTTCCGTCCGGGATGCCGTAGGAGCCATTTCGGGATTTTTCGTTACTTTTCCGGGATATGTTTTGGACCCTTCCGGGATCATTTCTGGATCTGTGCGGGATCCCATCTGGGTCATTTCCGGACTATTTTGGTATCCTTCCGGAATCATTTCTGTATGGTTTTCGCGATCCGTCGTGGATCCCCTCGGAGCCATTTCGGAACTTTTTCTGGAGTATGTCGGGATAATTTAGGGACCCTTCCTGGATATTTTCTGGATGGTTTTTGAGATCCGCGCGGGAGCCCGTCAGGGTCATTTCGGAACCTTTTCGGGATCATTTCTATGTGGTTCTCTGGATACGTCTAGAATCGTGTCGTTGTCATTTTGGGTTTTTTTGGGAGTATTCCGGGAACTTTTGGAGACCCTTCCGGGGCATTTCTTGATGGTTTTCGAGATCCGTCCGCGATAGCGTGGGGGTTATTTCGTAGCTTTTTTTGGATAATTTCGGGATCATTTGGGATCCTATCAGGTTATCAGCTCATTTAGTTCTTTTTTTACTCAATTAGAAAAATAAAAAGCATTAGACAGAAAACAAAATTTTAAACAGATAACTTAATAAGCAGGCTAACGCGAATAGCCCATATATTTAAATTTCTCTTTGCGGACGGGGCCGCGGGTAAAGGCTAGTATAATATAAATTAATAATCAATGTCACATCCAGTATTTGTGGGTATCGGGCAGTTGGTGGCGTAATGCCATCGACGTGGTGAGGTGCATACCCGGTAGTGGTGCTATGCTTTTTTCGATGGCAAGAGTAACTATTGATTCTAAAGCTAGCATCAGACGCCATTTAAAAGTCATTTGGTGACGATGTGGGGTTACCGTTGCTGCGCCCAGAAAAATTGGGGAAGAGTCATCGCTCAAGCATGAGCTGCACTGGGCAGATACCGCTAACATTGCGACGGGGTCAGGAGTTGGTTGCCCTGTCCTACTCGTGTGCTGGTGCCGACAAAAACCGAGCGGAAAACGAGGGTATGACTTGGTATTTTTCTCATGCATGCAACGGAGATAATAGTTTAGGAAGCAGCCGTGTCAGCAGGAACCATTTGATGGAAGAAGCAGCGGGTACCGCCCCAACGGGAACACTTACGCAAACCTTTGTGAGGTTAAAACAACATAACAGCAACGGCTGCTATCTGTAGCATGCTGAACAGGGGTTAAACAAGATTTGAAGAAATTAACTCAACGATGGCAAGGCCTGTGTCCTGTGACGTGCTCTGCCCAATGATTTTGTGACCTCAAATAGCCCCTATTGTGAATTAATAAAACGCATTATTTTATATTAATTTTTGCAGATTGAGTCGCTTATTCGTGAACTACACAGTGATAAGCTCACTACACTGGCAAACCAAATTAAAATGCGTTCACAAGTAAAACCGTACTCGTTGGGTTTTGAAATTTGGAAGAACGTGGAGAACAAGCATTTCATGTCGATTTATTACAACTATTGCACTGATGCACCGAACTATAACCTTCTGAATAAATTGTACTGTACAGTCGAGTACAATAAATTTACGTCAATTGATGAAATATTTGAGGAATTTAATTTGGAAAACTGCGCAGCAGCTATTGTGAGCTATGATTATGATGATTATTTAAAGCATTTCTTGAAAACTAAAGGTAAGTTTTACTTTATGGGATTGCATAACTGATTTAAATAAAATTGATCTAGAATTGTCGTAAAATTAATCTAAACCATCTTTTACACGAGTCCATTTTTTGGACGTTTAACCATGATTGTCTTATACTTTCGATTGAATGTCCAAAAACCTACCAGAAAATCGCCTATTGTAAAACGTGCCTAATTATAGTGAAGTTTGCATACGCAAAGCATATTAATTACTAGCATTTTTTCAATCTCTTCTAATATTTTTGGCTTAGATATTCCGATAATATTGTCCTATGACGTCACTGTGGACAAATGTTTGAAGTCTGTTTTCGATTTACCGGATGTTGCTTCAATATTTGACCAAGTTAAAGAAATGATTATGCGTTATGGAACAGAGATTAGTTCGAAGGTGAAGTCATATTTCCGTTTTCTTAGGCAAAAAAAAAAAAATATACTAAAATAATAATTATACTTTTTTATTTCCCAAAGGATGTGGAGATTCCGACTTTAAATGAAGAGTTTCCTTGGACTTTCTATGAGCTTTTGAAATTTTTTTCTGAAACTGTATCATGGCCAGAAGACGTCGATATTCTGGTTGCATCTTCAAAAGCGATTGTGGATACTTTAAATATATTAGCGGTAAAATACAAGTTATAAATACCTATGACGCTACCAGCGCGAAAATAGCCTAACCTACAAATCTTACTTTTGAAATAATCGGCCTCCAGGCATAAACAAACAACATATACCACCTTGCTAGTAATATACTTTTGCCTCAAATAACTTTGTCAACATATGTATGATACGTATATTCGACCTAATCCACAGTTGTGTGTGTGAAAAATGGTTTTGGGGTTATGCCGCTTTCGCGCTGGTACGTCATACATAATCATGTACATATATGTAATTATGATTTACCAGGTCATAATTTAACTTTTTACAGATGACTTTAGATACGCTTAAAGGCGAAGAAATTCCCCACAGTAGCATGTTGTCGCCTATAACTTCAAAAATAGTTAATAAAAAGTTATCTTTGTGCGCTACCGATGATGAATTTGCGGCGAATTTAAAGAATACTATAAGCAGGGAGCTGCAGGACGTGTGAGTTACTATAATAAAAATTATTATGCTACACTGCTGAAAAACGATCCTTTATCACCTCCCTACCATTCCCCTTTTACTATATTTTCCATTGTCTTCCTTTTCCTGACCACGCCCACTTCTCCAAAATCTTCTGTAGCCTAAAAATGCCTACAATGAAAAGTCTAAAAATCTGTTGAGAATTTTCTTCGTCTACAAAACATACACACTAAACCGTTCGTTAGAAAAAGTTTACTTTGCGGGGCGGATATGACTTAAAAATATGGGTTAAAAATAAGCTGCGCAAAATTTCACATGAATTTGAAAACTCTTAGAACTGCCGCGTTGCATTTGAAAATTTTGAAACCCGTATTCATGCAAAGTGCAGCAGTTTATGTGAAATAGTTGACCGCCTCTAATTTGATACTTATTTATTTCATAAAAACAAATAATTAGATTATGAAGGCAAACATAAAAATAAAATTATAGGGTCTAAGTAAGATTTCTTTCAAATAACAAGAAAGCAGCTGGGCCATTCACAAGAGTGTCGTATTCATGCAAATTTTTAGGATATAAGTTTTTTTATAGGTTTCAAAATAAAGTTTATTATAGTATAGCACATGCGGCGAATAGGGGACCCTGTGAATTCCCTAAGTATTTTCGGATTATTCAAAAATAAGCGCATTTATTATAACTATCGTGTTGGTCTCCATACAAAAAAAATTGTGAAAGTCCGCCCCTAAATTTAAAGCTTTTGTTGAGGGGGTTTCGGATTTTTTTTTTTTTATCCTTCAAATGCATTTGAAATTGTTCAAATTGATCTGGGAAGTCTGCACATTTGCTTTTAACGTCCTTTCGAGCTATGAAGTAGTTTTCACATGATTAGGTCACCTAATTGGGTTTTATCCCCCCTAAAATATCATTTTTGTTTTACCAGGCGAAAGTATTTACAAATTCATGACACTGTTGCTTTTGAGCCATTCCCCTACGTCAATAAACAACGAAGTTATGGCACTTAAGAAGAGGCGATAAGGGCAATTGGTCTTATGTCCATTTGAGGTCATAAGGTAGTCATAAGGTCAATTTACCATGTAAGAACAGACAGTGGTATTACCCTATGTTGTCGTAAGCAGTAATAGTTAAATTTTTCGGAAAGGAACTTCGTCGGCTTACACTCGGAAGGCGATGTTGTTTGTGTTGTAGCGATAAACAAACACTCCGAAGGTTTTTGGGAGTGTTACCGATGTTGATTCTCATTTGCCGGATAAAGATCTGGTACGTTCCGGTAACAAGTACCATTAAGGTACGAGCCGACCATCTCGGGGACGATTTAATATGACCACATTGAACCTTCTTACTTACTTCCTTTATTGGCGCTTAACCGTTAAAACGGTCACACCAAGGGAGATTAAATCGTTTTCGGAGCGTCATCTTTCATTTGCATAACATGGCCTAGCCAGCGTAGTTTTAATTCGCGCTGAACTATGTTGATGTCTGCGTAAAGCTCGTACAACTTATCATTAAATCGGTACTCACCATCGCTAACGCGCAAAGGTTCGTAAACCTTTTGAAGAACTTTTCTCAGAGCCGCTTCATCTGATGTTGTCATGGTCCATGCTTCTGCACCTTATAGCAGGACGGGTCCGATAAGTGATTTGTAGAGCATGATTTTCGTTTGCGAGAGAGGACTTTCAACAACCAGGGAAGGGCGTTGTCAACAAATTTGAGTAACGATTTACGAAAAAAAAAGAAAAAATTTATTCATTATTCAAGAAAACTTGAGTGTTGAATAACAAGGTATTTTTTATTAAAGCTTTTCTTGAATAATGACTAACATTTGATCGTTATTCAAAATATTCTGATTGACGATAACCGCTCATTTTTATTTTTGTAAATTTTGAGTATAGAGTTGAGTTATTATTAATTATTTGAAAAATATGGAATAACAATATAATTTCAATTTTAATCAGTTATTCCAAAATAAAAAAATAAACCCTCGAGATGCCCTGAAAATATACCCATATGCGTAACCAGTGTATTTCTGGTAGTTGTAAAGCTTCTGAGGGAAATTATTTTGGGGAGTATTCGCGGGGGTCATTTGGGGGTAATTTCTGGGACACCCTGGGGATCCTCCCGGGGTCTTTTGGAGTAAATTTTTTGGTTATTTCGGGGACTCCCTCGGGGTCTTTTGGAGTCACTCCACGGGATCTCTCGCGATCCCCTGTGGCCTTTTGGGAGTAATTTCGGGATGGTTTTGGGGTCTCCCACGGGGTCATTTGGGGGTCGTTCTGGGTAGTTTTTGGGCGCTCCCTCGGGGTCATTTCGGGATGGTGTTGGGGACGGCCGGGGTGATGTGGGGGTCGTTCCGGTATCTTTTTGGGGACTCCCTCGTGGTAATTTGGGGGTCATTCTGGGATGGTTATAGGGACTCCCTCGGAGTCATTTGGGGGTCATTTCGGAATGGTTTTGCGGACTCCCTCGGGGTCATTTCGGCATGGTTTTGGGGGGCTCCGTCGGGTTCATTTGGGAGTCGTTCCGAGATCGTTTAGGGGACTCCCTCGGAGTAATTTCGGCATGGTTTTGGGGACTCCCTCGGGGTCACTTGGGGATCGTTCAACTTTCATTCTAAAATATCGTTTTGGTTTAACGAAGACTGTTGAAATCAATGTTTCGAACACAAACGTCTGCAAATTTTGGTCTACAAAAAAATATCCAGAGTCCCTGCAAAATTTCAATTATGTAGGATTATACTATTTTCACTTATGAGTTACGCAATAATATCCACTTGGAATGCTTATGATTTCGAGGTCGTCATCCTTGGCCGAATAGTTACTCCCTAACGTTTCAACGTTTTTTCTGGTAGTATTCGGCAGAATTGAGCGAAAAAAATTCGTTTGAAAGTCTTCGGAGCTACACCTAGAGCTTCTATGAAAGTGATAGCGACGAAGGTATGGGTTCGAAGTCGCAGTCCTATAGCTTCTGTGCTGGCAAGTGGTGTGAGGGCCAGAAGGCGTGGTAGCGACTGGTGGTCAGGATTGCTACTATTCGCACATCGGACTTATAGCTCTTAAAAGAGCCGAAAAAACTAGAGGCGCCCTATGGCGCGATCAACAATAGGCAAGCGTTGGCGCTAATCGTTAAAACTGTGCCACGAAAGTCATGAGTATTAAAAGACCATTAATAACAACCGTAAGTCGCCATCGTGCGTGACCAGCAAGAAATCTGTCGACAACGAACGCGCCGCCGCCGCCGATAAAGTGATCGGCGTAAACCTCTAGTTGCAGATCCTGGTCACCGACATCCCGCCGCCGTCCTATGAGGCGAAATGGAGTAGATGCCAGCCCTAAACCGCTCACCTTCATAATCGGGTGCTATGGCGTTCGGCCTCACACCAACGACAGTGTAGTATGGCCATTCCTGGCTTGGCCAAAATGGTCGCCATGTACTTGTTGAATGAAGTCTTAGGTTGAAATATGCGAACAATTGCTTATTTCCATAGATTCGAAATAAAATTGTTCACCACTATATTTAAATGAAAACGTTTACAATTTATTTAATGAAATTAATGCAAATCACAAGTTAAATGGAGACTGGCAATATATATATCTATATATATATGTATCAAATTTATTTCACCAGCGAGAGCAATTAATTCGACCGGTCGGTCACTTTGAATGCGCGTAAAAATCTTTAATTTTGACAGGTAACCCTCATTGTGAATGTTGGTTGTGTTTAATAAGCATTGCTTGACTTTATGGTCAAGCAACACTTACAATAAGGGTTACCTTACATCATCCCCC
Source organism: Eurosta solidaginis (assembly GCF_040869045.1). Lineage (NCBI taxonomy): Eukaryota > Metazoa > Arthropoda > Insecta > Diptera > Tephritidae > Eurosta > Eurosta solidaginis. The sequence goes on along the minus strand of NC_090320.1, from coordinate 79,537,456 downwards.
TTTGGAAAAGAAGAATTGGCCAAATTCTTCTGTCCCAAAAGATATGTAATTTATCGTAGAAAAGTTTAACAGTCTTTTAAAATTTCAATCTACATCTACGTTTAGATCTAAATAAAGAATTAAATTCTAAAGTCTAGTTCTAAAGTAGGGCTTAAATTTATTTTTTGTAATAAAAAAAAAATGTTTTTTTGTTTTAATTCTAATGTATGAATTAAGTTCTTAAGTTTTAGTTAAATGGTAAATGGTTTTAATTTATTTTATTTAAATTTTTCTTTCTAATTTAACAATAGAAATTAACTTTGAATTTAAATAATTTGATTTAATTTATTTTTCTTATTCTATTTTTATGGACTACTTTTTCCTTTCTCGTTTCGTCATCTATTATTGTGACGTTAACACCGTCAATACCTAGTACGGTATAACGACCAATATAGATACTACTATGTTTGTCGCGGGGTTCTTTTTCAAGAAATACCCTGGTCAAGCACCTTGACAGATATTGGTTGATAGTGTTTGTTATATACGGTTTGTTTTTAATTTGTGTTCTGTAAAGGCTTGTTTTACTAATGCGTGAGTTTTTTGAAAACGAAATTTAACTTCTTTTGAATAGTTTTCTATGTTGTAAAACAGGTCTATTTTATCGGTTTGCAGTTCATTTGGTAAATTAGCTGCTTTGCCAAAGAACTCGTATGGTGGGAATTTATTATCGAATACTGTGTTTGTTGTAGTGTTATGAAGAAAAGTGAAATATTTCATGTAAACATCCCAGTCGGAAAAATTAGGATTTAGATAAGATTCATTGAAAACTCGGTGGTTTCGCTCTACTGTGCCAAGAGTTTCATGATGGTACGCTGTGGAAGATTTGTGTTCGATTTTTAATAGTTTTGTTAACTCTGAAAAAATTTAATTTTTGTATTCGGTGCCTAAATCAGTTTTAATTGTTTTCATAATGCCATATATTAGTATGAAATTTTCAAAAAAAAAGCTGATGCAACCGTTTTTGCACTTTTATCAGGTATCGCAATCGTTACTAAGTATTTGCTGAGATCGCATATAATGGTGACAACGACTTGTTACCATTATCGGATTGTGGTAGAGGCCCTATAGTGTCAATAACAACAATGTCGAATGGCTTACAGGGTGTTTCGGTTAGGACTAAACTTCTTTTGTTTTTGGCTTTACCTTGTTTAAAAGACATTTTTCACATTTTTTAACAAATTTCGCTATATCGCGCGTCATGCCTTTCCAATAATATTTGGTTCTTAGTTTTGCATAGACTTTTTTACTACCGAAATGTCCTAAAATTGGGTCTGTATGATAAATTGTTATCAATTTTTGTTTTTTGTCTTCATCTGTCACAGTTTCTAAGGGTTCGGTTAGGATGATTTCTAAATGTTTTAAAATTTTATTCCCAGTGGTTTTCAGATCTGATATCGAAAAATATTTATCAAGATTATCATTTTTTTGCAATTCAATTATATTAATATTGCGCTTGCCAGCTTCTTTTTGGAGCTTCAAAAGTAATTCATCTAAATGTATTATTTCGTTAGCACACGCAACCTTAATTAACTCATTTTTTTTTTTTTATTTGTTTTAAATGCACATCTATCTCAAAATTTGTAATTTTACCACTATTATCGTTATTTATTTGGGATTTTATTCTGCGTATTTTCTTTGAAAATTTGTTTGAAAAATTGTCATAAACTTGTAATTTTATGTTTTCCTTTACTTTTTCTTCTTTGACTATTTGTTGTTGCGTTAATTGTTCTTGTTGACTTGACGGTAAAGTGAGTGCCATAAACGTATGGTCTGAATTTTTTGATTGCAAAAAATATAGCTAAAAGTTCTAACTCTATTATTGATTTTTTTTGTTCTGAATTATTAAATGATTTGGACGCGAAGCAAATTGGTAAGTCAAAGCCAAAATAAAAATGGCACCACAACGAATTTTTGAAACGTCGACTGTAATTATAAATTCCTTTTTAAAGTCTGGGTATTGGAGAATTTGAGGAGAAATTAAAGATTTTCGAAGTTTTTCAAATTCTATATCACATGACTCATCCCATTTAAATTCCACTCTTTTCCTGCTAAGTTTATTTAAACGTGCTGCTATTGAAGCAAAATTTGGTATAAACCTTCGATAGTAATTGGCGAATGCCACGAATCGTTTTACTGCATCCTTATCACAAGGTTTCGGATATTTCTTTATTGCAATTATTTTGGAATCATCGGGAAGTAGACCTTTTGATGAGCATTTGTGTCCTAGGAAAGTGACTTCTGAACGCATTAAGTTGCATTTTTCGGGATTTAGAAGCAAATTAAATTTTTTGCCTGTTTGAAAGACTTGTTCTAAATTTTTACGAGGGTTAGCTTCGCTACACCCAATGACTATAAGATCATCGACATATAAAAAGGCTTGGTTGGGAGAAATTCCTGAAAAAGCTATTGACATCATTCTTGAGAATGAGTTTGGAGCTACGTTTAAACCGAATGGTAAAACTTTCCATCGAAAAGCACCACGATCAGTGCTGAATGAGGTGATGTCTCTAGAATCTTTATTTAATGGAATTTAATGAAAACCTGAATACAAATCGAATGTAGAAAAATATTTGGCTCTGCCTAGATTATCAAGAATATCGTCTATTCGTGCAAGTGGGAATTTGTCTGCTATCAATTTTTTGTTTACGGCTCTAAAGTCGACACACATGCGGTAGGATTTCTGTCCAATTGGATTTTTCTTTGGTACAAGTATCAATGGGCTATTATAGTTGGAATAACTGTGTTCTATAAGATCATTTTGTAATAAATTATCAACTTGTCTATTAATTTCCTCTCTCTGACAATATGGTAAGCGGTAATTTTTTATGTAAACAGGATTTTTATCTGTCAATCGTAGTTTCTGTTCATAAAAGTTGTTAAGCGTCATACGATCGGTCTTTAGTGCAAAAATATCATCATATTTTAGACATAAATCGAGAAGTTTTGGTTTGGCATAATTTGGCATTTGTTTTTCTAAAATTGATTTTAATTCCTCTGACCTTTTCGAATCTTTTGAAATATCGTTGATTTTATACACGTTATAGTTGGTGATTTCATCCGTAACTATTTTACAATTTCTTATGTATTTTACGTCATCGGTGACGTTTAAAACTTCGGATTGTTAGTGTCAACGATACACTTTACGGTGAACACACCTACAAATTTCCTGTGCCTCTATAAAAACTGGATAATTAGATTTTTTTCAGCTTAAATAAGCGATAAACTTCGCATCTAGGAGGAATAACCATGGTGTTATCGGCTGTATTATGTAAAATTAAAATTTTATGAATATTTTTGCCAATGTCAATTGTTATGCTCTCGTTTGAATAGTCTATTATGCAATTGTATTTTTTTGTAATTTGTCATCTATACATTTAGAGTATGAGGAATTGAAATATTTGAAAAAAAAAGTTCTGTTTTAATGGTACTCAATTTTGAAACTGTGTCTGTCGTAACGCAGGTTATATAAATATATAAAAATTGCCATTACCTCGCGAGCCATAATTATTTTTATTATTATGTCTATAATTGTTATTGTTGTTTCTGCTAAATTGTTGTTGTACCTCGAAAAGTTGTTCCTATTATACTGATTTCCTCTGAAGTTACCACGAAAACTACTATTTTGCCTGTTATAACGCGATCGAAACGCCAACACTTGCCTTTCACTAACTTGGTTATTCTGTTCTACGATAATTTTCCTAACTACATCCTTAGAATCAGTAAACGTAGTTGACGCTAAAATTGATTTTACTAAGTCTGAGCGAGTGTTAAGCCGACAAACGTTGACTGTTTTTGGGACTGCCATCTCGTGCGCTTTTTCCTGAGTCATTCCTTCTATAAGTAGTGATCGTTCTAAAGCATCGGAAAGTTCCTCTACACGTTTGGCGAATTCAGTGTGCTTATTATTAAAAACTTATAAAGATGCAATTTTTCCTGCAACAACTTTTGAGTTGTCAGGTTTTATTCTACCTTTTAACGCATCTTTTATTTGTTGAATTATTTTATCTATAAAGAATGCAAGTGAATGCGGATTGCCGCCGTAGTTTTCTCTGATTATAGAGGCACACATAGTAATAAAGTTTTTCTTTTGCTGGCAACGCTGTTCGTGATAACGTTGTAAAAATCATTGTTTAGTATATAGTTTGGCAGCTTAAATTGAAGTTATGTTGCGAATAGAGTGGAAGGCACTCGAAGGCCGTGAAAAAAGACACTCGAATGAGGTATAATGAAGGAATTGATGTTCGGAGTTTTTTTTCAAATTTGCCCGAAATCCTGAATCACAAAACGGAGTGTAGATAAGTACGAAAATGAAAAAATGTAGTTAGGTTTTGCTCCTTTTTTAGTAGGTGGTTTTCATTTTAAAAATGTAATATACAAACCAATGTTCACTCTATTACTTTTTTGCAGGATATTTTCATTTTAAAAATGTAATATATAAACCAATGTTCATTCTATTACACACATATACTTAATAATAACAGGATTTTTATTTTTACGATTTATTCCTCAAAGAAAATAAATGAAACACGTATAAATGTAGTCATTAATCATGTTTTTTACTTCTTAATTTATGTTAAAAATAACTCTGTGTTAAAAATAGCAGAACTAAAATCTCAATGCCATACTACTTTTATATAATAAAAATGATTTTATGTATGCAAGTATTTTATACCTATACATTATATCTTAACTTTCTCGCTATATAAGGAAGGTAACAATTCCAGGGGCCGTTTTCACCATCTTCGGTTAACGCTAACAAGCAATTTATTTGAAAGAAATCGTTTAGTGATTTGTCAAATAAAGTGTCACTTTGATAAAGCACGTTAAAAGTTTCCCTGCCACAGATAGATCGAAAATTTATTGAGAATTACACTGCGAACATCGGTCTGTTGTGGCCTCATCGGATTCCATTGCATTCCAGGAGGATATATTCCGCCGTCTCCGCTGGTTGATCACGAAATCGACATGAATACAAAATTATGTTTTTTATTTAGTTGAACGGCGATAGAAAATCGGTTTGTTCCTAAAATGCAAGAAACTTCAAGAAGAACGTAAGTTTTTAATTATTTGTGTATTGCTTTGACGTTGGCGTTGCGTTGCTTATGGATTGAAGCAATTAAAGCACGTGTGTTCAAAGTCGGTTTGAACTCAGACTAAAAATGAAGCGTCTTAAAAGTTTCAACTGTATAATAATTGAGTACCGAATATCTAAACACAAAAACAAGTATTTTTCTGATAAGTGCGTTGTTTCATCAAAAATTAATGACAATGTGTTTGTCCGAACATTCAACACTTCCTTTTTAATGCCTCGCCTAAATTATCTCCCAAGTGAAAGGTCATTGTTCTGCTACATTTTATTGATAGAGCAATTTTCGTGGTAAGAATTCCATTGAAGTAAATTGAAAATTTTTTTTTTTTATTTTTAAATTGAAAATTATATGTGGGTAATAGATTTGCGGCAATTTTTTTAGCAGTTTTTTGAATCACACCGAATATCCGCAGTCATTGTTTACGAATTTAAAATCAATGAGAATGGCAAATACGATCGTGTATGAAATTTAATGTCAAAACGTATATGCACATGGTTGTATTTATATGCACGAAAATGCTTTAAAAACGCATGAAATTGGTAAAATAAAGTTCAAAAATAAATGATAAAAACTTTAATATAAATAAAAAGATTCTTTTAATAACAACAAAAACGCCTTATATATTCTATATACTTATATATCAATTCGTAAGGATTATCTCACTTTAAAATTTAAGCTAAATAATAGTTTTTTTTTGAAACTGAGTCGAGAACTGTGCGTGTGAATGTGCGAATTTCATCGATCAGCTGTTAGTTGCGCTAATTGGTAAAATTTACTATGGTAAAAATATATTGGCCGTAATATTAAATTTGTTGTGTTTAATAACATTGTCTGCGGTTTGTACAATAGGCAAACAAATAGCAACACATTTGGTAATTGTGCACAGTGTTACATACTTGGTTTATTGCAGGCATGCTTAACCAACGAAACGATATCATTTCGTTACGATAATCAACGTTAATAAACGAAACGAAGTCATTTCGTTTCGTTTATTAACGTTAAGATCGTCAAATTAACGAAATGATTTCGTTTCGTTTTCTGCCATATCAAAACGAAATCAAATCGTTTATGTTGATTATTAATTTCAAACTATGCTGGCAAAGCTGATTGATGGCGGAGTCATTAAAGGTGAAAGCATTATCCAAGCTAATTGCAACTTTTCTCATGAATTTTGACAGTACAAACATTTCTCAGAGTATTTTTGACATTACCACCAACGAATTACACAAACAAATTACATAGAGTTTGTGTGTGTATGTGCGCTCGTTGTTGCCACCGTACGGCTTCACCATGGCTATAGCATTGCCAGCACAATTCAAACATAAAGTATCACGTTTTTGTTAACGTTTTTAACGTTAACGAAAGCTTTTCGTTTCGGTTAAAAACGAGATACAATTTATCTTGATAATTTCTTTATCGATAATATTTCGAAGAGTTTCAACGGAAACGGTGGAAATTTTTTGATAAACGATTAGCTTAACGTTAAGGTGCATCCCTGGTTTATTGTTTGACAGTGCCATTATTGTGCGAAAATATAAAGTAATTTGAAAAGCACACATACAAGCATACATACATATATTATTATTGCGCCAATTTTTTTTGAGCGAAAGACGACCCAAGTAAGTGTCAAAACATTATTGAAGAGGGTTGCCAGTCAACTAACAGATATTAAGTTGACCAGGCGTTCGCATCATTCCGAAATTTTTGTAATCCTTAATTTATCATCGTCTGAAATTATGTCTGCCACTGCTCCTCAAGCTCCGAAACGTCGCTTGAGCATGAAAAGTTCCCCCTCGGCGAAAACCGCTAAAGTTGATGGGACTGCAGCGGTCACTCTCACAGCGGTTTACCGGAAACTGGTAGAGGTAGAGTCAAGTGTAAAAGACCAGACTGCGCAGTTGCGGCCTTTGATTGAAAGTGTCGCCCAGAAAGTTGTTGAGGTTGGGGAAAAGCTAACGAAGAGGATGGAGGACGAGGTTGCGTCGCTCAAAGTTGCGTTAACTGACTCAGTTGAGCGTGTTTCGTTACTAGAAGAGAATTTTAAGAAGTCTGAGGTGGAGCGATTGAGGATGGATTTAGTACAAGGGCTGCAATAGAGGTCGTCTCCTGACATTGCTGCTGACGCTGTCGTCTTCGGTGTCCCATAAAAGGAAGGAGAAAATCTGACAGCTATTTTTAATCTCGTCTGTATGTCCATTGGCTTTCAGTCGCCTCAAATTAGAGATATTTTTCGCACGAAGCATCTCGTGCAGGTGTCAGCGCTGCGATTGTGGTTAGATTCCATACTCCTTTGGATCGGAACAGAACTCTCCGAGCGTTTGGCGAGTATCGCAGGCGTACGGAAACCGTCATATCCCTGGAATCACTGGGTATAAATGGAAAATTTAGTATTTTTGAGAGGTCTAAGCACAACCGGATACTTCGGCGAGAGGGGAAGTTGCAGTCGGTCTTTACTCGTCAAGGCTGCGTCCATGTCAGGAAGGATAGTGATAAAGCCAAGCAGCCAGCAAATATCCTGCGAAATGAAGACTTGGAGGAGTCTCGCTAGCCTCAAGCCTGTATGTCTGTTTGTTGTTTTGTTTTTTGTTTACTTAGTTATTGTCCCTATTGATCTTGTTAAGATGGTCTGCCTGATGTATTTTTGCTATATCTCGTGGTATATGTACTTTTGTTTGTTTGCCCTTGTAAACGTATTCTTTTTAAGTCTATTAAAGATATTGGTTTGAATGTTGGCGATAACAGCTTAGCGTTGCTAAATGTAATATGTAAACGGCAGAAAGGTTTCAATATTGCTCATTTTAATGCACGGAGTTTAAATATGTTGAAAATTGATAATGTCCGATACACATTTGAGTCTGCACTTGTTGATGTTATTTGTGTCTCTAAAACATGGTTTACAAGTGATGTAAGTGATTTTCACTACAATATTCTTAATTATAACCTCATTCGAAATAATAGGGTCGGAAAAAAAGAAGGAGGGGTAGCCATCTATTAAAGGAGTAATCTTAGTGCGAAATTAATATTTCAGTCAGATGGCCAAGGAACTGAATACCTTATGGTTGAAATGCGTAGTGGCTCCTCAAAAACCCTTATCTCGTGTGTGTATAACCCCCACAAGCATATATGTCTGAAACCTTTTTTTGACGTACTGACTTTGTATGTTGTGGAGTATTCTCGCGAGTCGTTGAATTTCCTGGATTACGTTGCTTGTGCTGGCCTTTCTGTTGCTAACAAGTATGTACCGACTAGATATGATAATAACTTCGCAGCTTACTTGACTATTTTTAGTATCTGATCTGTCCTTAGTTTTAAAGTTTGACCAGTTTTCTTTTATTTCTGACCATGACCTAATTGTTTTCGCTCTTGATATTTTTTTGACTCTACCCGCTTGGGTACAAGTACGTTTAGAGATTATAGAGCCCTTAACGTTGACTCGCTATTTGTACATCTTTCATGTATAAATTGGTCCGATTGTTGGTGTTTCTCGTCCGTTGATGACAAGCTGAACTTCCACGCCATCACAACCTCTTGCTTTCCATCCCTGTGGAAAATTGCGTCTGTGCGACCAGTAGCGAAAACAAAATCTGCGTGTAGCCCTAGTGATTTCCGTCCAATTAGCATCTTGTCTGCCCTGTCAAAAGTCTTTTAGCGTCTTCTGTATGATCAAATTAACCTACATACCCATAGTAATGGTTTGGTTTCCCCTTACTAATCTGGTTTCAGGGCTGGGCGAAGTTGCTCCACTGCCATGTTAAAAATCTTGGATGATATTCGCGTGCCATTTGATAAAAATCAGCTGACCCTGCTTTATCTACTTGACTTTTCAAAAGACTTTGATTCTGTTGATCATTTATTACTCTGTTCAAAGATAGGTAGGTACTTTGGGTTTAGTGAAAATTCAGTCAAGCTTATGCGAAGTTACCTTACTGGTAGGTGCCAAAGAGTAATGACCAGTACTGATATCTCTGGACTAAAAGTACTTACTTCTGGTGTTCCACAAGGCTCAATACTTAGCCCTCTTCTCTTTAGCCTGTTTATTAACGACATATTTTCGTCTTGCAACTATGTAAGTATTCATGCCTATGCTGATGATATTCAGCTGTACTTATCACATTCCTTTGATAATATTGATACCCTTGCTCAAAAGCTTAACACTGATCTGGGGTCGATTGCAAACTGGGCTGGAAGCAATAGTCTGCGCCTGAATTCCAATAAATTTTTTGTCCTGCCTATTGCGAAAAAGAGGTTTCAAGGTGTTACCTTGCCCCTGCTGTACTTGAACATGATGCCTTTGCAGGTTGTTAGTAAAATTACTAACCTCGGCTTCGTGATTAATTCTAACTTATCCTGTGCTGATCACACAAATTCAGTTGTATGTAAAGTGTATGCCTCCTTAAAAAGTCTGAGGCTGACTGGGTGCTTTTACACCTTTAGTCATTAGGCGGAGACTCGCTATTCAACTACTGCTACCTATAATTTCATACTCCGAATTAGCCTATAATAAGTTGGATTCACAATCTGCCCACAAAATTGATGTGTTATTCAATCATATTACTCGGTATGTTTATGGTCTTAAGATATATGATCACATCTCCAGCTGGAGACTATAAACTTTTGGGATGTGATATTTTCCAGTACGGTAAAGCCAGAAGCTGTATTTTTCTGTTTCGTCTTATGTCTTGTAAGTCTCTCTCTTACCTGTTTGACAAACTTGTTTTCACGAGGTCTGAGCGTACCAGTGATTTAATTCTTCCTACCTTTAATTTCATAGCATCTGCGAGGTTGTTCTTTGTCAACACTATAAGAACCTGGAATTCCATACCTGTCTCCATTAGGGGTAAGCTTAATAAAAGTAATTTCAAGCAAATCTTATTTTCTTATTTCGCAAATTCGGACTTAAATTCTGACCGACCATCTATAGGTGATTAATGATGCCTTTACTAATATGATTGTTATTATTATTATTATTATTATCGTTATTATTATTACTATTAGTGTTAATATTATTTATACATTTTTGTTAATATATTTACACCTTTATTGTTTACTTGATGTAGCTCATTACAATTTTGTTTTTTGTTGTACTATAAAAGATGTTAAGTCTCATTGTACTAATTTTTAATTTAAATAAATGAATGAATGAATGAATAGTGCTCTGCTAATTTATTAATGTTAACTGAATTGCTAAATCCAGCGAAATCCTCAAGAAAAGATACGATACGTTTTCTAATAATACTAGCTTCGTCAGCTGAAGGTGTCGGTGCGTCAGTGAATTCTTCCTCAGTATCAAAATCAGAGCTTGATTCGCTTTCTTGTAATAATTCAAAAAGATCTTTGGGTATTTTTATATTACAGTTAATTCTTGAAAATTACTGAGTTGTTCTCTGCACCTTGACAAACTTTCGATTATTGAACTAGGCTTATCTCGATTTTCAAAATATGAATTTACTTGTTTTATAATTTCGTTATAGCTTTTAATTAAAGCATCTTCATATTCTATTGACTTTTTCGCTGAGATTGATCGGTTATTTAAAACTCGTTTGGTAACTTTAGTGAAATTAGAACGTAAATCTTTGAAATTGGAATCAAAATCTGACATTTGACAACTGACATCTGAAAACTTATTAAATTTATTAAAAATGCTCACCTCCATAGCAGTAAAAGTTGTTTTATAAAAAATTCGAAAAAATTTTAAGATTAACGCTGAAGGCACTGTTTATACAAAAATGAAGTTGAAACTATTCATTCACTCAGTAATTGTACAAATTTTTTATTTTTTGTAAATCAGAAAAGATTTGAAATATTTAAAATCGATGAGTTAATTGGTAAATGGTAAAGAAGATTCACATATTCGAGAGGCACTGTATTCGTGTCTTACTTTGAAGGAATTGTAAATGCGAATGCTGAAATATTTAAACCGCACTGTATTCGTTTAATAATGCAAAGGAACTGTTGGAGTATTTGAAAGACACTGTATTCGTGTAATACTTCGAAGAAATTGTTGAAATATTTGGATGGCACTGTATTCATTGAATAAATGGGATTATAACTCCTTTCATTTGAACAAAAAATTTTATATATTTAAAAGCACTATATTCGTCGAATGGTTTTCAAAATTGATTTGGAAAATATATATAAAGCACTGTATTCCTTGAGAAAAATAAATATTCATAACATCCTAGATGTTTAATTTCCGCACAAATAATTCGAAGAAAAAAAATTTAATCTTCACCGATAAAATTAAATTTTCACCATTACTATATGATATGACTGAAACCTGTCTATATTGATATTTAAAGTCAACGAGAATTTTTAAAACTCATTAGGTTTGAATAATTGTCGCAAAATTTTATTGCCAAGATTAGTATAGTAAGTTTCGATAAAAATGATTTCGTAAGTTTTTTTTTGATATTAGCAAAGGCTATAATTTTGAAGTATATTGGATCTTGAACGTTTTACGTTTTTATATTTTATTTTTCAAAAATTTTAAAGGAATTGATAAAAAAAAATTTCCTATTGTATTGATTATGAATCAATATTCGAAATTCCAAAAAAAATTCAAGTTTCATATTAATGAACGAAAAAGAAAGAAGTAATATATGCGTAATGATATGCGTGTGGTGGTCGTATATTTAAAATTATTATTTTTAATGTACATTCGAATTTTTTCGATATTTAAATGTTTATATGTTTATATTTCAATAGAATTGTTTTATGTATGTAAATTTGGCACACTATTTAATTGAACAGGTTTATGAAAAAGTGTAATTTGAAATATTCAATTTCTTAGATTATTTAGTTAAACATGTAGAAAAAGTATGTTGCTACATGCGTAGTATACAAATGTTTATAGGAAATGTATGTTTAGAAGCAAATATGTCGATTTGTGTTGCTACATGCATAGTATACAAATGTTTATAGAAAAGGTACACATTGTAATGATTGGTTTAGAAAAAGAAAGTGTTGTTGGCACGCTGATGGTTAGCGTTACAAAGCAATTGTCTTTTATTTAAAATTGTCTTTCCTTTTATACAAATTTGTCTAGTCTACACATACATAATTACACTAACACTAATAAATTGCATTCTTAATATTTACATACTGAGTCAGCATATTAGTTCGATCTATTTTTACCAATTGTAACTGTGAATATTTTGGCAGGCGTATTGACGAGTTGCCATTGACACTTGGTCACGCTATTAGCGGGCTCGTCAATATGCCAGTGTATTGTAACTAGATACGGGTCTTGCCGTCGGCATTAGTGAGTGATGTTGAACTCCCGCTGTGTGGGGTAAATGAAATGTATTTGGATCAACATTGTAATGTGCATACTATATGGGTAGTCTGCATAGACAGTATTAGGGTATTAGAATATGATGAATAATTGTGCAAACATATTGGCATAAATTGGTATCATGCATAATACCACACCATCCACCTTTAGAGGAAAAAGGAGTATACGACTTTTTCAGAGTCGTAATGGCCCACTTGAGTTTTGCTTGAATTAGAAAAGGATTTTAATTGTTTTTGGGTTATACTATAATTTATTGCATAGCAGTTACTTGATATGGGAAACAAAGAGTCTATTTACATTATTTTCTGTTTGTATTTGTTTCTAATATGCTGACTTTCGTATTTACATAAATTTTTTTTGTATTTATTTTTTGTATGGTTGTATGTTTATGATTATGAGTAATGTTTTGCATCAAGTGCTATTGACATTTGTTTTTACAATATGAATTGTTTGTTTTGGTTTTCTCATTTTTATTTTTGTATTTGTTGTGTGCTGACTTTTGAATGACGAGTAAAGTGGAATGCTATTGTTGAAACTGTTTCTAAATTCTGAATTTTAAGTGTGTTTGGCACAGCCGACCTTTAAGAGCGTCGACTCACTTAAAAATCGGCTGGTGTTTACAAATTAACGTTTATGAGTTGAGGGTAACTGGAAACCAATATGAATTGTTTGTTTTGGTTTTCTCATTTTTATTTTTGTATTTGTTGTGTGCTGACTTTTGAATGACGAGTAAAGTGGAATGCTATTGTTGAAACTGTTTCTTTTTTTTTTTTTTTGTTTTTGATTATTTGAGTTACTAGCAGGTGTTTAATATTGTTTTTAGCCTATTCTTATGGACTATTATTTCCTTATTTTGTATATTGGTTAAGGTAGAAATATTTCCTATTACTATTTTCTAATCTATTGGGGGTTTGAAGTAAAAATATTTTCTACAACCATTTTCTATTCTATTTTGGGCTTAGAATAATAGATTTTTCTCTGTTAGTACCGCTGGCTAAAGTAAAAATATTTTTCCTATTGTGTAAAATTATGACCTCTTGAATTGTGAGGTTTTCTTAAATTGACCCGGGCTAGTAAGTTTATAATTATTTCTTTAATGTGATATTTCTACTAACTAGAGATGAATGATTCTTATATTAACTATCTTTACTAAACCACGCTTTTCATTGTTTATTGAGTTCTATTAAACTAATTACATATAAAGTGAGGAATTCTTAATTAATTATACGCATAGTTTAGGGGTGTAATTGATGGAAGAGCAAGGTAGTTATGTATTGGAAGTAGTAGTTCAACTAGTGAGTAGAGGAAGGTACAGTGGATACAAACATTTTTCTATCCTTGAATTTTCTTTTCATATTTTTCATGTTTTTTCATATTTTACATATTTTCCAGCATATCGTGCAATTTCTGCGGCGGCCACCAAGACAGAATCGTCATGACTTTTATGAACAATTTATTTTTATTTTTCCAGGATTATCACATGCACAACCTCTTGGGTTAGTGCAATTTTTTGATCTTTGAGAACTTGGGTACCTACTATTATTATTTTAAATTTGCCTACTCGAGTATATATTCAATTATTTTTCACCAATTTCTCCCTCAGGACAACTGTGTTTTTATTTTTTACAAGTCCTAGATTGGCGGCATTACAACGTGTGTACAGCCTGATAAGTAATTGTCTAAGTCAATCTTGTCATCAACAATCAGGTTGCTTGTATTTCTTAAGCTACCATTTTTCTATGAAATGGAGCGCGACATGTCTCATTGCAAATTTATATAGCGCTTCACATATATTTTTATAGGTTCTCTTTGTGACTTTTTCTTCGTTTTTTTTTGTTGTTATTATTGGCTGGTTTTTGGTATTAATTTTTTTTGCTTAGTCTTTGCCTATTTCCACTGTCCTAGAATTTCCTATTGCTTCGTGACCATCTTTGTCAGGAGCATTCAAAGGAGTTATGCAAATTTTGATTTGCTATTAAATTTTGGCAGGGTTAATGAGTATGCCTCTACTTTTGATTGGGAGATTTTGAGGGTTATTATTCTAATTATTTGTTGCTCTTCCTTAAAATCAAATAGAGTTTCAAATTTAAATACAAATTTTTAAATAGAAGAATGCTAAAAACAAAATTTCCTAGATACGAGCTTGAACAGGTTTTAATTGCCTGTATTTCATTTTCATATAATTTTTGAGTATCGTGGCTATTGCAATGGTCAATAGCACGATAACGCAGATTAACACTGCTAGCCAAACATCAAGAATGTTTGGGTTCGTTTTTGTCTCTACCTCGGCTGGTGGTTCATATTTTACTACACTGACACTTGGTCACGCTATTAGCGAACTCGTCAATATGCCAGTGTATTGTAACTAGATACGGGTCTTGCCATCGGCATTAGTGAGTGATGTTGAACTCCCGCTGTGTGGGGTAAATGAAATGTATTTGGGTCAACATTGTAATGTGCATACTATATGGGTGGTCTGCATAGACAGTATTGGGGTATTAGAATATGATGAATAATAGTGCAAACATATTGACATAAATTGGTATCATGCATATTGCCACAATATGTAAAAAAGCAAGTGTCATATTGATTTGCTATATGGTTAGCATACAGATATTGAAGAAAATTACAAACAGAAGCAAAGTGGCTACTTATATACAGAAGTCAAATATTAGATATGTATGTACGTATATACTAATCTACTCTACTGTACCGCTCTTTGTTTTCTTTGCTTCGATCGTGCATTGCTGATGTTAGTTGTTGCTGATTTTGTCTTTCATTCCTGCCATCCGTTGTGCTGCTATTGCCGACTGCCTTTTTTTCGCCTCTCTCTTTTTTCTTTGTATTTTTATAGTTGATTTGATGGCGTGGTTATATTTTACCGCTATTAGCGGTGCTTGGTAAAGGCGTCACTGGTGGTTGTGCTTATCATCACCGTTATGGCATGGTACAGCCAGTTCAAAAAAATAATTTTTTCGTATATGTGTATGCATGTATGTACCACCACAATTTTGCCAATAACTTCCTTTTTAGTATCAGAAATGAATATACTTAGATTTTGTTCCAAATTTTTTTGTAAATGTCCACTGTTTATGTAATTTTGGTTTTTATTTACCATTTGAAGTTTTTTTTTTTTTTTGAAATTGTATCAATTTTTGTAGTTTATAACTTTTTTTTGTAGGTTTTGAAATTTTATATTTTTTTTTTGTAGTTTTTCAAGTTTTATGATTTTTGTATTTTTTGAAGTTTTATTAAATTTTTTTTTGTAGTCTTTTTGAAATTTTGTAATTTTTTTTTTGGAGTCTTTTATAATTTTGTAATTTTTTGTAGTCTTGTAGTTTTTTTGTAGTCTTTATAATTTATAATTGTTTGTAATTTTTGAAATTTTATATTTTTTTGTTTGTATTTTTCTGAAATTTTATAGTTTTTAGTGAAATATATATATTGAATTTAGCATTTTTCTATGAAATGGAGCGCTACATGTCTCACTGTTACAAATTTATATAGCGCTTCACATATATTTTTAAAGGTTCTCTTTGTGACTTTTTCTTGTTTTTTTTTTTTTTTTTTTGTTATTATTGGCTGGTTTTTTGGTATTCGTTTTTTTTTTTTTTTTGCTTAGTTTTTGCCTATTTCCACTGTCGTAGAATTTCCTATTGCTTCGTGGCCATCTTTGTCAGGAGCATTCCAGGGAATTATGCAAATTTTGATTTGCTATTAAATTTTGGCAGGGTTAATGAGTATGCCTTTACTTTTGATTGGGAGATTTTGAGGGTTATTATTGTAATTATTTGTTGCTCTTCCTTAAAATCAAATTGAGTTCTAAATTTAAATAAAAATTTTTAAATAAAGGAATGCTAAACATAAAATTTCCTAGATACGAGCTTGAACAGGTTTTAATTGCCTGTATTTCATTTTCATATAATTTTTGAGTATCGTGGCTATTACACTGCTAACCAAACATCAGGAATGTTTGGTTTCGTTTTTGTCTCTACCTCGGTTGGTGGTTCATATTTTACTATTCTATTTTCTGATACTTCAGAATTTTCTTTCCCTACTTCGTAGCCAGCTATGGCTATCATAATGCCTTGGGCTATTTTTGCCCACCAAGACATTTAAAAACTTCTCTAATTTTAATAAAATGTTAAATACTTTATTTTATTTATAACCTTTTATTGTAAAAATAGTACATCTAAAAAAATATTTAAATTTATTAAAAGTATTTTTTTTTTGTAAAAAACAATTTTAGCATTTCCAAAATTTTATAATTAGCTTAGTATAAAATATTCAAAAATGTTTTTATTTATTTATAGCAAGAATTGTAAACGCTATTATAATTTAACTTTTGGCGTTTTCGGGGAACACACTTCTAATCATTAGCATGGTTTCTTCTACCCTGATTGTGGGATTTTTTACATCCTCAATTGTGGGTTCCCTGTTCATGCCTATCTCTTTCCAGAATGATTTTAACCATTGTAAGATCATAAATGCAACCATGTCAAGTAATTAATAGAATAAGCAAAAATACATCACTGTAAAGGAAGAAAAGAGAAGATGGTGCACTTCCGGTTCATTATTGATTTGACGATTGAAGAATAAAGTATTAAGATAATAATCCGGACGTTTCTGCTGTTTTATTAACCATCGAAGGTAGAAATTACATCTCAGGCGTGTTAACGAACCTCGCGCACTAAACAACTATTTTGTAAAATGGATGCTCGAGAAGGCATTATTAAAGTTTTAACTGAAAATAATGTGGATTTTCCTCCTACTGCCAACATTATACAATTACGCAGATTACTGCAAAATATAGTTGGCGTGGGAGATAATAGCTCCGCAAATACGATGAATACCACTCCGAACTCAAATATATTGGAGAACATTCCGGACGAAATGATTGAGATAAACCCTGCCGTTTCTATTGAGTCCTCTGCCGCCATTGCCGTTACCGCCGTTTATACTGCCGCCACTGCCGTTCCAACTGCCTCTAATACCGATGTTTTGGTTGAATTCAATTCAACACCTGCCGTTCACGATGTTTTTGCTGCCGCCGCTACCATCTGCACTGCCGTCACCGCCGTTCCAACTGTCTTTACTACCGATGTTTTGGTTGAATTCAAATCAACACCTGCCGTTCACGATGTTTTTACTGCCGCCTATTCTGTCGCCGCTACCGTCTGCTCTGCCGCCACTGCCGTCACCGCAGTTCGTACTGCCGCCACTGCCGTTCCAACTGCCTCTCCTGCCGATGTTTTCGTTGAATTCAATTCAACAGCTGACGTTCACGATGTTTTCGCTGCCGCCGCTACCGTCTGCTCTGCCGCCACTGCCGTCACCGCCGTTCATACTGCCGCCACTGCCGTTCCAACTGCCTTTACTACCGACGTTTTGGTTGAATTCAATTCAACACCTGCTGTTCACGATGTTTTTGCTGCCGCCCCATCAAATTCTGCCCCAATTGACGCAAGAGCCACGACCATAAGTGTGGATGACGAACTGGTGGCGCTACGAACACGTATGGGAATGTTAAAATTAATGAATGAAATCGACGAGCTAAGAGCTAGTACTGGGGTACAACAGCAACGTAGACTGGATTTTGCCGATATAGAGCATGCTATTCCCAAGTTCAGTGGTGATGATATATCAGTGACGGTGGGACATTTTCTTCAAAATTTGGAAGAAGTAATGGAGTCGTCAAGAGTAGACGAACGATTTATATTGCTGGCTTTTCGTCGCTGCCTGGTGGGAACAGCCAAAGTGTTCCTTATCACCACCAAAGCGTTAAGCTATGCCGAGTTAAAAAAAGCCCTTACGACGGAATTTGACATGCCGATACGGAGGAAAGAAGTTTATAAGATGTTGGCAAGACGCAAGTGGGACAAAAAGAGCGAGTCATTACATTGCTATGTTCTGTTGGTGCAGGCAATAGGAAAACGGGCAAGCATATGCGAAACAGAAATCATCGATTTCATAATAGACGGCATATGCAATGTAGTGCCAAATGCACATCTACTGTTACCGGAACACTTGATGAGTTGAAAGTATTAGTGAGCCGTTTTCAAAGAAAATCACAATAGAACCAGACTAACATTTGTTAGAAATTATGTTATACTGTATCGAGGTCGATTACAGTGTCAGATTGGCCGAGCGGTAACTCTGAACACAAATAGCGAATTGTATTAGATTAGGTATTAGATTAAGAAATGTACGATAGTGAAGATAGAAATTAAGTTATAATGTATCAAGGTCAATACAGTGCGAGCTGTAACTCTGAACACAAATAGCGAATTGTATCAGATTAAGAAATGTATGACAGTAAAAATAGAAATTAAGATAATGTATCGAGGTCGATACAGTTTCAGGCTGGCCGAGCTGTAAGATCATAAATGCAACCATGTCAACTAATTAATAGAATAAGCAAAAATACATCACTGTAAAGGAAGAAAAGAGAAGATGGTGGACTTCCGGTTCATTATTGATTTGACGACTGAAGAATAAAGTCTTAAGATAATTAATCCGGACGTTTCTGCTGTTTTATTAACCATCGAAGGTAGAAATTACACCATTCTAATTTTTTTTCGTAATCTACTGTTCCTGCGTCTAAAATTACTTTGTCTTCCCACTCAATGGGGTGTTTAAAATATTTTTCCGATATTCCAATTTACTCGGTATATGAATATTTAAAAAAAAAAATGTTTTTCAAGAACTTATTAAATTAAAATTAAATTTTTCTGTATGTTTGTTTAATGGTGTGTTCAGTTTATACTTATATTTAAGAATTCATGAGCTTAACACCGGCTTATAATAATTGAATTTCAAATATTATGTTTTCTAAGAGAAACTGAAAAGAAAGAAACATTTACTGGCATATTGCGATGGACCCATTTCGAAAACCGCCAACGTAATCATCATCAGGCAATTTTTTTAATGTTATCAAAGGTTTCACCGGGATTCCAACCGTGAATCACATGGTGAAACTGCAGTAGCCTTTAACCACTAGGCCATCCTGCTGGTATTTGTTTTCATGCTTAATTCAGTTTTTCTCATTTCTACACTAACAACACAATTGAGACATTTTGTCTCTATATTGATTTGTGTGCCATGTAGATTTGTTTTTTAAAGTTCTTCTTCGTTGCGAATGAGAAGCTTTGTAAACTCGGGCTCAGTTGTACATATTTATGTATGTTTGTTTAATGGTGTGTTCAGTTTATACTTATATTTTTAAGAATTCATGAGCTTAACA
Source organism: Eurosta solidaginis (assembly GCF_040869045.1). NCBI lineage: Eukaryota > Metazoa > Arthropoda > Insecta > Diptera > Tephritidae > Eurosta > Eurosta solidaginis. The sequence goes on along the minus strand of NC_090320.1, from coordinate 79,517,790 downwards.
CCGGCTTATAATAATTGAATTTCAATTATTATGTTTTCTAAGAGAAACTGAAAAGAAAGAAACATTTACTGGCATATTGCGATGGACCCATTTCGAAAACCGCCAACGTAATCATCATCAGGCAATTTTTTTAATGTTATCAAAGGTTTCACCGGGATTCCAACCGTGAATCACATGGTGAAACTGCAGTAGCCTTTAACCACTAGGCCATCCTGCTGGTATTTGTTTTCATGCTTAATTCAGTTTTTCTCATTTCTACACTAACAACACAATTCAGACATTTTGTCTCTATATTGATTTGTGTGCCATGTAGATTTGTTTTTTAAAGTTCTTCTTCGTTGCGAATGAGAAGCTTTGTAAACTCGGGCTCAGTTGTACATATTTATGTATGTTTGTTTAATGGTGTGTTCAGTTTATACTTATATTTAAGAATTCATGAGCTTAACACCGGCTTATAATAATTGAATTTCAATTATTATGTTTTCTAAGAGAAACTGAAAAGAAAGAAACATTTACTGGCATATTGCGATGGACCCATTTCGAAAACCGCCAACGTAATCATCATCAGGCAATTTTGTAATGTTGTCAAAGGTTTCACCGGGATTCCAACCGTGAATCACATGGTGAAACTGCAGTAGCCTTTAACCACTAGGCCATCCGGTGGTTTGGCGGCCACCGTGGTGTGATGGTAGCGTGCTCCGCCTATCACACCGTATGCCCTGGGTTCAACTCCCGGGCAAAGCAACATCAAAATTTTAGAAATAAGATTTTTCAATTAGAAGAAAATTTTTCTAAGCGGGGTCGCCCCTCGGCAGTGTTTGGCAAGCACTCCGGGTGTATTTCTGCCATGAAAAGCTCTCAGTGAAAACTCATCTGCCTTGCAGATGCCGTTCGGAGTCGGCATAAAACATGTAGGTCCCGTCCGGCCGATTTGTAGGGAAAATCAAGAGGAGCACGACGCAAATTGGAAGAGAAGCTCGGCCTTAGATCTCTTCGGAGGTTATCGCGCCTTACATTTATTTTTTTTTTTTTTTTTTTAATTTTGGTTTTTATTTACCATTTAAATTTTTTTTTTTTTTTTGAAATTGTATTCATTTTTGTAGTTTATAACTTTTTTTTGTAGGTTTTGAAATTTTATATTTTTTTTGTAGTTTTTGAAATTTTATGATTTTTGTATTTTTTGAAGTTTTATTAAAAAAAATTTTGGTCTTTTTGAAATTTTGTAATTTTTTTTGTAGTTTTTTATAATTTTGTAATTTTTTGTAGTCTTTTGTAATTTTGTAGTTTTTTTTTTTTTTGTAGTCTTTATAATTTTTTTGTATTTTTTGAGATTTTTTTCTGAAATTTTATGAATTTTAGTGAAATATATATATTGAATTTAGATATTACTTCATGTAATTTTGCAAATTTTCCGCCTTCGCACAACCACCACGCACTATTTTTGCATTACCACCACGCACATATTATTCTTTAAAATTTATTTAGTATATTATGCTGGGGGGTTTTTCCCACCTCCCAGGAGCCATTTTTCCACATTTTCCGCAGGCTTGATCACAGTCGCCATGTAGTACGACCATTCCTGGCTTGGCCAAAATGATCGATATATACTTGTTGAATGGAGTCTTGGGTTGAAATATGCGAACAATTGCTAGCATTAGCTTACCCGCACTAATTTCCATAAATTCGAAATAAAATTGTTCACCACTATATTTAAATGAAAACGTTTACAATTTATTTAATGAAATTAATGCAAATTACAAGTTAAATGGAGACTGGCAATATATATATATATATATATATATATATATGTATCAAATTTATTTCACCAGCAATAGCAATTAATTCGACCGGTCACTCTGAATGCGCGTAAAAATCTGGCTTCTTTCATTTTGACAGGTAACCCTCATTGTGAATGTTGGTTGTGTTTAATAACCATTTCTTGACTTTATGGTCAAGCAACACTTACAATAAGGGTTACCTTACAACAGGGTGCCTACCCTATTGAGAGACACATGGTAATATACGAAGTATGTATTGTCCAAAGAATAAAATATGCATAGAAGCCAATTGGGGTAAGTTTACAACAACTTAGGGAGGACGTGACTGAATGCGTTTGTAACACTTCAACCATCGTAGGAGTGCGGACTCGAATCCCACTCCCAGGACAAACTGATTTGAAGAGACTTACAAGGTATAATCGAAACAGCTGTGGCCTAGTCTGTCCTGATGTATCGTTGTTTAAATGTTTCCCAAATTACTAGATAAATTAAAAATTGCTTGAAATAAATGTTTTCATATATTTAAAAGCAATAATGGCAATCTCCGCTTAATTCATACTAATTAATCTTGACATTTTGCCTGAAACCGAGTAAGGATGCTTTAGCAAAATGCCACAATAAAATAGTTGTATGTATATTCACACACCCATTGTGTCGATTGGTTTCTAAAACTTTAAAGTAGGATGTGTTACGGATAGGAATAAAGGAAGGACATTTTCTAACTGATCCGCAAGGGCAAAATTCATCATTCTGGATCGTTCCCGAGATGTTCGGGCTAGTGACTTAATGGTGCTTGTTACAAGAATACCGGATCTGCGTCCGTCAAAGGACTATCAACTTTGGTAATACTCCCCAAAACCTTCGGGGAGTGTCCTTATCGCTACAACAATAACAAAATTAATCATCCCAGCGTGTTAGGGGGCTTAGGATATAGATCTCGAGGCAGCAATTAAGCTAGGTCCTAGAAAAATTTTAGTATATGCCAAGACGACGGAATTGTTCGATAACATAAGTCCTGGCACCTGATTGTGGTTCTTCCGTTTGGTCGTCAAACAAATTAAATTTATAGCTCCCCCAACCCAATTGTTAACCTCACCTACCCGTTTCGAATCCTGTTTCTTTAGCAGCCGAGGCTCTGGCGACCTTAAGTTCCTTATGGGTCTAGGAGGTTGAAGGCGGGATGGCCTAGAAGGTTTCATGTGGTCGTACTAAATCCTTCCCGAGATGGTCGGGCTGGTGCCTTGATGGTGCTTGCTACCGGAACGTACCGGATCTGCATCCTGCTGGGGATCATGTTGTTGTTGTTGTAGCAGTGCTTCGCCCCATCCAATAGGTGCTACCAATCACAAATTATCATCAATGTCTTCTAACGGGAGTTCAAGGAAACTTGCTGTTTCAACAGGGTGGGCGATAATAAGAAGGGTGTTAGAGGCGTTGGTTCCACAATACAATTGAAGAGTTGGTTGGAGTCATATGGGGACACATTGCAAGCAAGACATACATTTTGTATGTCGGGGTTGATTCTGGATAGGTAAGAGTTTAACCTGTTACAGTACGCGTTTCCCTAGGAAGAGTGCGTTCCCCCTCTGCAAGTTTTGGGTATTTTTCATTAAGTACCGGATTCACCGGGCAATTCCTGACATAGAGGTCCGACGCCTGTTTGTGGATATCACTGAGGACCTGCTTGTGCTTCTTTGCTCCATACGGCTGTGTTCTCAGGTGTCTATTTCCTCATATTGCTTACGGAAAATACCCCTTAAGCCCCTGGGCGGTGCAGCCTCATCAAACCAGATGTCTGTTGGGATGCCCAGGTTTCTGGATATTCAACAGAAACTGTTTGTTTAGCATTTCATTTCTCACCCTGACGGGGAGAACTCTCGCCTCATTGTGTAGGTGGTGTTCTGGGGACACAAGGAAACAGCCCTTAGCGGTTCTGAGGGCAGTATTTTGGAAGGCCTGTATTTTCTGCCAGTGAGCATCCTTTAGGCTTGGCGACCATATCGAGGACGCGTCGCATGATATCGGCCGCCCAATTGCTTGTAAGTGGTAAGGAGCGTTTCTTTATCTTTACCCCAAGTGCTGCCGGCAAGAGATTTGAGGATTTTATTACGGCTCTGTATTTTCCATACAATTGCGGTTGCATGCTCTCCAAAATGTAGATCTTGATCGAACGTCACACCCAAGATTTTAGGGTGTAAGACAGTCGGTAGCGTAATGCCATCGACGTGGATGTTCAATATGGTCTACATTTGGCGCGTCCATGTTGTAAATAAGGTCGCCGATGAATTTGTCGTTGACAATGGCAGGTTACACGAGGCGAAGAAACTGGAGAGATTAGGGAGATAGCTGTTTATTTTGTTACAAAGCTCATCGATCTGTGGGCCTGTGCCTGGGCCTGTGGCCATTATTTTGCAGTCATTGGCGTAGGAAACGAGAGATGAAGGAAGGGGAGACCAGGTCTGGCAGTAACGTGCCGTGGTTGACCGTATCAAAAGCTTTTGACAGGTCTATCGCAACGAGTACTGTCGTATGGTGGAGTTTCGATTTAATCCGCAATTTATCTGTGGGGTAATGGCATTTAGCGCGTTGGTAGTGCTATGTAATTTTCGGAAGCCATGCTGATGGTTTGCTAGGTGTAAATTTGCATTAAAATAGGGAAGCAGAATGGCTTCAAGTGTCTTGGCTGCTGGCAATAGGGGAGATATCGGACGATAAGAATCTCCTATATTAGCTGGTTTCCCAGGCTTTAATAGCGGAACCACCCTAGCCATTCTCCATTTTTCGGGGATGACGAAGGTGGATAGGGACAAGTTGAAGACATGCGCTAGATAATTAAATCCCTCTTAGCCTAAGTTTTTAAGCATCGGCTTGGCTATGACGTCTTGGCCTACTGCTTTAGATGGTTTAGCACGAACGATGGTATGAAGCTGCGCTAGGGGACCATCAACATCGATGGCACTCTCCAAGGACTTCGGGGAGTGTCCTTATCGCTAAAACAACAGCAATAGCAAAATTAACCACGTTATTTCACTCAAGGGTTTTTACTTAATTTTTTTATAATTTTGTTACAAATTTTTTTTATTTAATAAAAGTAAGCTTAATGCACTGCTAAGCTCTTTTGAAAATTGGAATCACCTCAAATGATTCGTTCAACACCAAAAATATGTCGCAGTTTTCTAGAAGGCACAACTATGTCAAAGTAGTGAAAGCACCCATGCATCATACAACAACAAAATGTTGCATAGTTTTGTAGGTGTTTTGAGATGTATCTCGATGTCAGAATGGTGAAAACAAGAATGCATGACATGTCGATTGAGTGCGTAGCATAGTGAATCATTCAGTTCAGTTGTTCACTGAACCCTGGGGCCGTATAGTGTCATATGATCAGTGGTCGAATGCCATTCCTTAAATCACAATAGCTCCGAAATGGTGAATCGGATTAATGAAATATGTGATCTAATGACAACGCGTACTCACTAGACCCATATTATATATTATTTTTTTAAATAGTTTGATAGCCTGATATCGCTTGAGTGAAAATAGTTTTCGATCCGTGATCGTAAGTGACGAAAAGCCCTTGGCTAAAATTAGTGAACTTTACTTATTTTTAGTCACCACCTCAACCATACTTTCTATATATTGCTCGTATGAAATAATATATCTCTGTTTTCAGTGTAATATCCGATTATCATTTGACAATTGCTGCAATGCTTGATCCACGTTTCCATCGATTAACGCCTGTTAAAAACCCTGCAAAATGTGTGCAAATTTTAACCAATCAATACAACAAAATGCATCAGAAAAATGATACGGATGTGCCAGCCACAAAAAATGAAGTTGAAAATAAACCCGTTACTTCTTCTTCAAGGAAATCTAGTACGTGATTTATAAATATGTATTTACTTTTATATATTAATATTACTTTATTATACATTTTATTCTATATCTAGACTTGGAACTATTTTTTGATCTCCAAGACGACCCTGCTCCCACAACAATACCACAGGAAGATTGTAACGTTGAAAATGACCTTAAACGTTATCGAACAGAAGTATATGCAAATTTAGATGAATCACCATTTCTATGGTGGAATAAGTTAGGGCACATGTATGCGTGTTTAAAACGTTTAGCACCAATTTACCAGTGTATACCATGTGTGGTCAACATGAATTTCAAAAAGCCTGTCAAACAGCAAATTTATGAGCAACATAAACGATATATGCTAACTGGCAGTTTAATCGATGCAATCCTTTTCCTGCATAACAATAACGAAAATAAACTAGATTGAAGCCAGCATGTGGAGAGTAGGTCCTGTAGACCTTCTACCGTTAGTAGAAATTCAAATTAGGTGTATTGCCCTAAATAATGCATATATATAAAAATCAAATATCGACAGTATATAAATATAATACGTACATACATATAAAAATTTAGCCCTAACATTTGTTTTATTCTTTGTACTTTCCTGAGCCATACTACCTTTTATAAATAAGTGAAAATATTTATATTTAGTATTTTAGTTTTACATTTTAACTTTTCACCCATATTTGGGGTCATAAATAGTTTATTCTACCTCCCTAAGGGGATGCTCCCAAGCAAGAGTTGTTTTGCGCATAAGCCTTTTCTTTTGAAACTTTTTTTAGTACCGGCTTAGTGGCCCTCATTCTAAAAAAAAAAATACTTATGTTGGGTGTTAACAGTGTAACAGGAAATTGAAGTTCAACCACGAGACACAAATTTGATTGTTTACAATTTATGCAAATTAATAAGGATACAAAAATAATTTGGAAATATACATAGAATGTATACTTGTTGTTACTATTAAGGTTAATTAATTCCGAAATAAAGATTTGGGAAAGTAAAAAGAATGACTGCTTCCATATCTCCGCGTTTACTAAAAAGCATGAGTCGAACAGGTCTTTCAAGCCAGTGTCGTCGTCCTCATCGTCTACAGCTGAGTGCAGTGACAGGATATATATCTAAAGAAGGCATCGAATTGAAACTGACTGTGTTGGTAAGATTACCGCCATCGTAGTGGTAGGGGCTTAGTCCTTCATTTGGTCTGATGAATAGGGAGATCGCTTGAAAAGGTTAATTTTTCATAGCACTGGCCATATAAAGTATAACCGTTCTCTCTTCTGGTCGGCCATGATATAATTTTTGAAGTTTTTGCGCAGTTTAATATTTTAAAATCAATCACAAACAAAAGGGAATAAAAAAAATAAAGAAAATAAAATGTGTTTTGTTTGAGAAAAACCATGTTGTTGTTGTTGTATTAACGATAAAAACAATCCCCGAAGGTTTTGGGGAGTTTTATCGATGTCGCTGGTTCTTTGCCGGATATAGAACCGGCACGTTCCGGTAACAAAGCACCATAAAGGTACTAGCCATCTCGGGAACGATTTTATGACCACATTTATCCTTCTAGGCCATAATGCGCCCTCCCCCACCCCCTAGTTCCATGAAGAACTCGGAGTCGCCAGAGCCACGCTTGCTTAATATGTTTATCAACTCCTTGAATCCTTGAGATAAAACATAATGACCCGTAGTCATAGTCGAAATAAAATAGAGTTTTATTGGTTTAAACATGGTTCTAAATTAAGTATCATTTCAAGTCTGTTATTATCCACTTAAACACTATTTTATGACCTGAGCGAGATTTTAATTTTTTTAAATAGATTTTAACTTGGCGGTCTGCTGTCAAAAGTTGCGATTAAACAATTTGCTATTTCAACGCGACGAACTTAAATGGAAGTGAAAAAAGGCTTCCCCAACAAGCAAATATACGTCAGGAACCAATTTATTATCGCTAGAATTCGTATTATTATATTTGTGACGAAAATTACACAATTTTAAAATGTGCGATGGTTACTTGGCTCCACATATGCGAAATCTTTAATTGAGATTATTCCGCATTGTTGTTGTTGTTGTTGTAGCGATAATGTTGCTCCCCGAAGGCTTTGGGGAGTGTTATCGATGTGATGGTCCTTTTCCGGATACAGATCCCTACGCTCCGGTACCATAGCACCATTAAGGTGCTAGCCCGACCATCTCGGGAACGATTTATGTGGCCACATTAAACCTTCATGCCATTCCCTCCCTCCCCACCCCCAAGTTCCATGAGGAGCTTGGGGTCGCCAGAGCCTCGTCTGTTAGTGAAACAGGATTCGCCGCGGATAGGTGAGGTTGACAATTGGGTTTGGAGAAGCTATATATTGCGCTGGCAACCTGAAGGGTTGCGCTACACAGCCCCTTCAATCTGGTATTTTAGTCGCCTCTTACGACAGGCATACCTACCGCGGGTATATTCTGATCCCCTAACCCGCTGGGATGATTATTCCGCATTCATAGCTATTTGTGAGTTTTGATATTTTAGTATCTGTTGAGGAAAAAGTAGCAGCCTATGTTGATTTTGGGGATTAAATATAGAAATAAGTATTCAATGGAAGGAATTATTTACCACAGGCGTCGATATTTAATATATGTCGGGAGAGGTGCCAGATGACGCGTTTTAATTTCGGAAGCAATAATCCGAAGGCGGAAAAGTAATACTTTTACTCTGTCAAGAGATTTTTGCAAAAAAAAAAAGAGTTTAAGGCCTTCATGTGGTAGGTGTAATTTTGGTGATATTGTTGTACACAGAAAGGAATTAACTAAAAAGGCGTTTTGGGCGGATACAATTTTCACCAGTTTCGCAGCTGTTTGCGGGTAGATAGACGAAACAGAAAAATGCAGCTTCTGGCGTTACCGTACTGGAAAATATCATATCCCAAAAGTTTATTTCTCCAGCTGGAGATGTGATCATATCTCTTAAGTTCATAAACATACCGATTAATATGATTGAATAACACATCAATTTTGTGGCCAGATCGTGAATTCGGAGTATGAAATTATAGGTAGCAGTCGTTGAATATCGAATCTCCGCCTAATGACTAAAGGTGTAAAAGCACCATTCAGCCTTAGACTTCTTAAGGAGGCATACACTTTACATACAACGGAATTTGTGTGATCAGCACAGGATAAGTTAAAATTAAAAAAGGCATCATGTTCAAGTACAGTATGGGCAAGGTAACTCGTTGCAACCTCTTTTTCGCAATATGCAGGACAAAAGATTTATTGGGATTCAGGCGCAGACTATTCCATACTATCATCTATTCCCCTTTACATTTGCCAATTCCTCTTAAAAGAAATCGTGAAATAAAACACGGAATACTACAAGAACTAACAAAAAATTTTAAGATCTTGTTGGTACGCGCGCTTTTGTACTACTTCCGTCGTTTTTCACCCTCTTAGTCTATGCCATGACGGGCTTGATTTCAACGATTTTCTCATGTAAAAGGGACTTACACTTTGAAGGTCCATGTACAATGGCTCAACATTCTAGGTAACTTCTTTCCCAAGGAAAACTATACTAAGCTCCCTTTATTTATGCTGATTTTGCGAAGACAAACCTAAATTTGATTTAACTTTATTATCATTGAACGTCCTGCATACTTATAAAACATCGAGGTTAGCCATATCCCTATTTGGTTTCGGGTCTATTAAGTTAAACGGCTTTAACGGTTAGGGTCAACTAACATTTAAGGTTTGCATCAGTTTGGCAGTCACACTTGCCTTAATGGAAACAACTTTACAACATTCTTACAAACTACTCAACATGAATACGAGTGTATGAGTGAATCGCCTTGTTACTTCCTTTTCTTTAAGGAGTCCAAATCAGCTTTAACTACCTTTTCGTTTATGTTGCGAGATTTAAACATTTTTTAAGAACTTTAAATATAATGGAAAGTTCTATGAACAACGCACAGGAATGCCCATGGGATCACCAGCGTCCCCAGTCATAGCCGATATCGTCATGGAGGAATTTTTGAGCAAATTTGAATGAGACACCACTATCAAGCCACGTCTTTTGACCAAATATGTCGACGACTTATTTGCTGTTGTCAGAACAGACTAGATTGACAACATGATTAATATGCTCAATGGGTACAACCGGACCATTCAGTTCACGATAGAGGTAGAAAAAGATGGTCATTTACCTTATCTTGATACTTTGATAATAAGGAAGAATAATAAATTACTAATCGACTGGTACAAGAAACCAACTGCATCCCGGAGGCTTATTAATTACAACTCAAAACATGAACGCAAAACAATCTTGAATACCGCGAAGAATTTCGTTAGAAGGGTTCTTACGATAAGCGACAAAGTGTTTCACAAGAAGAACATATCTATAATTAAGAAAACGTTAGCACAAAATGAATTTCCCCACGAACTGGTAAATAAACTGGTACGAAATTTTCACAAAAGAACCCACAGCGCGAGGACAAGTGACACAAATGCCAAAATATACAAATCAGTAACATATGTCCCTGGAATAGCAGAGAGAATAAAGAGTTCAAACTTATATTATCAAGAAAAATACAGAATAGCGTTTTCATATAATAACAATCTCAGACAGGTATACAGCAACATGAAAGACAGCATTTCTAAGATGGAGAAATCTGACTTAATTTATCAAATTCCATGCACTGGTGACTGGTCCAACATATGCAGCAAGGTATATGTAGGGACTACTAAGCAAAAACTGAAGACGAGGATTTCCGGACACAAGTCGAATATAAAGTTAAGGAAAAATTCTTCGGAAAATAAGACAGCCTTGTCTGCCCATTGCAATAATACTGGGCATCACCCCGATTTTGAAAACGTTAGAATTTTGGATACCGAGAAACACTATAACAAAAGATATATTTACCCCAGCGGGTAAGGGGGTCAGAATATACCCGCGGTAGGTATGCCTGTCGTAAGAGGCGACTAAAATACCAGATTCAAGGGGTGTGTAGCGCAACCCTTCAGGTTGCCAGCGCAATATATAGCTTCTCCAAATCCAATTGTCAACCTCACCTATCCGCGGCGAATCCTGTTTCACTAACAGACGAGGCTCTGGCGACCCCAAGCTCCTCATGGATCTTGGGGGTGGGGAGGGAGGGGATGGCCTGAAGGTTTAATGTGGCCACATAAATCGTTCCCGAGATGGTCGGGCTAGCACCTTATTGGTGCTGTGGTACCGGAGCGTACCGGATCTGCATCCGGCAAAGGACCATCACATCGATAACACTCCCCAAAGCCTTCGGGGAGCAACCTTATCGCTACAACAACAACAACATATATTTTGGAAATGCTTCATATTTTGAACACCCCTAATAATAGGAGGACAAATTTTAAATCAGACACTGAGCAATGTGCAAGGGTTTACCAAAACTTGGTGCTCATCATAATATAACCTGGTTACAACAACAAGAATGAAGATGCTACACATGCTGTTTGTCTTATTATTCTATGCTCTTTATATATACATAGGTATTGTTGGTATTAATTTTTGTTTACATATACGTCACCTTAAAATTTTTTATACTTACGGTGTTCACATTTGTTTATATTTTTACTAGCTTTACCTGGCGTACGTTGAAACGCCCGAGATCGATTGAATGTTGCGTTATTTTTTCTGTTTTGTTTGTTGACAATTTAGTTTATTGTTCTCTAAATTTAATTGAGTTTTGTACACATATTTGGTGAAATTTTCGCTTAAAACATTTTTATATTATATCTTATTGTAATGCAAGTGGCTACACAGTATTTTTGATTTTTTCGTTCGGTGCAAAGATAAACAAATTTTTTGGCATTCCAACTTGAGAATTTTCGCTATTGTAAGCGAAAGCAGCGTATTCCATCTCTTGCACAGCACGACGTGAAACTCGTGACGTTCGTCTCGATGCTGGATTTGATGGATTTGGATCTGTCGATCTATGACGACGTGCGTTTCGTAATTGTTGTACTTGGTTTTGTTGTGAGCGTTCCTCTACACTTTGCGCTCTCCTTTGATTAAATCTATAGGTAGAATTACGCATACGTCGACCTATAGTTGATCGTCTTGTTGGTGGCATTTTGATGCATATGATGAAATTATGGAAAAAATCTTTTTTAACTATGTTTTCTTGCACTGAACACACATAAAATCACTTTTTAAATTAATAATAGTTGGAGAAATGTAGAGTGTTTTCTACATCTATGTATATGCCAAATCAATACGCAAACGAATTTGGTTTTTATATGGCTTTATTTTGTCGTAACTCTTTGACGATTACAAATTCAATGATCTTACATGCTAAGAAAAATTTCAATTTAGGCAGCAGAATTTATGTTTAGGAATTTTCCATGGAAAAGTCCTGCTATTTAATGTTGACAAAATAAGCGATGAGTGCGAAGAGTATATAGGCAAAGTAATATTAGTACAGGTGAGTGTGCATGCTTAAAAGCCTAGGGAAAGAGGGTTTCAAATATTTAGCGCATGCCTTCAACCTGTCTCTTTCCACCTTTGTCATACCCGAGAAATGGAAAATGCCCAAGGTGGTCCCGCTACTAAAGCCTGGGAAGCCAGCTAACATAGGTGAGTCGTATCGTCGGATATCTCTCCTATCGCCAGTGGCAAAGACACTTGAAGCCATTTTGCTCCCTTATTTCCAAGCAAATTTGCAGCTAGTCTCTCATCAGCATGGCTTCAGAAAACTCCAAATGCACTACCACCGCGCTAAATGCCATTAGCACCCAGATAAATTGCGGTTTAAATCAATACCCCCACCATAGAACAGTACTCGTAGCGCTAGACCTATCAAAAGCTTTTGATACGGTCAACCATGGCTCGTTACTGCAAGACCTGGAAGGGTCTACCCTTCCCCCATGTCTTTAAAGGTGGACCGCAAATTATCTGGGTGGTCGGCAGGCATCGGTGCAATTTAGAAACGAAACATCAAAAGCAAGGAGAATTAAACAAGGGGTGCCACAGGGTGGTGTCCTTTCCCCACTTTTGTTTAATTTCTACATATCTAAGCTACCTTCCGGTGACTGCACAATAATGGCCACAGGCCCAGGCCCAAAGATCGATGCGCTATGCAATAAAATAAACGGCTACCTCCCTGATCTCTCCAGTTTTTTCGCCTCGCGAAACCTGGCATTATCACCGACTAAATCTTCCGCGACCTTATTTACATCATGAACGTCCCAAATGTCGACCATTTTGAACATCCACGTCGATGGCACTACGCTACCGTCTATCTTACACCACAAAATCTTGGGTGTGACGTTTGATCAGGATCTACATTTTGGTGAGCACGCAACCGCAATTGTTCCGAGAATTCAAAGCCGTAACAAAATCCTCAAATCCCTCTCTGGCAGTACCTGGGGAAAAGATAAAGAAACGCTCATGACTACATACAAAGCAATTAGCCAACCGAGTACGTGCTACGCGTCACCCATATGGTCGCCAAGCCTAAAAATTACACACTGGAAGAAACTACAGGCCTGCCAGAATACTGCTCTCAGAATCGCCACGGGCTGCCTTCTTATGTCCTCAGAACACCATCTGCATAATGAGGCGAGAATACTCCCCATTAGGGAGAGAAATGAGATGCTGACCAAACAGTTCCTGTTGAATACCCAGAAACCTGAGCATCCCAACAGACATCTGATTGATGAACCAGCACCGCCTAGGGGCTTAAGGAGTCATTTTGAGGAAATACGGCACCTGAGAACCCAGCCGTATGAAGCGAAAAAACACAAGCAGGTCCTTGGTGAACTCCATAAACAGGCGTCGGACCTTTATGCCGGGAATTGCCCGGTGGATCCAGTACTTAAATAAAAGTATCCAAAACTCGCGGAAGAGGAACGCATACTCCCCAGGGAAACGCGTGTCACTCTTGCTCAACTTCGTTATGGATACTGTAACAGGTTAAACTCTTACCTATACAGAATCAACCCCGACATACAAAATGTATGCCCCGCTTGCAATGTGTCCCCACATGACACCAACCATCTCTTTAATTGTAATGTGGAACCAACGCCTCTAACACCCCTTTCCTTATGGTCCACCCCTGTTGAAACGGCAAGTTTCTTTGGACTCCCGTTAGAGAATATTGATGACAATTTGTGATCGGTCGCGGCTATTAGGTGGGGCGAAGCATTGCTGAACAAAACAACAACAGTGTGCATTATGTTGCTGCAGTGGGAGTGGGAGTGCAGTGCATTGAGGAATATGCGATAATAGCAAAATGATAAAAAAAAGCGAAGACGGTGACGTTACGTTGTACAACAAAAGCATGAATGCGTGCGATGAGTGGGAGTGTGTGTTTGTATGTATGCAAATTATTAACTTAACGAAGATATGTTGGAAAGGCAGGCGTGAACAATAGTTACCATCAGAAGAAAGTGATTGATAAACATTTGCATTTGGACAGGTTCATCTGTTTAACATTTGTATGCTGTCAATGAAATTAACTTGTAATAGGTTCGATCGATTTTTTTCGTTAGGTCGGACCGAAATGTAAACTTTTTTTTCAAATTTTGAATTTTTTCTAAAAAAAATCATAACTCAAGAATGGCTAAACCGATTTGGGATTTCAAAATCAACTAACCATCATTCCTTCCTCCCTTATCTTTCCTAAAAATTTCATGGCAATCTGTCGAGCCGTTCTCGAGTTATGGAGTGACAATCAAAATGTACACTTCTTTTTATATATAAAGATTTGATTCCTTTTGAACAAACTTTTCAACCACCTGATCAGTCGATCAAGCACATCATTGCGTGTAAGTTCTATTTGTCCGCATATATATATATGTTTTTACATATTTTAACTTGTAAAAATTCTTATATCTTTGGTTTTTGTTTTCTTTTTTATGATAGTCCTGATGATGACTTCAGGTTGAAGTCGAAATATCGACCAATTAAATATTAAAAAAAGGGAAAATAAACGTGTTTTATTTACTTTACGGCCTCAAGCTCATCAAACCAACATATTTGAACGAAATTGAGTAAATTTTTTTAAATAAGTACATGTTCAATTAATGGATTGTGCACTCAATTTTAAAATAACGGCTGATAAAAAACAGCGAATTTTTACAAAACGTCTGCTAATAACTTTTAAATAGAATTGAATGATAATTATCCGCCAGCGGAATATGATCAAAACGCGTTTTCAGGTACTCCTTTGACAATTTTTGTGGTGTTTTAAGAGTTTTTGTCAAGTAAAAAATTACCATTTTTTATACGTGGAGTCACTGTGTTTAATATGATTATGACAGATCAAAATTTTAAATCCCGTTTTTAATTTAGACAAGATTTTAACTAAACAGTAGTCAACGACTATGATTACGGGCCATAAAGTATGTATGTATATTTTATTTTATTTATTGAGGTAAAAGCCCAACTCAAATATAAAAATATTTTGTGTGTATAATTGTTATATCAACCGAAATAAAATTACAGTTAAAAGCTGCTTACATTAATAGACTTTTCAATCAATTTCTGAAAATTGAATCAACGAAAAATATTTCACACACATAACTAGCAGCTTGAAGCGAAGAGATTATTTCACATACCCATATGTAGTCAGCAGATAAGAGCGAAGAAAAAAGAGAAACAACGACACATCACGTTTTCATCAGCTAACAGCAAAATCTGTTACACATACATACGCATATAGCTAAAAGAAAAACATAAACTACAGATATACATGTATATAGCTAAATAACCAAGTATGAGATACAACTGTTCCAGGAGGCATGTTCGTGAAAAGTCTAGACCTTAGGACAAATAGCTGAACGAGGCTTACTGAGAGTATTAAATCAGCTCAGTGCAAGCGATAAGGAATCAGTTTGATTTAAACACGCTATTAGTGGAGTACACGATAATTGTAATTGTGAAGTACTAAATAAAGACCATTTTGCCATTCTGAATATTGGCGTTATTTATTCGACAGTTCAGCGATTCGAACGATAACAGAAGGTGCATAAATATCAGAAATTTCCCAAAACTCATTACCCTATGCTGTTAGTAAATAAACACAACGACAATAAAACACGGTTCGGTGAAGTACGCGATAATTGTAATTGTGAGATACTACTCCCAAAGTAGGCTTAATAAAGAACGTTTTGTTATGCTGAATATTTGAGTTATTTATTCGACAGTTCAGAGATTCGAGCAGAAGCTGCAAAATAATCAGAAATTTCCCAAAATTCGTTACACTATTTTAAGCCCATGGCCGAAAGAGCACTGCAGCGTATTCACATTGATTTCGCAGGCCCTATTCGTTCTAAATATTATTTTGTTATAGTTGATTCATTTTCAAAGTGGCCTGAAGCATATCAGTCTACAACAATTTCAACAGTTAAAGTCAGAGAAATATTAGATTTTTTCATTCGTTTCGGTTATCCGGAATGCATTGTATAGGATAATGGCACACACTTTACCAGTGCAGAGTTTGAACAATTTTGCAAGTAACGAAACATCCAACACTTAAAAACAGCCCCATCGTAACATCCACAAAGTAATGGTAAAGCAGAAACATACGTATACATAGCAAAGCGAGCATTAGAAAAATGTTTTGCAGAGGAAACAAAAGACAACTCAAATCCTCAAGAATTTTTATTACAATACCAAATCCAAATTGTGCGGAGGGAAAACATCAGCAGAACTATTCTGGATAACTGGATAGACTTCAAAGAAACCACCTTGGGACAATATCCAAAAGAATACTAAAATGGAAGCACAATTCAATAATAAATATAGAACTTTGATGTTAACCAACAAGTTTTTGTTAAACATGGCATCCTGGTCAAAGAGGACAAATTATGATAAGAGACGTCACTTGTTACTCGCAGCCATTTGCTCGATGTTTTCTAAGAGGTAGTCGCTGTTTGTTTTTTTTTTTTGTGAGATGTACATAAAATGTCTTCTATACATTTTCCTGGGGTATTTGTGTTTATTTTTCCGACTGTATTTAATTAATTCTCTTTCCAAAAATCACAGTTGCACAAGGTGCCTACATCGCATGGATAAATGCGAGACAATTCAAAAATGTCTCTCTTAGAAAACATTCGGCATCAATTTTTTGATTTCCCGAGAGTAGCTTTAGTTTTTGGTGAAATTGTCATTGGCCCCGCAAGTCACACCATTTTTTGTTTCATGCTCACAGCCATGTATTTGACAATATTCTCAATTGCATACAGTACTTAGCTTAATTTCATTAACATATAAACAAGTGGTTGAATTGTAAGGTAGATTTGCATTATATCACCCTCCTTTCAAAAAGAAGGATGCGAAAAAGTGATCAATTTTGTCACGTCTTTCTTGCTTGTTCAACCAAAGAGGATAAATATAATAAGAGCCACCAGTCTGCTCCGAGTGGCGAGTAACTCGCTGGAAATCAAAAAATTGATGCCGAATGTTTTCTAAAAGGGAGATTTTTGAATTGTCTCGCATTTATACATGCGGTATAGGCACCTTGTGCAACTATGATTTTTGGGAAGAGAATTTATTAAATACAGTCGGAAAAATAAACACAAAAACCCCAGGAAAATGTATAGAAGACATTTTATGCACATCTCACAAAAAAAAAAACAAACACGACTATCTCTTAGAAAACATCGAGCAAATGGCTGCGAGTAACAAGTGACGTCGCTTATCATAATTTATCCTCTTTGATTCAACTGCATGATAATATTTTTTGAATGAACAAATATGGATGCACCTTCCCTTTCTAAAATTCGATCATTCAGGACAATTTGTGTTAAAACAAAAACTGGACCATTTTATTTATTAATTGAGGGTGGAATAATGGTATAAGTCGAGTTACGCCGTTTTTCCATAAATCAACTAAATAAAAGAGCACGATTACATACACATACCATATTAATCTTAGAAAATAATAGTGATATTTAACAAAGATATTAGCTTCATTTATGGAAAAACGGTATAACTTTGTAATAAAATTTTGCAGTAATGAAGGATCGAAATGGTATGAAAATATATTCAATGTCGTAGAACAGAAAGAACTGAAAAATAAAAGAATTGAAGTGGTTTCAAAAACGACTAAGCAGACAGAGAACTCCATTGTTAAAAACAGAAAAAGTTTAAAAATGATAAAATTAGTAAAAAAAAAAATTGCTAAAAATAACAAACGGAAATAACAAATAGCAAATAGCACATCTAAATAATAGAATATATGATTATTAATGTATCTACTATTTTGTTTAATAAAGTATATCAATCAAAATATTTGATATTCGATCTATGGAATAACGGTATAACTAAAAAAAAAAAAGAAATCATCCATTTTCTAATAAAATTATGTATATATGTATAAAATTGGTTACTTTTTTTATCAAAGAATCATACTATCTAAAATCCTACCAAGTAGGATTATTATAAATTTATTTTTACCTGCATTGTTAAGTTTTTTTCACTTCTCCAAAGGTTGATTCTTGAGTTATACCGTTATTCCACACATGCGCTCAATTATTATTATTACTACTAAGTTAATACTATATTAAGTAATTTGCTGATAATTACTGACTTATATTCTAAACATTATGTTAATAATTCAAAGATTTCTATTCAATTTACTTTAGTAAACTATTTTTTTTTTCGTTAGTTTTTATAATTTTCATTAATCCAACAACTAAATCTAACTAAAGTTAACCTTAAATTATGTTTTAGTCTATGCTAAACCTATAATATTGTGACGAATATTAGCAACAATAAGGCATACTATCCAGGGCCGTAGAGAGAAAATCCGGGCCCGGGACTTCACAGTTTATGGGCCCCCTATAAAAAATCCACTACTACATTTGATTAATTTGAATTAATGACGTCTCATTCATGAATCATTATTGATGGATTACATCAAAAAAAAAATTTTGCCACATGAACTAAATTATTTTTGGACTAAAATCTGAAAATAAAATTAACACAGAATATTTACTATTTACTCTTTATATTATTTTTTAGGCAACTGCAGTTTCACCGTGTGATTCGCGGTTCGAATCTCGGTGAAACCTTTGATAACATTACGAAATTGCCTGATGATGATTACGTTGGGGGTTCTCGAAATGGTACCATCGCAATATGCCAGTAAATGTTTCTTTCTTTTCAGTTTCTCTTAGAAAAACATAATAATTGAATATTCAATTATTGTTAAGCTCATGAATTCTTAATATTAAGTATAAATTGAACACACCATTAAACAAACAAACATAAATATATTATTTTATTGTAACGTAGAAATAAAATTCTCTTTTAACAGCCACATATTGTTTCAAATAATTTTTCTAATTATTTGGTAACATTTGAATATATTTCTGATAAATTTAATGATGATTATAAATTTTAAGTATTCAATATAGAGGGTTTGGATATCAAAGAGTGTCTTTTCTTGCTTTTTTCGCTACAAATTTTTTTATAATAATATTAAAATTTAACTGTCATGCCAAAACGGATTCAACACAAAGCGTGGCAAGTCCTGAAACTCGGTCGTGAGATGAACACGATCTATGAAAATGTTTGATTCTTGAAAGGACGCTGAAGGAACGTTCTGCACTAGCTACAGTGACAGATATAGTGCAAAAGATACGTAAAGTAACACAAATTTTGGGGAAAATCGAATACAGGTTTTGAACATATGTAGATGGCATTTAGCTATTCCAATGGTGACAGACCTTTATCAAAATTTGCTTCGTAAATGTGCTTCAAGTGAATTATTTCGTATTCTAAGCTTTGAGAAATGTCCGACTTTTATTTTTCGACAAATTTTGCTGCGCTTGCCCGAACCATAGTTTCATCCATGTCCTCAAATTGCCACAAAAAGAAAACTTCTCGCTCAAATTTCTCATAGTTGCAAATTGTTCAGTAATGTCACTGATTACCGAATCAACGATCACCAGGAATGTATTGTTTTTAAAATCAGACTGAATCATCCGTAATCATCTCATTTAAATTATCTTCAGAACGTCTTTTGGGGTTTCTCTTTCGAATGTTCGAAAAAACAATTTTTTTTTTTTGGTTTCAATTCTAAATTAAATTATCTTTAATTGCAATACAAGAAAACAACAACCGCCTTATTTACTCAAAAAACCATTTTAAATACAACGAAAAAGAAGAAAAATTTCAAATTTTTCCCAATGTTGAAAATTGGTCAACTTTGAGCGGCTCTACCTGTTAAACTATAATTTTCTGTGAAAAAAATTTGTATATTCTTGATCCCTGGAAAATTCTCTATTAGAAACATGTATTAGATTTAGCGAAAGCTTTCATGATTTTTTTGATTTTTGCCATGCCTTAACGGCAGAGGCGCCACTGTGCGAAGCTGTTTCCTGAATCAGAGCATGTGATACCGTTTCTGCGAATGTAGGTTTTGGGTTTGCGCATGTCGCTCGCTTCGTTTCGACATCCCGTATTCCATTAATAAAGCTCTGAAGTTTTACCTTTTCGGTGTATTCCTAGGGTGGGTACGCATTCGCTAAATGTGCCAGCCTTTTGACATCCGACGCAAATTCTTGCAATGTTTCACCAGGCCTCTGGAAGCGGTTCAGTATCTCCATTTGGTATATCTGTCTCCTATACTCAGTTCCGTATCGTCTCTCTAGAGCGCCCATCAAAGCTTCATAACAGTTCCGTTCGCCCTATGGAATGGTTTGTAAGATCTCAGCCACGAATAGTGCCGCAACTTTATCTTCAGCACTCCAGTTGTTCAATGCTGACGTCTTCTCAAATTGTAGGATAAAAACCTGGAAAGGAACAGAACCGTCAAAGGATGGTGTTTTTACCTTTTGATTACTCGCGGAAACTGCTGGCCGATTTAGTTGCAACTGCTCCATACGACCATTTAAATCCTCGACTTCTGCCTGAAATTGAGCGCTTTTTGTATCCTGTGCTTCCAGCTTTGATGATATTCGGACTTCTTGCTCTTCAAGTTGTGTAGACATCTGAGATGACATTTCGGATATACGTGTCTCTTGCGCTTCCAGTTGAGATGCCAAATATGCCTTCTGGTCTTCCAATTGTGATGTTATATTTGTCTTTTGTTCTGCCAGTTGAGATGTTATATTTGTCTTTTGTACTTCGAGCTGTGCTGACATATTTGTGGATATTTGTGATGACATTTCTGACATTTGTGCAGATATTGCAGCCAATATCATGTTCAGGTCTGTGTTCGCCATTGTCTTCGGTGTTTTATTTTTCTCCTCCAATTTCGTTGTCTCATCGCTATCAAGATGAAAGACATCTCTTCCACGTTAATTCCTTCAAATTCCATTGTCTCTCGCAGTCGTGCCTGAAGTTCGAGTTTGTTGCCGGTTGTATTCAATCCAGGGCTCTCCAACTCCTTCTTCAGTTGCTGGATCTTCAATTCACTCCACTTTTCCATGTCCAAGTTGTATTCAAAATCTTCGGAAGTTATTCGACTATTCCTCTTCTGACACCAATTGTAACGAATTTACTACAATTCCGCTTATTCCAAATCTTACGCTAACGTTCGAATCACTAAACTGTTGAATAAATAACTCCACTATTCAATAATGCAAAATGGAATTTATTCAAGTCTTCACACTACTTACTCTCGACAGATAGCGTGCTTAAATCAAACTGAATCGCTGATTGCTCAGATTGCGCTCTTTTATACTCTCCGATTTCCTCGTTCCATACTTCTAGGCGTTTCCATAATTTACTTAGTTACGTGTATAGCTTCTCATATGCGCGTGTATATGTGAGTGACACTTCCACAGATAATTACCTACTTTTGGGAGCATCTCAGATAAGATATATGCATGCGTGTACGTACATATGTGTAGACATAATGATTGATTCGTTTATGTAGATACAAGTGACTGCCTGCTTTATTATTGTTGTGGCTTCATTTACTTAGCATCAGACTAGTGATGTGAGTATCACTTAGTGTCACTAATACTCGTCACAATATTTACTTAAATCGTACATAATGGAAACAGCGAACTTATTTCCATTCCATTCCATTCAGGCTAAGATCCTATCGTGTCTATAACTACAATATCAAAAGGCTTGCAAGGTATTGGTGTAAGCACCATACTTTCTTTTGTTTTGGGCTTAACTTTGTTTAACAGGCATTTTTCTTAATTTTTCACAAATTTAGCAATATCGCGTGTCATATTTTTCCAAATTTATTTGCACTATTTTGGCGTATAGCTTCTTATTTCCACAATATCCGCCTGATATTGAATCATTATGACAAATTGTCATTAATTTTAATTTCTTGTCTTCGTCAGTTACCTTCGCTACTGTAACCAACTAATATAACTATTAAATTTTTTAAATTTATTCCCGGTTTTCTTAAAATTAGCAATAGTAAAATGATGAAATATGTATGTTATTATCTTTTTGCCATTAAATTTGCTTAATATTGTGATTGCCGGCATTACGTCCCAGCCTCAAAAGTTATTGTCGTAATCACCCAACAAGCAAAGTAAACATAATGTAAATTTATAAAAAGTTTTCCGAAATAAACACTAAGCTTAAAAAAACGTATATTTTTTGTTTACAAAAGAAAAAAGCTGAAAAGCTTATAAATATAAACTTATAAACATATACATATGTAATACTCCTATATTGCTACAAAAGGCTAGGTACATTCCCAAACATCAGAGTGCCGATATATTGCTGTTTAAACGTTTTTGCTTTTGTATTCAATAATCGAATGTGCCTAAATTTAATTTTTTTCTTGTCACACTTATGCTGCTACAATCACAAAAATTCTTGTTTTGATTTCGAATTCAAAACACATTGCGAGCATTTTCTGTTAGCAATATAGGAGTATTACATATATGCTTATAAAACATTTTAAGAAGATTTTTGTAAATATTTTTTTTAGACTTAAACGATAATTTTCATTTCAATTAATAATTTAAATAATATATGTATATACAAACATAAATTTCATACATTCATTAAAAGAAGTATAGCTGCAATTCTAAGGAGTTTTTGGACAATGCAAGGAGATTTTTAATTCAGCATTTCTCTTCCCTGTCAGACCTTTTTGAAAATTTTCAAGTTAAAACATATTGACAAATAGTTTTTTTGTATTTTTTGTAAACATTTACAGTTTGCTTTAAGAATTCAAATATTTATAAACTTTTACGCTTATGAAACGTTTTCTGAAAAAAGTTAAAAAATATTTAATACTGAAAACGCTTATACTTATATCGTTTTACAAAGCAAGTTCACTTTAAGTTACTTTTAAAAACATTTACAGATATGCCTGCTTGTCTGTATTTGTCGGTTATCGTTTTGTATTTGTATTTCCTCTTTTTGTTTTGTTATTGTCCTTTTTTGTACTGCCAATATATTTTCGTCGAATTTTTTAACTCATTTATAGTTGTACGAGAAAAAGCATCTGCCCCTACATTTGTTTTGCCTTTTTTATACTCTATAGTAAAATTATACTATTATTCAAAAGTGCCGCTATAGAAGCAAAATTTGGTATAAATCTCATATAGTAGTTGGCAAATACAACAAACCTTCCAACTGCATTTTTGTCACATGGCTTAGGATACCTTCTAATTGCTCCTATTTTGAAATCGTCAGGAAACAAACCCTTTGCTGAACATTTATGCCCCAGAAATGTTACCTCAGATCTAAGAAAATTACATTTAGTATGGTTAAGCCGCAAATTAAACTTTCTACATGTCGCAAAAACTGTCTCTAAATTTTTTAAAAGATGAGTCTCACTACATCCAATGACTATAATAATGTCTATGTACATAAAGGCTTGGTTAGGTGCAATGCCAGAAAATGCCATTTGTATCATTCCTGAAAACGAGTTAGGAGCAACATTTACTCCAAATGGTAAAACTTTCCAACAAAAAGATCCACGATCTGTACTAAATGATGTTATATCTTTCGAATCTTTATGTATTGGAATTTGATGGAAATCCGAAGAAAACTATCTTCAACACGTGCCAAAGGAAATTTATGTGCAATAAGTTTTTTGTTGACTGGTCTAAAGTCTACACACATTCGATATACTTTTTGTCCAGTCGGGTCGTCTTTCAGTACTAAAATCAATGGACTGTTATAATTTGAGGAACTTCCTTCAACCAAATCATTTTTTATCAACCTATTTATTTATTTCAGCACGCTGTGAATACGGCAATCTATAATTTTTTATGTACACTGGTGTTGTTGTTGTTGTTGTTGTAGCGATAAGGTTGCTCCCCGAAGGCTTTGGGGAGTGTTATCGATGTGATGGTCCCTTGCCGGATGCAGATCCGGTACGCTCCGGTACCACAGCACCAATAAGGTGCTAGCCCGACCATCTCGGGAACGATTTATGTGGCCACATTAAACCTTCAGGCCATCCCCTCCCTCCCCACCCCCAAGATCCATGAGGAGCTTGGGGTCGCCAGAGCCTCGTCTGTTAGTGAAACAGGATTCGCCGCGGATAGGTGAGGTTGACAATTGGATTTGGAGAAGCTATATATTGCGCTGGCAACCTGAAGCGTTGCGCTACACACCCCTTGAATCTGGTATTTTAGTCGCCTCTTACGACAGGCATACCTACCGCGGGTATATTCTGACCCCCTTACCCGCTGGGGTAGTACACTGGTGTCTTGTGCGTTAGTCTTAATTTTTGTTTGTAAAAATTATTAACCGTTATTAAGTCCGTTTTTAGAGTGAAAATGTTTGAATATTTCAAACATAAATCAAGTAATCTATCTTTATCATACGAAGGTATTTGTTTTACTAAAACTGACTTAAGCTCTTCTATACGTTTTGAATCAATAGGTGTGTCATTTATGCGATAGATAACCAAATTTTCTATGTCCTCAGTTTGAATATTAATGTTTTTAACGTACTTTACTTCATCGGTGGTATTCATTATTTTTAAAATAGGATTTTTCGTATCAACGACACATTTTGCAGTAAACGCACCACTGCAAAGTTCATGAGAATCGACAAAAAATGAAAAACACAAAAAACTTCACATCTTAGTGGAATTACAAGAGTATCTGTTGTTGTGCTATGCAAATTGAAATATTAACTCTTTCTGTCCCTAGTCCTATCGTTATTGTGTCATTCGCATAATTAATTATGCATTTGTTTGCTTTTAAAATGTCTTTTCCTATTATACCGCCCGAAGGAATATTAAAGTTATTATCAACAACATGAGTAGTCAGAGGAAAAAATATATTTGATACTATGTTCGTACTAACTAAAATTTTTACTGTATCTGCTGTTACAACTGTTATATTTATTACATTACTGTTATCTACTATTACGTCTTTTGCTAAACTAGAAATTTTTATAACTGAAATATCTCCAAGGAAAGAACATATTTTATAAGAATCTCAACAATTGACTTCGATGAAATCAGAATAATTCAGATTTAGACAATAGCTGTGTTTCTTTTACATCAAGATACATATACGCTTAAACTTTATATGGACTGCTAAGCGCTAAACTTTATCTACACTTCTGAAATGGATGCGCAGAAAATTAGTACTCTTAAATTCCAATACACTGAAAGAAATGGTGCTAGTAAAATCAACAAATCGGTTCTGTTGTTCTTGACTTAACGGAGATTCGGTGAAATTGAATTATGGTTAATTCGACCGAGTTCTTTGTCAAACGAACAAATTAGTTTAGTCATTTCAACAGAAGAGAAATTGTCGCTCCTAAGTTACAAAAATTCTGTAAAATTGACTGATTCCTGGTCAATCTAACTGATTTTTCTGTTAACACAACTGATCTTACAGGTCATTTCAACGGCGATCAACTGTCAATACATGAGCAAAATTCAAAGAGAATTTTACGCTCACTGCGCTCTCTACATTGTACTTATGACGATGGTGCCACTTGTTAAAAAACACTAAAATAAGAAAACCATCAAATCGAAAAAACACACAAAATGGGAAAACAACAAAAAACTAGTTTTTCAGTTATCAATATAAAACGAAAAAACCCTTTTTTGAATTTACTGTGCAAAAATTATGAGATACCGGGACACTTATCTATCGGGTACAATTTAGCAACTTCTCGTCCAAGCGAAATGCAAAAATGCGCCCTCTTGTTGCAAAAGTTTTGTTTGAACGAACAGGATTTTCCAAAGTTAGTAACATTTTGTTCAAGCTTTTACGAATTTTCACTCACGCGAACGAATTTAATAAGATAAAAAAAAAACATCCTTTTTTAATGTTGATGTTTCCGACAACATAAAAGTTTGAGTTGTTTTGGAATCGTTTCAACTTAAAGTGTTACGAAAATTAAACTTACCGAATTACATGTAAAGTTACTTCAGTGGTGAATTACCTTCCCGCGATTTGATTCTTTACTTTTCTATAAGTAGCAAGTACTCTTTTTAAAATGTTACGTCAAACATTTATACCACAAGTTTTGTTCGAAACAATCAAGTGTGGCAACTACATGCGAGAGAAGAAATTCAGAATAAGCTGAGCTGTACCTGAAAAAATTGAGAATCAGTTTTACTACTATTTTCATTTCTATTTGCAAAGCGAAATAGGGAATGGTTTGTAAGATCTCAGCCACGAATAGTGCAGCAACTTTATCTTCAGCACTCCAGTTGTTCAATGCTGACGTCTTCTCAAATTGTAGCTTAAAAACCTGGAAAGGAAGAGAACCGTCAAAGGATGGTGTTTTTACCTTTTGATTACTACTGCTGGGCGATTTAGTTGCAACTGCTCCATACGACCTTTTAAATCCTCGACTTCTGCCTGAAATTGAGCGCTTTTTGTATCCTGTGCTTCCAGCTTTGATGATATACGGACTTCTTGCTCTTCAAGTTGTGTAGACATCTGAGATGACATTTCGGATATACGTGTCTCTTGCGCTTCCAGTTGAGATGCCAAATATGTCTTCTGGTCTTCCAATTGTGATGTTATATTTGTCTTTTGTTCTGCCAGTTGAGATGTTATATTTGTCTTTTGTACTTCGAGTTGTGCTGACATATTTGTGGATATTTGTGATGACATTTCTGACATTTGTGCAGATATTGCAGCCAATATCATGTTCAGGTCTGTGTTCGCCATTGTCTTCGGTGTTTTATTTTTCTCCTCCAATTTCGTTGTCTCATCGCTATCAAGATGAAAGACATCTCTTCCACGTTAATTGCTTCAAATTCCATTGCCTCTCGCAGTCGTGCCTGAAGTTCGAGTTTGTTGCCGGTTGTATTCAATCTAGGGCTCTCCAACTCCTTCTTCAGTTGCTGGATCTTCAATTCACTCCACTTTTCCATGTCCAAGTTGTATTCAAAATCTTCGGAATTTATTCGACTATTCCTCTTCTGACGCCAATTGTAACGAATTTACTACAATTCCGCTTATTCCAAATCTTACGCTAACGTTCGAATCACTAAACTGTTGAATAAATAACTCCACTATTCAATAATGCAAAATGGAATTTATTCAAGTCTTCACACTACTTACTCTCGACAGATAGCGTGCTTAAATCAAACTGAATCGCTGATTGCTCAGATTGCGCTCTTTTATACTCTCCGATTTCCTCGTTCCATACTTCTAGGCGTTTCCATAATTTACTTAGTTACGTGTATAGCTTCTCATATGCGCGTGTATATGTGAGTGACACTTCCACAGATAATTACCTACTTTTGGGAGCATCTCAGATAAGATATATGCATGCGTGTACGTACATATGTGTAGACATAATGATTGATTCGTTTATGTAGATACAAGTGACTGCCTGCTTTATTATTGTTGTGGCTTCATTTACTTAGCATCAGACTAGTGATGTGAGTATCACTTAGTGTCACTAATACTCGTCACAATATTTACTTAAATCGTACATAATGGAAACAGCGAACTTATTTCCATTCCATTCCATTCAGGCTAAGATCCTATCGTGTCTATAACTACAATATCAAAAGGCTTGCAATGTATTGGTGTAAGCACCATACTTTCTTTTGTTTTGGGCTTAACTTTGTTTAACAGGCATTTTTCTTAATTTTTCACAAATTTAGCAATATCGCGTGTCATATTTTTCCAAATTTATTTGCACTATTTTGGCGTATAGCTTCTTATTTCCACAATATCCGCCTGATATTGAATCATTATGACAAATTGTCATTAATTTTAATTTCTTGTCTTCGTCAGTTACCTTCGCTACTGTAACCAACTAATATAACTATTAAATTTTTTAAATTTATTCCCGGTTTTCTTAAAATTAGCAATAGTAAAATGATGAAATATGTATGTTATTATCTTTTTGCCATTAAATTTGCTTAATATTGTGATTGCCGGCATTACGTCCCAGCCTCAAAAGTTATTGTCGTAATCACCCAACAAGCAAAGTAAACATAATGTAAATTTATAAAAAGTTTTCCGAAATAAACACTAAGCTTAAAAAAACGTATATTTTTTGTTTACAAAAGAAAAAAGCTGAAAAGCTTATAAATATAAACTTATAAACATATACATATGTAATACTCCTATATTGCTACAAAAGGCTAGGTACATTCCCAAACATCAGAGTGCCGATATATTGCTGTTTAAACGTTTTTGCTTTTGTATTCAATAATCGAATGTGCCTAAATTTAATTTTTTTCTTGTCACACTTATGCTGCTACAATCACAAAAATTCTTGTTTTGATTTCGAATTCAAAACACATTGCGAGCATTTTCTGTTAGCAATATAGGAGTATTACATATATGCTTATAAAACATTTTAAGAAGATTTTTGTAAATATTTTTTTTAGACTTAAACGATAATTTTCATTTCAATTAATAATTTAAATAATATATGTATATACAAACATAAATTTCATACATTCATTAAAAGAAGTATAGCTGCAATTCTAAGGAGTTTTTGGACAATGCAAGGAGATTTTTAATTCAGCATTTCTCTTCCCTGTCAGACCTTTTTGAAAATTTTCAAGTTAAAACATATTGACAAATAGTTTTTTTGTATTTTTTGTAAACATTTACAGTTTGCTTTAAGAATTCAAATATTTATAAACTTTTACGCTTATGAAACGTTTTCTGAAAAAAGTTAAAAAATATTTAATACTGAAAACGCTTATACTTATATCGTTTTACAAAGCAAGTTCACTTTAAGTTACTTTTAAAAACATTTACAGATATGCCTGCTTGTCTGTATTTGTCGGTTATCGTTTTGTATTTGTATTTCCTCTTTTTGTTTTGTTATTGTCCTTTTTTGTACTGCCAATATATTTTCGTCGAATTTTTTAACTCATTTATAGTTGTACGAGAAAAAGCATCTGCCCCTACATTTGTTTTGCCTTTTTTATACTCTATAGTAAAATTATACTATTATTCAAAAGTGCCGCTATAGAAGCAAAATTTGGTATAAATCTCATATAGTAGTTGGCAAATACAACAAACCTTCCAACTGCATTTTTGTCACATGGCTTAGGATACCTTCTAATTGCTCCTATTTTGAAATCGTCAGGAAACAAACCCTTTGCTGAACATTTATGCCCCAGAAATGTTACCTCAGATCTAAGAAAATTACATTTAGTATGGTTAAGCCGCAAATTAAACTTTCTACATGTCGCAAAAACTGTCTCTAAATTTTTTAAAAGATGAGTCTCACTACATCCAATGACTATAATAATGTCTATGTACATAAAGGCTTGGTTAGGTGCACTGCCAGAAAATGCCATTTGTATCATTCCTGAAAACGAGTTAGGAGCAACATTTACTCCAAATGGTAAAACTTTCCAACAAAAAGATCCACGATCTGTACTAAATGATGTTATATCTTTCGAATCTTTATGTATTGGAATTTGATGGAAATCCGAAGAAAACTATCTTCAACACGTGCCAAAGGAAATTTATGTGCAATAAGTTTTTTGTTGACTGGTCTAAAGTCTACACACATTCGATATACTTTTTGTCCAGTCGGGTCGTCTTTCAGTACTAAAATCAATGGACTGCTATAATTTGAGGAACTTCCTTCAACCAAATCATTTTTTATCAACCTATTTATTTATTTCAGCACGCTGTGAATACGGCAATCTATAATTTTTTATGTACACTGGTGTTGTTGTTGTTGTTGTTGTAGCGATAAGGTTGCTCCCCGAAGGCTTTGGGGAGTGTTATCGATGTGATGGTCCCTTGCCGGATGCAGATCCGGTACGCTCCGGTACCACAGCACCAATAAGGTGCTAGCCCGACCATCTCGGGAACGATTTATGTGGCCACATTAAACCTTCAGGCCATCCCCTCCCTCCCCACCCCCAAGATCCATGAGGAGCTTGGGGTCGCCAGAGCTTCGTCTGTTAGTGAAACAGGATTCGCCGCGGATAGGTGAGGTTGACAATTGGATTTGGAGAAGCTATATATTGCGCTGGCAACCTGAAGCGTTGCGCTACACACCCCTTGAATCTGGTATTTTAGTCGCCTCTTACGACAGGCATACCTACCGCGGGTATATTCTGACCCCCTTACCCGCTGGGGTAGTACACTGGTGTCTTGTGCGTTAGTCTTAATTTTTGTTTGTAAAAATTATTAACCGTTATTAAGTCCGTTTTTAGAGTGAAAATGTTTGAATATTTCAAACATAAATCAAGTAATCTATCTTTATCATACGAAGGTATTTGTTTTACTAAAACTGACTTAAGCTCTTCTATACGTTTTGAATCAATAGGTGTGTCATTTATGCGATAGATAACCAAATTTTCTATGTCCTCAGTTTGAATATTAATGTTTTTAACGTACTTTACTTCATCGGTGGTATTCATTATTTTTAAAATAGGATTTTTCGTATCAACGACACATTTTGCAGTAAACGCACCACTGCAAAGTTCATGAGAATCGACAAAAAATGAAAAACACAAAAAACTTCACATCTTAGTGGAATTACAAGAGTATCTGTTGTTGTGCTATGCAAATTGAAATATTAACTCTTTCTGTCCCTAGTCCTATCGTTATTGTGTCATTCGCATAATTAATTATGCATTTGTTTGCTTTTAAAATGTCTTTTCCTATTATACCGCCCGAAGGAATATTAAAGTTATTATCAACAACATGAGTAGTCAGAGGAAAAAATATATTTGATACTATGTTCGTACTAACTAAAATTTTTACTGTATCTGCTGTTACAACTGTTATATTTATTACATTACTGTTATCTACTATTACGTCTTTTGCTAAACTAGAAATTTTTATAACTGAAATATCTCCAAGGAAAGAACATATTTTATAAGAATCTCAACAATTGACTTCGATGAAATCAGAATAATTCAGATTTAGACAATAGCTGTGTTTCTTTTACATCAAGATACATATACGCTTAAACTTTATATGGACTGCTAAGCGCTAAACTTTATCTACACTTCTGAAATGGATGCGCAGAAAATTAGTACTCTTAAATTCCAATACACTGAAAGAAATGGTGCTAGTAAAATCAACAAATCGGTTCTGTTGTTCTTGACTTAACGGAGATTCGGTGAAATTGAATTATGGTTAATTCGACCGAGTTCTTTGTCAAACGAACAAATTAGTTTAGTCATTTCAACAGAAGAGAAATTGTCGCTCCTAAGTTACAAAAATTCTGTAAAATTGACTGATTCCTGGTCAATCTAACTGATTTTTCTGTTAACACAACTGATCTTACAGGTCATTTCAACGGCGATCAACTGTCAATACATGAGCAAAATTCAAAGAGAATTTTACGCTCACTGCGCTCTCTACATTGTACTTATGACGATGGTGCCACTTGTTAAAAAACACTAAAATAAGAAAACCATCAAATCGAAAAAACACACAAAATGGGAAAACAACAAAAAACTAGTTTTTCAGTTATCAATATAAAACGAAAAAACCCTTTTTTGAATTTACTGTGCAAAAATTATGAGATACCGGGACACTTATCTATCGGGTACAATTTAGCAACTTCTCGTCCAAGCGAAATGCAAAAATGCGCCCTCTTGTTGCAAAAGTTTTGTTTGAACGAACAGGATTTTCCAAAGTTAGTAACATTTTGTTCAAGCTTTTACGAATTTTCACTCACGCGAACGAATTTAATAAGATAAAAAAAAACATCCTTTTTTAATGTTGATGTTTCCGACAACATAAAAGTTTGAGTTGTTTTGGAATCGTTTCAACTTAAAGTGTTACGAAAATTAAACTTACCGAATTACATGTAAAGTTACTTCAGTGGTGAATTACCTTCCCGCGATTTGATTCTTTACTTTTCTATAAGTAGCAAGTACTCTTTTTAAAATGTTACGTCAAACATTTATACCACAAGTTTTGTTCGAAACAATCAAGTGTGGCAACTACATGCGAGAGAAGAAATTCAGAATAAGCTGAGCTGTACCTGAAAAAATTGAGAATCAGTTTTACTACTATTTTCATTTCTATTTGCAAAGCGAAATAGGGAATGGTTTGTAAGATCTCAGCCACGAATAGTGCAGCAACTTTATCTTCAGCACTCCAGTTGTTCAATGCTGACGTCTTCTCAAATTGTAGCTTAAAAACCTGGAAAGGAACAGAACCGTCAAAGGATGGTGTTTTTACCTTTTGATTACTACTGCTGGGCGATTTAGTTGCAACTGCTCCATACGACCTTTTAAATCCTCGACTTCTGCCTGAAATTGAGCGCTTTTTGTATCCTGTGCTTCCAGCTTTGATGATATACGGACTTCTTGCTCTTCAAGTTGTGTAGACATCTGAGATGACATTTCGGATATACGTGTCTCTTGCGCTTCCAGTTGAGATGCCAAATATGTCTTCTGGTCTTCCAATTGTGATGTTATATTTGTCTTTTGTTCTGCCAGTTGAGATGTTATATTTGTCTTTTGTACTTCGAGTTGTGCTGACATATTTGTGGATATTTGTGATGACATTTCTGACATTTGTGCAGATATTGCAGCCAATATCATGTTCAGGTCTGTGTTCGCCATTGTCTTCGGTGTTTTATTTTTCTCCTCCAATTTCGTTGTCTCATCGCTATCAAGATGAAAGACATCTCTTCCACGTTAATTGCTTCAAATTCCATTGCCTCTCGCAGTCGTGCCTGAAGTTCGAGTTTGTTGCCGGTTGTATTCAATCTAGGGCTCTCCAACTCCTTCTTCAGTTGCTGGATCTTCAATTCACTCCACTTTTCCATGGCCAAGTTGTATTCAAAATCTTCGGAATTTATTCGACTATTCCTCTTCTGACACCAATTGTAACGAATTTACTGCAATTCCGCTTATTCCAAATCTTACGCTAACGTTCGAATTACTAAATTGTTGAATAAATAACTCCACTATTCAATAATGCAAAATGGCATTTATTCAAGTCTTCACACTACTACCTCTCGACAGATAGCGTGCTTAAATCAAACTGAATCGCTGATTGCTCAGATTGCGCTCTTTTATACTCTTCGATTTCCTCGTTCCATACTTCTAGGCGTTTCCAGAATTTACTTAGTTACGTGTATAGCTTCTCATATGCGCGTGTATATGTGAGTGACACTTCCACAGATAATTGCCTACTTTTGGGAGCATCTCAGATAATATATATGCATGCGTGTACGTACATATGTGTAGACATAATGATTGATTCGTTTATGTAGATACAAGTGACTTGCTTTATTATTGTTGTGGCTTCATTTACTTAGCATCAGACTAGTGATGTGAGTATCACTTAGTGTCACTAATACTCGTCACAATATTTACTTAAATCGTACATAATGGAAACAGCGAACTTATTTCCATTATTCGACTCAGGCTAAGATCCTATCGTGTCTATAACTACAATATGAAAAGGCTTGCAAGGTATTGGTGTAAGCACCATACTTTCTTTTGTTTTGGGCTTAACTTTGTTTAACAGGCATTTTTCTTAATTTTTCACAAATTTAGCAATATCGCGTGTCATATTTTTCCAAATTTATTTGCACGTATTTTGGCGTATAGCTTCTTATTTCCACAATATCCGCCCGATATTGAATCATTATGACAAATTGTCATTAATTTTAATTTCTTGTCTTCGTCAGTTACCGTCGCTACTGTAACCAACTAATATAACTATTAAATTTTTTAAATTTATTCCCGGTTTTCTTAAAATTAGCAATACTAAAATGATGAAATATGTATATTATTATCTTTTTGCCATTAAATTTTCTTAATATTGTGATTGCCGGCATTACGTCCCAGCCTCAAAAGTTATTGTCGTAAACACCCAACAAGCAAAGTAAACATAATGTAAATTTATAAAAAGTTTTCCGAAATAAACACTAAGCTTAAAAAAACGTATATTTTTTGTTTACAAAAGAAAAAAGCTGAAAAGCTTATAAATATAAACTTATAAACATATACATATGTAATACTCCTATATTGCTACAAAAGGCTAGGTACATTCCCAAACATCAGAGTGGCGATATATTGCTGTTTAAACGTTTTTGCTTTTGTATTCAATAATCGAATGTGCCTAAATTTAATTTTTTTCTTGTCACACTTATGCTGCTACAATCACAAAAATTCTTGTTTTGATTTCGAATTCAAAACACATTGCGAGCATTTTCTGTTAGCAATATAGGAGTATTACATATATGCTTATAAAATATTTTAACCCTTTACGGTGCCAGGTTTCAAATTTTATTAAATTTATATTTACTAACTAGTAAATACGCTGTTATTAATAAAATCAACAATAAAAATAAATTTTGTTTAAATTTTTTATTAATTTTTCGCAAAAAACTGTTTGTTGCAGAAATGCAACATGGCATCAATAGTGCTACATGAATAAAATCCAACTCAAGATGTGTGGAAATTTTTAAAACAGTTATTTTGTTTATTATAACACAAACTTACTCCGCATTTTTCACAGCTTGTTTGTGTAAAACCTTTGCAGCCAGGAAATTTGCACCTCATTCGCTTATCCATCAAAACCTGCCAGTGTCCGTATTGGTCCAACCTCACATCTTTCGGGGGAACGTGTTGAGCCGGGCCTTTCTTCTTTTTATTTTCAATAAGACATTCAACATCACTTTTACGTTTCAAACGGTTAACTGTCTGATATTTGCATAGCGTCTCTGCTATAGCTACTCTGAATTCCGCAGAGTTTAGGACTTTACTGGTACTAGCTTTTTCAGCAATAATTCTCCTGTATAAAAACCAAGAATTACACATTGCAACGTCCAGGAAGTGGTAAAAAACTCGTATATACCAATGTTTACTACGTAGTTTAATTTTGTAGTGACCCATAACAGAGT
Organism: Eurosta solidaginis; assembly: GCF_040869045.1. NCBI lineage: Eukaryota > Metazoa > Arthropoda > Insecta > Diptera > Tephritidae > Eurosta > Eurosta solidaginis. Next base: position 79,482,960 of record NC_090320.1, on the reverse strand, counting down.
CTAAAAGGTCAACACCCCCCATATGCCGATTATATTCTGCTACGACAAAAGGACGTTCAATAGACACATATTGTTTTGCTGACTTATCCCACCTTCGTACTACAGATGCTGGGTGCTCTCCAGCAAAATTTGATGCCAGAGTAACAATTTTATTATCTCTCCAAGCTACGACAGCTACGTCAACTCCACTGCAGTTTCCCACGTATTCTATTGACGTTCCGCGGGGTTCTTTTTTTAAAACTTTATCCTCAGGCAGCTTGCAGGTGGGAATACGGTTTTTTCTTATTGTTCCTAGAGCCAAAACTCCTCGCTTCGACAAATATTCAATAAGTGGGATAGAGGTGTAATAATTATCGAAAAATAACCTGTAGTTCTCATTGATGGGTACATCGCGGACAAGGCGTACAACTGCATTGGATGATGCTCCTAAATCAGGCTCGCCGGATGCACATATGTTTTCCTTTACACTATACATTTCGAATTTATATCCATACCCAGATACACCACATATAACAAACAGTTTAAATCCCCATTTATGGGGCTTATCGGGTAAATACTGTTTCAAAGCATTGCGCGCTTTTGTTGAACAAATTTGTTCATCTACAGACAAATGCTCTTCAAATGGAACCTTTTTGAAATTATTATTTAGTGCATCTATCAATGACCGGATTTTGTACAATCGATCAGAACCCATTTGTCCATATGGGACCATTTTACTATTGTCGTTGAAGTGTAATAACTGTCGAAGTAATTCAAATCGTTTTGATGTCATTGTCTCTCTTATCGGCTCGAAGCTAATATTTTCAGACCAATACATTTTTACATTTGGCATACTTACAATCGACATATAATATACGATGCCAATAAATTGACGTATTTCTTGAGCAGTTACATTTACCGGCTTACTAGAATCTCTCTGCACGGAGTATAAATTAGTCTGATCCTTGATTAGATTGATAATATCATCAGTAAAGAGACAGGAAAAAAACCTCAAATGGAGTATCCAAGCAAAGTATCTCCGGCGGTAGCTTATCGGATCCACGAAAACATAGTTGATCGGCATTTAAGTTCAGGTTTTTGGATTTCCATGTAATATTGCTCCTAGGTATTCGATTAGAGGTCCCCTGAGGTGCTTCGGGTATATCGCTTAGCACAGCGGAGGCCGAATTTAAATGTGTTGCAGCAGAAATGGTTTCAGCGGATTTTGATAGAGTGGTAGTATCCGGAACATCATTTTCCAAATCAAGTGGTAAGTTTAGTTCCTCCTCAGAAGTGTCATGATATTTAGGTTCGATATTATACGTCGGATCAGTAATATCGTCATCATCAGAAAAATCAAGGCCATCCTCACTGTCTGCCCATTCATCTAATATCTTTTCCAGTTCCTTGGTAGTCAAATTATGCTGACCACGTTTCATTTTGATCCGCAACAAAAACCTTTGAATTTGAATATAGCACTAAAAATGTCAACCCCAAAGCGCGGTGTTGCATATATGCAACAAAGAAAAATAAGTAGATAAATATATAAAAACACGACTTTGCTAAGAAAATGTTACTGATTGTCAAAATATATTCTCTTACCTTTTCCTGAAACTAATTTTAATTGAAAAATATTATTTTTTTCACAAATAAATCACTTATCGTAAATGTATTATAGGAGCTCGAAACTGATTTGTACACGCGCGTCACTTAAATGCAAGAAAAATGAAAACAATTCCATGTGGTCAACCATTCTGTCATTTTACCGTTAGAATGCTTTGTTGCTAAACTACAACACATAGCAAATGTGATCTACCGTCGTGTCATATATTTTGATTTGGATTTAAATGGTATGTTGCAGAAATGCAACAAGGTGCCGTAAAGGGTTAAGAAGATTTTTGTAAATATTTTTTTAGACTTAAACGATAATTTTCATTTCAATTAATAATTTAAATAATATATGTATATACAAACAAATTTCATACATTCATTAAAGGAAGTATAGCTGCAATTCTAAGGAGTTTTTGGCCAATACAAGGAAATTTTTAATTCAGCATTTCTCTTCCATGTCAGACCTTTTTGAAAATTTTCAAGTTAAAACACATTGACAAATAGTTTTTTTGTATTTTTTGTAAACATTTACAGTTTGCTTTAAGAATTCAAATATTTATAAACTTTTACGCTTATGAAACGTTTTCTGAAAAAAGTTAAAAAATATTTAATACTGAGAACGCTTATACTTATATCGTTTTACAAAGCAAGTTCACTTTAAGTTACTTTTAAAAACATTTACAGATATGCCTGCTTGTCTGTATTTGTCGGTTATCGTTTTGTATTTGTATTTCCTCTTTTTGTTTTGTCATTGTCCTTGTTTGTACTGCCAATATATTTTCGTCGAATTTTTTAACTCATTTATAGTTGTACGAGAAAAAGCATCTGCCCCTACATTTGTTTTGCCTTTTTTATACTCTATAGTAAAATTATACTAATATTCAAAAGTGCCGCTATAGAAGCAAAATTTGGTATAAATCTCATATAGTAGTTGGCAAATACAACAAACCTTCCAACTGCATTTTTGTCACATGGCTTAGGATACCTTCTAATTGCTCCTATTTTGAAATCGTCAGGAAACAAACCCTTTGCTGAACATTTATGCCCCAGAAATGTTACCTCAGATCTAAGAAAATTACATTTAGTATGGTTAAGCCGCAAATTAAACTTTCTACATGTCGCAAAAACTGTCTCTAAATTTTTTAAAAGATGGGTCTCACTACATCCAATGACTATAATAATGTCTATGTACATAAAGGCTTGGTTAGGTGCAATGCCGGAAAATGCCATTTGTATCATTCCTGAAAACGAGTTAGGAGCAACATTTACTCCAAATGGTAAAACTTTCCAACAAAAAGATCCACGATCTGTACTAAATGATGTTATATCTTTCGAATCTTTATGTATTGGAATTTGATGGAAATCCGAAGAAAACTATCTTCAACACGTGCCAAAGGAAATTTATGTGCAATAAGTTTTTTGTTGACTGGTCTAAAGTCTACACACGTTCGATATGCTTTTTGTCCAGTCGGGTCGTCTTTCAGTACTAAAATCAATGGACTGTTATAATTTGAGGAACTTCCTTCAACCAAATCGTTTTTTATCAACCTATTTATTTATTTCAGCACGCTGTGAATACGGCAATCTATAATTTTTTATGTACACTGGTGTCTTGTCCGTTAGTCTTAATTTTTGTTTGTAAAAATTATTAACCGTTATTAAGTCTGTTTTTAGAGTGAAAATGTTTGAATATTTCAAACATAAATCAAGTAATCTATCTTTATCATACGAAGGTATTTGTTTTACTAAAACTGACTTAAGCTCATCTATACGTTTTGAATCAATAGGTGTGTCATTTATGCGATAGATAACCAAATTTTCTATGTCCTCAGTTTGAATATTAATGTTTTTAACGTACTTTACTTCATCGGTGGTATTCATTATTTTTAAAATAGGATTTTTCGTATCAACGACACATTTTGCAGTAAACGCACCACTGCAAAGTTCATGAGAATCGACAAAAAATGGATTTTCCAATTTATTCAAACTAAAAACACGAAAAACTTCACATTGTGGAATTTGTTGTGCTATGCAAATTGAAATATTAAATCTTTCTGTCCCTAGTCCTATCGTTATTGTGTCATTCGCATAATTGATTATGCATTTGTTTGCTTTTAGAATGTCTTTTCCTATTATACCGCCCGAAGGAATATTAAAGTTGTTATCAACAACATGAGTAGTCAGAGGAAAAAATATATTTGATACTATGTTCGTACTAACTAAAATTTTTACTGTATCTGCTGTTACAACTGTTATATTTATTACATTACTGTTATCTACTATTACGTCTTTTGCTAAACTAGAAACTTTTATAACTGCAATATCTCCAAGGAAAGAACAGATTTTATAAGAATCTCAACAATTGACTTCGATGAAATCAGAATAATTCAGATTTAGACAATAGCTGTGTTTCTTTTACATCTATATACATATACGCTTAAACTTTATATGGACTGCTAAGCGCTAAACTTTATCTACACTTCTGAAATGGATGCGCAGAAAATTAGTACTCTTAAATTTCAATACACTGAAAGAAATGGTGCTTGTAAAATCAGCAAATCGGTTCTGTTGTTCTTGACTTAACGGAGATTCGGTGAAATTGAATTATGGTTAATTCGACCGAGTTCTTTGTCAAACGAACAAATTAGTTTAGTCATTTCAACAGAAGAGAAATTGTCGCTCCTAAGTTACAAAAATTCTGTAAAATTGACTGATTCCTGGTCAATCTAACTGATTTTTCTGTTAACACAACTGATCTTACAGGTCATTTCAACGGCGATCAACTGTCAATACATGAGCAAATTTCAAAGAGAATTTTACGCTCACTGCGCTCTCTACATTGTACTTATGACGATGGTGCCACTTGTTAAGAAACACTAAAATAAGAAAACCATCAAATCGAAAAAACACACAAAATGGGAAAACAACAAAAAACTAGTTTTTCAGTTATCAATATAAAACGAAAAAACCCTTTTTTGAATTTACTGTGCAAAAATTATGAGATACCGGGACACCTATCTATCGGGTACAATTTTGCAACTTCTCGTCCAAGCGAAATGCAAAAATGCGCCCTCTTGTTGTTGTCGTTGTTGTTGTAGCAATGCTCGCCCCACCTAATAACCGCGACCGATCACAAATTGTTATCAATATCCTCTAACGGGAGTCCAAGGAAACTTGCCGTTTCAACAGGGGTGGACCATAAGGAAAGGGGTGTTAGAGGCGTTGGTTCCACATTACAATTAAAGAGATGGTTGGTGTCATGTGGGGACACATTGCAAGCGGGGCATACATTTTGTATGTCGGGGCTGATTCTGGATAGGTAAGAGTTTAACCTGTTACAGTATCCAGAACGAAGTTGAGCAAGAGTGACACGCGTTTCCCTGGGGAGTATGCGTTCCTCTTCCGCGAGTTCTGGATATTTTTCTTCAAGTACTGGATTCACCGGGCAATTCCCGACTGGGTTCTCAGGTGCCGCTTGCTTACGGAGATGACTCCTTAGGCCCCTAGGCGGTGCTGGTTCGTCAATCAGATGTCTGTTGGGATGCCCAGGTTTCTGGGTATTCAACAGAAACTGTTTGGTCAGCATCTCATTTCTCTCCCTGATGGGCAGTATTCTCGCCTCATTATGCAGATGGTGTTCTGGGGACATAAGAAGACAGCCCGTGGCGATTCTGAGAGCAGTATTTTGGCAGGCCTGTAGTTTCGTCCAGTGGGTAGTTTTTAGGCTTGGCGACCATATGGGTGACGCGTAGCACGTAATCGGCTGGCTAATTGCTTTGTATGTGGTCATGAGCGTTTCTTTATCTTTTCCCCAGGTACTGACAGCAAGGGATTTGAGGATTTTATTACGGCTCTGAATTCTCGGAACAATTGCGGTTGCGTGCGCACCAAAATGTAGATCCTGATCAAACGTCACACCCAAGATTTTGGGGTGCAGGACAGTCGGTAGCGTAGTGCCATCGACGTGGATGTTCAATATGGTCGACATTTGGGGCGTCCATGTTGTAAATAAGGTCGCGGAAGATTTAGTCGGTGACAATGCCAGGTTTCGCGAGGCGAAAAAACTGGAGAGATCAGGGAGATAGCCGTTTATTTTATTGCATAGCTCATCGATCTCTGGGCCTGGGCCTGTGGCCATTATTGTGCAGTCATCGGCGTAGGAAACGATTGTGACTCCTTCCGGTGGTGAAGGTAGCTTAGATATGTAGAAATTAAACAAAAGTGTGGATAGGACACCACCCTGTGGCACCCCTTGTTTAATTCTCCTTGGTTTTGATGTTTCGTATCTGAATTGCACCGATGCCTGCCGACCACCCAGATAATTTGCGGTCCACCTTTTAAGACATGGGGGAAGGGTAGACCCTTCCAGGTCTTGCAGTAATGAGCCATGGTTGACCGTATCAAAGGCTTTTGATAGGTCTAGCGCTACGAGTACTGTTCTATGGTGGGGGTATTGATTCAAACCGCAATTTATCTGGGTGCTAATGACATTTAGCGCGGAGGTAGTGCTATGGAGTTTTCTGAAGCCATGCTTATGAGGGGCTAGCTGCAAATGTGCTTGGAAATAAGGGAGCAAAATGGCTTCAAGCGTCTTTGCCACTGGCGATAGGGGAGATATCGGACGATATGACTCACCTACGTTAGCTGGTTCCCCAGGCCTTAGTAGCGGGACCACCTTGGCCATTTTCCATTTCTCGGGTATGGCAAAGGTGGAGAGAGACAGGTTGAAGACATGCGCTAAATATTTGAAACCCTCTTTCCCTAGGTTTTTAAGCATCGGCATGGCTATGCCGTCTTGGCCCACTGCTTTGGATGGTTGAGCGCGACCAATGGCGTCCTCAACCTCTCTAGCGGTGATGGTGATTGGTGACGCGCTGAATTTGTGTTTATGTGCGTGTCTATTGGCTCTCCGTCTATCTTTGTCGACCGTAGGATGCATTATATATTGTCGGCAGAAAGCGCTCGCGCATTTTTTCGCATCCGACAGCACCTTATCGCCAAAGGCGATGGAAACTTTGTCTTTGTGCTTAGTCGGATTCGATAGGGACTTTACGGTGGGCCAAAGTTTACTTACACCGGTAGAGAGGTTACAACCTCTTAGGAGCTCTTCCCATTTCGCCCGCTTGTGTTCGTCCACAAGCAATCTGATGCGCTGGTTTATATCCCTTATTTGGGGGTCGCCTGGATCAAGCTGTCTTATAAGGTCGCGTTCCCTCGCTAAGCTCGCGGCCTCCGCCGGGAAGTGGGGCCGGATTTCGGGAATTCTCCCGGCGGGAATGAAATGTGCCGAGGCGGATTCAATGACCTTACGGAAGGCACGCTCCCCTTGGCGGGCATCAGTCGGGATAGGGAGGGCAGCAAAGCTGCTGTCTGTTGCAGATTTATATTCTTCCCACTTTCCTTTTTTGAAGTTTATGAAAGTGCGTTTTTCGGTGACGATGAAGTCGGCGGTACGCTCGAACGAAATAAGTATGGGCAGGTGGTCGGATGCCAATGTTACCATCGGCTGCCAGTTGACGCAGTTTACGAGTTCTGCGCTCACGATTGAGATATCTGGCGAGCTATGACAGCTTCCTACCATACGTGTGGGGGCGTCTCCGTTTATTGTGCAGAACGTCGTTTCTTCTATTTGATCCGCCAACATCTCACCCCTACTGTCCGCCCGCAAGTTTGAATGCCATAGGTCGTGATGGGCATTGAAATCGCCTAAGATAATGCGATTGTTGCCAGTGAGTAAGGCCTCGATTTTAGGGCGGTATCCACTGGGGCAACAGGTGACAGGAGGGATGTAGATGTTGATGATTTCTAGATTTGCATCGCCTGACCGGACAGATAGGCCTTGACGTTCTAAGACATTGTCCCTGCGGTCGATGACAGGATCAAATATATGATATTGCACAGAGTGGTGTATAATAAACGCGAGGCCGCCTCCATTTCCGCTCTCGCGGTCCTTCCTGTGGACATTATACCCAGAGCAGGTCTGCAATGCAGATCTCGCTGTGAGTTTAGTCTCTTGAATCGCAGCAATGCGGATGTTGTGCCGCTTCATGAAATCGACTATCTCCGTAATCTTCCCAGTTAGTCCATTACAGTTTAACTGCAGAATTCTGAAGTGCATGAGGGGTGACGCCGCCACTCTAGGGGTAAGTGACGGGTGACTACGCCTAGGTTGTGGAAGGCCAGGACGCAATTGCTGTTGTGGCCTTGGGACTGGGCGCCCTTGGGCAAGCATTGGGGTACCCGGATGATTTGGGTTTGCGACCTGGCAACATGGCGCGATGAAACCCGTCGAGGGGTTGCCGTCGCGGAGACCAGAACATCTAGGAAAGTGGCACCACCCAAGGCAGGAGCTGCATTGAGCGGATGTCGCAAACCTATATATTCTGTGCTGGCAGACGGTGCAAACGGAGGTAGGGACTAAGAGTCTGTTTCCCTGACCTGCACGATTGCTGCTAGAAAAGAGGGGGGAGAGGAAGACGGGGGCAGGGGCTGATGCTCAGCATTGCTACCAGCTCTACTACGAAGGTAGTAGTTATGAGTGGTATCAGCTGTTTGAGTTGTTGGCGCCGTGGGGCGCGAGCAGCAGCGGGTACTTGTTGTGGCTTGCTGAGCAGCGAGGCTGCTGAAAGGTAGTGGGGGCGCTTAGGCGTAGACTACGGGACGCCCTTGGGCGTGAGCAGCAAGGAGCCACAAAAGATTTATAAAAGTTACGTGGACGTGTTTTGGGATCAAGCCCAGAACAACCTGTCCGATGCAACCATCCCTTGCACGAGACACACTGAACAGAGTATGACCGTCCTAAAAAGATTCTTTTCTGGCAAATGCAGCAAAACCATTTCTCAGGACCGGGGTCAGGAGACGGACCCGGATTGGGTTCGATACCTTCCCGGAGTAAGAGAATATGTAGCAGTCCTGCTGCAAGGAGCTGCTGGGAGGATGACAATTTGTGGGAGGGACGAAACAAATTAAATGGGGTCACACTGAAATGACAGTCCTTGGTCGGGAAAAATCCCGAGTCGCTCCGGTACATAGAACCGACTGCCTTGGGAAGCGCGCCCTCTTGTTGCAAAAGTTTTGTTTGAACGAACAGGATTTTCCAAAGTTAGTAACATTTTGTTCAAGCTTTTACGAATTTTCACTCACGCGAACGAATTTAATAAGATAATAAAAAGACATCCTTTTTTTTAATGTTGATGTTTCCGACAACATACAAGTTTGAGTTGTTTTGGAATCGTTTCAACTTAAAGTGTTACGAAAATTAAACTTACCGAATTACATGTAAAGTTACTTCAGTGGTGAATTACCTTCCCGCGATTTGATTCTTTACTTTTCTATAACTAGCAAGTACTCTTTTTAAAATGTTACGTCAAACATTTATACCACAAGTTTTGTTCGAAACAATGAAGTGTGGCAACTACATGCGAGAGAAGAAATTCAGAATGAGCTGAGCTGTACCTGAAAAAATTGAGAACCCTAGTTTTTCAGTTATCAATATAAAACGAAAAAACCCTTTTTTGAATTTACTGTGCAAAAATTATGAGATACCGGGACACCTATCTATCGGGTACAATTTAGCAACTTCTCGTCCAAGCGAAATGCAAAAATGTGCCCTCTTGTTGCAAAAGTTTTGTTTGAACGAACAGGATTTTCCAAAGTTAGTAACATTTTGTTCAAGCTTTTACGAATTTTCACTCACGCGAACGAATTTAATAAGATAATAAAAAACATTCTTTTTTAATGTTGATGTTTCCGACAACATACAAGTTTGAGTTGTTTTGGAATCGTTTCAACTTAAAGTGTTACGAAAATTAAACTTACCGAATTACATGTAAAGTTACTTCAGTGGTGAATTACCTTCCCGCGATTTGATTCTTTACTTTTCTATAACTAGCAAGTACTCTTTTTAAAATGTTACGTCAAACATTTATACCACAAGTTTTGTTCGAAACAATCAAGTGTGGCAACTACATGCGAGAGAAGAAATTCAGAATGAGCTGAGCTGTACCTGAAAAAATTGAAAATCAGTTTTACTACTATTTTCATTTCTATTTGCAAAGCGAAATAGGGAATGGTTTGTAAGATCTCAGCCACGAATAGTGCAGCAACTTTATCTTCAGCACTCCAGTTGTTCAATGCTGACGCCTTCTCAAATTGTAGCTTAAAAACCTTGAAAGGAACAGAACCGTCAAAGGATGGTGTTTTTACCTTTTGATTACTACTGCTGGGCGATTTAGTTGCAACTGCTCCATACGACCTTTTAAATCCTCGACTTCTGCCTGAAATTGAGCGCTTTTTGTATCCTGTGCTTCCAGCTTTGATGATATACGAACTTCTTGCTCTTCAAGTTGTGTAGACATCTGAGATGACATTTCGGATATACGTGTCTCTTGCGCTTCCAGTTGAGATGCCAAATATGTCTTCTGGTCTTCCAATTGTGATGTTATATTTGTCTTTTGTTCTGCCAGTTGAGATGTTATATTTGTCTTTTGTACTTCGAGTTGTGCTGACATATTTGTGGATATTTGTGATGACATTTCTGACATTTGTGCAGATATTGCAGCCAATATCATGTTCAGGTCTGTGTTCGCCATTGTCTTCGGTGTTTTATTTTTCTCCTCCAATTTCGTTGTCTCATCGCTATCAAGATGAAAGACATCTCTTCCACGTTAATTCCTTCAAATTCCATTGCCTCTCGCAGTCGTGCCTGAAGTTCGAGTTTGTTGCCGGTTGTATTCAATCCAGGGCTCTCCAACTCCTTCTTCAGTTGCTGGATCTTCAATTCACTCCACTTTTCCATGTCCAAGTTGTATTCAAAATCTTCGAAATTTATTCGACTATTCCTCTTCTGACACCAATTGTAACGAATTTACTGCAATTCCGCTTATTCCAAATCTTACGCTAACGTTCGAATTACTAAACTGTTGAATAAATAACTCCACTATTCAATAATGCAAAATGGCATTTATTCAAGTCTTCACACTACTACCTCTCGACAGATAGCGTGCTTAAATCAAACTGAATCGCTGATTGCTCAGATTGCGCTCTTGTATACTCTTCGATTTCCTCGTTCCATACTTCTAGGCGTTTCCAGAATTTACTTAGTTACGTGTATAGCTTCTCATATGCGCGTGTATATGTGAGTGACACTTCCACAGATAATTGCCTACTTTTGGGAGCATCTCAGATAAGATATATGCATGCGTGTACGTACATATGTGTAGACATAATGATTGATTCGTTTATGTAGATACAAGTGACTGCCTGCTTTATTATTGTTATGGCTTCATTTACTTAGCATCAGACTAGTGATGTGAGTATCACTTAGTGTCACTAATACTCGTCACAATATTTACTTAAATCGTACATAATGGAAACAGCGAACTTATTTCCATTATTCGACTCAGGCTAAGATCCTATCGTGTCTATAACTACAATATCAAAAGGCTTGCAAGGTATTGGTGTAAGCACCATACATTCTTTTGTTTTGGGCTTAACTTTGTTTAACAGGCATTTTTCTTAATTTTTCACAAATTTAGCAATATCGCGTGTCATATTTTTCCAAATTTATTTGCACGTATTTTGGCGTATAGCTTCTTATTTCCACAATATCCGCCCGATATTGAATCATTATGACAAATTGTCATTAATTTTAATTTCTTGTCTTCGTCAGTTACCGTCGCTACTGTAACCAACTAATATAACTATTAAATTTTTTAAATTTATTCCCGGTTTTCTTAAAATTAGCAATACTAAAATAATGAAATATGTATATTATTATCTTTTTGCCATTAAATTTTCTTAATATTGTGATTGCCGGCATTACGTCCCAGCCTCAAAAGTTATTGTCGTAAACACCCAACAAGCAAAGTAAACATAATGTAAATTTATAAAAAGTTTTCCGAAATAAACACTAAGCTTAAAAAAATGTATATTTTTTGTTTACAAAAGAAAAAAGCTGAAAAGCTTATAAATATAAACTTATAAACATATACATATGTAATACTCCTATATTGCTACAAAAGGCTAGGTACATTCCCAAACATCAGAGTGCCGATATATTGCTGTTTAAACGTTTTTGCTTTTGTATTCAATAATCGAATGTGCCTAAATTTAATTTTTTTCTTGTCACACTTATGCTGCTACAATCACAAAAATTCTTGTTTTGATTTCGAATTCAAAACACATTGCGAGCATTTTCTGTTAGCAATATAGGAGTATTACATATATGCTTATAAAACATTTTAAGAAGATTTTTGTAAATATTTTTTTTAGACTTAAACGATAATTTTCATTTCAATTAATAATTTAAATAATATATGTATATACAAACATAAATTTCATACATTCATTAAAGGAAGTATAGCTGCAATTCTAAGGAGTTTTTGGACAATGCAAGGAGATTTTTAATTCAGCATTTCTCTTCCATGTCAGACCTTTCTGAAAATTTTCAAGTTAAAACACATTGACAAATAGTTTTTTTGTATTTTTTGTAAACATTTACAGTTTGCTTTAAGAATTCAAATATTTATAAACTATTACGCTTATGAAACGTGTTCTGAAAAAAGTTAAAAAATATTTAATACTAAGAACGGTTATACTTATATCGTTTTACAAAGCAAGTTCACTTTAAGTTACTTTTAAAAACATTTACAGATATGCCTGCTTGTCTGTATTTGTCGGTTATCGTTTTGTATTTGTATTTCCTCTTTTTGTTTTGTCATTGTCCTTGTTTGTACTGCCAATATATTTTCGTCGAATTTTTTAACTCATTTATAGTTGTACGAGAAAAAGCATCTGCCCCTACATTTGTTTTGCCTTTTTTATACTCTATAGTAAAATTATACTATTATTCAAAAGTGCCGCTATAGAAGCAAAATTTGGTATAAATCTCATATAGTAGTTGGCAAATACAACAAACCTTCCAACTGCATTTTTGTCACATGGCTTAGGATACCTTCTAATTGCTCCTATTTTGAAATCGTCAGGAAACAAACCCTTTGCTGAACATTTATGCCCCAGAAATGTTACCTCAGATCTAAGAAAATTACATTTAGTATGGTTAAGCCGCAAATTAAACTTTCTACATGTCGCAAAAACTGTCTCTAAATTTTTTAAAAGATGGGTCTCACTACATCCAATGACTATAATAATGTCTATGTACATAAAGGCTTGGTTAGGTGCAATGCCGGAAAATGCCATTTGTATCATTCCTGAAAACGAGTTAGGAGCAACATTTAGTCCAAATGGTAAAACTTTCCAACAAAAAGATACACGATCTGTACTAAATGATGTTATATCTTTCGAATCTTTATGTATTGGAATTTGATGGAAATCCGAAGAAAACTATCTTCAACACGTGCCAAAGGAAATTTATGTGCAATAAGTTTTTTGTTGACTGGTCTAAAGTCTACACACGTTCGATATGCTTTTTGTCCAGTCGGGTCGTCTTTCAGTACTAAAATCAATGGACTGTTAAAATTTGAGGAACTTTCTTCAACCAAATCATTTTTTATCAACCTATTTATTTATTTCAGCACGCTGTGAATACGGCAATCTATAATTTTTTATGTACACTGGTGTCTTGTCCGTTAGTCTTAATTTTTGTTTGTAAAAATTATTAACCGTTATTAAGTCTGTTTTTAGAGTGAAAATGTTTGAATATTTCAAACATAAATCAAGTAATCTATCTTTATCATACGAAGGTATTTGTTTTACTAAAACTGACTTAAGCTCTTCTATACGTTTTGAATCAATAGATGTGTCATTTATGCGATAGATAACCAAATTTTCTATATCCTCAGTTTGAATATTAATGTTTTTAACGTACTTTACTTCATCGGTGGTATTCATTATTTTTAAAATAGGATTTTTCGTATCAACGACACATTTTGCAGTAAACGCACCACTGCAAAGTTCATGAGAATCGACAAAAAATGGATTTTCCGATTTATTCAAACTAAAAACACGAAAAACTTCACATCTTAGTGGAATTACAAGAGTATCTGTTGTTGTGCTATGCAAATTGAAATATTAACTCTTTTTGTCCCTAGTCCTATCGTTATTGTGTCATTCGCATAATTGATTATGCATTTGTTTGCTTTTAAAATGTCTTTTCCTATTATACCGCCCGAAGGAATATTAAAGTTGTTATCAACAACATGAGTAGTCAGAGGAAAAAATATATTTGATACTATGTTCGTACTAACTAAAATTTTTACTGTATCTGCTGTTACAACTGTTATATTTATTACATTACTGTTATCTACTATTACGTCTTTTGCTAAACTAGAAATTTTTATAACTGAAATATCTCCAAGGAAAGAACATATTTTATAAGAATCTCAACAATTGACTTCGATGAAATCAGAATAATTCAGATTTAGACAATAGCTGTGTTTCTTTTACATCTATATACATATACGCTTAAACTTTATATGGACTGCTAAGCGCTAAACTTTATCTACACTTCTGAAATGGATGCGCAGAAAACTAGTACTCTTTAATTTCAATACACTGAAAGAAATGGTGCTAGTAAAATCAACAAATCGGTTCTGTTGTTCTTGACTTAACGGAGATTCGGTGAAATTGAATTATGGTTAATTCGACCGAGTTCTTTGTCAAACGAACAAATTAGTTTAGTCATGTCAACAGAAGAGAAATTGTCGCTCCTAAGTTACAAAAATTCTGTAAAATTGACTGATTCCTGGTCAATCTAACTGATTTTTCTGTTAACACAACTGATCTTACAGGTCATTTCAACGGCGATCAACTGTCAATACATGAGCAAATTTCAAAGAGAATTTTACGCTCACTGCGCTCTCTACTTTGTACTTATGACGATGGTGCCACTTGTTAAAAAAACACTAAAATAAGAAAACCATCAAATCGAAAAAACACACAAAATGGGAAAACAACAAAAAACTAGTTTTTCAGTTATCAATATAAAACGAAAAAACCCTTTTTTGAATTTACTGTGCAAAAATTATGAGATACCGGGACACCTATCTATCGGGTACAATTTTGCAACTTCTCGTCCAAGCGAAATGCAAAAATGCGCCCTCTTGTTGCAAAAGTTTTGTTTGAACGAACAGGATTTTCCAAAGTTAGTAACATTTTGTTCAAGCTTTTACGAATTTTCACTCACGCGAACGAATTTAATAAGATAATAAAAAACATCCTTTTTTAATGTTGATGTTTCCGACAACATACAAGTTTGAGTTGTTTTGGAATCGTTTCAACTTAAAGTGTTACGAAAATTAAACTTACCGAATTACATGTAAAGTTACTTCAGTGGTGAATTACCTCCCTGCGATTTGATTCTTTACTTTTCTATAACTAGCAAGTACTCTTTTTAAAATGTTACGTCAAACATTTATACCACAAGTTTTGTTCGAAACAATCAAGTGTGGCAACTACATGCGAGAGAAGAAATTCAGAATGAGCTGAGCTGTACCTGAAAAAATTGAGAATCAGTTTTGTGACTACTATTTTCATTTCTAGTTGCAAAGCGAAGTTCAAAACTATAAATTAAATAAATTATAAAATATAAAATTTGGTGAAGTGCGTTTAATAAAACAAAATAATAAAGTGTATAATGTTTAATGTCTGCCAGCATATTTGATGTAGTCCAATTGACGTTCGGTTAGTAAGTGCCACCGTGGTGTGATGGTAGCATGCTCCGCCTACCACACCGTATGCCCTGGGTTCGCACCCCGGGCAAAGCAACATCAAAATTTTTGAAATAAGGTTCTTCAATTAGAAGAAAGTGTTTCTAAGCGGGGTCGCCCCTCGGCAGTGTTTGGCAAGCGTGTACTTCTGCCATGAAAAGCTCTCAGTGAAAACTCATCTGTCTTGCAGATGCCGTTCGAAGTCGGCATAAAACATGTAGGTCGCGTCCGGCCAATTTGTAGGAAAAATCAAGAGGAGCACGACGCAAATTGGGAGAGAAGCTCGGCCTTAGATCTCTTCGGAGGTTATCGCGCCTTACATTTATTTATTTATTTATGTATATGGCAACATAGGTACTTTCGTACAAAGCTGTCGCAATAGCTTTTTTTTTGTTCATTTGACTACTAAAACGGTTAATTACGAATCAACGATTTGTGCGCAGTTGATGCAACATCTTGTTGCGATGGATAAAAATTAACAGAAATTTCGGTTGAATTGACCCGTATTTCGGTTGATTTTACCAGTATTTTTTTTCAGTGTACGTATTATAATCAGATGCAACTTAAACATGTGTCTATGTTTCACCTCTACACTACCTCTATGTATTACCTCTACAAATGGTGTGTGTCAACTATTCACCGCAACCGATTCAGCTATGGGCTAGACACTATGGCCAACAGAGATGTGTGTCTCCGCTTTTCGGTGCAAGATGTTCTGTAGCCAGTTATTTAACCACCGCCGCTAGATGGGTCTCCTAAACATTATGTAAATGAGGATAAGCGGTTTTTTTTAGCAGCAAACGTAGACGTATGTATGTATGTATATACGTGTAAAACAACACGGCTAATATATTGATATAAAAGTATTTAATCGAATAGCACCTGCTCTCTCAGTGTTCGCTCCTGAGGGGCTTCGGCATTTAAAAAACGAACATTTGCTAAATTTCTGTTATTTGAACGCTGAATTACTGTTATTTGCAGACCGATTTTAATTTCTATTGAAATTGTTGGTGTAATTATTAGAGTACGCTTACACAGCCGCCGATTTTGATCGCCCGATGCCGGTCGTAATCGTTCGATTTTTTTTTTTTTGGGATTTGAGGCGATTGGCTTTGGCACATTGACCATATTGCCAGATCAGTCTTTAAAAAATTTACCAGCTGGATTATATAAGAGTAATTTTTGGCCGCCGTGGTGTGATGGTAGCGTGCTCCGCCTACCACACCGAAGATCCTGGGTTCACGCCCCGGAAAAAAGCAACATCAAAAACTTTGAAACAAGTTTTTTCAATTAGAATAAAATTTTTCTAGCGGAGTCGCCCCTCGGCAGTGTTTGGCGAACACTCCGAGTGTATATCTGCCATGAAAAGCTCTCAGTGAAAACTCATCTGCCTTGCAGATGCCGTTCGGAGTCATGTCGACACAAGTAGGTCCCATCGCCCCAATTTGTAGGAAAAAAATAGGAGCACGAGGCAAATTGGAAGAGAATTGAAGCTCGGCCTTAGATCTCTTCGGAGGTTATCGCGCTTTTATTTTAATTTTTGGATTTAAGGATTTGTAATATTGAGTCAAACAAATTGAAGAAAGGAAAATTGCATCTTAAATGAGAAAACTTGTCACAAATAAAAATTGAATGGTCTAAACTTTCTTCAACATTACATCTTGGGCACAGATTTGTTGAAATCGCTCCAATTCTGAACAAGTATGTTCTATTATAACAGTGCCCTGAAAGGAGCCTGTTGATAATTTTTGCATCAACTGCTTCAAGATTAAATTGACTAACCAAAGGCTTCAATGGCA
The DNA here is from genome assembly GCF_040869045.1 of Eurosta solidaginis. Classification (NCBI taxonomy): domain Eukaryota; kingdom Metazoa; phylum Arthropoda; class Insecta; order Diptera; family Tephritidae; genus Eurosta; species Eurosta solidaginis. Next base: position 79,465,904 of record NC_090320.1, on the reverse strand, counting down.
AATTCGGAAAGACTTCAGGAAATGCACACATTTCAGAGTCTTTCTTGTAGTTCAATCTTTTGTTCTCGTCCGTGTCTATTATGTGGAGCATCTCCGAAGTAAAGCGTTTGTTGTAATGCTATTCTTGCTATAGTATACTCACAGCGTCAAAGTCTGGTTTATGTCCGCTCTCCGCACAGTGGGCCGCAAGTGCTGTTTTATGTGTATTGCTTGATTGTAAACTTTTGATGTCGGATCGGTGCCCTGCTATTCTTGTTTTTAACTTATTTTTCGTTGTGCCAACATATTCTTTCTTACAAATGTTATCTCCGTCTCCTGCACATGGTATCTTGTATACAATATTGTTTTTCTCCATCGTTTCTAATTAACTTTTCATATTCTTGAAAAATATTTGATTTGTGTAATCTTTCGGAAAGGCCAGTTATATATATGATAGATTTATATGTGATCGGCTTTTTACCTTCGATTTTTGATTTAGTACCCTTATGATGCATGTTTATCAACCTACGTATTACTCCGGACGGGAAATCGTTCATCTTGAGAATGTGCTCGATACGTTTTTTATTCTCAGGGTGAAAAATTGAATCACTAGTATCTAATACTCGCCGGATAAAATTTTTCCCTGTATTAAAAATCATATTTTTCGGATGTTTAGATAAATAATTTATAATACGTCCTGAAGATGTAGACTTTTGGTACCAATCTACTTTAATTTTATTGCTGATTTTACATACCAAGGAATCTAAAAATGGTAATTTGCAATCTTTTTCCAACTCCATCTTGAATTGTATGTCTTTGTTGTATGAATTTAGCAAATCTAAGGTTTCGTCCTTTACTAATGCAAACACATCGTCTACGTATTTACTAAGTAGTCTCGTGTTGCTTACTACTTTTCCTAAAATTTCTTCCATTACAATGTCGGCGACAATCGGTGATGCCGGAGATCCCATTGGAAGACCCTTTAATTGCGTATATATTCGTTCCTCGTACTTACAAATGCAGACAAGGGAAACGTCACCGTCGCTATGGAGAAAACAGATTATAGGTTAAGAATGGACACCATATTGAATGATATGTCAATATATCGAATTTTACGCCAAGATCCGACACTAAGATTACAGACCAAAAACAACCAATTAGCAGAAAAATTACATAAATTAGGTCTTATAACAAAAACAGAAAAATATAAAATGACCACGCACACAGCTGTTCCACCCCTAATGTATGGTTTACCAAAAGTTCACAAGGAAAATATGCCATTAAGACCCATTTGTTCCATGATAAATGCTCCGTCCTATAATTTATGTAAGTACATGACTAATATTTTAAAAAACTTGACGATGGAATCGGTGTTCAATGTTAAAAGTGCAATAGAATTTAAGGACATATCGAAAATTAATATATCCTCTATTTTTTAAGTTATGACTATGCACTGATTGTTTTGTAATCAAAGTTTATCATATTGTTTATTTATTTATTATTTATTTATTTATTTATTTGACATAGTGGTTGTATCTGTAAGACAAAGTCTTTTTAAGTACATCAGCAAGTTTTAAAAACAAAATAAATAATTTAAAATTGAAGTTGTTATAACAACTTTAATACTTACCCTAGAATACACGTTTGATAAGAACATGAAAGTGCTTAAGTATATTAAGAAAGAAAGAATAGAATATAGATGAAATTATGTTGTAACCACATTAATCACACTGAATTGAAGTAACTATGAATTAGCTTCCTGTAGTTGCTCCTACCCATATCAGCCTTGATAGAGTCAGGAATGGAGTTCCAGAGCCTTACAGCATTAAAAAAAAACAAAAATCATATTGCTCGCTTTATTTTAGTAATATTGGTTTCATATCATCGCCAGTGTGTGGCAATGTTCTCCAACAAAAGGTGGGCTGAAAAATTTGGCACAAAATGAGCTGTATAGCTATCTGGGTGATTCATATACTAGCATTGACATTTGGAAAACACGAAGTGCGTTGAAAGAAACTGCAAAACTCTTCAACACGCCTTTAACTTCTTCTGCTCCTGTTGAGCGACTATTTTCCTTTGCAGGAATTATAAATCCTCCAAGGCGTCAGTCTTTGTCGGACGTTTCATTCGAAACCTTAACTTTATTGAAAGCAAATGCAAATTTGTTATAATGACTAAAACAACTTTTAGATAATGAATATACATAAATACCTCTTATTTTACTTTGTTTTAAGTTTTGATTTCCATCGAAATATCGTTATTTTTGGCAATGTTAATTTAATGAAACAATTTTTAATTGTTGCAAATAATTATTAATTAGATACACATTTCATAACATCATTACTTCCTTGTAAAACATCACTTGTGCAATTTTTATGTTTACAAAAACACATATATTAAAATTAATAAAAAATAACATGGAATTACTAAGACTTACATTTTCTAACTGTACCATTGAGCATATACATTAGATTGGGACGAAACCTCACTTTTCTGTAATTTCCGTTGTTAATACTAAAAATATGGCTCACTATGCAAAACTTAAAATTTTATAGGAAACTAGCTTTACCCGGCGTACGTTGTAACGCCCGAGATCGAATGAATGTTGCGTTATTTTTTCTGTTTTTTCTTTTTGTTGATAATTTAATTTATTGTTCTGTAAATTGAATTGAATTTTGTATGCATATTTGGTGAAATTTTCGTTTAAAATATTTTATTATTGTATCTTATTGTAATGCATGTAGGTACACAATAGTTTTGGTTTATTCGTTCGGTGCAAAGATAAACAAATTGTTTGGTGTTCCAACTCTAGCAAGCAAGCACCATATAGCTGGTCATGGGAAAAGCACGGACTATCTAAATTTAAGCCTGCAGCAGTAAGCGATTGTCCTTGTGTTTTGTTGATTGTAATTGCAAAAGCAAGGCGTACAGGAAACTGTAAGCGCTTAAAAATGAATGGCAAATCTGTAGGAATCATTGGGATTCGTGGTACGAGCACATCTTCACCTTTGCTTTTACCGCTGATGGTTGTTGCTTCGATTACATTCGGCATTCATTTCTAAATGCAAAGTCTGGTTCCATTGCACAATTTTGGTGGGTTAAATTCCGAAGAAGCATGATTGGTGAGCCAATTTTCAAAGTTGATATATGCGCAGGCATTCCTTTTGGTTCTACGGTGTTTAGAAATTCATTTGGATAATTCACAATTTTATCTTCATCTGTAACTGTGTCGATCGATTTATATTTCGTCACTTCACCAGGAAATCGGTTTTGAATGCGATCATTGATTTTGTTAACATGATCATTTTTGGGAGCTAAGATAGTTCGTTCGCATAGCCAAAAAACAAAGCAGGATGGCCTAGTGGTTAAAGGTTACTGCAGTTTCACCATGTGATTCACGGTTCGAATCCCGGTGAAACCTTTGATAACATTACAAAATTGCCTGATGATGATTAAGTTGGCGGTTTTCGAAATGGTCCATCGCAATATGCCAGTAAATGTTTCTTTCTTTTCAGTTTCTCTTAGAAAAAACATAATAATTGAAAATTCAATTATTATAAGCCGGTGTTAAGCTCATGAATTCTTAAATATAAGTATAAACTGAACACACCATTAAACAAACATACAAAAACATTTAAATTTAAAATTCTTAATTCTGAAATGGGAGCGTGTCGCTTTTCTGCATTACAAAATTCGACTCCCCAAAATTCCGGAAAATTTAAAAATTCCGCTCGAACAAAATTCTGCTTTTTTTATTTTGCTTTTATTAATTCTTACTTTTCGAAATTCTGCTTTTCAAAATTCTGCATTGCTTTCTTACTAAATTCGGTCTTTGGGTAAAATAATATATGCACCTCTGGCTTAAACCTGAACATTTGAAATGCGTTTTAACTAACTGAAAAACCCGTTATATAAAGCGAAAAAGTTATAACCAGTGCATTTAGATTCAAAAAACAAAACTTTTATTTCATATAAATGTACTATGTACGTATATTAGCAATATTTTGGTTTAGTAAATTGTCATATTTTTTGCAATTCGTTTAATAAAATTCGTGTGACTTAATTCATTTCTTATTCTATTAGTACTTCGAATTTGTTTGTTTTTTTTTTAATCACATTTCTTTTTTTTTCTTATTATTTCTCCATTTTCTCTTCTGTATATTTGCGACTTAGCGTAAATAAGTTCCCTTTGCAAATTTAAAACAAGATTGTAAAACTTTGAATTGCTTCTTCCAACAAGTACTTTTAAACGTCGATGCCACGTTTCGACACTGTTTTCGGTTCTAGGAAAGGTTTCCGTTTCCGATGAGGTGTGGTCATATACTGACCAAAACTCAGGGGAATATTTCTATCTATCCGCGATTTACACTGAAACTGGATTCTTTTTTAACAAGACAAATTATATGAATCACTTTTATTTATTTTCTCTAAATAATAAGAATAACCATGAACCAATAAACAGATCCCGCAATAAAAAATGAGAGAGCAAAAATCATAGTTGGCTGGGGAATAATTTTTCTCAGTGTGACGTCACGCTTTTGACAACATGTTTCATTGCTGACGCAGTGTTCAGACTTTATTCCAATCTGAGCATTTTGCTCTACTCTTACCTCATACTACATTTTTTATCTGACTGTTTACAAGTGACGATTGGATGAAATTACGCGAATTCATTGTTCGGGTTTTAAGATATGTTTGTTCACATTTTACTCACAGTTTTGTACTTTTTTCGTACGGAATGAGAATAGAAGGAGTATAATGTAAGCAAAAAATATGTCCGGACGCGATCTGTACATCCAACCAAAATTCAACATACAGCACTTCTTGAAGTTTTATATACATAAAAATTAAGTGCGTGGAGTCAGTGAGGTCAGCTAACCCTGTTTTGCGATAACCGTCGCCAATTTGGTGCGAGATCAACGCTTCCTCCAATTATCTCTCCCAAATCAGAGAAGGGCTTTTCTTTCCTCTGTTTACAAACTGCCGGCAAGTACCCCGTCATAACTTGGCACCTTGTAATTTTTTAGCCGTGATATTGCCGTTCTCACTTCGCAATAGTTGGTTGGATACGTGTTTTTCATCATCGGCAATCGGAGTATCGGATTCGTCTTCCCTCACACTCTGTACGTCAGTTACCAGGTCGCCATTATCGTTCCTAGAGGAATCTGCTTCTGTCTTGAAACCGCATGAAATATGTATGATAAACCGAAAATAATAATAATAATTTTTCGGCCGTGCATCTTATAACATTTCATGGCAAAAACACAATCGAAGCGATTGCCGCTTTCAAAAAAGAAGAAAAATATAGTCCGAAAATTTAATTTTTACTCCGGCGTAGCCGTTTACTCAGGTAATAGTTTTAAACAATCCGAACACTGGTAGCGAAATATGAGAGAAACGTGATAAATCGAAAAACTTCAAAAGCGCTACGTCATCAAACTTTTTTTTTAAATTCGATTACAAATACAACAATTCCGGAATGCTAGATCTTGGCTCATTTGTTTATGAGGAATAACCATCAACACTTAACATGTCTTTGTTTTTATTAGATTTTAAAATTCTAATTTATTACATGTTTGTAAATATAGTAATAAACCACGTTTTTTCTATTACTATTGAGCACGTAACAAAGAACCGTTTTAGAAAAGTTTAATTTCACCACTATGGCAAGAATTGTCTTTAAAAGATAATATGTATAACTACCGCATAACTATGTACATATGTATAACTACCAACATCTATAATGTTTCATTTCATTTCATTTATTTATTACGACTCGAAGAGCCTAGCTTATACAAAAAAAAAATTATTGCATTAATTAACAATAGGTACATCAGTTTAAATAGATATATGTATATATATATATAAACGAGGAAATATATATAAATTAGGAATACGTATCACAAACCAGCTCAGATCTTAGTATTTATTTTATCCTCATAGATTTGACGTAAGTGTATAACCTTTTTTTAAACAAGTTATTATCACTATTTTTTATGTATTCAGGTAGTTCATTGAAGCATTTTAACCCTTTGTAAAAAAGACTATTCTGTTCAGATTCTGTTTTATAATTAGGTAATTTGAAATCATTTCTTTGTCTTGTATTTCTTCCATGAACATCATAATTAACTCTAATATTTGTTCTTAAGTATTCAGGTAAATTTCCGGTTTTTACATTGTATATAAACTTCATCGTAAAGAAAAATATTTGCTGCTTCACGCTCATCCAATTTAAACTAAGTAGCATATCTTTTATTGGGGTATCATAACGTTTGTTTAAGATGAATCGCATAGCTTTATTCTGCATTTTTTGCAATTTATCGATTTGCGAATCTTCCATAACAAATAAAATTGTAGAGCAATATAAAAAGTAAGGTTCAACAACGGATCAATATACTTTAGTTTTATAGTAATTACTTAGCAGGTTCTTTGCATAAACCATATTTTAGTTGCTATTTTGTTTGTTATATAAGCGACATGGGCGTTGAATTTTAATTTACAATCTATTACGATACCAAGGTATTTACTAGAATCTACGTTTTCAATTTCTGAATTATTTATTTTGAGAGTACCAATATCGGAAACATTCTTTCTAGTTATTAACATGTATTTAGTTTTTTCGATATTAAGTTTAAGTTTGTTAGCGCACAACCAAATATAAATGGCATTTAAGTCACTTCGTAATTTATTTCTTAAATCATTTTCATTTATTTTTTTATTTTTTTTATTTTTTATATTTCAAAATTGAATTAATATCATTAATGTAAATGTTGAATAAAATTGGAGCGAGGACAGAGCCTTGTGGAAGCCCAACCCTAACATCCAATTCATCTGACAACGATGAGCCAATGATTGTTCTTTGTTTACGGTTGCTTAAAAAACTTTTAAACCAGTCTAGTTCTAAACCTTGAATGCCTATGTCTGATAATTTTTCCACTAGTATTTTTATATCTATGGTTTCAAAAGCTCTTTTAAGATCAACAAAAACTGCTAAAATCGACATTTTATTACTAAGATCATCTTTCCATTCAGCTAAAACCATATTTTTTCTAAAGCCTGATTGTTGATGTATAAGTATCTTATTTTTTTCTAAGTACTGAACCAATTGGTTCTTTACCACCAGTTCTAAAATTTTTTCATCACTGGGCAATGAATTTATGGGCCGTAACTCCTCTGCTTTAATAGTATTTTTAACTTTCTCTATGGGAACAATTGTTGAAGTTTTCCACATACTAGGCACTATGCCACTACTTAAACTTTCATTTACTATTTGAGAATAGAAGAAGCCTAAATAGGGGGTTGCATCTTTCACCACACCATCTGATAACAATTTTTTTCCACCTCTCACAGCTTTGAACTTACCTACAAGTTCAGCGATGTCATCTGATCCAACTTTGATAAATTTAAAAACGCAGTTTCTTTGATTAGTTATATATACTTCTCTATCAAATGCCTCTATATTATTACAAATATCAGTAATACTATCAACAAAATATTTATTTAAGTTGACAGCAATTTCTGATTCGCCATTGTATATTTGACCGTTTATTACAATCTTCTTTATTGATGTATCTTCTTTTCACATACTTATGGCCTGTTTTAGATATTTCCATATCATTTTGTTATCATGACAATTTTTATTTATATTATATTCCATATACTTAACTTTTTTAATTTTTACCAACTGTTTGTATTTATTTTTTATATACCGGTATTCGTCCCAGTTTCCTGAGATTTGAGCCAGTTTGAAAAGTTCAAATTTGAATTTGTTCATATTGGCTAGCTCGTTGTCATACCATTTATTATGTATTTTTAAATGCACTACTTTTTCTCTGGTAAGATTTTGCATGATATTTAAAATGCTATTATTAATCAGCAAAACCTTACTCTCTAAATCAATATGATCAAAATTACTGAAATCACACAGACGCAGTTGGTTAAGAAGTGATTCATTATTATAATACTCCCATGAGGTTATTTTTCTAATACTTCTCATTTTTAATTGTGGACAACTTTTAATTTTAAATTGGATTGTTTCATGATCAGTTATTTGATGCTCATCTAACCTTTCGCAAACAATATCATTATTATCCGAAAATAGTAAATCGATTTTTGTTCTATATATATCCGTTATACGAGTATCGAAATCAATTTTTTGACACATATAGTATGATTTAAACAGATCAATTAGTTGTGTACTATATGTGGACGTATTATTTAAATTAATATTAAAATCTCCTAAAAGAATATTGTTTCCGGAATTTTCACAAGTAATACCTAAGACATTACGTAAATAGTTCATAAAATCTGAATCGCTTGTGCTGGGTGAGTGATAAATCCCACCCACTTGAATTTTTGGGTTAAAGTGCTTCAATTGGATAAAAATATACCACAAGTTTTTATCGATTTCTTTATTATGTTTAACGCAGTATTCAACTGAATCATGTACATAAACAAGAACGCCACCAGTATGCCTACTATGGGAGTCACAACGTACTAATTTGTAGGATTCTATTTTCAACTCTTGATTTGTTACGATATTTGTGGTACATGTTTCAGCGCAAAATACTATCGCTGGATTTTTAATCTCGATCAGTCTTTCTAATTCATTTTTATTACTTACAATACTATTTATATTAAGATAAAGACAAATTAGATTATTTAATTGCTACTTTCTAGTTTTGGATTTGCTTTGAATATATCTTTTATATGCTGGGCATTCCTTACTAAACGCAGCATGGTGTACATCAGTCTCTATCAATTTTTTCTGGACTAGCTCACAACAGTTTACACAATTATATACATTTGATACACAATCTCTGAAATCGTGATTGCCTCCACATGTACTACATGCTTTTTTATTGATACATTCAACCGCCTTGTGATTAAATCCCAAACATTTAAAGCATCTAAATACTCTTTCATAATCAGTAATTATGCAAGAGTCCCATTCTACATTAATTCTCTTTTGATTAATAATATTTTCGTATGTTTCTATATCTGTTTCAAGAAATAATGTAAACAAAATACTGTTTGAAATAGAATATAAACAATGTTAAAAAGGACATGTCATTACTTTGAAAAGGTGCGCACTTTTTCAAAGTAATGACATGTCCTCTTTAACATTGTTTACAGAATTTTATAATTCAGAATTTTAAAAATCAGACTTTTAAAAAATCAGAATTTTTGAAAAGCAGAATTTAGTAAAGCAGAATTTTGTTTCCCGAATTTTGTTCGAACAGAATTTCGACACCAACCCTTCTGAAATATGAAAAACTTTCGTCTTGAACGAAGGAACCTAGAGCCGAAATTTGGTGATGATTGAAGTATGGCAAACACGTTTTCATAGGGAACACATACACAGAATTTAAATTTTATAGAAGATGTAGATAGACTGAATCTAAGAAATTTTTTTAACGGCGGCAGATTACTATACGTCCAAAAGGAATAACAGCCAAACTCAAAAATCCAGTCAAACTTTAGGTGTTAAAATAACCTAAATTTGTACGGTAGCCATAGTTCTGAAAAATCCCATTTGTAGGGAAGGTACCACGCCCCTTTTTCCCCAATTGCACATTTTACTGGAGGTGTTAGGACTTAACGTCAAATAGCTCCTTACCAATTTTCATTATCCTACCATTACTACATCCAGAGATATGCAGTATGATATATTCCATTTGTACGGGAGGTGCCACGCCCCCTCTTTCCTAATTCCACATTTTCTTGGTGGTGTTAGGGATTGACTTCATATAACTCCTTACTGAATTTCAATGTTCTGGCATGTATACCTTCAGAGTTATGCAGTACCAAAGATTCCATTTGTATATCGAAATTATTTTTAGCCTAAAACCTTCGTGTTGGTCGAAGGAACCTATAGCCAAAATTTGGTGATGATTGAAGTGTGGGAAATACATTTCCGTAGCGAACACGCACACACACACACTCACACAGAATTTGATTTTTATATATATAGATATTCTAGACGTAATCATAAGGAAATAAAAAGAAGTTTCAATCTAATGTACTACATGGACATATGTTAATAAATTTATTTGGGATATAACAACCTTTGGTTAGACAACTAATCATGATGATGAATGACAACTTAGAGGATCGCTCCAGTTGGAAAACCCTTAAAATCAAAGTCAAAAAAAGTAAAAAAGAAATGAAATTTCACAGGCTCGAAAATTATTTGTTTGGCTATGCGTAGTGAAACTTTTTTTCCTGACCCCAAATCATATCGAAAAATCGATGGCGCGATATCGGTTAATAAATAGACCATTCTAATATACATATTCTAAGTATTAAATTTAAATACAATATACAATGAAAAATAATGGAATAAAAACAAATATATATGTTTTCAAAGCAATGTAACTACGCCATAGAGTAGAAAAGATCACTTTTTACCGTTAAGTTTTTCAGCATAGTTAAAAAATATCTCTCCACAGTCCACATGATCTACTATATAGTTGGTAAAAGTAATGTTTCTCTCAATACCTTGCTATCGTTCTATGTTTTTGGTTAAACTGTAGTATATAAGTTGCCTAGCGTATAACCCTGCTACTTTATCTATTAAAAATTGAAACGATCAAAAGGCAAGGCTAAACTAAGCCGACCTTAACTGCGGCTTAAATTTACAAAGAAAATGTAAGCAAAAATTTTGCCTTCAATGTGGCTAATTAGAAATAAATGTCTTAAAGAAAAATTTGATAAATACTTACGAGTTATAAAGTACGATATAAATATATTGACAATTACCTTAGTAGTATGGTTTCATTTGACTTGAAAAAAGTTTCATTTGAAATGAAAAAAGTTTCATTTAAAATGAAAAAAGTTTCATTTAAAATGAAAAAAGGTTCATTTGAAATGAAAAAAGTTTCATTTGACTTGAAAAAGGTTTCATTTGACCTGAAAATGCTATACCAACAGACTTGGCTATACATACATTTCGGGCGAAATGGGAGGAGATTAAACAATATACGGATATGCCAAAAAATTTTTTTATGGAAATAGTGACGTTTTGTATTTGTGAAAATAGATATTTTAAGTACGAGGAACGAATATATACGCAATTAAAGGGTCTTCCAATGGGATTTCGGGCATCACCGCTTGTCGCCGACATTGTAATGGAAGAAATTTTAGGAAAAGTAGTAAACAACACGAGACTACTTAGTAAATACTTAGACGATGTGTTTGCATTAGTAAAGGAGGATCAACTGGACGAAACCTTAGATTTGCTAAATTCATACCACAAAGACATACAATTCAAGATGGAGTTGGAAAAAGATGGGAAATTACCATTTTTAGATTCCTTGGTATGTAAAATCAGCAATAAAATTAAAGTAGATTGGTAACAAAAGCCTACATCTTCAGGACGTATTATAAATTATTTATCTAAACATCCGAAAAATATGATTTTCAATACAGCGAAAAATTTTATCCGGCGAGTATTAGATACTATTGATTCAATTTTTCACCTGAGAATAAAAAATGTATCGAGCACATTTCAAGATGAACGATTTCCCGTCCGGAGTAATACGTAGGTTGATAAACATGCATCATAAGGGTACTAAATCAAAAATCGGAGGTAAAAAACCGATCACATATAAATCTATTATATATATACCTGGTTTTTCCGAAAGATTACAATGTTCAAATATTTATGATAAAGAAAGAATCGGAATATCACACAAACCGGCGTACACAAATCAAATATTTTTCAAGAATATGAAAAGTAAATTAGAAACGATGGAGAAAAACAATATTGTATACAATATACCATGTGCAGGAGACGGAGATAACATTTGTACGAAAGAATATGCGGCCCACTGTGCGGAGAGCGGACATAAACCAGACTTTGACGCATACTACAGCAATAATAGCATTACAACAAACGCTCTTCCACGTTAATTCCTTCTGCTTCCATTGCCTCCCGTAGTCGTGCTTGAAGTTCGATCCAATTCAATTCACGGCGCGCCAACTCCTTCTTCAGCTGCTGGATCCTCAATTCACTCCACTTTGCCATGTCCAAGTTGTATTCCAAATCTTCGGAATTTATTCAAAAATTCCTCTTCTGACACCAATTGTAACGAATTTACTCAAATTCCGCTTCTTCCAAATCTTCTACTAACGTTCGAATCACTAAACTGTTGAATAAATAACTCCACTATTCAATAATGCAAAATAGCCTTTATTAAAGTTCTTCACAATAACACTACTATTGCTCGCCAGATAGCGTCTTAAATCAAAACTGATTGTCGTGCCTGTACTGTTGCGGTCTTTTATACTCTGTGATTTCTCGTTTGCATACTTCTAGGCTCTTCCAGAATTTACTTAGTTACTGCTATATAATTTTAACTACAGATGCACGTGTGTAGCTCTCATAGGCGCGTGTATTTGTGAGCGACACTTCCACAGTTATAATTGCATACTTTTGGGAGCATCTCAGATAAGATATCTGCATGTGTTTGTGCGTTGCTTCTCTGCTGCGTGTACGTACATATGTGTAGACATAATGATTGAATTATTGATGTGCAAGCAAGTCACTGCTTAGCATCGGCTTAGAGATGATAGTATGCCTTAGTGCAGCTAATATTCGTTACAATATATATCAAGGTCCCTACATAGTAAAAAATATTGTTTGACCAAATGTAAAGATTCATGATGAAATTAATAAAATAACAAAAATTTTACATAAAAATCGAGTACAAAAAATTAATTAAATTAATAGTCTATTACTAATAATCTTTAGATATAAATATATTTTAAAAATCCGCCAATGAAGGCTAAAAATGTAACAAATAAATACACATTTACTTAGGTAGAGTCTACAATAAGAATAGAAAAAAACCGGTTTACTTCAAACTGTAAATCAATTATTTCAAACTATCTTTTATATATTTCATTGTATTCAAAATTTTTTGATTTTTAATCCTCTTTTTAGAACTTGCACTCTGAAGAACGAATAAATCCCGGATTAGAGCACCCTAATGCTAGCAAACTCATTCGTTCATAACATTAAAACAAATCACTAAAGCCCAAGAAGAATGTGGCAAGAATAATAATTAAAATGTGGCAAGAATAAATTAAATAAAATAATTCTTTTCCAAAGGGGGTGATGTAGTGTCATATTTAATGGTAGCTGGCAACTCCCGCTCTGGAAAAGTGCAAGATGCAACTTTGTATTAGATGCACTTGGCATCACTGAAAGTGCTGGTACGTTGAATTTCACTTGTACAAGATTTTCTTTAGTTATCGAAAAGTTAGTTGATGATCTCTAGAATTTGTGCAAAGAAGAAGTTTTAATTTGTATTGATTAAATATAGTATTTTATAAGAAATCAATGCATTCTCTTATTGTTAGGGAATAATTAACCCTACAATTGGTGACTCCTACAATGGGTAAGCACGCAAAATCATTATACTAGCGCAAATTCTAAAAGTTGGCAGAACAGTAGGCAATCACGCAAATACCATTGTACACAAGGTAAATTTTGGAACGTTCCAGAGCTTTCCGCACACGCCTTAGTAGTAAAATAAGTATCAATTTATAAAAAATTTACAATAAATCATCTTGCCACAACTCAATGCTTCAGATGAAACTTTTAACGCAGGAAACAATTCCGCATCAAATACAAGCGGCGCAGAACACATGGTTGTACGATTGCATAAGTTACCCGAATTTTTCCCAGATGACCAAGAAACTTGGTTCGAGAAATTCGAATCAATTTCTCACGTCAACAATATCAGAAGCGAAAATACAAAATTTCATTATGTTTTTAGTTTTTCACCTGAAGTCAATCCATACGCAACTAGTGTAAATAAAGAAACCATACCTGAGGGCAAAACCAAGTACTCGGTGCTGTGTGAAAGAATCATTCAAGCTTTTTCTAGCTCCGAGGAAACGAAACTACGCAAACTTTTCAAGGGTCAAATGTTAGGAAATCGAAAGGCTACACAATTTTTAATGATTTTAAGAAATGCTGCTTCAGGCAGTTGCAACAACACGGTCTTAAAATCTCTTTTTTTAGAACACCTGCAGGATTCCGTACTAGCCATTCTCGCTGTTAGCCCATCTGAACACATCGACAATTAGGCATTAATAGCCGACAAAATTATGGAAAAATCAAACCCCATCAAACGTCTTAAATAAAAAAATAAAACAAGGCCATAGTTTGTGATCGCCTAATACAGTAAACAAATTGGTTGAAGATGTATCGGCTTTAACCATCAATGTTGAGGGACTTGCTTCTGCAATCAAATTCATTCAAAGCTATCGTAAAAGTTCAAGAGCTCGCAGTAGGAGCAGTGATAATAAGCAAGGAAAGGATACTGCTACTTCACGAAGACATAACCTGTCGGCAACCCTATCTACAATTCAATCACCAAAACAGAGTGGCAACGTAGCCACTTGCAACACCCCTGGCAACATCCATGACGAACATTTAAAAATTAATCAGTTGAGAAATGGACGCGAGTAAAACACCTCAAATAAAAAAAATCGGCGCAGATAAGCAAATCGGCGCGGAAAAGCAAATCAGCAAAAATAAGACAAATCAGCATTGAAATCACAATTTGTCTTAAATTACATCTATTATCAATTTCAATAAATATTAATCAATATTTAAAAGCAAAATATAGAACGTTTTTGTATTTTTGTGCCGACATTAAGTTTTTATTTAAGTTCTGCTCGCGGCTGCATGGAATTTGAGGAAAACAGCGACCATAGTTCTGAAGAACTAAACACAACTATAGTAAATATGCCTGACAACGGAAGACTAGCAGACGCACAATCACCTACGCCACAAGGCAATCTATCCGAAACGCAGTTGAATATATAACTACAAAGTATTTCACGCTTACGCGAGTCTGTGGAAGAACTTCGACTAGAAACAAGTCGGGGTCAAAATGAAATCCTAGTGAGGTTAGAGACGAAATTCAAAATGCTGAGTTGCAACGTTTACAGCCGACGACGACGCAACCAGCAACACTAACAACGACAACGTCCAGCCAGCAACATTCACGACGACACTGTCGCCAACAGCAGTATATTCAACGCTATGGCCGCAGCCAGCGGCATATATTTTAATTTCGTCACAGACACAAACATATAATCCACCACCGCCGCTATATGTAACATTTGGATTGCCACAACAACAGGTTCCGTTACTTACGCCGACGCCATCGTTGCCACAACATATTTCGCCACTAATGCAGCATCATGTACCAACACTTACTTTTTCTGACGACTACGCAGTGAAACTGTATCCACTGCCGCCTTTCGATGGCAATCCCGAAGATTGGCCACTATTTTTGCGAACTATACTGACACGGCTAGTGAATTTGGGTACAATAACAAACAAAATTTAATGCGCTTGCATAAGGCGTTAAAAGGTGACGCTAAAAACGCTGTAACTTCGTTTTTGATTTATTCCAACGACGAGCCTAAAGCCATAGAAGAACTTCAATTTAATTTTGGATGCCCGGAGATGCTTATACGCGTACAATTGGAAAAAGTAAAGAAGTTTCCAATAATTTACGAAAATGGCCTTGAACCTGTACTGAGTTTTTCAAATGGAGTGCACAGCATGGTCGCATTTTTTAAGTCCGCAAAATGTGAACACCACCTCCTGCACACTACGTTGTTGGATCAGCTTGTAGCCAAAATGCCGCCATCAAAACGGTACGAGTGAACAAAGTTTGCCACCAACGTTTCACCATTTCCTACTGTAGAAACATTTTCGTTATGGGTTAGTGAGATCGAAAAGGCATGAGACTAACATGCCAACCCACGTACCAAACGCGCAACGTTTTGGACCACAATCGACTCCATCGGGATTCCGTCAAAATAATGCCAACAGTAATCGCCAACAACCCACATCAACTGCAAAAAGAGTTTCTTATAACAAGGAGACAGTAATCGAAAATTCAAAGACAGTGTGCTTGCAATGCCAGCAAAATCACAAACTGAGTAGTTGCCACCAATTTACTACGATGGACATAGAAGATAAGTGGAAATTTGTAAAAACTAATCGTTTATGTTTTTCATGCTTACTGGTTGGACACAGTCTGACCGATTGCTTCAGAAAGAAATCGTGCGCTATCAATGGGTGCGCACGACAACATAATCAATTACTTCACTCCGATAACAAACCGCCAGTAAAGCCAGTCAAGCCGAACAACAAGGATAATGAACACGTACTAAATTGCCGTGAAGAGTGTGCCCTTTCAAATATATATAAAATCTTGCCAGTCAATTTATGCGGGCCACTAGGAAGAATTTCCACTTACGCCATGTTCGATGAAGGGTCATCGATCACCATATTAGAGCGAAAAGTAGCCAACAGCTTGGGCCTTAAAAGAAACACTTCACCACTTGCGCTACAGTGGTATGGCAACAAAAAAACAACCGAGAAGTCACGTAGAGTAGCATTTACCATAAAAGGGAATGCAGAGGAGTCGCCAACGTATAATATTAAAAATGTCCGCACAGTAAAAAATCTAAATCTACCAACCCAAACTTTCTGTCGGGAGGAGCACCAACATTTGAAATCACTCCCAATAGAAAACTATACGAACATCAAGCCCACTCTGCTCTTGGGCTTAGACAACAATTTCCTTGAGATACCTGAACGCGTCGTGGAGAATGGGCCATACAAACCCATCGCAGCATTAACCAAGCTAGGCTGGACCGCATTTGGTTCCACTGATTCACGAAACAAAGCCCAGCCACGAGTACTTCTTATGCGTGAGGGTCAAAGTTGACAATTTTTGAGTAAGCTACACAAAAGTTTTACTATAATCTGATGCAGATGCTCGAGCGAAGAAAATTCTCATTGAAACAACCAAAAACATCGGGAACAAATATGAAGTTGGGCTGCCATGGCGAGAAGTGAATGTAACTTTACCTAGCAGCTATGACATGGCCAAAGGGAGGCAGGTTAAAATTGAAAAAAAAATGTCATTAGATAAGGGATTCACCGCCAACTACATAAGAGAAATTGACAAATATATATCGAAAGGATACGCCAGACGTTTGGAGAGCAGGATGAAGCAAAGCTGGAAAGCCCTACGACTTCGTATCTGCCCCATTTTGGAGTAGTGAACCCAAGCAAACCGAAAAAACTCCGTTTTGTGTTCGATGCTGCCGCCACAACGACAAATGTTTCACTAAATTCCGCGTAACTAAAAGGGCCAGAACACGCTCAACCACTTTGGACGATCTTAGCCAAGTTTCGCCCGTGTATTGTGGCCGTAGCCGGTGACATCGAAGAAATGTTTTCGCAAGTACGAATCAGAGCAACTAACCAGGACTCACAACGGTTTTTATGGAGAAATGGATGCCATGCAGCTCCGATAAAAATTTACCAAATATCAATGATATTTGGTGCCGCCTGTTCACCTTGCTGCGCTGAATACGTAAAGAACATCAACACTAATAGCCATGCTGTCACGATGCCAGGGTGAGCAAAAGCTGTCATTGAAACCACATATGTAGATGACCTTGGTGTTAGTTTTGGCAGCTCTCAAGAAGACGACGAGGTTACCTTTGAAGCCATTCGTATAAATGCCACCGCCGGTTTTAAACTCCGGAATTTCGTTTCGAATCGCAAAGAGTTGGAGATCAAGCTTAATAACAGTAAAGCCGCCCAAGAAAAGCGTTTAATCTAGAAAGAGGCACTAGCACAGACAAAATACTAGGAATGTATTGGAATACTAACAAAGACACCTTCGAGTTTCACTTAAAGTTCCATAAAGTGCCTAATGACGTTTTAGTATGTAAACGCCCGCCAACTAAACGAGAGTTACTCGGAATTGTAATGTCAGTTTATGATCCGCTTGGATTTTTAGCAAACTATGATATATACCAAACTGCTAATTCAAGAAACCTTGAAGATGCAAATAGGGTGGGACGAACCGTTGCCTTGTGAAATGCAAACCTACTGGATAACATGGTGGAAGGAGTTCCAAGGGGTGGAACAGTTTTCTACACCCAGATGTTATTCGCCATTATTAGTGTAAGGCGATAGTGTACAATTACACGCCTTTGTCGATGCGAGTGCCACTGCCTTTGCTGCAGTTGCTTATCTGTAGCTGCCAAAACACGATGTGCCCCGCCAAAAGGCATGAGTATGCCGCGATTAGAATTACAAGCTGCGTTACTTGGTTGCCGATTGATGACTACAATTACCAATAATCATTACATACGTATTATAGGCAAAACCATATTTTGGAGCGACTCAAAAACGGTGATACTTTGGATTCGATCAAAGGAGCGTAGAAATAAGCAGTTTATTGCTCATCGAATTGCTGAAATTATTACTAGTTCAGAGCCGTCACAATGGCGGTGGTTGCCTACGTCATTGAATTATGCAGATGATGCTACACGAATTGTAATTCCACCAAAATTAGATTTAACGACGGATGCTGGGTCCCGAATTCCTTTGTCAAAGTGAGGAGCTGTGGCCAGTCGAAGCCCCACTGGTATCTGAGCACTGTCAAGGCGAGGAGATGCCGAACCGAACTCTCATAATTAAGTCGGGTGAGCATGTTGTCGAATTTACTAATTTCTCGTCTTATTTAAAGCTAGTACGAACGATCGCATGGGTCTTACGTTTTGCACATAACGCCAAGCATGATAAACAAAGGAGAGGTGAGCTAGCCGCAACATAATTGGCAGACGCCGAGTCTGTAATTCGCCGTATGGTACACAAGGAGGTGTATGCGGAAGAAATACGCCTTTTACAAGCAGGAACTAATTTGCCCAAGTCGAACCACTTAAGACCGCTAACACCATTCATCGAAAATGGTGTACTTAGAGTAAAAAGAAGAATCGACGCTGCGTACTGTATCCCAATAACTGCACGACGTCCAATCATCATGCCACAAAACCATTCGGTTACGAACTTGATCGTGTCACATTATCACCAAAAGAGGCATCATCAAAATGACAGTCTTATCATTAACGAAATTCGCCAAAAGTTTCGGGTGCCTCATCATGTGTTGTACTACAGCGCATCAAGAAAACTTGCCCGAGTTGCATAATAGCGCGCGCCAAACCTGCTGTCCCTCTCATGGGTCAACTACCGCCAGACCGTTTAACACCTTTCGTCCACCCATTTAGTTATACGGGCATCGACTATTGTGGACCATTTCATTTAGCCATGGGTCGCCGTCGTGAGAAGCGTTGGATAGCGTTATTCACTTTTTAACGACACGCGCGATTCATTTGGAAGTCGCTGAAGACCTGTCAATGGATGCCTTTTTAATATGCCTGCGAAACTATGTGAATCCAATATGCCGAGGAGCCAATGGCGGAAGGGGATCATAAATAGAGTATTTACAGGCAAAGATGGTCAAGTACGCACCGCCGAAGTTCGTACCAGCCACGCTACCTTACGTCGTCCAGCCAGTAAGCTAGCCGCTTTGGAATTCGGTGAATCTCCTCGAGGATTTGCGGGGGGTGGAATGTCAGCAACCCTATCCACAATTCAATCACCAAAACAGAGTGGCAACGTAGCAACTTGCAACACCCCTGGCAACATCCACGACGAACGTTTAAAAACGAATCATTTGCGAAATAGACGTGAGTAAAGCACCTTAAATAAAACAAATCGGCGCAGATAAGCAAATCGGCGCGGAAAATCAAATCAGCAAAAATAAGACAAATTAGCATTGAAATTACATTTTGTCTTAAATTACATCTATTATCAATTTCAATAAATATTAATCAATATTTAAAAGCAAAATAAAGAACGTTTTTGTATTTTTGTGCCAACATAACCCATCAATCTGTTTCTTTCACAATAAATTTGGCAGCGAAGCAAAAAAGTGTATCAAGCCATCACCCGTTCAGGCGGCACTTGGTGGAAAGCTACAAAACCGTCTGATAATAACTGATAAACGGTCCGGCTCAACGTTTCTTATAGATACCGGCTTTACTTTCTCTTCTCCCAGCTTCATACTATCGAGTGGACATTTTGTATCGCCGCTGTACCCTATGCAATTATAGGTGCTGATCTCCTTTCGCACTACAACTTAATCATTGATCTTAAAGGCCAACTTCTCATTGACAAGCCATACAGAAAAATTAAAAATTTCTACAATCAACGACAGTAACAACGAGTTTATTAAAATTTTGAATTGATTTTCCGGAATCACTGGTATATCCCAAAATCACGCACCTATCAAGTGTAAAGTCGAGCATTTCATTCCGAATAAGGGTGCTCCTGTATTTCAACCAGCACGTCGACTCAATCCAGAGAAGTACAAGGCCGCCAAAGCCAAATTCGAATACTTAATGAAGCTGGTATGATCCGACCCTCCAAAAACCCATGGGCTAGACCGATACCTTTGGTTAAAACGAAATCTGGAGATTAGAGGGTGTGCGGTGATTACAGACTGTTGAACGATGTTACTGTACCTGACAGATACTCAATACCCAATGCTCAGGACTCCACAAATAGTCTAAATGGGAAAACCATATTTCCAACACGACCTCGTGCGAGCTTATCAGCAGATTCCAGTAGCTGAAGGAGATGTACCCAAAACTGCGCTTATAACACCCTTGCCTTTTTGAAAGTCTGGTCATGCCATTTGGTCTCCGTGGGGCAGCGCAGACATTTCAAAGGTACATTGACGACATTTTTCGAGGATTACCTTTTGTTAAAACATAAATCGATGACTTGTGAATTGCATCATCTTCAGCTGAAGAGCACAAACAACACTTGAAGACAGTGTTCCAACTTCTTCAAGACCATAATTTGAAAATCAATGTGGACAAATGTATTTTTTGGCCCAGAGAGGTAAAATATTTAGGTTATAGTGTTTCCAGTGGGGGTATCGCGCCTCTACCTTAGAAGGTGCAGGCAGTGCAAAATTTTCCAAAACCTAAGACAGTGGTAGAGTTAAGGCGATTCCTAGGAATGATTAATTTTTACCACCGCTCACTTCCGAAAGCAGCTATAGTGCAAGCCCCACTCAACAAGTACTTGTCTGGTTCGAAGAAGAACGATCGAACGCCTATAGTTTGGACAACCGGGGCAGAATCTGCCTTTGAACAGTGTAAGGCCGATTTATCTAGGGCGATACTTCAGGTGCATCCGTCGGCAGATGCAACTTCGCCTAATCACAGACGCCTCTGACACAGCGATGGGGGCGGTCGTCGAACAACAAACGAAAGGTTCTACGTGGAAGCCACTTTCATTTTTTTCCAAAAAGTTCTGTCCAGCTCAATCAAGGTACAGCACATATGATCGTGAGCTTACTGCAATTTACGAAAGCATAAAATATTTTCGGCATTACCTTGAAGGATGTAATTTTTCGCAGTTTTCACCAAATATATGCCATGTCACCGGAGCTGATAATGCTGTGTCGCACGCACTTTCGCGGGTGGACGCATATGCAACTCAATTTCGATATTACAGAGCTGGCACAGTTACAACCATCCGACAAGGAGTTAGAGGAGCTTCTTAAATCGACAACTACTTCATGCAAATTTACCAAAATGTATTGGGGTGCCAAAAATACCTATTGTGCTGGAAACTTCAACGGAAGTTGGCCGACCTTTCCTCCCAGAACCTTTACGGCACCAAACATTCAAAAGTTTCCACCGTTTGTCACATCCTAGCGGTAAGGCTACGCTACGCATTATCCAACAGCGATTTTTCTGGCCAAATATGAAACGCGATATTGCTGGTTGGGCTCGTAATTGCACAGACTGTCAAAAATCCAAAGTAAGCCGAAATGTACAAAGGATACCGAATGTAATTCAGGCGCCAGACGGCCGTTTGGACCACGTGCACATCGATATTTTTGGACCTCTTCCGCTCAGCCAAGGATACAGGTATTGTGTAACTGTTATTGATCGTTTTTCCAGATGGCCAGAAGCGATACCCACAATAGATCAAAGCGCAGACACTATCGCTAGAATATTCTATACTGGCTGGGTGTGCAGATTCGGCTCACCGAAATTAATTACAATAGATCAGGGTTCGCAGTTCGAGTCAGCTTTGTTCACTGCACTGCTCAAGTTTATTGGGACCCAACGTATTAGAACTACAGCTTATCACCTCTCATTGAGCGTTTGGTACCGGTCCTTAAAATCGGCAATAATTGTCATGAATCAAGGTTTAGAGAAGGGCTAAACGCATCTCCAGCCGAATATCTGTATGGCATGACATTACGGGTTCCCGGAGAATTTTTCAATCATGACATCGCACCTAATTCGCAGACGTTTCTCGGTTAATTTAAAAAATATTTAAAAATTAATATTAATTCTGTCAAATATTTTCCTATTTGAAAACTTTTAAATTTTTATTTTTCAATGTTCATTCATTCAGTAAACCTTTGTAAAAATTTAAAGTTTAGGGAGGTGTACTGTAGGTATTATCGATTCCTGTTCAATCTATTTGATACGTTAATTTGAATTTTATCTGTTCTAGATTTTCTTTAGTTATCGAAAAGTTACTTGGTGATCTCTAGAATTTGTGCACACTAATGCGGCAGTTACCCACGAACGTACGTAGAAAAAACGTGTCAGCTGACACGACCTATCTTATGAGTGTGCAATGTAAACGAAAACTCACCGACGTGCAACGACCGTACGTACGTAGCCCGGAACGTAGAAATCAAAACAATTTTGATTTTTTCCGTAAGAACGTGTCAGCTGATCGCTCTCTCACTAGACAGAGTTGCCTAGTAAACTTTTGTGCGCTAATTTTTGACCGTTTGCAATTTTATGCAAAAACGCCTAATTAAAGTTTGAAAAATTGTGGAAATAATTCGAAATAATTATGTAAAAGTGCTGATTATAAATATTTAATCTATTTATACTTATTTAATATGTATTCCGGCCTTTTACAATATCAAAAATTAAATTGGAAAAAGTTGATGTTTCCATAAGCATACATGCAAAATGGTCAATGGCAACAGTGCTTATCTGTAAACAATACACACACAAATATGTTATGTACATGTACACAGACGCACACATTGATTCCTACGGGCTTGAGAGTTCGGTCAAACGTGCTTCGTACGACAAACGTCCTTACGTACGGCACACGTCGGTGGGTAACTGCCGCATTAGCGACGCGACAAAATATTCTTTGCATGTATTCTTATTGAATGTGAGCTAAAGTAAAGAATTACCCTTTGGGTGACTGACAGTCGGTAGTGTGACACCATCAACGTGAACGTCCAATATTTGTGACATCTGTTCCTTTGTCGGTGATAATGCCAGTTTGCGCGAGGTGAAGAAACTAGAAAGATGTTGTTGTTGTAGCAGTGCTTCGCCCCATCCAATAGGTGCGAGCAATCACAAATTGTCTTCTAACGGGGCTCCAAGGAAACTTGCTGTTTCACCAGGGGTGGACCATAATGAGAGGGGCGTTAGAGGCGTTGGTTCCACAATACAGTTAAAGAGATGGTTGGTGTCATGTGGGGACACATTACAAGCAGGACATATGTTTTGTATGTCGGGGTTGATTCTGGATAGGTAAGAGTTTAACCTGTTACTGTACCCAGATATAAGTTGAGCTAGAGTGGCGCGCGTTTCCTCTGCTAGTTTTAGGTATTGTTTTTTGAGTACATGATTCACCGGGCAATTCCTGTCATAGGGGTCCGACGCCTGTTTGTGGATTTCACTGAGGACCTGCTTGTGTTTTTTAGCTTCATACGGCTGCGTTCTCAGGTGCCGTATTTCCTCATAATGCTTACGGAGATGACTCCTTAAGCCCCTGGGCGGTGTAGGCTCATAGAAAGATTGCAAAAACTGGAAAGATTGGAGAGATAGCTGTTTACCTTAGAAACTAATTCATCTATTGAAGGGCCAGGTCCCATTGCCATAACCGTGCAGTCGCCGGCATAGGTAATTATTGTAACACCTTCTGGTGGGGAAGGGAACTTTGATATGTAGAAATGAGATTGGGCGGTGATTGGACACCATCCTGTGGGACCCCCTTTTTAATTTTCCTTGGCTTTGAGATTTCGTTCCTTAATTGAACCGACGCTTGCCGACCATTCAAATAATTAGCGGTCCATCTTTTTAGAAAAGGGGACAGGTGTGAGCCTAATATATGTGTATGCCTTGGAGTAGCGTGCTGTGTTTGACTGTGTCAAAAGCTTTTGACAAGTCAAGCACCACGAACACGGTCCTGTGATGGTTATATAGTCTATACACCATACAAACCGATGGTTCACATAAGAAGCTTTTCGTAATCTCTGTCCCAGCTAGAAGTTTACAATTTCATCAAATACTTACGTATACGTCATATGTTACTCAGATAAGTTATTCATAGCTATGTCATGCAGATCACAAGAAACGTGAAAATTTGTATTCTCACACAAGTTACCTACTTTTTTATTTTTTTTATATTTATCTAAAAATTTGCTTCCTTAGTTCAGCTCCGTTCATTAAAGGTATGTCCCGTCCTTCCTTGGTTTTAATTGATGTTGAAAACGATATAGTTAATAGTGCCCTAAACTCAAAACTACCACTCATTACCATATTGTTATTTTAAAAAGTTTTTTTTTCTATTACAGCATCACCGTAACAATAGTTATAATTCAACACGCGTATCCCCTACCAGTACGTTGAAGCGACAGAGATATGATGAAAGCAAAAAATATCCCTTTTAGGGAGTCTCGAAGGAAAGTTCATCCGGGAATCGAATATGTACAAGCTAATCGCCAATGACACAATAAATCCACTGCCTGGAGGACACAAGTCCCAACATGTGACTTCCTAACTACACTAAAAACCTTTCTTCTAGCATCACAGCAGCGTTGAATGTCATAACTACTATAAATTGCTGTCTTAATGTATGATTGAAAATTAGAATTAAAATGTATTAATAATATATAATAATCTCGTGTCATGGTTTTACTGGAACAACTCCTTTAGAAATTACTGAACCGAATTTTGTATGTATATGGTAGGTGTGCGAGAACGTAGCTAAATATATTTCATACTATTGGGTAACCAGGGCCTGGAGATATCTACCTAAATATGGGCCCCGGAGACCATACAACGAGGGTTTATATACCCTTGCTCTGCTCTGGAGATAGAAAGCTATATATAAACCAGAGGTACCTCCAAAGATTTTTGTGCTGTTTTAACGATATGGGTATCAGATATGAACAAATGATGGTTTTTATTTCAATATCTTCTGCTCCCTAGGTATTGACCTGAACTGGGGTCGAGAAAAAAGGTAGAGGTAAATGGTAAGGGCAACAGGAGAAATAGAGGCAAGGTTAGAAAGGAAAAGAAAGAGGGTAAGAAAAGACTTTATTGCGATGGAGGGATACGGAAAATATTAACGTCAGGGTAGGATATTCCCTATTACGGATTCAAAAGCAGGCCTGGGGAATTTCCGATGCGGTTGCCACCTAGAAACAAAAGCTGTAATATTGAACAAAGAAATCTACCCTACCCACAATTTTCTTTAACTTCTTCACTCGAAAATACCATTCCTAATGTAGTCACTTTTAGCTGACGGATCTGGGTATTAAGGCCCGAAAACGACCTATCGCAAAACAGAATGGTTTCCCAATGGCCCCGGTAACATTGATTCAACGCTGAATACTATAACAGAAGTAAAACTAAACTTGTATACTTTATTTAATGCTGTCTTAAAACAGATACTGTGTTACACGATTGACAAAAATTTAAATTAAGTCATAAAATTCATTTAAATTTGCTGGCTTCATGTATATATATTTGTTTATTAGTATATCCACTGCTGAGTGGAATACCTCGGCTCCCAAAAGAGTATTCCTTACGTTATTTATGGAGTACTCGCGTTTTTTGAAGTGTAATGTACCCAGATTTTCAAACTATTGTTCATTTGTAGAGGTAGACGGGGTCCTAAAAATTACAAAAGAGATAATCGAAGGTAAAAGTCTAGTTGAGGGGTCGACTGCTAATACGCTACCGAAAATATCGAGAGAGGTCTCAAACGACGGGTGCTGACATCAGTATTAATAACCCGAAGACGGAAAATATAAATTTTAACGCGTTAAAAAGATATTAACGAAAACCCGAAAACGGGCGGGTCCCTCCGAAACCGGAGTTGGGATCCAAAGTATTTTTGCGCAAAACACCTTTCTGCAATGGCGGCCTTCGGCCGCGCTTATAAAAAATTACCCTGGGTGGGTCCAACACCGGTGTGCAGACTAAAACTATATCTGCGCCAAACACTTAACAATTTTTTTGTGCGTACAGCAACATTACAACAACCACATGAAAATCGCAAACCTCAACTGCAAATATCTTCGGACGGAGATGCATTTTTGCTTTTCCGCCTTCGAATTATTGTTGTCGAGGCCAAAAGAGATTGTGTCTTGCAACAGATGGCGCAACGTTGAATAAATATAGTTGGTAAGAAGGAATATAAGTAGGAATTTGTCAGTCAAACAAACTACCGCTGTGTAGCTAAATGGTTAGCGCAGCGTGCCTAAAGCGTACTGATGATGAAGGCTTAGCACCCTTCGAAATGGATCTCTATCTGCGCAGCTATGGCAGGTTGTCTGAAAAATTGTGTACTTACTATTCCAAAAACTATAAAATTTTTCAATTATAGAAAAATTATAAAAACAATAATCATTACAAAAAATTATTTGTCTACCCTTGAGCTCCTTTCGAACCTTGAATACTTTATCAATAGGCCGATAAAAGAAAAACAATTGTTAAAAAACCATGAGCACTTGGGAAATGTCAAAACAAAGTAATTGCCAATAAACAAATCCAACATTATCAGTGTCTTGCAACGCGCAATAAATATAGTTGGCGCACCGCTGAATAAATGTAGTTGGTAAGAAGTAGCAATTTGTCAGTCAAACAAACCACCGCAGTATAGCTAAATGGTTAGCGCAGCGTGCCTAAAGCGTACTGATGATGAAGGCTTAGCACCCTTCGAAATGGATCTATCTGAGCAGCTATGGCAAGTTGTCTGAAAAATGTTCTACTTACTATTCCAAAAACAAAATAAAATTTTTCAATTATAGAAAAATTAAAAAAACAATAATCATTACAAAAAATTTTTGTTCTGGACTTGAGCTCGTTTCGAACTTTGGATCTAGATCAACTTTATGAGAGCTGGCAGCACTTATATAAAACATCTGTTTTGTTGATAGTGGTGGTCCACTTTCGGTCACAAATCACACACAGAATATTGTGCATCGTCAAGTTCGGTTTTCCCCACAACTCAACCGCGTGTAATAAAGGGACTCTATTCATTCGGTTGAGAATAAAATGGCGTATAGTGCGTGAATCGAAATGACAAAAATTTAACTAAAAACTTATAAAAATACTAAATAATTGTGCGTGTAATCAGTTCGTCGTAAAAATATGCAAATTGTGCAAAAAAATTATATTGCTATAAGACAAAAATCTTAAAAAACATTAAAATAAAAATACACATTTTGTGAAAAAAATACATATAATTGCTTTCGGGCAAAATCAAAATTAAAATTAAAATCAAATAAATTAAAAAATATTATCAACTTTAAAAATTATGTGAAATGCAAAAATATAAGTAAAACTTTCATTTTACAAAAATTCATATATATATGATAAACGGAACATATAACGGGGTAGAGATTACCTTATATATAAATTGAGATAATATACATATAACTCCACCAAGGACAAAAAGAACAAGTAACGAGATTGAAAATACCCTTATTATATATTAATGTACAGTCATGTACACATAACCAGAATGAATATAAATTCATTAAAATATGACGAAAATACATTTACAAAAATAAGATTATGTAAATATTGGCAAAAAAGCATAACATAACAACTATAACAAGCGCATTACAGTACCTTGTCTAACCTCGTTTCTACTTCACAATTAAACAAATTTCTACAATTGGAATTACAACTTTTCAATTAAAAAATTAATAACCTACATAAAGAAAACAAGTCACCACTGGGATTTACCCAAAACGTTCTACCCATCATTTAATACAAATACATGAAACATTGTATAAAAATTAATAATCACATGAATAAAACAAATTATCACATATGGTACCACCTGGATTATTTAACAAATCAACACGACACATGAGTAACTACAAATTTGAGCTGCTATATAAATGGATACATACACATGCATTATTCACATGGTCAAACTTAAAGTGACATTAAATATTTTAATTCATTCAACATAAAGTGACTAAATTAATATTTCTATAACAATTGGAGGATTTCTGAGGCCACTGACTTGGACATGATAGGGGTACCACTTGCTGGATGGGAGAGAAATTATAATACTGATACAAAAATATAATTCACGAAAAATTACAAATCTTGAAAAAGCACATGGCAACAAGCCATATATTTAACAACTAGCCTTTACCCGCGGCCCCGTCCGCAAGGAGAAATTTAAATATATGGGCTATTCGCGTTAGCCTGCTTATCAAGTTATCTGTTTAACATTTTGTTTTCTGTCTAATGCATTTTATTTTTGTAATTGAGTAAAAAAAAGAACTAAATGAGCTGATAACCTGATAGGATCCCAAATGATCCCGAAATTATCCAGAAAAAGCTACGAAATGACCCCCACGCTATCGCCGACGGATCCCGAAAACCATCCAGAAATGCCCCGGAAGGGTCTCCAAAAGTTCCCGGAATAGTCCAAAAAAAAAAACCCGAAATGACAACGACACGATTCTAGACGTATCCAGAGAACCACACAGAAATGATCCCTGAAGGTGTTCCAAAATGATCCCGAAAAGTTTCCGAAATGACCCTGACGGTCTCCCGGGCGGATCTCAAAAACCATCTAGAAAATATCCAGGAAGGGTCCCTAAATTATCCCGACATACTCCAGAAAAAGTTCCGAAATGGCTCCGAGGGGATCCACGATGGATCGCGAAAACCATATAGAAATGATTCCGGAAGGATCCCAAAATGATCCCGAAATAGTCCGGAAATGACCCAGATGGGATCCCGCACAGATCCAGAAATGATCCCGGAAGGGTCCAAAAACCCGGAAAAGTAACAAAAAACCGCGAAATGGCTCCAACGGCATCCCGGACGGATCCAGAAATGATTTCGGAAGGGTCTCCAAATGATCCCAAAATGGTCCCGAAATGACCCTGATGGATCCGGCAAACCATCAAGAAAGTATGCCGGAAGGGTCCCCAAATGACCCGAAAAAGTCCCGCAATGATTCCGACGGGATCCTGAACATATACCGAAAACCATCCAGAAGTGATGCCGGAAAGGTTCTCAAATGATCACCTAATAGTCCCAAAATGACCCTGACGGCATCCCGGACAGATCCCGAAATCTATCCAGAAATGATCTTGGGAGGGTCCCAAAATGATCCCGAAATAGTCTCGGAAAAGTCCAGAAATTACCCTGACGAGATTCCGGACGAATTCTGAAAACCAGTCTTAAATGATGCCGAAAAAGTCTCTAAATGACCCTGATGGGACCCCGAAAGGATTCCAAAAACTATTCAGAAATGGTTCCGGAAAGGTCCTCAAATTATCCCCTAATAGTCCCGAAATGACCGTGACGGGACCCCGAACGGATCCCGACAAATATCCAGAAATGATGCCGAAAGGGACCGCAAATGATCCCGTATTAGTCGAGAAAAAGTCCCGAAATGACCCCGACATGATCCCAGACGAATCCCAAAAACCATCCAAAATGATGCCGGTATGTATCCCAAATGATCCCGAAATAGTCCCGAAATGACCTCGTCGGCATCCCGGACGGATCCCGAAAATTATCCAGAAATGATGCCGGAAAGGTCCCCAAATGATCCCCTAATAGTCCCGAAATTACCCTGATGGGATCCCGGACGGATCCCGAAAGCCATCCGTGATGCCGAAAGGGTCCGCAAATGATCCCGTATTAGTCGAGAAAAAGTCCCGAAATGACCCCGACGGGATCCCGGACGGATCCCGAAAACCAACCAGAAATGATGCCGCTAGAGCCCCCAAATGATCCCGAAAAAGTCCCCAAATGTCCCCGACGAGATCCCGGACGGATCCCGAAAATTATCCAGAAATGATGCCGGAAAGGTCCCCAAATGATCCCCTAATAGTCCCGAAATTACCCTGATGGGATCCCGAAAACCATCCATAAACGATGCCGAAAGGGTTCCCAAATGATCCCGTATTTGTCGCGAAAAAGTCCCGAACTGACCCCGACGAGATCCCGGACAGATCCCGAAAACCATCCAGAAATGAGGCCGCAAGAGCCCCCAAATAATCCCGAAAAAGTCCCCAGATGACCCCGACGAGATCCCGGACGGATCCGGAAAACCATCCAGAAATTATGCCGGAAGAGCCCCCAAATGATCTCGAAAAAGTCCCCAAATTACCCCGACGAGATCCCGGACGGATCCCGAAAACCATCCAGAAATGATGCCGAAAGGATCCCCAAATGATCCCGAAAATGTCCCAAAATAACCCCGACGGGATCCCGGACGGATCCCGAAAACCATCCAGAAATGATGCCGGAAGGGTCCCAAAATTATCCCGAAATATTCCCGAAAAAGTCACGAAATTACCCCGGCTGGATCCCGGACCGATCCCGAAAACCATCCAGAAATGATCCCGGAAGGGTCTCGATATGACCCTTACGGGATTACAAATAAGGCGAAGCTAATTATAAAACCATGTTAATAAGGCAGCAGGTGCATTGGAGCGAATGAAAAGTTACATAGAAACATACAGGTAAAGCTAATAAAAGCGTGCTAATAAAAACAATTGAAGGAGGGCGAATGGCGGGAGTAGAAGGAGAGGACCACTGATCGTTCCTCCAAAATTGTCTAGATCTCGATCTGTATGTGCCAGATACCAAAAACTATTGATTTAGGAGAAAATTTATATTGAGTTATAACAATTTATAGATTTTACACCTGAGAAGGAGATAAAGGGGGGCGGGCCGAGGGTGTCACTGCTTACTTTGTAAGCCCTCCACTAATTGACCCCTTGAGTCTGTGATATTGGTGAAGGCGTAAAGTTATAATGTGTAAAAATTATTAAAAAGTAATTGCTCGAAGGGGTCGTGGGACCCGCACCCCTCTTTCCATGTTCGAAAAAAATTTCGCCCGTAGACTATTGTCTGTGTCCCAAATTTCATCAAAATCCGTGCAGCCATTCTGGCGTGATTCAGTCGCAAAGACGAAAAAATATAATAATTAAATTATAACTATTCCTAGGGGCGGGGACACGCCCCTTTTGAAAAATATATAGCTAGTAGATCCTTCTAGACTATTGGCTATATGTGTGCAAAATTTCATCCAAATCGATACAGCCGTTCTTGCGTGATTGAGCCACAAAGACAAACGTCTGGACAAACATACAAACATCCAAACATCTTCACATCCAAACTTTGCCATTTATAATATATAAATTAGATTACAAGGAAAACATTTGTGCTACGGGTTTTTACTTTGCGACATGTGTTAGCTGCTTAGGCACGTCTAAATGTTGCTAGTATATTACCCTTATACGTTTGTTAACCTGACGATTTAAGAGGCAATTTAAGGGTCCTCTTGCCATCTTTATCCAGAAATGATGCCGGAAAGGTCCCCAAATGATCCCCTAATAGTCCCGAAATTACCCTGATGGGATCCCGGACGGATTCCGAAAACCGTCCAGAAATGATGCCGAAAAGGGTCGCAAATGATCCCGTATTAGTCGCGAAAAAGTCCCGAAATTACCCCGACGGGATCCCGGACGGAACCCGAAAACCAACCAGAAATGATGCCGGAAGAGCCCCCAAATGATCCCGAAAAAGTCCCCAAATGACCCCGACGAGTTCCCGGACGGATCCCGAAAACCATCCATAAACGATGCCGAAAGGGTTCCCAAATGATCCCGTATTTGTCGCGAAAAAGTCCCGAACTGACCCCGACGAGATCCCGGACGGATCCCGAAAACCATCCAGAAATGAGGCCGCAAGAGCCCCCAAATGATCCCGAAAAAGTCCCCAGATGACCCCGACGAGATCCCGGACGGATCCGGAAAACCATCCAGAAATTATGCCGGAAGAGCCCCCAAATGATCTCGAAAAAGTCCCCAAATTACCCCGACGAGATCCCGGACGGATCCCGAAAACCATCCAGAAATGATGCCGAAAGGATCCCCAAATGATCCCGAAAAAGTCCCGTAATGATCCCGGAAACCATCAAGAATTTATCTCTCGTAGGTACGCAAATGATCCCGAAAGTACCTCGTCGGGATCCCGAAAACCATCCAGAAATGATGCCGGAAGGGTCCCCAAATGATCGCGAAATAGTCCCGAAATGATTCCAGAATAGTCCCGAAAATGTCCCAAAATAACCCCGACGGGATCCCGGACGGATCCCGAAAACCATCCAGAAATGATGCCGGAAGGGTCCCAAAATTATCCCGAAATAGTCCCGAAAAAGTCCCGAAATTACCCCGGCTGGATCCCGGACCGATCCCGAAAACCATCCAGAAATGATCCCGGAAGGGTCTCGATATGACCCTTACGGGATTACAAATAAGGCGAAGCTAATTATAAAACCATGTTAATAAGGCAGCAGGTGCATTGGAGCGAATGAAAAGTTACATAGAAACATACAGGTAAAGCTAATAAAAGCGTGCTAATAAAAACAATTGAAGGAGGGCGGATGGCGGGAGTAGAAGGAGAGGACCACTGATCGTTCCTCCAAAATTGTCTAGATCTCGATCTGTATGTGCCAGATACCAAAAACTATTGATTTAGGAGAAAATTTATATTGAGTTATAACAATTTATAGATTTTACACCTGCGGGGGAGATAAAGGGGGGCGGGCCGAGGGTGTCACTGCTTACTTTGTAAGCCCTCCACTAATTGACCCCTTGAGTCTGTGATATTGGTGAAGGCCAGTATACGTAAAGTTATAATGTGTAAAAATTATTAAAAAGTAATTGCTCGAAGGGGTCGTGGGACCCGCACCCCTCTTCCCATGTTCGAAAAAAATTTCGCCCGTAGACTATTGTCTGTGTCCCAAATTTCATCAAAATCCGTGTAGCCATTCTGGCGTGATTCAGTCGCAAAGACGAAAAAATATAATAATTAAATTATAACTATTCCTAGGGGGCGGGGACACGCCCCTTTTGAAAAATATATAGCTAGTAGATCCTTCTAGACTATTGGCTATATGTGTGCAAAATTTCATCCAAATCGATACAGCCGTTCTTGCGTGATTGAGTCACAAAGACAAACGTCTGGACAAACATACAAACATCCAAACATCTTCACATCCAAACTTTGCCATTTATAATATATAAATTAGATTACAAGGAAAACATTTGTGCTACGGGTTTTTACTTTGCGACACGTGTTAGCTGCTTAGGCACGTCTAAATGTTGCTAGTATATTACCCTTATACGTTTGTTAACCTGACGATTTAAGAGGCAATTTAAGGGTCCTCTTGCCATCTTTGGAATTGAAAGATTCAATTCCCGAAACAAAAAAAAAAAAAAAGATTGTGCATTCACAAGTTCAAAATTGCTTCGTTCTGCGCATCTACGTCACACTTGGCTGCTTCAGCGAATGAAAGAAAGAGAGAAAAAACAAGGGCTAAAGGAAAATTACTTAAAAATTGCTCATGAGAAACAGCTGCACTAATGTTTACATGCGCAATGCGCCACCTTCTATAATTCCATCATGACTTTCGGTAATTCTATACGACAGCATGGCACTGCTAATACGCCTCCAAAAACACCGACAGAGGTGTCAAAAGACGCGTATTGACCTCGACAACAATAGCCGTGTTTTTTAACACGCGCGTAGCCGTTTACGCTTAAGACTGCTAAGAGACAAGTTTTTTTTGTCGCTTATGAAATAATAGTAAAAGTTTCAATAAGTAGTTTTTATCGACTTTTTTAGTCTGTTTTACCATTCCTAATTAAAAAACAAAGTTTCAGCAGGAGAAATGTAAGTACTTTTGTGTAAATATAAAAATTTCTAAATAATGTATATTTTCTCAATTTTTTCAGAAAATAATCAACGAAATATTGGACGAGAGAGGAGACGCTTCTTTTGTTGTAGTGCTACAGTGCCCGAAAGGACGAGTTTAAGCATAACAGGAAAAAGAAGTATGCTTATGTTTCTTTTACTAAATTTTGTATTCAAAAGGTTGATTATGTTTTATATTGATTTTGTAGGACACCACTGTAACAATAGCCGTGTTTTTTAACACGCGCGTATACGTTTCGTTTGCGCGTGTTAAAAAACGCCTATCTTCGCTTAGATAATGCTTAGGAGACCCATCTAGCGGCTGTGGTAAAACAACTAGCTACAGCAACAGGGTGTACCGAAAAGCGGAGACGCAACGCTGTGATGGCCATAGGGTATAACATATAGCTGAATCAGTTGCGATGAATTGTGGACACACATATAATACATAGAATTAGTATACAGGGTGAAACAAAGACACATATTTCAGTTACATCTGAGTATAATGCGTATTGAAATTTAGTAGGACAAAATTTATGCGCAGCAATTTCAGAGGTGTATTTATAGTTTGTCTCTTAGCAGTCAATATAAAGTTTAAGCGTAAATGGATATACGCGTGTTAAAAAACACGGCTAATAAAGGCGTTGGAGGCGAAGATGCGCACAGTTTTGATAGCGTATAAAAGCGCCAAAGACAACAACAGGTAGACCGGTGCAACATATTGCCAAGCTCCATTTATGGAAGAAATGGAAGAGATTTTTGGCCGTGAGCCAATAATCTCAAATTCTCACAGCCTGAATTTAGGCTCAAGAATGCAAAGGCCATTATCTGATCATCTATTAGTTTCTCTTAAATGCAATATTTTTTTATATTTATTGATAGAGTAATGCTTACTTCGTGATACCCTGTTCTTGTCCAGTGAAGACTCATTATCGAACACAGAGTCTCAGCGCAATATAGCTTCCACGTCAAGGGGTTTGTCGACTTGCAATCGCGAACCTTTGGGAGATATGCCAGCTTCCAGTGGAAACTCATTTGCCAGCCCAGAGTCATTGTGCTATGTAGCCTCCAACCGAGTACCTTTGACTATTGGAACAAGCAATCTCCGAAAAAGAAAGAGTGCAAAGGGGAACTACTATGAAAAAAAGTTAGAGTTAAAAAGACAATTTTACAAGGATATCAAAAATATGATTTCGGAGAAATTAAATGCTCCTTAAGCCAGGGAGTTCACGCTTTTGTGTACTCAGTGCATCTTTTGTATAAACTTGGGAGAGCGTGAGCATAATCTGTATTTTAGAATTTTAAAATTAAAAAACCAACAATGAATTTAAAATGTGATAAGCAATGAATTTAAAAACTTAGTGATAGTATATTTATTTCGAAGGGCTAAGGGTAAATTAAGTATAAAAAAAAATAATCGTTAGTAGTATTTTAGAATTTTAAAATTAAAAAAGCTAAAAAAAAACAACAATGAATTTAAAATGTGACAAGCAATGAATTTAAAAACTTAGATATAGTCTATTTTAGACAAATATATTTTGAATTTGATAATTTCATTTTGTTACAAAAGACAAGACTATATATAGACTACAATACCTCGGCTGCTACTTCGAAAACGTACTGTTTCAGAGTTTGTTTGGAAAATGCCATGCTTCTGAAATAGGGCGCATTCGAACTGGAAGCCGAGGTATTCCACTCAGCAGTGGATATACTAATAAACAAATATATATACATGAAGCCAGCAAATTTAAATGAATTTTATGACTTAATTTAAATTTGCTGGCTTCATGTATATATATTTGTTTATTAGTATATCCACTGCTGAGTGGAATACCTCGGCTTCCAGTTCGAATGCGCCCTATTTCAGAAGCATGGCATTTTCCAAACAAACTCTGAAACAGTACGTTTTCGAAGTAGCAGCCGAGGTATTGTAGTCTATATATAGTCTTGTCTTTTGTAACAAAATTAAATTATCAAATTCAAAATATATTTGTCTAAAATAGACTATATCTAAGTTTTTAAATTCATTGCTTGTCACATTTTAAATTCATTGTTGTTTTTTTTAGCTTTTTTAATTTCAAAATTCTAAAATACTACTAACGATTATTTTTTTTTTTATACTTAATTTACCCTTAGCCCTTCGAAATAAATATACTATCACTAAGTTTTTAAATTCATTGCTTATCACATTTTAAATTCATTGTTGGTTTTTTAATTTTAAAATTCTAAAATACAGATTATGCTCACGCTCTCCCAAGTTTATACAAAAGATGCACTGAGTACACAAAAGCGTGAACTCCCTGGCTTAAGGAGCATTTAATTTCTCCGAAATCATATTTTTGATATCCTTGTAAAATTGTCTTTTTAACTCTAACTTTTTTTCATAGTAGTTCCCCTTTGCACTCTTTCTTTTTCGGAGATTGCTTGTTCCAATAGTCAAAGGTACTCGGTTGGAGGCTACATAGCACAATGACTCTGGGCTGGCAAATGAGTTTCCACTGGAAGCTGGCATATCTCCCAAAGGTTCGCGATTGCAAGTCGACAAACCCCTTGACGTGGAAGCTATATTGCGCTGAGACTCTGTGTTCGATAATGAGTCTTCACTGGACAACAACAGGGTATCACGAAGTAAGCATTACTCTATCAATAAATATAAAAAAATATTGCATTTAAGAGAAACTAATAGATGATCAGATAATGGCCTTTGCATTCTTGAGCCTAAATTCAGGCTGTGAGAATTTGAGATTATTGGCTCACGGCCAAATATCTCTTCCATTTCTTCCATAAATGGAGCTTGGCAATATGTTGCACCGGTCTACCTGTTGTTGTCCTTGGCGCTTTTATACGCTATCAAAACTGTGCGCATCTTCGCCTCCAACGCCTTTATTGTTACAGTGGTGTCCTACAAAATCAATATAAAACATAATCAACCTTTTGAATACAAAATTTAGTAAAAGAAACATAAGCATACTTCTTTTTCCTGCTATGCTTAAACTCGTCCTTTCGGGCACTGTAGCACTACAACAAAAGAAGCGTCTCCTCTCTCGTCCAATATTTCGTTGATTATTTTCTGAAAAAATTGAGAAAATATACATTATTTAGAAATTTTTATATTTACACAAAAGTACTTACATTTCTCCTGCTGAAACTTTGTTTTTTAATTAGGAATGGTAAAACAGACTAAAAAAGTCGATAAAAACTACTTATTGAAACTTTTACTATTATTTCATAAGCGACAAAAAAAACTTGTCTCTTAGCAGTCTTAAGCGTAAACGGCTACGCGCGTGTTAAAAAACACGGCTATTGTTGTCGAGGTCAATACGCGTCTTTTGACACCTCTGTCGGTGTTTTTGGAGGCGTATTAGCAGTGCCATGCTGTCGTATAGAATTACCGAAAGTCATGATGGAATTATAGAAGGTGGCGCATTGCGCATGTAAACATTAGTGCAGCTGTTTCTCATGAGCAATTTTTAAGTAATTTTCCTTTAGCTCTTGTTTTTTCTCTCTTTCTTTCATTCGCTGAAGCAGCCAAGTGTGACGTAGATGCGCAGAACGAAGCAATTTTGAACTTGTGAATGCACAATCTTTTTTTTTTTTTTTGTTTCGGGAATTGAATCTTTCAATTCCAAAGATGGCAAGAGGACCCTTAAATTGCCTCTTAAATCGTCAGGTTAACAAACGTATAAGGGTAATATACTAGCAACATTTAGACGTGCCTAAGCAGCTAACACATGTCGCAAAGTAAAAACCCGTAGCACAAATGTTTTCCTTGTAATCTAATTTATATATTATAAATGGCAAAGTTTGGATGTGAAGATGTTTGGATGTTTGTATGTTTGTCCAGACGTTTGTCTTTGTGACTCAATCACGCAAGAACGGCTGTATCGATTTGGATGAAATTTTGCACACATATAGCCAATAGTCTAGAAGGATCTACTAGCTATATATTTTTCAAAAGGGGCGTGTCCCCGCCCCCTAGGAATAGTTATAATTTAATTATTATATTTTTTCGTCTTTGCGACTGAATCACGCCAGAATGGCTACACGGATTTTGATGAAATTTGGGACACAGACAATAGTCTACGGGCGAAATTTTTTTCGAACATGGAAAGAGGGGTGCGGGTCCCACGACCCCTTCGAGCAATTACTTTTT
The DNA here is from genome assembly GCF_040869045.1 of Eurosta solidaginis. NCBI lineage: Eukaryota > Metazoa > Arthropoda > Insecta > Diptera > Tephritidae > Eurosta > Eurosta solidaginis. Next base: position 79,427,827 of record NC_090320.1, on the reverse strand, counting down.
AATAATTTTTACACATTATAACTTTACGTATACTGGCCTTCACCAATATCACAGACTCAAGGGGTCAATTAGTGGAGGGCTTACAAAGTAAGCAGTGACACCCTCGGCCCGCCCCCCTTTATCTCCCCCTCAGGTGTAAAATCTATAAATTGTTATAACTCAATATAAATTTTCTCCTAAATCAATAGTTTTTGGTATCTGGCACATACAGATCGAGATCTAGACAATTTTGGAGGAACGATCAGTGGTCCTCTCCTTCTACTCCCGCCATCCGCCCTCCTTCAATTGTTTTTATTAGCACGCTTTTATTAGCTTTACCTGTATGTTTCTATGTAACTTTTCATTCGCTCCAATGCACCTGCTGCCTTATTAACATGGTTTTATAATTAGCTTCGCCTTATTTGTAATCCCGTAAGGGTCATATCGAGACCCTTCCGGGATCATTTCTGGATGGTTTTCGGGATCGGTCCGGGATCCAGCCGGGGTAATTTCGGGACTTTTTCGGGACTATTTCGGGATAATTTTGGGACCCTTCCGGCATCATTTCTGGATGGTTTTCGGGATCCGCCCGGGATCCCGTCGGGGTTATTTTGGGACATTTTCGGGACTATTCCGGAATCATTTCGGGACTATTTCGCGATCATTTGGGGACCCTTCCGGCATCATTTCTGGATGGTTTTCGGGATCCCGACGGGGTACTTTCGGGATCATTTGCGTACCTACGAGAGATAAATTCTTGATGGTTTCCGGGACTTTTTCGGGATCATTTGGGGATCCTTTCGGCATCATTTCTGGATGGTTTTCGGGATCCGTCCGGGATCTCGTCGGGGTAATTTGGGGACTTTTTCGAGATCATTTGGGGGCTCTTCCGGCATAATTTCTGGATGGTTTTCCGGATCCGTCCGGGATCTCGTCGGGGTCATCTGGGGACTTTTTCGGGATCATTTGGGGGCTCTTGCGGCCTCATTTCTGGATGGTTTTCGGGATCCGTCCGGGATCTCGTCGGGGTCAGTTCGGGACTTTTTCGCGACAAATACGGGATCATTTGGGAACCCTTTCGGCATCGTTTATGGATGGTTTTCGGGATCCGTCCGGGAACTCGTCGGGGTCATTTGGGGACTTTTTCGGGATCATTTGGGGGCTCTTCCGGCATCATTTCTGGTTGGTTTTCGGGTTCCGTCCGGGATCCCGTCGGGGTAATTTCGGGACTTTTTCGCGACTAATACGGGATCATTTGGGACCCTTTTCGGCATCATTTCTGGACGGTTTTCGGAATCCGTCCGGGATCCCATCAGGGTAATTTCGGGACTATTAGGGGATCATTTGGGGACCTTTCCGGCATCATTTCTGGATAATTTTCGGGATCCGTCCGGGATCTCGTCGGGGTCATTTGGGGACTTTTTCGGGATCATTTGGGGGCTCTACCGGCATCATTTCTGGTTGGTTTTCGGGATCCGTCCGGGATCCCGTCGGGGTCATTTCGGGACTTTTTCTCGACTAATACGGGATCATTTGCGGACCCTTTCGGCATCATTTCTGGATGGCTTTCGGGATCCGTCCGGGATCCCATCAGGGTAATTTCGGGACTATTAGGGGATCATTTGGGGACCTTTCCGGCATCATTTCTGGATAATTTTCGGGATCCGTCCGGGATGCCGACGAGGTCATTTCGGGACTATTTCGGGATCATTTGGGATACATACCGGCATCATTTTGGATGGTTTTTGGGATTCGTCTGGGATCATGTCGGGGTCATTTCGGGACTTTTTCTCGACTAATACGGGATCATTTGCGGTCCCTTTCGGCATCATTTCTGGATATTTGTCGGGATCCGTTCGGGGTTCCGTCACGGTCATTTCGGGACTATTAGGGGATAATTTGAGGACCTTTCCGGAACCATTTCTGAATAGTTTTTGGAATCCTTTCGGGGTCCCATCAGGGTCATTTAGAGACTTTTTCGGCATCATTTAAGACTGGTTTTCAGAATTCGTCCGGAATCCCGTCAGGGTAATTTCTGGACTTTTCCGAGACTATTTCGGGATCATTTTGGGACCCTCCCAAGATCATTTCTGGATAGATTTCGGGATCTGTCCGGGATGCCGTCAGGGTCATTTTGGGACTATTAGGTGATCATTTGAGAACCTTTCCGGCATCACTTCTGGATGGTTTTCGGTATCCGTTCAGGATCCCGTCGGAATCATTGCGGGACTTTTTCGGGTCATTTGGGGACCCTTCCAGCATAATTTCTTGATGGTTTGCCGGATCCATCAGGGTCATTTCGGGACCATTTTGGGATCATTTGGAGACCCTTCCGAAATCATTTCTGGATCCGTCCGGGATGCCGTTGGAGCCATTTCGCGGTTTTTTGTTACTTTTCCGGATTTTTGGACCCTTCCGGGATCATTTCTAGATCTGTGCGGGATCCCATCTGGGTCATTTCCGGACTATTTCGGGATCATTTTGGGATCCTTCCGGAATCATTTCTATATGGTTTTCGCGATCCATCGTGGATCCCCACGGAGCCATTTCGGAACTTTTTCTGGAGTATGTCGGGATAATTTATGGACCCTTCCTGGATATTTTCTAGATGGTTTTTGAGATCCGCCCGGGAGACCGTCAGGGTCATTTCGGAAACTTTTCGGGATCATTTTGGAACACCTTCAGGGATCATTTCTGTGTGGTTCTCTGGATACGTCTAGAATCGTGTCGTTGTCATTTCGGGTTTTTTTTTGGACTATTCCGGGAACTTTTGGAGACCCTTCCGGGGCATTTCTGGATGGTTTTCGGGATCCATCGGCGATAGCGTGGGGGTCATTTCGTAGCTTTTTCTGGATAATTTCGGGATCATTTGGGATCCTATCAGGTTATCAGCTCATTTAGTTCTTTTTTTTACTCAATTACAAAAATAAAATGCATTAGACAGAAAACAAAATGTTAAACAGATAACTTGATAAGCAGGCTAACGCGAATAGCCCATATATTTAAATTTCTCCTTGCGGACGGGGCCGCGGGTAAAGGCTAGTTGTTAAATATATGGCTTGTTGCCATGTGCTTTTCCAAGATTTGTAATTTTTCGTGAATTTTATTTTTGTATCAGTATTATAATTTCTCTCCCATCCAGCAAGTGGTACCCCTATCATGTCCAAGCCAGTGGCCTCAGAAATCCTCCAATTGTTATAGAAATATTAATTTAGTCACTTTATGTTGAATGAATTAAAATATTTAATGTCACTTTAAGTTTGACCATGTGAATAATGCATGTGTATGTATCCATTTATATAGCAGCTCAAATTTGTAGTTACTCATGTGTCGTGTTGATTTGTTAAATAATCCAGGTGGTACCATATGTGATAATTTGTTTTATTCATGTGATTATTAATTTTTATACAATGTTTCATGTATTTGTATTAAATGATGGGTAGAACGTTTTGGGTAAATCCCAGTGGTGACTTGTTTTCTTTATGTAGGTTATTAATTTTTTAATTGAAAAGTTGTAATTCCAATTGTAGAAATTTGTTTAATTGTGAAGTAGAAACGAGGTTAGACAAGGTACTGTAATGCGCTTGTTATAGTTGTTATGTTATGCTTTTTTGCCAATATTTACATAATCTTATTTTTGTAAATGTATTTTCGTCATATTTTAATGAATTTATATTCATTCTGGTTATGTGTACATGACTGTACTTTAATATATAATAAGGGTATTTTCAATCTCGTTACTTGTTCTTTTTGTCCTTGGTGGAGTTATATGTATATTATCTCAATTTATATATAAGGTAATCTCTACCCCGTTATATGTTCCGTTTATCATATATATATGAATTTTTGTAAAATGAAAGTTTTACTTATATTTTTGCTTTTCACATAATTTTTAAAGTTGATAATATTTTTTAATTTATTTGATTTTAATTTTAATTTTGATTTTGCCCGAAAGCAATTATATGTATTTTTTTCACAAAATGTGTATTTTTATTTTAATGTTTTTTAAGATTTTTGTCCGATAGCAATATAATCTTTTTGCACAATTTGCATATTTTTACGACGAACTGATTACACGCACAATTATTTAGTATTTTTATAAGTTTTTAGTTAAATTTTTGTCATTTCGATTCACGCACTATACGCCATTTTATTCTCAACCGAATGAATAGAGTCCCTTTATTACACGCGGTTGAGTTGTGGGGAAAACCGAACTTGACGATGCACAATATTCTGTGTGTGATTTGTGACCGAAAGTGGACCACCACTATCAACAAAACAGATGTTTTATATAAGTGCTGCCAGCTCTCATAAAGTTGATCTAGATCCAAAGTTCGAAACGAGCTCAAGTCCAGAACAAAAATTTTTTGTAATGATTATTGTTTTTTTAATTTTTCTATAATTGAAAAATTTTATTTTGTTTTTGGAATAGTAAGTAGAAAATTTTTCAGACAACTTGCCATAGCTGCTCAGATAGATCCATTTCGAAGGGTGCTAAGCCTTCATCATCAGTACGCTTTAGGCACGCTGCGCTAACCATTTAGCTACACAGCGGTGGTTTGTTTGACTGACAAATTGCTACTTCTTACCAACCACATTTATTCAGCGGTGCGCCAACTATATTTATTGCGCGTTGCAAGACACTGATAATGTTGGATTTGTTTATTGGCAATTACTTTGTTTTGACATTTCCCAAGTGCTCATGGTTTTTTAACAATTGTTTTTCTTTTATCGGCCTATTGATAAAGTATTCAAGGTTCGAAAGGAGCTCAAGGGTAGACAAATAATTTTTTGTAATGATTATTGTTTTTATAATTTTTCTATAATTGAAAAATTTTATAGTTTTTGGAATAGTAAGTACACAATTTTTCAGACAACCTGCCATAGCTGCGCAGATAGAGATCCATTTCGAAGGGTGCTAAGCCTTCATCATCAGTACGCTTTAGGCACGCTGCGCTAACCATTTACCTACACAGCGGTAGTTTGTTTGACTGACAAATTCCTAATTATATTCCTTCTTACCAACTATATTTATTCAACGTTGCGCCATCTGTTGCAAGACACAATCTCTTTTGGCCTCGACAACAATAATTCGAAGGCGGAAAAGCAAAAATGCATCTCCGTCCGAAGATATTTGCAGTTGAGGTTTGCGATTTTCATGTGGTTGTTGTAATGTTGCTGTACGCACAAAAAAATTGTTAAGTGTTTGGCGCAGATATAGTTTTAGTCTGCACACCGGTGTTGGACCCACCCAGGGTAATTTTTTATAAGCGCGGCCGAAGGCCGCCATTGCAGAAAGGTGTTTTGCGCAAAAATACTTTGGATCCCAACTCCGGTTTCGGAGGGACCCGCCCGTTTTCGGGTTTTCGTTAATATCTTTTTAACGCGTTAAAATTTATATTTTCCGTCTTCGGGTTATTAATACTGATGTCAGCACCCGTCGTTTGAGACCTCTCTCGATATTTTCGGTAGCGTATTAGCAGTCGACCCCTCAACTAGACTTTTACCTTCGATTTTCTCTTTTGTGATTTTTAGGACCCCGTCTACCTCTACAAATGAACAATAGTTTGAAAATCTGGGTACATTACACTTCAAAAAACGCGAGTACTCCATAAATAACGTAAGGAATACTCTTTTGGGAGTATAGGAGTATTAGAAAACTAATCTGCATTCATACAAAAAATGTTCTCCAATTAACATTGCGATGTCCTAGGAGAGGAGTAGGTGATCCCACTCTCGCTTTGTTTGTGAGTATCCCATAGAGTAAATACGACAGAGTACTTTCCAAAGTACTTTCACTGTAGTTATCCATAGAGCACCCACAGAGGATCATATGCCAAAGTACTAAAGAGGAATTGTGTCGGAAAGAATTATCGGGGTGCATTTAATTTAAAATGGAGGTAAATGAAGAGAGGCAATACAACTTTTATATTTTTCACTACGAATATTCTTATGTTATTTAGCATTTTCGTGAATAAGGAAACTAATATTTCTCTATACTATAGTATGTATACATAAAACCAGTGCGCGGTTGCATTTTATCAGAGTTGCCATAGTAAAATTTTATTATCAGTTATTTGTATGCAATATTTTACTTTTGGCAACTCTGTTCGATCGTCATCGTGTTGTGATCACGGTCGTTAAAAAACGAGCAATGATCGGCTGATGGTGGTCCGCAAACTCATTGCAAAGGAGTATTGTTAGAGTACTCCAACTTGAAGAAAATGGAACACGAAATCCAACAATTTTTGCAGGGTAGCTGTGTTTTTTTTACATCTACATACATTTACGCTTAAACTTTATATGGACTGCTAAGCGTCAACTTTGAAATTGCTGCACATAAAATTTGTACTACTAAATTTCAATACGCATTCTACCAGGCATGCTTAACCAACGAACCGATATCATTCCGTTACGATAATTAACGTTAATAAAGGAAACAAAGTCATTTCGTTTCGTTTATTAACGTTAAGAACGTCAAATTAACGAATTGATTTTGTTTCGTTTTCTGCCATATCAAAACGAAATGGAACCGTTTATGTTGATTACTAACTTCAAACTATGCTGGCAATGCTGATTGATGGCGGAGTCAATAAAGGTGAAAGCATTAGCCAAGCTGATTGCAACTTTTCTGATGAATTTTGACAGTACGAACATTTCTCACAGTATTTTTGACATTACCACCAACGAATTACACAAAAAAATTACATGGAGCTTGTGTGTGTATGTCCGCTCGCTGTTACCACCTTACGGCTTCACCATGGCTATAGCATTGCCAGCACAGTTCAAACATAAAGTATCACGTTTTTGTTAACGTTTTTAACGTTAACGAAGGCTTTTCGTTTCGGTTAAAAACGAGATACAATTTATCTTGATAATTTCTTTATCGATAATATTTCGAAGTGTTTCAACGGAAACGGTGGAAATTTTTTGATAAATGATTGGCTTAACGTTACGGTGCATCCCTGCATTATACTCAGATGTAACTGAAATATGTGTCTATGTTTCACCCTCTACACTAATTCTTTGATCACTTCAAAAAATGGTGTGTGCCCACTATTCATCGCAACCGATTCAGCTATAGGTTATACACAGCCATACAAGAGAGGTTTGTGTATCCGCTTTTGGGTACAACATGCTGTATAGATGGGTCTCCTAGGCGTTATCTAAGCGAGGATAAACGTTTTTTTACGCCCAAATGTCAAAGTATACGCGAAAAAAAACGGCTATTATTTAAAATCCAATCCGCTAAAAGAAATTGAACGATACTAGAAAAAATCGATTCGTCATTCTCTAAAAAAGGAAAGACCGGATCGATTAAAAATCGAATTGAAAACCAGCTCTACTATAATAAGACAAATTAGCTTTAAAGATAGTTTAAAGCCACTTATAGAAACTGTTAATTCCATAGCAATAGTTTTTTTTACTACAGCGGAGCAGAAAAGTTATTGGTAAAGAGGAGCATAATGTCCAGTCGGCGCTTGCCAACTCAAATGTTGTTCGGTTAACAAATACTAAACGCGATATATTATTATTACAAATACGTACGTAATCTATTGGCATATTTCATTGAGGCTCAAAAAACTGGGATAAACATCGGAATGTGTCCGTTTAATTTGAGACGGTTTTGTGAAGAGTGGCGAATTTGGATAAGGCCACTGCTCATTGTTACCTATGGTATATTTGCAATTATCGTTGTTCCACTGCTTATTGTAAATTCAGTGAAGGATGGTTTCACACGTAAAGATCAACTTATACTTATTGGTGGTTTGTTTGTATTGTCTGCTGTGCCAGTGTCTATCTGGCACATAATTCAACATGTAATACATTTTACAAAACCGATTTTGCAAAAGCATATTATTCGAATTTTATGGATGGTACCAATTTACGCCCTTAATGCTGTAAGTAAATTCATATTTGTGATACCAACGTAGTTAATTTGGAAATAGTCTAGTTGAGGGGTCGACTGCTAATACGCTACCAAAAATATCGAAAGAGGTGTCAAACGACGCGTCTTGACATCAGTATTAGAAATCCGAATAAAAATATTAACTCGGTCAAAAGATATTAACGAAAAACCGAAAAAAGACCTGCGGGTACCTCCGAAACCGGGGATCCATAGTATTTTTGCGCAGAACACCTTTCTGAGTTGGCGGCCTTCGGCCGCGCTTATAAACATAGTCCTGGGCTACGCCATGCCAAGTCCGGGTGTGTGGTATAACCGTGGCTATCGCCACGGTGATGCACAATTTTTTTTTTTGTGGGTACAAAAACACAACAACAACCACATGAAAATCGCCAACTTCAACTGCAAATATCTCCGGACATAGATAAAAATTTTGTTTTCCGCCATCGGATTATTTTTCTCGAGACTAATATGCGTCCTTTGACTCCTCTCTCGATATTATTGGTAGCGTATTAACAGTCGACCCCTCAACTAGACTATTACCGTTAATTTCATTCGAATATGTTGAATTATATTCTTGTTATATAGTGGATTGGACTCTTCTTTCCAAAGCATTCCATATACGTAGATTCATTGCGTGAATGTTATGAAGCTTATGTTATATACAATTTTATGGTATATCTCTTACACTATCTCAATTTGGGTATGGATCTTGAAGCTACGATGGAGTATAAGCCTCAAGTACACCACTTCTTTCCTCTTTGTTGCATGAGACCGTGGACGATGGGTCGCGAGTTTATTCATAATTGCAAGCATGGAATTCTTCAATACACCGTTGTTCGACCAATTACCGCATTTATTTCTGTGTAAGCAACTGCCGATAATTTTTGACACATTCTATGCCAATTTTACAGATAAGTATATTGATAAGCTTTCATTATTTAAAATTTTGATTATTTAATTAATGCCTGGTTTTTCAGTGCAAGTTAAACTCTAGTTAAAGTCGAATAGAGTTTAACCTTGCCACATTGTAAGGTAAATAACATATACAGACCAATTCTAAATATTCTCGCGGAATTTTGTTTTCGCGGATTTTTTTTATTCTCGCCGAAAAATTCCTCCAATTCTTTTCTCGTAGGGAGAAGAATAATTGGGGAATAGGAATTTCGATTTTTCGAAGTCAGCTGTTTTGTCAATTGAAATTTCGTTGTAATTAAGAAATAAGGTATAAACAATGCACATTATTGCATTTCATGTGGTATTCACTGAAATGAGTAATGAATTGGTGCCACAGCAACATCAACAGAACACCGGCGGGATAACACAAATCCGCCGGAGTTGCCTGCATTCATTCTGCAAAGCAATTTTCTGGCGGCCAAGTCGAGTTGAGTCCGCCTTTCGCCATATGTCAAAATCTATTTAAGCCTTCTTAAAAAATCCTTGCGCAATTTCTGGATGACTGCATCAAATATGCGAAGAGCTCTTCCTTTGCTTATGATATATTTTTCGACTTAAAGAATATTGTGGTTGTTGTTGTTGTTGTATTAACAGTGAGTATATTGTGGTAGAATGTAAATACATATTTTAGCACAAATTTGTACAAATAACTGTTCTTTCTTAACATAACCAATTTCCTTTAACTATTTTGATGCATTCCCTTTAATTAAACAAGTGAAAAAACTCCTAAGAAATGGCAGAGAAATCTCCCTCACTCGCATTCATAATACCTACTTTTCTCCCATAACCGGTTTCCGCTTTTTCGAACATTGTTCAGAATAGGCGGAAAGGGAGAAGTGAAAAAACTCACAAGGAATTTTTAATTAGAATACGAGGAATGGGAGAAGGGAAAAAACTCGCACGGAATTTTCGTTTAGAATTAGAATATATAGCCAAACCCAATTGTCAACCTCACCTTCGAGCGGCGGGTCCCGTTTCACTAACAGGCGAGGCTCTGCCGACCCCAAGCTCCTCATGGAACTTGGGGGTGGGGAGGGAGGGAAGATTGAAGATTTAACGTGGCCATATAAATCGATCTCGGGAACGGACCTTATTGGTGCTGCGTTACCGGAGCGACAAGGGACCATCACATCAATCACACTCCCTAAAGCCTTCGGGGAGTGACCATACCCAAAATTTTTGATTCGCGATCCTGGAGCCAAAACGCGTATTTTGATACCCCTTTTGATCTTTTTGGACGTGTATTAAGAGTACATTAAATGCATTAAAAAGTTTTGACTAAAATGTTGTTAAAGGTTTCGGTTGCAAGTTTAAAATGCGTGGATGTTGGTTTTATTATTTGTTTTATTTGGATTTTAATTTTCCACTTTGTCGACGCCTTTCTCCTCTAGTCGGAAGTGCTCCACCATCTTCTTCTATATTAGTATCTGGTGTTGCCAATATTTACAGAATATGTTGTGCTTATAGGGTTAACCTTAACTAACCTTATACTAAGTTTACAATCTAATCTTATTATACGTTCACAATATAACCCTATACAATGTTTACAACTCGGCCATTCCTGACCATGAATCGCCCTCGATCATATGTATAAATATATTAATGGCAATTAAGCTAAAGGATCAGTCACTGCATCCTCTCTACCAATGTCGCAGTTATCGGCTTTAATCACCCATCTCCGAATGCGATGGGCTTCAATGACCCCATCATATGGAAGCTGGGCCAGTTGACAATTCTCAATGTCACGAATGACATAGCGATCATTCCCTAAAACCTTGTGCACTACGTAAGGTCCTTTATACTGAGGCAAAAATTCCTTATTGACACCTACGGCCGTATCAACATTTTTTATGACTACGTAGTCTCCTACTTCATACGTTTTGCATTTTGTACCAGACCCGGAGAGCCGTTTTGAAGCATATTCTTGCCTATATTTAATTTCTTTGGAGGCCTTTTCCCGTATAGTGACCATGTCTCGATTTGCATCGGAATATAGTTTGTCCTGAAAGTATTCCGTGAATTAATCAATTAAAGTTCCTTTTTGCTCCACCCCAAATAGCAGCCTACTGGGTGTGTCACGGCAGGTGCTATGAACCGAATTATTTATAGCGTATTCAACCTCCAGCAGCTTTTTACACCAGTCGGCATGGTTTATTGGATCCGTTAATTTCCCTAGCAATGTTTTAATAATCCTATGTATGCGTTCAATTTGCCCTTTGGCTTGTGGAGAGGCGACAGCAACCTTAACATGGTATATATTTCGTTTGGAAACAAAATCGGCAAATTCCAAAGATGTGAAACTTGTTCCTCTATCATTAATAATTCTTCTAGGGCGACTGTAGTAGCTAAGATACTTTTCCGGTGCGGCAGTAACTTTTCGAGTGCTAGTGGAATTTGTTGGATACAACTTAACAAATTTGGTAAAGCCATCAACTACCACTAATATGTGCTTCCTCTTTGAGTTTATAGATGGTAATGGACCAAAATGATCAATATGCAATGTATCAAACGGAAGTGGAACTTTTGGTATTGCATGAAAATTTCTATCCTTGGCCCTGGGTTGAGTTGCGTATATTAGGCATTTTAAACAGTTTCTAACAAACATTTCTACCTTCTTCATATTTGGAAACCAATAATACATGACTAGCTTACTAACTGTCTTATCAACGGATTGATGTCCCAATTTTTCGTGAACCACTCGTAAGACATTTGTTTCCATTTCGGAGGGTACATTCAACCTCCTTTTTTTATCGTGCTTAATCTTATATATCAAACCATCTATTAGATCAAACCCTTCAACAGCGATTTCGGTGAGACGATTTCTCAAGGAAACAATAGTCTCATCCCTCTCCTGTGCTATTTGAATCTGAAATTCTACGTCGTTAGTATCTATAATTAATGCTATCTCTGCCCTACTTAAAGCATCAACATGTCCCATTGAGGGTCCTTTCCTATGTTGTATTTTATAATTGTAGTTCGCTAGTTCAAGCGCCCACCTAGCAATTCTTGAGTTCAGCTGCTTCCTTTCTAAAGTCATGGCTAATGAGTTGCAGTCCGTGATTATTTTAAAAGGCATACCTTCTAAGTAAGTTCTGAATCTCAGCGCTTGACGCAGTCTTTGAGAAATAAGAAACTGGATGAAATTTTTTGTCGTCTTGCCTCTGTAGTAAGACAGCACCAAATCCAATTGTACTAGCATCACAGTGCAATTCTGTTTCTCTATCACGGTTGTATATTGCAAGGACTGGACTGTTGGACAGTCGAGATTTTAGTTCTTTAAAAGCATTGAGGCAATTCCCATCGAAATTGGTATCAGAGTTTCTCTTAAGAAGGTTTTGAAGTGGCTTGGCTATTTGCGAAAAAGACTGGACAAAACGACGAAAATACGAAAAAAGTCCTAAACAAGATTGTAGTTGTTTCTGATTGACGGGTATTGGGAAATCGCGTATACTCTTAATATGCGAATAATTTGGTCTGATACCTAATTGTAATACTTCATAGCCCAAGTAGTCTATTTCACAATATCCAAATTTCGATTTAACCAGATTGAGTTTTAGTCCTCGCATAGATAACCGTTCCAAAACAGTCTTAAGTGCAGCTTCGTGCTCTTCAAAATCCTGGCTGGCAATAAGAATGTCGTCCATGTAGACTATAAGCATCCTATTTTCAATCAAGTCACGAAATACGCTGTTAATAAAGCGTTGAAAGTCAGCGGGGGCATTTTTTAATCCAAATGGCATTTTAAGGTACTCGTATTGACCATTCGGTGTTACGAAAGCAGTATACGGAATCGAACCAGGTTCCATTTGTATTTGGTGGAAACCACTCTTCAGATCTAATAACGACACAATTTTTTTTATTTTCAAGGAACTTAATGCAGTCATCGATTAGAGGTAAGGGGTAGTTATCCCTAACTGTTATATCGTTCAGGACCCTATAGTCAATGCTCAAACGAGTATTACCATTTTTCTTTTTCACCAGCACGATTGCAGAGGCATACGGAGAGTTACTAGGCCTAATTATATTTTCCTTTAATAGCTCGTCTACCATTGATTGAACCTCGCTTCGTTCTGAATAAGAAAGTCGTCTGGGATTACAATGAAATGGGACATCAGTTGTGAGATGTATCTTCATTTCATACTTATACGGTTCTACCTTAATAGTGGTATTTAAATAAGTCTCGTAAATAATTTGTTTTAACTCTAACTGGCGACTTTTCAATAACTTTATATCTACGTCGATATCGTTATGGGACGCTATGTCTATACCGAAAACATCTGGTATGTCAGTATCATCATTTGCATAATTTGGAAATATTTTTGGCTCATTTTCGGCTTCGATAACTGCGGCATGGTTTTCAATCACACTTACAAAATTTGTTTTTTCCTCGGCATTTGGTTTCATCTCAAATTCTCTCTTAACCGGTCCATCGAACTTAACTTTAACCAATTTTGTGTTAAACAATTCTAAAAAGTCACGTCCCAAAATAACTGGCAAAGGCATATATTCATCTGATACCTTTTTAAGTTCAACAGCTTTTATTTTATTTTAAAATTTTATAGGAAGTATAATAATTCCAAGAAAATTCAATTTGTTTCCTTCGATTGCCGTGTATTTAGACACTGTTCCCCTCATTATTCCCTTTGTCAGGTGTTTTGGGACGTCTGACTTCCGAATGCAGCTAACCGGACTACCGGTATCAAAAAGAACAACCACTGAATTAGATACTACTTTACTACCTATTTTATATTCTATGCTTACATAATTATAGGTGTCCACTTCAGTAAAGTCTTCGGCTCTTTCATCAAATACCGCAGCGACCTGTTCCTTACGCTTCAGCACTTTCTTCGGATTTGGGCAAGCGCGGTGATCGTGTCCTGTTTTCCAGCACTTGAAATACGACCCATCTGGTCTCAGTGGAAATGGGAAATTTGGCTTAATATGCCCATACTGAGAGCAATTATAACAGTGCGGTTTCACTTCTGGTTTTTGCTGGTTAGATTGCTGTGCTCTCTGACTCACTGCAACTGGTGAATTTCCGACGATGAAATATTTATTTTGATATGGACTTATAAGCATTTTAAGTTCGTCAATACTACGCGCTGATAGTAGTAAGTGGGCATTTGATACGGCATTCTCTATACCATCAATCACAAAATCAATAACCTCTGCCTTTGTTATGTTAGCTCGCTTCGCGATTGCTTGTATACGCAAAACACAACGATGTAAAGTTTCGTCTTTCTTTTTCCATTTACGCTCTGCTAACATCTTATAAATTTCCTGCCGGGACACCTCAAAGTCAAATTCTTTAATAATGGCTTTTTTCAAATCATTGTAGTTTAATGCTTTTGTAGTATTTAAAAATACCCGTGCCGTGCCAGTTAAGCAGCGGCGAAGAGCGAGAAGCTTAAAATGGTTGTTAGCACCTTTTGACTCCAAAATTTCATCAAAATCTCGCATAAAATGGTGAACCGGGTAGGTAACATCATCTCCGCTAAATTTTGGCAATGCGTGCTCAATTTCATCAAAGTCCTAGCGGCGTTGATTTCCATCAAATTTACGGTTTTCAAGCTGCTCAATTTGTTGCATCAACTGCATCATTTCTAGGCGTTTTCGAAGGGCCAAAACCTCTTGGTCAATATTAGCTAATGATCGCGGAATACGTTCGGCGACGGCAACGGCGGCGTGGGCAGTATCGGCATTTGTGACAGCGGCATTTGCGGTAGTGGCAGTATCGGCATTTGCGGTATCGGCAGTATCAGCATTATCAAGATTTACAATGGCGGCAGTATCGGCATTTGCAAAAGCGGCAGTATCAGCATTCTCGACATTTACAATAGCGGCAGTATCGGCATTTGTGGCAGCGGCAGTGTCGGCATTCTCGGAATTTTCAATAGCGGAAGCGTCGGTACTTGTGGCAGCATTTTCATCACCGGTGGTGTCAGAATTTACGGCAACGTCTGCAACAGCGGTTGTATCATCAGGTTCAGCTAATCCTGATATTGGTGCGCCTATAATGCCCCGTAGCAGATTGCGAAGTTGACCCGTGGTAGCAGTAGATGGAAAATCTACCTCGGCGTCATTAAGGGCATTTATTATATCTTGTCTGGTATTTGCCAATTTAAGCGATTTACAATTACTTTTGGTTCAAACCCCACACCTGAAGCTTTAAAATTCGTGGATGTTGGTTTTATTATTTGTTTTATTTGGATTTTAGTTTTCCACGTTGTCGACGCTTTTCTCCTCTAGTCAGAAGTGCTCCGCCATCTTCTGTATTAGTATCTGGTGTTGCCAATATTTACAGAATATACGTTCATAATCTAATCTTATACAATGTTTACACAAGGGTTAATGTTTTGGCTTACTAATACTAAGGTATATTCGCTAAAGTGGGAAATGTTTGGTTAAAATATAGATAGAGATAAAGAGGCTAAAAACTTTAACTAGGATCTGGCTCATGATATTTCCCCAAATTACTGAAATAGCATACATGTAGGTAATAATATTAGCTGAACATATATACGCCCCTATTCTGCATTTCGATTACGTTCCCGTTGTACGCTCCGCTTAAATCGAATTTGGGTATTCTGCATTACGACGGAATCGTAACGAGAAGAGGAAGAGCAAATGATTTTTCGAAATCAGCTGTTTGTACGGAATGTGTGAACATTGGAACAAAATAAATTAAAGAAAATTTGTAAAGAACACTGAAAAACGTTTATATTTTATTATCCAAGCCATTTTGTACAAAAAAGGAATAGAATATATTGCCGCAGTGTTATATTTTTTTGAGTGAAGTGCTTTCATAATTGTAAGTGTGTTATTGTCGTTCTTTTGGCCAATTCCCTACCGGGGCCACCAAGTTTTGTTAGAACGGATTCCTGCACGAATATAATTGACATTTTCTGAATTTTATGGATGCTAATTTCCTTGCAGTGGCCTAAACCCTCTATGAAGATTTATTTATTCTTTCCGCAAGGATTGTTTACGTTTTCGCTTCAACTTCCTCTACTCCGGCAGCTTGCTTTGGCATATAACTGGACCCAACGAACAGACACAAATTATAGCTATTATAATGGAATCAATAGCCGCGGCATTATTTGTGGATTTGGAAAGCAACGCATACGAAAATGGCCAGGCGGGAATGGAAAGGCAAATATTGCGAGATTTGTGTAATACATTTGAGATGAGTGACGAATTGTAAGAAATTGAACTTAAAAGTGGTAAAGTTTAATGACTTATTTTCTTATTTAGGTTCAAAAAAAACTTACGACTTAATCAGCCCAATTCTAAACGAAAATTCCGTGCGAGTTTTTTCTCTTCTCCCATTCCTCGTATTCTAAATAAAAATTCCTTGTGAGTTTTTTCACTTCTCCCTTTCCCCCTATTCTGAACAATGTTCGAAAAAGCGGAAACCGGTTACGGGAGAAAAGTAGGTATTATGAATGTGAGTGAGAGGGAGATTTCTCTGCCATTTCTTAGGAGTTTTTTCACTTGTTAAATTAAAGGGAATGCATCAAAATAATTAAAGAAAAATGGTTCCTTTAAGAAAGAACACTTATTTGTACAAATTTGTGCTAAAATATGTACATTTTAAGTCGAAAAGTATATCATAAGCAACGGAAGAGCTCTTGGTATATTTGATGCAGCCATCCAGAAATTGTGCAAGGATTTTTTAAGAAGGCTTAAATAGAGTTTGGCATATGACCAAAGACGAATTCAACTCGACTTGGCCGCCAGAAAATTGCTTTGCTGAATGGAAGAAGACAACTCCAACGGATTTGTGTTATCCCGCCGTCTGCTTCTTCTTATGCTCCTTTTTCGATGTTGCTGTGGCACCAATTCATTACTAATTTTGGTCAATTCCATATGAAATGCAATACATATTGTGTATTGTTCATATTTTATTTCTAAATTTTAAACAAACTCGCAGCAATAATTAAACCTTTCAATTTCTTAAACAAAAATAGAAATGCGCAATAAAATTTCAATTGGCAAAACAGCTGACTTCGAAAATTCGAAATTCCTATTTCCCAGTTATTCTTCTCCCTAGAACAGAATTGGAGGAATTTTTCCGCGAGAATAAAAAATCCGCGAGAACAAAATTCCGCGAGAATATTTAGAATTGGTCTGAATAAGGATGGTTTCAAGTATGTGTTAGATACTTTTGCGGGGCAAATACGTCCAAGGACTTGGACATCGACACGTTGTTTTTGACCTGGCAAGATATAAAAAACAAATCATCGTCAAACCTTCTACGTTTCTTAACAAGTTTTACTTACATTTTTGTTAAAACTCTGTAGTAAATTAATATAAAAATAAAAAGAAAATATTTTTCCGCCAACTAATTTGCAACTTAGAAAAATGGAACTACAATCGAAATGCAGAATACACAAAATCGAACGATTCGAAGATGGATCGAAAGAGATTGGAACACAGAATACCAAAATTGCCAAATCGAAAAAATTCCAATCCAAGTCGAAATGCAGAATAGGGCTGATATTTAACCGATGTTTAATATACAAGCTTTAATAGAATATAATGTAATTTAAAAAATAAAGTTTTCCTACATTATTAATATGTTTAAATCAACTGAAGGACAAAACACACGTAGATGCCTTAGGAACCAAAACTTTAAGACTTATACGATGGAAGGATCATTAGAGAACAGTTCATAATTATCACGCCTTTATCCACCACAACTTCTTCGCTGTTTCAAGGGGTTGGTAAGCGCAATACAAAGCTATATAGCTTCAAAGCTTCCGCAACCCAATTGTCAACCTCACCTATGCGAGGGGAATCCTGTTACAAATATGAATGTATCATACACATATTTAGCTCCTGGTGGAACAAGTGGGTGGGGAGGGCGATATGGCCTAGAAGGTTTAATGTGCTTATATTAATTGTTCCCGAGATGATCGGGGTAGTACCTTAATGGCGTTTTGTTACCGCTTGCCAAGGAAGCCGGTTGCATGTACCGGAGCGACTCGGGATTTTTCCCGACCAAGGGCAGTCAATTCAGTGTAACCCCATTTAATTTGTTGTTGTTACCGAAACGTACCGGATATATATCCGGTAAAGGAACATCGACATCGATAACACTCTTCATAGCCTTCGCGAGTGCTGTTGTAGCGATAAGGACACTTCCCGAAGGCCTTGGGGAGTGTTATCGATGTTGATGGTCCTTTTCCGGATGCAGATCCCGTACGTTCCGGTAACAAGCATCATAAAGGTACTAGCCCGACCATTTCGGGAACGATTTGGTATGACCACATGCAACCTTCTACGCTACTCATTGCCAAACATTTTTTCAAAAACACAGCGTTAGCACAACATATTACCAGCAGCGGACACACCGTGGGAAAGAAGAGATAAGATCCCATACACAATAGAGAACCTGCGCATATTACAAAAAAGAGATAGGACAGTAAACAAAAAGGAAGATACAAAATACATGTTGTTGTTGTTGTTGTAGCAGTGCAAGTCGGTTCTATGTACCGGAGCGACTCGGGATTTTTCCCGACCAAGGACTGTCATTTCAGTGTAACCCCATTTAATTTGTTGCGTCCGTCCCACAAATTGTCATCCTCCCAGCAGCTCCTTGCAGCAGGACTGCTCCATATTCTCTTGCTCCGGGAAGGTATCGAACCCAATCCGGGTCCGTCTCCTGGCCCCGGTCCTGAGAAATGGTTTTGCTGCATCTGCCGGAAAAGAATATTTTTAGGATGGTCATACTCTTGTGTGTGTCTCGTGTAAGGGATGGTTGCATCGGACAGGTTGTTCTGGGCTAGATCCCAAAACCAGACGTCCACGTAACTTATATAAATCGTTTGTGGCTCCTTGCTGTTCACGCCCTAGGGCGTCCCGTATTTTACGCCTTAGCGCCTTATTAATTTTAACATATCGTAACGAATTTTGGGGATTTCTGATAATTATGCACCTTCTGCTAAAGTTCGAATTGCATAACTGTCGAATAAATAACTCCAATATTCAGTATTGCAAAATGGTCTTTATTTGGACTTCTTTGGGATTAGTCATTCCTCAGTTTGCGCTGCTTTTAGACTCTGTTGCCTCGTCCACATATTTCTCTCAAGGTCTAGACGTTCACCTTCTAGAACTGTTGTATCTCTAGCTTGGTTATTTAGTCATATGCGTGTGTATGTAAGAGTAACAACTCTCCCAGCGGGTTAGGGGCTTAGAATATACCCGCGGTAGGTATGCCTGTCGTAAGAGGCGACTAAAATACCAAATAGATTCAAGGGGTTGTGTAGCGCAACCCTCTCAAGGGGTTGCCAGCGGAATATATAGCTGCTCGAACCCAATTGTCAGCCTCACCTATCCGTGGCGAATCCTGTTTCATTAAAATTGTGCTGTCATCGTGTGCTGACGTGTTTTTATTTGTTTGCTTTGTTTTATTTCTTATTTTTCGTTTAATCACATATTTTAACTGAACTAATTAATTATGGATGATTTCTGTGGCAAATGCGACAAAAGTTTTGGTCGTAAAGACAATGTTAGTGTGCCGTGTCTGCAGGAAGCGTTTTCACCGCGGATGCTGTGAGAGCGTCATCACTGAGTGTGACGTTAAATTGATGAAAGCTAACTTTAATATTCGCTATTGGTGCCCTGAGTGCGTAAATGCACCGGACAAAATTTCCAAAGCATTTGACGCAGTCCTCGCTTCTCGAAAGCTGGATTGGAAGCCTTAATTACCTCATTTGAGCTCAAATTCAAAGATTTGTCCAACCAAATAAACAGTTTAAAATCTTTAATTTGCGACAATCAAGTGCATGTAAACAGTGAAAAAGTTAAAAAAAAAAAAAACACCACAAAAATAATGCAAAGGCAAAAGGCAATATAGTCAAAGACAGTGCTAAGACAAGAACAGTAGTGGCAGTATTGGCAAAGATTTTTGAAGAATAAAGATGTTGCAGGCGCGAAAAATAGTGTGAAGCAACCTTCACAAAACCTCTAGTAGGTTACATTCACCACTCACCACAGCAGAATGTGTTAAACTACCACTGTCTGTATTTGTTATTTAACAATTATTTGTCCAATTTTTATACAGCTAATCTGTTCAGAATTTTAATTTTTACTCTCTAAAACTCCAATCAATGTATTTTGTGTGCTTAAATTATGTTAAAACTTGTGCTAAAGTTTGTGGTGTGGTGGAAGGGACCAACTAGAATTTTGTGAAGCTCAAAAATCTTTGGTATTTGTAATCTTATTTAAATTGATATTTTATTTTTGAGAAGCTGTATTTCCATTCACGAAATTATTAATAATGAAAAAATTATAACAGAAAACGACTAGGCTGTCACTAGAGTTAGAATTATTTCAAGGAGACCCAGATAACCAGCCACAAGGTTGCGTGACACACAGTGTCATATTAAATGTATTACAATTCGGCCTTAACCTGACAAACAATCCACCGCGATTGATTCTGGTGATCCAACCTGGTGCTCCTTCAAATACTCAAGGTCAATACACTCATAATCATTACATTGCAAATCAATAAATTCTTCTTCTTGATCAATAGAGTTGTCGCCTTCCTGTCCCAAAATTCCACCACTCGGGATGGACTCGGTCACCTCATAACGGTCGTGTTCTAATTGTTTGTGAATGACATAAGGACCTTTATACTTGGGAGCAAGCTTCTTATTTTTGCCTACAGAAGTGTCTACATTTTTTATTACAACAAACTCACCAACCTCAAACTGCCGGGCAGGTTTATGTCTTCGTTGGAAATATCGTTCGTTCCTTCTTTGCGACTCGTGAATAGCCTTGACCGCTTGCCCTCTGATACTAGTCAGATCCACATAGTTTATATAATATAGTTTTCCTGTAGGTATTCGGTTAATGCGTCAATCTTAGCGCCCCTTTGTTCTACACTGAACAACAACTTACTAGGGGTCTCTTTAGTGCTACTGTGAACTGTATTGTTTATTGCAAACTCAACATCAACAAGTATTTTCTTCCAATCTGTATGGTCAATAGGATCAGTAAGTTTAGCCAACATGCCTTTTAAAACTCGGTTCACTCGTTCTACTTGCCCATTTGATTGTGGAGATGCTACAGCATTTAATATGTGTTCAATATGATTCTGTTCACAAAACTCTCTAAACTCAGCTGAGGTGAAGCAAGACCCTATGTCACTTATTATTCGTCGGGGCGACTGTAGTCTGTAAAATACTTGAGTAATGCACATATGACCTCTTTTGCACCTCTTTTGCACTAGTTGTTGTTGTTGTTGTTGTAGCGATAAGGTTGCTCCCCGAAGGCTTTGGGGAGTGTTATCGATGTGATGGTCCTTTGCCGGATACAAATCCGGTACGCTCCGGTACCATAGCACCATTAAGGTGCTAGCCCGACCATCTCGGGAACGATTTATGTGGCCACATTGAACCTTCAGGCCATTCCCTCCCTCCCTACCCCCAAGTTCCATGAGGAGCTTGGGGTCGCCAGAGCCTCGTCTGTTAGTGAAACAGGATTCGCCGCGGATAGGTGAGGTTGACAATTGGGTTTGGAGAAGCTATATATTGCGCTGGCAACCTAAAAGGTTGCGCTACACAGCCCTTTGAATCTGGTATTTTAGTCGCCTCTTACGACAGGCATACCTACCGCGGGTATATTCTGATCCCCTAACCCGCTGGGGTCCTTTTGCACTAGTATTTACGCCGTATAGTTTAAGAAACTTAGTAAATGAATTCACAACTACCAAAACATGTCTGTGCTTCGATTTGACTGTGTCTAAAGGACCAAAATGATCTATATGGAGTGTATCCCACGGTTCGGATTTCTTCTGAATACTATAAAGACATCTCTATTTGTTTCTACACCGGCCAGAATAGTATATAAATTTTAAACAATTTGCAATGAATGAAATGGCTTTATCTTCTTTCTCATTCCAGGGAACCAATAATGTTTCTTAATTTGATCGAAACATTTATCGACCGCTAAATGTCCGTAAGTTTCATGTACAAGTCGAATCACATTACTCTCAATCTCCCTAGGTACATAGACCTGTCGTTTACCGTTCTCCACATGGAACACCAGTCCATTCTCCATATCAAATCCCTGCACCTCAGTCTCTTCTAATTTCTTTTTTAACTCATTAATTTCTGGATCTCCCATTTGAGTTAGTTCTCCTGGCCGATGCCTAATTTTAAAGTCGAATTCTAGCAAAGCTAGGGACCATCGAGCAATGCGTGGATTTATTTGCTTTTTACTGAGTGCTAATACTAATGAGTTGCAGTCTGTTACAATAGTAAAAGGAGGTCCATGGAGAAACACTCTAAATCTTTCCAAAACCTTGACTATTGCCAACGTCTCCAACTCAAAACTATGGTAGCGTGATTCAGCATCCGTGGTGCTTCTTGAGAAATAAGCTATTGGGTGAAACTATTCATTGGTCTGCTTCTGAAGTAAGAAAGCCCCATATCCATACGCACTGGCATCTGTATGCAGCTCTGTTTCACGATTCGGATCCAACACACCTAAAACAGGTGACTACAAGTTTGCTCATTAGGGTCTGCAAAGCCTCCTTGCACTCAGTTGTCCATTCAAACCGAATATTTTTACCCAACAATCTACTGAGCGGTTTAGCTATTCGTGAAAAATTTGGAATAAATCACCTAAAATAAGAAAACAATCCAAGACACCGTTGTACTTCTTTCGGAGTCTGTGGCTCGTTAAAGCTTCTGATAGCTTCTACTTGTATCTGACTTGGTCGTATACCCTTATTACTTATCCTGTATCCCAGATATTCCAGCTCCTGATAGGCGAATTTACATTTTTCAAAATTTAATTTCAGCCCAGCTTCGGCTAGTAGCCTCAACACTCGTCGTAACACTTCGCCATGCTTCCCAATGGTTTCTGTGGCAACTAAAATGTCATCCAAATAAACAACAACTTCCCCGCGATTAATCAACGGCTTTAGTACTTGATTTACAAGTCTTTGGAAAACAGCTGGGGCATTAGTAAGTCCAAACTGCACAAAGTTGTATTCATATTGTCCCATTGGTGTCACGAAGGCTGTCAAAGGTATTGAGTCTACATGCATCGGAATTTGATGATATCCATTCCGTAAGTCTTATGTACTAAAGAAGCTTTTGCCTGACACATATGCTAACCAATCCTCGACTAAAGGTAAGGGAAACCTGTCCTTTATAGTAATCTTGTTCAATTCTCGATAATCAACACACATACGCAACTTTCCGTTTTTTTTTTCTAACTATAACTATTGGTGAGGCATAGGGAGAATCGCTAGGTTTTATAATACCCTGTGATAATAAACTGTCAATGACTTCTTGTACCTCACTTTTCTCTTTAAATAACAATCTGCATGGAACACTATACACCGGAGAGTAATTTTTTAATGAAATCTTCATACAATAGCCATCCAGCATTTTACCTTCTGCCACTTCTACATAGTCTTTAATAATAATATTTTGTATTAGGTTAGCATCTGTCTCGGTCAATTGAATATCTAAATCATATAATCCCATGTCTATCTTTCTCTCTGTCATATCAGCAATCTCAATCAACACCGATTCCTTTTCAATTTTTCACAGGAAATGTGTTTCGCTGGGTGCAGTCTTTACCAAAGTATAATTTAAGTTTCTGAAAATGTTAAACAATTTAAGTGCACTGATAACGATAATATTCAGTTTATTAGACTCGGTTTTATTTCGCAAAGAAAACAATTCATTTTTACTATATTTTAAATTAGCAGATTTATATAAATAAATACCCATACGGGTTAAGAGGTCTCGCCCAAATAACCATGGTACTATTGCTTGGTCATCAGGTAAAATCAAAAAATTGTGGTCAAATATGGCACCATTAAAAAACTCAACATTTTATAAATCCATATGCGTTTAGCCGTTTGTTTCCAATACCCCGATATTCTGTAACTTGCTGTTTATCCTCAAGAGCAAAAGGCAAGATCGACTTTTGCACAAAGCTAACCGGACTGCCGGTATCAAAAAGAACATAACGATTTATTGATTCAGTGCACTTATCTTGTAAACAAAAGGCAACACTCACCCAATTTTTAACTGATAACTTCAAAAAAGAGCTAACATCATTTCTTAACGATTCTTAAACTGGATCTCAAATTGTTGTTGTTAAAATGTTCATTTCTAAGTCCTTTTTCTTTCTCTGTGCCTTCTTCCTTTATTTGTTAAATACTATTCGATCTATAACCAGCCAAAGGTTATCATCACTTCTGCTGTCTTTTAATATTTATTTATTAATTACTTTTCTTTAGTTTTAAGATTTACATTTACATACATAAATATTTCACTATTATCCGTTATATTTAATTTAATTTGATTAATCTAATTTACTATTATTATAAATGTTCAATTTTTATAGCTCATGCTATTCATGACTAGCACTGTTAAATAATTTGTCAAAATTGTTGTGCTAGGAACAAATTTTCAATAAATACATACTGCTCCATCACTTTATGCACCGAATGATCATCTGACCCTTCCTCTGGTTCACCAACTGCTTCCACTGCCGCTACTACACCGCTGGTCCTTTTTTTTTTTTGGGCATTGAAATCTGGTGTGACCCACCTCGTTACAAATGAAACAAGAATTTGGGTTGCGTTTGGGATCAGTACAATCGCTTTGATATGTAAAACAGTTGAAACAGCGAAATGTATCCTGCTGAACTACGCTGTTTTGAGTGCCGCCATCCACTACTTCCTTCTGCCTACTGACCAAAACCACTGTAGTCGGTTGTTGTAACTTGATTCGTTTTCTCTTCTCATATCGCTCCATCAACATTTTAAGTTCTGCTATGTTGGTTTCCCTATATAGCATCGAAACTTAATTTGATTTATCTTGAAGTCCATCGAATATTACATCGATCAATTCCAGCTCCGGAATATTAACTCGACTGGCGATAAGCTGCATCGATGACGTACTGACGTGGGCGTTTCGTTGGGTTTCATTGTGCACATTCTTAACTGGGAGAATACATCTTGCATTGAGAATGCCCTCTCATACTCTTCCAGCAATGCAATTTTGAGCTCACAATATGAGCGTACGGTTGTTGTTGTTGTTGTAGCGATAAGGTTGCTCCCCGAAGGCTTTGGGGAGTCTTATCGATGTAATGGTCCTTTGCCGGATACAGATCCGGAACGCTCCGGTACCACAGCACCATTAAGGTGCTAGCCCGACCATCTCGGGAACGATTTATGTGGCCACATTAAATCTTCAGGCCATCCCCTCCCTCCCCGCCCCCAAGTCCCATGAGGAGCTTGGGGTCGCCAGAGCCTCGTCTTTTAGTGAAACAGGATTCGCCGCGGATAGGTGAGGTTGACAATTGGGTTTGGAGAAGCTATATATTGCGCTGGCAACCTGAAGGGTTGCGCTACACAGCCCCTTGAATCTGGTATACCCGCTGGGGAATGCGCATCACTGCCAGTTATAAGAAACTAATTGCGAAATTTAACTCTTTCTAATTGTTCAAAAGTTATGTAAAAAAACCGGCGCTTTCGATGTCAGCATAACACGGACTTTGCATCACCCAAATCACCAAGTTATTAAAACAAAACACTAAAAGAAAAGTTTTATAATAAATGTATATGCTCACTTTGCATATATATTTTTTTTTAATTAATAATGATCAATGAATGCAAATAAAATTACCCAAGGCGAACATGTTCTCAAATTGTCGTCAAGTTGTTAAAAAAAGCAAATTATCCAAAAAAGTGCCGATTTTTAAAAAAATTTACATTGCTGAAAGAATAGCGAAATCAGTGATGCAAAATCCTTTAGCAGGTTCTAGGGGCATGAACACTCCTTTGAAATGATTCTTACCTCATACTTAAGTTGAAGATAAATGATAAAAAGTGGAAAATCACTTGGGCTTACATTCAAAGATCTGTTGTTTATTTGCGAAACTATAATAGCGTCTGAATTGTTAATTTTGATTTTCACACATAATCCTTCAACACCCAAGTGTCCCGGTTTGACATTTCCTAAAGTTGGCGGCCCTATCCCCAACCAGTCCCTTGGAGTGACTCACATTGATTATAGTCCATCAACCAAGTTTAAATATCACCTACACGTTACGGCTCCTTTTACAAATGTGAATACGTAGGCACATATATTTACCAAGTGGGGCTCTGTCCTTCACAAGAACACTCAAAGTGGCGAAGCAAAAGCTTTCCCAAGATAGTCGAACTAATGACCGTGTGTGCTACTAACCTAACGTAGTGAACAGTCGAACTAGTCTGAAAACTGAAGCTATGCGATCATCCATAATGAGCTCTTATATCATAAGACCGGAAAACAGCAGTTAACAGTTTCAACTTAAAATCCTTCGATTTTCATTCTAAAATATCGTTGAAATCAATGTTGTGAACGCAAACGTCTAAAAACTTTATCCAGGGTCCTTGTAAAAATTTAATTATGTAGATGCGCCGAGGATTAAACGATTTTCACCCATGAGTTACGCAATGACATCCGAATAGTCACTCCCTAACGTTTCAAGGTCTTTTTCTGGTGTAGCTCGGCAGCATAGCGCGACAAAAATATCCGTTAGAAAGTGTTTGGAGCTACACCTAGAGTTTATAGGAAAGTGACATCGACGAAGGTACATATGAGAAGTCGCTGTCCTATAGCTTCTGTGCTGGCATATGGTGTGCGGGTCAGGAGGCGTGGTAGCGACTGGTGGTCGGGATTGCTACTGTTCGCACATCGGGAATTGTAGGTGGACAAAACCTTTCCTAAATATTATTTTTTTAAATAGAAAAATCAAGCTTTTTAAAGTAAGAATACCGGCGTACGCCGGCGCGGCGCTTACGCCGCCGCAGCCGCCGATAAAGTGATCGGCGTAAACCTCTAATTCGAGAGCGGACGTGATGCAGCTATCTGCTGTGGATTATCTACGGACGGCAGTTCCCCGGAAACGGTCTGCTGACTTCTGGCTGTCGAAGAAATGTTGACTGCTACGGTGCTGCTGGTTGCTGTGGGGCTTCTGTCTGCTAACTGTTGCAGGTCTGCTGACTGCTGTTCCATTTCTGGTTGTCGAAAAGATGTTGATTGCTGATGTGCTGCTGGATGATGTATGGTTTCTGTCTGCTCTAAGGCATCTGGCTGCTGTAGCGGCAATCCTCGGTGTACCTTTTCATGGAGTGCACTAAGGTTGCTTGATTGTCGAATGGCACACCTTTTTCTGATAGTGCCAACATTATTTGGTTGCGCGTCATGCGATTCGTGCTTTTGCCAATAACACTGGTCGACGGCCAAAATTTACCAGAGACGCCGTTTCGTATGTAAAACCACCCCCTGATTTCGAAAATCGAGTTCATTTTTGATTCTATGGTACCGTTTTTGAGACATTTCCAATTTACCGTTATTCGAAAAAAAAAAAAACCAAAAAGATGGCTCCCTTTAATTACGTATATCTCACGAACGGGTCAAGCAAAAGTTTACAGAATCGGAAAGGCGATAAAATTTGCTATAAATGCATCATACATTGTTTTTTGCTCAACCAGATAGTTTTCGAGATATTAGCTTATCATTTCAGATTTTTCTTTTTTTTTTATGAAAAAATATGAAAAAAATTACTCTTTGCGAGGGCAGCATTCCAAAACCGCAATTTTTTTTCCAGATATTTTTTCTTTACATAAAGCTCTATTTAATTAGAAAAAAGAAAAGCTATCATCGAAGAAAATCGATGCAAAACTACGTAAGTTATAAGCGATCAAATAAAAATACCCATGTTGCGCAATTTCAACGTATACCTCAAAACGTATGTATGGTATAAAGAAGAGTGAAATATCTAGATATGCTCTGTTTCTATTTAGTTAAAATTTCAATTTATGAATGAAATTACCCATATTTTTAACTATTTTTTTAATTTTTTATGTTTATACTATATTCTAACAATCTTTATCTTAATTTGATTTTACTATGTAGTCGAAATAATTATGTGTTCTACTTTGACGCTTATTCAGTTTAGGATCGGTTTCTCTTATGAGAAACCAGCAGTAATCACCCATCATTGCGACGTCCCAGAATCCTTGATATCGATTCCCAATTAATTTCATTTGCTGATGAAACCTTTCGCCATGTTCGTCACTTTCGTCACCAAGATTTGCCGGAAATGTGAGTGAAAAAAGTGATTTTTTAAAGACATATTTACGCCTGGAAAGAAAATATTAGTTAGGTAAACAAGTTATAGAATTTTGGGAAATTAATTTTAATAAGCCTTTAATATTTATTGCTCGTAGTTAGGGCTTTAGTGTCTACTGAGAGAAGAAGCAACGACCTTTTCAAAGGATTCCCACGCTGCTGCCTCAACTGATGAGAGTAGTCCTTTGAATTGATTATTGCTGATCAACTTTTTTATTTGTGGCCCAACAAAAATACCTTCCTTTATCTTGGCTTGAGAAATATCTGGAAAATTGTTTTCAAATAGTCGAATACTTCGCCTTCTTTGTCCAAAGCCTTAACAAAGTTTTTATTGAGACCGAGCTTGATGTGTAAGGGTGGAAGTATGATTTTCTCTTTCTTGACAAGAGGGGTGTATTTGATGTTATCTACACCAACGGTAAACTCGACTCTTTCCGGCCAATCCTTTCTGATGTAGTGGTCCTTACGAGCTCGGCTATCCCACTTGCAGGGGAAGCAGCAGTGCTTGGTGTAGCCACTTTGTAGACCGCATAGCATTGCAACGACTTTGAGATCAGAACATATTTTCCAATCATGCTCTTCATATTTGATAAATTTGGGTAGTTTTTGCATTTCCTAGTGGGTTTCCTTTGTATTTACTGCATGTGCGATCGGAATAGAAGGCTTTTTGTTACCAATATGCAATAATACAGCCTTCAAACTCAGTTTATTGCTGTCTATGAACAATCGCCACTCTTTTGAATCATATGTTTGACCAAACTCTTTGAATAAACCAGGAATGTCGTTGCAGTAGAATGTACTGTCTTTCTCGGTATAGTGTTTGGAAAATGGTTCGTGACGAGTTCTACAATATATCACCTTAACATCGAATGACACAAATTTAAATTGTTGCGTACGATAAGTGTGGATCTCGGCCTTTTTCTTGGATAGTTCCAAATCTCTTATCCAATCATTAAGTTGTGTTTGTGACAAAACGTTTCTCTCACTTCCCATCGCGCTTCAATTTTTAACTGATAACTTCAAAAAAGAGCTAACATCATTTCTTAACGACTCTTAAACTGGATCTCAAATTGTTGTTGTTAAAATGTTCATTTCTAAGTCCTTTTCCTTTCTCTGTGCCTTCTTCCTTTATTTGTTAAATACTATTCGATCTATAACCAGCCAAAGGTTATCATCACTTCTGCTGTCTTTTAATATTTATTTATTACTTTTTTTTTAGTTTTAAGATTTACATTTACATACATAAATATTTCACTATTATCCGTTATATTTAATTTAATTTGATTAATCTAATTTACTATTATTATAAATGTTCAATTTTTATAGCTCATGCTATTCATGACTAGCACTGTTAAATAATTTGTCAAAATTGTTGTGCTAGGAACAAATTTTCAATAAATACATACATACATACTGGTCCATCACTTTATGCACCGAATGATCATCTGACCCTTCCTCTGGTTCACCAACTGCTTCCACTGCCGCTACTACACCGCTGGTCCTTTTTGTTTTTTGGGCATTGAAATCTGGTGTGACCCACCTCGTTACAAACGAAACAAGAATTTGGGTTGCGTTTGGGATCAGTACAATCGCTTTGATATGTAAAACAGTTGAAACAGCGAAATTTATCCTGCTGAACTACGCTGTTTTGAGTGCCGCCAGCCACTACTTCCTTCTGCCTACTGACCAAAACCACTGTAGTCGGTTGTTGTAACTTGATTCGTTTTCTCTTCTCATATCGCTCCATCAACATTTTAAGTTCTGCTATGTTGGTTTCCCTATATAGCATCGAAACTTAATTTGATTTATCTTGAAGTCCATCGATTATTACATCGATCAATTCCAGCTCCGGAATATTAACTCGACTGGCGATAAGCTGCATCGATGACGTACTGACGTGGGCGTTTCGTTGGGTTTCATTGTGCACATTCTTAACTGGGAGAATACATCTTGCATTGAGAATGCCATCTCATACTCTTCCAGCAATGCAATTTTGAGCTCACAATATGAGCGTACGGTTGTTGTTGTTGTTGTTGTAGCGATAAGGTTGCTCCCCGAAGGCTTTGGGGAGTCTTATCGATGTAATGGTCCTTTGCCGGATACAGGTCCGGTACGCTCCGGTACCACAGCACCATTAAGGTGCTAGCCCGACCATCTCGGGAACGATTTATGTGGCCACATTAAATCTTCAGGCCATCCCCTCCCTCCCCACCCCCAAGTCCCATGAGGAGCTTGGGGTCGCCAGAGCCTCGTCTTTTAGTGAAACAGGATTCGCCGCGGATAGGTGAGGTTGACAATTGGGTTTGGAGAAGCTATATATTGCGCTGGCAACCTGAAGGGTTGCGCTACACAGCCCCTTGAATCTGGTATACCCGCTGGGGAATGCGCATCTCTGCCAGTTATAAGAAACTAATTGCGAAATTTAACTCTTTCTAACTGTTCAAAAGTTATGTAAAAAAACCGGCGCTTTCGATGTCAGCATAACACGGACTTTGCATCACCCAAATCACCAAGTTATTAAAACAAAACACTAAAAGAAAAGTTTTATAATAAATTTATATGCTCACTTTGCATATATATTTTTTTAATTAATAATGATCAATGAATTCAAATAAAATTACCCAAGGCGAACATGTTCTCAAATTGTCGTCAAGTTGTTAAAAAAAGCAAATTATCCAAAAAAGTGCCGATTTTTAAAAAAATTTACATTGCTGAAAGAATAGCGAAATCAGTGATGCAAAATCCTTTAGCAGGTTATAGGGGCATGAACACTCCTTTGAAATGATTCTTACCTCATACTTAAGTTGAAGATAAATGATAAAAAGTGGAAAATCACTTGGGCTTACATTCAAAGATCTGTTGTTTATTTGCGAAACTATAATAGCGTCTGAATTGTTAATTTTGATTTTCACACATAATCCTTCAACACCCAAGTGTCCCGGTTTGACATTTCCTAAAGTTGGCGGCCCTATCCCCAACCAGTTCCTTGGAGTGACTCACATTGATTATAGTCCATCAACCAAGTTTAAATATCACCTACACGTTACGGCTCCTTTAACAAATGTGAATACGTAGGCACATATATTTACCAAGTGGGGCTCTGTCCTTCACAAGAACACTCAAAGTGGCGAAGCAAAAGCTTTCCCAAGATAGTCGAACTAATGACCGTGTGTGCTACTATCCTAACGTAGTGAACAGTCGAACTAGTCTGAAAACTGAAGCTATGCGATCATCCATAATGAGCTCTTATATCATAAGACCGGAAAAGGGCAGTTAACATCTTTCAACTTAAAATCCTTCGATTTTCATTCTAAAATATCGTTGAAATCAATGTTGTGAACGCAAACGTCTTCAAACTTTGGTCTACATTTTAAAAACTTTATCCAGGGTCCTTGTAAAAATTTAATTATGTAGATGCGCCGAGGATTATACGATTTTCACCCATGAGTTACGCAATGACATCCGAATAGTCACTCCCTAACGTTTCAAGGTCTTTTTCAAGTGTAGCTCGACAGCATAGCGCGACAAAAATATCCGTTAGAAAGTGTTTGGAGCTACACCTAGAGTTTATAGGAAAGTGACATCGACGAAGGTACATATGAGAAGTCGCTGCCCTATAGCTTCTGTGCTGGCATATGGTGTGCGGGTCAGGAGGCGTGGTAGCGACTGGTGGTCGGGATTGCTTCTGTTCGCACATCGGGAATTGTAGGTGGACAAAACCTTTCCTAAATATAATTTTTTTAAATAGAAAAATCAAGCTTTTTAAAGTAAGAATACCGGCGTACGCCGGCGCGGCGCTTACGCCGCCGCCGCCGCCGATAAAGTGATCGGCGTAAACCTCTAATTCGAGAGCGGACGTGATGCAGCTATCTGCTGTGGATTATCTACGGACGGTAGTTCCCCGGAAACGGTCTGCTGACTTCTGGCTGTCGAAGAAATGTTGACTGCTACGGTGCTGCTGGCTGCTGTGGGGCTTCTGTCTGCTAACTGTTGCAGGTCTGCTGACTGCTGTACCACTTCTGGTTGTCGAAAAGATGTTGATTGCTGATGTGCTGCTGGATGATGTATGGTTTCTGTCTGCTCTAAGGCATCTGGCTGCTGTAGCGGCAATCCTCGGTGTACCTTTTCATGGAGTGCACTAAGGTTGCTTCATTGTCGAATGGCACACCTTTTTCTGATAGTGCCAACATTATTTGGTTGCGCGTCATGCGATTCGTGCTTTTGCTAATAACACTGGTCGACGGCCAAAATTTACCAGAGACGCCGTTTCGAAATTCGTATTTAAAACCACCCCCTGATTTCGAAAATCGATTTTTGATTCTATGGTACCGTTTTTGAGATATTTGCAATTTACCGTTATTCGAAAAAAACCAAAAAGATGGCTCCCTTTAATTACGTATATCTCACGAACGGGTCAAGCAAAAGTTTACAGAATCGGAAAGGCGATAAAATTTGATATAAATGCATCATACATTGTTTTTTGCTCAACCAAATAGTTTTCGAGATATTAGCTTATCATTTCAGATTTTTCTCTATTTTTTTATGAAAAAATATGAAAAAAATTACTCTTTGCGAGGGCAGCATTCCAAAACCGCAATTTTTTTCCAGATATTTTTTCTTTACGTAAAGCTCTGTTTAATTAGAAAAAAGAAAAGCTATCATAGAAGAAAATCGATGCAAAACTACGTAAGTTATAAGCGATCAAATAAAAATACCCATGTTGCGCAATTTCAACGTATACCTCAAAACGTATGTATGGTATAAAGAAGAGTGAAATATCTAGATATGCTCTGTTTCTATTTAGTTAAAAGTTCAATTTATGAATGAAATTACCCATATTTTTAACTTTTTTTTTAATTTTTTATGTTTATACTATATTCTAACAATCTTTATCTTAATTTGATTTTACTATGTAGTCGAAATAATTATGTGTTCTACTTTGACGCTTATTCAGTTTAGGATCGGTTTCTCTTATGAGAAACCAGCAGTAATCACCCATCATTGCGACGTCCCAGAATCCTTGATATCGATTCCCAATTAATTTCATTTGCTGATGAAACCTTTCGCCATGTTCGTCACTTTCGTCACCAAGATTTGCCGGAAATGTGAGTGAAAAAAGTGATTTTTTAAAGACATATTTACGCCTGGAAAGAAAATATTAGTTAGGTAAACAAGTTATAGAATTTTGGGAAATTAATTTTAATAAGCCTTTAATATTTATTGCTCGTAGTTAGGGCTTTAGTGTCTACCGAGAGAAGAAGCAACGACCTTTTCAAAGGATTCCCACGCTGCTGCCTCAACTGATGAGAGTAGTCCTTTGATTTGATTATTGCTGATCAACTTTTTTATTTGTGGCCCAACAAAAATACCTTCCTTTATCTTGGCTTGAGAAATATCTGGAAAATTGTTTTCAAATAGTCGAATACTTCGCCTTCTTTGTCCAAAGCCTTAACAAAGTTTTTATTGAGACCGAGCTTGATGTGTAAGGGTGAAAGTATGATTTTCTCTTTCTTGACAAGAGGGGTGTATTTGATGTTATCTACACCAACGGTAAACTCGACTCTTTCCGGCCAATCCTTTCTGATGTAGTCGTCCTTACGAGCTCGGCTATCCCACTTGCAGGGGAAGCAGCAGTGCTTGGTGTAGCCACTTTGTAGACCGCATAGCATTGCAACGACTTTGAGATCAGAACATATTTTCCAATCATGCTCTTCATATTTGATAAATTTGGGTAGTTTTTGCATTTCCTCGTAGGTTTCCTTTGTATTTACTGCATGTGCGATCGGGATAGAAGGCTTTTTGTTACCAATATGCAATAATACAGCCTTCAAACTCAGTTTATTGCTGTCTATGAACAATCGCCACTCTTTTGAATCATATGTTTGACCAAACTCTTTGAATAAACCAGGAATGTCGTTGCAGTAGAATATACTGTCTTTCTTGGTATAAAAATAAATAAATGTAAGGCGCGATAACCTCCGAAGAGATCTAAGGCCGAGCTTCTCTTCCAATTTGCGTCGTGCTCCTCTTGCTTTTCCCTACAAATTGGCCGGACGGGACCTACATGTTTTATGCCGACTCCGAACGGCATCTGCAAGACAGATGAGTTTTCACTGAGAGCTTTTCATGGCAGAAATACACCCGGAGCGCTTGCCAAACACTGCCGAGGGGCGACCCCGCTTAGAAAAATTGTCTTCTATTTGAAAAACCTTATTTCTAAAATTTTGATTTGCCCGGGGTGTGAACCCAGGGCATTCGGTGTGGTAGGCGGAGCACGCTACCTTCACACCACGGCGGCCCTTGGTATAGTGTTTGGAAAATGGTTTGTGACGAGTTCTACAATATATCACCTTAACATCGAATGACACAAATTTAAATTGTTGCATACGAGAAGTGTGGATCTCGGCCTTTTCCTTGGATAGTTCCAAATCTCTTATCCAATCATTAAGTTGTGTTTGTGACAAAACGTTTCTCTCGCTTCCCATGCGAAATTCAGTACAACTTATTTCCCGCACTCAGATATTACTGTTGACAATGGAACTGGATCCGCAACTGCCGTTGAATGTAGTACTGGTAATGTCACTGTAGGTACGCTGGCATAGGTTACTCTCCTTGATCTTCCAACGCCAAGTACTTATGTTTGACAAATATAACACCCTATTGAATGGCAAGTAGGTTCTCTCCATATCATTGGTGTATCAAATTTTATTTGTTGACCTGATTCCGACTGAATCAATTCTACTCGACACGATGTACACAAAGTGTTCGGTGTCCATGGTTTTTCAGCATTTTTAGGCTCAATGCCAAAATACTTGGAGTATAAAGTTTTGATGTGATCTGAGAACACTCGTCGTCGCCTTATGATAGTATATTGGCCACAGAACATATCTGGATCGTTATTACACTCAAATTCTCGCAACCTTTTACTCATTTTATTTTTTTTAACAAATCACGGTTTTGAAATTTGACTTATGAACTGAACTATCTCCGGCGAGCCTTGCAGATGTTATGAAGTTTCAAGGCGCATTAACTCATATTTATACTCGGAACAAGAATAAAATTGAAAAAATCAAATCTTACCTAGACAGAAAGGTTCTTTTTTATACGAAGCCGGGAAAAGAAAATACTACCTGCTTTAGATGTAGGCTTTAAAAATTTTCTGTGTCTTATAATTTTGAAAATCTACCTGCATACTTACCCATAAGTGACGGAAATACATGTTTATAACTACATGCCTAGAGCAGGTTTCGAACCCAACCACTCTTCCTTTCGATGCAACCACTCTACCTACTATAAACCAATGTAAAAAAAAAGAAGAAAAGAAAAAGTATTATCATTATTATGGTGTTATTCGTTTATCCGGATAATAACCCATTTGCACTTTATACCTTTAATATATGTATGTATACATACATTAAAGTTGCGCAACCTGGGTATTTTTATTTGATCGCTTATAACTTACGTAGTTTTGCATCGATTTTCTTCGATGAGGGCTTATCTTTTTTCTAATTAAACAGAGCTTTACGTAAAGAAAAAATATCTGGAAAAAAATTTGTGGTTTTGGAATGCTGCCCTCGCAAAGAGTAATTTTTTTCATATTTTTTCATAAAAAAAACAAAAATCTGAAATGATAAGCTAATATCTCGAAAACTATCTGGTTGAGCAAGAAACAATGTATGATGCATTTATAGCAATTGCTTGACCCGTTTATGAGATAAACATAATTAAAGGGAGCCATCCTTTTGGTTTTTTCGAATAACGGTAAATTGCAAATATCTCAAAAACGGTACCATAGAATCAAAAATGAACTCAATTTTCGAAATCAGGGGGTGATTTTACATACGAATTTCATAACGGCGTTTCTGGTAAAGAGAAAAAGTTGAAATTCGTGGTCCAGTGTAATTAAATTCGGTCAGGTTGTGTGGGTTGCGTTTATTTTTCACCCCACACCTGAAAATGTAATCTTATTTAAATTGACATTTTATTTTTGAGAAGCTATATTTCAGTCCACGAAATTATTAATAATGAAAAAATTATAACAGAAAACGACTTGGCTGTCACTCGAGTAAGAATTATTTCAAGGAGACACAGATAACCAGCCACAAGGTTGAGTGTCATATTAAATTTATTACAGTACTAGCAGACCCGGCAGACGTTGTTCTGTCCTAAATTTGGTCTATCTGCATATCTATATATATAAAAAGAAGTGTACATTTTGATTGTCACTCCATAACTCGAGAACGGATGGAAAGATTGCCATGAAATTTTTAGGAAAGATACGAGAGATGATGGTTAGTTGATTTTGAAATCCCAAATCGGTTTAGCCATTCTTGAGTTATGATTTTTTTTTAGAAAATCTGTATATATAAAAAGAAGTGTACATTTTGATTGTCACTCCATAACTCGAGAACGGATAGAAAGATTGCCATGAAATGTTTAGGAAAGATACAGAAAGGAGAGATGATGGTTAGTTGATTTTGAAATCCCAAATCGGTTTAGCACTTCTTGAGTTATGATTTTGCTTTAGAAAAAAATTCAATCTAATATATAAAATTCTTCTGTCACGGTTTTAGAGGCTTAACTCCTCCGAAACGGCCGAACCGATTCTCATGAAATTTTGTGAGCATATTGGGTAGGTCTGAGAATCGGCCAACGTCTACCTTTTTTTTCGCTACGTGCCTAGGGTCTTGAGATCAAAACGTGGACCCGGGTACCCCTAGAATGTGTTTATACAATATGGATATCAAATGAAAGCTGTTGATGAGTGCTATAGTGCAGGATAATTTTCATGCCCCTGGGTGACTAGGGTCTCGAGATATAGGCCAAAACGTGGACCCGGTACCCCTAGAATGTGTTTATACAATATGAATATCAAATGAAAGCTGTTGATGAGTGCTATAGTACAGGATAATTTGCATGCAACTGGGAGGCTAGGGTCTCGAGATATAGCCCAAAACGTGGGCCCGGGTACCCCTAGAATGTGTTTATACAATATGGATATAAAATGAAAGCTGTTGATGAGTGCTATAGTACAGGATAATTTTCATACAACTGGGAGGCTAGGGTCTCGAGATATAGCCCAAAACGTGGACCCGTGTACCTCTAGAATGTGTTTATACAATATGGATATAAAATGAAAGCTGTTGATGAGTGCTATATACAGGATAATTTTCATACAACTGGGAGGCTAGGGTCTCGAGATATAGCCCAAAACGTGGACCCGGATATACATAGAATGTGTTTTTACACTATGGGTATCAAATTGAAGCTGTTGATGTATGCTTTAGTACAGAGTAAGTTTTACACCGCCGGGTGACTACGGTCTCGAGATATAGGCCAAAACATGGACCCGGATACACCTAGAATGTGTTTTTATATTATGGGTATCAAATTGAAGCTGTTGATGTGTGCTATAATACAGAGTAAGTTTTACACCGCTGAGTGACTACGGTCTCGAGATATAGGCCAAAACATGGACCGGATACCCCTAGAATGTGTGTGTATTATGGATATCAAATGAAAGCTGTTGTTGAGAGCTTTAAAGTAATTTTCATTGTGATATTCGATTTAATCGCACCAACCTGGCAAAACTGATAAATATGCATGCGAACCCAAAATAAAGACATGAGCTAATAATACCCACATACCTATTTACACGTCCTATTCGATTTGACTGAAATTTGGTATATAAATTTGCCTATATGAGTATTTACGATGCTTTTTTCCGGGAAGTATACCAGAGACGGACTGGGACTGGGATTAGGACTAGGACTGGGACTGAGACTGAGACTCGGAGTGGGACTGGGACTGGGACTGAGACTCGGAATGGGAATGGAACAAAATACATACCACCCTCTGGGACTGGCAATAAGAGATGACGAAGAAGGAGAAAAACTTGAGAGAAAAGAAAAGAGAGAAGGAGGCTGGTAAAGAGATAGAATGAGACGAAGATCGAGATGAAGCGAAAAGGACGAAGGGAGGAGTGAATAAAAAGATTAGGAAAAAGTGTAGAGGGGTAGGGCAGAGTTAGACGAAAAAAGCTTATTAAAGAGTATGCAGATAGGCCAAATTTAGGGCAGAACAACGTCTGCCGGGTCTGCTAGTATAAAATGAAAGCTGTTGATGAGTGCTATAGTACAGGATAATTTTCATACAACTGGGAGGCTAGGGTCTCGAGATATAGCCCAAAACGTGGACCCGGATACACATAGAATGTGTTTTTACACTATGGGTATCAAATTGAATCTGTAAATGTATGCTTTAGTACAGAGTATGTTTTACACCGCTGGGTGACTACGGTCACGAGATATAGGCCAAAACATGGACCGGATACCCCTAGAATGTGTTTTTATGTTATGGGTATCAAATTGAAGCTGTTGGTGTATGCTTTAGTACAGAGTAAGTTTTACACCGCTGAGTGACTACGGTCTCGAGATATAGGCCAAAACATGGACCGGATACCCCTAGAATGTGTGTCTATTATGGATATCAAATGAAATCTGTTGAGAGCTTTAAAGTAATTTTCATTGTGATATTCGATTTAGTCGCATCAACCTGGCAAAACTGATAAATATGCATGCGAACCCAAAATAAAGACATGAGCTAATAATACCCACATACCTATTTACACGTCCTATTCGATTGGACTGAAATTTGGTATATACATTTGCCTATATATTTTAGTATTTACGATGCTTTTTTACGGGAAGTATACCAGAGACGGACTGGGACTGAGATTAGGACTAGGACTGGGACTGAGACTGAGACTCGGAATGGGAATGGAACAAAATACATACCACCCTCTGGGACTGGCAATAAGAGATGACGAAGAAGGAGAAAAACTTGAGAGAAAAGAAAAGGGAGAAAGAGGCTGATAAAGAGATAGAATGAGACGAAGATCGAGATGAAGCGAAAAAGACGGAGGGAGGAGTGAATAAAAAGATTAGGAAAAAGTGTACAGGGGTAGGGCAGAGTTAGACGGAAAAAACTTATTAAAGAGTATGCAGATAGGCCAAATTTAGGGCAGAACAACGTCTGCCGGGTCTGCTAGTATAAAATGAAAGCTGTTGATGAGTGCTATAGTACAGGATAATTTTCATACAACTGGGAGGCTAGGGTCTCGATATATAGCCCAAAACGTGGACCCGGATACACATAGAATGTGTTTTTACATTATGGGTATCAAATTGAAGCTGTTGATGTATGCTTTAGTACAGAGTAAGTTTTACACCGCTGGGTGACTACGGTCTCGAGATATAGGCCAAAACATGGACCCGGATACACCTAAAATGTGTGTGTATTATGGATATCAAATGAAAGCTGTTGCTGAGAGCTTTAAAGTAATTTTCATTGTGATATTCGATTTAATCGCATCAACCTGGTAAAACTGATAAATATGCATGCGAAGCCAAAATAAAGACATGAACTAATAATACCCACATACCTATTTACACGTCCAATTCGATTTGACTGGAATTTGGTATATAAATTTGCCTATATTAGTATTTACGATGCTTTTTTCCGGGAAGTCTACCAGAGACGGACTGGGACTGGGATTATGACTAGGACTGGGACTTAGACTGAGACTCGGAGTGGGACCCCCAGCGGGTATTAGAATATACCCGCGGTAGGTATGCCTGTCGTAAGAGGCGACTAAAATACCAGATTCAAGGGGTGTGTAGCGCAACCCTTCAGGTTGCCAGCGCAATATATTGCTTCTCCAAACCTAATTGTCAACCTCACCTATCCGCGGCGAATCCTGTTTCACTAACAGACGAGGCTCTGGCGACCCCAAGCTCCTCATGGAACTTGGGGGTGGGGAGGGAGGGGATGGCCTGATGGTTTAATGTGGCCACATAAATCGTTCCCGAGATGGTCGGGCTAGCACCTTAATGGTGCTGTGGTACCGGAGCGTACCGGATCTGTATCCGGCAAAGGACCATCACATCGATAACAGTCTCCAAAGCCTTCGGGGAGCAACAACAACAACAACGTTGTGAAACATCAAATTGACACTGGAGATGCGAGGCCGATCCGTCAAGCTCCACGTAGTGTTCCACTGGCGAAGCGGGAAGTTGTGAGTCAAATCATACAAGAAATAAGCGACAGCGGCGTCATCGAACCATCAGCTAGTCCATGGAGCTCACCGATAGTACTTGTAAAGAAGAAGGATGGAAAAATTAGGTTTTGCGTGGACTACCGGAAGTTGAATGACGTAACGAAAACGGATAGCTACCCATTGCCAAGAATTGACGACACTCTAGACTCGCTATCTGGTACGAAATGGTTTTCCACGCTGGACTTGAAAAGCGGCTACTGGCAAGTGGAGGTGAAGGAGGAAGATAAAGAGAAAACAGCCTTCAGTGTCGGTGATGGTCCTTGGCAATTTACAGTGATGCCTTTTGGAGTTTGTAATGCACCAGCTACTTTTGAGAGACTCATGGACCAGGTACTGAAAGGACTACATTGGAAAACATGCTTGGTGTACCTGGACGACATCATCGTATTGGGCAAGAATTTTGATGAACATCTTAGGAACTTGGAGGAAGTTTTCCAAAGAATAGCTGGCGCTGGTCTGAAGTTAAGTCCCAAAAAGTGTGCGCTGTTTAAAAAGGAAGTAAATTATTTGGGTCACAAGGTAACGACAGAGGGCATCTGCACTGCGAACGAAAAGATAGAGGCTGTAAAGGATTGGCCAAGACCACAGAACCTACATGAATTAAGAAGTTTCCTTGGCCTGTGCACATATTACGCCGATTTGTACCAAATTTTTCCAGTGTAGCCCATAGCCTCCATGAGCTTACAAGAAAAAATAAAGCTTTTGAATGGAAGAAGAAGCAAGAAGTGGCTTTCCAAACATTGAAGGAGCGTTTGTGCACTGCCCCAATGTTAGCATATCCGATTCCAGGAGCAACATTTATTCTAGATACAGATGCGAGTGGATATGCTATAGGAGGCGTTTTATCACAACGGGTCGATGGACAGGAGAAGGTAGTTGCATATTACAGCCGTTCGATTGGAAAACCAGAGAGGAACTACTGTGTTACGCGGGGAGAGCTGTTGGCATTGGTAGAGTGCATTAAACATTTTCACAAATACCTCTACGGCCAGCGATTCCGTGTCAGGACAGGTCACGCAGCTTTAAAATGGCTTCTGCAGTTCCGTAATCCGGAAGGACAATTGGCATGGTGGATCGAGCGACTACAAAGCTATGACTTTTCCATTGAGCATCGAAAAGGTAGTACCCATGGAAATGCAGATGCAATGTCACGAAGACCATGTAGTTGGAATGCAAGCACTGTTCAAAAGCCGAGGCTAAAGAAGACATTATAGATGTCCGGCTAATGACTATAACATGGACAGATGAATGGGAAAAGGAACAGCTAAGAAAGTGTCAGCTAGAAGATACAGATCTGTCACGTGTTATGCAAGATCTCGAACGAAACGAAAGACCAAACAGTCAGCAGAGAATCCCATTGCGAAGTCATATTGGGCACAGTGTAACAGTTTAGAATTGATATCCGGTTGCCTTCATCGAGTATGGGAGAGTGAGGATGGTAAATGCAAGAAGAAACTGATAGTTGTTCCCAGAAAGGGGATTCCTGACGTGCTCAGCGAGCTGCATAATGGTCCAAGCGGAGGTCGTCTTGGAATCACGAAGACGCTCAAGAAGATTAAACAGAGATTCTATTGGGTTGGTTGCCGTCAGTCGGTCACTGAGTGGATTGCGAACTGCGAGGTTTGCAGCAGAGCGAAAGGGCCCAGAACCCGAAGTCATGGCCAGATGAAGCAATATAACTCAGGTGCGCCATTTGAAAGGATCGCTATGGATGTCGCCAGAATTGTTTGTAAACAATTGGGTTGCAAGGTATGGTGTACCAATGGAGTTACATTCTGACCAAGGCAGGAATTTCGAATCAGCTGTGTTCCAGGAAATGTGTAAATCATTGGGCATTCGAAAAACACGAACAACTGCATTGCATCCTCAATCCGATGGTATGGTAGAACGATTCAATAGAACATTGGAGGAGCACTTAAGGAAAGTAGTAGACAAGTACCATAAAGAGTGGGATACCCGCATACCATTATTCTTGATGGCTTACCGATCAGCAGTGCATGAGACAACGGGCCAAACCCCTGCAAAAGTAATTTTTGTGGCAATGACCTTAGACTGCCAGCTGATTTGAAGTTTGGGAGAGATGCCAATGCGGAGGGAAATGTCAAGAAATCCACTAGTGATCTGGAAGAAGAGCTAAGAGAAATACATGATCTGACAAGGCAACGAACAAAGATTGTGAGTGACAAGATGAAAGCCAGATACGATAAAGCAATTAATTCAGAAGGTTTTCAGGAAGGAGATTTGGTGCTGTTATACAACCCGCAACGTAAAAAAGGTTTGTCCCCGAAATTGCAGTGTAATTGGGAAGGCCCATACAAAGCTGTAAAACGGATCAACGATGTAGTGTACCGCATACAAACCATTGGTAAACCACGAACCAAACTGAAAGTGGTCCATTTTGAAAGGCTGGCAACGTTTAGATCGGGAGATTTGTCTAATCGGGACGATCAGACTTAGGTGGAGGGCAGTATTACGAATATTAGCAAAACTAAGGAGTGCTGCCATCTCTAAGCCGATGCTAAGCAGTGACGTGAATTCACATCCATAGATCAATCATTATGTATCTACATAACCGAAACAATAATTGCGTCTACACATATGTACCATGTACGTATACGAGCAGCGGAGAGTCAATGCACAAACATGCATATATCTGAGATACTCCTATAAGTATGCAATGAGAAAAACTATAAAATTGTGCAATTGTAGTTACAGCTGAGAAGTTTGAGAGCTGCTGGACTAGTAGATTCTGGAAGCGCCTAGAAGATGTATAAAATTGTGCAATTGTAGTTACAGCTGAGAAGTTTGAGAGCTGCTGGACTAGTAGATTCTGGAAGCGCCTAGAAGATGCGAAGGTTGAAATCAAAGAGTACAAAAGGCGACAATTGTAGAGGCGCTGGAATTCAGTTTGATTTGAGTTGTCAAGTAGTTTCGACTTAGACGCTATCTAGCGAGCAAGAGCAGTATTATTTTGAATAGTAGAGTTTCATTTGAGCTATCAATCAGTTTGATTATTAAGCAAGCTATTCGTTGCACAGTTTGAGTGTTATTGTGAAGTACTTTAATAAAGGCCATTTTGCATTATTACAAATTGAAGTTATTTATTCAACAGTTTAGTGATTCGAACTTAGCAGAGGATTGCAAATAAGAGGATTTGCAAGTAAATTCGTTACAATATGTACATTTTGATTGTCACTCCATAACTCAAGAATGGCTAAACCGATTTGGGATTTCAAAATCAACTAACCATCATCTCTCCTTCCTGTATCTTTCCTAAAAATTTCATGGCAATCTTTCTATCCGTTCTCGAGTTATGGAGTGACAATCAAAATGTACAGTTCTTCTTATATATATAGATTTTCTAAAAAAAAA
This sequence comes from Eurosta solidaginis, assembly GCF_040869045.1. Lineage (NCBI taxonomy): Eukaryota > Metazoa > Arthropoda > Insecta > Diptera > Tephritidae > Eurosta > Eurosta solidaginis. The sequence goes on along the minus strand of NC_090320.1, from coordinate 79,384,338 downwards.
TCATAACTCAAGAATGGCTAAGCCGATTTGGGATTTCAAAATCAACTAACCATCATCTCTCCTTCCTGTATCTTTCCTAAAAATTTCATGGCAATATTTCTATCCGTTCTCGAGTTATGGAGTGACAATCAAAATGTACACTTCTTCTTATATATATAGATTTTCTAAAAAAAAAATCATAACTCAAGAATGGCTAAACCGATTTGGGATTTCAAAATCAACTAACCATCATCTCTCCTTCCTGTATCTCCTAAAAATTTCATGGCAATCTTTCTATCCGTTCTCGAGTTATGGAGTGACAATCAAAATGTACACTTCTTTTTATATATATAGATTGGTGTGTTAGCTGCTGAGATACATATGTAAGTGCGCTCAAAATAGCGGTTAGCTCGTGTGCTTTTGTTTCAAACAATAGCATTGCACTTTTTCTCCTGTGCCTGCCGTTTCGCATTCGCAGTCTGTTTTTCCCACCCTCAACACTCCCCTGCATGTTTCACAGCTACTTGCTGCTGAGAACGCATCGACCATCAACACACCTACAGCTCTCGCTGTAGCTATTTCGCCTTCGTCTTCGTCAATTGTTTTGTCACCGTCTGCTACTACCATTGTTGATGTGAATAATTCTGCTGCTGCTAATGAGTTTAATTCTTTCCCCGTTAATTCAACTAAAGCTGCCGGGCAACGCACAAAATTTGCTTGATGGTTACCATAGCAACGGGTAGTTGTGTGCGTATCGGGTGATTGTCGCTTGCTCGGCCACCAAACAAGCAGAAAGCATCAAGCGCCATTTGTATTGAAAATTCGTAGCATGCGGACGTAAACATGTCATCGGATGACGATTTTTTATTGCTTGTAACTGCAGTTTTTTTGGCGGAAAAAAAGAAGAAAAAAAAAAAAAAATTGTGGATGAAAAAATATCATATTGCTTATTTTTTTTCATCACGGTTGGAATATGCTTCACACTTTATGTTTCACAATGCTGGTAAGCATTCGTAGGTCTCAATAAACCGCAACGTAAAATCTTTTTCTTCCGCGAAGTTGCTCATTGCACGTTCTCATAAAACTAACACATTAATGCTTGTCAACCACGTCGGCCACAATCAAATAGACCAGCTGTCAAGCGAAAAAATCAAAAAATTTTGATTTTCATCAGCGCGCAGCCGACAGCAAATACGTGTGAGCCCGACATCGCCCGATACGCACACAACTACACGTTACTAAGTAACCATCAAGCTAATTTTGTGCGTTGCCTGGCAGCTTAATACTGACGCCGTAAATGCGACTACATCCAATGCCGAAAAAGCTAAAAATGATATGCCTGAAACTCAAAATGTTAATGTTGCATCTGAATGGTCTACGGTGCGTAATAGAAATAGGCGCAACCCTCAAAATATTGTTCATGGAAATAATAATAGTTATGAGCTTGACGTTATTTCTAAAAAAAATGGTTGCACATTTCGTCATTTAAGCCCACTGTTTCTGAGGTCAATGTTATTAAGTATGTTGCTAAACACGCAAAGATTGATCCAAAGCATCTTGACTGTATAAAATTGGTCAAGAGAAGAGTCGCAATTGACAGTCTTCGAAGTGTATTTTATGACAATCCAAATGTATGGCCGGCTGACATTATTGTTTGACCTTTTGAGTTTTTTCAAGGCGGTCGGGATCTCAGGAATGTGAGAAGCTAAACACGTCGCCAAGACTCAAAATATTCTACCAGAACATGTCTGGGATGCGAACGAAATCAATGTCTGTATATGCTGCTACTTGCGTATGTGATTACGATATTATTGTTCTGGTGGAGACATGGAACAGCTGGGCGATTTAGTTGTAACTGCTCCATACGACCTTTTAACGCTACTATCTGGGCTTCAGTTTTGCCCTCGGGTTGTACAATTTTTAAATCCTGCTCTTCTAGTTTTGCAAAGAGCTGCGATGATACCTGTTCCGAAATTTGTGCCGACGTTACAGATATTCGCACATCTTGCGCTTCCAGTTGAGATGTCATATATGTCTTCTGTTCTTCCAATTGTACTTCAATCTTCGATGTTATGCGTGTCTCGTGCGATTCCAGATGAGATGACATTTGCGACGACATTTCTGAAATGCGTGCCTCCTGTGCTTCCATCTTGGATATTATACGGTTATCCTGCGATTCCAGTTGGGATGCCACTGTCGATATTTGTGCAGATATTGCAACCAATATCATGTTCAAGTCTGAGCTCGTCACTGTCTGCTGTGTTTCGTTTTTTTCTTCCATTTTTGTTGTTGTCTCGTCGCTATCAGGATGAAAGACATACTCTTCAACATTGATTCCTTCCAATTCCATAGCTTCCATTAGTCGTGTTTGTAGCTCGGATTTATTGCCAGTAGTACTCAATCCACGGGTCTCTAAATCCTTTTTCAGTTGTTGAATTTTCAATTCATTCAACTTGGCCATATCCTTGTTGTTCTCTGGAATTTATTCAACAATTCCTCTTCTGACTCCAATTGTAACGAATTTTGGGAATTTCTGATAATTATGCACCTTCTGCTAACATTCGAATCGCTGAAATATCGAATTAATAACTCCAACATTCAGTATTGTAAAAGGATCTTTATTCGGACTCCTTTGGGAGTAGTATAATTATACTTCAATATCACGTACTTCAAAAAAGCGTGTTTAAATCAAAACTGATTATTCATTCCCCAGCTTGCGCTGCTTTTATACTCTCTGTTGCCTCGTCCGCATATTTCTCCTAAGGTCTAGACTTTTCACGTTCTAGAACTGTTGTATCTCCTGCTTGGTTATTTAGTCATATGCGTGTGTATTAGAGGTTTACGCCGATCACTATATTGGCGGCGGCGGCGTAGACACTATTATACACCGGCAGCGGCGGCTGGTGTTGCTGCTTTAAAAAGCTTTTTTCTATTTAAAAAAATAAATTTAGGAAAGGTTTTGTTTGTATGTATTTGAGGGAATCAACGTATTGGCGATTTCGGAAAGATCCGGGGATTTTGCCTCAAAGTATCGCGGATCGTTTAAAAAATTTCAAGAGCAGCTCCTTGCGGAGGGACTGCCCCTCATTCACTTACTCCAGGGAGGCTTCGAACCTAGCCCCGGTTTAAGGGACTGGTACTGCTGCGTCTGCCGAAAAAAATTGAAGTACTTAAAATGGTCACACTTTTGTCTGTACGTCTAGTACAAAGCGTAGTTTTACCGAAGGAGATGTTATGGTCTAACTTCTAATATTCGTTATAGACACAATTTCTTTAAATTATTTGTGACCCCTTGCTGGTCACGCACAAAGGCGACTTAGGGTTGCTATTAATGGTATTTTAATACTCATGGCTCTCATGGCTTGCGAAGGACAAAGCCTCACCTGGTAAATATATGTGCCTACATATTCACATTTGTAACAGGAGCCGAAACGTGTAGGTGATATTTAAACTTGGTTGATAGGCTAGAATCACTGTGATTCACTCCAAGGGACTAGTTGGGATAGGGCCGCCAACTTTAGGAAATGACAAAACGGGAGACTTGGGTGTTGAGTGATGAAGTGTGAAAATCAAAATCAATACATCAGACGTTGTTTTAAAGTTTCGCAAATAAACAACAGATGTTTCAATATAAGGCCATGTGATTTTTCAAACCCTTCTATCTATGAGGTGAGAATCATTTCAAAGGAGAGTTTAAACCCCTGGAACCTACTACTACAGGATTTTGCATAACTGATTTTGCTTATTATTTACACCAATCGGGATATAGAATTTTTGAAAAAATCAGCATTTTTTTCCGGTAACTTGCTTTTTTAACAACATAAGGACAATTTGAAAACATGTTCGACTTGGGTCATTTTATTTGACTTCATTGTTCCTTCTTAATTTTTTAAAAAAATTATGCAAAGCATTTAAATTTTTTATATAATTTTTCTTTTAGTGTTTTGTTTTAATAACTTGATGAATTGGGTGATGCAAAATCCGTGTTAAGCTGGCATTGAAAGTGCCTGTGTTTTTTTAAATTACTTTTGAACGGGTTGAAAGAGTTACATTATGCAATTGAATTCTTATAACTGGCAGTGATGCGCATCCGTTGATACCCCTTTCGACCATATGCGTCCAATTTTCGACATAAACATTAAATGGCCTAAACAGTCTTAAATGAGTAGAAAATATAGTACCGCGCCGGACGCCGCCGCCGCCGATATTTTTTATTTTATTTTAATTTATTTTATTTAAAGTCGACGCAAACACAAAGTGGTCGACTAATTATTGTAATAGACAGATATATATGAAAATACAGAGCCATTCTTAAAATTAAAAAATTTAAAAAAGGTACATAGAAAATTAGTATGTTATAAACATTTGACATCGCATTGTATAAGAAAAAATAAAATTAAGATATCAGGCTAAACATAAGAGTATAGCAGTATGTAAAGCGGCAAACGAACATTCAAAGCCAATGCAGTTATACAAATCATTGTACCGCGAGCACCAATGACGCAAGGGACTGTTTCTAGCAAAATTTTGCCGGCATAGAGGTAAATGAAAAGGCACAAAATGTCTGGACGCCCTAGTAGGAACCGCAAAATTTAGTTGACTGATTAGGTCAGGGGAGTCAATCACGCCAATGATGAGCTTGTGAATGAACATAACGCCAAGTAATATTCTACGATTCTCTAGAGATGGCGGCGGCGGCGGCGTTTATCGGCGGCGTATATCTCTAGTGTGTCTGTGTGAGTAGCAACTCTTAGCTGATGTACATATGTGTATGTGAGATAATTTATTTGCTTTAAGCTGCTGTTTGGGTGTGAAATATTTTTCGTCGCCTTCTGTGTATGTGTGTAAATCAGGCATGCTTAACCAACGAAACGATATCATTTCGTTACGATAATCAACGTTAATAAACGAAACGAAGTCATTTCATTAACGTTAAGATCGTCAAATTAACGAAATGATTTCGTTTCGTTTTCTGCCATATCAAAACGAAATCAAATCGTTTATGTTGATTATTAATTTCAAACTATGCTGGCAAAGCTGATTGATGGCGGAGTCATTAAAGGTGAAAGCATTATCCAAGCTGATTGCAACTTTTCTCATGAATTTTGACAGTACGAACATTTCTCAGAGTATTTTTGACATTACCACCAACGAATTACACAAACAAATTACATAGAGTTTGTGTGTGTATGTGCGCTCGTTGTTGCCACCTTACGGCTTCACCATGGCTATAGCATTGCCAGCACAATTCAAACATAAAGTATCACGTTTTCGTTAACGTTTTTAACGTTAACGAAAGCTTTTCGTTTCGGTTAAAAACGAGATACAATTTATCTTGATAATTTCTTTATCGATAATATTTCGAAGTGTTTCAACGGAAACGGTGGAAATTTTTTGATAAACGATTAGCTTAACGTTAAGGTGCATCCCTGGTGTAAATGATGATTGATGTGTTCATGTACACAAGTGTGGCTTTCTTGCTCTTTTTGTTGTTGTGATTTAGGGAGGTTGAAAAGGACGTGTTTCCAATCCTCCAGTGCTCCTTGCATAAGGTAGCAAAATTTGGAACATTTATTTTTCAATTATATGTTTAGTTTAAGCTGTTGGAATGTATTAGTCTCTGGTCAACACAGCAAAACATGTATTTTATGTTGGCAAGAACGTGCTTCCAATGCTTCCATGAAGATTCCAATTAGCACAGCTCATCACATTAAGGGGGGTTAAAAAGGACGTGTTTTTGCTTGCCCACTTCTGAAAGAGGTAATCTAAAATTATTGTTTTCTCTGATTACGTATGAGTGTGTTTAATTTACAAATATAAGATTTTCACTGAGGTATGTTGGTAATATACCGTGCTTGATATTAAATACAAATTTCATGCTGTGGTAGAATATAAGCTGTTTTACACTCAACCAGTTTAGTGCGTCTATCATGTTATTAATTGGAGTATCATTCCTCATGCTTAGTATAAATCTCATAGCTTTATTTTGCCTAACTTGTAGCTTGTGCACCCTAATTTCATTGGCAATAAAGAATATTGTGGGACAATATATGAAATGAGGCTCTATGGACTTGTACACTTTCATCTTGTATTTTCTACAGATAAATTTACATTACTTCTTCCAAAAACAAATTTTCTTGCCAATTTTGGCAACTCTATAATCAATATATTATTAAATTTTAATTTGTTATCAATCTGAACCCCTAACTACTTGAAAGTTTTAACTTCGTTAATGTTTGAGTTCATTATTCTTAGTAGATAATAGAAATATGCCACATTTTACAAATTCGAAAAAAAAAATATTTTCCTAGCTGGCCTCTAAGGTGGTTTTCGAAAGGTGGCACGCTAACTTCACGTGAAGTTGGCGGTGCACCATAAAAAAAATTTGAATTTTTTTTTTCGAATTTATAAAATATGCCACTTATATACGGCAAATTTACGGCAAATTCGTGTTTAAGAATTATTTTCCTAGCTGGCCTCTAAGGTGGTTTTCGAAAGGTGGCACGCTAACTTCACGTGAAGTTAGCGTGCCACCCTGTATTTTCTAAAATATGGCGACGGCAAATTTTTTTGTTTCACCGATAAATAACGGCAAATTCACAGCAATTTTCCCAATAGGTAATTTTTTTCAACGTAAAAGTTGTCTTGCCAACTCCAGAGAGGTTCTTTTCCCCAAGTGCTGACGGCAAGCGACTTGAAGATTTTGTTGCGGCTTTGTACTTCAGATACGATTTCGGTAGTATGCCCCTTGAAGGTGAGAGTATTATCAAACGTTGCCCCTAAGAACTTTGGGTGAGTGACAGTCGGTACCGTTACACCATCGACGTGAATGTCCAATATTAGCACCATCTGTTCCTTCCACGTAGTGGATTTGACCGGTGATAATGCCAGGTCGTGAGAGGAGAAGACTCTAAAAATATTGGGGTGATAGCTGTTTATTCTAGAAACTAATTCGCCTATTGGAAAGACAGTTGCTGTTATCGTTCAGTCCTCGGCGTAGGAAATGATAGTAACTCCTTCTTGTGGAGAGGGAGCTTTGATATGTAGAAATTAAACATAAGGGGGATTGGGCACCACCCTGTGGTACCCGCTGTGGTACCTGTTTAATTCTCCTACGCTTTGAGGTTTCGTTCCTTAATTGAACCGACGCTTTCCCACAATACACCTTTAAACAAAGGGGGAAGGGTGAACCTTCTTTGCCATGCAGTAGCGTGCCGTGGTTGACTGTGTAAAAAGCTTTTGACGAGTGCTTTCATGAGTGTTCCGCCGTTTACCGCGGTAGTAGAGCTATGCATTTTACGGAAGCCATGTTGCAGTGAAATGAGGGAGCAGCACGGTCTTTCTAGTTTTACGCGACCTGTCATTATCACCGACCAAATCCACGGTCACTCTGTTTACGACGTGGAAGGAACAGTTGACGCGAATTAGAATTTGATGACAATTTGTGAGTGGTCGCACCTATTAAATGGGGCGAAGCACTGTTAACACAACAACAACGGCTCGACGTCGAGAAGATCGTGAGAAAGCTTTCGGTAAAAGTCTAGTTGAAGGGTCGACTGCTAATACGCTACCAAAAATATCGAGAGAGGTGTCTAAAGACACGTATTGACCTCGACAACAATAATCCGAAGGCGGAAAAGAAAAATTGTATCCCTGTCTGGAGATATTTGCAGTTGAAGCTGGCGATTTTCATGTGGTTGTAATGTTGGTGTACCCACAAAAAAAATTGTGAACATAAGTGTTTTGCGCGGATATAGTTTTGGTCTCCAAACCGGTGTTGGACCTACACAGGGTAATTTTTTATAAGCGCGGCCGAAGGCACCAACGCAGAAAGGTGTTCTGCGCAAAAATACTATTTATACCACCCAGGGTTTCGGAGGGACCCGTGGGTCATTTTTCGGTTTTTCGTTAATATCTTTTGAACGAGTTAAAATTTTTATTTTCCGCCTTCGGATTATTGTTGTCGAGGTCAATCAATACACATCTTTTGACACCTCTCTCGATATTTGTGGTAGCGTATTAGCAGTCGACCCCTCAACTAGACTATTACCAAGCTTTCAAAACAGTCAGTGAAAATAAATAAACATGCACGATTTCTGCCGAGAATTTTTTGGCAATTGGAAAAAGGTGGAAGCAGCCCATCGTCGCAGCGTCGAAAAACATTCAGAAGCACATGTTGTGGTGATTGAAACCATTTTTAATTTTATATACAAAAGTATAAAGAACCTTTTATTCAATAAAGAATACGCCTAAATGTATGCGTCAAAATCTTTTTAAATTTTTCACCATAATTAAAATTTTGGAAAATTGAAAAATCAATATTGAAAATTAAAATATTGATAAAACATTTTAAAATTACAAAGTTCAAAGCAACTAAAATACAAAGTTAAATAAAAATAATAAGAACCCTACATTACTCCCCTTTCAAGAAAATTTAACATTAAACAAATTGAACGTAACTCCCTTTTTATGTGAATTCTTGGTGTTGTTTGTGTCTGTTGTTTCAATTATTGCAGGTTTTAATCTATCAATAGGAATAGTTTTAATATTATTATCTATTTCAAGTTTAAAATATTTTTGGTCTTTTTTTCCGCAATTTTTTAAGGTCCTTCATATGGTTGTTGTAATGAATGTTTATTAATGACTCGAACAAATGCAAATTTACAAGTTTGAAGATCTTTTGGAACGTAAATTCCAGTATCAGAATCTTTATGATGACTTAAATTTGATCTAACATTTCGAAAATGTTCACGTAAATTACTTAAAATTTCAGTTGATGAGAAACTTTTAGCTGATGGCACAACAAGTTCCGCTGGCAAACATAAATTTTGACCGAAAACCATTTCCGCTGGTGTAGCCGAAATATCTTCTTTGTAAATAGATCGAAAACCAAGTAATATGACAGGTAACTCGTCATACCAATTATTTGTGTCCTCTCTAGCTATTATAGTAGTCTTTAATTGTCTATGAAACCTTTCAACCATACCATTTCCTTGACTTTTTGGTGACTACCAAGTAATTTAGTTAACTCTGAAAACAATTTCGAAGTAAATTGGCTACCTTGATCAGTTGTTATCTTTAACGGAACTCCAAACCGAGTAATATATTCTCTAAAAACTTATTTGCAATTGTAGTTGCTTATCTTTTAATGCATGTGCCCCAGGCCAACGGGTAAATCTTTCAATAATCGTTAAAATATAGCGATGTCCTTTTGAAATAGGTAATGGTGCAACTATGTATATCTAAATGGATGTGTTCAAATCTATTCTTGGGACTTTGAATTTTGACAACAGGGGATTTTGTATGACAATAAACTTTAGAGTTTTGACAATTAAGACACTTAGGGGACTCATGTAACCGTATAAATGCCTTATAAAGTGTGTAAACGTATAAATTTATCTAGTTTACGCACGAGCTGTCAAATTTTGTATGAAAAATCATTTACACAATTTGTATAAATTTACGCGCACATTTCATTGTGTAAACGCGATAAACTCAAATGAATGCAACCTTGCAGACATTACAGCAGGCATTTTCATCAGAAATCTCCAACATCAGCAAGTAATTTACAAGAATATCTTAGTAAAGACGTTTTAGTTTTGATTTTTCACTTAATCTTGGTATTTTTTAATTTGTATAACAATCAAAAAAATTTTTTTGGAAATAATACAGCTGAAAAACTATCAAGTTTATCAAGAGTATTACTAGGTGCGTTCATATAACCGCGTGTGTAAATGGATATAATTTTACACCTTATAAGTTTATATGCTATCATGAGTCCCCCTACTATTTTGACCAAATATTAATATCCTTATTCATATTAGACCAATAATATTTTATACTATGAACCGTAGGGTAGCTCTTGTACCCGGATGTGCTATTCTATGTAAAATATCAAATACTGTCTTTCGCAAATTACTCGGTACAAATGGCCTAGGAGTTTCTCCTGAAATTTCACACCAAATGTTACAATTTAAAATAAGAATACTAATCTTCTATATAAATCTTATAAAATAAAGTCGCTAAATGCCATGTATGCACATAACTTCACACAGAATGCTCCGATTTTAAAACGGTTGGACCTGGGTAATCCTGGGATATGTTTGTACAATATGGGCATCAAATGGAAGCTGTTTATGAGTAATGTGATACGGGGTATTTTTCGTACCCTCGGGCAACTAGGGTCTCGAGATATAAGCGAAAACGTGGACGCGGGTACCCCTAGAATGTGTTTATAGAATATGGATAAAAAATGAAAGCTGTTGATGAGTGCTTTAGTACAGGGTAGTTTTCATACCTATTGGTGACTAGGGTCTCGAGATTGAGGCCAAAACGTGGACCCGGGTACCCCTAGAAAGTGTTTATACAATATGGATAATAACTGAAAGCTGTTGATGAGTGCTTTAGTACAGGGTATTTTTCATACCTATTTGTGAAGCGTCTCGAGATATAGGCCAAAACGTGGATCACGGTAACACTAGGATGTGTTTTTACATTATGGTTATCAAATTGAATTGTTGATGAGTGCTTTAGTACAGAGTAATTTTTATACCGCTGGGTGACTAGGGTGTCAAGATATAGGCCAATACCTGGACCCGGATACCCCTAGAATGTGTGTGTAATAGGGATATCAAATGGAAGCTGTTGCTGAGAACTTTAAAGTAATTTTCATTGTGATATTCGATTTAGTCGCATCAACCTGGCAAAACTGATAAATATGCATGCGAAGCCGAAATAAAGACATGAATTAATAATACCCACATAACTATTTACATATGTCCTATTGGATTTGCCTGGAAATAAGGGATGAATGGAAAAAACTTGAAAGAAGAGAAAATATGGAATGAGAAGGAGACTGAGAAAGAGATAGAGTGAGACGAAGATAGAGATAGATGAAGCGAAAAGACGGAGGGAATAAAAGGATTAAGAAAAAGTGAGGGGGGAGCAGAGTTAGACGGAAATAGCTTATTAAAATTGAGAATCAGATAAAAGTTGATTTAAGCCATCATCTTTTTGTTGTTCAGTTTGTAAAATTTTAAAATTCGGTTCTGTATTATATATTGCATTAACCTCAAAAGCTCTAGAAAGCGTATCCGCTACAACATTGGATTCTCCTTTAATGTATTGTATGTCATCAGTAAATTGTGCTATAAATTCCAAGTGCCTCGCTTGTCTAGGACTTCGTTCTGTTTTTGAATTTAAAGTAGTAGTCAAAGGTTTCTGGTCCTTATAAACTGTAAATTGTCGTCCTTACAAAAGATATCTAAAATGTTTTATATTTAAGTAAATCGCCAATAATTCCCTATCAAAAGCACTATACTTAATTTCAGTTGGAGAAAGTTTTTTAGAAAAGAATGCAATGGGCTCAATTTTATTATTGTAACTTTGTTGTATAACGCCCCCAATCGCTGTGTTAAATACATCTACTGTTAAAGATAATTTAGCATCTTTGTTAAAATGATTTAACAATATCGTAGATGCAAATTTATCTTTAATGCATTCAAACGCTTCATTCGAATTCTCGTCCCATACCAAAGTTTTGTCACGTTTCTTACTTACTTTGTTAATTAGATCATAAATTTTGTTTGTAAATTCTGCTAGTTTTGGAATGTATCTATGATAACAATTTACCATACCAATAATTGATTTTGGACGTTCGAAATTACGAATAGCTGATACCTTTTCATCAGAAGGTCGAATACCTGTTCCAGAAATGTTATGTACTAAAAACTCAATAGTTGGTACACAAAAAGTACATTTACTTGGTTTAATGTTTAAACCGTACTCTGTAAGGCGTTGAAAAAGGATACGTAAATCTTTTAAATGTTGTTCGTCGTCTTTACTACCTCATTTATGAATCTTTGAAAGGTTTGTACAGAAGTCCGAAAGGCATTATCATGAATTCAAACATACCGAAAGGAGTTGTAATAGCAGTTTTATAAATATCTTCTTCAGCCATAGGAATTTAGTGATATGCCTTAACTAAATCTAATTTTGAAAATATATTTTTATTATGAAGGTTCATATTAAAATCCTGAATTTGAGGTAAGGGATAACGATCGGGAACAGTTACAATATTCACTCTTCTAAAATCACCACATGGACGCCAATCATTCAACTCTTTTTTTAGGTACAAGATGAAGTGGTGATGCTACTGAAGAATTTGAAGGCCGACAAATGCCTGTTTTAACTAAGAAATGAAACTCCGTTTTCGCGACTTTTTATTTTACCGGATCTAAGCGCCTGGGCTTAGAAAATGGAAGACTACCTTCTGTTACAAGTAGATTTACTGTTGTATGTTTAACAGGCTTAGTATAATCTGGCTCTGAAATAAGTGACGAAAACTCTTTTAATAATTTTGTAAATTTATTGTCAACCACAAATAATTTAGGTAATGGAATATCACAAAAGTAGGATACTGTATTAATTGAGAGATTGGTTAATGGATCTACTAAACGTTTGGGTTTAATGTCTATAAGAAGACCATATTTACAAAGAAAATCAGCGCCAATTATTGGCTTGGCTATATCCGTTGGCGGCCACCGTGGTGTGATGGTAGCGTGCTCCGCCTATCACACCGTATGCCCTGGGTTCAACTCCCGGGCAAAGCAACGTCAAAATTTTAGAAATAAGGTTTTTAATTAGAAGACAATTTTTCTAAGCGGGGTCGCCCCTCGGCAGTGTTTGGCAAGCGCTCCGGGTGTATTTCTGCCATGAAAAGCTCTCAGTGAAAACTCATCCGTCCGGCCAATTTGTAGGGAAAATCAAGAGAAGCACGACGCAAATTGGAAGAGAAGCTCGGCCTTAGATCTCTTCGGAGGTTATCGCGCCTTACATTTATTTTATTTTTTTTTTTTATATCCGCAATCAAAAATGTAAATTCACGTCTTAAACCTAAATTTACATTTAAAAGCCTTTTCCCGTAAGTGGCAATTGTTGAGCCATTAGCTGTAGTGAGAATTATGTCTGAACGTTTCGTATGAGGAAATTTAGACGCGGGTAATACCGAAATTTCTGCTCCACTATCAATTAAAAAATTTTGTTTGTTTTCTCTATCAAAAATAAATAAGCGACGCGTCGCTGCAACAACGGAGAATTAGTTTGTTGAATCTTTGTTTTTGTTATAAGAACAAGGTTGTTCACAACTTCTAGCATAATTTCCCAATTGCAGTGAAATCTACACAACCAACGCGAGTTAGAACGACGCCTAAAAGAATTTCTAAAATTGTTCCTAGAATTAGAACGCGACCTAGATTGATACCGATACATTTCTGTTTTAATTTCAGCTAACTCCAAAGAAAGTCTCTGAAAATTCTCACACATCAAAGAGGTCGTTTTAACTAGTTTTTCAACAACAGAATTTTGAACTCTTGTATCTGAAATTGTATTAACCGAAAATACTTCATTTTTGTTTATCAATTTCCAAATGTTATCTGCTAATTTTGTTAATTCGTTAATATTATTAGAACTAGAACTAGCCAAAATTATACTAAAATTTTTAGGAAGTTTACGCATCCAAATTTTTTGTAAAATATTTTCGCTAAAATTTGACCTGGCTAATATAATTAATGAACGATAAAATTCTGAGGGCTTACGATCACCCACCTCAGAATCGTTTAAAATTTTATCAAGTTTCGAATTTTCGCTAAGTGAGTGATTTCTATCAACACTTTTTTAAGTTCAGTAAATTTGTTATTAATAGGGGGATTTTGGATAAAATCTAAAATAGTTATTATCACTTCCTGTGGAAGTGCTGAAATGATGTGTTCATATTTAGTGTTTTCTTGTGTAATGTTTTTAGTACTAAATTGTGTTTCGGCATGAATAAACCATGCTTCCGGGCAATTAGTCCAAACTTGTGGAAGTTCTACTGAAACTGACAAAATTTCATTTTGAGTAACATTTGCATATGGATTTGTAATTTGTTTTTGAGAAGTCTCATTTGGTAAATATATCAAAGTGTCGTTTAAATTATAAGTAAATGTAGATGTTTGTGTATTATATTGTGGTGAACGAATGATATTGAATTAAATGAAAAGAGAGTTCACTTACAAAACAGTAAAATAAACTAGTAATTCTATAAAGAGAGAGTTTACAATAATAATAATAATATATCTATTAGGGCGGGTCGATTTAAAAATCTCTCATTGCTCTGTGAAAATCGTATTCTAGGTATCAAAATAAGAAACTTTGCCGAAGGAACCATACCTCTAAAACGAATTCTGATGTCCCCCCCCCCCCCCCCCCCCCCCTTTGGGTCGAACTTTTGGGTAGGGGCAATTTCAATTCTACCTGCTGTGCCTTGTGGTGGCTTAAAAAAAACAACACAAGCAATTTTACGATCTGAAATTGTGTCACAGTGATACCTTCATTTTTTAAAACGGTTGAATAAAAAACCCACACAACTATGTTTACGACATGCAAATGCAACACATGCCTTGGTTTTAAAAGGGGGTTGTAAAAACGCTAATTTCTAATAATTTTTTTTAATTTCTTTTCTATTACTAAGTTAAATTCATTTTTTCATTTACATATGTTCTGACTAAATAAATTTTTAAAGAGAAAAATAAACTCAAAAAAGAAAAAACATAGGCATTTCAAAGTGGGATTTTTCAAAATTTGCCCTCCTACGACCCAAAGGGGGGAGGGGGGGCATCAGAATTCGTTTTAGAGGTATGGTTCCTTCGGCAAAGTTTCTTATTTTGATCTCTAGAATATGATTTTCACAGAGCAATGGGCGATTTTTTTGCCTCCCCACAAATCGACCTGGGCTAATATCTATATATTAGTATACATACATAAACACATATATAAATATAACCGTTCACCAAAATACTTGCTGTGAATATTCAGTTTTTTGCTGTTAATGCAATGGCTTTTGATGTTTTAGCTGCTCAAAAATAACAGCTGTGTTTATGCAATGGCTTTGTTGAGATTGTATGTCCTCAATATAGTTGGATGATACAATATTGATGAGTTACGTTGTTAATTTTTGTTGTTGTTGTTACTTAACATCGCATTTAATGATAAATGGTACAATTATACACATCTAAGAGCAACAGAAGCAGTGGTTCGGGTCAACTTGAAAAACTGCACATTATTGTACAAATTCTTTTTGACACGTTCAATCCGGATATACGGTCTTGAAGGGAGTTCGTGCGATGTAAGAAATATTTGTACTGAGTTGAAATTAATGAAACTTCTTGACGAATCTGACTTTCTGCATTAGATATGGGTTCTATATGAGGTAAACGTTCGGGTAACGATATACGAAATTCGTTTAATATATTGATTGTAATATTTTTTTGGATGCTGTGGCTATATCGCGTATTTTTTTGTATGTATCTTGTATTTTTATTTTTATAAAAATTTAATTTATTGTTTACACTGATAATTCTTCAGTTGGTTGGGATAGTACTCTATTATAAATATTTTTTTTGCTTTATAACACTTATTTCGCAAATAAACTCGTCGATTTCCTCAACATCGTCGCACATTTTGTTAGGAATTTGTTTTTTGAAGTTTTTTTTTTTTAAATTTTTGAATTGCAGTTTTAATAGCTTGTATTTTGTAAATATATTTTCAATAGTTTGGCCAGCTGCGGCGAGCAAAACTGTGATGCAATGGCAGATAATGGCGTAATTGTTCAGTTGTACGTGTCCGAGTGTTTCACCAAAATGTTCATATTTTGTTGATTAAATATTTGCTGTTGAATATAATTGCATTTTTTTTTGAGCGACATAAACCGTCAAATATATAATTAGGCAGGATCGTCAGTGTGGTGATTGAAACCACTTTAATTTTATATATAAAGAAACTTTTATTCAATAAAGAATACGCCTAAATGTATGCGTCAAAATCTTTTTAAATTTTTCACCATAATTAAAATTTTTGAAAATTGAAAAATCAATATTTAAAATTAAAATATTGATAAAACATTTTAAAATTACAAAGCTAAATAAAAATAATAAGAACCCTACACATGTTGACTTAGGAATGTCTATTAACATTTTATTTCAAATAGTGTTGGTTTATTTATGCGGAACAGAAATCAAACTTAAATTTTTGTAGGGAAAAGAAGAAAAGAAGAAAAAAAGTTTATGGGTGTTCCATAACCATTATAGTAGCCTACATTTTTTGGTTATAAATAAGCATTGCAACAACTAAACATTTTTCTTTGGTTACAGTAACCAACATCGAAATTAGGTTATTAATAACAAAATAACTTAGATATATTTAGCTTGTACCTACAACTTCAATATATCTTAAGACCTTATATCTAAAGATTTCCTAATTATTTAACAGGCACATATTTCCTACACTAACAGGCCTCTTCCGAGCTCCTTGGAATGCTACTGTATCCTAATGTGGCTTCCAACGGCAGCCGGTTCTATATACAGGAGCGATTCGGATTTTTTTCCCGACCAAGGGCTGTAACTTCAGTGTAACCCCATTTAATTTGTTGCGTCCCTTCCACACATTTTCATCGTAAGAGCAGATCCTTGTAGTTGCACTGTTCCATACCCTCCTGCTCCGGGAAGGTATTGATCCGGTCCGTGGTCCTAGGATGTGGTTCTGTTGCATATGCCGGCAAAGGATTTATCTCAGATGGTCATATTCTTGTGAGTGTGTCACGTGCAAGACATAGTTGCATCGCTCGGGATGCTTTGGGCTAGAACCCAACAACTGCTGTTGCTTTGTTGTTGTTGTTGTAGAAGTGCTTCGCCCCATCCAATAGACGCGACGGATCATAAATTGTCATCAATACCCTCTAACGGGAGTCCAAGCAAACTTGTAGTTTCAACAGGGGTGGACCGCAGTCAGAGGAGAGTTAGAGGCGTTGCTTCCACATTGCAAGCAGGACATATTTTGTATGTCGGGGTTGGTTCTGGATAGGAAAGAGTTCAACCTGTTACAGTACCCGGATCGAAGTTGAGCTAAAGTGACGCGCGTCTCCCTGGGGAGAGTGCGTTCCTCTTCTGGTTATTTTTCTTTAAGAACTGGCCAATTCCTGGTATAGAGGTCCGACGCCTGTTTGTGGATATCACTGAAGACCTGTTTGTGTTTTTTGCTTCATACGGCTGTGTTCTCAGGTGCCGTGTTTCCTCATAATGCTTACGAATATGACCTCTTAAGCCCCTGGGAGGTGTGACCTCTTCAATCAGATGTCTGGGTATCACATCATCTACAAGCAATCTGATGCATTGGTTTATATCCCTTATTTGTAAGGTCAAGTTCTCTCGCTAGAATTGCTGCCTCCGCTGGAACATGTGGTCGGATTCTCAGGATTCCGGCGGGAATGAAACTAGCCGACGCGGATTCGATGACCTTGTAGAAAGCACGCTCCTCTTGACGGACATAACTCGGGACAGGGACCGCAGCAAAGCGATTGTATAAGTTTTGTTATCTCCCCACTTTCCTTTTTGAAATTGATGAAAGTGCGTTTTTCAGTAGTGATCGCTCGAGCGGAAGGAGTATGGGTAGGTGGTCGGATGCCAAGTTACCATCGGCTGCCAGTTGACGTAGTTAACGAGCCCTGCTCTCACGATGGAAATGTCTCGAACTCTGACAGCTTCCTACTATACGTGTGGGGCGTCGCCGTTTATCGTGCAAAACTTCGTGTCTTATATTTGGTCCCCCAGAGCAGGTCGGCAAATCAGATCTTGCCGTGAGTTTAGCCTCTTGGATCGCAACAATGCGGATCATAAAATCGACTATCTCCGTGATCTTCCCAGTTCACCCATTACAGTTTAATTGCAGTATTCTGAAGTGCAACTAGGTAGATAGCCTGTTGAAAAATATATGTTAAACCTAAGATCGCAATTAAAATAAAATGCTGAATTTTTTGCAGGCTTGCAGGCTATCTTTTTGGATGTCCTAATGTTTTCACTATATTGTGGCGAATATTAGCAGTTTCGATATGTCAGTATTATAAAAGGTTAAAAATGAATGAAAAGTGTTGAGACGTTGATGAGTGAATTTCGAATGTGTCTTTATTCAAATATTTCAGCTTATTTATATTAAATTATTCTAAACATATTCTTACATACATATTTACATTTAAGCATACATACTTACATGCATATCTACCTTAAGCATACATACTTACATACCTACATACAACTCGACACAAAATATGTACTTACACATCTGTGTTGAGCTGCGACTTCTATGGGAAATGCATACCTTGCAAATTTGCTGGAATTCAAACTTGTTTGTTTGTGTGTTGTACACACCTGTTTTAATGGCTATGTCAGCATTAATTATGAAATGCATATTTATGTGTTGATGAACATTTAGACTATATTTGTAGCAGGGTAGCATATTAGCCTGATTTAAATATTTGGGATTAAATTGTTGGCTGTTTACACTACAGTATGCTCCTGCTAAATAAATGCACAACGGCAGCAAAGCAACCTTCCAAACATCTATGTAATGTAATCTGCATCTAAGAGCGGAGAAGACATTTCTCACACACATAGATGTATATAGCTAAATACTTAAGCAACCATTAGAGTTGATTGTTCGCGAAAAGTCTAGACTCTGGGAGAAATAGGTGAACAAGAAGAACTGACTGTATGAAAGCAGCGCAGTCCAAGCGATGGAGTCAAATCGATATTGACACGCTATAAGTGAAGTACGCAAGTAATTTAATTGTGAAGTTCTGCTACAAAAGTAGTGTAAATAAAGGTTGAATATTTGAGTTATTTATTCGACGGTTCAGCGATTCGAACGATAATAAATAGTACAGAATAATTAAGAGTTCCTAAAATTCGTAACAGTTGGTGTCAAGAGAAATTGTTGATTAAATTCCGAAGATTTCGAGCACAACTTGGAGATGACAAAGTTAAGTGTATTAAGGTTCTGTTCCTTTCCATGTCCTTAAGCTGCAATTTGAGAAGACCGCAGCAGTTAATAGCTGAAATTTAAAAGAGACAAAATCGCCGCGTTATTTGTAGCATTGAAGGAACGGGGAGCCGAAATCTTACAGACGATTCCCGGACGAGAGCGGAAAAACTACGAAACATTGATGGGAACTTGATGTGATACGGAAGCGAACATAGAAGGCAGATATACCAAATGGAGTCCAGAAGGCTGGGGTGAAGCATTGCAAGAGTTCGCGACGGACATTGAAAGGTAGGCTCACCTTGCAAATGTGCACACACTTGTGGAATACATTGAGAGAGTTAAAATTCAACCCTTCACAAATGAAATTCGAGCTGCATATGCAAACCCAAAGCTCACATTCGCTGAAAAGGTATCACATGCACAGATGCAGGAAACATCCTCGCTTTTGTGTAAGCCAGCATTCAAAGCGCGCTGTGTGGAAGTAGAAAGCCCAAATTGGTCGGATACAATATTGGAAGCACTAAAAGAATAGCAAAAGCGGAGTGACAGATTACACAGATGCTCCAAGTGCGGGAAGCCAGGTCACATTGCGGCCTCGACCCTAGTGGATCCAACAACATAGGTGGTCTTAAGCAAAAAGCTGAAGGAGATGAGTATATCATGAATCGCAAATCGGAAAGAAATTGAGTAGTCTTACCATCAGAGTATATCTTAGTTGACCATGGCATCAGGATCGACATGCGCAGAAGGATTATGCGCTATAAGAACAAAGATGCGCAACTTAACTTCAGTTATAAGAAGGGGTTCGGCAGTAAGCGCGTGCTGGTGGAGGAGATGCGACAAAGGCCACAAACGTCGAAGTCAGTAGACCGAGTAAAGATTGGTGGAACGAATGGGACAAACAGATGAAAACCGAATGTACCTGAATGAAAAACACCGGCATTGACAAACCCAAATAGACGCATCCAAAAGAATGAAAGAACTTCCCAAAAATAAGGCAAGGGCGCACTACTGTTGTGAAATGTCGAATCGATACTGATGGTTCAAAGCCAATCCGTCAATCTCTTCGAAGTAGTCCATTGGCCAAACAACAGAGTGTTAGGCACCGAACCAGGATCATGAGTAGTAAGATGAAAGACAGGTACGACACAGTCAACGGCACTCTACTTCAAGACAAAGAAGGCTCACACCTTCCCCCTTGTATAAAAAGATGCGCCCGCAAATTATCTAAATGGTCGGCAAGCGTCGGTTAAATTTAGGAACGAAGGGTCACAAGGTCGTGTCCTATCCCCGCTTCTGTTTCTACATATCAAAACTCCCTTCCCCACCAGAAGAAGTTACACTAATTCCCACATATACATGTATATAACTAAATACTTAAGCAACTGTTCGAGGCGGCTGTTCGCGAGAATTCTGGACCATGGGAGAAAAAGGTGAACGAGGCGAACTGAGAGTATAAAAGCAGCGCAGTCCAAGCGTTGGAGTCAATTTAACACGCTAAAAGTGAATTATGCGAGTAATTTAATTGTGAAGTAATTTTGTATATAAAGAACATTTTGCGTTACTGAATATTTGAGTTATTTATTCGACAGTTCAGCGATTCCAACGATAAGAGAATCCTGAGTTTCCTTAAATTCATTACAATATTTATAGGTTTCCATTTAGCCCATCCTAATGTACATAAATAAGTACCAAACATCTTCCCATAAAATTTGTTCACTATCATACTGATATAGAAATTTGTGTGACTTGCTATATATCGCCGACACATTTTTAATTGGAAAACACTTTTAATGTAAAATTTATTTTGTCCACTACTTCTCTTTCTAAAAAGCATTTGCGAAATATGTGGTGTCTATGGTGAAGGAACATTTGCAGGAAATGTGGCATTCCCCTATATAATTGTGGTAAATAATATTTCACAATTTGCAGCTATGTATTGTTTGGTACTATTCTATAAAGCTAATAAAGTAAGTAATCATTACCAAAGTTGTATGCATGAATTAACATTTCTATCTAATAATAGGATGATCTAAAGCCAATGAAACCGATACCAAAGTTTCTGTGCATCAAAGCAGTGGTCTTCTTCTCATTTTTGTAAGTATTAAAGTTGTGGCTTTTATAAAAATTATAAAAAGTACGAAATTTCCTCTCACCCCTTTGAACGGTAATACTAAGGTCAAAACTATTGCATGAAGGATGCATAATTTTTGGTCCCATTTAAATGCGCTTAAGGGGTGTGTCACAGTGATATGATAACGCATTGATCCATATGGGTCACTTTGTTGTTGCATTTGCATGTTAAATCTCTATCCGTATCTGGATCACGTTTCATTGGAACACGAGGTGTGTATTTCGAAGCGAACGATTATTTCATCTGCCAGACGATCCGTTCGTGTATTTGTATTGTGTAAGTGAACATTCGTCTGGCCACATGAAAACAGCTGATCGTAACGTTTTTTTCGTTCATGTAGGTATTTTGTAACTCGATACAAGACAAAAGAGAGACGATAATCGTCCGAAATAGAAAGGTTATTAGGGACCGTCATAATGATGGAAGATATTTTTCGTAATTTTGATATAATTTTTTTTTGTATTTTTGGCTCTGTTGTGCCGGCTGGCTTCTATTTAAGAACTTTAAATTGACGCCCGTAGCGTATAACAAAAAATTTATTCCATTTAAAATAACAATTATTATAGTGAGATTACAATTTAAAAGACAAATAGATTAGGCAAAAATTAAGCATATCAAAACGTGAAATTAACTCATTAATGCCCCGAACTTTTTCTTAGGAATTTATGTTTGTTTAATGGTGTGTTCAATTTTATACTTAATTAGCTTTACCCGGCGCACGTTGTAACGCCCGAGACCGAATGAAGGTTGCGTTATTTTTTTCTGTTTTGTTTGTTGATAATTTAGTTTATTGTTCTGTAAATTGAATTGAGTTTTGTACGCATATTTGGTGAAATTTTCGTTTAAAACATTTTATTATTGACATTACATTATTATATTGAATCTTATTGTTATGCAAGTGGGTACACAATATTTTTGGTTTTTTCGTTCGGTCCAAAGATAAACAAATTTTTTGGCGTTCCAACTCTAGAGCAAGCAACATATAGCTGGCCATGGGAAAAGTACGGACTCTCTAAATTTAATACTGCAACAGTAAGCGATTGTCCTTGTACTTTGTTGGTTGTAATTGCAAAAGCAAGGCGTACAGGAAACTGTAAGCGCTTAAAATTGATTGGCAAATCTCTAGGAATCATTGGGATCCATGGTATGAACACATCTTCACCTTTGCTTTTACCGCTGATGATTGTTGCTTCGATTGCATTCGGTATTAGTTTCTTAACGCAAAGTCTGGTTCCATTGCACAATTTTGCCGGGTCTAAATTCCGTAGAAGCATGATTGGTGAGCCAATTTTCAAAGCTAATATATGCGCAGCCAATCCAGGTGGTTCTAAAGAATTTAGAAATTCAACTGGATAATTCACAATTTTATCTTCATATGTAACCGTGTCGATCGTTGTATATTTCATGACTTCAACAGGAATTTGGTTGGAATGCGATCATTGATTTTGTTAACATGATCATTTTTGGGAGCTAAGATTGCTCGTTCGCATAGCCAAAAAAAAATTTAATTTAAAATTCTTAATTCTTAAATATGGAAAACATTCGTCTTGATCGAAGGAACAAACCTATAGCCAAAATTTGGTGATGATGGAAGTGTGGGAAATACGTTTCCATAGGGAACACACACACACAATTTTATTTTTATATATATAGATGTAGATAGACTGAAGCTAACAAATTTTTTTAACGGCGGCAGATTACTAAACGTCCAAAAGGAATAACAGCCAAACTCAACAATGCGTAAACTTTAGGTGTTGAAATAACCTAAGTTTGTACGGCAGCCATAGTTCTGAAAATTTCCATTTATAGGGAAGGTGCCACGCCCCTTTTTCCCAATTCCACATTTTACTGAAGGTGTTGGGATTTAACGTCATATACTCTCACTAGGGTAGGCACTTTGTCGTTGGTGTGAGGGCTTAGCCGAACTCCATAGCGCCCGACTATGAGGCGGAGCTGTTTAGGACTGACATCTACGCCGTTTCGCCTCATAGCAGGGCGGCGGGATGTCGGTGACCAAGAACTGCCAACCCCCTAATCCAGGGTGTTATGCGGACCGTGCCTATTGAACGATTTGCAGCCAGAGGATAAATTCGGCTGTATTCGAACGGAGCATTCCCGATACCGGGCCACCTCGGGAAGTATTTATGGCCTTACCACAGTAAGGGGCGCTGTTGTGCCGGACGGTTCTTTCCCCGTATATAATACTGGACCGCTGAGCCCGCCTTGTCGGGCAAGTGGTCGTACGACCAAGATGGACGACTCATTACCTGATTGTAATAAGGACGATGTAAAGAGGAGGACTGAGTCGCAATCCAAGGACGACAAAGCGGGAGCGAGAGTAGTGCTGATTCAATGAACTCCGTGTTGGAGAAGCACACAAATGAAAACGGAGTAGAAGAGTGGAGAAGGATACGGAGCAGAGGAAGTAAAAGAGCTCTCTCGCAGTACCGTGCAGCACTAATTGTACAGCGCTTGGGAGCAGTGGTCGACCCAAAAGAAGTGGAGATCGAGCGATTGGAATGGGCCCATGAGGCGGTAGAAGTAGGTCGAGGGCAGTTCCAAAGGTTTGCTGCGAGAAACCTTCGGTTCTGCAACCGGTACGAGGAGGAAGAAGTGTCGAATGGCAGAATGAAGAGGCAACGTTCGGCGGAAGGCGACAAGCCTGCTTTCAAGAGACAGAAAGGACGCAGTCCTAGAGCCGCGAGGCAGGGCAATCGCATAGACAAGACAAGTAGGCCCAAAGCTGTAAGACAGATAGGCCCCAATTGCGAGGTAGAAACTACCTCGAAAGCTGCGAGTCAGAGGGAAGTTCCAACTACGGAAGTAGCAGATAAGCCAAAGGGAGATAACGCTAAGGTTCCGGCTTTCTCGGAGGTGCTAATGGTATGAAGATTCAGAGGAAAAGCAAAGCCGCCATGGTGGGGCAATGAGCTGAGTTTTCTAAGAAGACAGGTAAAAGAAATGTTTAAGCTCTCAAAGACCGCGGAAAGCGAAGCGTGTCGGGACGAGTAGGGATCTACTGAGGATCTACAAGCGTGAAATTACCAGGGCGAAGAGAAACTCATGAAAAAGTTTCTGTACGGACATAGAGTGCTCCAGCGAAACAGCACGGTTGAAAAAAGTCCTAGCAAGGGGAAACATAGTCCAGGGACTACTAAAGGAAGAGAACGGTGAATGGTCACGTAATAGTGAGGAATCGCTTGAGGTGCTTCTCGACACACATTTCCCATCGGGAGACGGTTTAGAAGAGCCAGCAGACATCACTCACACTTTGATCACGGAGATAGTAGTGCCGGGCTTGGTGACCGATACCAAGATAGAATGGGCAGTGAAAACGTTTTCTAAGTTTAAATCGCCGGGCCCAGACGGTATATTCCCGGCCATGCTACAAGTTTCAAGTATGGCGGTCGTGGAATAGCTTAAAATAATATTCGATGGGTGCATAAGGCTGAATCATGTACCGCACTCTTGGAGAACTGCTCGTGTAGCTTTCCTACCAAAGGCGGGGAAGATCGGTCACGTGTATCCCAAAGACTATAGACCCATTAGCTTAACATCATTTCTGCTCAAAACCTTTGAGAGGCTGATAGATGTGTACATAAAGTCCAACGTGGATGAAAAGCTGCTCTCCACAACACAGCATGCGTACACCAAAGGCAAGTCGGTAGACACCGCATTGCATAGGGCGGTAATAAGCATAGAGAAATCCCTGGAATATAAAGAGTATGCTCTAGGAGTCTTCTTGGACATTGCCGGGGCTTTCAATAATGTTTCTAAATGGGCGATTATGGATGGTCTTAATTACATTAAAGTACATCCAGCCTTAATCAGATGGATCGGCTGCATGTTAAATTGCAGAAAGATTACATCACAATGGGGATTGTACGCGGCCACCAAATCAGCGGACAGGGGCACCAGCAGGACGCAGGGAAGGGTTCTATCACCTCTGCTGTGGACGCTGGTCATCAACCAGGCGATTTGATGAGGGACCCGTGAAACTTACGGCTTACGCAGATGACGTTGCAATTGTCATAAGTGGAAAGTGCCTTTTTTTTGGTGGATCGCGCGTTTCGGCATATTCATACCTGGGCATTTAATGTCGGGTTGAAAGTCAATGCGGAGAAGACGGATATGGTCTTGTTTACAAAGAGGTACAAGGTCCCAAATTGGACCAGGCCTAAGTTAGGAGGGGTGACCTTACAGGAGAAACCTTGCACAAAATATCTAGGAATCATCCTAGACAGTAAGCTGTCATGGAAGCTCAACGTGAAGGAGAGGGTCAAGAAGGCCTCAACGGCACTCTATGCATGTAAAAGAATGCTGGGGTGTACGTGGGGCTTATCGCCCTCTGAACACAATTGGCGGGAATGAAACCAACTGTGTTTTGCGGAAAAGAAATAAAAATAAGATTATTAGTATTTATACATAAAAATATGTATAATAATCAAAGTATGTCTTTATTTCGTCAATAGCAATTATCACAATTAGAAGATTTTAGGAACTTACGTTTTGGTGTAATTTGAATATCCAACGATGAAAAAAACTCGCAAACGCAGGAACAGCTGGTGACTTGTTGACTTGCAAACTCAATCAGAGCCGACGGCAACTTCCAAATCGCCACCGAACCCCAAATTTTCTCTCTTAACGAAAGAAAATGCTGGATCAAGAAGACGATTGGAAGTTAGCCGTTGCTTGCTGACAAACGAAAAAATAGTTAAGTCGAAGGCGGCTACCATGTAGAAAATTAATTAGGCCACTGGCCTAAACATGCCGGCCCCTTGCCATGGGCAATATTCGAAATGCCAATACCAGCCGGTTCAACGTTTGACTTGAAATTTTGAAATGAACATTCAATTAAAAAAAGGAAGAATCTGCTATAAGAAGTTATGAAATTAACATATGCATAAATTATAATTTAACAATTTGAAAATTTGAAAACTTGAATACAGCAAACTTGACTTACGAAACTAGTCAACTAAAGTTTGTACATATTTACATAAGTATTCGAAATTTAAATGACAAATTTAAAATAAATGCTGCTAGCCTGCCGTGCACCGGAAATGATCAAACCGAATATGGTCGGTTGCAATAGCAGTTTGCTCTCCTCAGCTTCATTAGGCTCTTTCCGCGTAAACGGTGTGCTGTTGTTAGGGGCTCTGTGATGATTGCGACGTTTGGACGGTCGGAAAGTATTTGATGCCGAGCCGCCATGTCGACAATTTTTTTGCGGAGCAGGACGAGATACTGAGCTTCCCAAACGTTGGAGGACTGGTGTGCAAAAGTCTCTACCTGTAAGGCTTCGTGGAATCGGCGATTGGCAAGTATTTAATGTCAAGTCGCACAACCGCCTTTCGTGTTAGAGCAGCGGACGGAAAGTATTTAATGCCGCGCCACTGCCTTCTGTTGGAAGACCGCCAACTGTCTCATTTTGCTCCTGTTCCTCTTCCTCAATTGTTGAGCCCACGATTTAGTCTCCTCGGTGAAATGTATCGACAGTGCGTCATCGGACTCGTCGTCGTGGCGGTTTTACTACTCCCTTGGAGCCGATATGGTACACGTTTCACCCTCTATATGTAGCGTGATGTGATATTTCTCACCACAGTAAGGGCAGCGAGTGGAGCTCGAACAGATCTCCATACGGTGGAAGGGGGACATAATTCGGGCAGTACTTCTGGATCAATACAATACGCAATCTTTCTTCTGGTAGCTTTGCTCGGTATCGGGGGCAAAGCCTGATGCCGTGATGGTTGCTGCAGATGCGGCATGGTATTGGAAAAGCGTCCGTACCATTCTGTAATGAAAAGAAGTCGTTTTAATCGAGTACAAAATGAATTTGAAAGTAGAGGTGACGGGTGGGTGATGAGCATGGAGGCGAAGTCTTTTGTAAACTAATTTTCGGATTCGTTCGATGGTAGTCGGACGAGTTTCATGATTGGCCTGGTGACTAGTCCTTTCTCGGTCTGAGCTTTCACTACTCGGACGCGATTGTCCGAACCGCGATGTATTTCGACGAATCGGCCAAATCGCCATTCGTTTGGAGGCACGTTATCTTCACGGATCACGACGAGATCATCCGCTTTTATGTCCGGCTGCTGTCGCTTCCACTTAGTCCTCTTCTGCAGCTCCATAAAGTATTCGTTCTTCCATCGTTGACAGAATGAATGATGCAATGCTTTCATCTTTTGCCATCGGTTGATAACTGATGCTGAATTCTCGCTAACCTGAATCTCCGGGGAAGATAACAGAGGAACGCCTATAAGAAAGTTTCCAGGAGTCAATGGTTCTAAGCTCGATGGGTCATTTGAAGCGGGACTAAGGGGTCTTGAGTTAAGACAAGCCTCAATTCTACATAAAAGTGTCGAAGACTTCTCAAACGTATATTTGAGTCCAGATGCTACTTTTCGAAAATGGGTTTTAAAGCTCTTCACGCCAGCGTCCCTTAAGCCCCCCATGTGAGGAGCCGTTGCGGGTATGAAATGCCAGGAAAGTTCTTGATAGAAGTACTTGGAAAGAATTGCAGTACGAGAATCAGATAGAAAAACCTTAAATTCAGCCTTTAGGGATCTCGAAGCTCCAACAAAATTAGTTCCGTTGTCTGAATATATGTTTTTAGGACATCCCCTACTCGAAATAAATCTAGAAAAGGCTGCTAGAAAGGTGGCAGTGTTAAGGTCATTTGTAGGTTCTAGATGAATGGCCTTCGTTGCGAAACAGACGAAAAGACATACGTACCCCTTTGTAATAACACAAGCTCTACCTCTATAGTGTTTTATCTCGAAAGGTCCTGCGAAATTAACGCTGGTGTTTGTAAAGGTCCTAGAGAAAATCGTTCGTTCTGAAGGTAGGGACACCATGATTTGAGATTGCGTTTGCTTTTTGTATATAGTGCATACCTTGAAATTGTGAATGACTGACTTGATCATAACCTTGATCCGAGGGATCCAATATTGTGCTCGAATGATGCGCAACAATAACTGATGCTCTCCATGAATTGATATTCCATGGATAAACTTCACTAACAAGCGTGAATAATGGCAGTTATACGGCAGAAGGATTGGGTGCTTTTCTTTGTAACTGACGTCTCGCGATGTTCCGAGACGACCTCCGATTCTTAGAACTCCGCTTGAGTCGATAAATGGGTTTAAGGTTAGAATTTCGCTTTTAGCGCTGATCGCAAGCCCAGATTTTAACTTCGAAACTTCCGCTGAAAAATGTTGTTGCTGGCAGAGGGCAATTATTCGCTGGGTTGTACCTTTTATTTCCTCCGGAGGGACTGATACAGAAGCTGCTTGGAACATTGATTTCTGAGTGGGGTGGGTCCTTTGGATGAAACGAAAGACGTACGATAGAACTCGTAAAGCCCTTGGAAGCGAAGAGAAGTGTTGGAGTATATCCGACACTTCAACGACTTTCGTTGCATGG
Source organism: Eurosta solidaginis (assembly GCF_040869045.1). Lineage (NCBI taxonomy): Eukaryota > Metazoa > Arthropoda > Insecta > Diptera > Tephritidae > Eurosta > Eurosta solidaginis. Next base: position 79,355,954 of record NC_090320.1, on the reverse strand, counting down.
GAGAGCACGCGCTTTCCCTCTTCGTCGGTTTGGAAGACCGACTCTTATTTTGGCCATTCTGACTTGCCTTCTTGCAGCCAAGAAGGGCCCTGCCACCACAAAGAATTTTCAATTAAATCCGGAGCTGTTACTCCACGGCTGGCTAAATCGGCTGGATGCGAGGATGAGTCCACGTGATACCAGTGATGCTGCCCCACCTTGTCGATTTTGGTAACCCTGTGGGACACGAAGGTTGACCAGGAGCATGGTGGTTTTCTCAGCCAAGCGAGCACGATAGTGGAGTCAGTCCAGAGATAAACCTGCAGGGATCGAAGATCGAGGTTACTGACGACTGATTCCATCATTTCGGCCAAGAGTACTGATCCACACAATTCCAAGCGCGGAAGAGATATCGTTTTCACTGGAGCTACTCGAGTCTTGGCTAACAGCAGATTTATGTGGACCTCCTCGCCTTCTTCCACGCGCATATAAATGGCTGCCGCCTTTTCAGAGGCGTCACAAAACCCGTGGAGTTCCATTTTGTAGGCTGGAGAAAACTTAACCCATCGTGGGATACGGATGTTGTCAATTGCAGAGAAATCCGTGGAGAATTTACGCCAACACTCTAATGTGTTTGAAGACACTTGCTCATCCCAACCTGTTCCTTCTAACCAGACATTTTGCATCAACATTTTCGCTACTATAATTATTGGAGCTAGCCAACCGAGAGGATCGAATAGTTTCGCGATGGCCGACAGAATCTTACGTTTTGTCACTTCTTGCCATTGATCGACGTCTATAGCGGTGAAGTAGAACTGGTCTGAACAGGCATTCCACCGGATGCCAAGGGCTTTAACGCTGCTTGCATTTTCGAAATCCAAAAAATCTTGGTTAAGCAAGTGGGCAAGAGGAATGTCGCGCAAAACTTGCTTGCAATTGGCAGTCCACTTTCTAAGTGGGAAACCTGCCGAACTTAAAGCCCCGGAAATTTCATCCCGCGCTTTGATGGTGGATTCTAAGTCGTACCCACCTGCAAGTACGTCGTCGACGTACATATGTCGCGTTAAAATGGTGGAGGCGACCGGATGTGAGTCTTGAACATCGTGTGCCAATTGAAGCAATGTTCTTATTGCTAGGTAGGGAGCGCAGTTTACGCCGAAAGTGACCGTATTTAATTGGAATTGACGTATGGGTTCATCTGTGGACTCACGAAAGAGAATCCATTGAAATTTCCTCTGTTGAGGATGGACAAATATTTGGCGATACATCTTCTCGATGTCGCTACTAAAGACGAATATAAACAGTCTACATCTAAGAATCAAGATCGTAAGATTGCTTTGAAGGATGGAACCGGGAAGCAGAGTCGCGTTCAAACTCACACCATTGTCCGAGGGACACGAAGCATTAAACACAACTATCACCTTCGTAGAAGTGCTTTCTGGCTTGCTTACCGCATGATGGGGTAGGTAGTAGGACTCGGACGGAAGAGGATCTTCAATTGGCTATCAACCAGAATTCGTTTATTTTCGTAACGATCGGTCAGGTTTTTCAACGCGGTTTCAAAACCTTCATTTGTAAGGGGACATTTGCTTACTATCTCTCTTGCTTCGCCCTCAGTTTTTTTTTAAATGGCATAATTTTTCTACTGATGCGAGCCCTTGGTTCTTTATGTAAATGGCCGCGAATAAGTCGCGGAATGTTGGCCATGACAAATAATCTCCTTTAAAAACTTCGGTCTCGCAAGGCGGAAGCCTAATATTGCGTTCCCTAATTGGCGGCCACCGTGGTGTGATGCTAGCGTGCTCCGCCTACCACACTGTATGCCCTGGGTTTACACCCCGGGCAAGATAACACCAAAATTTTAGAAATAAGTTTTTTCAATTAAAAGTAATTTTTTCTAAGCGGGGTCGCCCCTCGGCAGTGTTTGGCAAGCGCTCCGGGTGTATTTCTGCCATGAAAAGCTCTCAGTGAAAACTCATCTGCCTTGCAGATGCCGTTCGGAGTCGGCATAAAACATGTAGGTCCCGTCCGGCAAATTTGCAGGGAAAATCAATAGGAGCACGACGCAAATTGGAAGAGAAGCTCGGCCTTAGATCTCTTCGGAGATTATCGCGCCTTACATTTATTTATTTAATTGAGTCGTCGCTTGGTTTTCCAAAAGCTTTTTCTTTTTGTTTTGAAGCTAGGTCACCTATCAACTCTATGCACTGCATATAAGTCGTGTACGCTAGCTTATACTTTTTCTTCACTGCACTAGCATCTTTGGAAGATGTTGCAGCCTCTGACCCCTGAAACTCACTATAGCTGCGTTTTATTTTGTTCCACAGCTCTTTATCCTCCTCCCTTTGGGTTTCGATGACGGATTGATTCGGGTTTTCGATTTCACGAAAGTCCGACTCGAGATCTATAAAAGACTCAAGCAATTGATTGAAACTTGCCATTTTTTTATTAATTTGTTGGATGAAAAAATTTACTTTGGATTATTAAAACTTGGACGAAATCCGAAAAATTTACGTAGTGCTGAAGTGTTTTTATAATCCAAATTTACTAAAAATGGCGTAAAACTTAAGTAGCCTACAGGTATAGTAAATTTTTTCCGCTAAAAATTTCAAACTTGTTAACGAAATAGCACTGTGATGCTCGAAACTCCCTTTTTCTTTTTGTAAGTGGGGTGAATTTGAAAGAACCTATGAATTTCAGTAAGAACACCAACCAAAATCCCGAAGTAACTCACCAAAATCTAGAAATATTCGTATAATACAACTGAATAAGTGAGCAGAAAATTTAAAAACTCGAAATTTAGGTACACAAATATTTATTTTTTATTTCAAAGATGACCACAAATTATTTGAAAAATAATTGCACACTTTATTTAAAATAAATACCGGTAACAATGTATATTTAAAAATTCCTTTTTGAGGTTTCTGGATTTGCAGTACTAATTTCGGGATTTGCACTCCTACTTCGAAGTTGCTCACCACCCACCACTATAATGTAGATACGAGAATTCGCCGTGTTTTGTTTTCTTCTTTTATTTCTTTTTTCTTGCACTTGTTTTTAATAATACGATCGCAAATCGCTATTATTATAATGCTTATAAATTAAAACGCTTATAATTATCGAAATAAACGCGGCGCGAGTGATTTTGTATACAAACAAATTATGTGATAATTAATTAGTTGAATTTAATTTATAGTGCAGTGCTGTGTTATTGTTATTAATTAGAAAGAATATAAACAGTGTCCAATGAGCAATTTTGGCTGTATATTTGTGCCACCGATGAACAAGAATAATAGCACTTTAAAGCCGGACGGTGAAAATGCAAGGAAATTTCCAATTTGGACACTTGTTCACGAATTTAAAAAGATTAATTTCGAAAAAAAATTAAAAGAACTCACTGCACAATAATTAATTTATCACTTTTTGTTTTGTTTATGTTCGTTCGGACACGGACAATACAAAGATGGAGCGAGCCGAAGAGTTTTCCAAGTATTGGAAAAGAAAGAGAAAAACTTGCAAAATTACTCGCGCACAAACAAAAAAAAAATTCTTATTATACTTAAAAAATTTTTTTTTTCTTTCGAAACTCCGCGAAAATCACTCGATCACTTGCATATGCTTTTTCTGAATTTATTATTTAGCACGATAAACACAAAAACTCACCCGTAATTATTTTTTTGTTTTTTGTTTTTGGTGTGTGAAGAAGGTGAATATGTAGGTATGTATGTAGTATGTTCGGCACCTGTTGGCTTAAGTGTTCCTCTTTGATATTAAAGCTCTTTTTTTTACACGTACTTGCTTGTTCGTAGAACGGCTGCGAAGGACCATGAACACAATTGGCGGGAATGAAACCAATTGTGTTTTGCGGAAAAGAAATAAAAACAAGATTATTAGTATTTATACATAAAAATATGTATAATAATCAAAGTATGTCTTTATTTCGTCAATATTAATTATCACAATTAGAGGATTTTAGGAACTTACGTTTTGGTGTAATTTGAATATCCAACGATGAAAAAAACTCGCAAACGCAGGAACAGCTGGTGACTTGTTGACTTGCAAACTCAATCAGAGCCGACGGCAACTTCCAAATCTCCACCGAACCCCGAATTTTCTCTGTTAACGAAAGAAAATGCTGGATCAAGAGGACGATTGGAAGTTAGCCGTTGCTTGCTGACAAGCGAAAAAATAGTTATGTCGAGGGCGGCTACCCGGTAGGAAATTAATTAGGCCACTGGCCTAAGAGGGTGTTTACCCTCTCTTTCTCATTGGGTTTTTACAGCGATTGTAAGCCCTATTCTATACTATGGAGTTCTTGTTTGGTGGAAACCACACAAAAAACAGCATACCTCAAAAAATTAGAGGGGGTATGCAGACTATCGATGCTTAGCATTACGGGAGCCCTGAAAACAACCCCGACGGCTGCACTGTATGCCATTCTGCACATTCCACCTGTAGACTTGGTAGCAAAGAAGATAGCATTAACAACCGCAACCAGGCTCGGTGCCTCGGGGCAGCTGAGCTCCGACCATATGGCCATAGTAGTATAGCGTCATCAATCACAAGACGACCAGGCTACCTGATTCCTTATCTGAGCTTCGAGGGAGATTTTAAGGCCACAATATAGGTGGACGGTTGGTACAAGGGTGCGCAAATGGCGTACGAGGCGATACATGTGTACACAGATGGTTCCAAAGTAGTGGAAGGAGTAGGGTCTGCGGTATACTGTGGTGATCCGGAAATAAGCAGGTCCTACAGGCTGCCGGATTACTGGAGCGTTTTCCAAGCGGAAATATTAGCCGTAACCAAAGCAGTAGAAACCCTGGAAGAAAATAGCTTAAGCTTAGCAGTGAAGCAGCAATTAAGGCAATAATCTCGCATAGCACAGCATCTAAATGCGTGTTAGAGTGTAAGCAGTCTCTGGAGAGAATCGGGACAGGGAGAAGCATACATCTATATTGGGTCCCAGGGCATATGGGAATAGATGGAAATGAAAAAGCGGACGAACTAGCTAAAAAGGGCGCATCCCTTGAAGCTTGCTCCGTAGACGTCCCAATTAGACTGGACGAGATTAAGCGAAGGCGAGAGGTGCACATGATCGACCAAGCGGGAAAGGCGTGGGTTCAAGCGCGGGCTGTAAAGTGTCGAAGATTATGTGTAGGTCTTACAACATTAGACTAACAAAGTTGCTTCTATCATTAAAAAGAGAGGACTGTAGGCTCATGACGGGTATTCTGACTGGACACTACCTTCTGGCGTCACATGCCTTTTTTAATTAGGCTTGGTCAGTGATAGCAGATGTAGGAAGTGCGGGTTGGAGGAGGAAACGATCGAGCACGTTCTGTGCTCGTGCCCTGAACTTGACAGGCTAAGACTCCAGCTATTAGGAGTGATAAAGCTGTCAGATCTAGAAGCAGCAAGTGGCTTAAGTCCTTGGAAGCTTCTAGTATTTGCCAAGAGGACGGAGTTATTTTATAACATAAAAAAAAAAAAAATAAATGTAAGGCGCGATAACCTCCGAAGAGATCTAAGGCCGAGCTTCTCTTCCAATTTGCGTCGTGCTCCTCTTGATTTTCCCTACAAATTGGGCGGACGGGACCTATATGTTTTATTCCGACTCCGAACGGCATCTGCAAAGCAGATGAGTTTTCACTGAGAGCTTTTCATGGCAGAAATACACCCGGAGTGCTTGCCAAACACTGCCGAGGGGCGACCCCGCTTAGAAAAATTTTCTTCTAATTGAAAAATCTTATTTCTAAAATTTTGATGTTGCTTTGCCCGGGAGTTGAACCCAGGGCATACGGTGTGATAGGCGGAGCACGCTACCATCACACCACGGTGGCCGCCATAATTTTTATAACATATGTCCTGGTTTTTGATAGGGTTTTTCAGTTTGGTCGTTAAAACAAACTTCTGGTAACACTACGGACTCAATCAGTCTATGTGATGTCCTCATGGACCGGCCAGTTCAACCTAACCATATAACTCCTTACCAATTTTCATTATCCTACCATTACTTTTTTTGTTTTTTTTTTTTGCGGGGAGGCTGAAAAATGCCTAATGCACCATAATTGCTGCCGTCGCAGCAACCGTGTGTCCGTAGAAAAAACAGCCCCGTTCTGGAACCATCGCCCACCCCGGCACCACTTTCGCATTACTTCAGGGTGGCGTTCCATATTTCTCATTTTTTAAGAGCCTACTGTTGTCCCTGCGTCCAGGTTCCCGCTATTTGCTCTGAGTGTCCATTTAATCGCCACTGCATTTCTCTGCGCTCCCTCTCAACATCCATCAGGCGTGTCATTACTATAAATGCCATTTTGCTCACTGCAGTCCAGCACTCTTTCCTGTTGCACATATGTGAAACTAAATTTCTCGTGGTATGTTCCTCCCCAAAGACTCCATGCAAGGTGAGTCTTTCTTCGTGGAAACGGGGGCAGTAGAACATGACATGTTCTGCGTTTTCTAACTCTGTGGTACACATTGGGCAATGAGGATCTTCCTCTATCCTACGCTTGCATAAATACTCTTTGAAACCGCCATGTCCACTCATTATCTGCGTGAGATGGTAGTTCAGTTCGCCGTGCTTCCGCTCATTCCATTGAGCTACGTTCCAAACTAGTGTGAAAGTCCAACGCCCTTTACTCGAGGCCTCCCACTGTTCTTGCCACTTAGCTATTGTTTGTGTCCTTGCTCTTTTCTTGTCTTCTTCAGATGGTCGCTCGATATTAGTGTTATACAGATCGGCCATTTCGCTTGCCGGTAAGTCCACTGGGATTTTCCGGGTTAGAACCAGGATCGCGTCGTCGGACACCGTCCGATAAGCACTTGCTATTCTTAAAGAAGCAAGTCGGTACGCTGCTAATATATATTTTTGATGGGTCGGTTTAGATCCATACCACACTGGTGCTGCGTATAGTATTATTGAGCTGGTTACTGTGGACAATAGCTGACGTATAGCTTCGCTCGGACCACCAATGTTAGGCATTATTCGCATAAGTGATCCATTAACTTTGGTAATTTTCTCCCCCACCGCTCTGAAGTGCTCTTTGAAAGTTAACTTAGAGTCATTGTGCACTCCTAAGTATTTTAAGGAATCCTTTGAGGTGATTTGATGATCCCCGACAGTTAAGACTAACTCGTTCGCCGACCGTTTGGAGCTTACTAATACCACTTCCGTCTTTTGGCAAGCCAACTCCAGTCCTGTATTGGTCAGCCATTCCTTTATTCTTGCTACGGCGTCATTACATAATGCTTGAAGCAGGTCCAGTTTCTTGGCCACTACTACCACTGCAATATCATCAGCATATCCCACAATTTGCGTGTTTTCTGGTAGATCAATCTTTAGCACCCCGTCATACATTACATTCCAAAGCGTTGGACCGAGAACAGATCCCTGTGGGACGCCTCCTGTGATTTTGTACTCTTTTGCTCCTTGATCCGTGTCAAAAAGAAGTACTCTGTCTTTAAGATAGCTACATATAATTCTGCGTAAGTATGCTGGAGTGCCGAAGCTTTGCAGCGCTGCCATTATCTGCATCCATTTCGCAGTGTTAAAAGCATTCTTGATGTCCAACATAATCAGTGCACAGAACTTCCTTTTATTTTGGCCTCCAGAGATAGCTTCTCTAGCTATATTGACGACTGTTTGTATTGCATCTACGGTGGATCTTGATTTGCGAAATCCATATTGACTATTCGATAAGCCACCTGGTCTTTCTAGAGTCAGCTGTAGGCGCTCACTAATTATACGCTCGAAAATCCTCCCTAGGGAATCCAGCATACAAAGTGGCCTATATGAGGATGGTTGGTCCGGCTGTTTACCACGTTTCAGCAATAGGACAAGTCTTTGTCGTTTCCACGGGCGAGGGAACACGCCTTCTTGCATACAGGCATTAAAAAGACCAGTAAATAATGTAGCCCTAGTTGTAATCGCGGCTTTAAGGGCTATGTTTGGTACTTCGTCGGGTCCTGGGGATTTGTTATCAGCAACTCTTTTTGCAGCGTCCAGCACCTCTTGCTCTGTAATTTAGGGAATTTCCGTACTTTCTAGATCCTCGCTTGGATAAGTCCAGCGATCTTGCGCCGGGAAAAGTGTTTCAACAATAATATTCATCAGTATCGGGCACGTAGGTTGCTGTGATATCGGTCCTTTAACTTTGGCCATCACAGTTCTGTAGGCTGGTCCCCAAGCATCTAGGTCGACATTATCCAGGAGTTCCCTAGAGCATAACTTCTTGCTCTTTTTTATGGCATTTTTAAGTGCCTTTCTTTGTGCGACATAGGTGCTGTGTAGCTCTGCATATCGTGGTGATGAGCGTGCCCTCTGCGCTATTCTTCGTGCTTTGTGGCATTTTCTACGCTCTTCCGCAATTTCTTCATTCCACCAATATACCGGAGTGCGCTGTGCTTTTCCGCGACTTCTGGGCATGGCAGCATCACATGCCATACATAGCAACTTAGTGATTTGAACCGACTGGTCTTCCGCATGCGATTCTCGTACTATGGCGTCCTTCCAGATAATGTCAAATATTTGTGGGTCGAAAAGGTGCTGTTTCCATTTCCTACTTTGTCGATGTCTTGCTGCTACCGTTCGTGGAGTTTCGAGCAGCTCTACGCTAATAGCTTTATGGTCGCTGTGTGTGTAGACGTTGGTTATGGACCATTTTGCTCGTCTTGCTATTTCGCTGCTAGCGAAGGTGAGATCTATAATGGATCGTCTGGTACTTGTATGGAAGGTATATATCCCTGGTTCATTTAAGAGTTCTAGCCTCAAAGAAGTAAGGCTTTCGAGGAGAACTCTCCCTCTTTCGTTGGTTCGTCTACTTCCCCACACAGATGACCATGCATTGAAGTCTCCGCACACTAAAAGCGGGTGTTTACCTCGTGCTTCAATGGTGATCCCGTATATCATGTCTTCGAACTCGGCGATGGTCATGCTCGGAGGGGCATAGCAACTGAAGACGTATATACCGTTGATTTTTGCCCACGTGAATCCTGCTACCGTTGGCGTCATAATTTCCTGTGGGAGAAATTTCCCTGGTACCCAAATTGAGGCTTTCCCTGCTGAATCTGAAAGCCAACCCTGCTCCTGGCGATTTTTGTATTGTTCAGAGAGTACCACTATGTCATATCCTCCTTCATAGACTGTTTGGGATAATAGCTCTTGGGCTGCCTCGGAATGGTTTAAATTGAGCTGGAATACCCTCATGAGACAGTCATTTTGCTGCCCTCTCGTTGTGGGCATTTAAAACTGCCTGCTGAATGTTGTCCCCCACATAGCGCGCATTTCGGTGCATTTTCGCAACTTGCAGCCTTATGACCTTCCTGGCCGCATTTCCTGCATAGGCTAGACCTATCTACAGTCTCCTTACATTTCTGAGCTATATGCCCGTAGCCCTAGCACCTATAACAGCGTTTTTCTTGCTTGAGCTCTCTAATTCGGCAGGAAACCCATCCTACCCGGATTCTTTGCGTATTAAGAACCGCCTTGGCATCATCCGCTGTAAGGCTTATAAATGCCGACTTCGTGCCACTGTACCCTGTGCGTATGCTTTTTATGGCAGCCACATCTGGAAGTTTGATGTTGCATTGCTGGTGGAGGGCGTTGCAAATCTCCTCGGGCGTAGTAATCTCATCGAGATCTCTGCACTGTAGCGTGACCATTTGGGACTTTGTTATAACTTTAGCCAAGTCCTTTAGTACCGCTTCAATTTCTGCTTGGTACGCGCTTGTTTTCCCATCGTGCGATTTTTTCAGCTCTAGTAACAGCTCTCCTTTCGCCGTTCTTCTAATCGTGTTGACGTCATCACCCAGGGATTTTAATTCGTCGCATCTTCTCACTTTACGCAATATGTCGGCGTACGTCGCTTCCCCCGCCTTGGAAATGATGATTGCATCCGGCCTAGCCTTAAGTGATTTTTTCTTGCTCTTCTTTTTGGCTAACTGCCACTCTCCCGTCTTTTGGGCTGCAGTTTCCTCTTTCCGCTACGTCTTCTCTTGCGTTTCTTGCCGTCGTTTGTGACCACCCACGTGCCCTGGTAAGACATCTTTTAGTGTAGTAGTGGGTTTTACCACGTTGTTCTCCTTGGTCGAGTACGAATTATTCCTCGGTCGCTTTCCTGGGGGTGATGGACTTCTATCCTTGGCGCATTCGCTTGCACACAATTTATGTTCTAAATTCTTTACCTCTAGGGCCGACTCGATGTACAGCACTTTTATTACGGAGGCCAAGCGCTTGATTTCCGCGTGTATATTATTACGCCCTATGAAGAACTGCATCAAGTCCTCAATCGCCTTGCCTAGCTTGGTCATCTTTTTTCTCCAGGGGGGTTTTGCTGATTTAACGCAGCTGACGCCTGCTTAATTAGCTCACTTAATAATGGTGTGCCCGTTTGAGCCTTGTTGTCGGAGTTCTTTTTGCAAAGCTTCGGTGTAGCACCCCCTTGCTTGCTTTCGGCCTCCGCTCCTTTGGGTTTCGTTACCACTTGCGACGAAATGTTAAGGCCCCCAGCCGATGGGCCACGCCCTTCTGGAGAGCGAGCTAGCTTCCTTCCTACAAATGGATTGAACGCCATTTCATTCTCCTGTGTTTGGTTTTTTATTTTAGTATTGTTGTTGCTCATCATTTATTTAATTGGGTCCCCACTTGAGGCCGCTATCTTGGTCCGAGTGTGCAGTTACCTATATAGATCCCGTGGTTGTCTATGCGAAGGCAGGGAGGCCACGTGAAGGTTGACGCAGTCCCTCATGAAGACTGCGTTCAGAGCCAGATCAGTATTAATCGGGAGGATCTCAACCGAACCTGCACCACCAACTTAATGATGACGGACTTTGAACGTACCCCAAGGCCTGCCAAGGTTTTAACGGGACGGAGACGAATGGGACATTAACCGGAAAGTCATTTCGACGGTGTGTCAAGCCGTGTACTGAGATTTCCGAATGCCACATTCGCCAGCCCTTAACAAACATATCCGAGTCGTTGATTCCAGTATACCTTAATTAGGACCTTACTGGGCTCAGTCTTAATGTGACAATCACCTTAAATTTACAAATAATTTACCTCTTTACCTTCCTGAGTGTGTATCCCACGTCGTATAGTTGCCTCCCTATCTTGGGTAGGTATTCCCTCGAAGCAACCCCGTACTAGGCTGTGGATGCTTAATTCAGGGCGGCATCTACTCGCCCTGCCACTGGAGGTTCTCAGGGTGCTTTAGGCCTTTTAAGCCAAACCCTCCTCACCAGCCGCTCTTGGTCGAGGGCTGCTTATTTGATATTCGCAGCTAACCTAATTAATAGGCCGTTCACTGTCCGCCAGCAGTGACCCCCTTGGCCTGAGCTCAGCCTACCGTTACTACATCCAGAAATATGCAGTATGATATATTCCATTTGTATGGGAAGTGCCACGTCCCCTTTTTCCTAATTCCACATTGGTGGTGTTAGGGATTGACTTCATATAACTCCTTACTGAATTTTAATGTTCTGGCATGTATACCTTCAGAGTTCCATTTGTATGGGAGGTGCCTAAAACCTTCCCGTTGATCAAAGGAACCTATAACCAAAATTTGGTGATGATTGAAGTGTGGGAAATACGTTTCCATAGCGAACACACACACACACTGAATTTGATTTTTATATATATCCCAGCCAGCATTTTTTGAAAATTTTGATCAAAAAATATTCAAATATCATACCCTAAGATAATTAAAAACGTTAAAATTTAAAAGCATTTTCTGTTCGAATATTAGCGTATCGTCGGGAGAAAAATGTACCATAAATGTGATTATTCTTGAATAATCAAAAAATGATTCCAAAACGTGATCGAAAAATGGTTTTCAGTTTTTGATCATCAAAGGTATTCTTATTTGATTATTTCGTTTGTTCAATTGTATGATAACTCATTATTTAGTCAGAAAGAAGAATCAAATTGTATTTATATGTAGGGAAATTCAAAATTTAATCATCTAAATGCCGTGTGGGATAGATATTCAAGAATTCATGAGCTTAACACCGTCTTATAATAATGGAATATTCAATTATTATCTTTGTTTTAGGAGAATCTGGTTGATAACATTACGAAATAGCCTGATGATGATTACGTGGCGGTTTTCGAAACCGCAATATGCCAGTAAATTTTTCTTAGGAATTTTGAAAACAAAATTCAAACAAATGATCCCTAGCAGTGTAGAAACAAACTTTGTTCTAGCTCTTAGAAGAAAAAAGTTACCCTGGGGGTGTTTTTGGGTGGCATATTTAGTTGGTCGTGGGCGTTTACGCTTGGAAATAAAATACGAAAAAAACTTATTTTCATATTTCAGGTATATTGTTTTAATGAAATATGCAAATACTTTCGGTTATTCTTAGAAGCTTTGATATTGTTCAAAATAGTTTACTGGATGAAGCAGTGTTACATTTTTTACACAGATATGTTGTCCGACATTTTCACCAACTTTTACTGAAACACGTTCTAGAAATATGACCAAATTCAACTTCTGTTATCACGCACCGACTTGCACAAATAAATTCCATTATGGTTGAACAAGAAACAGGTATTCTTCTTCTACGTTGTATTACTTTTTTGTACTTAAGTTGCACATTTGTCTCACTCTAAAGAGTAAATAAAAGTGGCACCTCATGGTTGGCAACTAAGATGCTATAATGCACTTGTCGCTTAGTACATTGTATCAGACGTTCTTAACATCCTCCACTTTAGGGGTCTGCCGGACAGTTGAACACCCATTCAATCTTTTGCTTCGACATATCGCTGAGGCGCAGACAACGGGCGCCCTTGGGCGTGAACAGCAAGGTGCCACAAAAGATTTGTAAAAGTTACGGGGTCGACGGATTTTGGGATCTAGCCCAGAACACCCCGTGCGATGTAACCATCCATTATACGTAACAATATCAAGAGGTTGACCGTCTTAAAAAATATTCTTTTCCGGCACACGCAGCAAAACCATTTCTCTGGACCGGCATCAGGTACTGGGACCGGGTTGGGTTCGATACCTTCCCGGAGCAGGAGAATATGGCACAGTCTCGCTGCAAGGATCTTCTGAGAGTATTACAATTTGTGGGACAGACGCAACAAATTAAATGTGGTAACACTGAAATGACAGCCCTTGGTTGGCAAAAATCCCGAGTCGCACCGGTACATAAAACCGGCTGCAAAGGAAGCGTCGATTCACGAAGTTACGTAAACGTATAATGAACGCATCTGTCGAAAGACTTTATGATAATTTCAAATGTACGGCTCTGGTTGTCATATACAGAACAATCCAACGCTTTTCTCTTCTTCGTCCGATAGCGGCATGAAAGGGACCACAATAGTCTGCTGAATGTAAATGGTCGAACCTTTGTTGTTAAGCGGTGTGTTGGTAACTGAATCTTTAACGGTTTTGCTTTTTTATAGATGAATTTTTGGCAGTTTCCTTTGATGAATTTCAGCACATTACGAACGCTTGGAATCCATTATCATTGGCGAACTTCACTTATGGTCACTATGGTCGCAAGATTCCACATGCTAAATATTTCGATTCCTGTCTAATATAGAACATTTTTTTATTCGGAAAGTACCTTAAAACACTAAAGCAAAATACTCAAGTTCGGACAATTTTATTGAACTTTCTCGGCCTCTGGACGGTGCAGTGAAAATTTGTTTCCGCTATGCTGCGTTGTCATGGGGCTCTGAAGCATGGTCTTATTTTCAAGAATCTAGCTCTACGGAAAGTTACTCAAATAGATGTCGCAAGATTCCTCATGTTGTAAATAGACTATAGTTTATAATAACAACTCATATATCGCTCATTTATTCAATAGTGTCATAACTCAAAAAACATGACTTTTGAGTTAATAACATATTGTAACGAATTTGCTTGCAAATCCTCTTATTTGCAATCCTCTGCTAAGTTCGAATCACTAAACTGTTGAATAAATAATTCCAATTTGTAATAATGCAAAATGGCCTTTATTAAAGTACTTCGCAATAACAAACTGTGCAACGAATAGCTTGCTTAATAACCACACTGATTGATAGCTCAATGAAACTCTACTATTCAAAATAACACTGCTATTGCTCGCTAGATATCGTCTTAATCAAATTGCTTGACAACTCAAATCAAACTGAATTACTTCTTACTCGCCTGCCCCGTTTTTATAGTTTACGCTGCATACTTCTAGGCTCTTCGATTTCCAGAAGTTACTAGTTAGTTCGGCTACAAAATCGCCAGCCACAACGACGTGCACAAATTATTGCTCTCTCTTGTGACAACTCAGATAAGATATATGCATGTATTTGTGCATTGCCGCTCAGATGTTCGTATACGTACATATGTGTAGACGCAATTATTTATTCGTTTATGTAGATACATAATGATTGAATTATTGATGTGCATTCACGTCACTGGTTAGCATCGGCTTAGAGACGATAGCATCGCTCAGTGCTGCTAACATTCGTTACACTGCCCTCCACCTAAGTCTGATCGTCCCGATCAGACAAATCTCTCGATCTAAACGCCGCTAGCATCTCCAAATGAACCACCTTTCTATTTCGTGGTTTCCCAATGGTTTGTATGCGGTAGATGGAATTACTGATCTTCTTCACAACCTTGTACGGGCCTTCCCAAATGCACCGAATTTTGGCTGGAACACCTTTCCGCCGGTGAGGGTTGTTTAACAGTACCAAATCTTCCTCCAAGAACCCTTCCGAATTATTGTTCTCATTGTACCTGCGTTTGATCTTACTACTCATTATCCTTAGTCGTTTCCTCGCACTCTGTTGTTTGACCAATGAACTACTTCGCAGAGCTTGCGCTTGACGGATTGGCTTGACAGTATCGTTCCGCCGTTTCCCAACAGAAGTGCGCGATGGCTTGAAACCACCCTTGCATGCTTCCTGCAAAATTCTGGCTTCGTTTTAGTGCGTCCATTAGGGTTTGTCAATGCCGGTGTTTTTCTCGCAGGTACTTTTGATTTCGCTTTGTTTGGCCCATTCGTTTCATCAACCTTTACCTTTGACTTTCGTGGCCTTTGTCGACTTTTCTCCACCAGTACTCGATTACTGCTGAAACCTTTTTCCAAACTAAAGTTAAGTGGTATGTCCTGCTTCTTATAGCGCATAATTTTTCTCCGCATATCGATCCTGACGTCATGGTCAACCAAGAAGTCCACTCCCAATATGACTTCATCAACGATCTCCGCCACAACGAATTTGTGTAGAACCATGACTTTTCCAATTAATACCTCACATACCACTTCGCCTTGGACTTGATTATACTCGCCTGTGACCGTACGCAACCTTGCTCCAGGTAACGGTTTTACTCTCCTGTTGACCAAGTCAGATCGGATCAAGGAATGAGATGCGCCCGTATCTACAGTCAGTACTCGTTCTTTGCCATCCACATTCCCTCTGACGGAAAGACTGCTCGATTTTCTACCAATTTGCGACACAGATATCACAGGGCATTCAATAGCTGGATCTAGCTCTCTGCCTCTTACTCGCTCTTGCTCATCTCCTCTAGCTTTGCGTTTATGGCCACCCACATTGTTGGAACTATTAGGACCAAGATCGCAATAACGTGCAATGTGACCTGGGTAGCCGCACTTGAAACATTTAATAACTCCGGCATTCTTCTGTTGAGATCCCTTCAGTGCTTCCAAAATTGTGTCTACCCATTCTGGCCTTTCTACTTCTACACGAGGAGCCTTATATGCTGGTTTACTTAATAGGGAGGCAGTTTCCTGAGTCAATGCATGTGATACCGTTTCAGCAAATGTCAGTTTTGGGTTCGCGTATGTAGCTCGCTTCGTTTCCACGTCTCGTATGCCATTTATAAAACTCTGGATTTTTACCCTCTCGGTGTATTCCACGGGTGCGTCCGCATTTGCGAGATGAGCCAACCTTTCAACATCTGAAGCAAACTCCTGCAATGTCTTATTTGCTTTTTGGTAGCGGTTTTGCAACTCAATTTGGAATATCTGTTTTCTATGCTCGCTTCCATAACGTCGTTCTACAGCAGCCATCAATGCGTCATAACTGTTCCGTTCATACTCTGGAATAGTCTGTAAGATTCCGGCAGCTGGTCCTTTCAATGCTACGAAGAGCGCGGCAACTTTATCTTCCACATTCCAGTTGTTCACTGCTGCGGTCTTCTCAAACTGTAGCTTAAAGACCTGAAAAGGAACAGAACCGTCAAAGGATGGTGTTTTTACCTTTGGATTACTCGTTGAAACTGCTGGACGATTTAATTGTAACTGCTCCATACGACCCTTCAAATCATCGACTTCTGCCTGAAATTGAGCGATTTTTGCATCCTGCGCTTCCAGCTTTGATGTTACCCTCCCTTCCTGTGCTTCTAACTGTGAAGATATTTGTGCCACCTGTAATGATAAGCGCTCTTCTTGTTCTTCCATCTTCGATGTTATTCGTGTCTCTTGGGATTCCATCTGTGATGACATATACGTTTTCTGTTCTTCTAGTTGAGATGCCAGTTGAGATGTTATATCTGTCTTTTGCGATTCCAGTTGAGAAGCCACTGTCGATGTTTGAGCAGATATTGCAGCCAAAATCATGTTCAAGTCTGTGCTGGTAACCGTCTGCGATGTTTCGTTTTTCTCTTCAATTTTTGTTGTCTCCTCGCCATCAAGGTGAAAGACATACTCTTCCACATCAATTCCTTCTGCTTCCATTGCCTCTCGTAGCCGTGCCTGAAGTTCAAGTTTAACGCCGCTTGTATTCAATCCACAGGTCTCCAACTCCTTCTTTAGTTGCTGGATCTTCAATTCACCGAACTTTGCCATGTCCTTGTTGTCCTTTGGAATTTATTCAACAATTCCTCTTCTGACACCAATTGTAACGAATTTGCTTGCAAATCCTCTTATTTGCAATCCTCTGCTAAGTTCGAATCACTAAACTGTTGAATAAATAACTCCAATTTGTAATAATGCAAAATTGCCTTTATTAAAGTACTTCACAATAACAAACTGTGCAACGAATAGCTTTCTTAATAACCACACTGATTGATAGCTCAATGAAACTCTACTATTCAAAATAACACTGCTATTGCTCGCTAGATATCGTCTTAATCAAACTGCTTGACAACTCAAATCAAACTGAATTACTTCTTACTCGCCTGCCCCGCTTTTATAGTTTACGCTGCATACTTCTAGGCTCTTCGATTTCCAGAAGTTACTAGTTAGTTCGGCTACAAAATCGCCAGCCACAACTACGTGCACAAATTATTGCTCTCTCTTGTGACAACTCAGATAAGATATATGCATGTATTTGTGCATTGCCGCTCAGATGTTCGTATACGTACATATGTGTAGACGCAATTATTTATTCGTTTATGTAGATACATAATGATTGAATTATTGATGTGCATTCACGTCACTGGTTAGCATCGGCTTAGAGACGATAGCATCGCTCAGTGCTGCTAACATTCGTTACAATATAAACCTACCCAATATCATGATCTATGTTGTATAAAAAAATCTTTGTGATCAGTTAAAAATTTACCACGTACTATAAAAATTAAAATATGCCTTTATATGCGCAAGTTATGAGTTATGACACTATTGAAGTAAATGAGCGATATGTAATACTCCTATATTGCTAATAGAAAATGCTCGCAATGTGTTTTAAATTCGAAATCAAAATGAGACAGCCTATAAAATTATTGTGATTGTAGGAGCATAAGTGTGACAAAAAATATTTAAATTTGGGTACATTCCATGATTCAATCACAAGAGGTTTGCTCGACAGACACATTTTTTGACAATTGCAGCCATTTTGCTCCCAAATCGAATTGATATCCGTTAACTGTGTTGTTTCTTTGCGATTTTTCGAAAAATATTAGTAGTAGAAAAAGGAATTTACAAATACCCGATAAGTACTGAACTGCATAATTCCTTAGACATTTTTTTTAATTTTATAGTGAATTTATTAACTATGCCTCGATTTATAAGTATGGCTGAACATTGAACATAGGTAATTTTATGAAAAGTACGGACAACAAGAAATCGTTCACTTTCGTAAACCTATGAATATACGAACCCTAACCAATTCAAAATTCATCATTCAACGTCAAAAACTCGACTAGTAAATCTATTCACGTAAAAATGTCGATAGTAAATAAAGGAGATGCCATAACGAAATGCAGGGATGCACCTTAACGTTAAGCTAATCGTTTATCAAAAAATTTCCACCGTTTCCGTTGAAACAATTTCGAAATGTCGATAAAGAAATTATCAAGATAAATTGTATTTCGTTTTTAACCGAAACGAAAAGCTTTAACGACAAAAACGTGATACTTTATGTTTGAATTGTGCTGGCAATGCTATAGCCATTGTGAAGCCGTAAGGTGGTAACAGCGAGCGGACAAACACACAAACTCCATGTAATTTGTTTGTGCAATTCGTTAGTGGTAATGTCAAAAATACTCTGAGAAATGTTCGTACTGTCAAAATTCATGAGAAAGGTTGCAATCAGCTTGGGTAATGCTTTCACCTTTAATGACTCAGCCATCAATCAGCTTTGCCAGCATAGTTTGAAATTAATAATCAACATAAACGATTTGATTTCGTTTATTAACGTTAATTATCGTAACGAAATGATATCGGTTCGTTGGTTAAGCATGCCTGACGAAATGTACTTATTGGGCATGTTAACTTATTCAGGTAAAAGTGTAGAACAGAGGTCTACTGCTAATACGAGTCAAAAAATATCGAGAGAGGTGACCTCGAAAACAATAATCCGAAGGCGGAAAAGAAAAATTGTATCTCTGTCCGGAGATACTTGCAGTTGAAGTTGGCAATTTTTGTGTACAAAGGGTTTTGGCACGCATTTAATTTTGATCCCACCTCATTAGTGGACCAGCCAGGGTAATTTTTTATAAGCTCGGCTGAAGGCCGCCAACGCAACCCGGGGTAAATTTTCGTTTTTTCGTTAATATCTTCTGAACGAGCTAAAATTTTTATTTCCACCTTCGTATTATTGTTATCGAGGTCAATACGCGTCTTTTGACACTTCTCTGGATATTTTTGGACGCGTATTAAAAGTCGACCTTCTGTTCTTTTAATTCCGTATGTTCGGAACATTCGTCTCCATTTAAGAATTTGGGGAATCGGTTTATATTTGAAATATTATGTATATACTTATTTGATATATTTGGACCTCCGAATATTCTAAATTAACGGTTTATCCGGAACGCTTCCATGAATACTTAACGGAAAAAAGCCTGTGTAGCAGGACTGCACAAAAGCTTATCTCTTCTCTCAAAGTCAAGGTAGGAATATAAAGTTCTAAGACCATAAGCCATAGCTCAACTTCGTTTTGGATACTGTAACAGGTTAAACTCTTACCTATCCAGAATCAACCCCGACATACAAAATGTATGCCCCGCTTGCAATGTGTCCCCACATGACACCAACCATATCTTTAATTGTAATGTGGAACCAACGCCTCTAACACCCCTTTCATTATGGTCCACCCCTGTTTAAACAGCAAGTTTCCTTGGACTCCCGTTAGAGGATATTGATGACAATTTGTGATCGGTCGCAACTATTAGGTGGGGCGAAGCACTGCTACAACAACAACAACCATAAGTGTTGAACAGAGTAAATTACGAACGCGTGATGCCAGATTGATATTATTTTACAATACTCCACGTTAATAGCATATCTGGGAGTAATTACAAAAATTAATTTTATGCATTTCAATAATTAAGTTAAGCCCACCTTGTCATTAATGAGTTGGTTCTTTGAAGCCGGAACACCTTTTGTTAAAGCGTCAGCTAGCATCTCGGATGTTGGAATGTATTCCAATTTTATTGACCCATCTTCAAGTTTTTCGCGCGTATCCCTGCAAAAATCGTTGGATCATGTGGTCCACTGGAGTACTTACCATTATACTCCACTGTAATGCAGCAATGGACCAACTCATGTTTCTACAAGAACACATTGTAAGCCGATCATTGCTCGTTTTTAACGATTGTAATCACTACGCTATGTTTATTGGACTGTGGGTACTCCATGGATTACTCTGGTGTAATGCGGAGCTGGAGTATATAGTCCAGTCCTAGGACATCGCAATGTTAATTGGACCATATTTTTTTGTATGAATTGTGGTTAATTTTGGAGCACTCGGCTGGTCCGTAGCGAGTACTCCATACATGCATGCATGGAGTACACGCGACTTTTGCAGGGATACTTCAACTTGATGTCAACATGCTTTGTACGTGGTGAAAAATTATTGTTACGTACAATGCTTATGGCGCTTTTATTGTCACAGTGCAACGTAGTTATTTCATTACAGTCAGGAATCAATTCCACCTTCAAACGCCCTAACCAAATCATTTCTTGCAAAGCACTTACAATGGACATCAGTTCCGCTTCTGTCGAAGATAACTGCCCCAAGTTATAGCTCCGCCCTGCATTGTGAAGACGTAACCAGATGTCGATCGCCTTTTGTCAACATCTGCAGCCCAGTCGGCGTCACAGAAACCAGTGAGGGCCTCACCACGCTTCCCAAGGCAGTCGGTTCTATGTACCGGAGCGACTCGGGATTTTTCCCGACCAAGGACTGTCATTTCAGTGTAACCCCATTTAATTTGTTTCGTCCCTCCCACAAATTGTCATCCTCCCAGCAGCTCCTTGCAGCAGGACTGCTCCATATTCTCTTGCTCCGGGAAGGTATCGAATCCAATCCGGGTCCGTCTCCTGACCTCGGTCCTGAGAAATGGTTTTGCTGCATCTGCCGGAAAAGAATCTTTTTAGGACGGTCATACTCTGTTCAGTGTGTCTCGTGTAAGGGATGGTTGCATCGGACAGGTTGTTCTGGGCTTGATCCCAAAACCCGACGTCCACGTAACTTTTATAAATCTTTTGTGGCTCCTTGCTGTTCACGCCCAAGGGCGTCCCGTAGTCTACGTCTAAGCGCCCCCCCATTACCTTCCAGCAGCCCCGCTGCTCAGCAAGCCACAACAAGTACCCGCTGCTGCTCGCGCCTTACGGCGCCAACAACTCAAACAGCTGCTACCACTCA
This sequence comes from Eurosta solidaginis, assembly GCF_040869045.1. NCBI lineage: Eukaryota > Metazoa > Arthropoda > Insecta > Diptera > Tephritidae > Eurosta > Eurosta solidaginis. The sequence continues at coordinate 79,334,941 of NC_090320.1, read as the reverse complement.
TAACTACAATCTTCGTAGTAGAGTCGGAAGCAATGCTGAGCAACAGCCCCTGCCCCCGTCTTCTCCCCCCCTCTTTTCCGGCAGCAATCGTGTAGGTCAGGGAAACAGACTCTTAGTCCCTACCTCCGTTTGCACCGTTTGCCAGCACAGAATATATATGTTTGCGACATCCGCCCAATGCAGCTCCTGCCTCGGGTGGTGCCACTTTCCTAGATGTTCTGGTCTCCGCGACGGCAACCCCTCGGCGGGTTTCATCGCGCCATGTTGCCAGGTCGCAAACCCAAATCATCCGGGTACCCCAATGCTTGCCCAAGGACGCCCAGTCCCAGGGCCACAACAGCAATTGCGTCCTGGCCTTCCTGAACCCAGGCGTAGTCACCCGTCACTTACCCCCAGAGTGGCGACGTCTCCCCTCATGCACTTCAGAATTCTGCAGTTAAACTGTAATGGACTAACTGGGAAGATTACGGAGATAGTCAATTTCATGAAGCGGCACAACATCCGCATTGCTGCGATTCAAGAGACTAAACTCACAGCACGATCTGCATTGCAGTCCTGCTCTGGGTATAATGTCCACAGAAAAGATCGCGAGAGCGGAAATGGAGGCGGCCTCGCGTTTATAATACACCACTCTGTGCAATATCACATATTTGATCCTGGCATCGACCGCAGGGACAACGTCTTAGAATGTCAAGGCCTATCTGTCCGGTCAGGCGATGCAAACCTAGAAATCATCAACATCTACATCCCCCCTGCCACCTGTTGCCCCGGTGGATACCACCCTAATATTAGAGCCTTACTCACTGGAAACAATCGCATTATTTTAGGCGACTTCAATGCCCATCATGATCTATGGCATTCAAATTTGCGGGCGGACAGTAGGGGCGAGATGTTGGCGGATCAAATAGAAGAAACGACGTTCTGCACAATAAACGGAGACGCCCCCACACGTATGGTAGGAAGCTGTCACAGTTCGCCAGATATCTCAATCGTGAGCGCAGAACTCGTAAACTGCGTCAACTGGCAGCCGATGGTATCATTGGCATCCGACCACCTGCCTATACTTGTTTCGCTCGAGCGTACCGCCGACTTCATCGTCACCGAAAAACGCACTTTCATAAACTTTAAAAAAGGAAAGTGGGGAGAATATAAATCCTTTACAGACAACCTCTTTGCTGCCCTCCCTATCCCGACTGATGCCCGCCAAGGGGAGCGTGCCTTTCGCAAGGTCATTGAATCCGCCTCGGCACGTTTCATTCCCGCCGGGAGAATTCCCGAAATCCGGCCCCACTTCCCGGCGGAGGCCGCAAACTTGGCGAGAGAACGTGACCTTATAAGGCAGCTTGATCCAGGCGACCCCCAAATAAGGGATATAAACCAACGCATCAGATTGCTTGTGGATGAACACAAGCGGGCGAAATGGGAGGAGCACCTAAGAGGTTGTAACCTCTCTACCGGTGTGGGTAAACTTTGGTCCACCGTAAAGTCCCTATCGAATCCGACTAAGCACAAAGACAAAGTTTCCATCGCCTTTGGCGACAAAGTGCTGTCGGATGCGAAAAAATGCGCGAGCGCTTTCTGCCGACAATATATAATGCATTCTACGGTCGACAAAGTTAGACGGAGGGCCAACAGACACGCACATAAACACAAATTCAGCGCGTCACCAATCACCATCACCGCTAAAGAGGTTGAGGACGCCATTGGTCGCGCTAAACCATCCAAAGCAGTGGGCCCAGACGGCATAGCCATGCCGATGCTTAAAAGCCTAGGGAAAGAGGGTTTCAAATATTTAGCGCAGGTCTTCAACCTGTCTCTTTCCACCTTTGTCATACCCGAGAAATGGAGAATGGCCAAGGTGGTCCCGCTACTAAAGCCTGGTAAACCAGCTAACATAGGAGAGTCGTATCGTCCGATATCTCTCCTATCGCCAGTAGCAAAGACGCTCGAAGCCATTTTGCTCCCTTATTTCCAAGCAAATTTGCAACTAGCCTCCCATCAGCATGGCTTCAGAAAACTCCATAGCACTACCTCCGCGCTAAATGCCATTAGTACCCAGATAAATTGCGGTTTAAATCAAAACCCCCACCATAGAACAGTACTCGTAGCGCTAGACCTATCAAAAGCTTTTGATACGGTCAACCACGGCTCGTTACTGCAAGACCTGGAAGGGTCTACCCTTCCCCCATGTCTTAAAAGGTGGACCGCAAATTATCTGGGTGGTCGGCAGGCATCGGTGCTATTTAGAAACGAAACATCAAAGCCAAGGAGAATTAAACAAGGGGTGCCACAGGGTGGTGTCCTATCCCCACTTTTGTTTAATTTCTACATATCTAAACTACCTTCACCACCGGAAGGAGTCACAATCGTTTCCTACGCCGATGACTGCACAGTAATGGCCACAGGCCCAGGCCCACAGATCGATGAGCTATGCAATAAAATAAACGGCTACCTCCCTGATCTCTCCAGTTTTTTCGCCTCGCGAAACCTGGCATTATCACCGACTAAATCTTCCGCGACCTTATTTACAACATGGACGTCCCAAATGTCGACCATTTTGAACATCCACGTCGATGGCTCTACGCTACCGACTGTCCTACACCCCAAAATCTTGGGTGTGACGTTTGATCAGGATCTACATTTTGGTGAGCACGCAGCCGCAATTGTTCCGAGAATTCAGAGCCGTAACAAAATCCTCAAATCCCTTGCTGGCAGTACCTGGGGAAAAGATAAAGAAACGCTCATGACTACATACAAAGCAATTAGCCAGCCGATTACGTGCTACGCGTCACCCATATGGTCGCCAAGCCTAAAAATTACCCACTGGAAGAAGCTACAGGCCTGCCAAAATACTGCTCTCAGAATTGCCACGGGCTGTCTTCTTATGTCCCCAGAACACCATCTACATAATGAGGCGAGAATACTCCCCATCAGGGAAAGAAACGAGATGCTGACCAAACAGTTCCTGTTGAATACCCAGAAACCTGGGCATCCCAACAGACATCTGATTGACGAGCCAGCACCGCCTAGGGGCTTAAGGAGTCATCTCCGTAAGCATTTTGAGGAAATACGGCATCTGAGAACACAGCCGTATGAAGCGAAAAAACACAAGCAGGTCCTTGGTGAACTCCACAAACTGGCGTCGGACCTTTATGCCGGGAATTGCCCGGTGAACCCAGTACTCAAAGTAAAGTATCCAAAACTTGCGGAAGAGGAACGCATACTCCCCAGGGAAACGCGTGTCACTCTGGCTCAACTTCGTTCTGGATACTGTAACAGGTTAAACTCTTACCTATCCAGAATCAACCCCGACATACAAAATGTATGCCCCGCTTGCAATGTGTCCCCACATGACACCAACCATCTCTTTAATTGTAATGTGGAACCAACGCCTCTAACACCCCTTTCCCTATGGTCCACCCCTGTTGAAACAGCAAGTTTCCTTGGACTCCCGTTAGAGGATATTGATGACAGTTTGTGATCGGTCGCGTCTGTTAGGTGGGGCGAAGCACTGCTACAACAACAACAACAACAACAGGGCCTCACCACTTTTGGCATAAACGATACCCTTTTCTATTGTTCCTTCCAAATATCTCAGAACACGTTTAATGGCTTGCCAATGAGCCTTTCTAGGATTTTGGGAAAATCGACTCAACAAATTAACTGCATAACTAATATCAGGTCGTGTATTTTGTGCCGCAAAGAGTAAACAGCCAATCGCCTCCATGTTTGGAACCTTCTCCATTTCTTGTTTAGCTTCATAAGTTTGTGGGCACATATCTGCGGTCAACTTTTGCGATAAGTTAAGCGGCGGAGATACGGGATTGCAGTCATCCATTCCAAAACGTTTAAGAACTCTAGAAATATACTCAGACTGATCTATTTTAAACGTTTTATTTACTTCATTACGCTGAATACGCATGCCCAAAACTGAGTGCGCCACACCCATATCTACCATTTTGAATTTCGAAGACAGTTCCATTTTGATACGTTTAGCAATTTGTTTATCGTTTGAAAATACCAAGACGTCATCAACGTAAATAGCTACATACACCATACGTTCATTGTTTACATGGTAATAAATGCATTGATCGCCGTCGCTGCGTACAAGACCAAGATCGACCAACGCTGCATTGAGTTTTTTGTTCCATATTCGACTCGCCTGCTTAAGGCCGTACAATGATTTCACCAACCGGCATACTCTGCCCGTGCCATCGTCAAAACCCTCAGGCTGCTTCATGTATACCTCCTCCTGCAAATCCCCATTCAGAAAGCAGTCACTGCATCGAGTTGGTATACATCCATATCATGCTTTGCAGCCAAAGAAAATAAGAATCGTATCGAATTATACCTGACAACAGGTGCGAACGTTTCAGTATAGCCGATTCCCTGCTTTTGCGAACATCCCTTGACTACCAGCCTAGCCTTATGACGTACGATTTTGCCATCAGCGTTTCGTTTTGTTTTAAATACCCACTTAGAAGCTATGGCTTTCTTATATGCGGGAAGATCAGCGAAAAACCATGTTTTGTTTAATTTATGTGAATCCATCTCAGCCGTCATTGCGTCTGACCAAGCATCAGCTTCTGCACTTTTAGCTGCATCCTCAAAGCTAACAGGATCATCAGTCTCAGATATATTGGTACAAAATACGGATTGCTTGTTTACTTTATCAGCAATATGCTTAGATCGACGAACATCAATCTTTCATTTCATTCTGCTCATCTGAAGAACTATCGTCAGCAGTATCGTACTCGTTTTCGGAGACACTACCAGATTCACTTACATTTGGCAATTCCAGCTCAACTTCTTCCTCTGAATTGCTAATGTCACCTTCCGCATTACCTTCACCAATGTCGACAACAAATTGATGTGAAACGCGATCATTTTTTGCATTTGACATTTCGAAGAAACTAACGTCACGGCTTATAAGAAATTTGTGATCAGATTTCCTGTAAAGACGACATGCCTTTGATTCATCGCTATATCCCACAAATATACATTCGTCCGATTTGGCACCCAGTTTCGTTCTCTTTCGCTTCGGCATGTGCACCATTGCAATGCACCCAAAAATACGTAATATTTTTAAATTTGGCTTGACGCCAGACCAAATTTCTTCAGGACTCATACTATTTCCTCTGCAACGAACGCGATTTATCAAGTATGCAGCTGTGTTTGCAGCTTCAGCCGAAAAAATATTATCAAGACCGGAATCGAATAACAATAACCGTACGCGCTCAATGATCGTCCTATTGATTCTCTCAGCTACCCCATTTTGCACGGGCGTATATGGAGCTGTTTTTTGGTGTATAATTCCACATTTTTGAACAAATTTTAAAAATTGGTCATTGCAGTATTCAGTGCCATTATACGTTCGCAGGATTTTAACGCTGCGACCGCACTGATTTTCAACTAAACATTTAAATTCTTTGAACTTATCAAAAACGTCTGATTTTCTAACCATTGGCAATGCAAATACTTTTCTAGAGAAGTCATCGACAAATACCAACAAATACCTAGCACCGCTGAATGAGCTTGTGCTAATTGGACCTAACACATCTGATTGGACTAAATCTAATAGATTATTTGCACGCATGCCACTCTCTCTGCTTATTGTTCCTGTTTGCTTGCCTTTCGCACACACAATGCACTTGCCATCATTTGGAGTACTGTAATAAACATCACCAGAATAATTTTTTACGCTGTTTAAACCTTTGTTGCAGATATGTCCAAATCTGCGATGCCAAAGTTGAAAATTATCAATCGCAGTCATTGCCTTACTAATAGGCTCTGGTTTACAATCCAAACGATATAAATTGTTTTCAACGTATGCTGTTGCAATTAATTTTCCAGCATCGTCATAAATTTTGCAATCGTCGCCCTGAAACACCACCTTTTTTCCTTTCATTGTCATTTGACGAACAGACAATAAATTTGCACAAAGGTTTGGCACATATTCAACATTTTGTATGGTTGTCATTTGTTCGTTGTTTGTTTTGTTCATGACAATCTTAACGTTACCTACGCTTTCTATTGGTATTCTTTCTTTGTTTGCCAAAATTACATCTTTGTTTTGTGAAGGTTTTTCATCGACTATTAATCGACGATCATTGGTCATATGCGAAGTGGCACCCGAATCAATGTACCATACATTTTGTGAATATGAATATAAACAAGAAGTTGCCATCAACGAATTTGAAGATGTTGTGGTCTTTTTCTGTTCAAAACCTTCTGCCGCTTTTTTAGAGTTTTTTGTACAATTTCTCCTCAAATGCCCCTCTTGACCACAGCCGTAGCAACGAAAATGTTTCTTATTAAAATTTTTGTTGTTCTGCTTCGGCTTGGTATTTTTTGTGTATAGGGCGTTACCAGCGTACTCGCTCTTGCTGTCGAACTTTGTATCTTGCAACAAAAAACCTTTTATATTGTCGACCGTTAATTTGCTTTTGGAATTTTCCACTGCCATAACTAGCGCTTGATACTCGTTTGGCAAACCGGCAAGCATTAATGACGCAATAACCTCATCATCAATGTTCAAACCGGCACCCTTCACCTTTATTGACGTCATTACCATTTCGTTGACATACTTCTACATTGAAAGTAAATGTTCCAACTTCAGCTGTACTAATTTTCGTAGCAAATCAACTTTGCGTGTAAGACCGCTGTCTTCATACGCCGACATGAGGGAGTCCCAGGCCTCTTTTGCGCTTGTGGCACTTGCGATATGAGCGAAATTACATGGCTCAACCATAAGCGTAATTTCCGCCAATGCTCGCTCATCGACACTTCGTTCTTTTTCCTCTTTTACCCCAGCTTGTGTTATGCTCCAGCAGCTCTTCAGCACCAGATACGATTTTGCGTGCCTTTTCCACACGTAAAAATTTTCACGTCCACGAAGCTTTTCGAAAGGAAAGTTTAGTGTATTAGCCGCCATTTTCAATTTATCTCTAGGCAACTAGGCCCATAACCTGTTGAACAGAGTAAATTACGAATGCGTGGTTACAAAGTAGAATAGCGACTGACTTTATTAATGTGTATACAAGAATAGATAATAAAGAAGAAATACAATGAATGATGCCAGATTGATATTATTTTACAATAATAAGTCATTTTCTTTATTTTTGTTTTTGTCAGTTCATTGCGGCTGCTGAGTAGCGTATCATGTCGGCTGCCTGTTCAAAATCGTGCTATCTCAAAATATTTTTCAAAAATTTTCCAATTCAGGATTTGTCAGAAAACCGCCCTATATTAGTTAGATTGAAGAGCGCGTCATCTCAGAATGCTTTTCATTAACTCCCACTTATGACAAAATGCATTGAACTTATGCTCATGTAGGGAGTTTTTGAAACAAATTTTGAGAGAGTGCATTTTTGAATAAAATTCTAACGTACGACATTCTTCAAACAATTTCTGAAAAAAATGACCAAACTAACATAACTTTATCAATTCACGAAATATTTAGTAGAAAATGAATTATTTCCCCAAAAACTTGGCATTTACAAATTTATTATCACTACTAATATACTACCAAAGATACTTTTCTACTACAATTTTCACTGAAGGGTATTGAATTATTGCCCGTTTTCCTTACTTCGTAAAAGCAACCCGTCCAGATTTTTCAACTTGGGAGTGTCAAAGATCTGTCATGATTGGAGAACAAACCTCTAGTAATTGAATCATGGGTACATTCGATTATTAAATACAAAAACAAAAACGTTTAAACAGCAATATATCGGCACTCTGATGTTTGGGAATATACCTAGCCTTTTGTAGCAATATAGGAGTATTTCATATATGTAAAAACCATGATGCAATTACAGGTGACAGCTTCTCTTTCTAGTCCGCCATCTTGAACTCCCACTCTGAAACTCGATTTGCCTCTTTGCGAAACTACTTTTTCATTCAGAGGAAAAATTGTAGTAAAAACCATACAAATTTATTTTCCTGGCAAAGTATGAAACGGCATCACTTTGTTTCTGCAAATCTATTTTGTGTTGACTTTTCTATCGTTCAAACTAGTGACAGTCGTTCAAACTAGTGAAATTTCTAAATAAATGTATTGTTTATTCAACAAGATTATTTAAATTTTACAAATTTTCGGCGTTAAATGATGGTAAGATGTTTTATAATTTATATAATACTGATAGATATTATTTTAAATAAGTTTTTATAATTTTATTTATAGGTTTTGTTTGCCGCGATGCAAGAAACCAGACGCAAAGCTGAATGCAGCTGATTTGATTGCCACCGATTCAAAATTGGCTTTTCAAAGAGGTAAAGAGCTGCGGTATTACCTAAGTAAGGATGAGCCAGAAAAGCAAGCACGCCCTGTGAGTTTGGAACAACTTATAGTAATATTGATGGTCGAATCGAAGCGAAAATAATTACAGCCTCTAGCACCCCATCCATTACTTCATCGTCAACGATTGATGATTTGAACTGGATACCAAAAATTTCGTTATAGTAAAAAGACACATTACCTATTTACCGCGGCACTTGCTTTGGCCTATATTCGCTTCTTTAATAAACAAATTACAAAATATTAGTTTCGTGCTTTGCTAAAAAATTACTATATTTAATACTATTTTACAAAAGGGCCCCTTCTTTTCTTCCCCTTTCTCTCATCCTTCGTTTAATATGGGAGTTTTCAAAATGAGCTGTCACTACATAAATATACCACCTTGTCGTTATTACATCATGTGTAAAAACTATTTAAATTTTTCTATTTATTTTATTTTAAATCTTTATTCAACAAAATATATTTATTTAATAATATTTTCTTTTTTTGATTAATTCAAAAATTTTCATTTAAAAAGGGTAGCTTAATTATTTAAAAAAAATTTAAATATTACAAGTAAGAAATAAGTTAAAGTATTAACATAAATAAAATAAAGTATTAACATAAATAAAATAAACAAATATAGACCCTATATAGACTTTATAAATACCTCTTAATATCTCGATCCATGTCCCATATAGAAAACTCTTATCCTAGATATTACAACCTAATAGAGCCTTATGCCAGTTTCACACAGAGGCTTAATGATATAATTAGTCAAGTTTTCTACATTGATGCGCTAATTGAACTCAATCTTCCATACAAAATACAAATTCTTAATTATCTCATTATTGCTTTATTGAATGCCTAAATTTGCTGCAAAAGATAATATGGCTTTTTCGAAAATAGGCAAATATTTGGTTAGGGTAGTCGCGCATGCATTTTATTTTGATTGTATTTATAGTTAAGAAGGAAACGGCTGCTTTCCATTTTAACTATTTTTTGTAAAAAAGAAATATTTTTTGAGGCTGCTGACAGATGTTGGCTTAATGAAGCAAAAGACCCTGTATGAAAAAGGGAAACTTAATTATTTCATTAAATAGAATTGTTATTCGATTAAGATTCTGTGTGAAAACGGTATTAAGCTATGTTTAAAGTTCCAGGTAACTTAGTAATTGAGAAGATCCTTGAAACTCAAATGAAAAAATTCCAAAATCGGGAGTTTGTTTGAACTTTGACGATCCCTGGACCACATAGCGAAATTTTTTCCCTCAAGTTTCATTGTCATGGGGTTCTGTAGCATGTTCATAGATTCAAGAACCTAGCTGTACGGAAAGTTAAATGGATTTTTTAAATATCTCTAAATATCCCGATCTCTGTCCAATGCAGAAATCTTTTTATGCTAAGTCTTTGATCCTAATATTACCCAATTTTTCACATTTTCAGGTGTCTGGGTTATCGGGAAGTACCTTAATTGATCGTCCCGATCAGACAAATCTCTCGATCGACCCACTCTAGCCTCTTCAAATGAACCACTCTTCTTCTGTTTCCTGGTTTCCCAATTTTTGTATGCGGTAGATGACATCGCTGATCCGCTTTAAAACTTTGTACGTGCCTTCCCAGCAACACTGAAATTTTTATAAAATTCCTTTCCGCCGGCGAGGGTTGTATAACAATAGCAAATCTCCCTCCAGGAACTCTTCCGATTTGTTGTCCTTGTCGTACCTATCTTTCATCTTACTACTCGTGATCCTGGCTCGTGGCTTCACACTCCTTTGTTTGGCCAATGGACTACTTCGAAGAGCTTGAAGGATTGGCTTTGCATCATTCGTTCCACCAATCTTTGCCGGTCTACTGCCACAAACTTTTGTGTTTTTTTTTTCGAATCTCTTCCACCAACACTCGCTTACTGCTGAACCCCTTCTCAAAACTGAAGTTAAGTGGTACATCCTTGTTCTTATAGCGCATAATCCTTCTTTGCATGTCGATCTTGATGCCATGGTCAACTAAGAAGTCCACTTCCAATATGACTTCATCAACAATCTCTGCCACAACGTATTTGTGTAGAACCGCGACCTTCCATATTACAACTTCACATGCTACTTCTCCTTGTACTTGGTTGTACTGGCCAGTGACCGAACGCAATCTGGCTTTACTCTCCTGTTGATCAAATCAGATCGGATTATGTAAAAAGATGCGCCCGTATCTACAGTCAGTAAACCCTCTTTCCAAACCACATATCCTCCTAAGACGGCTCGATTTTCTTCCGATTTGTGATACAGATATATTGGGACATTCAATAGATAGAGCAAGTTCCCGCTCCTTGCATCTGGTTTGCTCTAGCTTATTTCCCTCAACTTTTTGCTTAAGACAACCCATGTTGTTGGAACCACCAGCGTCGAGGCCGCAATGACTTGTAATGTGACCTGAATTCCTTGGTTAATCTGTCACTACTCTGATGCGATCCTTTTAATACTTTCAATATTGTGTATACTCTGACTGGCATTTCTACTTCCACACAGGCTTTTTCCTGAATCTGTGCATGTGATGCCGTTTCAGCGAATGTAAGTTTTGGGTTTGCGTATGTAGCTCGCTTTGTTTCGACACCCGAATTCCATTTGCGAAGGCTTGACATTTAACTGTCTTAACGTATTCCACGGGTGCGTGTTTTTGTTTTGAAATTCTTTTCGTAGTATCTGCTTCCTGTGTTCGCTTCCGTATCGCCGCTCTAGAGCGTCCATCAATGTTTCGTAGTTGTTCCACCCTCCTTTGGGAATTGTCTGTAACTGTATGAAAGGAATATAACCGGGGGAGTTTTTACCTTTTGGTTACTCGACGAAGCAGCTGGTTGATCCGGTATATGACCTTTTAAAGCATCCACCTTTGCCTCTATTTTGTTTTTCAGCTTCAATGAAGTACGGACTTCCTGCTTTTCTAGTTGTGTAAAGAGCTGCGAAGATACCTGTTCCGAAATTTGTGCTTATATTCCAGATATATGAGCCGCCTGCGCTTCCTGATGAGATACCACATATGTCATCTGCTTTTCCAATTGTGCTCCCATCTTGGACGAAATCTGTGTCGACATTTCCGAAGTACGCGATTTTTGTGCTTCAATCTTGGATGCTATGCTTGTCTCCTGCGATTCCAGTTGGGATGTTATACGTGTCTCCTGGGTTTTTTGTTCAGATCTGAGTCAACTAAGCCAATATTGCATTAGTCTCACGTTGATTCCTTCTGATTCTATTACCTGTCGTAGTTGCGTTTGTAGTTCGGATTTATTGCCGCTTGTATTTAACCCCCGGTTCTCTAACTCCTTTTTGAGCTGCTGGATCTTCAAGACACTTAACTTGGCCATGTCCTTCTTGTCCTCTGGAATTTATTCAACAATTCCTCTTCTGACACCAATTATTACAGATTTTAGGAACTCTTGATTATTATGCAAATTCTATTATAGTTCGAATCGCTGAACTGTCGAAAAAATAACTCAAATATTCAATTTAGCAAAATTTTCTGATTGATTATTCCTCAGCTTGCGCTGCTTTTATACTCTTAAGTTACTTCGTTCACATATTTCTCCTTAGGTCTAGACTTATCACGAACAGCCGTCTCATAGTTGGTTATTTAGTTTTATACACGCATAGGCTTGCTTCAAGTTTACATGTATGTATGGCTGCTTGCTTTGCTGTTGTTGTGCATTTATTTACATGCAACAGAGTGACGTATTGAGCTTCTAATAATCGCCATAGTATTATGTTTTCCACCATAAAAAAACCACGAAATGAATGTTTCAGTATGGCAGGCTGCTTGACACATTGCTATGCAAAACGTGCTAAAAATAAAAAGCTTTTTGCGTGCAAATATGTACATATATTCAACGGTTCATGTTAGGAGTAAATTGTGATAATGATCGTTTGGGTTACTGATGTCCTGGAGCTGCAGGAGGGGACATACATACATAGTTTCTGACTATATACAAAATTTTTCCATGCGATAGATTATTTTCGTATGAAAATGACATTTCGTTTCGTGGTTTTGCCCATGATACAAAAAAGAAGGTAGTTCCACTCAACATTTTTTGACGTATTTGGGATTTTTGAAGTTTCATAATTTTTGTTGTTTTGCCAGAAGCGTTGCCATGCCGTTACTGTTTAAGGCGAAATTGTGGTTTTTCGGGATGGAAATTTCCTTTAGGATGAAAAGGCAATGATAATCTGAGACAATAATAATATGCCTTAGCACGATTTATGTGATATATATCGATTGAGAATACAGTAAAACATGCAATTTTATTGAAAAATAGTGGATAATGACTCATACATTGGTTAATGACTCATATCTTTATGGCAGCCTTGACCCCTAGACAGAAAAAAATACAAGAAAAATCTTGTCGTTCTGGCATGGCCCTATTATCATGCCCCTACAGTGGATATTTCTCAAGGCATGGTGAGCAAAATTGAACATCCAAAGTCTGCACAACTATGTCAATGCTGCAAGGGCACATAATGTGTATAGGCGGGGCTGCCCCAAGGTGACCCCTGGTACAACTGGCAAAAACACTCATAACTAGTGGCTAACCTGCAGAGCTACAGGGTAATGTTCTCCCTAAAAAATGGTTTGAAAATTCCCTCCTAAAGCACAACGCTTGAATTATACAATAAATAAAAAATGTGGACTTGTAGCCAATTTATCAAGAAATTGCGGTGTCGGTTTATAAGGACCAATTGACAAACATGTATGTTTTGTCAAAATGTTCTGAGCAAACGTACGGGCATTTAATAATGCTATATTCCCTTGCTGTGCATACTTCGATCCATGTTTCTTCTACCCAAACAATTACGGGAGAAACCTTTTCTAGGCTGATATTTCGTATTAAAATATTTCGAAGGCGAGGGACTCATTTTTTTCTTTTTTAATTAAAATAACTATGAAAGTAATTTAGTCATATTCGTTAATATGAAATCCATCAAAATTAGAAAAATTCGTAACATTTTTCAATCTGGTAGCTTGCTTTTGGAGAAAATGTCATTGTCCCCGCAAAAGTCAAGTGGCTAACGTCACACTAAATGGAACTATCTGCAGTTTTTGTATCATGGTTTTGCCTACATATCGCTGTAAAGAATAGCAATTACTAACGTTTTCGTCACGTAAGATCAGCTGTTTTCGTCTGGTGCTGCGAGAGTTTACCATAATGCAAAGACACGAACGATTCGTCTCTAAGGCGAAACGAACGGCTGCCTCGCAATAAAGAATGAGGCCCTTAATTTAATTGCTTTGGTAAACGTTAGTTTTCAAAAACGCTACTCCTGCTGAATAATACCGTCAACACTAAAAACACAAAAAAAGAATCAAATAAATTTTTTCATAAAATTTTCACAATTTAAACATGCGCGTCCGTTATACAAATATTTAATTTATACATAAAATAAAAAATGTATACACAAAGCGGTGCGGCCGTGATACAACAACTCGAAACTCAATTTTTACATTACGAATTATGTACAACTAGTTTCAGCTGAAATCCCATTGATGTTGCCAGCTGATCATCTGGTGTGGGAAATTTAATGCTCTAGGAGTGTTCTTAGACATTGCCGGGGCTTTCAACAATGTTTCTAAATAGGCGATTATGGATGGTCTTAATTACATTAAAGTATGTACATCCAGCCTTAACCAGATGGAAAGACTGCATGTTAAATTGCAGGAAGTTTACATCACAATGGGGATTGTACGAGGCCACGAAATCAGTGGACAGGGGCATGCCGCAGGGAGAGGTGCTCTCACCTATACTGTGGACGCTGGTCATCAACCAACTGCTCAGGTGATTCGATGAAGGACCCGTAAAACTTACGGCTTACGAAGATGACGTTGCAATCGTCATAAGGGGAAAGTGCCTTCCAACGATTAGCTCTTTGATGGATCGGACAGTTCGGGATATTCATACCTGGGCATCTAATGTCGGGTTGGTAATGTTGTTGAGTTTTGCAGCGACCGGACGTCTGCTTTTTTGCTCTCCATTTAGAAGCAAATTTTTAATGAACTTTGATATCTACAAATTTCAAAATAATCTCAATTTGCTCTAATTGTACTGCCCAGTGTTTGGGTTTTTCATTAATTAAAGAGCCATTGCAGAAACTTTAACAATCTTAAATAATTTATGTGATTTTTCTAAATCATTGTCTGTGAGTGTGGGCGAGAGATGTTTGTCTGATGTAAGTGCAAATAACAACAAAAAAACTATTGTTTGTCGCTCGATGGTTAAAGGCAGTGAAAATTCTGCTAGTGTCTCAACGAGAAATGCTAGTTTCTCACTGCTGTTGTTGGTGCTAATTTGAAAACAACGAAATCCAGTGTTGGTTCAAAAAAACCCAACAATATCGATCGACCAAAGCAGAGTTTGCTTTCACCGTCTACAGCTAACACTACAATTGCTTCTGCCAAAAATTTTTGAATATAAAGATATTGCATGCGCGAACTTCGGTGGAAAGCAGCGGAGCGTAACAAAATTCTAGTAGGTCACTTTCACCACACCAAAAACTTTAACACAATTTTTAACATAATTTAAGCACAGAAATACACTGATTGGAGTTTTAGTGAGTAAAAGTTAAAATTCTGAACACATTAGCTGAATAAAAAGTGTACAAATAATTATTAAATAACAAATACAGACAGTGGTAGTTTAACAAATTCTGCTGTGGTAAGTGGTGAATGTGACCTACTAGAATTTTGTGAAGCTTGCCTCACACGATTTTTCGTCTATGCAATGTCTCTATATTATATCGTTTCTGCTTCTGCTGCTAACACGGCTGTCGGCGTCGCTGTTCTAAATAATAATATGCAAACATATGCTACTGTGGCCGGCTCTCTTGTTAATGAGCATTCGCTTTTGGCCCCTGCTGCGTCTCAAGCGAAGCTGACGTCGAAGCCGACTACCTCTGCTGCTGCCTCAGTTATGCCTGTCTCTCCTGATCCATCCGCTCAACTGAATACGGTAGAGAATGCTAACGTAGTGAATTCGGCTACATCTTCTATTTTTAAAGTGCCCAATAGGAAATCTGTGCATAATTCACAAATAACCTTAAGCAAGCCACTTGTGATTGGATCTAGTGAAAATCAAGAATAACTTGTTGCCCCCAGATTGGCATGGCTGCATCTATCATCATTCTCTCCAGTGCAGAAATTGTAGCGTATATTTCAAAGCACGCTGAAATTGACAAAAAATGTGTCGTGCGTTACTCACTTGTCAAAAAAGGTACCAGCTTAAAAGAACTAATTAAAGTTATCTTTAAACTTGACGTACCGCACTGATACTATAATAAAGTAGTTAATGCCAGTATCTGGCCTACAAATGTCCAAATTCGGTCGTTCCGGTCTGTTCGCAAGGACGGGACACCTCGTCAAGAGCCGTAGTTAGGGCTGAGACGCATATTATTCCTCCTAAGGATCTTAAAATTTATTATCAAAATGTATCAGGCCTCAGTACGAAGTTTTACGATCTTCATACTATGAGTTCCCACATGGATTACGACATCTTTGTTCTCGTTGAGTCGTGGTTAAATGACAATTTCCTGGATAGTGAGTTTTTTGATGAGAAATTATACTGTGTTTTTCGAAAAGATCGTGACTTTTCCAAAACTGGTCTCTCAAGAGGAGGGGGCGTCTTAATTGCTGTTCAGCGAAAATATTGTTCAACATTGATGAAGATACTCTCTTGGATCTGCTGTGCATTACAGTACATGGATCTTCCAAACTATTAATTTGTGCTTCCTACATACCGCCAACTAGTGGGGATTTACTTTACAAATATCATGTTGATAATATTGTAGCCTTAGCATCTGATCACGAAAACGGTTGCGTAATCGGAGATTTCAACCTTAGCAAATTAGAATGGTCTAATATAAACGGTGGCCTTGGGCTCTACCCAAAATCTACTAATACTTTTGGTGAACATACTTGATTGACGGTTTTTCAAGATGTGACCTTAGTCAACAGTTTTTCCAATACGTTTCATAACATTTTGGACGCTCTCTTTTTAAGCGATATACATTTTTCTATCCAGGAGTGCCTCGACCCTTTCTCTACTCCTGGTCTGCATCATGTACCGCTTGTTCTTCATTTGGAGTTTTATGAGTTTAATACTGGGACTCTTTTTCAAACTTTTGCTTTAAAAATTATGATGTCGATGTTGTCAATAAGGCAACTGATTCTATTGACTGGGAGTTGCTATTTACTGGGGTTGAAGTCTCAGGTTGTTGCATGCAGACTATCAATGCTTAGCATTACGGGAGCCCTGAAAACAACCCCGACGACTGCACTGTATGCCTTTCTGCACATTCCACTTGTATACCTGGTAGCAAAGAACATAGCTTTAACAACTGCAACCAGGATCGGTGCCTCGGAGCAGCTTGAGCGCCGACCCTGGAGAGAATGGGGAGAGGGAGAAGCATGCATCTATATTTGGTCCCAGGGCATATGGGAATAGATGGGAATGAAAAAGTATATGAACTAGCTAAAAAGGGCGCATCCCTTGAAGCTTGCTCCGTAGACGTCCCAATTAGACTGGGCGAGATTAAGAGAAGGCGAGAGGTGCACATGATCGACCAAGCGGGAAAGGCATGGGTTCAAGCGCGGGGCTGTAAAGTGTCGAAGATTATAAAATATAAAGGAAAATACAAAGGAAAGTAACATAAAAAAAAATAGCGTAAAAATATATACAAGTATAGAATTAAAAACGGAATTAATTAAAAATTTACAATTTTGTTTAACGTTGAACAAGAACTAAAATTAAACTATCGTTACAAATTAAACAAGTAAATTTTAAGATATCAGTTGAGACTGAAAAGTATAGCATTGCGTAAGGGAACAAACGAACATTCGATACTAATGCAATTATACAAGTCGTTATAGTACGAGCACCAAACACGTATAGGATCATTTTTGCCAAAATTTATTCGACACAGGGGTAAATGGAAGGGCGCGTAGTGTCTGGACGCCCTAGCAGGAAATGCAAAGTTCAAACGGCTTAGCAGCTAAGAGGAGTCAACCTCACCTAGAATTAGCTTATGCAGGAACATTGCCCCGAGTAATATTCTACGATTTTCCAGAGTTGGCAAATCAATGAGAAGAAGTCTACTTCTATAAAACGGAAGATGAAGATTTGAGTCCCAGTTAAAGGCCCGTAGAGCAAAAATTAAAAATTGTTTCTGCACAGACTCAATACGATTTATATGAGTAATATATAATGGACACCAAACACACGAGCAGTACTCAAGTATTGGGCGGACCAGCGAAGTGTAGAGGACTTTAGTCAGATACGGGTCCTTGAACTCCTTAGCCCAGCGTTTAACAAAACCAAGAGAAACCCATTGCTTTATTAGTAATAGCTGAAATATGTGATTTGAAGCTCAGTTTCGAGTCAACAGATCCCCTAAATCGTTAATCGAAAATATACGCTCCATAAGAGTGCCATAAAGTGCATAAGACGACAGGACAGGCTTCACGCGATGAAATGTCATGAACTTACATTTGGAGCAGTTTAGAACTAATGCATTTATTGTACGCCAACGTTGAAATGAGTCCAAATCAACCTGAAGTAGATTTGAGCGAGTTAAATCCGAAGGCAATCATGTATAGTAAATTTTTACATCATCAGCATACATTAGAGCATGTGAATGATTCGAAATCTGTGGCAGATCATTAATAAAAAGATTAAAAAGCAATGTGCCTAAATGACGGCCCTGAGGTGCACCAGAGGTAACATTAATTGATTTTGAAATAATATTTTTATAAAGCACCTTTTGGGTTCAATTAGAAAGATAGCTTGAGGGCCATAAAGTCAGATTCTTCGGAAATCCCAGTAAATCAAGCTTTGGAATCAGAAGTTCGTGATTCACTGAATCAAAAGCTTTACTAAAATCCGTATAAATCACATCTGTTTGCTTGCTAGCCAAAAAACCATCCCGAATTAAAGAGGTAAACTCAAGTAGATTTGTGGTGGTTGATCTACATCTCACAAGCTCATGCTGAAAGGGTGATAATATGGAAGTACACGAACGTTGAAGCTGACAGGTAATTATTTGTTCAAAGGTTTTAGGAATAGCTGAAAGCTTAGCAATTCTCCTATAATTCTCAATATTAGATCTACTACCTTTTTTGTGCAGAGGTATGATAAATGACTGTTTCCAAATTGATGGAAATGACGCCGATTGCAATAATTTTTTGCCGATAAATTGAACAATTTTACGATCGGTTCTGTTAAGTTCACAGTACAGCACTTAAGCCAACAGCCAGGAATACTATCGGGCCCTGGAGAAAAAATCGGTTTCAGAGCTAAAAAACTCTGAAGTACAGTGGCACTATCAATGACTGGATGAGAATACAGTTAGAACTAACTATTTCGAACGGATAACTACCGGTTTGGGTACAGGTTGACGAATAGGTCGATTTGAAAAAGTCTGCGAATAAGTCGGCAATATCATGGTCAAGGTTAGCATTCTTGCCACCCAAAGACAAAGATGATGGAAATCCCGAAGATTTGCGTTTTGAATTAACAAACCCGTAAAATTTTTTAGGATTGTTAAAAAACTCAATTTTGCATCTTGTTAAATACGACTTGTAGCAATTTTGATTCAGGCGTTGGAAATTAGAACGGGCAACTAAATATTTAGAAAAATCTTCTGAAGAACCAGATCTTTTAAAACGCTTATAGAGCCTCGATTTAATATTGTTCAGGTTAGCAAGTTGCCTCGAGAACCAAGGTGGTTTACTACTTTTAGCCTTAACAAAATGAACCGGAACACAACGATTAATAAAGTCACTTAGGTAACTATAAAAAATAGACGTGGTAGCCTCCGCATCGGTACAAGCATAAAGGTCAGACCAATCGTGGGAAGCTAACAGTTGATTAAGCAAATCAAAGTTAGCCTTATTAAACCATCTCGAACGAGAACGACATGACACTTCCATGAAATTAATCGTAGCTAAACTAAATCTAACAACTTATTTTTAGAGTTTACCACATTATTGATCTGAACTAGCGGCAATTCAATAAGCGAGCCAATAAAATCATGCTGAGTGACAGGAGTCAAAAAGTTTGAATCATCGTTGTCAATCCAACTAACGTATGGTAAGTTAAAGTCCCCAAGAACCACTAGGCGATCGTTATCACGCAAACGAGAATGTAGGCTGTGGATAACTGCTTTATGACAATCATAAACGTACATATCTGACCGAGGCGGTATGTAGGAACAAGAAATATAGAAGAACAAATTCGGGAACAAGAGCTTTACAGCTATGAATTCAAAGTCAAGCACGTCATCAAAGTTCAACAATTCAGTAGAAATACTGGACAATACAACGATCAGGACACCGCCTGCTCTCGACTGACGATCACACCGAAAAACAACGAAGTCATTTGAAAATAACTCTGAATATAAATTATCAGGTTTTAGCCAAGTCTCTGTGAAAGCGATCACTTCCGCTGTAAAAGTAAAACTGTTCAGGTAAAAAGCATTTAGTTTAGAATGTAAACCACGAACATTCTGATAATGAATAGTTACTTTTGAATCGTATTGCCAGGGGTGGTAATCAAGTTTTTTGAAACTATACGTGCGCTAGGCTCAACCTTCGACTTTGTGGTGTACAAATGTACCACCGAATGTATAGGCCAAAAAGATTTGTCAAGAACCATATCAAAATATTCATCTGGAACTGATATTTTAAATGAAGAAAAATCCCTCACATACTTAAAAGCAATTTATATGCACTAATGTTAATAGAACCTGTACTATTAACCTTAGCTAAGATATAATTAACCACATCAGACTCCGTCAGATGTGGATGCAATCTTGATACGAAAATTGCCCGTTGGGGCGGCACGGCAGTAACCAACCTAGGACCAGCCAGATCTAAATTAGTATCACCCAAATTTCCAGCAACATCAACAATGTTATTGTCATTCGTCGTTTCGGATTGGTCTATTATATGGACCATGGATAAGATAGATAAATTGGTATTAGGAAACATAAATTTTGAATTAAATTTTTTTCAATGTCTCCATAGGGAAATGTTTGAACCTGACCCCTGTGCGACATATGCAATATTGTCCATATATTACCGTTTAAAGCATGAGACTGGAAAAAATCGTTTGTTTGATTTATAAGAATCACCCTTATATACATAGATGTGCATATATGTATTTGTGTAATTAATTTGCATATTAATTCCAATTTGGCAGCCAAGGCGTATTATTGTTTTTATTGGACTACTATGGTTATTTGCAACACATATTCTCGCTCGGAGACGACTCAAATTTGGCTTCTATGCTGCAGGTAATTTAAAATAATAATACATAATAGCCGTGTTTTTTTTACGCGTAAACGTCGACGTATATCCTCGCTTAGATAATGCTTAGGAGACTTGTTGTACCGAAAAGCACAGACACAAACCTCTGGTAGCCATAGTGTATAGCCTATAGCTGAATCGGTTGCGATGAATAGTGCACACACCATTTGTAGAGGTGATACATAGAATTAGTGTTGAGGTGAAACATTGACACATATTTGGGTTGCATCTGAGTATAATGCGTATTGAAATTTAGTAGTACTAATTTTATGCGCGGCAATTTCAGAAGAGTAGATAAAGTTTAACGCTTAGGAGTCCATATAAAGTTTAAGCGTAAACGTATATAGATGTAAAAAAACACAGCTAATATTGCCCTCGCAAATCTAGCGTTAATGTCTTAATAGCCATCATCCAGTGAGTTTTCTAGCTTTGAGAGACTTGAGAAGCAGAGGTCGTGATATTTTTATAACATAAGTAGTAGTAGTAGATTTATTAAAGGCAGCTTTGCCAAACTAAAGACAAGAAATTAACAAATTTCACAAGACCAGCCAGTCAACTTCTTTATGCATCGCCAACAGTGTTGCTTAGTATTGCTTTTCACTGAAGACTGTTTGCGCTACACCTCTTGAGACAAGAGGGAGAGGCTTGTCTTCTATGCAGAGGTTTGTGGTATAGTAAGGAATGAGAATTGTCTCATGTGTCTTGCCTACTGGCGACAATAGTGTTTCTTAGTATTATTGGTCCCTGGTGAACCAGATGTTTAATTCTCCCCGTTTTGAATTTTTCGTTTCCGAATTGAACATGAAGCATAACTACCCTATTACAGGTGCTGCAAATCAACCTGTACCACTCCAAGCCAGCTTCGGCTGCACTATTATGCCTCTATAAAACATAAAATGCGGTCGTTCTAGTCCAGTAGCCGTGAGTCGTTGGTACCAGGGTCTGTTGGCTCAAATCTGAGCACATCCAGCTGGTGTCACAACCCGTTACAGGTAGAATCAGATCATGCATTCTGATCAAGGAAAGTATCTTATATTCTACTATCCCCTTTTAGTAATGAAGGCTTAACCTGAATTAGCCTAGAGCTGCAAATAACACTCTCTGGCTGATGTCCGCGTACCCTGCGCACGACCGCCCTATTTCTGCGCAGGATCGGCAGCAAAGCACTAAGGGAAGCTGAGCTCAAAAAGCTCCCAATAATTAATGGGGCTGTTTTCGAACCCCAGCACAAGGCGGCCTACAGGAATAAGAGACGTACGGACTGGAAGCTTTAAACAACAGTTCTATCCTCTACTCTCCTAAAAACCGCTTCTCAGGGTAGGTCGGCTCTACCGCTAAGAACTGATGAGGCGCCTCTCTCAGACATAACGTTTGCTTCTCTCGGTGAGCTGGACTCATCGTCAAAGATAGACGAAGCAGGAGATTTTGTCCCCAAATTTTGAAACGCTGCCTTCACAGAAGCATGTCCGGATATTAAGACAAGGGGTAAAAATAAACCTTATTGGTGGGCCCCCGAAATCTCCGAGCAGCAGAAAACTCTTCCCAGTTGTATTCGTACAGCCAACGGAGACTGGGCTACATGCCGGAACTCCAGAGAACTTAGTCAGTGCTCACTTTCCAGGCTGCACCTCTTCACTATACCTCTTGCACCCGCACTCTAACCCAAAACCGTCTCGTAATAATTTTTTGTCAATGCTTATATGTACCTATATGACACTACTTTATTTTGTCTTGGATTCCTAACTGAAACACTCAGACGAAACTTTGGCGGAGCGTCAAATTACAAGAACAATATTGCACAAGAGAAAGCGAAACCAATATTCCCCAAAAATGAATGATCTTGGCATGTAATTGTTTACATTTAGAATTTTATTTTTCATAATTTTATTTTTTTTTCATAATAGAAACAATGCAAATAACACAGGAGCATTATATTGTGCTCTCCTAGTTCACATATTTCACAAAAATGTTGATATTATTTGTATATTTGTGCACAAAATTTTCAAACTAAAAACAAAATTTTCATTGGTCTGAAAAAATTAAAAAAAACAGCCGAATGTCAAAAAAACTACCGAAATACAAACGGGCGACAAAAAATTGAAGAAAAAATACATGACAATAAAGTAGTGTCATATAGGTATTAGATTTGAAAATTTTAACAATATTGGAATTTTCTAATATTGGCAAGCAATTGACCTTTCGTATTTGATTTTGAGACAACTTTTTCTAATTTATTCAATAGTGCGAAGCTGACCCTTATTTGCGGGCTTAGCCGTCACACACGATCACGGTCTCTTGCTAGTGCTTCAGCGGAATGGCCTAGAAGGTTCAAAGTGGTCATATTCAATCTCTCCGAGATGATCGGGCTAGTACCGTAAAGGTGCTTATTACCGAAACGTACCGGATTTTTATCAGGCAAAGGACCATAAAAATCTTCAACAACCGTATTCTTTGAAGTCGTCCATTAAACTGTTTTCAATATTTATGGTACTTAACCACAAGTTTTATACGCGACGAGATATAGACGATGACTGCCTTCACTAGGGTAGGCACCTTGTCGATAGTGTGAGGGTTTAGCCGAAGTCCATAGGGCCCGACAATGTGACTGAGCGGTTTAGAAGCTTGTATCTACGTTGTTCCACTGCGGGATGTCGGTGACCTAAAACTGACAACTTCCTAATCAAGGGTATTATGCGGACCGCGCCTTTTGTATGATTTGCAGCCAGGGGATATATTCGGGCCTTCCGGGCAGCCTATGGAAGTAACGAATCCCCATTAACACTTAAGATGTTATGATAATAAGGATGAGAGTCAGCAAGTTTTGTGATGGAACGGCAAGTGAGTCCAAACGGAGAAGTGGATTATAGAAGGGTACAGTACTGGGAATAGTCCAACGCTTGGGAGCAGTGGTCGACATAACAGACCTGGAGAGTGAAGTTCAAAAGTTTTGCAGCGAGAAACCCTTGGTACTGCAACTGGTACGATGGGGAGGAAGCTTCGAGCGGCAGATGGAAGAGGCAACGTCCGGCTGAATGCGACAAGCCTGCATGCAGAAAGGACCCAGTCCCAGGGCCGCGAGGCTGACCAGCCTCATAGACAAGGAAAGTGGGCCTAAAGCTGTAAGCCAGATGGACCCCAATAGCGGTAGCAACAACCTCGCAAGCTGCAGAGAGAGGACGGGAAAAGTGGCGATTTGTAAAAAGCAATGTTCTTGATATATTATTGAGCTCTGAACGTGATATATCAAAGCATGATTGCAATGTCCTTGATAAGCCATCCTTCTCCGAACATGCGTATATCAGCTTCAGCATCACCCTAAAGAGAGTAGGGGAAATAAACCTTTAAAAACCCCAGGTCAACGAACTGGACCAAATTCCAGAAACAGAAAGAAAACTGGGAAAACCTAATGAGGTTGCCAATATAGAGGAACTGGAGGAATGCAATGACTTGAAGGTTCACTGAGAAGATTCAGAGGAAAAGCAAAGTGCAAAGCATCCCAGCAAACACAGTTTCTAACGTTAGAGAAATATTGTAATTTTACATTAGAATTCTAATGTAGTTCTCTAATGCATTTCGAATCGAAAACTAGGTTAGAATTCGACTGTAAAACGATTCGAATAACACTAGAAATGCTGAGTTCAATATTTAAGTACGGTTTTAATTTATTATAATAGAAAAAGCCTTTGAAATATGTTCCTTCTTATTACATAAGTTTATAACCAAATAAAAGTATTTGATATAATGAAACAATGAAAATTTCGCTGATTTTAAATAATTGAACTTAATTGCGCATCACTTCAAAATTCTCATTAGAAACCCATTAGAAATTGACGTTAGAATTCGATTAGAATTCTAACCATTTCCTCGATATCGAGAACGAAGTCCCCTTTTTGTCGAGAATGCTATAATTCGCGACAGTTTCGCAAATCGTCCTCTAACCTTCTACCTTAGAGAAATACATTAGAATTCGATTCGTCTTCTAATCGTTTTATAACCCAAATGTTTGTTGGGATAGTGTTAATGGAACTAACGTCAATTGACTTTAATGCGCTTTTGAAATAGAATTAATATCAATGACACAAATTCCATATCCGAAAGAGAACTAATGTCAATTGGTTTAAGTGCGCTTTGGGACTATTTAACGCCGCCCTCGCAAAAAGAAGCTGGGAGTAATAAGACAATGACTTGCGTTGTGGTTGTTAGTCCAAATCTGGCGTTGAGCTGGCCGAATTAAAATTTTTTTCATTGCTTTAATATCCATAATTTCTGAAAAGATCCGCATGCGAAAATTGGGAATAATGCAAATCGGGCAATTTTTAATTCTAAAATTTCGCCTGCGGCAATTTTTTTATTTTAATTTTTGGAATTTATTCCAAAAATATCTTGATGTCGTACCGTAATATGAATAGGAAATTTGGTGGTGGTGTCCATAAAAAGTTTTGACATTAATTCGCTTTTGCAAAAAGAATTAATGTCAAATCGGAGAAAAAGTTTGTCTGACATTGACTAGCTTTTGAAAAGAGAACTAATATCAATGATGTCGATTCCAGAGCGTCTTTCAAAAGCGTATTAATGACAATTAACGCTAGTTCCATTGACACTATTGCACGTCACCAAAATAAATGTTTAAGCTGGCAACGGTTGCGGAAAGCGGAGCGTGCAAGTGCGAGAATAGTGATCTGTAAATGATCTCAAGCGTGAAATTTCCAGGGCGAAAAGGGTATCATGGAAAAATATCTCTGCGGACATCGGGCGCGCCAGCGAAACAGCGCGGTTGACCAAATTCTTAGCAAGGGGAAATATATTCCAGAGACTAATAAAGAAAGAGAACTGGTAAAGGTCACGTAGTAGAGTCCCACACATTTACCATCGGAAAATGATGACGAAGAACCAGCAGACAGCACTTACTTACATTGAAGTACATCCAGCGCTAACCAGATGGATCGGCTGCATGCCAAAATCCCGAGGATGACTTCACAATAGGGGTTGTATGAGGAATTATCACCTCTTCTGTGGATGCTGGTTGCCACCCACTGCTCAGGCGGCGCGACAAGGGACCCGTCAAACTTACGGTGTATGCAGATGACGTTGCAGTTGTCATAAGTGGAAAGTGGCTTCTAATAATTAGCTCTTTGGGGGATCGTAGGCTTTGCTAAGAAGTATAAGATCCAAAATTGGACTAGGCCTAAGCTTGGAGGGGTGACCATGCAGGAGGAACCTTGTACAAAATATGTAGGTATCATTCTAGACAAAAATTTGACGTGGAAGCTCAACATGGAGCAAAAAAATTATAAGGGGCATGTAGGCTACGAATGCTTATCATTACAGGAGCTTCGAAAACAGCCCCAACGGATTCACTGTATGCTATTCTGCACATCCCACCTGTAGACTTTGTGGCGAAGAACATGCGTTAACAACTCCAACGAGGCTCAATACCTCGCAGCAGCTTGAAAAAAGGCCGGACGGTCGTATTAGTATATCGTTCAAAAAAAAAACCGAAGTCCTCCTTCAGGAATAAGTAGAATTCATGCTTTTGACCCTATGCATGAGATCTAACGTATACGTATATAAAATTCAAAAGAAAGAAACTGATCGAATAGAAAAAAAATTTTATTTAAAAAAGTCATATCTACACGGAAAAAACACACACATTTTAAAATGTAAAAAACACATTTTTTCATTTATCAAATAATTTGAATTTTACATTTTTGCAATGTGTTTTTGATATGAAAAAAATGTAGATATTACATTATAATAATGTGTTTTCCACATGGAAAATAATGTTAAATGTGCATTATATTTCAAAATAGGAAATGTATACTTCGAAAAAATGCTGTAAATTTAACATTATTTAAATGTGGAGAATAAAATCAAACCACGAGAATTAGTATCGTTTAGTTCGGCAAACAAACAGAACCGTAAGCAATGTTTATATGTAGCTTGTCGCCGTGACGTAAGGGCAGAAGAATCATGCAAATATTCAAACGCATGGAGTTTTCATATTTGCCTTTTCATTCTGATGAATGTAATCGCGGTTGAGGCAAACGAGCAAACGCCTGAATTGACTATATTCACGCATGCAATAAGTTCGTTGATTTTAAATCAATGTCGATTATTTTCGTTTAAGCAAGTTGGATCATTGAACACGATCATGTTGCCGAATGTTACCGATCGTTGTGTTCGATTTCTGCTGTTCTCTGATATGTATGTAGATGGTCTTTAGGCAAATTTACAAGGAAACTTCTTTATGAAATTATAGTAAAAGTTAACACGTACATTTGTATATTTAATAAATTGCAGAATTATTATGAAACAGAATATGATTAAAATATAAGTGTTCACTTCGTACATACATATGCTAGCATATTAAAAATATAATATCACCAACAAAGTAAATACATAGCAGAATTATAAAGAAATTTATTAAAATAGACATAAAAACATCAAATAATTGAATTGTAAAGACCTAAAAAATCAAATGATCCTGAGGCAAGGAGGTTCAAACCCCCAATCCCCTCCGTCCCCCCGTCGCTACGCCCCTGGGGCTTGAGTACCACTGGAGCTAATGTTGATAACTAGCCATACTTCTAAAATCTCAATAGTTGTTTCGCAACAGTGGCTCAACTCGAGAATCATAGCGTACTCAGCAAAAGAGGGAACTTTTTATAAAGCAAAAAATGCTATTACTTAAGTTGAAAAAAGTTTAATTAACAACTTGTGGTTCACTAACTGGACTCAAATTTAAGATTCCATAATACAGTATTTTCACGAAAATAAAATTAAATATATATGTATAATTTAAAAAATAAATAAATGTGACGCGCTAACCTACGAAGAGAATTTAGGCCGAGCTTCTCTTCCAATTTGCGTCCTGCTCCTATTAATTTTTTCTACAAACGGGACGGGACCTACTTGTTTTATGCCGACTCTGAACAGCATCTGCAAGGGAGATGAGTTTAGCTTTTCATGGCTTTTCATGGCAAAATTCAATCGGAGTGTTTGCCAAACACTACCGAGGGGCAACCCCGCTTAGAAAAGCTTTCTACTAATTGAAAAACCTTGTTTCTAAAATTTTGATGTTGCTTTGCTCGGTGTGTACGCTACCATCACACCACGGCGGCCGCCTATATAATTTATTTTTTATAACTTACGCTTCATTACTGCTATCAACCAGGTGTTTATTTCTCACAATAAACAGCTGATGGTTTTGGTGGTAACACCTTGGATATTTTTTTCAACTCCACCTCAGCTCGATATGCAATGTAGGAGAACTGTGTTGAATGTTCATTTGAGAACTGTACATTTCTCTAGATCTCTCGAAATTAGGATATTAATTGGAAAATATTAATGACGTTGGAGATCAACTCGAAAACTTTTAATTTTACAAAATTTCTTAAAGGTTGGATAGTTACTGGAAAATGAAGTTGGATATCAACTCGAGAACTATATGGTATAAGAATATTAAATAAAGGTGGTGGATATCACTTCCGGAACTATATATATAAATTTCGCTGGAGAATTTTTTCCACATTTGTTGGGTAAACAAAATCCAGCTGTTGCCGTATCTACAAATTATCTAGATAATAAAAAACCAATGTTGCCGCATAAAAGCATACCCCAATGGCGGTCTTAAACTGTGACTGAAAAACTGCTCAGTAGTTTAACTGGAGTTTAAATTTGACTATAGTTTAAGCAAACTTAGTTTAAGCTTAGTGTTCGCGCCCCTACCTAATAAATTATCATCGCCACACCTGCCTTTCCAATCAGTCTTCGCTATCATCGAAATTGCAATTGTTCTCTAACTCCATGCACACTCATGTTAACATATCTTCATCGCTTTTGTTGTTGTCATCACTTGCATTCAAATTATTTCTTCGCTTTGAGCTCATAACTGTTGCCCATCCACCTTCATCGCTTTCGTCGCTGCAGCATACATCACAAGCATACATACACACATGTTGCTATGAATGCAAACATATGTGCCTACATTCATACGTAATCACAAGCAGAATTTCATATCATACTCTTCGCACCTATCATATTATAATTAGCCATCTCATGAAATCATGCGATGTCTAATTTGTGTTTTGTCAATTTGGAACAACAGGACTTTTCCACGGAAAATTCCTATGACTAATATTTTACAGCTTACCTATTTTGAACGGTGTCTTAGTTTTTAAGTTGAATCGAATTGTAACTTTAATCGAATGAAGTACACTTTATTAAACAAGCAAATTGTCTCGCGTTTCCTTTTTTAAATAAGAAACAGAAACTTGTAGAAAAAGCTCTACAAGTCATCACTTAGCTTAACCAACTACTGAAAAACCGGGCCTAAGAGCCTCTAGAGCCACAATAGAGGTAGATGATTGGCATAAAGGAGCCCAAATGACGGACGAAGCGATACATGTGTACACCGATGGTTCCTTGAATCCATGAGCGCAACACAAAGCTTTATAACTTCAGAGCTTCTGCAACACAATTGTCAAGTCACGCGAGGGCATCCTGTTACAAATATGAATGTATTATTCGTATTAGGGGGTGTGGGGGCCTGAATGGCCTAGAAGGTTTAATGAGGTCATATTAATCATTCCCGAGATGGTCAAGCTAGTACCTTGATGGTGCTTTGTTACCGTAAAGTAACTATGTATCTATATCCGGCAATGAACCATCAACATCGATAACACTCGCCAAAACCTTCTTGGAGTGCCTTTATCGTTAATACAACAACACCAAGAACAAAGATTGCAAAGTAATGGAAGCAGCGATAAAGGCAATTAAATCGCATAAAACAACATCGTAAAGTGTGTTAAGAGTATAAACAATATCTGAAAAGAATCGGAACAGGGCGATGAATACATCTATATTGAGCCCCAGGACATGAGAATAGATGGGAAAGGAAAGCGGATGAGCTTGCTAAAACGGGTGCATCCCTCGGAGCCTATACCGTGGACGCCCCAATAAGATTGGGAGAGGTTAAGGGGAGGCGAGGGCTAGAACCAGCAACTGGCAAAGATTTTAAAATGCTTCTGGTATTTGCTAAGAGGACGTTATTATTTTATAACCTAAAAAAATAAATGGCGCGATAACCTCCGAAGAGATCTAAGGCCGAGCTTCTCTTCCAATTTGCGTCGTGCTCCTCTTCATTTTCCCTACAAATTGGCCGGACGGGACCTACATGTTTTATGCCGACTCCGAACGGCATCTGCAAGGCTTTTGGGAGCTTTTCATGGCAGAAATACACCCGGAGCGCTTGCCAAACACTGCCGAGGGGCGACCCCGCTTAGAAAAATTTTCATCTAATTGAAAAATCTTATTTCTAAAATTTTGATGTTGCTTTGCCCAGGGCCTACGGTGTGGTAGGCGGAGCACGCTACCATCACATCACATAGGTCCTGGTTTTCGATAGGGTATTTCAGTTTGGTCATTAAACAAACTTCTGGTAACACTATGGACTCATTCAGTATGTGTGAGGTCCTCGCGGACCTGCCAGTTCTTGAAAAATGGTGTCATGCATCTTTTTACTCAGGAAACCCAATTTTTTTTTTATTTGGTGTCAAATTTAAAATTTTCAGTTAATATTCGGAAACCCGCCAGATATTATCAAGTATTCGGCCGGTTAAAAATGATAACTTTATTCTTCCAAGATTTGGAAACAATTTTTGTGATCTTAACAAAAACTTGTATTTTTATTCCATTTTTTTATCTTTACCACTTAAAAGCTATATTTTCTTTTAGAATTTCCTCATTTGTATCGAGATGTTCATTGCAGCTGTGGCGCACATTTACAGTTTCCCGCATCATCCGTTTCATATCAACTCTCCTCAATATTGGAACAATCCCAATCATAATTGGTGTCGAGCATTCCTCTCCATGATGGATATATCGGATATGCAACAAGATGTTACCGAACATTTGGGCGTTGTTAGCAGTTCGATTAGCCGACATTTTCAAGGTCGAAGCAATTACCAACCATTACCACGTGGACCTCGTCGTTCAAGTAGCGAAACAGAATATTTAATAAGTAAGCGCCAAGATGGTGATAACAATGCAGATGGTATAATCAGTGAAAGGCCGACAGCGAGTTCAAATATCGGTGATGTAATTTTAGTTAGAGGCGGGAGCAGTAGTGGTGGTGGTGCTGTTGGCACTGTTGAAAAAACAGGTAATAGAAAAAGTCGTAATACAAATTTCGCTAGTAAACAGTTGGCTAAAGCCTATCGCTACGGCGCTACAGATAATCTTTTGTTGCCTGTTGGCGAAGTCACTTCAAAAATTGATTCTACATCTAACATCCACTTAGCAGGCATGCGTTCTGGGCCCAATACTTCAATAAAAGTGGCACCGGTCACTAACACATCAACTTCTGGAACTGCGCACTCCAATTTCGGCATAAACATAACAAAAAGACAGTCAGATGCTCGTGATTACTCGCCACAACATTTGTATGGTGCCCCTATGCACAGTGACAATAGCTTCTTACAAGCTCGCAATGTAGGCGTACATTCCAACAGCATTCCTAAGACAGATGATGATTTTGTGTCATTTATCGGCACTGGCAGATGACATCGTAACTTCGAGAATAACACACATAGCCATAATTATAATAACACCCCAATAATTGAGTCCACATCTGTTTCTATATCGGCGTCAGCGGGATTCTCTAGTAGCTTAAAATTGTCGACAGGTTGTAGCGGCAATAGCAATACTTCTGATTGGATAAGCACTTCACATTTCGAAGAAGACAACGACAATGACAACGCCGACTTTAACGAAGAACACAATATGAGATTAGGCCATGGTAACGTTAATGACATGGGTGACTTTAGGGGAGCAAATAATGCTGCTGGTGTTGATTCAATTATTGTTGGGCTGCAGCATATTCCCAGCGAACAACCCCGGAACTACATCGCTACCAGACGATCACAACACAGACTTATTGACAGCGAACACATCACATAGATTACGATATCGCGGCGAAAGTATTCAGTTAATGTTTATTACTTTTTCTTATTATTTTGCGCAAAAAGTAATGCAAGAATTTATTATGCTTATAATTTTAAATTGATAGTTTTTAAAGCGTATGTAAGCGTCATTTATACAGTGGCTCACATCTTATTTCGTGCAGCTATAGAACAAAACTGTTAAGCTATATAGAAAGGAAACTAGTGACGGTAGCAAAAATCGATCACGTACATCTAAATTAGTGGCACTTTGCAACAAATTGTCTTTTCGTAAGGTTAAATACAAAATTTTGTCCATTGTGCCAAAGTGCCCCTAATTTAGGTGTACGTGATCGATTTCGCAATAATCAAGACAAAGACTCTTAACACAAATCCGGATTGTGCAGGCATGGGTAATATGGAACTGACCGCACCTCATGAAACCACTTCCATAATCTCTCGCCTTAAATGTTATAAAAAATGTGTGGCCAATTTTGGAATCGGCTACACGGCAAAGGCAGATTAGTAAGATTAGATATTTAAAAACTACCCTTATCGAAGAAAGGCATAAGATACCACGCGAAGCCGCTCAAAAACTGATTGCATCTATAGAGAATCATCTTGAAGTTGTTATTTAACAAAAAGGTGGTCATACGAGGTACTAAACTAAATATAAATAACAAAGTAACTTTTTCTAAGGCAGGGCGCAGTGCACGAAATAAGCTGTGGCCGTAGTTTTTGAGATAATTTTAGTTTTTATTAAATAATTATCACAATTACACGTTTGTGAAAATTAAGTAATTGTTTAAATAAAAGCATATTTTTATCAAAATTGTGCATTTGAATTTGTTTGCCACCGTCACTAGTTTTCTTTATATATAGCTCAACAGTTTTGTTCTGTAGCTGCACGAAATAAGATGTGAGACACTGTATATCGCACATACTTTTCAATCTGGCAGATAAAGTGTCAGCGTTAATTGAAGATGTAAAAGGCCCTTGGACATGAAAGTAGTTTACTGCAAATTCCTAAGTTCAAGCAACAAATACTAATAAACTACTATCCCCCATAGCTTTGATCCTGCCGGAAAGCTAACTATGTCTAAAATTTTCATAGGGCACTACTATTATTTCGAACACAGTTGTATGTATATGATATGAGAGCACTCAACTGATTATATAATGTTCGTTTTCGCCTGAACTTACGCTTCCTTACTCGTCTTCTACTAAATTTAAAACAAGAAACTTTTAAAAAAGTACAAAGTTTCTTCGCTTTCGGTAAAGATTTCGAAGTAGGTACTTACTTGAGTCAAGTATACCCGATACCTTTTGCTGAGTATGAGTACTAGCATCGATACTTCGATCCGACTATTCTAAGTGTAATGGTAGCGATACTTTTTCTAAAAGTGCCTTACCATTTATGTTGACAACTCTTTAAAGTAGTAGCGCCATTATTACAAAAACCTTATTAGGACTGTTAAAATACTAATTTGAAGGGAGGGGTCATTCACATTGCTCGATACTTTACCATCGTGATAGGCCCGAATATCTTCAATTACCAAGTTGCTAATCGATCCTAATGCGAAGACCACCATCTGATAATTCCACATTCGTGCTTAAAGTAAACAAATCAAATGTAAAAGAGACCGAGGATAAGCGTTTTTCTTACCAGATTACGGCAATTTGCTTAAATATAGTTTTGATTCATTACTCGGGATCTTCCGAGAAGCATAATTATAACATTCATGTTACAACAATGCTACTTAATTTAGAGTATAAGCATCACATCAGCTTGTATATTTTCGGCAATGGCGCAATGGATTGTCAACATTACATTCAACGAACCTTCGACGTTCCCAGTGTTGTCAAAACACGTGATAAAAAGTATTATGTAATCATTGTTCTACTAACTGCTACAATTTTCTCATGAAAAATTAAAATATAAGAAGTACTATACCATCAACTATACTTCTGTCCATACCAAAAAAAGTGAAATTTAAGAATTAAGTAAACATCAAATTCAAAACCTTGTTTTCTCTTCCACTGTGAATTTTGAATGAGTATTTGTTTAGTAAATGAGTAAATTAAAATCGCAGAAAATTATTGTCATTAAAATTCCTCAGAGGCAGTAAGTGCACTGTACTGCCTTTTTGCCATAGACGGCAGTATAAAAAAAAATTTTTTTTGCAAATTGAAAATTCTAATAATTACTCCATTCAATTCACAAAATGAAAAATTATGTTAATATTTTTATTTTTTGCACATATGCTTGGAACTGCCTTTTTGTTTATGTGGTTGGTTCAACACCTAGGCTGAATATTACTCTGACTCGGTTGCTAAAGTTCGAAAAAGCCCTATCTTAGAAATTAGAACGCCCCATCTCATAAAAATATGTTAGGTCGCATTTTCACTTCATAGTAAACGTGACTGTGTCAAATTCGTAATAAAAATTTTAATAAATTATTAATAAAACAAATACATTACTGGTTCATGTATGCCTTCATTTCGAATAAGAAAGTCTGGTTAGTGAAAATAAAGATTTAAGGAAATATATATTTCTTCTGCGACCTATTATAAGCTGCGAATTGGTCGATTGATTGCAAAAGCATAGACATCAATTTAAAATTAAAATCTGGAGTAATTCTTAGTAGAAAATTATGTGGCCTTTTTTGTGAGTAAAAATTTAGAAACTTACACCCCTATTATGAACTCATACGATACACGATAAACGCTTGCAATCTGTTATACCATATTATGAAATAAATGCTAGCGTGTGAAACCCGATCGTTAGCGTTTATCGTTTATCGTGGTATTGCCATACGCTAACTATCGCATCAACTGTACAATTTTCTACGCTAGCCATCGTTGATAAATTTTTGCACGATACGTTGGGAGCTATTTAAATAAAAGTAAATATAAAATTATTACAAAATCCAAAGGACCCAACTAAAGCCTCATTCCCAACACTCTGTTGCAACACCCTGGGCAAGAAGCCTTAAAGTGGCACAAACCTTCAAAATATTTGAAATGGATGACCTATTTTTATGGGCGCGCAAACTGCCTTCTACCCATGGCGCAAGGTGGCAGCATGGGAAAGCTGATTTTAAGCTTTTTTGATTTGATACATCAAAATACGGCGCAGTACGATTTTGTCATTTGTCCATCGAATTTACAAAAACAAAGTACATGCAATTTTTATTTATGTTTGTAGGTATGTCTCCATGCTGCCACCTTGTATCGTTCCGCTATGCTTCTACCTCTGTTAACACATACACTGAAATCTATTTTGTTTATTAAACTTTTTTTACTCTTAGTATGTCGAGTGCTTACAGTGTAGAGTTCATTTCAAGAAGATTGAAAGCATCTCTCAATTTTCTTTTTTCTATGGCTCTATGCAAGTTTCGTCAATTTGTTTATTTCTTAACAAAGGATTAAAACTGCAGGTACCTATTGCTTTAAAAATTTCAGCAAAGTTATGCTTTTATAGCGATTTTCAATTAAAATTTATTTACTTACATACATCCCTGCAAAAATTCGCGAGTACTCCATGCATGCATGTGCGAGTGCTCTAAAATTAACCACAATTCATACAAAAATATGGTCTATTTAACTGCGATGTCCTAAGACTGGACCATGTACTCCAGCTCAGCATTACATCAGAGTAATCCATGGGTACTCCAGTATGACACAAGTGGACCACATGATCCAATGATTTTTGCAGGGCCCTGCAAAAAACGCGAGTACTCCATAAATAGTGTCAGGAATACTCCTTTAGGAGTATAGGAATGCTCCAAAACTAATCTGTATTCATACAAAAAATGTGCTCCAATTAACATTGCGATGTCCTAGGAGAGGAGTAGGGGATTCCACTCTCGCTTTGTTTGTGAGTATTCCATAGAGTACATACGTGACAGTACTTTCCAAAGTACTTTCACTGTAGTACTTCATGGAACACCCACACAGGATCATATGCCAAAGTACTCCAGAAAAACTAATCTATGGAGTATTTGCGGTACAGTACTCTCTAAACTGCTCCTGAAATATTACTCAATGGAGTACCGACAAGAGATTACTTGCGAAACTGCTCTGAAAACATTACTCCTTGGACTACTAACAAAAGAGTACTCGTTAAACCGCCCTCGATGGATTACCTAATGGAGTACCTACAGGAGATTACTTAAGAAAGTACTCTCAAAGCATTACTTCTTAGAGTAGCTATGGTAGAGTACTTTTAAAACCATCGCTAGAGAAGAAGCCACCCAAAATAAAACATAAAATTTATAAAAAAATAATATTAGTTTCTTTATTCACGTTTAATTCGTCTTTTTGCATCCAAACTAAGTTCTGAAGATGGCGAAAAATGATTGGTTTCTGGTGCTATGCTAGGCGAGCTGACCAATTCCATAACCTCTCATCCTGCGGCATAATTTGGAGTTTCAATTTGGAGCTTCGAATTTTCTCCATTTCTCAATCTACGCGCAAACTTTTCCCTCTCCATTTTCTGAATACGTTTTTTGTTACGTGCGCTGTATTCCATATTTTACCTTTATATATTTGGTTATAGTTATTTTATTTTTCACCAATAAAATTGTCTTTTAAATTAAATTCCCTCCGATAATTCTTTCCGACACAATTCCTCTTTGAATATTTCTCTATACTAGTATGTATACATAAAACCAGTTGCGCGGTTGCATTTTATCAGAGTTGCCATAGTAAAATTTTATTATCTGTTATTTGTATGCAATATGTTACTTTTGGCAACTCTGTTCGATCGTCATCGTGTCGTGATCACGGTCGTTAAAACATGAGCAATGATCGGCTGATGGTGGTCCGCAAACGTATTACAAAGGAGTATTGTTAGAGTACTCCAACATGTAACGTAATCCAACGATTTTTGCAGGGCAGACTTCTATCTGGATTTATCTGGCTCAAATCGCTGTTGTTGTATTTACATGCAAAAATTTTTATCTGGCTCCGGATCATTACGACGAGATGATGGCTAATAGATGACCGAGTTAGTGACCGTTTTGCAATAAATACAAAACTTCTTAATTTGAAGGTCGGTAGAGCCCTAAAAATATAGTCGTATTGTATGTTGTTTCTATTAAAACCCAAATTTGTAGGAGGCTTGCGTTAAGTAAACGCCAAAAAAAACATTTGCCGGACCACACTAGTGTACGTACTTAATCTTTGTAAAAATATAATGCGGAATGAGGCATGCATGTACATAGTAAGTGTACATATTGAAATTGCGATTATCAATGATATTTTATTTATAGGAGAAAATATAGAGGAAATTAAAATTACTCATTATGAAATGGGATAATGGTTGAAATCGTATTGCTTACAACTTAGGAGCATCATGCAGAAAGTACCATTGTTTGCACATATGCATATAGGAATATTCGTGGAAATAGACCCGAACCGGATATGAAATGTAGCCACGTTTCAAAAATTACAAATATTTACTTTTTAATTTCAGTGTGTAACAATTAAATGCCGCATATATATTATGCAAAGCACAATTTCGGGCTTTATGCGCGTTTTTGAAGTGCAACACCCTTGTAAATTTAAATTAATGAATTTTCCATAATAATTCCACGTTTGACCACAATGATAATGATGATCAAAAGCTAGGTAAGAAAATTTACATAAAATAATTGCGATAAACCGAAATCACGTACACAGCCATGTAAATCGAAAAGCAGTTAGTAGTATGATCTTTACAAAGCTTCGAATAATCGGTAAATCTTTTAACCTAATCCGAAACGAACTATAGAAGCGAATATTTCGGTAAGCGACTCCAAACCCCGGTAATCGGACGGGACTGACAGCCAATCATGCACTTACATAATAATACTAGCAATCTGAACTAAACTGCCATAACTAATCAATTCAATACGTTTCAGATACTGCATTGTAAGATCTTGTGTGTTTGGTTTTTGAACTCTGAATCGGTAGCAAAGACAATTTGCTGGGGAATATTGCTGGAAGCATATATTGTTTAAAACTTAATTTCAGTTTTAAAATTGCAAATTAGAACTTTGTGCTATTCTGAGGATTCAATGCCCATTATTAATTTGATAAAAAAGCTATAATGATATACATACATGTAAAATAGATGTACAAAATTTATTTTCAAAGTTAAAGGAACTGAGCCAAATAAAACCGCTTCCTAGTGCGTAGATGTCAAGTGCTTGAAAACAGAATGTAAGAAACAAAGTTAAGGACACAATTTATCTTATCTTATCTATCAACATTATTGTAAAAGTTAATTATGTAAAAACACGATCAATACCTTATTAAAAGTTACTATGAAACTTTAAAAACAGTAGAGCAATTCGTTCAAACTGGTCAATGGATCTGAAAGCTTGTAAATGGGTCAAACCTCGATAACGCAAATGGAAAACTTGTACTTACTTAGTTTTCATAATAACGAGGCATTTGCGAATTGAATGAATTTTCTTTTGGTGTATTAAGAGAGGCCTATATATAGTCGCATAGCGATTTTCAAAGCTTCGTTCTAATATTATTTTTAATATTTTTGTTTTCACTTTATTGTTTATTTATTGCTATTATTATTACTATACAACAAACAATAAAATGGACGCTTGTGCTGAAAAAATATCAAATAACTATTGGAATATTAAGTACATACATGGGCTACATAAAATGCGACGCCACCCATCTACAAAAGATATTTTTGGATATGTCAATATAAAATAAAATGAATATATTTATCGTATATTGCAAATATGTTCAACAAATTCCAACAATTTTAATATATCATATGGGGAGTTCAGAATTTTTGCAAATGGTCTAGCATCATTCCATTACAAACTTGTGTAAAATATTACTACAATACACTAACAAAATACACGGCTATGCATTTCCTATGTCACTGCAAATACGCAACATCAAAACCCGTAGTATATATATTTTTTTAAACTTAATAGCAAAACAACAATTGTCAATACAAAATCAACTACTGAAATGACCAACTCAAAAAGAAAAAGTTACTCAATAACCGTAGCTTTTATTTGCTATACAACGTTTCTAACATCAAATGTACAAAACTCTGAACTCCCTTATGATCAAATCATTTGCCAATGAATAAATATATAAGTACATACAAACATAGATACAGTACATCATGTGTACATAAATGAGTACATAAATGAGTACCCATATTAAAAATTCTTTATTTAAACGAGACACTAAAATTTGTTAATAAAATATCATTAAAAACACCTTAAAAGTAAAACACTGGAATTGTTGACTGACCGAACAATAGTAATATCGAATTATCTTTTCTTGATTTAGGGTTTTCTACTGCGCTAGCTTCAAATATTTTTATCGACGGTATATATTGATTATGCACTCGTATAAATAATTTAGCATATTGCAGATGCCAGCTTTATAAGGCACGTTAAATATATGGTATTAATCAATGCTTATGGCTTTTAATTATTGTAGTTTGTGCGACCGCCTAATTCTAATAGATAACGATCGGGATGTTCCATCCAATCTGCGGCAGTTAACTTTACTGTACGTTGTCGTTCCGCTTCTTTAATTTGCCATTTCTTAATATCCATTTGTACATCACGCAATGCTTTGTCACCACATCCCCAGACCTGTCAAGAGAAAATAAGTATGCAGTATATCAAATTGTTCGTGCATATCAAAACTTCGTTGATAAGACCACACACGGCATACAAATGTAGATAACGTTTATGAACTACCTGCAGTACCTCGAAGTGCTGCTTAAAAATTACAGTTATTTTACTGAAATAACTCCGAAATTATCTCAAAGTGATCCTGGAATACCAAAAATAGATTTAAAAATGGT
Source organism: Eurosta solidaginis (assembly GCF_040869045.1). Taxonomy (NCBI): domain Eukaryota; kingdom Metazoa; phylum Arthropoda; class Insecta; order Diptera; family Tephritidae; genus Eurosta; species Eurosta solidaginis. Next base: position 79,295,541 of record NC_090320.1, on the reverse strand, counting down.
TATGGGCGACCACGGAAAAATGAAGATGCCACGTTGCAACCGATAGAAAAGATGCTGCCTACAGATGGGGTCGGCAGGCATCGGTGCAATTTAGAAACGAAACATCAAAACCAAGGAGAATTAAACAAGGGGTGCCACAGGGTGGTGTCCTATCCCCACTTTTGTTTAATTTCTACATATCTAAGCTACCTTCACCACCGGAAGGAGTCACAATCGTTTCCTACGCCGATGACTGCACAATAATGGCCACAGGCCCAGGCCCAAAGATCGATGCGCTATGCAATAAAATAAACGGATACCTCCCTGATCTCTCCAGTTTTTTCGCCTCGCGAAACCTGGCATTATCACCGAGATGCTGCCTACAGATGGTGGTCGGCAGGCATCGGTGCAATTTAGAAACGAAACATCAAAACCAAGGAGAATTAAACAAGGGGTGCCACAGGGTGGTGTCCTATCCCCACTTTTGTTTAACTTCTACATATCTAAGCTACCTTCACCACCGGAAAGAGTCACACTCGTTTCCTACGCCGATGACTGCACAATAATGGCCACAGGCCCAGGCCCAAAGATCGATGCGCTGTGCAATAAAATAAACGGCTACCTCCCTGATCTCTCCAGTTTTTTCGCCTCGCGAAACCTGGCATTATCACCGACTAAATCTTCGGCGACCTTATTTACAACATGGACGTCCCAAATGTCGACCATTTTGAACATCCACGTCGATGGCACTACGCTACCGACTGTCCTACACCCCAAAATCTTGGGTGTGACGTATGATCAGGATCTACATTTTTGTGAGCACGCAGCCGCAATTGTTCCGAGAATTCAGAGCCGTAAAAAATCCTCAAATCCCTCGCTGGCAGTACTTGGGGAAAAGATAAAGAAACGCTCATGACTACATACAAAGCAATTAGCCAGCCGATTACGTGCTACGCGTCACCCATATGGTCGCCAAGCCTAAAAATCACCCACTGGAAGAAACTACAGGCCTGCCAAAATACTGCTCTCAGAATCGCCACGGGCTGTCTTATGTCCCCAGAACACCATCTGCATAATGAGGCGAGAATACTCCCCATCAGGGAGAGAAATGAGATGCTGACCAAACAGTTCCTGTTGAATACCCAGAAACCTGGGCATCCCAACAGACAGCTGATTGATGAACCAGCACCGCATAGGGGCTTAAGGAGTCATCTCCGTAAGCATTTTGAGGAAATACGGCACCTGAGAACCCAGCCGTATGAAGTGAAAAAACACAAGCAGGTCCTTGGTGAACTCCATAAACAGGCCGGGATTTGCCCGGTGAATCCAGTACTTAACGAAAATTATCCAAAACTCGCGGAAGAGGAACGCATACTCCCCAGGGAAACGCGAGTCACTCTAGCTCAACTTCGATCTGGATATTGTTGCTGGTTAAACTCTTACCTATCCAGAATCAGCCTCGACATACAAAATGTATGCCCTGCTTGCAATATGTCTCCAATGACACCAACCATCTCTTTAATTGTAATGTGGAACCAACGCTTCTAACACCCCTTTCCTTATGGTCCACCCCTGTTGAAACGGCAAATTTCCTTGGACTCCCGTTAGAGGATATTGATGACAATTTCTGATCGGTCGCGGCTATTAGGTGGGGCGAGCATTGCTACAACAACAACAACAACATGCTGCCTACAGCGTACGCAACAAATGTGTGTGAACGCTGCCACGAGTTAAAAAGTGAAGCGAGACGCCTTACAGGAAGAAAAGAGCCGAGACAAAAGGCGTGAGTTCGAAAAGCTGCTAGCCCCCTGAAATAACGCCCTCTAATTTTGACAGATAGACTCCGGGGCGAACGAACGAAAACGGCGACCTTGTAACCGATATCCAGAGATACTTAGATTATGGTGATAGTGATAAACCGCCCAGGGCAGATGATAAGCATGGGCCCGCAATCGATGATGATAGAATTACTGTTACCTCACTCCATTATGACGAAGTCAGAATAGTAATAACAAGATTAAAAAACAAACCTGCGGGGCTGAAGAATTGACAAACATCATCTCTTGATTGAATGCGCCTATTTGCCACTTTGTCTAAATTTGGTTGCCTCGTAAAACGTCCAAATTGGGAAAGACCGCTATGATCCGTTCGAAATTAATCGAGGTTTCAAACAGGGAGACCCTATATCGTGCGGTTTCATTAATTTTATGGTGGAGAAAATTATACAAGCTGCAGAACTTAACCGCACGCCTACAGTATTCTATAAAAGCGTGCAATAAGGGGCGAATGCTGACGACATCGGCCCGAACACACGTGTCGTAAGTTCTGCTTGCTACAATAAAAGAAGCAGATGGGTTTTGGGGAGTGTTATCGATGTTGATGGTCCTTTGTCTGATAGCCGGTACGTTCCGGTAACAAGCACCATTGAGGTACTAGCCCAACCATCTATATGACCACATTAAACCTTTTAGGCTATACCGCTCAGTTCCATGAGGATCTTGGGGTCTCCCGAACCTCGCCTGCTAAATATATTTATGCTACATTCATATTTGTAACAGGATTCCCCTCGCGTAGGTGAGGTTGACAACTGGGTTGCGGTGAATGTAGGCAACAATAATTTCCATATATTAAAAGATTACTGGATGAGTTGTAGAGCGTTTTCTACAACTTTCGACCTTCAACAAAACTTGCGAAAGGTTCTTCAATTAAAGAAAGGTTAACCGAACAATTTCAATTTAAAATTTGCTTTATTGGAGTTCACTCCTCGATGGATGGTTACAAAGTTAATAATCTTAAAAGCTAAAAACGAATTCAATGCTAGCAGAAAAAATATGTAGGAATATTCCATGGAAAGCCCTGTTATATTACATTGACAATTACCGTAGAGAATCTCGTATGAATACTTGAAATAGGTAAACAAAACAAAAAGTGCGAAGAGACGAAAAACTATGCGTGTTGTTATGTGTGCATATGTAAAATTATATGTATATCCAATAACCCAAATGTATGAATGCTGCAGCGACCAAGGCGATGACGACGGTAGATGAACAATGGGTTTGAGCATAAAGCGAAGAAATTAGCTAAATGCAAGCAACGACAGCGATGATGAGACGTTAGAATCGTAGGTATGTACATACGTATGTATGTGCGAAGTAGAAAGTAATGCAAATTCGAAGACTGGTTGGAAATGCATGTGCGGCGTAGGTTGAGCAATAAGGAGGGGCGTAAACATCCACCCCTGCTCCCTTGCTTGCTTTCAATTGTTACTGTTGAGATGATGATGTTTCTATTGGTAGCTTACATACTCGAGTCACTGCTCTTTTGTATGTTCCTTCAGTTGCAGTTTTGATAAGAATCACTCGTAATATGCCATCAATTCCAATGAAAGTATCAACAACTCTACCTAGTGGCCACTTCAGTGGTGGTGTGGAATCGTCCTTAATAAGAACCATGTCGTTGATTTTTAAATTTTGATATGATGTCCTCCACTTGGTACGAACCATTAATTCCTTTAAGTATTCTTGCCGCCAGCGTTCTCAAAAGTTTTGTTGCATTGATTGTACCATTTGGTATCTTGATAACAACCCAGTAGGAATTTGTTGGACCGATGGTTCAATTACCATGGTGAGATTTCTGCCAATCAAAAAATCGAAGATCGTCAGGGCTAGTAGACAAGGGTGTAAGCGGGCGGCTATTTATCATTGCCTCAGCTTGACAACAAACTGTATTTAGCTCATCGAATGTAAGCAATGTTGCGCCGATAACCCGTCGGAGATAATCACCCCTATTCTGCATTTCGGTTACGTTCCCGTTCTACGTTCCGCTTTAATCGAAGTTGGGAATTCTGCATTACGACGGAATCGTAACGAGAAGAGGAAGAGCAAATGATTTTTCGAAATCAGCTGTTTGTACGGAATGTGTGAACATTGGAACAAAATAAATTAAAGAAAATTTGTAAAAAAAAAAACACTGAAAAACGTTAATATTTTATTATCCACGCCATTTTGTACAAAAAAAAAACAATAGAATATATTGCCGCCGTGTTATATTTTTTTCATAATTGTGTGTTTTTGTCGTTCTTTTGGCCAATTCCCTGCCGTGGCCACCAAGTTTTGTTAAAACGGATTCCTGCACGAATATAGTTGACATTTTCTGAATTTTATGGATGCTAATTTCATTGCACTGGCCAAAAATACTTTATGAAGATTTATTTATTCTTTCCGCAAGGATTGTTTACGTTTTCGCTTCAACTTCCTCTACTCCGGCAGCTTGCTTTGACATATAAGTGGACCCAACGAACAGGCAGAAACTATAGCTGTCTTATTATAATGGAATCAATAGCCGCGGAATTATTTGTGAAGTTGGAAAGCAACGCATACGAAAATGGCCAGGCGTGAATATAAACGCAAATATTGCGAGATTTGTGTAATCCATTTGAGATGAGTGACGAATTGTAAGAAATTGAACTTAAAATTGGTAAAGTTTAATGACTTATGTTTTTATTTAGGTTCAAAAAAAAAAACGTTCGACTTAATAAGGATGCTTTCAAGTACGTGTTAGATACTTTTGCGGGGCAAATACGTCCAAGAACTTCGACATCGACATGTTGTTTTTGACCTGAAAACATAAAAAACAATCATCATCAAGCCTTCTACGTTTCTTAACAAGTTTTACTTACATTTTTGTTAAAATTCTGTTGTAAATTAATAAAAAAATAAAAATAAAATATTTTTCCGCCAACTAATTTGCAACTTAGAAATGCAGAATACACAAAATCGAACGATTCGAAGTTGGATCGAAAGAGATTGGAACACAGAACACCAAAATTGCCAAATCGAAAAAATTCCAATCCAAGTCGAAATGCAGAATAGAGCTGAATATTTGGCACATTTTACTGCGCTTTCCCAAAGTCCGCCGAAATGCGGTGACAGTGGCGGTATGAATCTCCATTCTATGCCTTCGTCTGCACAAGCTGATTAGACTGTATTAATATGTTTTTGTGATGTAAATTCCGATAACATCTCCTTCAACTCTCGAATTGGTCTCGACGAAATTTGTTGCATTGTCTGAGAAAATTGTGCGGCATTTGGCTCTGCGTGCAAAAATCTCTTGAGAGAAGATATGAATGCGGCAGTACTCAGGTCTGGTACCAACTCCATATGCACGGCCTTTGTTGTGAAGCAAATGAACAATGCTATGTATACCTTGATAGGGCCCTTGCTTCTAATTCTTTGAGTTATTGACAAAGGACCGCAATAGTCAACCCCAGCGATTTCAAAGGGATAAGCAGGCTGAACGCGTTCTGGAGTAAGTGATCCCATGAGTTGCTGTTCTAGCTTGGGTTTGTTGCCATATCATAAAAGGCACTTGTGAACTACCTGTTTAACTATACTTCGAGCGTTGATAATCCAGTACTTGTCACGATGGATGTTCAAGAGTTTGGCATCCAGCATGGAGGTGTTGACGATGCGTAGCTTCGACGAGGGTTCGCACGAATGGATGTGCCTTGGGAAGGAGAATTGGGTGTTTCGTAGACCACGGCAGTGATGAATTAGAAATTCTTACACCCACTTATTTCATCGTGCAGAAATTGCGATAATTGATTGAGTGTGGAATTACGATTGACCTCAGATGTATGTAGTGTTTTGTGATCTTCGGCAATTTCTACTCCCTGGATGTATCGGCACACAGTCGTTAGATACTCATCTAGTTCTTTGGCCGTGATTCCACGAAGCGATGACGAAGGGATGAAATAAAAAGTTTAACGTAAGCAAATATCCGAAGCAGTTTTCCGCACCTATTCACATAGTTGTGTTCAGCTATGATATCTTCTTGTGGCGACGATGTTAACGAAACACAAATTGACCGCTGTTCTGGAAGTTCTTGCGAAGCGTCAACTGGATTGCGTGGCCAGAACCAGCTTTCCTTTGTCAAAAAATCTGGCCCTTTGAACAACAATTTATTATCGATGAGGGCCTCTACTAGCGTTCCACGCGATACTAAATCTGATGGATTCTCTTCAAATGGGACATGATGCCATGTGAGGTCAGCAGTAATGTGTTGTATTTTTGCAACTCGATTGGCGACGAATGTAGTCCAGCAATGTGGTTCACGTTGCAACCATGACAAGGTGATAGTTGAGTCCGAACAACAGTGTACATTGCTCTTCTGTGCGCTGAATGTTTCCAAAATCTAATGAAGCAGCTCTGAGAGCAACAGAGCAGCACAAAGCTCCAATTTAGGTAGGGTTATCTCCTTCGTTGGTGCAACTCGTGACTTGGCACAGATAAGCGTTGAATGGATAGCATTTTCATCACAAAAACGGCATAGATACATGACCCATAAGCCTTACCGCTTGCATCTGCAAAGGCATGTAAATTAGTGTTATTGTTAAAGTATACGTACCGTGGCGATTGACGAGGGTCAGTTGATGGCAGACACTCTCCCATTCTGTGTGAATAGAAAGCGGTACACTCTCATCCCATGCTAAACGTAGTTTCCAGAGGCATGGCAACAAGATTTTGCACTTAACGATGATAGGATTAAGTATTCCTAGCGGGTCGAAGAAGCTTGCTACTTGTGCCAATATAGTGTGTTTGGTTAGCTTCGATGAATTATGTTGCGATGAGAAAATGAAGTTGTCGTTTGTTGGTGACCATTTCAGTCCCAGAGCCTTTATGTAACTCATTTCATCTGCTGTGATAATTTCTTCAACGCCAGCGCTTGGTATGTCAATAATTTCGTTGCAATTGGACGCGAATTTACGAAGTGGAAGCCCACCTGATGCTAGTAGTGCGGTAACTTCAGTCTTGATTTCTAGCACTTCCCCTATTGTTTTCCCCCCTGTCATGAGGTTGTCGACGTAGAAGTCGCGAAGAGTGACTCGCGATCCAATAGGGTAGGTTTCCAGGTTTTCACGTGCAAGTTGTTGTAAGCAGCGAACTGCTAGGAATGGGGCGCAGCTGGTGCCGTACGCTACCGTTTGAAGTTGATATGTTGTTAGAGGCTCTGCAGGAGAGTTACGCCACAATATACACTCCCACTTTGCATCGCGTGGATCAACGATGTTTTGCCGATACATTTTTAGCGATGTCGGCCATAAGAACGAACCGGTGAGTTCGAAACCAAACCTGTCGTATTTTCTCGGATGTGTTTTTCACATTCATGCTCAGTTGTTGCGTTATCGACAGGTGGTTTGTAGCAAACGTCTTCTAAATTCCAGAACCTTTCCAGAAGAGATTCAAGTGATGAATTCGTTAGTGACGACGACTCGGTATACGTTGTTGCGGATGAAGTAAACACCGAGGATAATGAGAGCGAAGAAGACGCAGTGAGGACTCCAGCCACTACCCAACACAGTTGCGTTCTTTGCAGAGTGGGTAAGTTTTTCTGCAGTTTTATTTGCCCCACAGACAGAATGTCGAAGAAAATGCCGGCACCAAGAAGCAAATCAATGACACCAGGGATATGAAATGTTTTGTCGGCTAAGTTGATGTTTTGAGGTATCCCCCATTCAGCAATCTCTATAGGGCATCGTGGTTGAGACGAAGAAATCGATGGCATGATGACGACTTCCACTAGTGACGTAAATCCAGTGTGCATGGATTTGATTCCAATAAGAGCCACGTATTTTGCCTTCGTTCGTAGTGCGCCTATTCCGCTGATTTCCATAGCAATTTTGGTTCGAGATAATTTCAGCATATTGGTGATGCGTTCTGATATAAAATTAAGCTGAGATGCCGGGTCGAGCAGCGCTCGAGCCGTAATTGAATTACCTTTATTGTTGTGAAGTTGCACTACAGCTGTAGCAAGGATTACATCGTTGCTCTTCATATGTGAATGCAGTGACGCTGACGGTGCTTGGATGGGGTCTGTTGATGTTAGTGTCGATGGCGAATTACGGTGAAGCAGGGTATGATGACTCACCTTGCAATGTTGGCATCGATTGATTGATGGATATTTGCTAGACAGGTGATTTTTACCCAGGCAATTCAAACAAAGATTCCTCTTCTTAGCGACGTCATACCTCTGCAATGGGTCCATAGCGGCAAATTTACTACATTTAAAGGCACTATTTGTGGCGGCCACCGTGGTGTGATGGTAGCGTGCTCCGCCTACCACACCGTATGCCCTGGGTTCACACCCCGGGCAAAGCAACATCAAAATTTTAGAAATAAGGTTTTTCAATTAGAAGAAAATTTTTCTAAGCGGGGTCGCCCCTCGGCAGTGTTTGGCAAGCGCTCCGGGTGTATTTCTGCCATGAAAAGCTCTCAGTGAAAACTCATCTGCCTTGCATATGCCGTTCGGAGTCGGCATAAAACATGTAGGTCCCGTCCGGCCAATTTGTAGGGAAAAGCAAGAGGAGCACGACGCAAATTGGAAGAGAAGCTCGGCCTTAGATCTCTTCGGAGGTTATCGCCCCTTACATTTATTTTTATTTATTTATGTGTGGCCACTTCATCGCACAGTGGACATTTATCGTTATTCGATGTGGTGACCAATACTGAGCCAGCCTTTGATGGACGCGCTGGGAATTTAGATGAGCTGTTTTTACTTGATACGTTGTTGCTGGCCTTTACCATGTTGATTGTTTGGCAGCGGCGCTCGATGAACGAGACCAGATCATCCCATGATGGAAGTTGAAAGGCATTGGTGGTAGCACTATCCCATTTGACTGACACTTCCTCCTCACATTTCAACTGTGTTTCATGGTCCAATTTGGCAGCGATGAGGTGCAGTAAAATACCATCGGCGATTTAGGGGCGTGTTACCAATGACATAGTTGTTCTCGTTGCAGCTCCTTTACGTGTATGTTGTTGGCATTTGATGCTATTGGTGTCAATTCGGCATTAGCATCAAATGATCGATCTTCGTTGGTCTGTAACATTTTGATTGATGAATCTTTTTAATGATGCGAGCCGGGGTAATCCAGCTCGAAGGACTTATGGATGAGTTCTAGAGCGTTTTCTACAACTTTCGACCTTCAACAAAACTTGCTAAAGGTTCTTCAATTAAAGAAAGGTTAACCGAACAATTTCAATTTAAATTTTGCTTTGATTGGAGTTAACTCTTCGATGGTTACAAAGTTAATAATCTTAAAAGCTAAGAACGAATTCAATAGATGTGTACATAAAGTCCAACGCGGATGAAAAGCTGCTCTCCACAACACAGCATGCGTACACCAAAGACAAGTCGGTAGACACCGCATTGCATAGGGTGGTAATAAGCATAGAGAAATCCCTGGAATATAAGGAGTATGCTCTAGGAGTCTTCTTGGACATTGCCGGGGCTTTCAATAATGTTTTTAAATGGGCGATTATGGATGGTCTTAATTACATTAAAGTACATCCCGCTTTAATCAGATGGATCGGCTGCATGTTAAATTGCAGGAAGATTACATCACAATTGGGATTGTACGAGGCCACGAAATCGGTGGAAAGGGGCACGCCGCAGGGAAAGGTGCTATCACCTCTGCTGTGGACGCTGGTCATCAACCAACTGCTTGGGCGATTCGATGAGGGACCCGTAAAACTTACGGCTTACGCAGATGACGTTTCAATTGTCATAAGTGGAAAGTGCCTTCCAACGATTAGTTCTTTGATTGATCGGGCGCTTCGGGATATTCATACCTGGCCATCTAATGTCGGGTTGAAAGTGTACAGTGCGTTTTACACACTGTCCAATTTCCTTACAAACTCACATGGAATATAAATATTTTTCTTGCTTACTTGCCTACCGGGGAATATTTTGAATAAGGTGCCACGATTTTCAAACTTTTGTTGATTTGAAGGGGTGGCGGGGGTCGTAAAAATCACAAAATTATCATCCGCAACTCTAGGAAACTCTTAATTTATGAAATATAAGCTTCTTAATTTCCAAATTTGGTAAAATTTCAACTTAAGTCCTGCACTTAAAATTCGGGTCGCACATGTCTATAGCGGTATTTAAAGACGCGTATTTGCGTCAAGATTCAGAATCCGAAAGCAAAAACTATATTTTTTATCTCGTTTAAAAGTTATTCGCGGAAAACCCGTCGGTACTATTGTCGCTTTTTTCGTTGTTGCAATTAAACAAACGAAAACATATGAAGGTGGTGAATAGTGTTGCCAGCTCCGCAAAAATATCTTTTTATCATGGTAGAACATTATAAGGTGGTGGCACGTCGAGATAAATGCAAACAAACATACACTATCAATGTATTCTGGGCTTAAGTGCAGACTACATACATTTGTCAAAAAAAAAAAATAAATAAATAAAAAATCGGACTATAACGGTATATTTCTTTTTTGGTGCAAGTGAAAGGTTTGGGAGTAATTCCATGGCAAAAGGCGAAATTATGAATTTTTCAAATCAAAATATCTCCGAAACTAGTGGATGGATTTCAAATTTTAAAAAATCGAAAAATAATTTATAAAAATACGGCGATGTCCGTCTGCGTACCTTTTGACGTGGAATTACCCATATAGTTATTATTTGCACAAAAAAAAATTATACGGTTGAACTCACCATAAACACCACTACCGATACTCATAATTTTTTTTTGACAAATGTATGTATTCTGCACTTAAGCCCAAAATACATTGATAGTGTATGTTTGTTTGTATTTATGTCAACGTGCCACCACCTTATAATGTTCTACCATGATAAAAAGATATTGTTGCGGAGCTGGCAACACTATTCACCACCTTCATATGTTTTCGTTTGTTTAATTGCAACAACGAAAATAGCGACAATAGTACCGACAGGTTTTCCGCGAATAACTTTTAAACGAGATAAAAAATATAGTTTTTGCTTTCGGATTCTGAATCTTGACGCAAATACGCGTCTTTAAATACCGCTATAGACATGTGCGACCCGAATTTTAAGTGCAGGACTTAAGTTGAAATTTTATTAAATTTGGAAATTAAAAAGCTTATATTGTTGCGGAGCTGGCAACACTATTCACCACCTTCATATGTTTTCGTTTGTTTAATTGCAACAACGAAAAAAGCGACAATAGTACCGACAGGTTTTCCGCGAATAACTTTTAAACGAGATAAAAAATATAGTTTCTGCTTTCGGATTCTGAATCTTGACGCAAATACGCGTCTTTTGATACCGCTATCGACATGTGCGAACCGAATTTTAAGTGCAGGACTTAAGTTGAAATTTTATTAAATTTGGAAATTAAAAAGCTTATATTTCATAAACTAAGAGTTTCCTAGAGTTGCGGATGATAATTTTGTGATTTTTAGGACCCCCTCTACCCCTACAAATCAACAAAAGTTTGAAAATCGTGGCACCTTATATAAAATCCAACCCACCAGCTGATTAGCGAGGGATAGTTTTTGGTATCTGACAGAAGATAGCTTGGTTGGCGGGCTTTTTCCGGCTCTGGTTTTTTTTTCTTCCTTTTTCCCGTCTGAAGCTGCCGAGGAAGTACCCTCCTGAAATAAAAGTCGTGACAATAAAAAATATTAAGGTTGTTATAGGTTGTTATACATAGTACATAATACCAGCAACGTTTTTTTCAGTAAAACCCGGTACTATAATATACGCGGTTAAAGAAGTAATTTCCTTGCTTCGAAAGTTCTTTTGTTCGATAACACCAAAAGGAAGTAGAAACGAAATGAATATAAAGAAGTCTCATAATTTGCGACATACCGCTCCACGTGGTGCCGTCTAGATCTAGACGTTCCAAGCTAGGAACACACGGGGGTTGCTGAGCTTACTCGAAGAGTGGATGATCACAATCCCGAACGAATCTCATAAATTGTACATCAAATGTAAAAACGTATTCAAGGACAAGCAACGAATTTTCTTGAAATGTGGCATTGCCGTCCAAGGCGTGAACGTGATCTTTTCAATCTTCAATATAGAGGGGGGACCGTTACCAAAGGTGATGCTATCGAGCGTAATAAAATTAGGAAACTCTTAGTTTATGAAATATAAGCTTTTTAATTTCCAAATTTAATAAAATTTCAACTTAAGTCCTGCACTTAAAATTCGGTTCGCACATGTCGATAGCGGTATCAAAAGACGCGTATTTGCGTCAAGATTCAGAATCCGAAAGCAAAAACTATATTTTTTATCTCGTTTAAAAGTTATTCGCGGAAAACCCGTCGGTACTATTGTCGCTTTTTTCGTTGTTGCAATTAAACAAACGAAAACATATGAAGGTGGTGAATAGTGTTGCCAGCTCCGCAAAAATATCTTTTTATCATGGTAGAACATTATAAGGTGGTGGCACGTCGAGATAAATGCAAACAAACATACACTATCAATGTATTCTGGGCTTAAGTGCAGACTACATACATTTGTCAAAAAAAAAAATAAATAAATAAAAAATCGGACTATAACGGTATATTTCTTTTTTGGTGCAAGTGAAAGGTTTGGGAGTAATTCCATGGCAAAAGGCGAAATTATGAATTTTTCAAATCAAAATATCTCCGAAACTAGTGGATGGATTTCAAATTTTAAAAAATCGAAAAATAATTTATAAAAATACGGCGATGTCCGTCTGCGTACCTTTTGACGTGGAATTACCCATATAGTTATTATTTGCACAAAAAAAAATTATACGGTTGAACTCACCATAAACACCACTACCGATACTCATAATTTTTTTTTGACAAATGTATGTATTCTGCACTTAAGCCCAAAATACATTGATAGTGTATGTTTGTTTGTATTTATGTCAACGTGCCACCACCTTATAATGTTCTACCATGATAAAAAGATATTGTTGCGGAGCTGGCAACACTATTCACCACCTTCATATGTTTTCGTTTGTTTAATTGCAACAACGAAAATAGCGACAATAGTACCGACAGGTTTTCCGCGAATAACTTTTAAACGAGATAAAAAATATAGTTTTTGCTTTCGGATTCTGAATCTTGACGCAAATACGCGTCTTTAAATACCGCTATAGACATGTGCGACCCGAATTTTAAGTGCAGGACTTAAGTTGAAATTTTATTAAATTTGGAAATTAAAAAGCTTATATTGTTGCGGAGCTGGCAACACTATTCACCACCTTCATATGTTTTCGTTTGTTTAATTGCAACAACGAAAAAAGCGACAATAGTACCGACAGGTTTTCCGCGAATAACTTTTAAACGAGATAAAAAATATAGTTTCTGCTTTCGGATTCTGAATCTTGACGCAAATACGCGTCTTTTGATACCGCTATCGACATGTGCGAACCGAATTTTAAGTGCAGGACTTAAGTTGAAATTTTATTAAATTTGGAAATTAAAAAGCTTATATTTCATAAACTAAGAGTTTCCTAGAGTTGCGGATGATAATTTTGTGATTTTTAGGACCCCCTCTACCCCTACAAATCAACAAAAGTTTGAAAATCGTGGCACCTTATATAAAATCCAACCCACCAGCTGATTAGCGAGGGATAGTTTTTGGTATCTGACAGAAGATAGCTTGGTTGGCGGGCTTTTTCCGGCTCTGGTTTTTTTTTCTTCCTTTTTCCCGTCTGAAGCTGCCGAGGAAGTACCCTCCTGAAATAAAAGTCGTGACAATAAAAAATATTAAGGTTGTTATAGGTTGTTATACATAGTACATAATACCAGCAACGTTTTTTTCAGTAAAACCCGGTACTATAATATACGCGGTTAAAGAAGTAATTTCCTTGCTTCGAAAGTTCTTTTGTTCGATAACACCAAAAGGAAATAGAAACGAAATGAATATAAAGAAGTCTCATAATTTGCGACATACCGCTCCACGTGGTGCCGTCTAGATCTAGACGTTCCAAGCTAGGAACACACGGGGGTTGCTGAGCTTACTCGAAGAGTGGATGATCACAATCCCGAACGAATCTCATAAATTGTACATCAAATGTAAAAACGTATTCAAGGACAAGCAACGAATTTTCTTGAAATGTGGCATTGCCTTCCAAGGCGTGAACGTGATCTTTTCAATCTTCAATATAGAGGGGGGACCGTTACCAAAGGTGATGCTATCGAGCGTAATAAAATTAGCTTAGCAATTCAAGATTAACTAAGCAAACAAAACAAAAGAAATGTAACCTCATTTTTCTTTCACTGAGTGTAAATACACTCATTCATTCATAGTTAAATCTATATGTAAAAACCGCTGCTAGCTCAGAACAGCAAAGAAAATGTTTCATGAATTAATACAGTAACCTAGTAGAAGCCAGACTCTCCTCAACGAGAATATTTTTATTTACCTACAAATAACGTCTTCAATACATATACATATGTGCATGTGTACACCTGTACATAAATTTACTACGAAAAGTTATTAATGGAAAGCTGCTCTATTTTGCATAGTTCAAGGCTCATTGATTTTAATCCATGACGAATTCGCTCTCCTGGCAACTCGCCATATATGTTGGAAACAGTGCAGGTCATATATCAAGTTACGCGTGTAGTTTTGCTATAAAATTCCGTTTTTTTTTTCTTTTTGGAATAATACGGTTGAGTTATTAGTACTGTCGTTAAAAATATTACCTTATCGTTCCATCAATAATAATGTTTCTAACAGCGAGTTAAGCAGGGAGAACGCAAGTACCACGGATGCGGAGGAGGCCTTCTACGCGACGGAGGACACGAAATTGCTGCTTCAAAACGTAAGTTCGTTTGCGATTATCATTAATTTTTCGTAGTACTAAGGTATAAACGGATGCCAGTTTTTTTTTGCTCTTAGTATTCTTCCTAAACTAGGCATGTATGCTGTTGAGCCAAATATATATTGTAACGAATTTACTTGCAAATCCTTTTATTTGCAACCCTCTGCTAAGTTCGTATCGCTAAACTGTTGAATAAATAACTCCAATATTGAATAATTGAAAAATTGCCTTTATTAAAGTGCTTCACAATAACACTTATACTTTGCAACGAATAGCTAGCTTAATAACCAAACTGATTGATAGCTCAAATGAAACTCTACTATTCAAAATAATACTGCTATAGCTCGCTAGATAGCGCTTAATCGAAACTGCTTGACAGTTCAAATCAAACTGAATTACTTCTTACTCGCCTGCCCCGCTTTTATAGTTTACGCTGCATACTTCTAGGCTCTTCGATTTCCAGAACTTACTAGTTAGCTTCGGCTACAAAATCGCCAGCCGCAACTACGTGCACAAATTATTGCTCTCTCCTGTGACAACTCAGATAAGATATATGCATGTGTTTGTGCATTGCCGCTCCGCTGCTCGTATACGTACATATGTGTAGACGCAATTATTTATTCGTTTATGTAGATACATAATGATTGAATTATTGATGTAAATGTTTGTAGTTTACAGTCTCTCGCGCATACATAGGCGTATAAGTAAATGCATTTGTGTGTGACATCTTTCGGCTGCCTTATATATGTGTATACATGATTTGATTATTGACGTAAATACTGCTTATCATGGCCTTAGCATCGCCTTAGTGATGGTATAACTTAGCGATGCTAATATCCGTGACACTGCCCTCCACCTAAGTCTGATCGTCCCGATCAGACAAATCTCTCGATCTAACCGCTGCTAGCATTGCCAAATGTACCACTCTTCTATTTCGTGATTTCCCAATTGCTTGTATACGGTAGATGACATCACTGATCGTCTTCACAACTCTGTACGGGCCTTCCCAACTGCACCGATATTTGAATGGAACACCTTTCCGCCGGTGAGGGTTGTATAGCAGTACCAAATCTCCCTCCCGGAAACCTTCCGAATTATTTTC
This sequence comes from Eurosta solidaginis, assembly GCF_040869045.1. NCBI lineage: Eukaryota > Metazoa > Arthropoda > Insecta > Diptera > Tephritidae > Eurosta > Eurosta solidaginis. Next base: position 79,279,876 of record NC_090320.1, on the reverse strand, counting down.
CTTGTCGTACCTGTGTTCCATCTTACTACTCATTATTCTGGATCGTTCTCTCGCACTCTCTTGCTTGGCCAATGAAGAACTACTTTGTAGAGCTTGTTCTTGACGGATTGGCTTCACATACTCAGTATCGTTCCGACGTTTCTCAACAGAAGTGTGCGCTGGCTTGAAACCATCCTTGCATTCTTTCTGGAAAATTCTTTTAGTCATCTTAGTCCGCCCATTAGGTTTTGTCGATGCCGGTCTTTTTCTCGCAGGTACTTTTAATTTCGGTTTATTTGGCCCATTCGATCCATCAACCTTTGCTCGATCTACTTTCCTTGACTTTCGTGGTCTCTGTCGAATCTCCTCCACCAGCACTCGCTTACTGCTGAACCCTTTTTCCAAACTGAAGTTAAGTGGCACATCTTGGTTCTCATAATGCATCACCCTTCTCTGCATATCGATCTTGATGTCATGGTCAACCAAGAAATCCACTCCCAATATAACTTCATCAACAATCTCCGCCACAACGAATTTGTGTAAAACCATGACCTTCCCAATTAAGACTTCACAGATCACTTCTCCCCGGACTTGGTTATACTCGCCAGTGACCGTACGCAACCTCGCTCCAGGTAATGACTTTACTCTCTTGTAGACCAAATCAGATCGAATCAAGGAATGAGATGCGCCCGTATCTACAGTCAGTACATGTTCTTTACCATCCACATTCCCTCTGACGGTAAGGCTGCTCGATTTTCTACCAATTTGCAACACGGGTATCACCGGGCATTCAATAGCTGGATCTAGCTCTCGATCTCTACCTCTTACTCGCTCTTGCTCATCTCCACCAGGTTTGCGTTTACGGCCACCCACATTGTTGGAACTATTAGGACCAAGATCGCAATGACGTGCAATGTGACCGGACTTCCCGCATTTGAAGCATTTAATAACTCCGGCATTTTTCTGTTGTGATCCCTTCAGTGCTTCCAAAATTGTGTCTACCCAATCTGGTCTGTCCACTTCCACACGATGAGCTTTGTACGCTGGTTTACTCAACAGTGAGGCCGTTTCCTGAGTCAATGCATGTGATACCGTTTCAGCAAATGTCAGTTTTGGGTTTGCGTATGTAGCTCGCTTCGTTTCCACGTCTCGTATGCCATTTATAAAACTCTGGATTTTTACCCTCTCGGTGTATTCCACGGGTCCGCATTTGCGAGATGAGCCAACCTTTCAACATCTGAAGCAAACTCCTGCAATGTCTCATTTGCTTTTTGGTAGCGGTTTTGCAACTCAATTTGGAATATCTGTTTTCTATGCTCGCTTCCATAACGTCGTTCTACAGCAGCCATCAATGCTTCATAATTGTTCCGCTCTCCTTCGGGAATTGTCTGTAGGATTTCCGCTGCTGGCCCCTTCAATGCCACGAACAGTGCAGCAACTTTATCTTCCGCATTCCAGTTGCTCACTGCTGCGGTCTTCTCAAACTGTAGCTTGAAGACCTGGAAAGGAACAGAGCCGTCAAAAGATGGAGTTTTTACCTTCGTATTACTCGCTGAAGCAGCCGGCCGATTAAGTTGCAACTGCTCCATACGACCTTTTAATTCATCTACTTCTGCCTGAAATTGAGCCATTTTTGCATCCTGCGCTTCCAGTTTTGATGATACCTGTTCCAAAATTTCTGCCGACACTTCAGATATACGTGCCTCTTGCGCTTCCAATTGAGATGCCATATATGTCTTTTGATCTTCCAATTGAGATGACACTTGCGACGTCATTTCTGAAATACGTGCCTCCTGTGATTCCAGTTGGGATGCCATATATGTCTTCTGTTCTTCGAGCTGTGTTTCGACCTTGCATGTAATCTGTGTCGACATTTCTGACATACGCGTTTCTTGTGCTTCAATCTTCGATGTTATGCGTGTCTCCTGCGATTCCAATTGTGATGCCATATTTGTGGATATTTGTGATGACATTTCTGTTATACGTGCCTCTTGCGCTTCCAGTTGGGATGCCAATTGCGACGACATTGATGCTACTGTCGATGTTTGTGCAGATATTGCAGCCAATATCATGTTCAAGTCTGTGCTGGTAACTGTCTGCGATGTTTCGTTTTTCTCTTCAATTTTTGTTGTCTCCTCGCCATCAAGATGAAAGACATAATCTTCCACGTTAATTCCCTCTAATTCCATTGCCTCTCGTAGTCGTGCCTGAAGTTCGAGTTTATTGCCGGTTGTATTCAATTCACGGCTGTCCAACTCCTTCTTCAGTTGCTGGATCTTCAATTCACTGAACTTTGCCATGTCCTTGTTGGCCTCTGGAATTTATTCAACAATTCCTCTTCTGACACCAATTGTAACGAATTTACTTGCAAATCCTTTTATTTGCAACCCGCTGCTAAGTTCGTATCGCTAAACTGTTGAATAAATAACTCCAATATTGAATAATTGAAAAATGGCCTTTATTAAAGTGCTTCACAATAACACTTATACTTTGCAACGAATAGCTAGCTTAATAACCAAACTGATTGATAGCTCAAATGAAACTCTACTATTCAAAATAATACTGCTATAGCTCGCTAGATAGCACTTAATCGAAACTGCTTGACAGTTCAAATCAAACTGAATTACTTCTTACTCGCCTGCCCCGCTTTTATAGTTTACGCTGCATACTTCTAGGCTCTTCGATTTCCAGAACTTACTAGTTAGTTTCGGCTACAAAATCGCCAGCCACAACTACGTGCACAAATTATTGCTCTCTCTTGTGACAACTCAGATAAGATATATGTATGCATGTGTTTGTGCATTGCCGCTCCGCTCCTCGTATACGTACATATGTGTAGACGCAATTATTTATTCGTTTATGTAGATACATAATGATTGAATTATTGATGTAAATGTTTGTAGTTTACAGTCTCTCGCGCATACATAGGCGTATAAGTAAATGCATCTGTGTGTGACATCTTTCGGCTGTCTTATATATGTGTATACATGATTTGATTATTGACGTAAATACTGCTTATCGTGGCCTTAGCATCGCCTTAGTGATGGTATAACTTAGCGATGCTAATATCCGTGACAATATGTTTAAAATGTATATGTTTATACCAAGCATGCTTAACCAACGAACCGATATCATTTCGTTACGATAATTAACGTTAATAAACGAAACAAAGTCATTTCGTTTCGTTTATTAACGTTAAGAACGTCAAATTAACGAAATGATGTCGTTTCGTTTTCTGCCATATCAAAACGAAATCAAATCGTTTATGTTGATTATTAATTTCAAACTATGCTGGCAAAGCTGATTGATGGCGGAGTCATTAAAGGTGAAAGCATTAGCCAAGCTGATTGCAACTTTTCTCATGAATTTTGACAGTACGAACATTTCTCAGAGTATTTTTGACATTACCACCAACGAATTACACAAACAAATTACATGGAGTTTGTGTGTGTATGTGCGCTCGTTGTTACCCCCTTACGGCTTCACCATGGCTATAGCATTGCCAGCACAATTCAAACATAAAGTATCACGTTTTTGTTAACGTTTTTAACGTTAACGAAAGCTTTTCGTTTCGGTTAAAAACGAGATACAATTTACCTTGATAATTTCTTTATCGATAATATTTCGAAGTGTTTCAACGGAAACGGTGGAAATTTTTTGATAAACGATTAGCTTAACGTTAAGGTGCATCCCTGGTTTATACATATATAGTATATAGGCGATCACTAAATTTACGTTCAGGATGCTAATTCTTTTTGCTCCTGGCGTATTGTCACTGAAGAAGTATCACCAGCCTGCATGCGTACATTTGGGAAGATTTCTAATGACATATCTTGGGACAGGATTGGTGTTATCCCTTCCCCATCTCTCGAAGTCGAAATATACAAATATGTGTGTATAAACATGGTCGTACATTTGATGCTTTACTACTGTTTGTAGGCACGTACGAATAAGCATATGATCGAATTGAGGTTGGTCAGAAGTTTTATAATTATCACACCCAAAACAAAAGAGTGTTAGTTATTCTAAATATGATTTTATTATGTACTGTCTGAGCTGACCGTAATTTTCGAAAAAAAAAAAATAACTTTTTGTTGTTGATGTAACTTTATGCACTCAAAAGAGAAAAACAAATCATACATTTAAGCGAATCATATAAAACATAAAGATACTGTAAGGCCTAGATTAAAATAGTGTTGAAATAAGCTATCAAACAAAAGGAATATGAATTGTTATAAATAAAACTAGCTATGAAGGCTTGAAATCGAAAGTAATGGTCTGAGTTCTTAAGGAATGTGGGTGGTACAGTTATGGGGCTTCATCACCAGCTGAAAGCCATGGAAGGGAGGGCAGAGGGCAGCCGTCCAATATTCATTACGCTGCTAAGGTAAAGTGTTATCTGGGGTTGGATTAGGAGATGTTTAAAAGTACCAGTGAAAGTGTAGGTTTTAGGATTCTTGTAATGTGTGCAAGAGTAATTTATCTTGTTGGCCTCGTTGACGAGGGTGCGCTGAAGCTCCGGGATTAAGCCAGTACACACGCCATAGTTGTGGGTAGTAGAAGGGCACTCCCGAATGAGGAAGGTGTCAACGTCATGGGGTTCATAAAAAAGTCAATGCGGAGAAGACGGATATGGTCTTGTTTACAAAGAGGGACAAGGTCCCAAATTGCACCAGGCCTAAGTTAGGAGGGCTGACCTTACAAGAGAAACCTTGCACAAAATATCCAGGAATCATCCTAGACAGTAAGCTGTTATGGAAGCTCAACGTGGAGGAGACGGTCAAGAAGGCCTCAACGGCACTCTATGCATGTAAAAGAATGCTGGGGTGTACGTGGGGCTTATCGCCCCCTCTTTCTCATTGGGTTTTTACAGCGATTGTAAGCCCTATTCTATACTATGGAGTTCTTGTTTGGTGGAAAGCCACACAAAAAACAACATACCCCAAAAAATTAGACGGGGTATGCAGACTATCGGTGCTTAGCATTACGGGAGCCCTGAAAACAACCCCGACGGCTGCACTGTATGCCATTCTGCACATTCCACCTGTAGTCCTGGTAGCAAAGAACATAGCATTAACAACCGCAACCAGGCTCGGTGCCTCGGAGCAGCTAGAGCGCCGACCATATGGCCATAGTAGTATAGCGTCATTAATCACAGGACGAACAGACTACCTGATTCCCTATCTGCGCTTCGAGGGAGATCTTAAGGCCACAATAGAGGTGGACGGTTGGCGCAAGGGTGCGCAAATGGCGGACGAGGCGGTACTTGTGTACACAGATGGTTCCAAAGTAGTGGAAGGAGTAGGGTCTGCGGTATCCGGAAATAAGCAGATCATACAGGCTGCCGGATTACTGCGTTTTCCAAGCGGAAATATTAGCCGTAACCAAAGCAGTAGAAACCCTGGAAGAGAATAGCTTAAGCTGCAACCGTGTTAACTTTTATACTGAGTCAAGCAGCAATTAAGGCAATAATCTCGCATAGCACAGCATCTAAATACGTGTTAGAGTGTAAGCAGTCTCTGGAGTGAATCGGGACAGGGAGAAGCATACATCTATATTGGGTCCCTGGGCATATGGGAATAGATGGGAATGAAAAAGCGGACGAACTAGCTGAAAAGAACGCAGCCCTTGAAGCTTGCTCCGTAGACGTCCCAATTAGACTGGCCGAGATTAAGCGAAGGCGAGAGGTGCACATGGTCGACCAACCGGGAAAGGCGTGGGTTCAAGTGCGGGGCTGTAAAGTGTCGAAGATTATGTGTAGGTCTTACAACCTTAGACTAACAAAGTTGCATCTATCATTAAAAAGAGAGGACTGTAGACTCATGACGGGTATTCTGACTGGACGCTGCCCTCTGGCGTCACATGCCTTTAAATTAGGCTCGGGCAGTGATAGCAGATGTAGCAAGTGCGGGATGGAGGAGGAAACGATCCAGCACGTTCTGTGCTCGTGCCCTGCACTTGCCAGGCTAAGACTCCAGCTATTAGGAGTGAACCAGCTGTCAGATCTAGAAGCAGCAAGTGGCTTAAGTCCTAGGAAGCTTCTAGTATTTGCCAAGAGGATGGAGTTATTTTATAACATTGGTCCAGGTTTTTGATAGGGTTTTTCAGTTTGGTCGTTAAAACAAACTTCTGGTAACACTACGGACTCAATCAGTCTATGTGAGATCCTCATGGACCGGCCAGTTCAACCTAACCTTCCATGGAAAAGCCCTGTTATATTACATTGACAATTACCGTAGAGAATCTCGTATGATTTCTTGAAATAGGTAAACAAAACAAAAAGTGCGAAGAGACCAAAAACTATGCGTGTTGTTATGTGTGTATATGTAAAATTATATGTATATCCAATAACCCAAATGTATGAATGCTGCAGCGACTAAGGCGATGACGACGGTAGATCGACAATGGGTTTGAGCATAAAGCGAAGAAATTAGCTAAATGCAAGCAACGACAACGACAGCGATGATGAGACGTTAGAATCGTAGGTATGTATGTTCGAAGTAGAGAGTAATGCAAATTCGAAGACTACATAGTCTAGCGAATTAAAAAACAGCGACTAAGCTGACTAGGCAATGATATGCCAATGAAAGATGATGCCCCGGCCAAGGTGTTATGGGAACCCACCTGCCCTCACTCCTCTGGAAGGGTCAGGTGGTGTTGGCACCAGTTACCCAACGAAGAAGCGACTAGCGCGACTTTATGGGTGGCCAAACCCGTTTAAACGGTTAAGACCCACATGCAGAACGGCAAGTTATCCTTTTACCTGTCAACCCGACTGAGAGATAGAACTGATACGAGTTTTAACAACTTTCTTTAATTATATCTTCTGCGCTTAAAATATAACTTTGCCGTTCTGCAAGTCTAAGCTTCAATTAAGTAACTTTAAAGTTATTCCGAAATATTACCGAAGCGGCTTTGAAGCAACCCCTAAAGAAAATAGTTTCGAATAATTGCAAAGTAATCTGGTATGACTTGACCTAAAAGACATGCCATTGAGGAAGAAAAACAACACAACGTTGTATACGAAATTAGATGTAAAGGAAATGAGCGCGAAATATGTAAATAGCGCTACATATGTAGGTACAACGAAGCAAGCTTTGGGGGTGCGAGTTAACGAACATATGGCTGACGTAAAAAACGATAAAACAACAGGGCTAGCATATCACCTAACAAACAAAAATCACGCAGCGGACTTCGCAAATACCAAAAAAATTTGGATATCGAGAAAAGACGAAACAGAGAATGACATTAGAAAGGCTTCGAATCCAACAACAAAATATGCAACGCTTCCACAGCGGTTATGCAGTACAAAGATAGATGCAGAGGTAGCAAGTGATGATTAATATGTACGTTGGTACTGTATTTAAACAAAATGAAAATGTACTCAAAAATAAAATTTATATAATTTAATAATGTAACTATCCAAGTTATTTTATGATATTTACATTTGTCATTGAATTGTTTTTAAAATAAAATAATTAGACTCCCTGAGGAAGACGTGAGAGCATCGAAACGCGTAGGATAGAAAAAGTAGTTTTAACTTTGCCTTATAATTTCTCCGCCGTAAAGCTCAATGAAAGCAAACGGAACTAATAATATTTGAAACAAAAAAATCAATATCTCACTTTTGGTGTACTTGGATCATGGTTTATTAAAAATAAAATAAATGTAAGGCGCGATAACATCCGAAGATCGGCCGGACGGGACCTACATGTTTTATGCCGACTCCGAACGGCATCTGCAAGGCAGATGAGTTTTCACTGAGAACTTTTCATGGCAGAAATACACCCGGAGCGCTTGCCAAACACTGCCGAGGGGCGACCCCGCTTAGAAAAATTTTCTTCTAATTGAAAAACCTTATTTCTAAAATTTTGATGTTGCTTTGCCCGGGGTTTGAACCCAGGGCTAACGGTGTGATAGGCGGGGCACGCTACCATCACACCACGGTGGCCGCCATGGTTTATTTAAATAATAAAAATTAAAAAAAATTTTATTTAAATAATAAAAAAACTAAAATGTGTACGAGTCACGCGTGTTTGTACGGGCACGAAAGAAGTTCAGTTCTTAAACTTTAGTTTTCCCATATCGTATGTAGAAAAATTGATGCAGTAGTTATCTAAAGCATTTTTATAGGTATAAATTTACATAGGCCAGGTACAAGATTAGTATATTTTCAAAATGAGCAATCTGAATTCCGCTAAATAGTTTACAGGATTACAGCATGTGTCATTTTTTAGCTTCTGCACAAAAAAAAAATACTTTTTGTTTTCTTGCCTCTCCCTCGTCATGTCCATATGTGATCCCTGTCATTCCTCCGTATATTCCTTCTTACACATACTCGATTTATCCCACTCCTCCTTCTCGTTTCTCAAATATTAAGCTAGACGGAGACATTTGCCATATCCATGATGTAAATAAGGTCGGCGATAATTTGGTCGGTTGCAATTTCGGGTTTCGCAAAGCGAAAAAAACTGGGGAGATCTGTGACCGTTATTGTGCAGACATAGGATACAATGGTGACTCCTTCGGCACCTTCGACATGTGAAGTTAAACAAACAATTTGCATCATATATGTAATAAATTTTTAGGAAGAGGCCAGTCCCTGGTCCCCTTCCCGGAAAGAAAAGGTTTAAAAATAATAAGGTAGTCTAGGAAGCATCCCTCTACCAAATTTCAAGGCAATCGCACCACAATTACTTATTTTTATTTAGAATTGGTCGGCCTCTGGTTCGATTACCGGAAAGATAAGAACGAAAGACAAACTGTGAATCTAAAGCATATCCAAATCCCCTTGAACACACACACAAAATTGTATCAAAACTGGTCCAGTAGTTGAGGACTTCAGTCACAAACACACGTTCAGAAGAAATATATATGCAGATATAAGGCCGATATATACAATTTTTTCATACAATTATATATATGCCACATACGTAAGCATTTGGTGAATTTTGAAGCTCGCAGCTGTTAAAATGCAGAAATGACGAAATGCTTGTTGTTGTAGCGATAAGGACACTCTCCGAAGGCCTCGGGGAGTGTTATCAATGTTGATGGTCCTTTTCCGGATGCAGATCCGGTAACAAGCACCATTAAGGTACTAGCCCGACCATCTCGGGAACGATTTGGTATGATCACATGAAACCTTCTAGGTCATACCGCCCTCCCACCCCCTAGATCCATAAGGAACTTGAGGTCGCCAGAGCCTCGGCTGTCAAAAAACAGGATTCGCCACGGGTAGGTGAGGTTAACAATTGGGTTGGAGAAGCTATATATTGCGCTGGAAAGCCCTTGAATCAACGAAACGCTTCTTTCTAAACAATCGGTTTTATGGGATATATTACTTACTTAATTGGCGCTTAACTGTTTGAATGCTAATGGCCGCCCAACAAGACGCGCCAGTCGCTTCTTCTCTCTGCCAACTGGCGCCAATTGATCACACCAAGGGAGGTTAAATCGTTTTCCACCTGGTCCTTCCAGCGGAGTCGAAGCCGCCCTCTACCTCTGCTTCCATAGGCGGGTTCCAATAGAAACACTTTCTTGGCCGGAGCGTAATCTTTCATTCGCATAACATCGACTAGCTAGCGCAACCGCTGCATTTTAATTCGCTGGACTATGTTGATGTCTGCGTAGAGCTTGTACAGCTCATCGTTAAATCTTCTTCGGTACTCACCATCGCCAACGCGTAGAGGTACATAAATCTTTTGACGAACTTTTCTCTCGAACACTCCCAGAGCCGCTTCATCTGATGTTGTCATAGTCCATGCTTCTGCACCATAAGTGACTTGTAGAGTATGGTTTTCGTTTGCCTACCTAGTCCAAAGTACCATTTATTTGCAAGAGTCATTCTTCGCTGGATTTCAGAGCTGATGTTGTTAGTGTTGATGCTGGTTCCCAAAGAAACGAAGTCTTTTACTATTTCGAAATTATGGATCCCCACAGTAACGTAGTTGCCAAGGCGCGTATGCGCCGACGCCTTGCTGGATGACAGCAGGTACTTCGTTTTGACCTCATTCACCATCAATCCTATCTTTACCGCTTCCATTTCCAGTATTGAGTAAGCTGAACTAACGGCGCGGATGTTTAGGCCGATGATATCAATGTCATCAGCGTATGCCAATAATTGCACGCTTTTATAGAATATTTTTCCAGACCAGTTAAGTTCTCCAGCTAATATAATTCTCTCCAGCATCAAATTAAAGAAATCACACGATAGGGGGTCACCTTGTTATGGTTTGTAGCGATAAGGACACTCCCCGAAGGCCTTGGGGAGTGTTATCGATGTTGATGGTCCTTTGCGGATGCGGATCCGGTACGTTCAGGTACCAAGCCCGATTATCTCGGGAACGATTCGGTATGACCACATGCGACCTTCTAGGCCATCCCGCCCTCCCACCCCCTATATCCACGAGGAGTTCAGGGTCGCCAGAGCCTCGGCTATTAATGAAACAGGATTCGCCACAGATAGGTGAGGTTGACAATTGGGTTGAAGAAGCTATATATTGCGCTGTCAACCCCTTGAAAGGGTTGCGCTAGTGTTATCGATGTGATGGTCCTTTGCCGGATACAGATCCGGTACGCTCCGGTACCACAGCACCATTAAGGTGCTAGCCCGACCATCTCGGGAACGATTTATGTGGCCAAATTAAACCTTCAGGCCATCCCCTCCCTCCCCAACCCCAAGTTCCATGAGGAGCTTAGGGTCGCCAGAGCCTCGTCTGGTAGTGAAACAGGATTCGCCGCGGATAGGTGAGGTTGACAATTGGGTTTGGAGAAGCTATATATTGCACTGGCAACCTGAAGGGTTGCGCTACACAGCCCTTTGAATCTGGTATTTTAGTCGCCTCTTACGACAGGCATACCTACCGCGGGTATATTCTGACCCCCTAACCCGCTGGGGGTCGACGAAGAGGTGATGTGTGTCGATTCTTTTTTCACAGGTTTTTTCCAAGATTTCGCGCATTGTGAAAATCTGGTCAATGGTAGATTTACTAGGTCTGAAGCCGCACTGATAAGGTCCAATCAGCCGATTCACGGTGGGCTTCAATCTTTCGCAAAATACACTACACAGGACCTTATATGCGATAATAAGAAGGCTGATTCCGCGATAGTTGGCGCAGCTTACAGTATTCCCTTTCTTGTAGACTGGGCAAAGAACATTTACATTCCAATCGTCGCGGATGCACTCGTCCGACCATATTTTGCAAAGAAGGTGATGCATGCGCCTTGCCAACTCCTCGCCGCCGTATTTGAATAGCTCCGCAGGCAAACCATCAGCGCCCGGGGCCTTGTTGTTTTTCAATCAGGTTTTTGCTATTTTGACTTCATCATAATCGGGTGGGGGGACATTTATTTCATTATCAATGTTTTAAGAGACCCATCTAGCGTCAATTCTGTGGCAATTTGAAAAAACAACCTAATTCGAGTAAGGATAATGGCGATACATAGACCTTTATCTGAAAAGCTAGCCACAATTCACCATTGTAACTTCCTATATTTCGCAGCAGCCCTTTGGCGCTGAGACCATGAGTAACACAGGGAAACCTGTAACGGACTTCTGTTATGAAGCCAGAATATCACTTTTATCCTAACTCGAATTATGTTGCTTTTTCAAATTGCCACAGAATTATTGAAGACTCGCTACAAAGCGTTTTGTGCTTAATAGCAGAGACACGCACCTATAGCTGTTGCGATGAACAGTCACACTTTTCGGTCAGTATCCGGTGCCATTGACTGTTTAGAACATCTTGGGCAATTGACTTTCAATATCCCTAACAGAGCTCTCCGCTTTCACAGTACATTTGTAGTGGCGCTTGTAGCCGAATTACCATTACTATCTTTTTTTGGATAAGATTAATAGAATGCAAATTTTTCAATCATAATCTTCCAATCAAAATTTTGGATTGAATCTTAGTACAACTATATCTACATTCTTTTATATCTACAATATCTATGCAATTATTATTAATTATAACTATGTTATCTATATCTACTATATCTGTATTGTTATGTTCTATGATATTAGTTCTTATTTAGTTATACCTACATGCAAATATATTTCAAATTAATTTACCTTATCAAGTTTAAATTCTAATTAGAAGTACCGAATTTCGAATTACTTTTATATCGAAAAATTCGAACTTCCGGTTTTATCTTTTGCTAATCAAAGAATTGGCACTTCATGTAAACAATATTATTGTTTACACTGAAAATTATCATAATGTTTTTTTAAGATCTTAAAAATCACGGAATATATACTAAGGATATAAATGAAGTATATAAATGAACGACGGCTAAAATTACTCAGCTCGCCATCCTGGTCGTTTCGGTATTCTTATTGGTGGGCCTTTAAGGACTAAGAAATTTGAGATTCGTGCCACAGTTAATATACAATTTCATTATCATGAAATGTATTATAATGGAAAACGGGAACAAAAATAACATTGAAACAAATATTCCGAGTTACCTAAATTGTAATACATGTTACCTCAATTGCTAGCAAAACTGCAGCCAATCCTTTACAATCTACGCTTTCGAAATGTTCGTCCACGGCGATGACAGGTTTTCGCGGGTCCGAGCCTGCACGTAATCCTTTAGGGTAACCACGTATACTCGTATTAAGATACAAAATATTCGGTTTTTTCTCCAATATCACAAACCTTAAATTAAAGTTGTTTTTATTAAATATAAACAAATAAAAGCTGTTAATTGGTTAGTCGTAATTTGTTTTTATAAAATTACCCAGCAACAATTTTTAAAAACAATACACATGCAAAAAACTACCAATTAACGAGCCAGGTGTGAATACCGCTAATATTAGTTGACTTACTTGGGGAAAAGTTGAATCACACAACTTCCCTCACCTCCAGTATACAAATGCGTCTCTTTCCATTCACTTGGTGATGCAATGCAATAAGTCTGATCATCCTTGGTGTCTATTAAAACGAGTGTAGGACCGCGATAGCCTAAAACGTGATGCAAGAAACGATTCGCACCCAACCCATGATCATTTGAGTTATATAGTAAAGTCCAATGCGATGGCATCATGGATAGTTTATCTTTAAAAATTTGAGCTGCTGACGATTTATTTGCATTTGCTGATTGTATTGCTTGAGGTTTAGAATAAAGTGGTGGAAGTGCTCCAGCTAGTAACCATGCTTGTGATAAAGGCATTAAGGACTCATAGCTTGAGTCTACTACCCCGTCACCTGTTGCATCGGGGAATGGATTACGTTGTTCCAATACTGGAGTTTGTAGCTCAATTCCACATGATAGACCTTGCTGTTCAAGACCTCTATAGGATGTTGATAACATATGTACACAATATTTGTGTACCAGCAAAACCAATCGAATAAGGTTATGTTCAAACCAACGGCTAACAAAGCCTATACTAAGGTTATCATGACTAAAAAATATTGACTTAGTCACTGAGCCGAAAGTGCGATTTATCTGTAAACAGAAAAAACGAAGAATAAATAAATTGGTTGTTGTTGTTATTGTTGTAGCAGTGTAACGTATATTCAGATCTCAGACATGTACGTTATAGGGGTGGGTCAAAACGTTCGGGGAGTGTCCTTATCACTATAACAACAGCATTATTACTAAAAACCAATTGAAAACCACAGTTGGTCAGTATTCGAATAAATTTTGTCCAACTCTTCAGAAGCATTGACAAGTACAACATCCGATCCGGAACCCATCTACGGAAACAGAGGAAGAGGCCGGCCCCCATACCGCTGTAAGGCCCAAGTGGAAAACGATTTAAATTCCCTCGGTGGTAGTGCGGCTTAATTTATCGGGGGTCGTTCTGTACTGTGTATATTTGTAAACTTTTTAATAAAAATGCAATTCCCTAAATAATAACATAAGCATTACAAATATTTCAATTTACGAAAAGGCAAGTCGACAACTAATTTGCTATCGAACCTTTTTACGAACGCTCGAAACGACTCGTCACTATTTTACTATGGAAAGCAAAAACGATAATTTGTTACACATTCTTGGTCGATATCGAATTACGGAAAACCAGCCAGGGAGGCGTTGAACCTAACCCCGGGCAAAGCGACTGGTACTGCTGCATCTGCCCAAAAAAATATATATACCTAAAATGGTCACACTCTTGTTGTTGTTGTAGCAGTGCCTCGCCCCATCCAATAGGTGCGACCAATCACAAATTGCCATCAATGTTCTCTAAAGGGAGTCCAAGGAAACTTGCTGTTCAACAGGGGTGGACCATAATGAAAGGGGTGTAAGAGGCGTGTGTTCCACATTACAATTGAAGAGATGGCTGGTGTCATGTGGAGACATATTGCAAGCAGAACATACATTTTGTATGTCGGGGTTGATTCTACATAATTATCTTGGGGTTGCTTTTAACTTATGCTATATAAATGATTCTAAACAGCGGAATGAATAGCATTGGTGAAAATAGTCTTGCACTTTTAAATATCATGTGCAGTAGACAAAAACGATTTAATGTTATACATTTTAATGCACGAAGTCTTAATTATGAGAAAATGGATCTGGTTAGGAGAACGTTTGAGCGGTCGTCTGTGGATGTTATTTGCGTATCTGAGAGACGCACACTTTGAAATAGAGGGCTATAAATTATATCGAAATGATAGACTTAATAGAAAGGGTGGAGGAGTGGCGGTGTACTGCAAATCTCATCTGAAGACTCGCATAGTTTCCCATTCTGTTGAGAGTACAACTCAGTTTGTACTTATTGAAGTGTCTAGTTTTGCGTCAAAAATCCTTGTGTCATGCGTGTATAATCCTAATAGGTGTTCTAGTGTAAGTGATTTTTGTAGCATGCTATCTGCTTTCACAGTTGACTTTGATAATATCGTTGTGTGTGGTGACTTTAATGTTAATAGGTTATGTCGTGACATGTATAGCTCCCGTCTGTTGGAAGATGTGTCTGGTGTTGGTCTTTCTTTAGTTAACTCATCAGTACCAACAAGGTTCGCGAATAACTATTGTTCCAGTCTGCTTGATTATTTCTTTGTCTCCAATCCGTCCTCCGTTTTAAAATTTGACCAAATATCATTTATCTCTGACCATGATTTAATTTTTTGTTCGTTTGATTTTGACTTTGACCAGAATAATTCATTACCTGTTACATATAGCTTCCCTGACTATCGCTCGCTTAACCTTAACAGCTTGACTGCTGACATATCTCGTGTTTACTGACATATCTCGTGTTGCTGGAGTTTATCTGATGTGAACGATAAACTCAAATTGTTAAATGAAACGGTACTCACTCTTAACAATGCCCATGTACCAATGCGTTGTTTTCAAAGAAAATCTTCCTCGTGTCCATGGTTCAACACAACTGTTCGTACTATGGTTAAAAAACGCAGCAAGGCCTATGCAGTGTGGAAAAAGAATCGGATAGATTTAAACTGGGATACCTATAGTAATGTTCGAAATGAAACTACTGCCGTTATCAAACGTGAAAAACGCAAGTAATTTGGTAAAACGTTAAATTCCGAGCTGCCAAATAATGTCCTCTGGCGTAATTTAAGAAACGTTCGTGTGTATGCTAAAGATAATTCAAATTGTTCCCTTAACCCTGATGAGCTTAATGATGTATTTGTAAATCGTACTTCCTCACCCTGCGCCAACATTTCCCAACACATACCCTATCCACCTGCATCGGTTCAGCAATTTTGTGCCGTCTCGGAGATTGATGTTGCAAGATGTGTTTGTAAGATCCGCTCAAACGCGATTGGTGCTAATGGAATCCCGCTAAAATTTCTAAAAATTATTCTTCCTCATATTTTGCCAACCCTAACACATACCATCAACCATTGTATTACAACTTCGGGCTTCCCTGATGTATGGAAGCTTACAATCATTCTTCCGGTAGCTAAAAATAGAAGTGCTAGTAGTCCGTCTGATTTTCGTCCCATAAGCATCCTTCCCGCTCTGTCGAAGACCTTTGAGTCCCTGTTATCCGAACAAATCCACTCGCATATAACTGTATACAAATTGCTTTCACCGATGAGTCGAATTTTAGATCTAAGCACAGCTGCGCCACAGCTGTTATAAAAATTCTGGGTGACATACGTCTATCCTATGACAAAAATCAATTAACATTGTTGTGTATGCTCGATTTTTCAAAGGCATTTGAATCAGTTAACCATAGTTTGCTATGTATGAAGCTGAAAGCCTACTTCGGATTTAGTGACTCTGCGGTAAAATTAATGATGAGCTACTTGGGGGGTAGAGCGCAGCGTGTTAAGGTTGGATCGGAGATATCTGACATTAGGCCATTGCCCAAGGTTCTATATTGGGACCGCTATTATTTTGTCTATTTATAAATGACATCTTCAGCTCCTGCCAGCATGCGCAGATACATGCCTACGCAGATGATATCCAGATCTATATGTCAGCAATGCAGGGGCAAGCCTGTGAACTTTGTGCCAAGTTTAACAGTGACCTGTCATCCTTATCCCATTGGGCATCTACGAATCTCCTTGCCCTTAACAGTGCTAAATCGCATGTACTTCCCATTTCAAAAAAGCATATTAACTTTCAGGATCTACCAAATCTTTACATTAATGTTAACTGTCTGAAATATGTTTCTAAAGCGACGAATCTGGGCTTCGTCATAAATTCTAATCTGCCCTGTGTTGATCACGTTAATTCTGTCATCAGTAAAGTTTACTATACCCTACGAAACTTAAGAGTATCGGCGGCCTTTAGGATAGGATAGGTTAGGTGGTAGCTGCCCTGATAAGGATAGCTCACTTGGACAACACGAAGGTCCGTTGTGATACCACGTACACCAAAAATAACGGTGACCTAGATCCAGCTACTTAGAGAATCGTTGGGTAGCAACGATAAAGCTCCGAATGATACCGATCTCAACTTTGGATATATCCTCGGGAGATCCAAGTGAGTCGCGAGCATAAAGTGATTTGGTGATTCCACCTCATCATCCTCCATACAGCTGCAGCAGGATGGAGTTTCCAGTATATTGAGACGTACCGCATGGATACCCATGGGACAGTGCCCTGTCAAAACCCCAATGACCATTGATAGGTGAGCCTTAGTGAACCCAATTATTTCAGCAGACCTCCTGCCATCCACTTTCGGCCAGAAAGATCTTGCTACCCTGCAAGACGTGGTATCCGCCCAACGTTTGCTGAGCTGATTCGAGGCCCAGCTATGGAGGAGCAATCCACAGGTGGCCAGCGGGATCCCGAAGTCCCTACAGCCATCTTCATCCGGTTCAGTTGTACCGATGCGGGCTAAGAGATCCGCTTGACAGTTACCCGGGATATCACTATGGCCCGGGACCCAGATAATCTTAATTGTAAAATAATTCGATGCAATCGCAAGCGAGGTCAGGCACTCCCAGACCACCCTCGATCGCACTGTAGTTGAGCCCAAGGCCTTGATAGCCGATTGGCTATCAGAGTAGATGTTAAATTCCCTAACCGTGGTAGCACTGGATAGCATTCCATCCACCGCATCCTTAATCGCAGCAATTTCCGCTTGGAATACACTGCAGTGATCAGCCAACTTAAACTTGCGAATTAAATTTAGCTCTTGACAAAAGACCCCCCACCAACCTTTCCATCCAGCTTCTGACCCATCCGTGAACAAGTTAACCGGTCCCATGCCCCAGATAATTCCTCTTCCCCAATCCTCTCTCTCTGGAATAACTGGGGTGAAGGTTGTATAGGGGCCTTTACCCCGCTAGAAATAAGGAGAAAACTGGCTATACAATTAATATTGCCAAGTATTTGTTATGCGGAATGTGTATACAGCAAACTAGATTCCAAGTCTGCACACAAAATTGATGTAGCCTTCAATCATGTAACGCGATATGATTTTGGCTTAGCAAGATTTGACCATGTATCTGAATGGAGGACTCGTTTGTTCGGTTGTGAGGTCTCTGATTACCTTAGAGCGAGGAACTGCATTTTCCTTTATCGTATTATGGCAGATAAAGTGCCCAGTTTCTTATATAACAAGTTGACTCTCTCGCAGTCTGCTCGCATATGTGACATAATTTTACCAAACTACAACTATTTGAACTATGCAAGGCTATTCTTTGTCAATGCTATCCGCATATGGAACTCCATCCCGAACTGAATTCGCAATAGCTTAAGTAAAGGCAACTTTAAGAATGTTATATATTCGTTCTTTCGTCAATGAATGTCTTGATTTGAAACTGAGTTTACCTACATATCTTCTAGTCAATTATTATTATTATTATCTTAAGTATTCTGGTACCCAACTAGCAATTCTGCCTGAAGGTTTAATGTGGCCACATAAATCGTTCCCGAGATGGTCGGGCTAGCACCTTAATGGTGCTGTGGTACCGGAGCGTACCGGATCTGTTATCCGGCAAAGGACTATCAAATCGATAACACTCCCCAAATCCTTCGGGGAGCAACTTTATCGCTACAACAACAACAATTCCTTAAGCCCCTGGGCGGTGTAGGCTCATCAATCAGATGTCTGTTGGGATGCCCAGGTTTCTGGATATGCAACAGAATCTGTTTGGTTAGAATTCAATTTCTCTCCCTAATGGGGTGTATTCACGCCTCCTTATGTAGACAGTGTTCTGGGGACATAAGAAGACAACCCGTGGCGTTTCTGAGGGCAGGTCTGCAGCTTCTTCCAGTGGGTAGTCTTTAGGCTTGGCGACCATATCGGGGACGCGTAGCATACAATCGGCTGGCCAATTGCTTTGTAAGTGGTAATGAGCGTTTCTTTATATTTATCCCAAGTACTGTCAGCAAGAGATTTGAAGATTTTATTGTGCAGTCATCGGCGTAAGAAACGAGTGTGACAACTTCTGGTGGTGAAAGTAGCTTTGATATGTAGAAGTCAAACAGAAGTGGGGATAGGACACCACCCTGTGGCATCCCTTGTTTAATTCTTCTTGGTTTGGATGTTGCGTTCCTGAATTGCACCGATGCCTGCCGACCAGACAGATAATTTGCGGTCCACCTTTCAAGACTTGGGGGAAGGGTAGGGTAGACCCTTCCAGGTCTTGCACTAACGTGCCTTGGTTGACCGTATCAAAAGTTTTTGACAGGTCTAACGCAACGAGTACTGTCCTATGGTGGGGGTTTTGATTTAATCCGCCTGTGTATTAATGCATTTAGCGCGGTGGAAATAGATAAACTTCAAAAGATGCAAAACAGATGTATGAGATTTATTCTTAAAAAACCTAGAGATACTCGTACGGCTGATATGCTGAGAAGTTTGAACTGGTTAAGTGTCAAGCAAAAGATTTTTTTTCATGCTATGGAGTTTATATTTAATATTAAAAGTGAAAATTTACCTGAATATCTAAGTAAAAACGTAGTATTAGTTAAGCAAACACATAACATTAATACAAGGAATAAATATAATTTCAAACTGCCTTTATTCAGAACTGAAATAGATCAGCAAAATATTTTTTATAAAGGTCTAAAAAGTTTCAATGAAGTGCCTATAGATATAAAAACTTGTAATGAAATCGTAGCTTTTAAAGCAAAACTTTATGAATATTGTAAAACCTTAGCAATAAGATAGTAAATTGTAATATAATTTAATTTATGAATTAGGCTTTTTTGCCGTAATAAATAAATGAAATGAAATGAAAAATGAAATGAAATGTTGTTTTCTGAAGCAATGCTGATGATTGGCTAGTTGCAAATTTGTTAAGTAGGGGAGCAGAATGGCTTCAAGTGTGTTGGCTACTGGCGATAGGAGAGGTATCGGGCAATAAGAATCTCCTATGTTAGCTGGTTTCCCAGGCTTTAGTAGAGGGACCACCTTGGCCATTTTTGGGGATGACAAAGGTGGAAAGGGACAGGTTGAAGACATGTGGTAAATATTTGAATCCCTCTTTACCTAGGTTTTTAAGCATCGGCATGGCTATTCCGTCTGGGCCCAATGATTTAGATGGTTTAGCATGACCGATGGCATCCTCAACTTCTTTGGCGGTGATGGTAATTGGGGACGCGCTGTATTTGTTTATGTGCGCATCTGTTGGTCCACCGAATAACTTTGTCAACCGTAGAATGCATTATATATTGTCGGCAAAAAGCTTTCGCGCAGTTTTTTGTATCCGACAGCACTTTATCGCCAAAGGCGATGGAAATTTTGTCATTGTGCTTAGACAGATTCGATAGGGACTTTACGGTGGACCAAAGCTTACCCACATCGGCAGAGAGGTTCCAATCCCTTAAATGCTCCTCCCATTTCGCCCGCTTGTGTTCATCCAGAAGCAATCTGATGCGTTTATATCCTTTAATTGGGGGTCGCCGGGATCAAGCTATCTTATAAGGTCAGGTTCTCGCGCTAAATTTGCGCCCTCCGCCGGAAAATGAGGCCGGATTTCGGGAATTCTTCCGGCTAGAAGAAAACGAGCCGAGGCGGATTAAGTGACCTTGTGGAAAGCACGTTCCCCTTGGCGAGCATCAGTCGGGATAGGGAGGGCAGCAAAGCGATTGTCTGTGAAGGATTTGTACTCATCCCATTTTCCTTTTTTAAAGTTTATGAAAGTGCGGTTTTTGGTGACGAAGAAGCCGGCGGTTCGTTCGAGCGAAACAAGTATAGGCAGGTTCTCAGATGCCAATGTTACCATCGGCTGCCAGTTGAGGCAGTTTAGCAGACCTGCGCTCACGATGGATAGATCTGACGAACTGTGACAGTTTCCTCCCATACGAGTGGGGGTGTCTCCGTTTATTGTGCAGAACGTCGTTTCCTCTATTTGGTCCTCCAATATCTCACCCCTGCTGTCCGCCTGTAAGTTAGAATGCCATAGGTCGTGACGGGCATTGAAATAGTCTAAGATAATGCGATTATCGCCAGTGAGTGGTGCTCTGATATTAGGGCGGTATCCACTGGGGCAACAGGTGGCAGGAGGGGTGTAAATGTTGATAATTCCCGAATTACATCCCTTGACCGGACAGATGTGCCGTGACGTTCTAGGACACTGTCCCTGCGGCCGATGTCGGGATCATATTATATTGCACCGAGTGGTGAATGATAAACGCCATTTCCACGCTCGTGATACGAGTGGGGGTGTCTCCGTTTATTGTGCAGAACGTCGTTTCCTCTATTTGGTCCTCCAATATCTCACCCCTGCTGTCCGCCTGTAAGTTAGAATACCATAGGTCGTGACGGGCATTGAAATAGTCTAAGATAATGCGATTATCGCCAGTGAGTAGTGCTCTGATATTAGGGCGGTATCCACTGGGGCAACAGGTGGCAGGAGGGGTGTAAATGTTACCGTCGCGCAGACCAGAACATCTAGGAAATTGGCCCCGTCCAAGGCAGGAGCTGCATCGGGCGGATGACGGAAACATATATATATTGTGCTAGCAAGCGGTGCAAAAGGTGGTAGGGATTAAGAGCTGAGGCGTAGACTACGGGACGCCCTTGGGCGTGAACGGCAAGGAGCCACAAAACTTTATAAGTAACGAGGATGTCGGGTTTTGGGATCTAGCCCAGAGCAACCTGTCCGATGCAGCCATCCCTTGCACTTGACACACTGAAAAGAGTATGACCGTCCTAAAAAGGACGCAACAAATTAAATGGGGTTATACTGAAATGACAGCCCTTGGTCGGGAACAATTCCGAGTCGCTCCGGTACATAGAACCGGCTGTCTTGGTAAGCGAGTCGCGTCTGTGCATAGAATCGGCTGTCTTGGGAAACGGATCGCATAGTCCTTGCCAGTGGTATTAATCTTGATGTTTAAAATATCTTTATCAGTTCAGTAGTTATGACCAATAGAATTATAATTCCAATTCAAATTCGCAGATTTTTGGAAGTTTTTAAAGCAATATCCTGGTAAAAGTGCAATGCTTCATCTCTCTCAAACAAGGCTGCTTCGTTTTCCAAGAAAATGCTATTTATGGGTGGTCCGCTGCTAAATGTGTGTCCCTATATAAATTTACTTACTGCTGGACATAGCACTGCGTTGCCAGAATGTTGCATTGCGATTGTGTAACAAGTGAAAAGTAAACGTGTTACACCTTCCTTTGTGATAAAATCTGGATTTTCTTCATCGGCAAACATTTTTATATAGCACTCCAAAATTTTTTCATCATCCATTATACCGAGAAATCGCTCACATTGCTGACGAAATGCTACCGTTCCTAGATATGAAGTAGTTGCTTTTGATAATGTATGCATTAGACGGAACAATCGTCTGCCTAAATCAACATGAAGAGGAAACACTTGCGACTGTGAAGTTTGAAACATCATTACAATAAACTCAAAAATACATGAAAAAGTACGTACCACAAACACATCCAAGACTATACCATTAACCCCATGTTTAGCAGACTTCTCCTTTAATATTTCAGATAACTTTTCAATTGGAACAAGTTGTGTCAAATGTGTCTCAGTGACATCTGCTCCCGAAGCAGATCTACTCATTGTGCGTTCTGCTTTCAACATCGCACTACTTATCACCAAGGAAGACCCATCACCAATCGACAATATAGGTGTGGATTTTGGTGGTTTTTCCTTCGAACCATTTGATCCTACATTGGGGCCATCGCTACCGGAATCGCTTCTCGAGTTTGAATTTCCCATCAGAGAGGTTTCTGTACGCTAAAGTAATCATTCATTGATTATTCAGATATCGAATAGTCGCAATATCTAAGCGAAAGCAAACTCGATAATTACAATAACTACATACCAATCGAATGGAAAATAAATTTTCACGGGATTAATCTTCACCGCTGTTTTTATATTATTGAAAGGTGACAGCTGCCTGTAAACTTTTGTCCAAATAAAACGGGGTTGAATTTATTGGTAGCCTTATAGCTGCGACACATAAGCAGTTTTTTATATAGAGGAGTTTAACATAAGCTTATGCCATGGTTAAACTATATACAGGTTGGCTCATCTGTAAAGCAACAAAATATGTCTGTTCAAATTGTCAAAATCTGTGTATTGGTGTTGATGCGAATGGTATGGAATGGAAACATAAAACTTTTTGTATGTGTAAGTAAGATGTTGCCAATGTATTGGTTTCATATTGAGTTTGCCATCTCCTTTTGACAATCCCTTCGACCTTGCAATGACATAAATAAAATCAGCTGATGAGATGAGCCAACCTGTACATAATTGAACCATGGTTTATGCATTATTAATAGATTGCACGTATTTTTATGGAGAACGGTAGAATCACTGATGACCTGATACGAAACATTCATTCTCTCTCAATTCGTTTCCAGGAATTGGGCTTGAAATCAGCTGTCTGTTCATTCAGTTGTTAACAAAAGTTCATTCGTTTCCAAGAATGGGTCTTGAAATCAGATGGCTATAGAGTTGCCTAAAATACGCAAAAAAAAACTCCAAGAAATCCGTTCGGTTTCATTATTTTCAAATAAATCAGCAAGTAACCTGATAAAAACTCATTAAAATGTATAAAACAGGCAAAGTTTTGTAGAAATATTTTGTGGTAGATAAGTGAAAAAATATGAAATAATATATTACGATTGCGTTGCTTTACTTTGTTGCTCTAGCACCGCGATAAGATAACAATGAACGGCTAGCCCCTCTCTTCACTTTGATGCGACCAAAACGTTTATGTACATACATATGTATATTCACATACAATAAAGAACGCAAAGAATGTATAAGAAATTACGAAATTACATCACTTGGCGAGGTATCTGCGTTGTCGTCCGCAAAGGCTGTTAATTAAACATGTTGCGTTAACCTATACGTACAATTTATCTCAGCTGTAAAAAATGGAATGTCGCTAGTGATGGCTCGATATTTCGCTATTGGTGATTGCATCGCCGCTATTGACAAATCGCTAATAGCTATGGCTATTGCAATCCAAATATATCAGTGATTGGCTATTTTCCTTCATTCGATTCTTTTGAATGACAATCACCTCTGGCAGAATATCGCCAATAGCGATTATAGCGATTATAGCGATTGGCGATTTTCCTTCAGCATGGAATTCTAATACTAATAGCAGCGATGCAATCATCGATAGTGAGATATCGTTCATCATTGCTCATCTGTGTGCTTTACTTTCCGAAACAGCGAACGGAACAAAGCAAACTTGTGCAACAACTAGAACGACGACATTGTGAAGTCGGCTAGAAAAGCAGCCACGTGGTTTGGGTAATTTTTACAAACAAGCGAAAGATCGAACTCAAAAATAATCAACGCAAAGATCAAAGAGACCGCAAGGCACAACTCATTCAAGAGCAATTATCGAAGTGCAGAGGTATATAGAAGAAATTGTAATTGCACGAAAAGCTGATCCTTTTTTAAGGTGGCAGAAAAACAATTACAAGTATCCCAATCTATCTCCTATAGCTCGCGAAAAGTTGGGGTGTTTAGGAACATCGGTTCCCTCTGAAAGACTTTTTTCTCAAGCCGGCCTTATTTTAAGCGAGAGAAGAATGCGCTTAGATGATGAAAAGACTAAAATGCTTATCTTTTTAAACGCCAATCATAAAATATAAAATTCGTTATATTTTGATTTTATATTTAAGTATTTATAATAAAATAATTAATATTTGTCAAAATATTAAACAAGCAATATAAGTTAATTTTAAAAATTTAATTTCATGAAATGTATAAAAGAAATGGAATGACTGAATTTTTTTTGTTTTTAATTACACTATGTGATGCCAAATAGACATGGGTCTTTAGACTTGGCCTAAGATTGATTGCCTGTGTTATTCATAAGTTCATACTTCTAGGCAGTAGCCGTTAACAGTTTTATAAAATTTGTGTTTTTGATGGTAAAATTAAAAAATTATAGAAACATATATCACTCGTCTTATTGTAAACAGATTAACTCAAAATTTAAGGTTTTTGGGAGAATGCAATTCAATATTTGTCATATGGTTTGTATATATATACATTTATTTCAGCTAGTTTCATCTCATTGAGTGTAATACGAGTCTGAACATATTGTCGTCAGCCAGTTAATAATATATATCATAACATCTCAGAAAATTAGAATTTCACATTACATTAGTTTACAATTAAAGGTGCATACTTTTTTCTTTTTATTCCAATTTTGGTTCATATATTCCAATAAAATTTAATTTAGTATAAATTAATGTATAACATTCAATCTACTCTGGTAAAAAGACTTAAACATTCATTTTTTATATACAAGTATACAAATAATTGCAGATTCGCTTATTAAAGATAAATTAAAGCGATCGCCATAGCTGTAAAAAATAGCCATAGCTGTAAAAAATAGCCATACCTATATTCACTGCCCAGCAAAAATCTAGTGACCAAAGATGGCGACCAACAACAAAATATCCCACATTGTTCCACAATTGTTAGTATGGCAGAATGAGATGGCCTAATTGAAATGCCCGATACATATATGCTTGCCTTTTCTTACATGCTATGTACCCTCAAATACGTCACAAAAATTTTCTGCGAATCAGCCATTCCGTTTACCATAGTTGCACGCAACATCAATTGATAATCTTCCAAAAAATTTATGCATAAATTGTACAGATAATTTGCAAGCAGCATATAATTTCAAACAAGTAAATTGTACAGATAATTTGCAGGCAGCATATAATTTCGAACAAGTAGCTCGTCGTTCAGATGAAGAATTTAAGAAATTGTCGGCTACGCAGAAAGTGGAGACAAAATTAATTTATGCTTCTGCTGAGACTTCTAATGCTTTGCAGGTAAGTTTGCTAAGGAATTTCTTATAGTTAATAATTTACAACTATTATAAATAATGTAATATATTGTAAAAATGTTTAATAAAAGAAATGTTAATAGATTTGAATTAAAGAAATATTTTATTTATATAGCAGTATAATCCAAGTAAAAAAAAAGTCATAACACTAGTCAAAAGACGGTCATATTAACGTAAAAATACTCGTAAAGTTACAGGTATATAGCTCAAAAAATGATTGCCAGAACGTGAATGTAAGAACAGTACAGCACTATAGTTTGTTTACTTTTCGATAACCTAAAACCGTATATGTGTGAGCAGTATGGACAATCACATAAATAGGTACGACGGAATGGACTGGTCACAAATGTTACTGCTGCCCTGTACAAATGCTACTTAGCGATTTACGTGTTCCATCGACACAGCTGTTAGTCATTTTCCTAGTCAATTTACGGGCACATTTTTGCTGGGTGATAGCTCAAAATCGCTCTTCTGTATGGAATCGCTTGTTGAAATAAAGCGATCGCTATAGCTATAAAAAATAGCCGATATTCAAAAATAGCCATATCTATTTTCACTGATAGTTCAAAATCGCCATATCGTCCATCACTAAATGTCGCAACGCTCCACAAAAACATGGCATTTATGCATGCATTTACATCAATGCGAAGACTAAGAAGCAGACTTTTTCACCAATCGAAAGTTGCTACCAAAACCCGCTTCGTGTGCTGCCCTTCGATGAAAGGTGTTGTCACTGATAAATTTTCCACGGGTGAAAAAGAGTTACTTTTTCTCGGATTTATAACCCTGACAAAAACTCGAGTTTTTTAATGTCCAATTTGACAATCTTGAGTAAATTTTCGGTGAAAATCATAAATTAAACCTTTACCATGTAAAATAACCCAACGTTTTTTTGAAATGCCCAAATTTGATTTTGAGCATGCTGGATTCTATGGCCATCATAAAAAATGTACATTTTCACGCGCTCTCAGAGAGCGAGAAGTTTCATATCAGGTCATCAGTGATGGCTACTTTTCAATATCAGATGGCGCCAGTGTCGCTCATTCTACCCACGGATGACATGGCGCAACTATACAAGGTGGCAGCATGGAACAGCTGATTATACCCTTTTTTTATTTGATTTGATACAACAACTTCCGGCGCAGTACGATTTTGACATTTGTCCATCAAATTTACAAAAACAAAGTACATGGAATTTTTATTTATGTTTGTAGGAATGTCACCATGCTGCCGCCTTGTGTCGTTCCGCCATGGTTCCAAGCAAATCATAAGAAGAAGAATTTGACATTTGCTTTGGCTGAGGGTCTTGGCACCCCTTGCAAGTGAAATTAAGGCGGTGACACAATGACATTTTTCATATAGATGCGTTTAACACAAGCTTGTGCATTCCAATAACATCGCCACAATCAACCAAGATGTTGCGTTTGTAAATATGAAGGAACTTCAGACGTGGCTTATTACGCCTTGCCCATTCATATACAAAATTTCGCGAAGCACTGTTATAAACATTCCCCCTATAGAACAAAAATACTTGCTAACATATTTGGTGTCCTAACCGATTGTTATATTGCAGTTTTTAATTGCGAAAAATGTTAGAAAATTTACCAGCCTGTGGGAAAAATAATTTCACTTGCAAAGTGTGCCAACACCCTTAGCCAAAGCAACTGTCAAATTTTTCTTCTTATGCTTTGCTTGGAACAAAATTTGGGAGATGGCTACTTTTCAATATCAGATGGCGCAAGTGTCGCTCATTCTACAGTTGTCCATAAAAATACGAGCAATCTACTCATAATGCATAAGCATGAGTTAAACTCATCTATGTGAAAAACTGTTTATGTGTCGGGGCTGTTACTTTTTCCACATGTTGCTAAAATTTCTAACATTTTTCGCAATTGAAAACTGTAATATAAAAATCGAATACGACACAAACAGCCCTATTCTGTGCACTTGACAAATTCACCATCTTGCTTATTTGTCAAGTTTGATAATTTATCAAGTAATTGCTATTCTATGTAAAAAATAAAAAGCCTTTTCGCTGACAAATTGTCAATAAGTCAAACGCTCTTGATAATTTAATTTATACGGATAAACTTAAATTAGAATTCTGTTATTGTGCGATCGAGAGAAAATGGAAGATTTATTACTTTTGCTATTATTGTGGGAAGATCCTCTGGGGATTTTGGGGGTAATTTCAGGACGGTTTTGGGGACTCCCTTGGGGTCATTTTGGAGTCCCCAAAACCATCCCGGAATGGCCCCCAAATGACCCCGAGGGAGTCCCCAAATGGATCCCGGAATGACCCCCAAGTGACCCCGAGAGGACCCCGAGGGAGTCCCCAAAACCATCCCAGAATTCTCCCATATGACTCCGAGGGAGTCCCTAAAAACATCCCGGCACAACCCCAATTCACCCTGGGAAGACCCCGAGGGAGTCGCCAAAACCACCCCGGAAAGACCCCGAGGGAGGTCCCATAAACATCCTGGAACGACCTCTAAATGACCCCGAGGGAGTCCCCAAACCTGTCCCGGAATGATCCCCAAATGACCCCGAGGGAAACCCCAAATGCCCCGAGGGAGTCCCCAAAGCCATGCCGAAATGACCCCCAAAAAACCCAGCGGATTATTTTTTTCTATTCCAATTTCGGGGTTAGAAGCATAAAATGAGACATACCGCTCCAATTGCTCATGCGTAGCACGTTCCACTTTTCATTTCTTTGAAAAAACTATGATTTTAAAATATTTGTTACAAAAAATTAAGAACAATATTTAACTCTTACGTTTTTTCCTTTTCGCGATTGTTGCACTAAACCGTTGATATAAATGAAAATAATATACAGTCCATTAAAATAATAATTTATAAAATAAAAAAAATAATAAATTTAAAAAATGCTTGCTTGCAGTGGGATTTGAACCCGCAACCCAAACGTGTGAGTCGGGTACGTCATTCACTGTGCCACGACTCATACCCCTAGAAGCACATCAAATTACTCCCTTATAACTCACATTAAACTGCTCGCCCTCAACTGCCCCACGCTTAGCTAATTTACTTCACCCAATATGGTGAAAAGCACAGGACGTAGAGCTTTTTAGAGTTGTCAAGCTATGCACATAATAGGAATATTTGTCAACTTGATAAAAATCTTGATTACTTGTCAACTTATTTGACAATTTGTCAAGTACACAGAATAACCCCGTAAATATGTTAGCAAGTATTTTTGTTGTATAGGGAGCATGTTGAATTGAAGTTTACTACGCCTTGCCAATTCACATACACAATTTCGCGAAGCACTTATAAACATTCTCCCTATACAACAAAAATACTTGCTAATATATTTTGTGTCGTAATGGATTGTTATATTGCAGTTTTTAATTGCAAAAATGTTAGAAAATTTACCAACCAGTAGGAAAAATAATTTCACTTGCAAAGTGTGCCAACACCCTCAGCCAAAGCAAATGTCAAATTCTTCTTCTTATGATTTGCTTGGAACAAAATTGGGGAGTTGGCTACTTTTCAATATCAGATGGCGCCAGTGTCGCTCATTGTACCATTCTCCATAGAAATATTTGCAATCTACTCATAATGCATAAGCATGTGTTAAACTAATGTAGATGAAAAACTGCTTATGTGTCGCACCTATAAAAGCCGCGGTACAATGACATTTTTCATATAGATGCGTTGAAAGCTGTAGTCATTGGTGCCGTTTGTCGTATCGCTGTAGTCGTATCCCTAACGTAATCAGCTGTTTATCGTTACGATGGTAAACCAAAAACCTATTGGTTGGCTACGATACGATTACGACCTTAGCGGCACCAATAATCGATTGCATTGATTCTCATAAGGTTGGTCGAATCAGCTGTTATAAAGTTACCGATACGGTTACCGATAAAGCACCAATGTCTGCAGCTTAACACAAGCTTATGCATTCCAATAACATCGCCACAATCAACCAAAATGTTGCGTTTGTAAATATTAAGGAACTTCAGACTTCGCAATTGAAGTTTATTACGCCTTGCCCACCACATACAAAATTTTGCGAAGCACTATTATAAACATTCTCCCTATACAACAAAAATACTTCCTAACATATTTTGTGTCGTATTCGATTTTTATATTGCAGTTTTTAATTGTGAAAAATGTTAGACAATTTACCAACCAGTGGGAAAAATAATTTCACTTGCAAAGTGTGCCAACACCCTTAGCCAAAGCAAATGTCAAATTTTTCTTCTTAAGACTTGATTGGAACAAAATTGGGGAGTTGGCTACTTTTCAATATCAGATGGCGCCAGTGTCGCTTATTCTACCAGTCTCCATAAAAATAGTTACGTTCCATTGAGACTTGAGCGAGATACGGATAGAAATTTAACATGCAAATGCAACAACAACGTTGTGATCCTGATATTTATCTGGTTCAATTTCTGATCCGTATAGCAGTTCTGTTCGTTTCGTTTCTGTAGTAGATTTTTTGACAGTTAACCACTTTTGATTTGGTAGCACTCATGGCTCATCTCTACAGCAATAACATACCTTTGTTCACATTGCCAAAATTAGCGTGTTGGTGTTAGGCGAATGGAATGGAATGAAAACATAAAACTTAGCAGCATTTGTAAGTAGTGAGAAAATGTTGAAAATCCGTTGGTTTCTTTTTAAGTTTGCCATCTCCTTCTGACAATCCCTACTCCAGTGAAATGAAAAAAAAATAAAATCAATTGGTGAGATTAGCCAACCATATAGTTGAGCCATTGTAGCACTGAACTAAATACGTGTACATTTGTCTATACATAAAAGATCTCGCCATATTTAAAAGTAAAAACACTGAAAGAGTAAACAACTTGAAGATGATGTAAGGAAAATAAATAGTTTTCTTACGTGCGAAACTACTTAAATGTTAATAATTCTATCAGTATCTTTGTACGTTTCTTCTTATTTTCTACAAAACAGATCTTTTATATTAGTGCTGCCAGCTCTCATAAAGTTGATCCAGATCGTTACAATGAGATTTGAGCTAGAGCCAGAGCTCGATAAACCAATGGAACGGCCCTAATATGTGCACTCTACTCATAATGCATAAGCATGATGTAATAACGACAAGGTGGTCTATGTAGTGACAGCTCATTTTGAAAAGTCCCATACAATACGAATGATGAGAGTAAGGGGAAGAATAGAAGGGGCCGTTTTGTAAAATAGTATTAAATTTGGTACTTTTTTGTATAAAAGTATTCAAATAAAATTGGCGAAGAAACTGATTTTGTTTTCATTTGTTTATGAAAATTGCAATCATATTAAAGTGCCTTGAGACAAGGGAAAGCTATTTCTTATAAAATATACACCAAGTTAAATTGATTAACATTTTTCAAGTTGCAGTTTTTATTTATGGGTATTCACCATATATTTTTTGCAATACTTTCTCTCAAATAATTAAATAAACGAAACATGATAATTCACATATATTGTAGAACATATTAAAAAAAGCAAAGAACATTATGGAGTTATTTTGATTTTTTACATTAATGCGAATTTTACTACTTATTTTTCATTGCTTTGTTAAGGCTTTTTATGCGAAAATATATTCGACTTTTAAAAAATAATCTTTTTACTTCGATTTCGCAGTCGCAACCCTCACTTTTTTTTATTAAACCTTCAATAAATTTGCTCTTTGTCTTTATTAGTGCTCCATTATTTTGATAAAAAATTGTTTCCAACTCCATTATTTTATTTAAAAATTGACGACAAGGCTTTACTAAACCACCTTTGGATAACAAATCCACATATGAAGAGAAGCTTTCCTCACTCACATGCTGAGAGGTGGTTTCTTTACTGACATAATGAGCGAGTCCCAGCTTTCTTATTATGTAGCCTGCTACATATTCTAGAACATCCTCGTACACGCCTTCGATTTCAATAAGTTGTGATTCTGAAATCGTGCAGTTGACATCTTCGTCTTCAATGCTCTCATTATAAAATAACAACTCGTTGTCTAGATCGAAATCTAACCATTCCGTTTCGTCTATCTCAACGTTTCCAAGTGCAGCCAACGTCTTTGTATTTCGTGCTGTAATGTTATTAAAATTTGTATATACCAATATACGAGTAGATACCAAAATAAGTGATATTTTACCTAATAAATATTTTCGTAATATGTATTTGAATTGCATTGCTGTTGGATGATCATATAAACCACCTTTCGCGCGCATTGCCGAAAAAAAATTTTCCTCAATGGCCTGATTCAACCGGTATGTCAAAATGTATTGCATACCAAAATGTTCCTTAACATAAATGTATAAACCCCGTAGCGAACTGTTTGTAACTAAAACCCCTTTCTGAAAAGGCAACAAATTCTTATTTGTCCCAATGCGTATATTCCTAATATACTCGTCCATTTTCGAAAGAATAGCCAGCTACAGCTCATAATTCATTCCAAAAGGTCGCTTTGATGGTAAAGTCTGTATGGTGGAAAGTTTGGAGTTCAAGAGGTCGAACCAGTCATTTACTGCGTCAAAAAGATCCGCAGTTTCATTCGCATTATAGACATCTAGTCCCCGTTCCTCACAGCGACGCAAAGCACTTGCTTTGCTGTGAAAAAACAATTGCGCTGCCGGTTTTACTTTTTGGCGCTCTACATTGCGTACTGTTAGGTGGCGCACCGACAGTCGATATACTATAGAACCGTCGGACATAGATGTATGTTTCAGTACGTCAGCAATACTCTGCGGTGTCAAAAAGTCGTCTTGAATTTTCAGACCGGTGTTCAAATAATGGTTCCGAATGAGCTTTAGCAGATGTGGTGCATCAGCGAAAAAAAAATTTTCCACTATTCACCGGATTTGCAAACCAAGTTTGGTCTAATAAGAAAATAGAGCTATATCAATAAAATACACATTAATTTTAAGTTGAATTTTACCGATTGAAATATTCAGCTCTTTCCAGAGGCCTTGATTTTCAAGTCCCATATCCCAAACAACTTCAACAACGGTATACCCTGCTCCGTCTAGGATAGTAATTAAGTTCTCTAATATGGATTTGCTCATTTTACAATCATAGGCACACAAGAAGGTTGCTTCCAGGAACGCTTGAGACCGCGAGCATTTACCACTTGAGCTTTTTTGCTGGGTGCTTTCATTGTATCCGTGAGTGAGTCATATTCATATGCAGGCTCTAAGTGCATTTCGTCGAACGAAAGGATGCATATCTTGTCTTCCACATCCATGTCCTGTGCACTTCTCATTGCTTCGATCGAAAAATCCAAAACACCGTCCTCGAACTTTACTTTCTGTATCCATTTTGCTACAGCGGACTCGCATGGAAGAGGATATCCAGTCTTTAATAAATGCCTATACGCTTTAGGTCCAGCCGCATGAAGGGCTATAGCCGATGACATGTCATTCCACTTCCAATGTATTGTTCTAGAAGGGTTATCAAGCTTCTTGAGCTGACCTTCAGTAAAATGCGCATTGAGGCTTTTCCGAAGGTTGTCTAGTTCTTTTGCTGACCCCTCCAAGATTTTTAATCGAGCTTCAAGGAGCTCTTCGCGGTTCGTATTGGGTCTAAATGGAACTTATGTATAAACATTTTAAAAGCTTCACAAAACATGGCAAACTTACTCAGTTTGAGTTGATGCCTCAAGAAATTGTGGGTCAAATCAACTTTCATGGGAATTGCATCACCGCAAAATTTAATGCGTTTGCCATCAGAGCTATACGTGAAATCTATGTGTTTTGTAATACGATCGGTTAAAAAATTCTTCTATAAAGGTTCATCACATTCAACATTTGTACATTCGTGGTAAGTTAATTTTGTGCTTATAAAGTTATACAACGCGAAAACGATTTTGTACATAAATACATGAGACGCTGCACACACACTACATCAGTAATTCAGCAACAACAGCCCTACACTATTGGAAGAGTAAACTAGAATATCAGCACACTGTATGCATTTAAATGGACCTATTACAAGAACAACGTATAATATTCTAATACTGTTTTCATACAGAAACTTAATGATATCATTTCCCCTGCTAATGAAATCGTAAATTTTTTGTTTTCACACAGAAGTAACTGCTCGATTAGTATGAAGGATGAGACAGACAATGATGGCGGAACGATACAAGGTGGGAGCATGGTGACATACCTACAAACAAAAAAAATTCCATGTACTTGTAAATTCGATGGACAAATGTCAAAATCGTAGTTGATGTATCAAATCAAATAAAAAAGGTTATAATCAGCTGTTCGATGCGGCCACCTTGTATCGTTCCGCCATGCTGACAATGACATTTACTTTGACAAATGACATTTTTAAGCACTGAACACACTAAAAACTAAGAAGCGGAACGCGGCCAACAGAGTTGCATTGTGCTTTTGACTTCATTAGGCATTCGATTAGCTACTAATGAAATAATTATAGATTCGAATTTTGTAGCATTGTGAATGATGACAAAGTGTGATCCCTTATCTGTCAACTGCCTGACAGGCTGTTCAATATGGCTACTTTTCAGCGTTTTGACAGGCTGTTCAATATGGCGGCGCCTATCTTCAGCGGGTGATAGAAAGAGATACAGAATGAGACAGCGATAGTCAAATACGAATCAGGTGATCCAATCACTTTGGAATTTTGACGTTTATGTAGAAGAGATCACACTTTGTCATCATTCACAATGTTTTGTAGGGAAGATTGAGCTCAATAAGCGTCTTAATGTAGAAAACTGCCTTTATTATTCAATAAGCCGTCTGTGTGAAATTAGTATTATACTGTTTTCACACATAAACTTAATGATCTCATTTCACCTTCTAATGAAATCGTAATTTTTTTGCTTTCATACATAAGTAGCTGCTCGATTAGTATGAAGGATGAAATGTCAAGCGAATAAAATGACAATAAACTTAATGATCTCATTTCACATTCTAAGGAAATCGTAAATTTTTGCTTTTTTTTTTTTTTGGTTGTAGGAATTGAATCTTTCAATTCCAAAAGTCGGCAAGAGGACCTTTAATTTGCCTCTTAAATCGCCAGGTTAACAAACGTATAAGGGTAATATACTTGCGACATTTAGACGTGCCCAAGCAACTAACACATGTCACAAAGTAAAAACCCGTAGCACAAAGATACAAGGATGTTTTCTTGTAAATGTTAGGTTTTAACATATGGCGTATTGCCATGTGCTTTTTCAAGATTTGTAATTCCTCGTGAATTATATTTTTGTGTCAGTATTAATGTGTTTGCTTTATGATTTCACCATGTGAATAATCCATGTGTATGTCTCCATGATTTCAATATCTATAGCATCTCTTATTTGTGGTTACTCATGTACTCATATATCCAAAAATTATGTTGATATAGATTTAATTTTAGTCAAGTTTGTAGCTCTGTTATGTCATGCCACCATATGTGTTAATTAATCCAATTAGTTCCAAATTTGATGTTTTCTTTTATTTATGTAAATTTCTTATGTTCATTTCCTTCAATAGCAAACATGCCAAGTGGTAACCCCAACATGCCCAAGCCATTAGCAGTATACATCCTTCAATTGTTATAGAAATATTAATTTGATTATGCCCGAAAGCAATTATATGTATTTTTTTGTACAAAATGCGTATTTTTATTTTAATGTTTTTTAAGATTTTTGCCCGATAGCAATGGAATCTTTTTGCACAATTTGCATATTTTTACATTAATTAGACAACAAATTTATTTTAATTGAACTAAAACCATAATTTTTAAGGTACAAGAAAAATTATATTTTTACAAAATACTTTGTACTGTACTACATTTAAACGATAATGTAAGTATTACACCGACATTTTAATGAGAACGATCCAGCTACTTCGACGAACTGCAATAAACTTTTGTGTAATAATGAAATTTTTTGCTTTCACACAGAACTAACTGCTCGATTAGTATGAAGGCTGAAATGTCAAGCGAATAAAATGAGAATGCTATATGACAGACAATGACATTTACTTTGACAAATGACATTTTTGAGAACTGAACACACCGAAAACTAAGAAACTGAACGCTGCCAACAGAGTTGCATTGTGCTTTTGGCTTCATTAGGCATTCGATTAATTACTAATGAAAAAATTATTGATGTTAGAAAATTTACCAACCAGTGGGAAAAATAATTTCACTTGCAAAGTGTGCCAACACCCTTAGCCAAAGCAAATGCCAAATTCTTCTTCTTATGATTTGCTTGGAACAAAATTGAGGAGTTGGCTACTTTTTAATATCAGATGGCGCCAGTGTCGCTCATTCTACCGCAGCCCAATTCTGAATATTCCCATGGGAGTTCATCTCCCACAAATTTGTTTCTCCCAAAAATAAATTCTGCCAATTATACAGACCAATTCTAAATATGGTAATAGTCTAGTTGAGGGGTCGACTGCTAATACGCTACGAAAAATATCGAGAGAGGTGTCAAACGACGCGTCTTGACATCAGTAGTAATAATCCGATGGCGGAAAATAAAAATTTTAACGCGTTCAAAAGATATTAACGAAAAACCGAAAAAAGACACACGGGTACCTCCGAAACCGGGGGTCGGATCCATAGTATTTTTGCGCAGAACACCTTTCTGCGTTGGCGGCCTTCGGCCGCGCTTATAAAAAATAACCCTGGGCTACGCCATGCCAAGTCCGGGTGTGTGGTATAACCGTGGCTACCGCCACGGTGATGCACAATTTTTTTGTGGGTATGAACACAACAACAACCACATGGAAATCGCCAACTTCAACTGCAAATATCTCCGGACAAGGATAAAATTTTTCTTTTCCACCTGCGGATTATAGTTCTCGAGATTAATACGCGTCTTTTGACACCACACTCGATATTTTTGGTAGCGTATTAGCAGTCGACCCCTCAACTAGACTATTACCCTAAATATTCTCGCGGATTTTTTTATTCCTGCGGAAAAATTCCTCCAATTCTTTTCTCCTAGGGAGAAGTATAATTGGGGAATAGGAATTTCCAGTTTTCGAAGTCAGCTGTTTTGTCAATTGAAATTTCGTTGCACATTCCTTATTTTGTTTAAAAAATTGTAAAGTTTAATTATTGTTGCCAATTTGTTTGAAATTAAGAAATAAGGTATAAACAATGCACATTATTGCATTTCATGTGGTATTCACTGAAACGAGTAATGAATTGGTGCCACAGCAACATCAACAGAGGAGCATAAGAAGAAGACCGGCGGGATAACACAAATCCGCCGGAGTTGCCTGAATTCATTCTGCAAAGCAATTTTCTGTCGGCCAAGTCGAGTTGAGTTCGCCTTTCGCCATATGCCAAAATCTATTTAAGCCTTCTTAAAAAATCCTTGCGCAATTTCTGGATAGCTGCATCAAATATGCGAAGAGCTCTTCCGTTGCTTATGATATACTTTTCGACTTAAAATAAAGAATATTGTGGTTGTTGTTGTTGTTGTATTAACAGTGAGAATATTGTGGTAGAAAGTACATACATATTTTAACACAAATTTGTACAAATACGTGTTCTTTCTTAAAAGAACAAATTTCCTTGAACTATTTTGATGCATTCCCTTTAATTTAACCAAAGAGGATAAATAAAATAAGAGCCGCCACTCGTTATTTTGTGGCGAGTATCTCGCTGGAAATTGAAAAAATTGATGCCGAATGTTTTCTGAGAGGGACATTTTTAATTGTCTCGCATTTATCCATGCCGTGTAGGTCCCTTGTGCAACTCTGATCTTTGGAAAGAGAATTAAATAAATTAATTAAATACAGTCGAAAAATAAACACAAATACCCCACGAAAATGTATAGAAGACATTTATAAAACATCTCGCCCAAAAAAAAAAGTAGCGACTACCTCTCAGTATACATCGAGTAAATGCCAAAAAAATAACGAGTAACGGCTCTTATTGTATTTATCCTCTTTGTTTGATTTAACAGGGAAAAAAAATTCCTACGAAATGGCAGAGAAATCTCCCTCTCCCTCACATTCATAATACCTACTTTTCTCCCATAACCGGTTTCCGCTTTTTCGAACATTGTTCAGAATAGGAGGAAAGGGAGAAGTGAAAAAACCTCACAAGGAATTTTTATTTAGAATACGAGGAATGGGAGAATCGCCAACTTCAACTGAAAATATCTCCGGACAGAGATAAAATTTTTCTTTTCCGCCTTTATTGTTCTCGAGATTAATACG
Organism: Eurosta solidaginis; assembly: GCF_040869045.1. Taxonomy (NCBI): domain Eukaryota; kingdom Metazoa; phylum Arthropoda; class Insecta; order Diptera; family Tephritidae; genus Eurosta; species Eurosta solidaginis. Next base: position 79,242,075 of record NC_090320.1, on the reverse strand, counting down.
CGTTTTTTGACACCTCTCTCGATATTTTTGGTAGCGTATTAGCAGTCGACCCCTCAACTAAACTATTACCTTATTTACTATGGATCCCACCCCCTGTTTCGGAGGTACCCGCGGGTCTTTTTTCGATTTTTCGTTAATATCTTTTGAACGAGTTAAAATTTTTATTTTCCGCCTCCGGATTATTAATACTGATGTCAAGACGCGTCGTTTGACACCTCTCTCGATATTTTTGGTAGCAGTCGACCCCTCAACTAGACTATTACCAGTAATATTGAGGGTAACGTTTTGCAAGACGGTGCAAATTATCAAAATTATGTTTTGACAGAAATAAAAATTTATATTTTCGGATATTTCGGATTCTAAAAACGGAGCTCGAGGCGCGTCTTTTGATTCCACGTTTGATAATTTTTGATAAAAATTTGGTGGTGCACCGTCTTTTAAATCGTTACCATATTAAGTTGTATAGAATCAACGGGATGGACTAGAAGGTTTCATGTCATACTAAATCGCTCCGAGATGGTCGGGCTAGTACCTTAATGGTTCCCGGAACGTACACGATCTGCATCCGGCAAAGGACCAACAAAGTCGATAACGGGGAGTGTATGATCCCAATGAATTGCAAACATTTGTGAATTTGAATGTTCCTAAATTAAATGACCATCAAAAACATGTCTATGATACCATCATCCAAGCGGTACAAAATGAAGTCGGTGGATTATAGTTTTTGGATGCGCCTGGTGGTACGGGTAAAACATTTGTGTTATCACTCATTTTTGGCAGCCATTCGATCGCAACGAAAAATTGCATTGGCACTTGCTTCGTCCGGAATCGTTGCTACTCTATTGGATGGTGGACGAACAGTGCACTTTGCATTAAAATTGCCGTTGAATGTGCAGGTATGCTTATATTTATTGATTGATCACTTTAAAATTTAATTGATATTAATTAAAATGTAATTATTTTCAAATTAACAGGTGATTGAACATCCCACGTGTAATATTTCAAGAAATTCTGCAATGGCAAAAGTTTTGCAACAAGCAGCAATTATTCTATTGGATGAATGTACAATGATGCATAAAAAATCGCTGGAAGCATTACACCGTACAATGCAAGATCTACGTCAGAATCAAGAAATTTTTGGTGGTGCATTAATATTATTGTCAGGGGATTTTCGACAAATATTGCCTGTGGTTCCACGATCAACACCGGCGGATGAGATCAACGCATGTTTAAAGTCTTCTCTTCTGTGGCGACATGTGCAAAAATTGACATTGAATATAAATATGCGCGTTCAATTCCACAACGATCAATCTGCAGATCGGTTCTCGAAGCAATTGTTAGATATTGGCAATGGAAAAGTTCGAGCCGATAATACAAATGGATTGATTACATTGCCGAACAATTTCTGTACCATTCTCCAATCAACAGAAGAGTTGATTCAAAGTGTGTTTGCAAATATTGTTCAAAATTACAGGAATCACAATTGGTTGAGAGAACGCGCAATACTGGCACCAAAAAAATTTACACGTCAATGCAATCAATTATCAGATTCAAGAAAAATTGCCCAGGTGCAGTGACATCATATAAATCTGTTGATAGCGCAATGAATGCAGATGATGCAGTGAATTATCCAATTGAATTTTTGAATTCATGGGAACCACTTGGTATGCCACCGCATTATTTGAATTTAAAGGTTGGGCTCACCAATTATTTTACTGGGGAATTTAAATGCACCAAAACTATGCAATGGCACAAGATTAGTAGTAAAAAAATTGATGCCGAATTTAATTGAAGCGACAATATTGACCGGAACAGCGAAAAATTAAATTGTACTCATACCACGTATTCCACTTGAATTTCAGCGTTTGCAATTCCCAGTGCGTCTATCATTTGTCATATCCATGAATACGGTCAAGGACAAACGCTTCAAATATGCGGATTAAATTTGGAGGAGCCGTGCTTTTCACATGGACAGCTATACGTGGCCTGCTCAAGAGTTGGAACTCCAAATTTTTTGTTTGTGCTCGCTTCCAATGGGCAAACTAAAAATATTGTATATCCAAATGTTTTGGATTGACATTAATAATTTTGAAATACAATGCATTCATTTCATAAAAAGAAATTATAATCTTTCATTTCTTTTTTTGATTGGTTGCTACGAAGTGCAACGGGGTCCGCTAGTTTGTTAATAAAATAATGTTCTTATCCCTTCAAAATCTTTAGGGAATTAACTCCCAAAACGAACAAATCAATTCAAATTTTTTATTGCGTTCGTGATGCCTACTTTTCTCCCAAAAACTTTTCCCCTTTTTCGAAGTTCGTTTGTGATAGCGGGAATGGGAAATGGGAAAAACTCCCAAGAAATTTGTGTTCGTGATTGCGGGAATGGGAAAAGGGAAAAATCTCCCAAAAAAATAAATGTTCAGAATTGGGCTGCCGTTCTCCATTAAAATAAGTGCAATCTACTCATAATGCATAAGCATGTGTTAAACTCATCTATATGAAAAACTGCTTATGTGTCGGACCTGTTACGATGCAAACACATGCGTGGCAACATGCTCACTTTTCTGCATTACGGCAACCCGTTTTGGGCTAAGGACATATTCTTGGACGCAAGGAACGACGCGCAACACGTTTCAGCAAGAGCATCTCAACTTTTAACTAAATTTCGTTTTGTGACGTTGTCGCGTCAAGTTCGATTTCCCCACAACTCAACCGCGTGTTATAAAGGGACTCTATTCATGCGGTTGAGAATAAAATGGCGGATAGTGTGGGAATCGAAATGGCAAAAATCTAATTAAAAACATTTAAAAATACTAAATAGATGTGCGTGTTACGAGTTCGTCGTAAAAAAAAATGCAAATTGTGCAAAAAGATTATATTGCTATCGGGCAAAAATCTGAGCTCATCAAAATTAATAAATTATAATATTTGAAGGCAAATAAAAATATTTTTAAAATCTGAAAAAAAAATTTTAATAAAAATATGCATTTTGTGCAAAAACTATATATAATTGCTATCGGGCAAAATCAAATTTAACATTAAAATGTTAATAAATACATTCAACATATAAACGGCAAACGGGCAAAAGTCCGGAACAATTAAAATCAAATAAATTAAAAAATATTGTCAACATTTAATTTAAAAATTATGTTAAATGTAAAAATATAAGTAAAACTTTCGTTTTACATAAATTCATACATACATATATGATAAACGGAACATATAACGGGGTAGAGTTTATCTTATATATAAACTGGGATAAAATTGCGATAATATACATATAACTCCACCAAGGACAAAAAAAACAAATAACAGGATTGAAAATGTATTATATATTAATGTACAGTCATGTACACATAACCAGAATGAATATAAATTCTTTAAAATATATACCTGAGACGACGAAAATACTTTTACAAACCGAAAAATAATTACCCCAATTGGATAAAAGTCAAATTGAAATAAATAAGACAAATTGAATATAACATGACGTGGTGCCAAGTAAAAACCAACCCTAAAGCATAGATGACACTACTTTATTTTTGCTTGGATTCCAAGCTAAAAAAACTGACGAAACTTTATCGGAACTTCAAAACACAAAAACAATTTCTATCATGAAAAAGCGAGACCACTATTCCCCCAAAATTAGTGAGTTTGACATGTTTTTGTTTATGTTTTACATTAACACTTTTAACAATAAAAATAATGCAAATAACACACGAAAATTATTTCGGTATCTAATGGTTCACTTATTTCACAAGAAAGTTGATGTTAATTGTATTTTTATGCACCAAATTTTCAAACTAAAAACAAAATTTTCATGTGTCAGAAAAAAATAAAGGAAAAACGGCCGAATGTCAAAAAAAACTATCGAAATACAAACTGGCTCGTTTGTTTTTAATGAACTAGATTGTATTTTCCTTGTATTTCATTAGTTTTTTGAATTGTAGTTTACACACTTACACCAGTACTGAAACCGTATTAGGAGGGAGTGCAATAAAAATTGAAGATAAAATACAGGAAAAAATACACGAAAATAAAGTAGTGTCATATATGTATAATTGAAAATACGAACAATTACAATAATTAATACTAAATTGCAAGCTGCTACAAATGGTTCTGGCCACCTTGGTACTACCATTGTGTATTAGTGGAGCTAAAATTACATATACAACATTCTGAAAAAAAGAACCTTCCGACATACAACCTGGCGTTATGGACACTACGTGCCATTCAACCAAACCCCCCCCCCCCCCCCCCCCCCAAAAAAAAAAGAATATTATTTATGTAATAAATCTACGTTGGATCAATAAACGTATAATCTAACATGACTACAGTAGTATTAATACAATCAAGGACACTACACATGTACCAGATTTGCATAGTTCGCTTTAGCTGTGTTTTTTTTGCATCATGACTAAAAATACAAAAAGCTGCAACTAAATTTAAAACCTATTGACCCGTAATCATAGTCGCTGACTAAACTAATCTTTAGTTAAAATCTTGACTAAATTAAAGATGAGGTTTAAAATTTTGGTCTGTCATAGACATATTAAACACAGTTTTCAGCTAAAATAAGCATGGACAGGGTAACCGCATGAAAAGAAAGGTATTGATTGGCGCTATGAACATGTTTTTTAGAAATTTTAAAAGTTCACCCTGTTCCCTACAACCGTGCCCTACAAGACGGCGGTAACTAGTTCACCCACACATTCAAAGCTTTTTTCGCTCTCCACTAACCCATCGACGTTTCATGCTGTCATCGAAGTCACAGTTCATTAATTATTCCGGGAAACTTTAAAACGGAGAAAAAATATCATTGTTTACAAGGAAAAATATCTTGTGCTTTTAGTTGTGACATGTGACGGAAATTAAAAATTTTGTTGCAGAGACCATCTTTTCGCGTTGGCGGCCTTCGCCCAAAATAATATTAAGGGTAACGTTTTACAAGACGGTGCACCACCTAATTTAAAAATATCAAATAATAATAAAAACGGAGCTCGAGGCGCGTCTTTTGATTCCAAGTTTGATAATTTTTGATAAAAATTAGGTGGTGCACGGTATTTTAAATCGTTACCATATTAAGTTGTATAGAATCGACGGGGTGGCCCTACAAGGTTTCATGTCATACTAAATCGCTCCCGATATGGTCGGGCTAGTACCTTAATGATTCCCGCAGCGTACCCCATCTGCATTCGGCAAAGGACGAACAAAGTCGATAACGGGGAGTGTCCTCATCGCTACAACAATAACAACATTATTTACTTTCTGATTTTCATTCATACGTATGTGCATTTTTAAATAATAAAAAAAATGTTATATTATTCTAATAGCATCTCCACCGGGTTGCGATTCAGCTCAGAATATGCCAAAATCAGAGGAAATCAACAATTAAATGCAGATTCACGTGTCATTTGCCAAGGATACAAGGTACCAAACTGGTTGGATGTACTTCCCTCAAAAAGGGTGGAACTACGCATCTAGGTTTGCCAGTATTTGCTTCGGTAATTTATATTGATTTGTATTGATTAAAAATTGCAATAGTAGATAATGTAATGTGAATTAAAATTGAATAAGAAGCCGGATCAAAAAAAGGCAACTGTTATTTATGTGGCGCCACCGGGAGCTGCTGCTGCTATCCTAGAAGCATTAGAAGCAGAAATGTGTTTGATTGCATTACCAAAGGTGTGCCATAACATGATATGGTTCGCGTTAAGCATGCTCTCTTAAGGCGAAAAAATCGCGTCTAGTCAGGCCCGATTGTCCAGGAATCATCGCACCAGAAAGGGTAAGTAAATTGGCTACCATATTACATGTATGAATTTTTTAGTGATAATTTGTCATGCTTTTGTTGATAATCAACTAAAGAATGCAAATACGACAGAGTTCGAAGTTCATGTGAAAACCAATTAATTTTTTTAATTAGCGTTTGGAGAGAAAAATACATATGTATATATGCATAGAACTGCATAGAAGGGGAGGATTTTATTAATTATTATCATTAGATTTACAAGATTTTTGTCATTTTCCCTGCATCGCAGTTGTCATGACATTGCGTTAAGAGAGGACATCAACACCTTACTACCCACAGCCAGTTAAAATTTTAGTAAATTTTGCTCTTTAATCACTGTTTCAAAACGTGGAAAGTTATATATCGAGCTTTCCATGGAGAATGGTACATTTTAGCAGACTTTCGCATTGCGGTCATTATTAATATTCAATCCCTAGAAGGTTTAATGTAGTCATATCAATAGTTCCCGAGGTGGGGCTAGTACCACAATGGTGCTTGTTACCGGAACGTAGATAGATAGATAATTTATTGAGGATTGCATAGTGACTTGCACATCTTCACAGCACCTCATCCTAGTCGACTTCCTTGATGAACCCCAGCAGTGTTCTTGGCTTGAGGGATTAAATGTGAGAATGCTCTGGCCATGGTGAGCCCATAAACTTAGCCCTACGTCTTGAAATTGCGCCGCAATCGGAAGATGCATAGGCATGGTGGAGGTTCATTTGAAGTTACTTTACCAGGTCCTGATTCTAGTTATCTGAAATTTCTCTTGTGCCTTTGGCCTCTCAGAAAAGAGCTAATTGTGGAGCCCTATTTATGGAACACTTTTCGGCTTATATTAAAAACTTTTAATCTATTCTTACTGATATGAGTTTCTTTTTCATTCTAGGTAATTTTATTTTGACGATGTGCGGATAGAAATATCCCAAATATTCCAGCTGTGGCTGTAAGAACATACATTTGCTCAAATTAGAAGAAAACTGCACGGTTGAGGACATCCAGTACCTAATAAATAAATAATAAAATAAACACTGATTCTAATATTTTGTTTTGATTTTTACTTTAGAGTCAACCGGTTATATACGCGATGTCAGCTATGCCTGTAACTTAAGCGCCTTCAGATGTAATAGTTACCGCGGACGCGGTCACAGGAGTAGTTCACTACGTGGGGATTACACTAATCAAGGACTTTCAATCTCGGAAGGTTTTCCAGCACCATAACAACACCAACAATATGGGCAAGCACCCGAATAAATTGTACAACAAACGTTAACACCACATCAGCAGCCAGCAACAACAACAATCGCAACAAGTTGAAACTTCTAAACAATTAATGACTAGTGAACCACCAACATATCCGCAATATGCGCATCCATCAACACCAACATATGTCACCTACTTTGCAACACAAAATCCAATGCTTCATCCCGCGTAGGCTGCATAACAAGCCACTGGTACACCGTTATATGTTTCACATATGCAACATATGTATGCGAATGCACATCAGGTGTGCCTACTGCATCCGAACTAAACGTTGATCGTTCGATCGCAATAGAACCATTTCTTTTCACTGACATTGTGTTAGATGATATAATGAATATCACAAAAGCTTTTAAAAGTAAATATCTCGGAGGAAAACTTTTATCTGAGGGTGTTTTCAAGGATTCCATGATGTACATTGGTAACTTTTACAAAGACATAATAAATGAGTCCCTAAATAATGGCATTGTTACAAACTGCTGGAAAGTTTCAACAATACTACCTGTGGAAAAAGTAAAATATACAGTGAAACCGGAGGAGCTACGGCCAATCAATACGTTACCCTCAGGTGAGAAAATTATTGAAATGGTGGTGAATAATCAATTGGTGGCATACCTAGAAAAGCACAAAGTTATTATACCAGAACAGTCTGGATTCAGGAAGAGCCATTCTTGTGAAACAGCACTCAACATGGTTATTGCAGAATGGAAAGAAGATATATCAGATAAAAAAGTTGTTGTGTCTGTCTTCTTAGACTTGAAACGGGCCTTTGAAACAGTTGATAGACGGGAATTGTTGAATGTTTTGTTCAAAACTGGTGTCAGAGGACAGACTTTGGAATGGTTCCGAAGTTATATCAGTGACAGAAAGCAAAGGACGGTAATTGGAAACGCAGTCTCATCGGTTGTGGATGTAGATATCGGATTGCCACAAGGTTCAGTACTTGCACCGATACTATTTACATTGTACATAAATGATATAAAAAAATGCTTAAAATATTGCAATATACGTCTTTTTGCGGATGATGCACTGCTCATCATCAGTGAGAAATATGCCGACTGTGCAATGCAGAAAGCACAAGAAGATCTTGACTCTTTATACAACTGGTTGTGCCTTAAAAAATTGAAGTTAAATATAGATAAGACTAAGTTCGTGGTATTTTGCAAAAACCAGAACATCATACGTAATAACAATTTAAAAATTTAACCCTGAAAATAAAAAACAATTTAATTCAAAGAGTAAATGAAATGAAGTACTTAGGAGTTTTAATTGATGAAAACCTGAATTTTGGAGATATAAATTATCTTGAAAGAAAAATTGCGAAGAAAATAGGATTCATGTACAGAACATGCAAACATATTAGTCAACGTCATAAAATAATGGTGTATCGTTCAATTAGTGAGCCGCACTTTATATACTGTCCTACAATTCTGCTGATAGCGAGTGATATGCAAATTAAAAGACTACAAATACAACAAAACAAGGCAATGCGATTTATATTAAAATGTCCCCCAAGAACATCAAAAACTATAATACTGAATCGGTTAAACTGGCTTAGTATAAAACAGTCAATAAGTTACTTCACTTTGAAATTTATACATCATGTAAGATTAGGAATGCTACCGAGTTACCTGAGCAATAAAATATTATATAATCGCGAGATCCATAGCTATGGAACTAGATACTCCAATAATATAAGACTGCCTAGAGTAAGAACAGAGTTCGCAAAGAAGACTTTAGAATACACTGGGTACAAAATGTACAATGAACAACCTACTGAGATAAAAGATTGTGAAAATATTAATAAGTTTAAAGTAAAATTATTTTTATATTGTAAAACACTTAATATTTAATGAAACAAATGTTTACTTAACATCAACTAGGTCTTAAAGACCGTAATAAAGAAATATAATAATAATAATAATTATAAGTGGTCCATTTGTTTATTCTACCGAATATCAATATATACCCGGTGAAGATGTGCAAGACCATTCTGATTCTAATACTGATAAAGGCGAACCATTGGCAAATTTAAAAACTCAAACAGACTACGAAAAATGTTGATGATGGTATTAATTCTAGTACGGATAGTGAAGAATTTAAACCTACGAAAAAAGCTAAACTTGATAAAAACTTAACCGAAGATGACGATGTTTCTAATTCTAATACTAAGGAAGATGAATGAAAATGACGATGATGATAATGATGTTGATGCAAAGTCCAATGTTGAAAATTATGAAACAGAATCTGAAAATAGTATGAGTGTGGATTATAACCTGAAGCAAAACTGTCATATTCGGTACGACCAGAATTAGATGTTAAGAAAAGAGCCTACATAAACAGGCTCAGCATATTTATGGCAAATTTATCAAGAGATAATGCCCAATGTATGTATTTCAATTAAATTAAGCACATTGTTGGAAAAAGCATCTAAACTTTATGCATCGTGTAGAGAAACCAGAACATTTACAATTTAAATATAACGAACGTGGTGCAAAATGTAAATTTTGTGATATTCAAGCAGCTACACCAAGCTCCAACAAATTATTGGAGCATGAGATTTCTCATATGCCCAATAGTCATTATTTAAAATGTAAATTATGCGATTGGAAGACGAAAATACATTCAAGTATGAATTTTCATTTACGTGTAAAACACGCTGAAACAATTGATGTAACAACAAAAAGTTTAGAATTAACTGTTTGTCTATATTGTAATCAAAATGGTATTTACGCAAACACTTAATACTGGAACATGAGAAATCAGTGGATGAAAGAACATCTTTTCTATGTTTAGAATGTGGTGAACAATTTAGAACAAATACAAGTTTACGGGTACATGTTTATGAAAAGTTTGCTCATTGTACACCACAAGATTTGAACGGAAAGATCTTGAGGGTATGGTTACACCTATGTGGCATCTACAAGCTATTTATAATAACCCTACCAGACAGGTACCCGTTACCCAATCGATTACTTAATCGTTACCAATAACTTGGTCACCAATTATCGTCTTAACAAAGAGGATAAATACAATAAGAGCCGTCACTCGTTATTTTTTTGGCATTTACTCGATGTATACTGAGAGGTAGTCGCTACTTTTTTTTTGGGCGAGATGTTTATAAATGTCTTCTATACATTTTCGTGGGGTATTTGTGTTTATTTTTCGACTGTATTTAATTAATTTATTTAATTCTCTTTCCAAAGATCATAGTTGCACAATGGGTCTACACGCCATGGATAAATGCGAGACAATTAAAAATGTCCCTCTCAGAAAACATTCGGCATCAATTTTTTCAATTTCCAGCGAGATACTCGCCACAAAATAACGAGTGACGGCTCTTATTTTATTTATCCTCTTTGCCGTCACTCGTTATTTTTTTGGCATTTACTCGATGTATACTGAGAGGTAGTCGCTACTTTTTTTTTGGGCGAGATGTTTATAAATGTCTTCTATACATTTTCGTGGGGTATTTGTGTTTATTTTTCGACTGTATTTAATTAATTTATTTAATTCTCTTTCCAAAGATCACAGTTGCACAAGGGGCCTACACGGCATGGATAAATGCGAGACAATTAAAAATTATAAATAGCTTGTAGATGCCACATAGGTGTAACCATACCCTCAAGATCTTTCCGTTCAAATCTTGTGGTGTACAATGAGCAAACTTTTCATAAACTTGTATTTGTTCTAAATTGTTCACCACATTCTAAACATAGAAAAAATGTTCTTTCATCCACTGATTTCTCATGTTCCAGTATTAAGTGTTTGCGTAAATACCATTGTGATTACAATATGGACAAACAGTTAATTCTAAACTTTTCGTTGTTACATCAATTGTTTCAGCGTGTTTTACACGTAAATGAAAATTCATACTTGAATGTATTTTCGTCTTCCAATCGCATAATTTACATTTTAAATAATGACTATTGGGCATATGAGAAATCTCAT